>NC_057799.1:7626782-9002557 GCF_018294505.1 Triticum aestivum | reverse complement strand
CGGGCGGAGGCGAGAGGCGCTCGGGCCCGGGAGGGCCTCCCGCGGGCTCGGGCGGGCCGGCGGCGACGGCGAAGTGGGCACGGCGGCGGCGAATCCGGAGGCGACACGTGGCGGCGGCGGTCAAAACAGACACGTCCGTCGGTGGAAGAAATGTTCGGCGGCGCCGGAGGGCGAGGTTAGGGTTTCGTCTGCGATTGTTTTCGGGAGGCAATGCACTTATATAGCTAGAGGGAGCTAGGAGAGTCCAAATGAGGTGCGGTTTTCGCCCACACGATCGTGATCGAACGACCTACAGCATGGAAGAGAGTTTGGTGGGTTGTGGGCTGGTTTTGAGGGGGGTTTTGCTGCAACACACAAACGGACTTTGCGGTTGCCCGGTTAACCGTTGGAGCACCAAACGACCCCCAAATGGAACGAAACTTGACCGGTGGTCTACCGGTGGTATACCAAGGCCACTTGGCAAGACTCGGTCCATTCCGAGAACGTTCAACACCCGCTCACGAAAAGAAACAAGAGGGGTGCGCCGGAGGAGTTGGGAGTGCCGGATTGCAAAACGGACAACGGGGAAAATGCTCGGATGCATGAGACGAACACGTATGCAAATGCAATGCACATGATGACATGATATGGGATGCATGACATGAACAAAAATGCAACACGCAAGCAGAAGACATGGCAACAACGACGAATAACTGGCAGACACCTGGCGCATCGGATCCGGGGCGTTACAACACTCCTCCACTAACAAGAGATCTCGTCCCGAGATCTTAGAACCGAGACGGAAGGGAAAAAGGAATCAGGTGAAATAAGAACGCAAGAGGAAATCAAAGAATCAAGAGCACTCGAGAAGAAAAGGAACGACAAGAATGACGAGAATCGAATGCTCACGGAATCAGATAGACTCTGAAACCACTCCTGTTGAGGATATAGACCTTAGAGTCACCCGCCAGAAGGGGCCGGGTTACTCATAATGGTCATTGCCAGAAGCCCGGCGCCAAGCTTGAAGACGGTGGGCCAAAGATGGGCTTAAGACTCGGATATGGCTTAAGGCCCGTAGTTACAATCATTATTATGGTAGAACTTGTAGTGTAAGGCAAGAATAGTCGAGAGTCCGAGCCGGACACTCTTATGAGCCGGTCGGGACCCTGAGAGCTGCTGGGCGTCAGCCTCCCTATATAAAGGGACGACCCGGCAGCGGTTTAGGTACAAGAAACATTTCATCGAGAGCCAGGCATAGCAGTTAAGCTCCCTGATCATCGAAACCCTAATCAATACCACCTCAAACTGGACGTAGGCTTTTACCTTCACCGTAAGGGGCCGAACCAGTATAACCCCTCGTGTTCCTTATCCCACTTAACCCCTTCAAGCTTCCTAGTTGCGATGGTTCCACGACTAAGTCCTAACTCGAGGACATCTGCCGTGACAATTCCACGACAGTTGGCGCCCACCGTGGGGCTGGCGCACGGTGGATTTGAGTTCTTGAAGGGCAGCTTCGAAGGGCTCAAGGGATACGCTGTGGGCCGGATGACCAAGAGTCGTCGCGGCAAGCTCTACATCGACGATGCAAACTGGGGCCCCGACGCCGGCTCAATTGAGTACGGGTACCGGGTACCCTTCGGCGGAATTCATGTTTTCATTGGCAAGATTGGTGAGCCGGGCCCTGAGCCGGATCTCTGCGCCGATCTCATCGAGACGGCTCAGCGTGCACGACCCGCCCGGGCCCGGCCTGCCGTAAGGCATGCTTTTGTGGGATGTATCCATGGAGGGCTCTCTGATCGATCCGGATCTGGTGATGAGACGGCCGCCGGCTCTGACGGCGAGTCGTCCACCGATGAGTCAAACTCGTTGTATCAACTACAAGATGGCAGGCTCATGGGTTGTTCCGATGGTGACAGTATTCCGGACCTGTTTGAGCCGCCAAGCTGGGTTGGAATCTTCATGGCCGGTGCGCAGCCTGTTCAGAACCCTGCTGCTGGAGCGGGAAACCCGGTGCCTTCGCCGGCTCAGGTGCTAATGGATCTCACGGACAAGATGACGGCCCTATTAACCGCCACGGTTGACCCGGCGGATCAAGCTCAACATGATGTGGAGGTGGCACAATTAAAGTTGGAACTAGTGAAAGCTAAGGAGGATCTGGCAGCAGAAAGGATCAGGATGGCTGCGGAGAGGGCGGCTCTCGATACCCAAACCCAGTTGATTCAAGCGCAGTCCTTCCGGCTCACGATGGATCAAAACGCGTCCAATGAGGTCATGAGAAGGAGGCATCAAAAGGCCCAATCTCGACTCCCTCCGGCTTACGATCCACGCAACCTCTTCAACACGCCAGGTGTAGGGTCTAGTAACCCGTCAGGGGTCATAGTGCCCGGGTCTGGGACCCCTATTCAGCCACAAGTGATGGGGCCTCCCCAGGTGCCCCCTGCCCCGCCTCAGTACGTGCCAATACCACCGGGTCATTACAATAACCCACTGGAGAACATGGTCGCCGCGGCAGCACGGCTGGCGGCTCTCCCAGTCGGCGGCGACTCTCCGACGGCTATTGAAACCCGCCGGGTCAGGGAACTCCTTCAGACAGCACTGGCGCAGCAAGAGGCGTACTCCTACAGCCAGGACAGGATCCACTCGACCCCTCGTCCAGGCCGGAGCCCGAGTTACAGCAGACACATGGTCTCAGCGACCGGCTCAAGTAACGTCCGACGCCATGACCCGCCCCCTGGCCATGGCCCGGCTCATAATGGAGCCCTTCACGCAGCAGACCAAGACAGAGCGCGGCAAGAGGCGGAGCAGGTGCCTCAATTGACGGCTTACCAGACTCCCCCGGCTTATCTAACGACGTCCATCGACGTGGGTATCCCTACCAGGACTGGGGGTGTCCCTTGCTTAGTGCCGGCTATCCGCAATGAACGTCTACCCAAGGACTTCAAAGGCCCTAGGAAGGTGCCCAATTACACGGCTGACTTACAACCCGCAGCCTGGATCGAGAGTTACGAGATGGCCATGGAACTACTGGAGGTCAGTGAGGCGGCAATGGCCAAGTACTTCACCATGATGTTGGATGGGACTGCCCGCACTTGGTTGAAAGGGCTACCACCGAATTCCATCGGGTCTTGGGCTGAGCTGAAAGCCCGGTTCATCCAAAACTTCAAGGATACCTGTAGGCAGTCTATGTCAATTGTGGATTTGACTAACTGTAAGCAGCAGGAGGGTGAATCCACGACGCATTGGGTTCGCCGGGTCAAGGAGATCATACATTCATCGGATAAGATGGATGTCGGCTCTGCAGTCTTAATGTTGGAGCAGAATTGTCGTTTCGTGCCCCTGAAGATGAAACTCGGGCGGCTTAAGCGCGACTGCAATGATATGGGTACACTAATGGCGGCTCTTGTCAAGTACGCCGATTCTGATGGTACCAAGGATCCCCCTTCAGATGATGAAAGGACAGGGAAGGGAAAGAAGAACGGCAATGGCAAGGGTCCTCAGCATAACCCGGGGAACCAAGGAGGTGGCAAGCGCAAGGCCGATGGCAGCCTAGAGTTTGTAGCCAACGCCAGCTCACAAGGTAATAACCAGCGACGCAAGGGGAGGCCCCCTCCCCGAGGCGGCGGGTCAGGCCCGACGCTGGAGCAACTATTGAATGAGCCTTGTCCTAGGCATGGCTCTAGAGAGAAGCCAGCGACGCATCTATGGAAGGATTGTGCAATCATGAAGGCCTTTAAGAATTACAATGGCCCGGGCGGCGGCTCAGGCGCCGGCGGCTTTCATGGCCCGGGCGGCGGCTCAAATTCTAATCATCAGAATGGTCAAGGGGGCTTTAACCAGCAGTCCGGCCAGGGTCATCAACAGCAGCAGGGGGGTTATCAGACCAATCCAAAGCAGCTCAGCGGTGGACAGTATCATGTGTTTACCACCAGTCTGTGTAAGAGAGATCAGAAGCTTCATAAGAGGGCTGTGAATGCTGTTGAGCCGGCGGTTCCACGCTACTTGCGGTGGTCTGAACAGCCTATAGTGTGGAGTAGGGAGGATCACCCTCCCCGGGTGGACAATCCGGGTCACTTGGCCCTGGTGGTGGCTCCTCAGGTGGGAGGATATAAGTTCACTAAGGTGCTCATGGATGGCGGCAGCAGCATCAACATCCTCTATTACGAGACGTTCCGTCGTATGGGGTTGATTTATAAGAACCTCAGCCAGTCCAACACTATTTTCCACGGTGTGTTACCTGGTAAGTCGGCTTATCCAGTCGGCAAGATCGAGTTGGAAGTGGCCTTTGGAGATGAGAACAACTACAGGGTGGAGAAATTGACCTTTGAGGTGGTTAAGATAAGAAGTCCGTACCATGCCATATTTGGGCGGCCGGCTTACGCCAAGTTCATGGCACGGCCGTGTTATGTGTACTTACAGCTCAAGATGCCGGGTCATAATGGGACCATTACGGTTCACGGTAGCCGGAAAGTGGCTCTGGAGTGTGAGGAAGGCGATGCAGCTTATGCAGAATCTGTTTGTGCAACAGAGGAGTTGAAGTTTTACAAAGACAATGTTGACCCAACAGATATGACCTCTCTGAAAAAGCCGACTACGGAAAATGAGCCGGCGATGAAACTTAAGTCGGCTGATGAAACTAAGCTTGTTGATTTTGTTCCAGGAGATTCATCTCAGCAGTTTAGCATCAGTGCCAATCTGGATCCAAAATAGGAAAGCGCGCTCATCGAGTTCATCCGTGAGAATAGGGACATCTTCGCATGGAAACCTTCTGACATGCCGGGTGTACCTAGAGAACTCGCTGAGCACACTCTCAATGTTGATCCGAAATTTAAGCCGGTCAGGCAGTTCCTTCGGCGGTTTAATGAAGAGAGGCGGAAAGCTATTGGTGAAGAGGTGGCCCGGCTCTTGGCGGCCGGGTTTATTGTTGAAGTCTTTCACCCAGAGTGGTTAGCTAACCCGGTGCTCGTACTCAAGAAGAACGGCACTTGGCGGATGTGTGTGGACTACACGGACTTAAACAAGGCGTGTCCGGCTGATCCTTTCGCCCTTCCCCGTATTGATCAAATTATTGATGCTATGGCAGGTTGTGCGCGCTTAAGTTTCTTGGATGCTTATTCCGGATATCATCAGATTAAAATGGCAGTTAAGGACCAGGAGAAGACGGCGTTCATCACTCCCTTTGGAGCCTTCTGCTATGTGTCTATGCCCTTTGGACTCAAGTGTGCACAGGCAACTTATCAGCGTTGTGTGCAGAACTGTCTTCATAACCAAATTGGGCGCAATGTTCATGCTTATGTGGACGACATTGTGGTTAAGTCCATAAAGGAGGAAACCCTGATAGATGATTTAAGGGAAACCTTTGATAATCTCCGGGTCTACAAGATGATGCTTAACCCGGCCAAGTGTGTTTTTGGTGTTCCTGCAGGCAAACTCTTGGGTTATTTGGTTTCTGACAGAGGCATTGAAGCTAACCCGGAGAAGATCAAGGCCATCACCTCCCTGGCTAAGCCGGCGTGTATAAATGACGTTCAGCGCTTGGCGGGTCGCATCGCTGCATTAAGCCGGTTTATAAGCCGTTTGGGTGAGAAGGCCATGCCATTATATCAGTTGATGAAGAAAACTGATAACTTTGTCTGGAATGATGCAGCTAATACCGCTTTTGAGGATTTGAAGAAGCAGTTGGCAGAGCCCCCAGTCCTTGCTGCTCCGGTCGATAAGGAGCCCTTATTACTGTACGTGGCGGCGAACACACGAGCCGTCAGTGTGGCTGTGGTGGTGGAGCGCAAGGAGGAGGGTAAGGAGCATCCGGTTCAGCGGCCGGTTTATTATGTCAGCGAAGTGCTTATCGAGTCCAAACAGCGGTATCCACATTGGCAGAAGCTTGTTTATGGTGTGTTCATGGCAAGCCGGAAGCTTAAGCATTATTTCCAGGGTCATCCTATCATTGTGGTCAGTTCTGCCCCTCTTGGTGATATCATTCAAAACAGAGAGGCCACAGGGAGAGTGGCTAAGTGGGCTATAGAGCTCGGACCTCAGGCCTTGGTGGATTTCATCAATGATTGGACAGAATCACAAGTGCCCGAGCAAAAGCCGGATAACACATATTGGACTATTCACTTTGATGGGTCCAGGCAGTTGGAGGGCTCGGGGGCTGGAGTCGTATTGGCTTCCCCTAAGGGTGATAAGTTCCATTATGTGCTACAATTGATGTTTCCTTGTACCAACAACGCAGCTGAGTACGAGGCCTTGCTCCATGGTCTTCGGATGGCTAAGGAGATGAGCTTGAGCCGGGTAAGGTGTTTCGGCGACTCAGACTTGGTAGCTCAACAAGTATCAGGCAAGTGGGACTCTAAGGACCCTCTCATGGCGGCTTATCGCCGCGAAGTTGATGCCATTGCTGGGCACTTTCAGGGTTACCAAGTAGAGCACATCGATCGCAGGAAGAACGAGGCGGCTGATGCTTCAAGCCGGCTGGGCTCTCAGCGAAAACCGGTGCCGCCTAATACTTTCCTGGACGTCCTGTATAACCCTTCTGTTAAGTTGCCTACAGAGGAAGACTTGGCTGTCCCTGACCCGGAGGCACGACTGGTGGCGGCTCTCCACATCATACCGGACTGGACAATGCCCTATCTGGCTTACATGACCCGGGGGGAGTTGCCTGAGGATGAAACTTTGGCCAGACAAATAACCCGGCGGGCTAAGTCAATGATTGTTATCAATGACGAGTTGCATCACCGCAATGTTAAGGGAGCGTTTCAGCGCTGTGTTTCCCCTGAGGAAGGTCAAGAGATCTTGCGTGAGATTCATGAAGGGGATTGTGGCCATCACGCCGGCTCAAACTCTCTTGTGGCCAAGGCTTTTCGTCATGGTTTTTATTGGCTGACGGCTCATGCTGATGCGGAGGACTTGGTCAGTAAATGTGATGGTTGCCAAAGGTTCTCACGACGGGCTCATGTGCCGGCTTAGGAGCTGAGGATGATCCCAATTACTTGGCCCTTTGCGGTATGGGGGCTTGATATGGTTGGGCCTTTTAAAAGGTCCAAGGATAAGAAGACCCACCTCTTGGTGGCAGTTGACAAATTTACCAAGTGGGTTGAAGCGGAGCCAGTTAGTAAGTGTGATGCAGCCACGGCGGTTCAATTTATGAAAAAGGTGATTTTTCGCTTTGGCTTTCCGCACAGCATTATAACTGACAATGGCACCAATCTATCCAATGGCGCCATGGAAGAGTTTTGTCAACGAGAGCATATCCGACTTGATGTTTCCTCAGTGGCTCATCCTCAATCCAATGGTCAAGCTGAGAGAGCTAATCAGGAGATTCTGAAAGGCATCAAGCCCCGGCTTTTGGTCCCTTTGCAACGGACGCCGGGTTGTTGGGTGGAGTTGCCCTCCGTGTTATGGAGCATCAACACTACTCCTAACAGGTCTACAGGTTTCACGCCTTTCTTCATGGTTTATGGGGCAGAAGCAGTCCTCCCCAGTGACATCCGTCATGACTCACCTCGAGTGGCGGCTTATGTTGAGGCGGATAATGAACAGGCGCGCCAAGATGCTCTCGACTTGTTGGACGAACAGCGTGATGTGGCAGCAGCTCGCTCAGCGATTTACCAACAAGACCTGCGCCGTTATCATAGTCGTCGGGTTAAATCCCGGGTCTTCCAGGAGGGCGATCTCGTGCTCCAGCTCATCCAATATCAAACTGATGCGCATAAGCTATCTCCACCTTGGGAAGGGCCCTTTGTGGTCAGCAAGAATTTGCACAACGGGTCATATTACCTCATTGACATTCGGGAGCATAAAGATTCACGTAAGTCGGAGGAAGAGACCCGTCGGCCGTGGAACATAGCTCAGCTTCGGCCTTACTACACTTGAGCCACCGGCTCTCATAATGTACATATTTCTCTCAGCCATGTATATATTATGATAAGCAATAAAGCAAGACCTCTGTCCTTTTTCTCCTCCAAATGTGCACGTGTTGTTTTCATTGCAAGATTAACACGATAACTTGAAGGAGGATCCGGCTTACGATCGTATTCGAATCTAGCCGTAGGTAATAAGGTCACTTGGGGGCTTCCTGTTCAAACATAGGTCGTATTCGAACCAAAGAGAACATAGCTATCGATACCCATTTGATTGGCAAAGTGCCGAGCTCATTGGGGAGTTTTCTTTGATCATATTTGAATCATAGTTTAACCCCTTTGGGAACCGACGTGGATCGTATTCGAATCAGCGTCGTTAAACAATTCTTAAAATCACTTGGGGGCTTCATGTTCAAACATGGGTCGTATTCGAACCAAAGAGAACATAGCTGTCAGTACCCTCTTGATTGGCATCGCCACACCCACTGGGGGCTATATGCTCGTATTCGAATCCTAGCATAACCCCTTTGGGCCGGGTCTCTGGTCGTATTCGAACCGGAAGCCCCTAAGTTCTTCTGCTTTATAGCAAGTTTCTTTTGATTATTTCAAAGTGTGTACAGCCGGGTCTCACTTTGCCGGCTTAACGTTGATTTACAGTGTTAAGACAGGTAAACCGGAATTAAGGTACCAACCTTACTACCCGGGTTATCTAAACCGGAAGTATACTTGCAGGCCGCTAAGTGTGTTATTACGGCTGTATTAAGGACATAATTGAGGGCCAGTCTTTTTTGATTCATATTCCGGGTTATATGTCTAAAGCATATGATTCTCAGTGCGGTAAGCCGCCTAGAGACTTGTGATTTGTCCTTTTATGCAGGATAGTTAAAGGCAACTATTTTGAGTTTAAGGAAAATGAATGATCAATCATGACCCGGAGAATATAAAGGAGACAACTTCAATGGACTTCGGCATTCAACGCGTGCACGATGGCACGGCCAAGTTAAAGTGTTGGTCCTACTCTATTACAAGACTCATTGTGTCCAAAAGGGTGGAGCATTGTTTTATAAGCCGCCCGCAGAGTTAAGACGCTTGCTGGGTTGAAGGCTCCGGCTCGTCCCTCTCTTCTCCTCCGGCTGTTCCCAAGCCCTAGAAAGTTGATGACTTCCAGTCGATGCCGCTGAGAGCTTCGAATTGAGCTTCCTCGTCAATTAACCCGGCCAGGTCAATCTCCGGGGCGAAGGTGTGCTGACGAGCCGGCGGGATCAAGCTAAGGGCTTCATAGCGCGGAGTAGGGATATTCTGATTTTCTGCATCGTAACCCGGCTGATACTTAGTCAGATCTGTATCATTGCCAATCAGAGTGGCCACCGGGCGTACGGCCTTCACGCAAGCTGCGAAGTCCTTCTGATCGAAGGCGGTGCCGTCTTCCTTCAGACTCGGATAGCCGAGGGCGATGTCCGCCGGGTCTAACTCTGGAAGGAACGCCTTGGCCTGGCTCAGCGCGGCGATCGCTCCGGCTCTTGCTGAGGCCCGTCGCAGCTCTTGGATACGTTGAGGCAGAACGGCGAGCCGGCGAAGGACTTCCACCAGGTGAGTCGGCACCTCGTTAGATAGGGCCACCACAGCCAAGGCACGCTGTGACCCGGTGTAGAGTTGCTCCACCAGGGTGTACACGGCCTTCAGCTTGGTTACTACACTCTGGTTGAGGTTGGCACTTCTGGGACCTGTTTAACAGAATAAGATAGGCCGCTGACAAGGATGAGTTATGAGACATAAAAATTCTAAACTTGATGAAAGCCGGTGCAATGACTTACCGAAGATTGCGGTGACCATCTGGGACACTTGGCGCTTTAAACCGGAGAGTTCGGCGGTCTTCTCGGAGAGAGCCTTCTCCGCCTGTTCAGCCCGGTTCACCAGCGCGACCTTTTCTTCGGCCCAAGCCTTCCGTTCAGCGTCAAACTCCGTCTTCAGCTTTTCTTGCGCGGCAATACTGGAGACAAATTTGGCATTTGCCTTCCAGGTCTCCATTTCTTGCATCTTCAGCTGGTTCTTGAGATCAGAGATGTCAGCCTCAAAGTTCTTGCCAGCAGCCTGCATAAATTTCTGGGTTATGGCATGAACAGTTACTATGCAAATTTAAAGTCCCAAGCGTTTTCCAAGCAAAGACACTTGGCACTTGGGGGCTAATGCATATTGAACGTTTATATCTACAACTTACCGGTTCAATGGAGTAAGCCGGAACTTAAGTCTACAACATACTCAATCATAAGTCGTCGACTTGGAGGCTAGCATGGTAAAGGTAACTATGCAGTAAGTAAGAGGACAGAAGAATAATACCTCGGATTTCTGCTGGATCTGGTTCACCATGGCAATCTCTGCGTCCCGGCTCTTGTGCACTTGGCTGACGAAGCCGGAGACGATCTCTCCAATGTTCAAATTGGCATAGTCGGTGAGGTCCAGGTTAACCCGGCGGGACTCTAGCAGCTCCCCTTTGGCGGAGCACTTGGCCAGCGCAGTAGGTCTACCCGGCTCAACAAACTCCGTCCGGGTCATCTGCTGGTTGAGCCGAGCTGGAGGCCTCCGGGTTAACAGAAGCTTCTGTTACGGGCTTGTTGGTTGGAGCAGCGGCCTCAGGAGCAGAGGCAGCTGGCGGCTCTTGAGCGGCTGCCTCTGGCTCAGGCAAGTCTGGCTCATCGACCGGCTTGTGCTTCTTCGCCCTTTTGCTGAGTTTTGCTTGGGCATTGAAAAGACAAAAAAAAGATTAAGCACAACAGTGTAAGTAAAAGACAAGTATAACATGGGATGGTCATCATTACCTGGGCACGGTCTTGAAAGCCGGAAGATTCGACTGCATAGAGTCGCCAGAAGAGGGGGAAGTTTCCTGATAATTTGAGTCAGAAGAGTTGAGCGGTTGACGTATAACACCTGCCAAAGGATGAAAAGGGTACAACTTTGAGATCACCTCGGTCCGGCGTTTCCTTGATGCGTCAGGTAACCCGGCGGAAAGGTCAGTGTCTTTGTTGGTCCAGTTGTGCCGCCGACTTTCATGAACCTGTCGCTTCAAAATAAATTGAGGATCTTGATAAGCTAAAGGATTGGAAAAGCTTACTTTCCGGGTTACCCTTCGGACTTTCAGCCTTGGCAAGGGCTCTGAGTCGGAGGAAAGTGACATTACCTCTTCAACCACCGGGTTACTTGCGCCGGTGTCATCCTGTCCATGAACAAGTATTGATAAGGCGGACAGCAATAAACAACAAATGCAACAAGGACTTACGGGCTCAGGGGTTACCTCTGACTCGGAGCTGTCGCTTAGTTGCATCAGCTCTGAAGCAGTAGGCCTACTTCCTTTCTTGCGAGGGGTGGTTTCTTGGCGGCTTTCTTCGCCTTTCTGGCCTTCTTGGCCGCCTCATGGTCATATTTGACCCGCCAGAACTTGTCATCAGCCTGAAAAGTACAATGATGATTTCTTAAAACGGTTCAGATGAAAGCTATATACAGAAGAAGATAAGATGTTCAGATCAGCGGCTTACCGCTGGGGCTGGGTTGGTCTTGCAGAAGGGGGCTAACCCGGTCCTCCCGCAATCTGCCAGGCTCTCGTTCAAAAGAGCCTTGGTCATATCCTCTGCAACATCTTCAGGAAGATCGTTGCGGCTATGTCTCTGGGGGTCATCCTTACGGCCCGTGTACTCGCACATTAAGCCGGGGCGGCGGCTCAATGGGATCACCCACCACGAGATCCAGACCCGGACCAGATCGATTCCGTTGAGACCATTGCCCAGGAGAGCCTTGATCATGTTGATGGTGGGGAGCAGAGGTTGGCGCTCCGCTTGAGTCAGCTTGTCTGACAGTGGGTGAGTCGGCTCCAGACGCGAGGGGCGAAAGCCGGGCAACGGACTCTCATCAGCCAGCGACGTGTCTTGGCAGTAAAACCACGTCAGATTCCAGTCTTTGGGGTGGCTTGGCGGCTCTGCGTAAGGGAAAAGGCAGTCCCTCCGCCACTGAATGGAGATGCCGCCTAGCTCCAAACTTGGCCCGTTGGCGCACTCGTTCTGGTGGTTTAAATAGAAAAGCTCTCTGAAGAGCAGCAGACTGGGCTCTTCTCCAAGGTAAACCTCGCAGAACACTTGGAAATTGCATATGTTGGACACCGAGTTGGGTCCAATATCTTATGGCCACAGGTCAAAGAAGTTCAGCACGTCTCTAAAAAACTTTGAGCCGGGCGGTGCGAAGCCCCGGCTCATGTGATCCGCAAAAATGACCACCTCCCCGTCCCTTGGCTGTGGTCTCTCCTCTGATGGGTCGGGGGCACGGTAGGACATGACGTCCTTCTTGGGCAGATAGCCTGACTTGACAAAATCTGCTAAGGTCTCGTTGGTGACATTGGACCTCATCCAATTGCAAGTGATGGAGGCTTTAGGAGCTTTGGGAGGCATCGTGAAAGTCGGCAGCCTATGATAAAAGGAAACATCCGGTTTAACTATAAGCCGGAGGAAATTTACAGATCAATGTTAAAGTGGCGGCTTATGAAGGGGACTAATGACATATATGTCAGTGCACCGGGCTATTTAAGCCGCCTGAAGTATTGAGAGTAATTCGATTGTCTACGGCCCTATCACAGATGAGCGGGAAAGTTCTATGGCGCATGGTCTCCTTTAAGTCGGAAGGTTCTACGGCGCGTGTTTTCTTTAAGCCGGAAATGTAAACCGCCATGGCTCAACGAGTGCAGTTTTTTACTAAGTGTGGTGAAAACAAGTTTCACACATTGCGGTAAATAATTTGGATCAAGTAGTCAGCTGAAAAAGAAAAATTCTAGACCTAAAAACAGATGCGAGGGAAGTTCTTGGGCTTGAATGGGACCTTTAGGCAGTTAAAAGAGATCTACTTGCATCTGAAATGAGTGCCAAACAACTACCGCGGCAGGTCTATATAGGTCTAAGATCAAGAAGGGCAGTAAAAATGAAAACTACCGAAGAACTTGTGGGTGACGGCGAAGAACACAGACAAACTGCTCAAACCCTACTGCAGATCTGTTCTATAGGGCAGCCAGGACTTACAGGGGCTGGGGAGTTGCGGAGGTCGTCGCGTTTCTCTGGTCAAATCAGGGTGATGTAGCGGCCTGAGCTGGTGACGATGAGAAGACCCGCGGCGGCGACGGCGGCGGAGCTCGAGCAGCACGGGAACAGTGAGAGGAAGGAGACGACAGAGGAAGGAGAGTGAGAAAGGCCCGTCGGGCCGGGCTATTTATAAGGGCGAGCTCATAAGTGGGCGCGAGAAACGAGGAGACCGCGGCGTGGTTATCCCCCCACGAAACGCCTCGATTTTCGGGATGGCGGTAAAGATAAGATCCGTTGCGGATCTGGTGGAGTAAAAAACGGGCTTAATGGAAGATGACGTCACGGCGGATTACCCGGAGTCCAGAGGATGACGTCACGCCGGGTTATGGCCTTCACACAAATGGTAAGCCGGAGATTTTTTCTGTCGAAGGAATTGAAGATTGACATGAGCCGGCTCAAATCAATCTGGGGCCTAATGTTGAGGATATAGACCTTAGAGTCACCCGCCAGAAGGGGCCGGGTTACTCATAATGGTCATTGCCAGAAGCCCGGCGCCAAGCTTGAAGACGGTGGGCCAAAGATGGGCTTAAGACCCGGATATGGCTTAAGGCCCGTAGTTACAATCATTATTATGGTAGAACTTGTAGTGTAAGGCAAGAATAGTCGAGAGTCCGAGCCGGACACTCTTATGAGCCAGCCGGGACTCTGAGAGCTGCTGGGCGTCAGCCTCCCTATATAAAGGGACGACCCGGCAGCGGTTTAGGGACAAGAAAGATTTCATCGAGAGCCAGGCATAGCAGTTAAGCTCCCTGATCATCGAAACCCTAATCAATACCACCTCAAACTGGACGTAGGCTTTTACCTTCACCGTAAGGGGCCGAACCAGTATAACCCCTCGTGTTCCTTATCCCACTTAACCCCTTCAAGCTTCCTAGTTGCGATGGCTCCACGACTAAGTCCTAACTCGAGGACATCTGCCGTGACAATTCCACGACAACTCCGGTTAGACAAGATAAGAAACGAATAAGACTGAAAGGATTTAGGCAGCACTCCGACTGAAACAGGGAGGAATAGAACACGAGCTTGAGAGGATGGAATGGTACTTGATGAAGGCATGACACAAGACCTCCGGAAAAATAAAATAGTTGAATGTAACGAACGGAGAAGAAAATGAAAACTTGTGCCACGAATGACATAGAACGTAACCTTAGAAGAAAGGATTGAACGGAGTTGTTGGAAATTCAACAACAAAAGAATACGCTTGTTGTGGACTTATGGATAACATCTCAAGATCATAAGGTGATAACCGGCCACAAATGGAAATGATTGTATAGCTGAGAAGAACGAAGAAATGCAAAACTCCACTTCAAAAGAATACGAAGAATTAATTGCACTTTGAAAAGCAAGAAGGAAAGGTACTTGAGCTCCTTCGATAAGAATCTTGATGAATACTTGAGGAGTGAATTAACTCAAGACGAGCCACCGTGATGAACTCCGGTAACAAAAAGAATGCCGAGATAAAATTGAAGGATGAAAGGGGTAAGATTCAAATCCTTGCGATGATTTGGATGGAAGATCGCGACGAAATCGGCGAGAAGCTTAGAACTCCGGAAAAGAAAAGATGGAAACACCTTGAACCGAGAATGTGATAAGATGAACAATCTCCGAAAAGAAGAGATAAAAAGCACTTGAAGAAAGGAGAATAAGGATTACGTTATGCTTATCCTCCACCAATTAAATTGATGAGATACCATGGATTGCATACGACTTATTCACATTGGGAAAATATAAAGGGGGGATATAGCCCAAAACTTGAGAAAGTCTTCATAAACCACCGGTAGGATTTGGAAAGAACGAATTAATTGATATGATAACAACATAAGGGATCTTGAACGAGCCATCGTTAGAATTCGAAATTGAATGACGAAAAAGAATGACTCACCGGGAAAGAATTAGCAAAGTACGAAGATACTTGAAGAAATCTAAGACCAGAGATCGAAGAGATCGCAAACTGATTAAAGAGCAAAGCACCGGAAGAATATGGAGACGAACGGAAAGGCATGAATACAGAATAATCGGAGAACGGATTTGACAACTTAGAACGAAGAAATATTCTGAAATGGAGGCCTCCGGATAATTGAGACGGAAAACAACTCCTGAGATACTCCGGATGGGTGAAAATAATTGCACGAGTAGAAACAATTTGATAGGGTAACATCGAGCTAGCACCGCGAATCTCCGGGAGAACGGGCAAGATTTAGAGGAAAACTCTACTTCGGTCCTCAAATATTGGAATGACGACGAGAAACAACACCGCAATTGATGAGATACTCCGGGAGAATGAAAAGAGGAAAAAGGTTGACCCGATCATGACAGAATTTGAAATTGATCTTGGAAAAATGTCTGACTGATGAAATACATACTTGCGTCAAACATCGAAAAGAATTTGAGAATAGCTCCGGAAAATTAGAAGAGTCAGGTAAGATCCTGGGAAAAGACCTGTGGGTTAGGGCCCACTGAAAAGAAACACCGTTGAGAAAAGGATTGTTGATCAGATAGATGATGCACCGGAAGAATTGAGATATTTGAATGAGGTGACAACCTCGAATTAATTTGAACCCAGACAAATCTCCTGAGATGTCTTGAGCACTACGGAAGGATAAACTGGCGAGAAGCGAACGAACAAGTGGAAGCATTTGATCCAAGGAAAAGAATATAATCACTACCGAAAATTGGAATTGAATCCACCGGAGAACAAAAAGAGATGAAGAATGTCGAACGAGGCAAAAATTCATCGGTTGAAATAATTGAGGAAAAACTGAAGAAGCTCCACACGAATGAAATAGATGCTTGAATAGCGGCTCAGACTCCGGGAATAAAAGGGTGGGAGGGCGGTAAAACAACGGCAACTTGGAAGGGGAAATCGACGAATAGCTTTGAAGAGAAAAAGCACCGTCTGAAATCATTGAGGAAATAATGCAAAGGCTTTGCACGAGTAGGATGGATACTCGACTACGAACTCCAGTTCTGAGAAGAAAAAGGGTTGGCGGGTGGGGAAAAAACAAAGACAAGTTCGGACAGTGTCGGGGATATACCCCGCGGTATGACCCAGCCGGAAGTATGACCCGGCCGGACTTGGCGCTTCACCGTGACCCGCCGGAGGACTGGAGACTCACGGGTCTGGCGGCTCACTGTCAGACGACTCACGAGCCTGACGACTCACAGATGACCCCGACGGCGGGTCAGATAGAAGACTAGGCCCAAGGCCCAGAAGGCCGGCTCACGTTTATGATAGGCCGGCTTAAGAAGAAAGGGATGACGAATATTTCCTTTACGAGGAAGCAAGACCCGGACTTGTAATTAACTTGTAAGAGAAGATAGATTAGTCCTAGTCCTACTAGGACTCCACATGTAACCCACCCCTCTAACTTATATAAGGAGGGGCAGGGCACCCCAAAGAGGGACAAGCAAAAAAGAAATAATCTCTAGGGCTAAACACCGAGAGCCGGACCGGCGACTCTCCCGTGATCATAATGAGACCTAGCCCCAAACAGCACGTAGGGTTGTTACCGGATGATGTTTCCCGGGACCCGAAGCTGTCTAAATCCCTTGTCTTGTGTTGCGTCTCTCGATCCCAACCAACCCCTCTCAAGCTACTACATAGATGCGCTGGCCTCACGACTAAGTCCTCACGCTAAGGACATCTGCCGTGACAATTCCATGACAGTTGGCGCCCACCGTGGGGCCTGCGCACGGTGGTGTTGAGTTCTTGAAGGGATCACTTTTAGGGATCGAGAAGTCTGCAATTTTCCGGATGAACCGGTTTAAGAGGACTTGCGTCAACTTCAAAAGTCACCAGTCCAGATTTAGGATCTATGAAATTTAAGGTTCAGGAAAAATTAGGGTTACTGCCGCTCTCGTCTGATGATCCGTCGAAGCCAACAGGAGATATTTCCAGCTGTGCACTGCCGCACCACCGATCCGCCGAGACCGGCAAAAGATCTGGTCTTGCTGAGATAAATCGCCGCTTTATGGTAATATGCGAGTTGCTATCACTACTTCCAATACAACCGTCCGAACCCGAGTCACGCACGGCGGCCGCTTGCGGCCTCGCAAGGTTTCTAGATCAGCCTAGCACCAATATCTACAGTACGGATCGCAGACAGACGTGGAAAAATCAAATGTCTACGGGGCTAATGGATGCCCATGTCTCGTCCACGGGAAGAGCCCCTGTGCAATTACTGTACCTGCATGGATTTCAGGGAAAAGAGTTAAAAAAAGAAGAGAGCCGCGATGTAGAGGGCATGGGCGTGGACTGAGGGTCAACCGGCCCGGTTCATATCCACCACGGGCACCCGCGCTTCGCTGACCCACCATGGCCGATGCATGAAGAGCCGCCCCGGTCTGCAATGCTACCTCTAAGCCGCCTGCATCACCCCTCGCCTCCCGGCTGAGTCGTCGTCGCGCTTCACCTCCCCCGGGTCGCCGTTGGGCTTAGACGAGCCGCCTGCATCGCTTCTGAGACGACACCGGGGCGCATCTTGGTTTTTTTATCGTGTGCGTTACCTCAAAACGCTGCAGAATCGGCCACGACCCGGATTACTCTGAGCTGCTGCTGAGGTCACCTCCGCCCTTACGCGACGTCGCCTGCAGATTGAGCCGGCGCGTCTCTGCGAAAACTGACGCCCACAAGTTCGCCTCCACCCTCGCGGTAGCACCAAGCCGCCTCGCGTTGGCATCCTTCAGCTGTCTGGGCCTCGCACAACATCCGCCGTGAGCCGGCCTCCGGGTTACGGCTGAACAGCACCCGTCTCGTCGCCTCCGCAGGCGCGAGCCAACCGCCCGCAGTATCTTCTACCGCCACCGCGACTTCATCCTGCAGTTTTCTGCATCCGCCGCCGTGGCCTACCATATCAAGCCGTCCGGCCTCGTGGCCGTCTCCGTCGAAGCTTCAAGCCGGCCCCGCGGCCACGCGCCTCTGCGTCCGCGCCTCGATCCTGGCTGCCGATTTATGTGCCTCTTTGACCAGGACTGTGATCCGCTAAGGGCTTTTACGAGAATTGTCACCGCTACGGGGCAAGCCGGTTTTTACCAGCCCGGTTATCATGAATCGCTACTGCCAAAGTCAAATCGCAGGCTGTTCACATCGGCACCACGGCGCCAGTGAACCGGCTTCCCCCTGCGCAAGATCCCGCACCATGAGCCGCCCTCACCTCGCCACGGACTCGCCTCCGCTGAGTCGCCGGCCTTTGACCCGTCGTGGCTGGGGCTTCATCTTGACGTGGTGAGCCGCCCCGGCCGTGCGCTGCCTGAGAGCCGCCCCTCTGCTTGGTTTCCTCCAAGCCGTTATGAGATGAACCCCGTCGAGCCGCCGCAGCCGCCTGCAAGGCGCCGTCGGGCCCCGAGCTGTTGTGGCCCTTGTCACTGAAACCGCCATGCTATCTCATGCTGTCTACGAGCTGCTGTGTTCACACCTCTTCCGTTGCGCCTTTGTGTTGCCTCTGCCTTGCTGCCTTGGCCCGTCGCTCCTCCGCGCTCAACCTGGTCTTCGCCTCCAGCAGGGGCGTGAGTCGCCAAGTGAGCCGCCTGCTTTGCTCCGCGCACGCGCTATCATGACTCGCTCATCCCTACTGAGTTGTCGTCATACTACTTCTAATATTGGTGCACGCGTGAGAAGAATCAAGCGAAGGAGAGTTGCCGGTTCCCTTATTCTTTTCACTGGCTTTGTTGTGGCCATTGCTGCTTCCATTTTGATCAAGACAAGTCATGTCAACTACTGGGAGTACTATTCAATCCACGTGAATTCAAGGATGTTGTACCCCTTGGTTACTAGAGCTACTACTGTTGCTACAGAGAGATCAATCTGCGTAAAATGCATGAGGTACCCACACGTGGAGACCAATTACGCGCTAAAGGCCGCATCCGTATTCATCCGATAAAAATACCAGGTGCTATTTTATCCTGCTTATTTTTTAAAGCACGTATTAATTTATTCGAGCACAACTACTCTGCTCTACAGTGTTTTTTATATGCAGGGTAACCATTTACTACAAAAGTGGCCTTATACCGCGGATGCGGACCACACCGGCTTAAAACATCGTGGTCGTTTCTTGCGACCGCGCCGGTTTACAACGAGGAGGACAATTTACCCGTTTGCACCGACTTACAACGCCACGGTAGACTCACCCGTCTGCACCGGTTTACCACGCCGCGGCCGGTTCACCCGTGAGCGACGTCAACTTCACCTAGCAATTGTTAATTTCATGGCGGATTATTTCCGGCCTGTCACATCAGGTGATATCTATCTAAAATATATTTTATTGGTACATATTATTTTTTATCAAAGAGCAGTTTATCTTTGTCTTGGTCTGCAATAGTGTTGATGCAGGACAATTGTTCACTACATCAAAACGATGTGCTTAACTCGCTCATCCGCACCGGCTTACAACACCACGGCCGGATCATCTGTCTGTGCCGCCTCTGATGCAATCGTCGTCTTTACCATCCGTCTCTCGCGGGTTGGTGTATATAACCACACTGGGCCGCACCTGTATGCATGAGTTGTTTATTGAATATGAGCGAGTCACTGCTTGGGAAGCCCAGTTTTGTTCCGACAAATTGGAGGCAAATTATCATGTGTTATCAGCCGCCGTCTGCACTGGACGGCTCAATGGGCAGGCGCATAAGTCGCCGCCACTACAGTTTGATTAACTTCAAAAACATCCAGTTGGAAGGAACCATTGGCCGAGTTGCTGACACGGCTCATAGGGGATCATTTATAACCCACCGCAGTCACCTCAACATTCTGTGGATTCACATCGCGCTATCAACACCAATGTCTATACCTTCTGCTATGGTCAAATATGGAGAATCTCAAGACAACTCCTCGAGTCGTCTTAAGACTCGGGGGCTACAATGGTATGACTCAGCAAGTCTTGCCAATATCCGGTTTGAAATCCGGTTCAAGAGAAATCTGTCTCTCTCAAAGTTTTGAAGATCTCCATATCCGGTTTAACATCCGGCTCAAGGTAAATTTATATCTTGTAAAGCTTTGAAGCTCTCAATATCCGGTTTACAAATTTCCGGTTCAAAAAGAGGTTGTCTCTCGCAAAAGTTCGAGTTCTCAGGAAAAATTAAAGGGACCAAAAAGAGTCTGTTGCAAAGCACAACCCAAACATAGGTACCCTGCTTTAATGACCATTGGGAGCTGATCGTATTCAAATTTAGCTTAACCCTTTTTGGTGTGACCCTGATCGTATTCGAGTCGGAGTCGTTAAATATTCTCATGATCACTAGGGGGCTTCCTGTTCAAACATAGGTCGTATTCGAACCAAAGAGAACATAGCTGTCGATACCCTTTTGATCGGCACACTGCTGAGCTCATTGGGGAGTTTCTTGGTCATATTTGAACCATAGCTCAACCCCCTTTGGGAACCGACGTGGATCGTATTCGAATCAGCGTCGTTAAACAACTCTCAAGGTCATTTGGGGGCTTCCTGTTCAAACATAGGTCGTATTCGAACCAAAGAGAACATAGCTGTCGGTACCCTCTTGATCGGCAACGCCAAAGCCACTGGGGGCTATATGATCATATTCGAATCTTAGCTTAACCCCTTTGGGACGGTTTTCTGATCATATTCGAATCAGAAGCCTCAAATTTTTTGAAATCTCTTTTTGCAAACAATTTTTGGATTTTATTTGAAGCTCTTTTGATCATATCTAAAGTGTATATGAGTGGTTGCTATTTAACCCGGTATGACTTTGGATGATAAGTCGCCATCTTATGACAATCATCATCTATGTGGAAGCATTGGCTTCTAAGGATTGGGTTATCACCCTTACTGCACAGGTCATATAAACCGGCAGTGAAAATTCAATATCACAGTAAACCGCCAAGGGTTCTTGTGATCTAATTATGTGCAGGATAAGTTTACATTTGGATGGTTACCCGCCCTGGTTTTTGACGTTAAGTCGCCAGGGCATATGTTGTTTAAACTCTGCAGGATTTACAGAGCTATGACTTACATAAATGATTAAGTTCAAGCCCATCATCAAAGATGGAAATTGGTGTCTCAAAAGGGTTGTCAATTCTTGATTTTCTCAAAGGCTATAAGCCGCCGGGTTGTACAAATCCCGGCTTACAATGGAGGCGTATTAAATCGCCATCGGCCAAGAGCCGCTGGGTATTTAAACTCCGGATTTACTTATCAACAGATGAGGTATTCAAAATCGCTTTGCCGCAATGGCTATTATTTTATCAATGGATATGATTTATTCTACAATGGAAGGAATAGTCCCGAGTCGCTGCAGGCTTACGACCCGGCACTTGGGGGCTACATTATTCAATTTGATATTACATCAAATATGCAAGTCCCATGTCACTGCCAGCATGTACCATGGCACTTGGGGGCTAATGCAAAGTCATTTTTTGCTCAACTTATTGAAGACACGACTCATCACATTCTAAATGAGCCGGCCCTTGGGGGCTGCCAATTGGTCCTGCCAAAAATTCAAGACAATTCTAGGATGACCCGGCTACACTACTATGACTATAGCCAACTCATGGGGGCTACACAACTGGATTTTATTTAAAGCCATGGTGATAAGTTCCGGATTATTCATGCTGATTAAACCGGCTCTTGGGGGCTACAGGTAATATGGATATAAGGGAGAAATATCTTCAAATTCTCAGTTTTGAGTAAATCAGATTGATCTGGTGTCTGCAAAAATCATAAACCGGCGTCGGCGACAATTATGACTTGGCATCATCTATTTATAACCCGGCAATTTTGGTACTCATAAACCGGCAAGTTTTATATCTTTAAGCCCGCTGAATATAAGTTGAATATTTGAAGACCAATATTTTTTCAAGTCAGAGCATTGAAAGACGACTCAAGTGGATTATCTCTTACAATATTTCTCAACAAGAGACCAATGTCAGCAAATTGACTCTGAAGCTGGCCTGTTGACCCGGATTTTTCAAAGGAAGTATCTGGATTTTTTGCATTGGCAAAATTTGAACATATCTGCTAAAGAGATTTGCTATGAGATTATGGATATATATCAAGAAGGAAGATGACAAGGACTTAAGGATGATCAAAGTGCCGGCTTACAAAGAATATTTAACCCGGAACACAACCTGTCAAATTTGTTCTTGTGTTTATATTGCAGATTAGTTTAACATGGATAAATCCAAATTAAACTGGGGGCTAATGTCGGGGATATACCCCGCGGTATGACCCGGCCGGAAGTATGACCCGGCCGGACTTGGCGCTTCACCGTGACCCGCCGGAGGACTGGAGACTCACGGGTCTGGCGGCTCACTGTCAGACGACTCACGAGCCTGACGACTCACGGATGACCCAGACGGTGGGTCAGATAGAAGACTAGGCCCAAGGCCCAGAAGGCCGGCTCACGTTTATGATAGGCCGGCTTAAGAAGAAAGGGATGACGAATATTTCCTTTACGAGGAAGCAAGACCCGGACTTGTAATTAACTTGTAAGAGAAGATAGATTAGTCCTAGTCCTACTAGGACTCCACATGTAACCCGCCCCTCTAACTTATATAAGGAGGGGCAGGGCACCCCAAAGAGGGACAAGCAAAAAAGAAATAATCTCTAGGGCTAAACACCGAGAGCCGGACCGGCGACTCTCCCGTGATCATAATGAGACCTAGCCCCAAACAGCACGTAGGGTTGTTACCGGATGATGTTTCCCGGGACCCAAAGCTGTCTAAATCCCTTGTCTTGTGTTGCGTCTCTCGATCCCAACCAACCCCTCTCAAGCTACTACATAGATGCGCTGGCCTCACCACTAAGTCCTCACGCTAAGGACATCTGCCGTGACAATTCCACGACAGACAGGGAAAACGACCTCGGTTGAAAAGAGATGAGAAATAATCTAGCAAAAGATGACGAGTATCGAAACCACTCGAAGAGAAATGCGCCGGATTGAAAAGAGGATGGGCAACGAACGAAAACTAACCACGTGATCCTGAAGAAAAATTTGAAGGGGAAGAGAAGTAAGTCGAAACACCTACGTCAAGATTTCTCACCAGAGCGACGAAGGGGCTGAGGAGTAAAAAGAATTCCTACTCTCCGATAAAACTAGAATCAGAAAAAGTTTTCTTCTAGACTCAACAATGGCCAAGCTACACGATCAATCAAGGGGGGGTCCTAGGGTCGGTCGAGGCTCTGATACCAACTTGTCACGCCAAGATGCGACCCTATCCGAAAGGAACACGAAGGTCCCACCAAGGATAGAAGGGCATCTTGAAGACGCTTTTGCAAGGTGGATATCATTACATCAACATTACATAATATTTGGGGATACATACAAGGCATACACATGCCGCAAGAATACAACAATACATCATACATAAGCTCAACATCCGACTACGGATGAAAGATAAACAGAAGATCAAACGACATCCACCCTGCTAGCCCAGGCTGCCAACCTGGAACCTATCCCCTGATCGAAGAAGAAGCAGAAGAAGAACTCCAAAAACAATCAACATCGCTCTCGCGCCATGATCATCACAAAAACCTGTACCTGCAACTGGTGTTGTAGTAATCTGTGAGCCACGAGGACTCAGCAATCCCATTACCATGGGTATCAAGACTAGCAAAGCTTAAAGGGAAAGGAATGGATAAGGTGGTGAGGTTGCAGCAGCGACTAAGCATGTATGGTGGCTAACTTACGCAAATAAGAGCGAGAAGAGAAGCAAAGGAACGGTCGTGAAACTAGCAATGATCAAGAAGTGATCCTGAACTCCTACTTACGTCAAACATAACCCAGAAACCGTGTTCACTTCCCGGACTCCGCCGAGAAGAGACCATCACGGCTACACACGCGGTTGATGCGTTTTAATTAAGGTCAAGTGTCAAGTTCTCTACAACCAGATATTAACAAATTCCCATCTGCCACATAACCGCGGGCACGGCTCTCGAAAGTTTATACCCTGCAGGGGTGTCCCAACTTAACCCATTATAAGCTCTCACGGTCAACGAGGGATATTCCTTCTCCCGGGAAGACCCGATCAGTCTCGGAATCCCGGTTACAAGACATTTCGACAATGGTAAAACAAAACCAGCAAAGCCGCCCGGATGTGCCAACAAATCCTGATAGGAGCTGCACATATCTCGTTCTCAGGGCACACCGGATGAGCCAGACGTCGGGTTGGCATAGACCCTGGTTGCCCAGGGGGCGCCGGACATCGCTCGGTTTGGACCAGCACTTGGAGAAGCACTGGCCCGGGGGTTAAAATAAGATGACCCTCGAGAGAGCGACTCCCTAGGGAAAAGAAATAGGCTAGGCAAATGGTAAAACCAAGGTTGGGCCTTGCTGGAAGAGTTTTATTCAAGGCGAACTATCAAGGGGGTCCCATAAATCACCCAACCGCGTAAGGGACGCAAAATCAAGGAACATAACACCGGTAGGACGGAAACTAGGGCGGCAAGAGTGGAACAAAACACCAGGCATAAGGCCGAGCCTTCCACCCTTTACCAAGTATATAGATGCATTAATAATATAAGAGATATTGTGATATCCCAACATAAACATAATCCAACATGGAGCAATCTTCATCTTCACCTGCAACTAGCAACGCTATAAGAGGGGCTGAGCAAAGCGGTAACATAGCCAAACAATGGTATGCTAGGAAGGGTGACAAAGGTTAGAGGTTCATGGAAATGTGGGAGGCTTGGAGAGCAAGTGAATAGGTAGCGCAGCATAGCGATAGAACGAAGCAACTAGCATAGCAATGATAGTAATGAGATCCAAGGTGACGGTCATCTTGCCTGAAATCCCGCTAGGAAGAAGAACGAATCCATGAAGAAGATGAAGCCACGAAGACGAACGAATCCTCACGATCGCAACGACACGGAAACTATCGAGAAGAAGCACACAACATGGTAAACACACCACACATGAACAAGGCATGATGCTCAACCAAGTATGATGCATGACAAGGCTATATGAAGCTACTCATGACGAGAGATGATGCATACAAGAACAACACACCAAGGCAAGTTTAAATGAGGCCGGAAACAACATATAACAATTCCGGTAAGTCCTCATATATTGGTCCAGAACTGAACAAGCATTAAGTTGAAGTTGTTAAACAGCAAGTTAAGATGCACCACGATGATCTACACGAAAATCTAGTCAAGTTACATATAAAGTTCATCAGATTCAGAGCTACGGTCTAGAAGATATGAACAAAACAAGGTAAACATGGCATTGATGCAAAATGCATACAAACATCAAACAAACACCTCAAAACAAGGATGCAACAAGATAATATGGAACTACATACAAATCTAAGCAAGTTTCATATGGAGCATGATCAAAACGGAGCAACGGTGCAACACATACACTCCAAACCATATATAGCAACAATCTGTCCAAAACAGCAACTATGCAACTAGAAAGCATCAAAACAATATGCTACAGCACCTCAACATGAAAACAAAAGGCATGGACATGATGTACAGGTAAAGCACAACAAAACATGAACACTAATCTATCTCCAGAAATCACTAGAACAAGCTCAAAAGGACATGGCAAGATTGCAAATAATAACAGATTCACAGACTGGGCATGCCAGAAATAACATCAGGTTACAATGTTCAGAGCACGAAATCAACATGCTACAGGAACTTATCATAGCAAAGAAAGGCATGGAATGAATCTACTCAACGCATATAACAAATGTCCCTTACTGACCATAAGCCAAAAAGGACCAGAAGATATGATGGAAACCATGTAAACATAGCAAGTTTCGTTAACAGGTTTCAGACTTGGCAGAAAACAGAGCATGGCAGAAACTATAATATGAAGGCATCTTTGCGAGCTTGATGCACTCACCACAAAGCAATTCATGACCAAAAAAGCATAACTACAGCAAGATGGCATGTTTATGAAGCTATCCATGGCAAGAGCAAATACATAGCATGAAAGGATCAACTACAACAAGTTTGGCAAAATTGAATAACACGTAAACAATCTATCAGGAACATTTTATAGCTAAAGTAGAGCAATATTAAGTCATGCTATGGCACTCCATAATTGCAAACAAGGGCAGGAATGGATCTATTACAACAATATCTACAAAACATCCTTACTGGACATCTCAAAAATATGCATGAATCTCTCTGTAACATCAAGTTTACATGGCAACAAAATAACAGCAGACAAAGACTTGGAGAAATTACTAAGTCTCTGAAATCAGAAACATTACGGGGCCTAGTTTGCATGCTTGTGCTAGTCACCACAGAGATCAAAAAAATACATGGAATACACCACTGGAAAGATGGCACGGCATACAACAAAACAGATGTAGAGCTCATTCCCATAAGATGCACCGATTAAATGATACAAAAATGTCAAATCTCCAAGTTCTGCTAAGAACCAGCAGACAGCAGCAACTACCACTCTTGCACCAGAGCTTTGGGCATCAAGATGGCCTCTAATGAACATGGTGCAATTGAACAAAATGAAGAGCATCACGAGACGAACAATTTGATATATTACACGCGCGAAACGGAGCTATATGCAGAGAGTTATGATGCTGAGAACATGGCCATATACTGTGAAACTTAGAGGACTTGGAGAATTTTTCGGGGGAGGAGAGGAGAAAGTCAAACGCGCGGGCTCACCAGATCCGATCGGGGCTGGCTCGAGGGAGCTCGCCGGCGACGGGAGAGGAGAGGGAGGCCGCGGCGGAGGGCGGCGCTCGCCGGGGACGGCGGGGCCGCGGCGGGAGGAGCCGGCCACGGGCGGCGGAGATGGCGGCGAGGCCGCGGGCGGCGAACGGCGGCGCCGGCCGGCGGACCGCGGCGGTGCGGGCTAGGTGCGGCGGAGCGGCGAGGGCGACGGGGCCGGCCGGGCGGAGGCGGCGGAGGCGTGAGGCGCTCGGACCCGGGAGGGCCTCCCGCGGGCTCGGGCGGGCCGGCGGCGACGGCGAAGTGGGCGCGGCGGCGGCGAATCCGGAGGCGACACGTGGCGGCGGCGGTGAAAATGGACACGTCCGTCGGTGGAAGAAATGTCCGGCGGCGCCGGAGGCGAGGTTAGGGTTTCGTCTGCGATTGTTTTCGGAAGGGGATGCACTTATATAGCTAGAGGGAGCTAGGAGAGTCCAAATGAGGTGCGGTTTTCGCCCACACGATCGTGATCGAACGACCTACAGCATGGAAGAGAGTTTGGTGGGTTTTGGGCTGGTTTTGAGGGGGGGGTTCTGCAACACACAAACGAACTTTGCGGTTGCCCGGTTAACCGTTGGATCACCAAATGACCTTCAAATGGAACGAAACTTGACCGGTGGTATACCAAGGCCACTTGGCAAGACTCGGTCCATTCCGAGAACGTTCAACACCCGCTCACGGAAAGAAACAAGAGGGGTGTGCCGGAGGAGTTGGGAGTGCCGGATTGCAAAACGGACAACGGGGAAAATGCTCGGATGCATGAGACGAACACGTATGCAAATGCAATGCACATGATGACATGATATGGGATCCATGACATGAACAAAAATGCAACACGCAAGCAGAAGACATGGCAACAACGACGAATAACTGGCAGACACCTGGCGCATCGGATCCGGGGCGTTACAACTGAAGTTCATCTAGAAAAACCCAAACAATTTCCATGGTCAAACATTGCAATAGTAGACTGCACATATATGGGATGTCATTCCCTCGTATGTAAAACATAAGGAGTCCAAAGAAAGACAAATGCAAAGATGGTTAAATATACATTTTGCAGCGGGACAACCGTGAATGTTACAAATACTGGTCGATCAACTTTTTGTATGCTAGCTACTTGGAAACTTGGCTTGTTCTTGTCACGTGTTTGGGCATTTAAAAAAATATCTGTGCCTCCCACCGACCCACCCACTCACTCTTCACAGTCAATTGTTTAGTCATCCCTGGAGCATTTTCAATTTTAGCAATAGTCTCTTCAAGACTTGGCAGAGGCCAGCCTAGTTAAATTTGTCCACAGACCTACCAGCAGCTTACCTCATCAACCCAGCCATGGAGGTTACCATATCTGCAGTTGCAAGTGAACTAGTGAGCTTATTCGTCTCCTTCCTGGTGAGCAAGTACCACTCCTCCAGCAATGCACAATTAGAGGAGAAGGTGGTGGACAGGTTGCAGCATCTCCTGATAAGAGTTGGCACCATAGTCAAGGAGGCGGACAGTCAATACATAAGCAACTCCGGGATGATGATGCAGCTCAAGATGCTCCAAGAGGACACCATCTGCATGATACCTCGAGGTACATAGCCCTCGAAGATACTGCAGGCTTCGACGAGGTTAGCAGCAATGTCTCATGTAGCAGCAGTTTATATTTAGCCATTCCCCTCAAGTGTTCTCTAACAACAACGGGGAAAGACGACAAGGCCATGCTCCTCAAGCCACATGCTGCTTTGCAGAGCTTAAAAATTGTTGTTGCTAACATGTCAGAATTTGTTGTGCTTCTGGGTGGATGTGAGTGCATGACTAGCAGGCCATATGACACTTATCTTTACACCTGACAACTTTATGTTCAGCCAACACGCTGAAAAGAAAAGGCTCTTGAGCTTCTTGCTGGAGCAGAACGATCCTCCAAGTGATCATGTATTGGACGTTCTTCCACTCATAGGTGGTGTCGCAGTTGGGAAGAAAACTTCGGTTGCTCATGTGTGTGGTGATGATCGGAATAAGAACCTGATCAAGGATTGGGGATCTATGTTGTTCCATCTCTCTGCGAGACTGTAGCCTAACTCACTTGTCCTAATAAATATGTTCATGGATGGGTTGACAAGCAGACTCAATGTTCAGTTCTGGCATTGCATATTTTGGACAAGGCGATAAGAATGGCTAAAAGATCCTCTACATATATGGCGTGCACCCAACCATGCATATGGAACAAAGCTGTCATATCCATGAGTAGAGGTACACTGGGCTCATCGGACATGGACCATAGGCTAACGCGATGGACTTGTTGTTCAGCTTGGTGACGATAAGATCGATGTAGCAGCTGCCAAGGAAAAATCATCGAACTGAACTAAACAAACTTTCTACATCGCCTGCTTGCTTCTTCTACCCTGAATCTTCTTCTTCCTTGGTGTGGCTGCTCTCCACAGCAGCTTGTATCCTCTGCTCACGTCCGGCGACCGCCGCGGCAACGTGTTGTGGCAAAGGCCATCGAGTGGACATAACGGGCATTGCTTAACATTCACTTAGCATGGCACCTTATAGTGTTAATGTCTCAATCAAGAAGGAATGGTGAAGTGTGACATTTTGGGGGACTTATAACAGATCCTAGTGTTAGACCGAAAGGAGACCTCACTCTAATTGCATGGGAATCAAGGATACCCCCTCATAAATCATTCCCTAAAATTGTTATAAGTCGTGCTCAGGATACACATCAAGGTAGTGCCTTGCCAGGGAGGAAGCGACAAGGAGTGCCTATCTTTTTTCTTCCTAATACATGTCAAACGGATGTGTTCATATATGCCATTCAACTAAATGTATTACAGATCCCAATTAACGACTTAGCGTACGTACAGCAAACTTGTATGTTTAATCAGACCTACCAACCCCTCCTGCGCCTCTTAGATAAGCAAGAACATCGTTGAAGTCGAATTACCTACTACTACTACTACTACTACTACTACTACTACTACTACTACTACTACTACTACTACTCAGTACTACCTCTGGCTAGTCTCAGCAAAGTGGGTTACTAACGAAACAGAAATTAAATAAACCAACAAGCATGATCATCTTGGCATGGTTCTGAACTTCTGGCTAGCAACAATTCAGAAAAAACTTCTGGCTAGCATTTTGCTATAGGTAACTCCATGGCACCATCCCATCAAACCGACAATGCTATATGCAGGAAGACTGAAGCTGTGTGGTGTGTCGTGCTGCTGCGTGGTGGATGCCGCAATTGAAGACTTGGATCAGACCAGATTACAGTTGCAGTCAATAAAATTCAGATTAAGAGGTCTGTCTGTCCGCGAGGCGCCTCCCGCGAAATCGATAAATTTAGCGTGATTTCGGGAAACGGGGCGGGTTTAGATTCAAATTACCGAAGATCTCGAAGAGCTCGCAGGGCATCGCGGCGGCGCACTGCGTCCACGAGGCGCACGTCACCGCCGGCCAGCCCCTGGGGTGCTCGATCGCAGTTGGCCTAGCCAGGCGCCTCGCCTCCCTCCATTCCCCTCATTTGAGGTCGGCGACCGCCGTGGCTCCGCAGGAGGTGTGACGGGGATGCTACGTGCTGCGCGGCGGCGCGGCTCGCCGGCGGCCTGGAGGGGCGGAAGAGCCTCGTGGTCGTGGTTTGGGGATTACTGACGAGTGGGTCCCACGGTGAACGGAAATGGTTGCTGCAAACTTTTTGTTGGCTGGGAGGCCCCCCGCGTCAGCGGGACAAGAAGTTGGGCCAGTGTCGAGGCAAGATGCTCCAAATTCCGTGGACACATTTTGACGATTATATCAAAATGTCTCTTAATTCAACTTCAAAAACAAAAATCTCTCTTAATTCTGCGGTGTATGATAGTTGATAATATAGGGAAGATACTGAATAGAAAATGAGTCTGTCTAGAACTCAGTCGACTGAGACTTGACTTAACAAAGTCTCAGTCGAGTGACGTCAGCATAGTTGTTTTGTTGCAAGCGGCACGGCTAGATGCTACAGCCTACAACCTATGATGAAAAATGTTGCAATAGTTTTGCGACCATTGACAACTGATGCTCCAACCCGGTGTGATTAAAATGCTACAACCGTCAATGACGGATGTTACAACCGGTGAGATGATGTGCTATAATCAATGAGGGACAACATGCTACAACCAACAAGACGGATGCTGCAACCGGTAGGAAAAAAGGTTACAAACGTTGGGACAAGATGTTACATGGTCGATTGAGACTTGGTTAAATCTCAGTCGACTGATTTTTAGCAAGCCCGATAGAGAATTGCTTTTATAGGTTGTGCCATAGCTAATGCTAATTTTTCATGTGTGCTTTTTTTAACAATCAACGAGGGGAGAAGGCCGCCACCTGAATCATTACTCAAAGTGTAGTTGTTAGAAACGAAAGATATGGCCGTCACCTTTAGAGAGGGAGCATTACATCCAAAGGTCCACAAGGAGATGTCTCGAATAATGTTTTGGATCGTTACATTTGAAGCATGCAAATCATGGTGGAAGACATGCGCATTTCGAGAGTCCCGAATTTTCTTACCCGCAAAAAAAAAGAGAGTCCCAAATTTTCCATAGGATGGATAGGGCCACAAGTGGATGTCTAGGCCGGTGACCTGAGGTATGGCCCAAATGTTGTGGATGGTGTTGGGCTCTTGAATTTAACTCCCTACAAAATCACACAAATTAAACATCACTAGCCCAATTTGATTCAAACATCTTTGCATAACACGAATATAAACATAAATAGCACAATTTGGTTCAAACTACATTGCGTAACACAGATATAAACATAGATATCACAATTCGGTTCGAACTACATTGCATAGCACGAATATAATCATAGAGTTCATTCAAAAAAAGAATATAAACATAGATAACACAATTGGGTTCAAACTACATTGCATAATACAAATTCAAACTAGTCTGATTCAAACGAAAAAACTAAGAAAACTAGTTGTAGTCTTCTTAGGCCAGGATATATATCTTCCAGTTCACACCTCAAGATGGTAATGGGGCCCCGAAACCCGCGTCCCCGTTGGTTTTTTACGCTGTTAGGGGACGAGGATGGGCGTCTTTCTATCCCCGCGAGACTACTAGTGGGTACTTTATAAAACCCGATAAGTTTCGCGAGTTTAAACCCGTGTCAGTAGTACCCGAACCCAAAACCCAACAACACCCATCAAAATATGTTTTTTTAGCATGCATTGATCCATGTTGACTCAAGCGGCCCAAAGCCACAGCGCCCGAGCGGACGAGCCCCCAGCGTCGAGGCCGTGGAGTACAAACCAACCCCTCGCTCGGTCATTGTAGTGTCGCTCGCTCCTCAAATCTCTTTCTCCCACACAGCAAAACACCTAAACCTAGGTTCCCCAACCGCCTCCTAGGCTCGATCCCATCTCGTAGTAGCCGCGATCTCATCTCCTATTTTTCTTTCAAATGTTGTTGTCTTCATTGACTTCTCGCGGGGACCGGTTCCATGTGGGTTTAGAGGATGGGCAAAAAACAAGTCCCGCGCGCGGTAACGGGGACGGGGACAGGCTTGTGATTTTCTCATGGGGATGGATTTGGGCAAGCAAAATCCGATGGGTTTCATCCTCGTTGCCATCTTGATTCACACCGTTGTGGTCGGGGTGAGAGTCGATGGACGAAAGATCGATCACTTCCGGTCCGTCGCCCCCCTTCTCGTGCAGCTTGAGCCGGCGACGCTCCTCGGCGACGAGCTCCGGATGCATCCGGCAGGGGTCGGCCATGTACTCCTCATTGTGCAAACCGATTGGAAGTGTCAACGGGGGTGTGGGGGTACGTAGCTGCAGTGCGGGCGGAGGGGATTTGGGTGGCATTGGAGTGGATGCGGTGTGAGCGAGGAAGAAGGATATTTTTTTTGTCAAGTGAACATGCCTCAGTCGAGTAAATATAGTGGTGGCCGACATGAGGAGTAAAAAAATCGATCAGGCATCGGTAGGTCCCTTAAAACCAAATTTTTACCCTATATAATCGATTTTGAGGGCGCACGAGGTGATGAATGACGGCGGGCAGGAGCTCCGGTGAGCCGACAGTGGTCGGGCAGGCGGACGGAGACGAAATCAGCGTGACCGACGCCGGCGATGTGCTCCAGGTGAGGTAGTAGTCGAGCGGGGCCCGTAGTGACCGACGCCGACGCTGGCGCTGAGCGTGCGACAGATGGCCTCGTAGTAGGCCTCGGTCCAGGCGAGGTCGTGGGAGGAGACGACGGACCGGTTGCCCGGCCGGCGTGCCCAACGAGCAGAGGAGAGGAGAAGGGAAATGTGACCGCGCGCGACGGGCGGGCTGACACGGTGCGTGGCCTGGGTAGAGCGTCACGGCACGGGGGTGTAGCTAGCAGCGGTGTCGAGACGACAGACGAGGCAGCAGCGGTGTCGAGACGAGACGCCGGGGTTTGGCATGGCCAAGCGATTGCTGGGGTAGGGTAGGGTAGGGTAGGTGGATAGGCTTTCGCCGGCCGGCGATGGGCGACTGTAGCTAGCCTGCGGAGGTGACACGGCAAGGCGTGGGTGAGGAGCACTCGAGTGCATGCAAGACCAGCATGCAGGCATGACGTCAGCGCCAGGCCGAGGGCGGGTGGGGCGTGGCCCAGTTGCAGAGAGGGGCGGCGCATGGACTGGGCGTAGGGACAGGCGGGATAGGTCCGGGGCTCATTAAAATCGACCTTGGCTTTGTGTAGCGCGGGGATCGAGCGCGCCATCACAGGATGCGTCTCGTATGTCACTCTCCTCATGTGTCTATCCAGTATGATGAGTCCACAGGCAAGCAAGATGGAGAGAGAGAGGTGCGTGTCGTCTCGAGCCCGCGCCGGCGTCGCGCGCACCACCACCCGCAGCACGGCAGCAGTCAGCGGTAAAATGCGGTATGGCCGGCCGGCCGGGTCGCACGCCACGCCACGGGCAGCAGCTAGAGAGGCGAGGGCCGGGGGACGAGACAGGTCAATCGGGATGGGATGGGCGGTTGACTGCCGCGTCTAAACCTACGTACTATATATTATTACTAGGTGGGAGCCGATGGCGTAGGCGTACAGAACCCATGTGTTGGCGTCCTTGTCTTGTTTCGGCTCGGGGATGCAGCATGGCAACACCAAGACCCAGGTCGTCTCATCCATGTCCATGTGGGGCTCGGCTCCGACATCCTCTTGGCCTGTTGGATGGATGGAGTGTTGAGGCTCTTCTTGTGTCGTCGGTTGACTTGTGCGCCTACTCCTGCTTCGTCTCTTCTCCCATGCATGTGCACAAACCTCCCGGTCGCTTGAATATTTTAACTTCCAGTTATATGCAGGGACTCACAGCACAGGGAACCATTTCCTACGTAGCGAAGGTCCGTTTGAGAACATGCAACGTGTGTCATGGCATGGCAAACAAAAATAATAATGGAACCACATGCATGCATGCACGCATGGTCATTGTTAAACAAGTGTGCTTCTTAGCATTCAGTGCCTCACGCACACCCTTCTTCTTGATTAAAATACCGCGGGGCTCCTTCCCCATGACGGAGCCGGCCAGGCACGCTGCCAAGCCGAACGTGACCAAGAGCGACGAGGACGTGTCTTGTGTATGGCAGCCGGCCTCCACCACTGGACGAGGGGAAGATGAAGGCGCATGGGGCTGGAGTTGGAGGGAGGGACCCGATCACTTTTTTTTTTCTTTTCTTTTGAGGAGTCTTTCTGCAAAAGAAACTTAAATCCGTATGCAATTGATATTATTTTTTGCCACGTCAACATCTGCAAGCGGGCCCGGTCTGTCAGTTCAGGGGATTAACGGAGCCAAAAACAAGCGATCAGTGCCTGCGCACGATTGTTTTTATACAAAATCCCTTAAAGATCACCTTTTCTGCCAGCGATGATGCAAATGTGGTGGTTTCTTTTATTTCACTCGATTTGCTTCAGTACACCGCCTTAAAAGTTTACACGAATCTTAAACTAACTTAAAAGGGTATTCTCAAACATTCACAATCAACTAATTCTAATCCTTTTGCTTTTTGACAAACGATGCTTTTATTTAATCATTTGTGAGAACCAACGTATCAAATACAATAAAGGAGACCACCTCAACCGGATGCAAGTCCATCCAGGTACTGGGGGTATAAAATCTAGCTAACTTAGCTATTTCATGGGCAACTTGGGAGAATCCCCAGATTCTGTCAAAAAAAAGGGGCCTTGATTGCACTCCCTGTTACAATGAGCAAACAAAACATGGTTAAAGTCCTGAGTCATATAGTAGCAATCATCAAAGATAGTTCCCGTCACTGCTTGAAAGGCCAAAAACCACCTCGACATTATCGGAATCCAGCTCTACCTTGTTACATCCGACTGTTCTGTTGCCCGCCTTTGCGGTGAAAGCGTCAAAACAGAAGCTCATCTTCTCATTGGTTGCCGCTATAAACTTTCTGTTATGATCACGGATTATAGCACCAACAACCCCTTCTAGTTGATCGTCTTTCTCCCAATGGACCGAAATAATAAGGTATTATAACAATCTATTTTTTATTGAAGGGGTAACATAAAATATTCACATTTAATATGAATCGAAATATGTAAACCTTTTTAAACGGTGTGTGGGTACCGAAATGAAATTTCAGTGTTCGCATAGTTTTGTAGCCGGATATGCAATTCATGACGGTGAACTTTTTTTCTCCAACTTCTTGAACACTGTATACGCACGAGAAGGCTACAAAATAAAACATTGTCAACAATGCATATCCAGCTAGTGACCAACAAAACTATGCATGTCCGGCTAGATCTGGCAACAAAACTATGCATATCCGGCTAGTGATCAGCAAAACTATGCATATCTGGCTACAAAATTATGTATATACGGCTAGTGATCAACAAAAGTATGCAAATCCGGCCAAATGAACTTACTTGCTCGGTGATTTGCGCGCCACTAGGCCACCATGCGATGAGATGCACCAAGTGTCTGCAGTACTTCGACGCGGCCTCTTGGATGGTGTACCATCAATGGTTGAGGGACTTTGATTCACGGTTGCGAATGACCGCGTCGGGGCAGGACGCAAAATGCTTGTGTTCATGAAACCATGTGTGAATGTTTGCCAAAATGTTGTGCCCTTTTGCTCCATGCCATGGATCAGATCGAGGCTAGTGACCAACCATGCATCGCATAACAGCTCGTCCTCCTGCATGTTGAAGCTTTCTCCTCCACCCTTGCTCTTTGGATCGCCGATAAAATCATCTGGATCATCGTTCTCGCCGACCTCCTCCTTCCTCCTCCTGCCATCCAGCGGCCCAATTTTGCTGATGTGTGCCCGTGCCCGTCTGGGTGTAGGACTACTGTGTGTGGGTGTAGTTGCCGGACTGGGTGGGATCTAAGTCTTCCATCTACACGTCCTCATAGCCACCTCCTCCTCTACCTCCATCTTGGATGGCCCAAGTGATGGCGCAAATATAGTGGTTTCTTGCCTTTGACCCATTTTGCTTCAGTACACCACCTTAAATGTCTACATGAATCTCAAAGTTATTTAAAAGGGTATTCTCAGACACTCACAATCAACTAATTCTAATCCTTTTTTTGACAAACGATACTTTAATTAATTATTTGTGAGAACTGACATATCAGATAGAATAAACGTGACCACCTCAACTAGAGGTGACTCCATCCAGGTACCAAGGGTAGAAAATCCACCCAACTTCGCTATTTCATGGGCAACTTTATTACTCTCCCTGTTAGAACGAGTGAACAAAACATGCCTAAAGTCCTAAGTCATGTAGTAGAAATCATCAAGGGTAGGTCCCGTCACTGAACTCGATCTTCCCTCTTGTAAGGTCGAAACCACCCCGACGTTATCAGATTCCAGCTCTACCTTGCTACATCCGACTATTCTAGCCAAGTTTAGCCGAAATTTAACCGTTATCACCTTTGCAATGAAAAACATCGAAACAGAAGCTCATCTTCTCATTGGTTGCCACTATAAACTTCCCGTTATGATCAAGGATTATAGCACCAACGATCCCTTCTAGTTGATCCTCGTTCTTCCAACGGACCGAAATAAAATATTAGAACAATCTGATTTTTTTGAAGGGGCAACTTGTAATCTTCATCTTTAACCTGCATCGAAATATGTAAACTTTTTTAGAGGGGTGTGTGGGTACCGAAAACAAAATTTCAGTGTTCGCATGCCGCAATGTTTTCTCTCTTTTTTTTTGCGAATATGCCACGATGCATTCCAAGTAGAGGATGCCTCCTTTTTTTATATAAAACTTGCATTAAGCAAGTCGTCATCTTTCATTGGAGGGCATTGTTGAGTGTGTAGTCTTTCCATGAACGGAGGCAGGGGCATGTACGTACCGAAGAGGCACGCACGAAATGGTAGTGCAGGGCAGGCCACTCCTGGTTGCAACATGCAAACGTTCACTGCGATCGAGCTCCGGGAAGCCCGGGCACGCGTTGCTGGCTCCCTCCCTCACGGGGCGGCCTTGTCAGGTGCGCTGCCCATCGCGACGGGGCCAGGCCTGAACACCTGCGATTGCCGGCCGGCCGGGCAGCAGACTGGCACGCAGACTGCGCACCAAAGCCTGAACACCTGCGATGGCCGGCCGGCCGGGCAGCAGACTGGTACGCAGACTGCGCACCAAAGCCTGGGAGCAAGCTCCTGTGCGTTGCGATCGCGTTGCGCCTCGGTCGCCGCCCGGTCCGTCCTTGCATGCATGCACGCACGCACGCACGCACGCCTCTCCCTCCCTCCCTTGCCGTCGCGTCCACGAGCACGCACGGACGGACACGCCGGGCTTCCTCCTTCCGGCCCCGCCGCCGCGAGTGGAACCGGCCGGTGTCTCGCCTAACTACGTACGGCGACGTTCATCGGCCGCCGCGGTGCGGTGCTGCTTGCATTCGCTGCGTCCAAGCCGAGCCATATGTACGTACGTACGTCGCGTGGGCTCCAGCTCTGTGCCGTGTATCAGGCAAGGCAACCAATCAATCAAGAGAACACAACGGCGGTCATGGGACTTGGAAAAAGCAGGCCGAGATTCGAGGAAAATAATGTGGAGAGAGAGAGAGAGAGAGGAGGGGCTGACTTCTCGTTTGCCGGTTTGAGACAGGCAAGAGTTCTACCGCTCCGGTAAACAGGCGTACCACCTTACCATCTACTTACTATACTACTCGTTCCCACTTTTGACTGGATGACCGTGTGCGTCTGTGTGCGTGACCTCTCTGTGTATCACGGGTGCACATATGGATAAGTGTTTGTTTGCTTATCCATTTTCTCCTTTGAGCAAATGAGATGAGAAAATTGGAGTTAAAAAACTCTGAAAAAGCAAGATTTACTAAATGCCAGAGATTATATAGTACTTCCTCTGTAAACTAATATAAGAGCGTTTAGATCACTACTTTAGTTATCTAAACACTCTTATATTAGTTTACAGAGGGAGTATTAGATAAAAAAGAAATAAAAGTACGTATCTTCGAAACTAAACTAATTTATTTTGCTCTTTCATTAAGCCTTCAAAGGTGACTAATCTGTCGCGCTTACTACACTTTTAGAAAGTGTACATTATTCTTTTTTGCATTACATTAACTGGACATCGTTATTATTTTTTAAAGTATGTTTTTTAAAAACTAACCTACATTATTTTGTTTTCCCATAAAGCCTTCAAACACGATTAATTTGGAGTACTTACTATGGTTTTACAAAGTTTACGTTATTCCTTTCGCATTACACCAGGTTTTCTTTGTTAAAAAAAATGCACATTGTGAAAAACGAATCTTTGTTACATAATCAGCGGAGAGGGACCCAAGTTTCTATTTTTGTTTTGCCTTCCTTCTTTTACGAAAAAGGCATCACACTGCTCTAAAATAAACAAAGGTCCCCAGGGTCTGATTGTCTTCTTCCTCGAGAACAAGCTGATGGCGCGCCACCCCTGATGCCTCTCCATCGGCAGAGTCGGCTCATCATTGTAGATTGCGCGTGGTAAGCCATCAAGGCCTACCTGACCAATGCTTTCGATAAAACAAACGTCGAAGCAATCGCCGCCGAAAGATACACGCATCCAAGATCACAACCTTCCAAACTAACTTCCGCCTCATGATGACACCAGAGCCCTCACCAATGTGACGAAGAGGAGTCCGAATGGCCAAATTGCGAAGGGGAGTTGCCATCACCACCATGCCAACAAACTTACAAATGGCATCGCAAAAAAAAAAAGAACTTAAAAATGGCGAGGATATGGACAAGACGTCCCAGATGGCGGAGACAACTAAGGATGAGATGTCATTGACGACACATGCGACGAAGAACAAGGCATTAGAGACAATGTAGGCCACCAATTTTCCGCACCGTGAGAGCAAGGACCAGGCCGACAACCACCTCGGTGAGAAGTGGAAGGAAGGCTAAAAAGAGTAATTGCACCTATGATACATGAACTTGCATGGTGGATACATAGTCATGCACCGACTTGAAAAAAGTGTCGGGAACACTTGGGCTGATTTTCGTCACTCGCCGTCAAGTGGTTTGCTGACTCTGCCTACATGGCACGCCACCGTGGTAGTAAGTCCCACCTGTCCCAATGTTCCTCCGCCTTCTTTCGTGTCGTATAGGCCATGGGTCGGGTCGCACTTGCGTTGACTTGTTGTTGATGGTGACCACCATCTCACCAAATTCGTAATGAGGGTTTTGCTTGATACACGTGAGAGACTCAATGCAGCTATTCAAAAGTCTCCTTGAGCTCTCCATTAGCGGCACCGCCTTATGGTGGGTGACTTCGTTCGTGCAATGCCACATGCGCAAAAACTTCATGAGGGAGATTAGTCGTTTTGTCTCGATACACTGATCCAGTAGGTGGAGAAGCCATCCGGGGCCTGTGTTTTGAATGCTTTGAAGTCCGAGTAGCGCCATGCTCCCTCACTTCTTCCCACATAGCTCCGTGCATTGGACACCTGCAGACGACATGAGAGATATCCTCATGTTAGACACCACAAAGAGCACATATGCCAGAGTTTCAAGTTTTCTCTTACATTTTGTTCCCGTAGTGGGTAGAGAATCTACCGCGAGTCGCCACCCCAAAGATGTGTGTCTTAGGAGGAGCAGGGTATCTCCACACCGCCTTGGCCCTTGGAGACGACGCGGTTGTTGTCCAGTGACCTACTGGTGGCGCACGCAAACGTCTGAAGTTTCTCCTCGAGGGAGCATATATAGAGTTAAGAATGACTAGAGAAGTAACAAAAACACACATTTGAAAAATATGTGCCGAGAAGTAGTAAGATCCAAAAGTTTTATTTAGTACCAAATAAATAAAAATACGCGTAAATAAAAGTTTTGGGGAAAAGATGCACGTTCTCCATGATGAACCATTGTGCTTGGGCTGCTGCCGTGATTTGAATTTTGAAATGAACTCCTACCGAAGCAGCACATGCCCATGCACGGAACAAGAACGAGCAAGGAAGGGTAGAATTTTGGGTTTGGAGCAGGTGGCCGAACAAGAAAGCCCTACATGTACGTGCCCGTCTACCCATGGTGTCTAGGCCTAGCCCTGGCCCACCCGAGGTGCCGGGCTCTGATTGGCGGGTCCGTTGGCCGCATGTAGGCGTATGGCTCGATATGTGGGCTCCACGCTTCGCCCCGCGCGTGAAGACCCTAGGCCGCGTCCTCGCGCCTCCAATGCGATCGGACGGGCAGGAGCGCCCCCCGCGCCGTGCACCGGGTCCACGCAGCTGACCCGAGTGGCGTGTCCACGGCCCATCCGGAGTTATCGTACGCTGCCCTCCTCTACTGGGTCCATGCACCGCGCGCACCTAGCCTACCCCCCAGCCGCCGCGGCGCCACCCCACACCCCCAAACACGCACAGCGAGGAGAGGAATGCGCAGCGACAGACGCGGCCTTGGTCGTCTCCATTTTTTCCGTCCCCTTCCTCTCCCCTAGGGTTTTAGCGGCCGACGACGAGGGTCGAGCATGGCGCCGTCCGACGGACCCGGCGGCGACCACCGCGCGCGCCCGTCCATGCGCGACAGGCCCGCCGCGGCGGGCGAGTGCGAGGCCGACGGCGTCGCGGAGGAGGAGGAGGAGGCCGCGGCGAGGCGCGGCTGCTACCCCAACCCCGCTCCCCGCGGCAAGCAGGTCGTGGTGGAGGAGACGAGCGGCAAGGGCGCGCCTGCCGATGGCGTCCAGGACGTCGTCCAGAGGCTCGGGCTCTGCCGCCACCCCGCTCGCCGACGCCCTCTACAGTTCGGCGAGGGCACCTCCGCAGCCGGCGCCGAGGAGGCCGTGCGGACGTGCTCGCAGATCGGCCCCGCGGCTTCCTGCGTCCCGGTGGCGAGTGGAGGGCGAGGAGGCGGAGGGGGTCGCGGTGACAGGTGCGTGTACATCTACGGCTGCACCTCAAGGCCGCAGGCTTCCAAGCTCGCGCCAACAAGCGATCTCGCGCCCAAGGTCTCTCGTCTCGCTCTCTCTCTCTCTCTCTCTCTCTCGCTTGTGCTGCGTACATTCTTGTGCTTTGCGGGTCGCCGTACAGTATTGCTCTGCTGCAGCAGAAGCTAAATTACATCTGTATGCACTCAATTTAATCAGGGTCAAGCCAGATCTGAGATAGAATGGATGGAAGAGGGATATCTACCTATTGTTTCATGTTGTAGTACTAGTGCTTGCATGTTCTGCTAACATTGTACTATTGCTTGTACTGCGTGGCCTATGCCATTAGGTAATTTGTTTGATTCTGGAAGAAGAAGGTGACATCGATAAGTTTAAAGGTTACAAACCATCGGCTGCAGATGTATCAAAGGCTAAGCGGGAACCTCCCAAGCCTAACAATGTAAGTGTTCCCTTTCCAGAAATTTCGCAGAGGATAACTATGGAAGTCTTTAGTTGAGCTAGTCTATCTAGATAGTTGCTGTAGGCAGTGCGCAGTCAATTAAGACATATGTCTGTGTTTTGTCAAACAGGAGGTCCAACTGTCAAGTGTAAAAGGCACCGGTCCTGACGGTGGTATTCTGAAGGCAGACATTGAAGATTACTTGGGTATGCTATTTTCTCTCTGATTGCATTCCCCAGATGGGTGAAAGCATTAATTATTATACAAACTGAACTCTCTTCCTAGCTAGATTTGGTTGTAAATCACTTCTGTTTGTTGTTAACTTGCTGTGTAGTCGTGTGTTCTTGTTAAATGTGATTTCTAAAGCTCTTGTGAATTACTCCCTTCGATGCAAAATAAGTGGTCACAGTTTTGAACTATAGTTCAACCTTGTTTCAATGTTGCAACACTTGTTATGTGCGATTCTTGATTGTTTGTCCTAATCAGACCTCTATCCCAGTCTCATAAAAAAATAACTCCATGCTTTTTTATGTACCATTCTTAATTGTTTATCCTAATCAGACCTCTATCCCGGTCTCATAAAAAAATAACTCCATGCTTTTTTATGTGCCATTCCTTATTGTTTCCTTTTCTTTTCATGTTAGTTCTCTACTTCAAAATGTGTGCGCGAATTCCGTAATAATCATTTTTACCAGCATTCTTGTGAGATCCAAGTAAAAGTTCTGCACTAAGCTTGAGCCTGCCTCTAAGCTCATTAGGTCATGCATTTGGCTTATGCTTTCCTTATATCATGTGAATCAAATGAAACCCAGCCTGCATCTAATGACTATTTTTTCTTAACAAAGCTTCTGTAGCCAAGGGTGGCAAGGGCGAGTCTTTTGCAGCTTCAGGATTAGCTTGCACTGATATTCCAAATGCGCAGATAAGAAAGGTATGTTTCAACTGTGAAGATTGCCGATGGGATTTTTTTGGTTGATCCTATCTGCCTTGTAGTGGTTTAAGTCCTGTTCATTTCAGGTTACTGCAGACCGCCTCTTAGCCTCTAAACAAACCATCCCACATTACTACTTGACAGTTGACACACCCGTTGACAAACTTATCAAGTATGTTTCAGGCCTGATGTTGCAAAGCATGCAATTGACCATTTAAGTACCGAACTTTTGTATAAAGAAGAGTTCTTCATTTTGTTGTGATACAGGTTGCTAGGGGAACTGAACCTACTGCAGGAAGCATCTGGTGGAAAGAAGATATCTAAAGACCTTGTTAGAAAGGTAATCACCGGTTCTTATACGTATATTGTTGTCTTTTAAGTCGCTCATGTGGAAGGTTTGCCAAAGAGAATAAAGTTGGCTGGGTATACATTTACTGCCCAAAGAATGTATAACCATCTACGTTTTGTGTCTTTCTCTTTTCTAACTCATTACTTGTGTTGCAGGATGCAGACAAGACAGGACTTGCTACAATCGGTGAGGAGGTGAAGCAGTTGGCTCAAAGAGCGAGGGATAACAGCTTAAAACCACAAGACTATGAGGTATGTGACGCAAAATACATTGATAAGTATGAAATCATGCTGATCAGATATTCTTGGCTTGCTCAAAGAGTGTTCCCTTTTTAGATGGAACATACCCATTGTTTTGCACTAATACTTTCTGTTCATTGCAGGCATTTAGTGATTTTCCAGATTTTGTCTGTAGTGATAGGGGAGGCTACCCTGGGTCTAATAATGGAAAATGCAATTATATCTCGAAGGTACTTTGACACACTAATTATCTCAGAGCTTGCATCAATGTACTGATTTTTTTTTTTACATTTTGGATGATCATATATTGTAGATGAACTATTACTTGAGGGCTGGAGAATCAAGCAGCAGCTCTTCTACTATGCTTTTACATTCTGGCTGATAATATTTTGTAAAATTGCTTGTAGATGAATTTTTATCTCAGGGCTGGTTCCATGAGTGATGATGTGATACTAGTTTCAGATGGAGAGGAATCAAGTAATTATTCTCTTCGATTTGAAGAGTTAAAGGCAAGATTCTAAAATAGCGCTTTGCATTCAAGCTACAGCATAGCTTAGTTTGTCCTATTTCTGATTTTGTTTGGACCCATTTAGTCCTACTTCAAGATATAGTCTAGCTTGTCGCTAATTCTGATTTTCTTCGGACCCGTGCATATGTTACAATTTCCTGATCATTGCTGAAAGATAAAATTTTATAGGAACTTGCTGTTGCTATATGTTGGAAAATGCTGTGTTATTATCTGTCCATGTGTGGTAGACTAGCAGCACCTTTCAATTAATTTTCAATAAATATGTGATTATAAAGGTGATATTTCTAGAAACAATACCTTAAATGACATTGGGTGGGTTATGATTCTTCATACTTATTCAATTGTATGTTTGTCTGTTTATTTCAATGAGTTGTTACATGGTTTCATCAATTGCTTATGTTATGTCAGGGTTTTAAAAATTCCTCCAACAGCTCAAAGGGCCTAGTGCAGAAGATAGACAGCGACTATTATACTGAGGTAATTTTGTGTTGCAATGCTTCATGGTAGTATTTTGGATGTTGGATGTTGAATCGAATGTTTGTTGTAAATGTGGGCAGTGGGTTCAACTTGATCTGGAACAATGCGATCTTGTCACCAAACCGTCAGCTCTATATAGATTATCAGGGTCATATCCATCCATTCTATGGTTGCCATTTGTGCATGCAACTACTATGGCTCCAAGGTTTTTACTAATTTGATTTGTTGAGAAGCTTGCTATCTTTATGTCTCCAACAAGCATAACCGTTAAATCTAGTGAATTCTAGCTGTCTGAATTTGTTATGGGTATTGATGATTGTAGGTCGCCCCGGGCATAAAAACCGAAGACCGAAGACCGAACCCGAAAAGACCGAGACCGAACCCGAAATGACCGAACTAAATAAGACCGAATAAAAAACGGTCTGCACTACTGTATGACCGAACTAGTTACGGTCTGATCGGTCATCTGATGTTGTGGACCGAATAGCCCGTATAGACCGAATTTAGAAAAGCCCATCTGGCCAGCCCAAGGTCACAAGCGAGATAACACACAAACACACCTCGTCCTCACCTCACGATGCAATCGATTCACAGAACCTAGCCGCCGCCCGCTTTTGCACAATTCCTCTTTTCTCTCCCACCACGAACCCTAGCCGCCGTCCCTCGCGGTGGCGTGATGCCGTGAGCCGTCAGCCGTGACCGAGGAGCGCCGCGCGCCTCTGACCGATGAGCGACGAGGACCGGCGCCCTGAGCTGCTGCCCTGACCGGTGACGACGAGCCGACCACCATCCGCGACCACCGTGCCCCTTGCGTCGCGCCGCCAAGCCCGACCCTCTTTCGTCGCTCCACTGCCAGTGACGGGGACATCCGCCGACGGTGCTCCATCTCCTGGCTGCTGCAGTTCGTCACCACCTCTCGTCCTCTTGAGGTTGGTGCTGGGTCGTCGCCTGCTGTTCTTCCGGTGTTGTACCTTGCAGCTGAATCCTGAAGGAGAGCAAGATACTTCATCTCTCTATGTGCATATGTGATGTCTAGATTATCATTCTTTTATGTGAATCAATTATATTGTTCAAGTTCTGTGATGTTCAAATTAAGGTTGATATAGTGGCTTGCCTTTTTTGGCTTGTATATATTCACGACAGATTCGTGCCATGCTGCTTTATGTACTAACTAGGCTATAAGTAGTATCTTTTTGTTAGTTTGTATGTTCCTGTGTACCATTAGATGAAGAAATGGTTCAGTAACGAGTAACCTGTTTTTTTGTAGATGCTTTCTATACTGGAATCTGAACATGATGAGGGATTGAAGGACAAAGATGATGCATTTATGAGTGTAGATGCAGAGGTAGATGCAGAAGCAGATGCAGAAGCAGCGGCTGCAGAAGCAGGAGACGAATCATTCTTACGTAGCATCATTGAAGATGAAGATGCCGAAGCAAAAGTTGGTGAAGGTGCCAATCCAGAAGCTGCTCAAGATGACAAGCCAAAGGACGGAAGCAAATGGCGTCAAGATCACAAATCTGGGAGCATTTTACCAAAGTTTTTGATGACAAGGGGTTAGTAAAGGAAGGAAAATGCAAGTATTGTGACCGACCAATTCAAGCTACTACATCAATCAATGGAACAACAGCAATGCGCAGGCACTTTGGTACATGCAAGCGCAGTCCGAATAAGAAAATGGATCCAAATCAGACCACTTTGCAAGCAACTCCAGGAGATGGCATTAATACTTGGAGATATGATGCAGAAAAAGTTAGGAAGGCATTTGCTGTGATGGTCATAGAGGATGAACTGCCTTTTGCATTTGGTGAGAAATCTGGATTCAGAAAGTTCATTTCAGTCGCTTGCCCCCGCTTTAGTCCACCATCAAGAAGAACTTGTACTAGGGACACTGTCAAAATCTATCTAGATGAGAAATGCAAGTTGAAAAAGTTTTTCAAAGAGAATTGTGGAAGTGTGTGTGTAACCACTGATTGTTGGACTTCTCAGCAGCAAGATGGCTATATGGTAGTGACTGCACACTTCATTGATGAAGAGTGGAAGTATCATAAGAAGATTATTAATTTCATTATGGTGAAGGGCCACAAAGGGAAGGATCTTGGGAAGAACTTGCAGAGATGTTTGATGGAATGGGGGCTAGAGAGAGTTATGACAGTCACCGTGGATAATGCAAGCAATAATGATGGCTGCATTGTTCACTTGAGAAAGTGCATGGTTGAGGCCAAAACTAGCATAGCTGCTGGAAAGTTTTTGCATATGAGATGTGCGGCACATATTGTCAACCTTATTGTACAAGATGGCCTAAAAGAAGTTGAACTTTCAATCAAACGTGTCCGAGCTGCTGTGCGATACATCAAGAATGGGACTTCTCGGTTGGTAAAATTCAAAGAGCTAGCATTGGAAGAAAAAGTTAAGAGCAAAGCATTCTTGAACCTAGATGTATGCACTCGGTGGAACTCAACTTACATAATGTTGAAGGCTGCCATCACCTACGCGAAGGTGTTTACAAGGTACTGTGAGGATGACCCATTGTATGCGTTGGACTTGTCTGAAGAAAAAGGAGGATTTGGGTATCCAGATGAAATGGATTGGGAAAATGCTAGGAAAATGGCTGCCTTTCTTGCTCATTTTTATGATCTTACTGTTCGTGTGTCATCCTCACTTCATGTCACTTCCAACAACTTTCTTTTCGAGGTTGGCAATATACACATATTGGTTCAAAATTGGATGAGCAGTACAGATCCTTTGCAAAAAGCTATGGCAGAGAGGATGAAAGAAAAGTTTGACAAATACTGGGGGTCTTGGCATGAGAATGAAAAGGTGAAGGATAAGGGTCCTATTGTAAATGAAAGAGGGAAAGGGAAGAAGAAGGAGAAGGAGGAGAAGGAGAAGGAAAATCTCAACTTGCTCATTTTTATTGCTGCAGCTCTTGATCCAAGGTATAAGCTTTCTGATTTCACTAGGCTCACTACTTTGGAAATATTTGGTGTTGAGTCTGGAGAGAAGGTGTGGTATGCTGTCAACAAATGTGTTCGCGAGTTGTTTGAAGAATACCGAGTAAGATTGACTACACCAGAACCAACAACACCAGCCATTAGCCAAGTAACAATAGAAGGAGGAGGAGCAAGTATGATGAAGGAACTAATTGCAAGTAGGTTGAGGCAAAATAATAGTGGAGGAAGTGCAAGTAGTAAATCTGAGCTTGAAAAATACCTTGCTGAAGACTCTGAAGACCCTGACAAAAAAATTGACATCCTAGGATGGTGGAAAGAGAATTCATCTAGGTTTCCAATCTTGGCAAATATGGCTCGTGATATTCTTGCTATCCCCATTACAACTGTGGCTTCTGAGTCTGCCTTTAGCACAAGTGGACGCATACTTGATGACTTTAGGACATCTCTAACTCCGTTTATGGTGCAAGCTTTAGTTTGTACGCAAGACTGGCTGAGAAGGTCAACAGATCCGGTCGACATCAAGGAGAACTTGGAAGAATTAGAAGTGCTAGAAAAAGGTAAAAAAATCAGCCAACTTGTCAATACATTTGTTTTTTTATTGTAGAGATATTAATATGCATGACATGCATCAGTACCAAACCAATGTATGGAGAACTTTATATGCATGACTTGACAAACTTCTTCATTAACTAGACCTAGCTAGTAGATCTCAACAAAATCACATTGCATTTGTCACTATCAGTATATCACCATAGCTAGCAGATTATGAAATTTGATTGAATACTTGACTTGTTGTAGAGTTGATTGAAGAATTTGGTGACAAGGTGAAGGGAAAGCGCAAGTTCAATGGTGGTGTTGTTGCTTCTTCCATGGCCAAGTCAAACAAGTGTGCAAGTCGACCAACAAAGTGACATCCACGTCTACTCATGGCTGAACTAAAATCATGTTGAATGTATGTTGTTTTAGTTATCATCTTTTGCTTTTGATTTGTGACTTGAGACTTGAGAATTGAGAACTGAGAGTGAGAGTGTGAGACCTTAATGTTTGTTGTTTGCTGCTGAATTGAAAGCATGTACTAAACTTGATTTGTTTCATGTCAAGTTCTATGTTGTCAAGTACTAAGTGGTGATGGTGTTTGCTGCTTGTCGACTCCATGGGCTGATCCGCTGATGTTACTGGATCTTCTTACTTTCTGGTGTCAAATATAAATGAGTATGCATGCATGGATCTTGTTGCTGGTGAAGTGGTGATTATATATAGTGCTAATTTTCTATTTAAAGATTTTCATATGGTGTACTGTATTCCATCCAGATTGCATACAAGTGTTACTTGTTTGAATTTTTCTTATGTACACATGCGCCAATTTACAGACATATGTTATCTCTATACACACAGCTTTCTGCACACATGTACCTCTTTACTCTATGTAGTTTGTATACAATTGGTACTGGAAGTAACATTAATCTGGGTTCTAGCATTTAATTTGGTCTATTTGGTCAGGACCGAAGACCGAATAGTAAAGACCAAAGACCGAATAGTGAATAACCGAAAAGACCGAAATTATATCGGTCTTCAATTATGGGAGACCGAAATTTTGAAAGACCGAAAAGACCGGACCGAACAAACCGAAAAGACCGAATGCCCGGGGCTAATTGTAGGTATCATCATATTGAAGAAAATAGCCATAGATTGTTTTTCGGTGGATATTACATTAGTTTTAAATGAATGTCAAATCTAGATTTAAACTGAACATAATTATGTTATCTGCTTATTATGCCTTATATTTGTATAGCTTTCTCTCTGCCTTAATTGTAACTTCCAATTTATCTAACATTCTAGCCAACAATTATTTGCAGGGAGTTTCTCAGGTGTTTCTACATCTCTGTGGCACAACCAATTCTCATCAGGAAAATCTGTACACTTCAAATGTGAATATGTTAATGAAGGTGGCATGTGATAAAGTGGGTGTAAAATCCAAGGATTTTTACTCAATTTATTGTGGAAAAGTGTTGGATCCCAAGCAACTTCTATCGTATTATCAGATAAACAAGGATTCAAAAATCATAATTAATCCAAGACTCAGAGGTGGCTGGTATGTAATAAATTGCGCTAGACTAAATTTCAGAAATTATTTTTATTGGTAGAGGTTTATTACCAGCTTCTTGAACTTACTATTCCTCACAGCCGCTTTTTGTCTTTAAGATGTTATTTTTTCTTGCAAGTGTGCATTACATTCCATTGGTGGATAGGTTCCACATTGTTATTTTGTTCAATTCCTGGTATGATGGATACTAAAATTGAAGTTTCACAAATACTGTTGCTTAATTCTGAAACTTAGGCTTAATGAATAATTGAAGTGGGTGATGCAGTATGTGCCGATCATATCTATTTTTCCCCTTTGATTCTAACAATTCAAGTTGATAGATTATGCCCAACCATTAATCTATGTATGGCTCATGTGGATTTTAACTTCAGCATGCTTTCGATTCTGCTGTGTCAGGCTGGACACTATCGTTTACTGTTCAGCTTATACAATGGTTACCAACGAAAATGGCCTTCTTCGGTATAAATATTAGATGATATGGGGTTGTTACCTGCAAATTCCTTTATGGCTTATGTTGAGTGCATACCTGTAGTCAATTGTACCATGTTTCTGCAGTTTTCTTGTCTGTGAGTTTATTTGTATCCATAGAACATTGGCATCACTAAATTGTTAAGTTTCTTATAGACGCACATGGAAGTATCCACCAACCTTCCTGAAAGTTGAGCTTATCTTGACTTTTGAATCTGTGTAATCCAAGCTTCGTATTCTAGATGGTGATGTTAGAACATGCATTGACTAGACTTGCTGAGCTATATACTTTCCTCTATAGCTTTCATGGGTCAGCCTGTCAATTTGCTTGCGGAATATTCGACAACACTTCTCTGAGTTTCGTTTGTCAACTAGTCAATTTATTTGTTTGCCATCTATATCTAGTAAAACTGGCTGATTAGGTCTCTGTTTAACCTCAGTATGCTTTTACTTCATTTTTGTCAGGCCGACATGGACAATACTGTTTATTTTACGATAGGCATGTTCATTTGTACTGCATCCTTGTACTTGGCTTCTATCATGGCTTAACTAGTTCTATTTTTTTGCAATACTTTATAGTGCTGGGGACAAAACATGGGATGACTTTGTCAGATCTCAGAAACATTACACGATGGTGTCATTGCCACCGAAAGACCTAGTTCTCTTGCGCCAGGACGGCTCGGCCCAGCAAGGTCCAATTCTGGTGAAGTACTTGGCAGAACCTATGCAATTTCGTTCCAGAAATGTGCTTATCCAACTGTGCCGCAGGCATTATAGTGGTACTTCCTATGGAGGCAAGATCACTTCCAAGAATATCTTATTTGACCGTTATGGGAATGTCCGTATTGATTCTGCCCCTGAAAGGTTTACTCAACATTCGGCTAAATTGGACTATGAAGCAATTGGTAAAATATTGGATGATTTGTTCCAAGACAAGGAATATCCAATGCATTTCTTCCAACTGGTCGACTTCCTAAGATATGGTCCTGCTGTGGACTGTCAAAGTGAGGCTGTGATAGCATTCGTGACAAATCATTCTTCATTGCTTTCTCATTACGTGAGGGTGTCAATCAGTGAAATTTTGGTTCAGCTGGTTGAACGACTTCACCCAGATGTGATGGCTGTCTTAGTAGATACACTTGCTAAATTTTCTTGGGTGAATACTGCAAAGAATGTTGCAGCAATGAATTATACGTACTTTTACCATTCTCGGAGCAATCAAGATGGGACACTTTGGGTTCCGTATGTGAACGATTGGGTCGGTTTGCTGAAGTTCTCAAATAACTTTTTCAAGCATCATAAGGTAAGATTCATGCTTAATCTCTTTCCTCTTTTTATGCATGCAGTTTCCCTTGTATATATTTTTATGACACCTGATCATGATACAAACTAGTTTTTGTTGATGCAGTGGACCTCTTTAGAGAAGCTTGATGCAGCTTTTTCGTTGATGGAGAGAAGGAACTTTATACCTCGATTCCTGTTAACCATTCTTGTGACTTTGAAAGACTCAGAGAATCAATGTCCTGCACTGATACAGTCTTTTATCGACCAAGTGGTTGGGATGTGAGTTACTATGAACTTGGTAGTTTGTACTAATTTTATTTACGTAATATTAGGAGTTGGCTGATACAGTACCCGTATCATTAATTATTTGCAGGCTGGGGAATAACGTAATTGACCTCGAGAGGGGTTGACCTGCGGGTGGCTGGGAACCTGACTTCTGTTACTTTGTAAGCCTGGTTGTGTTCTAACATGGCCATCTAACATGAAGTGAAGATGGCATGAAGTGCTGTTGCCATGTAATTGATATATTAGGTGTTGGCTATTGAGAAGTGTTGTTACCTTGTAAGCCTGCTGTTGTGAAGTGCTATGAACAGTCTAACATGAAGTGAAGATGTAGGAATACTTTGTATTGGTCTTCTTGTGGCCAAAGAGTTATTACTAGCGCCGACTGAGTGACAGTTTTGTCAGATTGATTGTAACTGTGGTTTTTGTTTCCTTTGCTATGCTTTGTATGAAAAGGAAGGATATTGTACGTGTGCGCTGGAGTTCATTTGTTGGGGAGATCTACTTAACAGTAGGTTTGTATGTCTGAAGGCTGCAATGTTTGTCCATTTTGATGTGGAATCATTGGGTACGTGTGTGTTTCTTTTTCTTTTCATATGGAGATGGTCTCGTTGGCTTGTTCTGCGTGTGCATTGTTCTGTTCTGTGAACGGTGAAAATAGCTCGCTCTATTCTTTTAGATGTGCAGTGTAGCATTTTCTCATATGGCTGGTCACCTATTCTTTTAGATGTGCAGTGTAGCATTTTCTCATATGGCTGGTCGGTGACGGGAATAATACTGGAGGTAGGTGTTGTAGTGCTACTTCTCCCTGGTTTCTATAGTGCGCATTCGTGTTCTCAACCTGCAGATGCAGAATGATAAAGAAATGCAAGACTTGCGGCTCTCAGTGTAGATGGTAAAAGATTAAGTAGATTGTAAAATAATGAGTAGGCATGACACCTACTTGTTTGTTCACATATATAGTCACAAGGCGGACCACTGAATTTGATAAAAATTCGATGCTAAAAAATCTTGCCATTCTATAAATTGTCCTTTTATCTGTTCAGTTCTACAAGGAATGATTTTAAGCCGTGGGCCTCTATTTTCAACTCTGTTCATCAACTACTAAGCGGAGCGAAGGAGCAGTGAAAAAGCTAGATCATCACAAGTATTCATGAGTCCAATTTTGAAATCCTTTAGAAGCTGTAGGAACGAAGTATGTCTACCCGGGAGGGGGGTGGGGGGGGGGGGGGTGTGAATGGGAGTTTTAAAATTTCTTTTGGGAATCTCAAAACTATCGGAACCTAGCAGCGGAGCGAATAAAAACAGAGCACAACGAGCTAATACTAGCTACCGAATGGAAACTAAATGCATGCATCGAGATGAACCACATAAATGAAAACGTTCGAAAGTAACGAGAGAGAAACAAAGGTAACCACTAACCACTGATGCTCGATGGCGACAAGGGGCTGTGACTTAACACGGAAGATAAACTCTCTTTGCCCTATTCTCCACGACAGAGGGGTTAGCTTTCACAGAAGATTCAACATTTGATTCAACATTGCTGCGTTCAAGACATTTTAAGCAAGGTGGTACAAACACTTCATGTTTCTCTTTGAGTTGTTGGGTGAGAAGAGAAGTTTCTCTGATCAAATCATCATGAGCCTCTCTCAGCGACTCGAGTTCCTGTTTCTTTTTCAGGTGGTCATAAGTCAATCTCTCGTGATCGACCGAGAGAAAATCATGACAAATTGTTAGCTCTTCAATTCGTGACTTGAGAGCGGAATACTCTTCGACCAACGATTGATTTTTCTCCATCTCCTCAACCAACAACCCTTCAGATTTCCTGAGGGTTTTCTCAATTTTCTCAAGAGAGTTTTGTTGAATGCTAGCAATTTTGATCAGTTTAGCATGGTCATCCTCATCAAAAGAATATTGATCACTGGAGTGAACCTTGCGATGTTTGGAGGATACCTTTTCTTTCGAAGCTTTGGGCATGAAGCAGTAGGTAGGAGATTCGTCGTCACTTGAATGATTTTCGAAGAAGCTTGACGCAGGAGTAGAGGCACATGCTATTCCAGCCATGCCGGAGTCAGAATCCTCGTCAGATTCATCAATTTCTTCGGAGTCAGAAGACTCTTCTTCATCGGAGTCCATCTCCTTGCCGGTGTATGCCTTGGCCTTGCGAGAGGTATTCTTGCGGCTGGAGGAGGACTTGGCGGGATTCCTTGAGGAAGATCTTGACGAAGGTTTTGATGAGGAGCTGTTAAAAGGATCGATATGGTTGACTAGGGGGGGTGGGGGGTGAATAGGCAACTACCAAATTTTAGGCTTTCTTAAACAAATTAAGATTAGCAACAAATAGCTTGTCTAGAAATGCAACTAGGTGAACAACCTATATGATGCTAACACAACAAGCAACATAAGCAAGTAAGGGATACAACACAACAAAAGCTTGCACAAAGTAAAGGTAGAAATAACCACAAGTGGAGCCGGTGGAGACGAGGATGTGTTACCGAAGTTCCTTCCCTTTGAGGGGAAGTACGTCTCCGTTGGAGCGGTATGGATGCACAATGCTCCCCAAGAAGCCACTAGGGCCACCGTATTCTCCTGACGCCCTCGCACAATGCAAGATGCCGTGATTCCGCTAGTCACTGGTACGCGTCGGTCCTATACAAACGGTTTTTAACCCCTTTCCGCGAAGGCATTTGGAACCATCGCCAAGTGAGTGTGGGCGATAGGGGGTCCTTCCCGCACGACCCAGAAACCGCCGGGGATAGGGAGCCAAGATGCATATACAATACTCCTACTCGTTTGTGCTCGCATTGCCATCACAATCGGTATTCTGTGGTGCTACGTTTACGATGCGCGACCCATCACAAACGGTTCACTATTATAGAACGTGTGTGATAAGCAGACAATCACACGCATTCGCTTTTACCAAACCGTATGCGATAACTAATTAAGAAGATTAGCTAATCGTCGTACGAGTGTCGGACAGGATTACGAAACGTGGACCATCGTAACATCGTCGTACACGACAACTATCGCACACGCTATTCTGTGGTGCAACGTTTACGATGCATACTTCATCAGAAACAATTCATGGTTGCGAATCGTGTACGATAAGGCAACTATCACAAACGTTTACTTTGCCTGCACCGTTTGTGATATTGTCTGACATCGCACACGCTTTGCAAACAGCAACTGTGTGCATGTTTGCACATGTTTCCTCTCTGTGAACCATGTTGGATTATGGTGTATATCGCAAACGTTTGTGTTTTACCAACCATGTGTGCCGTAACGACCTGGAGAGCGTAATTTCACCATAATTCAATTGTTGTTATTTCAAATTGTACCGGATTTGAATTTCAATTTGAATGCGTGCTATAGCTTTATTCATATCCATCAGGTTCAAACAACCAATGCATTATTCGATTCATAGGCACATATGTTCAAGAATTACATAAGAACCAAATAAAGAATGAGAACCACAGTTGTATACTTGTACTATTAAAGACGGTAAAGAAAGAGGCGAAATACATTTGGTTGCAGAACAAGGTGAAGCGGAATGTGCATATTATGCCCTCCTCCATGCAGAAGGCACGCACGACTCTAGTCCAACCCCTTGTGATGGTCGACCGCCCATCCTTCACGGTCTTCATGAAAACATCTAGATAATCATCGTGTTCTGGTAGAAATACTTTAACCTTTGCATGCCCACTAATCATGTAGTTTGAGAGGTAATCTTGAGTAAACTGTTTTGGGAACCACTGCAAAGGAAAAAGATTCAGACATTGTCATCTAACACAACTCATTATGGGCAGTAAAAAGAAGGCTGCAGAGTTCTTACTTACCATCCTGTAGTTCGCTGTTGTCTTGGATAAAGTGTAAACAAATAGTTTAATTACCATCTTTTGACCCATTTTACTAACAATCTTTATCAACTTCCTCACTTGATGCTGGTTCATCGATATCTCATTCCCCATGCGCAGAAAGGGTCGAAGCGCGGATCTTTACCAATGACATATGTACCTAAAAGCACCAAGTTAATATTAGAAGCTAAACAACAATTGTTGTTGTTGTTGTTGTTGTTGTTGTTGTTGTTGTTGTTGTTGTTGTTGTTGTTGTTGTTGTTGTTGTTGTTGTTGTTGTTGTTGTTGTTGTTGTCGTTGTTGTTGTTGTTGTTGTCGTTGTTGTTGTCGTTGTTGTTGTTGTTGTTGTCGTCGTTGTTGTTGTTGTTGTTGTTGTTGTTGTTGTTGTTGTTGTTGTTGTTGTTGTTGTTGTTGTTGTTGTTGTTGTTGTTGTTGTTGCTGTTGCTGTTGCTGTTGCTGTTGTTGTTGCTGTTGGCTGTTGCTGTTGCTGCTGTTGCTGTTGCTGTTGTTGTTGCTGTTGCTGTTGTTGTTGCTGTTGTTGCTGTTGCTGCTGTTGCTGCTGTTGCTGTTGTTGTTGCTGTTGCTGTTGCTGTTGTTGTTGTTGTTGCTGTTGTTGTTGTTGTTGTTGTTGTTGTTGTTGTTGTTGTTGTTGTTGTTGTTGTTGTTGTTGTTGTTGTTGTTGTTGTTGTTGTTGTTGTTGTTGTTGCTGTTGTTGCTGTTGTTGTTGCTGTTGTTGGTGTCGTTGTTGTTGCTGTTGCTGTTGTTGCTGTAACACTCTTCCTTGTTTCTATGTAGCCTAGGATTGCATATTTAGACATTAAGTACAGTGCATGTTGCTATGTAGCCTCAGATATATTACATATGGCTCTAGTTAACCTAACAATAAATGGGTTACTGATATATTGAGTTAAAAGTCCGATTCACCGATTAGTCCCTTATCAGCCCCTGGCCTATATGGTAGCAGCTACCGATATCTTGAACAGTGAGTATATATAAGCCATGGGATGAAACAAACCTCGATGGAAAACATCAGTCGTTCCCAAAATTGTCCTGTGTAGGTACATCGAGAGGCATGTTAAGCACAACAGGCTAAACATCAACCAAAATTATCCATGGCAGACAAAATGATCTCCAAAAGATAGCTTCAGTGTGCAGATTTAAGGATGCTAGTAAAGCAAAACAAGTGGAACTGCAACATGCCTAACATTTAACAACAAGCAAACATAGTCATTCAAAATGGTATTGTACCAGTCTAAGTACACTGGTTATTGTTAAATAAAAATGAAAAGGCGTGTTAACTACAAGATGCAACAACCAAATGTAGTCATTCATCATGGTATTATTGAAATTGGTATTGATGAAATTGAACTGCATAGTTTATACTTGCACATATAGAACATCACGTTGTGAATAACTGGAATAAACAAGGCATACTACAAACAACCAAAGATAGCATTTGAAACTGGACATATGCTAACTACAAACAACCGAACAATTAAAAAACTTTAAAATAGGCATATGCTAGCTATAATAGGCTTAACAACAAACAAATATATGCATTCCTATCGGTATGTTTAAAACTGGATTGATGAAATGTACTGCACAGTAAATAATTGCACATATAGAGCATCACATTGTGAACAACTAAAATAAACAAGGCATACTGCAAACAACCAAATATAGCAATTAAAACTAGACATATTCTCACTACACTACAAAAGGGACTCGACAAAACAAATCATGGGTTTCCCCCTGTGAAGAGGCACAGGAAAACAAAGCATGGGTTTCCTCAATTGTCACAGATGGGCTCGTTTCCATGGGAAGAGCACGAACCCTGGATGCGCTCCATGTTGTCGCTGATGGGATCCTTCCCCTTGGAAGAGCATAGCTGTAGGGTGCCCTCCCTGATGTCGCAGACGGGCTCTTTCCCCTTGGAAGAGGAGATGGGCTCTTTCCCCTTGGAAGAGCCGGAGAGGGTGCCCTCCTTGTGGTCGTAGTCGATGAGGTCTGACTTGGAAGCTGTGGATCCCAAGCCAGCGTCGCAGAACGTGTCCCTCCGAAATGACAAAAGGGGCTCAATGGCGATGTAGGATGGCAAATTCTTGAGAGCGAGCCAGAGGAGATCAGTGGCGGGGCCATGGATGAGATCGATGGCGGTTGAACCCAAGGGGTTGGGGGTGGACCACTTAACTTGTGACATGGCCCGCCTCAGGCCGTCGCTGTCGACGACGTCGATGTCATAGCCGGCTTCTGCGACATACCCGCATACTCTAGCCCGCTGATTGAGTGCCTGCGTCATAGCCGGCAACATCAGGCGAAGAGACCGTGATACACCTCTTTTGGGCCAGTCGCTCTTCGAGCTCCACGGGAAGCATAGCCGGGCTTAGGCTGCGGCGCTCTGGAGTGGGGGGTGGGGATGGAGATCTGTGGGAAAGGGGCATTTGGCAGGTGTCATCTAAGAAACTCAAGGCGTCCTGGGTATGGAGATCGGTGGACAAGCTGCACGGGCAAACCAGCAGATGTTGACAATAGAGGCCTTGCGGCGGCGGCGGGGACCTTGCTATGGTTTCGAGCGAGGAAGTGTGTGTGTGTGTGCGCGCGCCTGAGGAGGTTTTGGTGTGTGTGTGTGTGGAGGGGGGTGGGGGTGTGTTTGAGGAAATGATGCGGGTACCGAAAATTTTACTACGCTGGAGTCAAACGCAGGAGTGAAATGCCGGGGCTATTGAAAATTTTGATGATGGTGCATCGCACACGGTCCGGAGATAACAACCGTGTGTTATGAAATAGAGAAACCCTCGAGGCGGGAAGATATTTTCGAGGGATGCAGGCGAGATTGGGAACAAGAAACATCAGATACAGTCGAAACATAATAACTGTGTGTTATCAAACAGAAAAAAGCTGTAGGCGGGTAGATATTTTTGAGGAGAAGCCTCGTGGAGCCCAATATACTGTGCGGATGTGCGTGACAGGGGCACCGGCGTGGCACACGGTTAGTTTGAGTGAACCGTCTCTGTTGCGTCATCCGACTTGTCTAATGTTCATAAATTTGGCAAAAAAATGACGCGGGAGAGGGTCAAAACATGAACACACTTGCATGTGGACCAAATATATGTATGAAAAGGGTGGTTTGATGTTCAAAAACCAAATGCAACTTCGATGTGGCACCTATCTCGTAAAGCGCGCGATATTGCTTGCCCCCCTCGTGTCGGCACGAAGGGAATCCTAAGCTATGAACGCATGCCCCCCAACCGAGGTTCACCTAGCAAAGTGCGAAGTAGCAGCCCCCCACACACCCACTTTCAGTCGGCGGGCCAGAGAGGCATCTCACCAAGATGGATCATAAAACGGACCAAGAATAATCCACCTTGGTCGTACAACCTCTCTATTATTGTTGGTCAAAGTGATGGCCGTCCATGCGACCCCGGAGATGGGCTAGCTCGCCAATAATCACGCAAGTAGCTAGTCCCCGAAAACAACCACTGCATGCGTGTGGCCCAAACATATGTATGGAGAGGTGTGTTTTTGAATACACAATGGAACAACTTTGATGTGGCACCGTGCTTTCGAACTAGAAATCCCCACACTGAGTGAGGGTTAGGTTGACGATGCATATGTATGTCACACCACACTTCAAGCCGACGATGGGGATTCATGCATGCATACGGGCATAGTATATGCGCTCAAACTTAAGTAGGTTTGAATCTCACCATGACCTATAGTACGATAACACAAACCAAAGGAAGAATCCGCCATGGTAACCTATCTTGTTGTCGGTCAAGGTGATCATGGATGTCCACGCGGGCTCACGAATATATAGGCTTGTCACCGATAACCACGCGAGGGACTGCACCATTCGAAGACAACCACTAAATGCATATGTATGGAGGTGATGCGTGCATGCATGTTTGAATACCATTTCACAACATTGATGTGGCGCGTGCGTCGAAAATCATACAGTTCCCACAGAGAGCGAGATCGGTTCATGACGTGTCGTTGTACTAGCCACTTCGACTCGATGGGAGGGATTCATGCGTACACATCCATGTGTGTGTGCTCAAACTGTATCATGTCATCCCAGAGCATGACCTATATATATACTGTATTACAAACAAAAAAATAATCCCCTCCTAAGTCAAATTAACCTCTCTTGTTGTCAGGCAAAAAGTAGTGATGGACCAAGAGGGCTTACAGATGGAAAGCATCGATATCGCTGATAACCGCTTAAGTGGGTGCGAGAGGACAACCACCATCGCTTTGCATGTGGGACAAACATTTGTTGAATACCCAAAATGCACAACTTTGATGTGCCACATGCCTCAAAAACTGTAAAGCCCCCACACAGAGCGAGGTTCATGAAGCGTACTACATATGATGGTCCCCTTCTCCCTCTTCGACGCATACTATATGCTCCTATCGTAATACAACCCAAAACGAATCCTCCTCGATGGTGAAATTAATTAACCTCTCCCGATGTAGGTCAAAGTGATGCATGCATCGACGATGGCCTCGTGGGCCCACAGATGGAAGCGTCACACGTGAGTGTTCTAGCTAGGATAACCACCGCCTGCATGCATGTGGCCCAAAGATGTGTTGTGTGATGTTTGAATAGCCAATTTCACAACTTTGATGTGGCACGTGCCTCGGAAACCTAAAAGTCGCAACACTGAGTGATGTGTACTTGTTCACGTACGCGTACGTATAGTATATATGCTAGTCCCTCCCACCTCTTCGACGAGTACTATACATATACTCCCACCATAACACAAACAAAAAAGATTCTACCTTGCTGGTCAAATTAACCTCACTGTCGGTTGTTCGTCAAAGTGATGGACGACGACCTCGTGGGCCCACAGAAAGCATCACACGCGGGTATCGACTGTCGTGTAGGACAACCATCGACTGCATGTGGCCAAAACATGTATGTATGAAAAGGTTGTGTAATATTTTAAATAACGAATTCACGACTCTGATGTGGCACCTGCCTAACAAAACGGCCAACCCACACGGTGGCTCACAACTCGTAGTGTACTGCGAGCCACCCGCCACCCCCAGACACACACACCCACACACACACCGCGAATCCACCGCAACTACGATGCATGTTAAATTATCCTGCGGTGAACATATGTTACCAAAGGAGGGACGTTTTAATTTTGAAAAAAACAGAGATCATTAAGACGTTTTAGTACATTGATTGATTTTCTATGGTATAATTTGCAAACATCAAATTTGAGCTACATGCACACGTGATAGTGCACCTAAATGGATTGCAAAAACACATGTGTCTCACTGGGTGCATGTTTACTCCCCGTGCAAGAAATTTCAAACATTGAGAATCTTGATTTTTAGATTCTAGTACATCCAAAACTTATCTGAAGTTCATGAAACTTATCGTGTTGTCATATGGACACCAATACAAAGTGGCATTGTACTTTTTTGTCAAATTTGAGAGCAGTTTTGATATAATATTTATCTAATTACAAACGGGAGATTATTAATAATTGGGAACCAATATCCCAAATGGATTATTTATTTGAACCGTGAGCGTTAGACCCACAAGGGATACATGCCATACTTCGGTTAAGCAATAAAGCGGCAACATTAATCATCCAAATAGAAAAAAACAATATATGTGCCGCCACGCGACCTGTGTGCCGTGCGAGCAGGCATGAGTTGACGGGACGCATGCGAGCAGGCGTGAGTTGATGGGACGCATGTGCGCAGTCCGCCGCGCAAGTAGACCAGGAGGCGTGCGTGTAGGTGTGTGAATTGACGGAGGCGTGCTCGCTGCCCAATGTTATCGGGAGGCGTGCGAGTAGCTGTGTGAAACGACAGTAGGCATGCCAGCAGTCCGGTACGCAGGCTCACCGGGAGGCGAGCCTGCGGTTTGACCGCCGCCCGCCTCTCTCCTACCACTCCATATTAATGGTGCGCCCGAGCGACCGCACCCACCATCCTCGCCACACATAGAATCCTCTCTCTCCGCCTGCATCCCCAACACCGTTCTCAGTCCTCAAAGCCGTCAGTGTATGAGAATGCCGCCGAAGCGCCCCATCAGAGGGAGTGGCGACGTCGGGGCTGCTGAAGCACCGGAGCACGGTGTGGAGATGGAGACAGAGGTTGCCGTCACCGCCGGTGAGTTATCGCTCCACCCTGACGTCGTCGACGGCGTCGAGCTTCCACAGCCGGAGGCGGAGTTCCACACTGACTCCGGTGACGACTCGGGCGATGACCACTGCGACGACTCCGACGATGACGGACAACTGGTTAGTCATCTATACCCATTTATGTGTCAAATAGATCCTAGGGTTTCTCTGGTTACTCCTGCCTCCCCCTTTTTGGAATAGAAATCCTATGATTTTGTTCTCCCAATCCATGAAATCTGAGTAAGTTTCGTTAGATCCATGTAGTGTATTGATTATTTGAATGGTACAAGTGATAAGTGATTAGTTGTTTCATTTGTGCAAATCATTTCTGCTAGTAATCCGACTAGGGTTAGTGTTCGTGCTAATAATTCCTAGCCAGGACCTGACAATTGATTTGGAATGGAGTTCCGTATCACCGTACATGACTTGAGGATGTGCGCGGTATGTTCCATCTCACCCTAAATCGGTTGGCATGGCCTACTTTCCTGAACATATACTAAAAATTGCTACATTTGGATAAAAGGTGCCACATGCACCATATACGTCAAAGGGGAATTTTCCCCTCTTCTTTCTATATTAGGCAAATTAATGATGTATTGTTCTTTCGATTACTCTCATATTTCCATGACATCATGTTTACCCTATCTGTTTAATTATAGATTTTTGTCCTTCGATTTCAACAGCTGTACAGTTCTTTCAATTTGGGCCCATATTTGCATGTTACCATATTTTTTTAACAATCCTATCATTTTCTGCAGCGCGTCCCTTGCTATGCAACATAATATGTAGTGCACAATCTTTCCCTTTACAAAAATCAAGACCGCAGGGATGTCATACTGAACACAAACCATGGATTACAATCGTTGCTACTGTAAGACTTGATGAACATGGTGACTCCTATTTTGGCACCGGCCTTTGGAAAGAAATTTCTAAGTTTTATGTACTGAAAGTTGGCACTAAAATTGCACTGCACATAAAAGAGCCTGGTCATGAGATATATGCTAACTTCCCCGATGATATCATCGGTCTAGACTTTGTTCAAAGTAAGTTTTCTTTTCAAGTATCTGCATGTTGAGTTACCTAGCAATATCAAATGAATTGTGTAGTATTTAAGCAACCAATTGTTATTCCATTTTCTTACTATATTCCTACCTAATAACTTCTAGTTACCAATACACTTTTCTGTTGCCCTGTTTTAACTAAATATTCCCTGTACTCCCACTTCTATGAGAAAGCGTCGCTGACAAGGAGACTCCAAAGGTGGAGTACGGGGCTGACAACAAGCGGAGGCGGGGCGAGCAAGAACCGCAAGTGACTCCAGCATGCCTAGACCTCATCATCAGCCTCCCCGATGATATGTTGACAGTCATCATCTCCCTCCTCCCAATCAAATATGGGGCGCGGACAACCGTCATTTCCCGGTGGTGGCGCCCCCTATGGAACTCCACCCCTCTCGACCTCATCGACACCCACGAGCTCTGCCATGGCTATCGCAAAAGCTTGGATGCGTTCTCCAAGATCCTCGACAGTCACCTTGGCCCAACCAGGGGCCTTAGAATGGGCAAGTTCCGTTCCAACGGCAAGGACCGAGCCAAGCTTGACTACTGGTTTCGATCCCCCGCCCTAGATCAGCTCGAGGAGCTCACTTTTGATGATGGGCATATGCGCTCACTGCCAACGTCCGTGCTCCGCCTCACGCCCACGTTACGCGTCGCCAAGTTCAGGAACTGCCATCCCCCTAAATGACGCGCCCGCTCTTATTCTACCACGACTGAAGCACCTCGAGCTCGTCGCCTTCCGCCACCCAAATGGTGACATGGAGCGCCTACTCCGTGGCTGTACTGCACTCGAGTACCTTCGTCTTCAGGCGATCAATGGGTTGAGTAGCTTCCACATCACCTCCATGACTCTCTGGACTATTTATGTGTGTTGCTAGTGCAGCAAGAAGACATCACAAGATGTGTACCATGGTATGGTCATTGAGGACACACCTGCACTTGAGAGATTACTTGTAGTTGATCAAGAAGGTCCAACAAGAATCAATGTCATTTCTGCGCCGAAATTGACAGTGGTGGGCTACTCGTCTGACAAATACTCCGAACTTGTTATTGGATCGACACCCGTTCAGGTACAACAACCGCCTTCTACCTTTCCTTCTACAAATTAACATTATTTCCAATTTTTGAAGATGTATGTTCGTCTGTCATCCAGAAAATGATTCCGACAAGCTTGACCCCGAAACTGCGCACAGTGAAGGTCTTGGCACTAGAATCTATCGGCCCCAACCTGGAGCAAGTTGTCAGTTTCCTGAGATGCTTGCCGTGCCTGGAGAAGCTATATATCGAGGTGATGTTCCTTTTTTGTTAAATGTTAACCATAAGGGAGTTTAATTTGTGACACCTTTTCCCAAGTTTACAATGACAATGTACTACGATTTTTTAAGGATTCTTTTGGAGGATTTCAGTACATACATGTTTCCCCCCCATATTGGTTGCTTGATCCATATGGTTACAATCCATAAGCATTTCTCCTTTAGATTCATGTGTACTAGTTTTCTTAGGGAACTTTTCATCCACTCCAACCTCTTGTGAAGAAGGCTACGTTTTTCTAGACTGTAATCAAATGCCCATGTTAATCATGTCAGATCAAAGATGGCATGTTAGTGCATTTTACAAATCCTGCAAACCAAATAGGCCTGCAGTAGTGTTCAAAACTGCATGTAGGCACTAACACGTTTTCTTCCTTTGCAGATAAGATTAGGCCCAGTGGTGGATAATGTGATACAATATAACAATCACGTCGAATGCCTAGATCTGCATCTCTCAGAAATTACTTTGAACTCCTACCAAGGGACCTTACCGGAGATTATATTCACCAGGTTCTTTGTTGTCAGAGCAAGGGTGCTGAAGTTAATGAGGTTTGCCCTACATCTATTTCGCAAAAATGAATGGTTTGTTGATTAGCGCCGGCGGCTGTGGCAAAATGGAATAGGCTCCAAAAATGCTGAATTTCATTTTGGAACTTCAGATGACAGAGTAATCGGAAGTCATCGTGTCAACCCCATACATGACTTCTTAGTGGCTGACCCCTCTGCAAAAATTATGAGGTTTCGAAACCAGACTTAGAAGTGGTAATATTAGTTTGAACCTCTCTGATATCCATGTTCAGCGGATCAGCGCAAGCGTTTGCAACTAATGAGCTGAATTTCATTTCTAATATCAGTTTGAACCTTGTAATCTTTGAATTTGAGCCATATAACTCTGGAATTTGAACCTTGTAATATTTTGAGATTTTGTGGTAAAATCGTTGAAATGGCATCGTATGAGACTTGTATATTGGTAGCACTATTTTGACCTTAATATGCAATGGTCTTAGATTTTATTAACCATTCTCGAATCTGTTTACCCTGTCGATCTCATAGCACATGATCTGTATAGCTAACTCGATTGCGATCTCCGACATTATTGCACACAGTTGGTTTCTTCAACCGTGTGCCCTGTAGAGCGTAGAATTAATCATCGCACTCGTGTTTCCATCATCACCCTTCTGTGTAACTTTTACCTCATCACCCACGGGTAAACTTATGACCGAAGTCATTCCACACACTTCGTTTTTACAAAGCTTTTTGCCAATAAACGCCCACGATTTGTCCCTCTTCTAGCCGACGCGTGGCCAAACTAGCCGTGCGGGAAGCTTGCGCGGTAAACTGTGCGGTAGCGCGGGAACAGGCTCACTGATGATACATTTGGCGCCTCTTCGAGCCCACACATGGTCAAATGAAATGTGTGCGGTGCGGTATTGTCAAGTGTGCACTAGAATCCTCCGCTATGAACGTCGTGACAAGACGTGACGATTACAGGCCGGCCGACCCCCATTTATTATAGCGGCCATTTAACCCTTGTGTCTCTTCAACCTTTTGATCACGCCCCACCATTGCAAGAAGCACACCCACCACGACAAATTCTTAGAGGGTATCCTGCGAGGCTCCAATGGTGCTCCGAGCGGCTGCCGACGACGAGCAGCAGTTCACCATGCATGTTGTCGTGGACACCCACAAAAGGTTCATAGAGCTCTCGGTGGTGTAAACCAACAACCCGGTCTGGGTGGAGCACTCCATCCACATCATGGAGCTATTGTTTGCCGAGGAGAAGTACAAGGTGGCCGGGTTTGACCTCGAGTACACCCGTGCTCATGCCGGGTCTCATCCCAAGGTCGTCGTCGCCTAGATGTGCGTGCGCAACCACGTCCTCGTCTACCACTACTGCTTGGCCACAAGGCCTTGCGAGCGTTTTGCCAGGTTTGTCAACAACCCCCACTACATGTTCGCTACGGTGGACATCACCAATGATGTAAAGGTGCTCAAGAATCCGAGTATCGCCTGCCAGAATCTTGTCGACATCCAGGGCCAATAAAAGATCTGGGCAGCAAGGAGCATGAGAAGGACTCACTGGTTCACCTCGCCGAGGCCATCATCGACCCCTACTACAGAGATATGAAGGATTGCCGCAACAAGGACAAGCGTGCCTGGCACTCGGCCTGGATGGAGAAACTCGACAAAGCTCACGTCGTGTATGCTGCCAAGGAGGCGTACACGAGATACGACATGTACAGGCGGATCGTTGACATGAGGAAGTGCCTCCTTCCCCAAAACGTCCAGGGATCCAGCCGGAAGCAGAGAAATGGCAAGCGTCATCGCAACAATAAGTAGATGATTAGATCCTCGTCTCTCCTAGTTTAGTATGCATGTAATTGCTTACTTTGGTGTGTGGAAATGTTATGTGTGTAGTCACGTGTGTAATTGTATGCTTAATTTGGTTTTCCAATGTTGTCTTTTTAAGTATATATGTTGATGCTCTCTAAACAGAGCAAATCACATCACACACGGATTACACAATGGAACCCGTCGGTGATAATTTCATCAATCACTGACAATTGTATACCAGCAATCGTTTGCTCACAACACACACGGCTTGTTAACAGGAATCGTCTGTGTTGTTATCGGTCTTCCCACACATTTCTGATTCCAGACCTGTTTGCCGCGTATCACACACATCTTGTTAAGTTGAACCATTTCTGTTCGCTTGGCTCAACGCAAACAGTTCATCCGAGTGAATTGTATGCCATATATCACACACACCTTCATCTGGCTGCCATTTCTGATGTTCCGCCTCATGACAAACAGTTCATCCGAGTGAACTGTATGCCGTATATCGCACACACCTGCATCTGGCTGCCCGTTTCTGTTCTTCTTCCTCATCGCAAACAGTTAATTGAACTGAACTGTATGCCCTGCATCGCACATGCAACTAAAATGGGAACCGTGTTTGATGGCTCCGCCATCGCAACGTTTTGCATCTTTTTTGACGATTATTTTACATCATCGTTTGCAATTAATGCATCGCACACAGTTTCGTCAAAGGGTCTCCAATCGTAGTGTCGCGTTAGCAGCATCCTGCAGTAGTGAGTGGTGCCCTTGAAGGCGGCGACTGAACCTTTGCAAACAAGGTTGGGGCAATCTCCACAACAAGCTTGGAGGCTCCCAACAACACCATGGAGCTTCACCACAATGGAATGTGGCTACGAGGTGACCTCAACCGTCTAGGGTGCTCAAACACCCAAGAGTAACAAGATCTGCAAGGGATTAGTGGGGGGGGATCAAATTTCTCTTGGTGGAAGTGTAGATCGGGGCCTTCTCGACCAATCCCTAGAAAATCAACAAGTTTGATTGGCTTGGGAGAGAGATCGGGCGAAAATGAGCTTTGGAGCAACAATGGAGTTTGGGAAAGGAAGAGGTAAGTCTTCTTGGGGAAGAAGACCTCCTTTTATAGTGGGGGACAAATCCAACCGTTATGCACCACATAGCCCGCATGCAAGCGGTACTACCACTCCAGGAGCGGTACTATCGCTCCTGAAGAACAGGGGAAGAACAGAGTAACGGGCGGTGGTAGCCGCGGTAGTAGGGGCGGTACTACCGCCCATAGGCAGTACTATTGCCACTGTTACCGGTGCTACAACCGCCTGTTTCCTGGGGACAAACATGTAGCACGGTAGTAGCCCAGAGGCACTACCGTTCAAACCCGACACGAAAAATCACGGTCCCAACTACGAGCGAGACTGGCAGCGGTACTACCGCCCGTAGGCGGTACTACTGCTCCAGCCCGTGGTACTACCACCCGTAGGCGGCTACCACTCTAGCCCGGTACTACCGCTTGTGACTCTCCTCCGCTTCTTCGGTACAAACGATGGACAACTCAAAGGATGCGAAAGAAGCAAAGGGTGCAATATGAGTGTGTACGTGTTGATTCCACCCGAACCTTTTCGCCGCGGACCCCCTCTTGATAGTACGGTTTTCCCTATGACTCAAGATTACCAGAAAAGAACCGAAGGAAAGAAAACCGTCTTTACTTGAAACTCCGAGGGGCACGAATCGTCTTGCGCCAAATGCTTGAATGACTGAAAATGTCAATGCACACGATTAGTCCGCAACCACATTGTCATCAATCACCAAAACCACTAAGGGAGGAATATGCCCTAACAATCTCCCCCTTTTGGTGGATTGATGACAATACATGATTTGCACAAAGATATGACAAAGGAAAAGCAAACCCCAAAGTCTACAAAATATAGACGGGCTCCCCCTAGATGTGTGCGCTTAATCAAGTGTGCTTTTGGAATGCAAAGCCCACACACTAGGATCAACACTCCCCCTATATTTTATAGACCGGCAATACTAGCATCTACAAACATGGAGAGGACAAACTAGGATGCTAGAAGTAGTAAGTGAGCAATATGATATGATATAAGTTAAAGCATAACAGCCACAAACTAACAAGATACTAGACAAGCATAGGATAAAAATAAGATAGCATATGTCTCACACCATATGACAGGATAGCCAAGTCTCACAAGCATAAACCAAAGCAAAGCAAACGAGTTCGAGCGAGGAAAGCAACTGCAACGAGAGAAACACACTCGACTCACGACACAACGACACACATCAAATCCCTACACTCTCTCCCCCTTTGGCATCGAGACACCAAAAGGGTAGAGAAAACACCTACGACAGATGGTGGTAGCAATACTCCAGGACATCACCAATCATGTTCCTCCTCCTCGTTAGACTCCTCTGCAGCAGGTGTAGGGCCTCTAGTGCCATCGTAAGAATCAGTCCACGGGCAGTGCACTGATACGTCTCCAACGTATCTATATTTTTTGATCGTTCCATGCTATTATATTATCCATTTTGGATGTTTAATGGGCTTTAATATGCTCTTTTATATTATTTTTGGGACTAACCTATTAACCAGAGGCCCAGTGCTAGTTGCTGTTTTTTTGCCTATTTCAGTGTTTCGTAGAAAAGGAATATCAAACGGATCCAAACGGAACGACAACTTCGCGAGGATATTTCTTGGAACGAACGCAATCCAGGAGACATGGAGTGGAAGTCAGAGATGCAACGAGGCGGCCACGAGGCAGGAGGGCGCGCCCAGGGGGGTATGCGCGCCCCCACCCTCGTGGGCCCCTCGTAGCTCCACCGACCTACTTCTTTCGCCTATATATACTCTTATACCCTGAAAACATCCAGGAGAGCCACGAAACCACTTTTCCACCGCCGCAACCTTCTGTACCCGTGAGATCCCATCTTGGGGCCTTTTCCGGCGATCTGTCGGAGGGGGATTCGATCACGGAGGGCTTCTACATCAACACCACAGCCTTTCCGATGATGTGTGAGTAGTTTACCACAGACCTTCGGGTCCATAGTTATTAGCTAGATGGCTTCTTCTCTCTTTTTGGTTCTCAATACAAAGTTCTCCTCGATGTTCTTGGAGATCTATTCGATGTAATAATTTTTGCGGTGTGTTTGTCGAGGTCCGATGAATTGTGGGTTTATGATCAAGATTATCTATGAACAATATTTGATTCTTCTCTGAATTCTTATATGCATGATTTAATATCTTTGCAAGTCTCTTTGAATTATCAGTTTGGTTTGGCCCACTAGATTGATCTTTCTTGCAATGGGAGAAGTGCTTAGCTTTGGGTTCAATCTTGCGATGCTCGATCCCAGTGATAGAAAGGGAACCGACACGTATTGTATTGTTGCCATCGAGGATAAAAAGATGGGGTTTATATCATATTGCTTGAGTTTATCCCTCTACATCATGTCATCTTGCTTAATGCGTTACTCTGTTCTTATGAACTTAATACTCTAGATGCATGCTGGATAACGGTCGATGTGTGGAGTAATAGTAGTACATGCAGAATCGTTTCGGTCTACTTGACACAGACGTGATGCCTATGTTCATGATCATGCCTAGATATTCTCATAACTATGCGCTTTTCTATCAATTGCTCGGGAGAATTTGTTCACCCACCGTAATACATGCTATCATGAGAGAAGCCAAAACCTATGGCCCCCGGGTCTACTTTACATCATATAAGTTTCCGATCTATAAATCTAGTTTACTATTTATTTTGCAATCTTTATTTTCCAATCTATACAACAAAATACCAAAAATATTTATTTTATTATCTTTATCAGATCTCAATTTTGCAAGTGGCTGTGAAGGGATTGACAACCCCTTTATCTCTTTGGTTGCAAGTTCTTGATTGTTTGTGCAGGTACTAGGCGATTTGCGTGTAGTCTCCTACTGGATTGATACCTTGGTTCTCAAAAACTGAGGGAAATACTTATGCTACTTTGCTGCATCACCCTTTCCTCTTCAAGGGAAAACCAACGCATGCTCAAGAGGTAGCAAGAAGGATTTCTGGCGCCGTTTCCGGGAGATCTACGCTCAAGTCAAGACATACCAAGTACCCATCACAAACTCCTATCCCTCGCATTACATTATTTGCCATGTGCCTCTCGGTTTCCTCTCCCCCACTTCATCCTTGCCGTTTTATTCGCCCTTTTTCGTTCGTCTTTTTTTTCCTTGCTTCTTGTGTGCTTGTGTGTTGGATTGATTGTTTGTCACGATGGCTCAAGACAATACTAAATTGTGTGACTTCCAATACCAACAATACTAAATTGTGTGACTTTTCCAATACCAACATTATGGATCAAGACAATACTCCGATTGCTCCTATTACCGATGCTGAATCTTGTGAAATTAATGCTGCTTTGTTGAATCTTGTCATGAAAGATCAATTTTCTGGCCTTCCTAGTGAAGATGCCGCTACCCATCTAAACAACTTTGTTGATTTGTGCGATATGCAAAAGAAGAAAGATGTGGATAATGACATTGTTAAATTGAAGCTATTTCCGTTTTCACTTAGAGGTCGTGCTAAAACTTGGTTCTCTTCTTTGCCTAAAAATAGTATTGATTCATGGAATAAGTGCAAAGATGCTTTTATCTCTAAGTATTTTCCTCCCGCTAAGATCATCTCTCTTAGAAACGATATTATGAATTTTCAGCAACTTGAGCATGTTGCACAAGCTTGGGAGAGGATGAAATTAATGATACGTAATTGCCCCACACATGGTTTGAATTTATGGATGATTATACAAAAAAATTATGCCGGATTGAATTTTGCTTCTAGAAATCTTTTAGATTCGGCCGTGGGGGTACTTTTATGGAAATCACCTTAGGAGAAGCTACTAAACTCCTAGATAATATTATGGTTAATTATTCTCAATGGCACACCGAAAGATCCACTAGTAAAAAAGTTCATGCGATTGAAGAGATTAATGTTTTGAGTGAAAAGATGGATGAACTTATGAAATTGTTTGCTAATAAGAGTGTTTCTTCTGATCCCAATGATATTCCTTTGTCCACTTTGATTGAGAATAATAATGAATCTATGGATGTGAATTTTGTTGGTAGGAACAATTTTGGTAACAACGCGTATAGAGGAAACTTTAATTCTAGGCCGTTCCCTAGTAATTCCTCTAATAATTATGGTAATTCCTACAACAACTCTTATGGAAATTTTAACAAGATGCCCTCTGATTTTGAGACTAGTGTTAAAGAATTTATGAATTCACAAAAGAATTTCAATGCTTTGCTTGAAGAAAAATTGCCTAAGATTGATGAGTTGGCTAGGAACGTGGATAGAATTTCACTTGATGTTGATTCTTTGAAACTTAGTTCTATTCCACCTAAGCATGATATTAATGAGTCTCTCAAAGCCATGAGAATTTCCATTGATGAGTGCAAAGAAAGAAGCGCTAGGATTCGTGCTAAAAAAGATTGCTTTGTGAAAGCGTGTTCTTCTAGTATTCATAATAACAATGATGAAGATCAAAAAGTGATTGATGTGTCTCCTAGTAAATCTTTGTTTTCCAATATGAATCTTCATCAAGATAGGACTGGAGATGGGTCAACTTTAGTTAAAAGGCATCCCAATGATTCGGAGTTTTTAGATCTTGATGAAAAAATTGGTAAAAGTGGGATTGAAGAGGTCAAAACTTTACATAGCAATGAACCCACTTGTTTGGATTTCAAGGAATTTAATTATGATAATTGTTCTTTGATAGATTGTATTTCCTTGTTGCAATCCATATTAAATTCTCCTCATGCTTATGATCAAAATAAAGCTTTTACTAAAGATATCGTTGATGCTTTAAATCAATCTTATGAAGAAAAACTTGAATTAGAAGTTTCTATTCCTAGAAAACTTCATGATGAGTGGGAACCTACTATGAAAATTAAGATTAAAGATCATGAATTGTATGCTTTATGTGATTTGGGTGCTAGTGTTTCCACGATTCCAAAAACTTTGTGTGATGTGTTAGGTTTTCGTGAATTTGATGATTGTTATTTAAATTTGCACCTTGCAGATTCCACCATTAAGAAAACTATGGGAAGGATTAATGATGTTCTTATTGTTGCAAATAGGAATTATGTGCCCGTAGATTTCATTGTTCTTGATATAGATTGCAATCCTACATGTCCTATTATTCTTGGTAGACCTTTCCTTAGAACGATTGGTGCAATTATTGATATGACGGAAGGAAATATTAGATTCCAATTTCCATTAAGGAAAGGCATGGGACAATTTCCCAGGAAGAAAATTAAATTGCCTTATGAATCTATTATGAGAGCCACTTATGGATTGCCTACCAAAGATGACAATACCTAGATCTATTCTTGTTTTTATGCCTAGCTAGGGGCGTTAAACGATAGCGCTTGTTGGGAGGCAACCCAATTTTATTTTTGTCCCTTGCTTTTTGTTCCTGTTTAGTAATAAATAATTCATCATGCTACTGTTATGATTGTGTTTTTCATGTTTTAATTAGTGTTTGTGCCAAGTAAAGCCTTTAGGATCTTCTTGGATGATAGTTGTTTGATCTTGCTAAAAAAGACAGAAACTTTGTGCTCACGAAAATAATTTTCATAAATCACAGAAAAGAGCTTTTACCCTGATTCTTTTTGCAGTAGATTAATATAAAAATTCCTGGTCGTCCTAATTTGGTAGAATTTTTGGAGTTCCAGAAGTATTCGCAAGTTACAGATTGCTACAGACTGTTCTGTTTTTGACAGATTCTGTTTTTCGTGTGTTGTTTGCTTATTTTGATGAATCTATGGCTAGTATCGCGGGGTATGAACCATAGAGAAGTTGGAATACAGTAGGTTTAACACCAATATAAATAAATAATGAGTCCATTATAGTACCTTAAAGTGGTGATTTGTTTTCTTATACTAACGAAGCTCATGAGATTTTCTGTTGAGTTTTGTGTTGTGAAGTTTTCAAGTTTTTGGGTAAAGATTCAATGGATTTTGGAATAAGGAGTGGCAATAGCCTAAGATTGGGGATGCCCAAGGCACCACAAGGTAAAATTCAAGGACAACCAAAAGCCTAAGCTTGGGGATGCCCCGGAAGGCATCCCCTCTTTCGTCTTCGTCTATCGGTAAGTTTACTTGAGGCTATATTTTTATTCACCACATGATATGTGTTTTGCTTGGAGTGTCTTGTATGATTTGAGTCTTTGCTTTTTAGTTTACTACAATCATCCTTGCTGTACACACCTTTTGGAGAGACACACATGAATCGGAATTTATTAGAATACTCTATGTGCTTCACTTATATCTTTTGAGCTAGATAATTTTGCTCTAGTGCTTCACTGATATCTTTTTAGAGCACGGTGGTGGTTTTATTTTGTAGAAATTATTGATCTCTCATGCTTCACTTATATTATTTTGAGAGTCTTCTAGAACAGCATGGTAATTTGCTTTGGCTATAAAATTAGTCCTAATATGGTGAGCATCCAAGATGGGTATAATAAAAACTATCATATAAAGTGCATTGAATATTATGAGAAGTTTGATTCCTTACGATTGTTTTGAGATATGAAGATGGTGATATTAGAGTCATGCTAGTTGAGTAGTTGTGAATTTGAGAGATACCTGTGTTAAAGTTTGTGATTCCCATAGCATGCACGTATGGTGAACCGTCATGTGATGAAGTCGGAGCATGATTTATTTATTGATTGTCTTCCTTATGAGTGGCGGTCGGGGACGAGCGATGGTCTTTTCCTACCAATATATCCCCCTAGGAGCATGCGCGTAGTACTTCGTTTCGATAACTAATAAATTTTTGCAATAAGTATGTGAGTTCTTTATGACTAATGTTGAGACCATGGATTATACGCACTCTCACCCTTCCACCATTGCTAGCCTCTCTAATACCACGCAACTTTCGCCGGTATCATACACACACCATATACCTTCCTCAAAACAGCCATCATACCTACCTATTATGGCATTTCCATAGCCATTCCGAGAGATATTTCCATGCAACTTTGCACCGTTCCGTTTATTATGACACGCTCCATCATTGTCATATTGCTTTGCATGATCATGTAGTTGACATCGTATTTGTGGCAAAGCCACCTTCATAATTCTTTCATACATGTCACTCTTGATTCATTGCATATCCCGGTACACCATCAGAGGCATTCACATAGAGTCATATTTGTTCTAAGTATCGAGTTGTAATTCTTGAGTTGTAAGTAAATAAAAGTGTGATGATCTTCATTATTAGAGCATTTTCCCATGTGAGGAAATGATGATGGAGACTATGATTCCCCGATAAGTCGGGATGAGACTCGAGACGAAAAAAATAAAAGAGGCCAAAGAAGCCCAAATAAAAAAAAGAGGCCAAAGAAGCCCACCAAAAAAATGATGAGAGAAAAAGAGAGAAGGGACAATGTTACTATCCTTTTTCCACACTTGTGCTTCAAAGTAGCACCATGATCTTCATGATAGAGAGTCTCTTATTTTGTCACTTTCATATACTAGTGGGAATTTTCATTATAGAACTTGGCTTGTATATAACAATGATGGGCTTCCTCAAAATGTCGTAGGTCTTCGTGAGCAAGCGAGTTGGATGCACACCCACTAAGTTTCTTTTGTTGAGCTTTCATACACTTATTTCTCTAGTGCATCCGTTGCATGGTAACCCCCACTCACTCACATTGATATCTATTGATGGGCATCTCCATAGCCCATTGATACGCCTAGTTGATGTGAGACTATCTTCTCCTTTTTTTGTCTTCTCCACAACCACCATTCTATTCCACCTATAGTGCTATGTCCATGGCTCATGCTCATGTATTGTGTGAAAATTGAAAAAGTTTGAGAACATCAAAAGTATGAAACAATTGCTTGGCTTGTCATCGGGGTTGTGCATGATTTAAATATTTTGTGCGATGAAGATAGAGCATAGCCAGACTATATGATTTTGTAGGGATAACTTTCTTTGGCCATGTTATTTTGAGAAGACATGATTGCTTTATTAGTATGGTTGAAGTATTATTATTTTTATGTCAATATAAACTTTTATCTTGAATCTTTCGGATCTGAAAATTCATGCCACAATAAATAAAATTACATTGAAAATTATGTTAGGTAGCATTCCACATCAAAAATTCTGTTTTTATCATTTACCTACTCGAGGAAAAGCAGGAATTAAGCTTGGTGATCCTGATACGTCTCCAACATATCTATATTTTTTTATCGTTCCATGCTATTATATTATCCGTTTTGGATGTTTAATGGGCTTTAATATGCTCTTTTATATTATTTTTAGGACTAACCTATTAACCGGAGGCTCAGTGCCAGTTGCTATTTTTTGCCTATTTCAGTGTTTCGCAGAAAAGGAATATCAAACGGAATCCAAACGGAACGAAACATTCGCGAGGATCTTTCTTGGAACGAACGCAATCCAGGAGACTTGGAGTGGAAGTTAGAGACGCAACGAGGCGGCCACGAGGCAGGAGGGCGCGCCCAGGGGGGTAGGCGCGCCCCCCACCCTCGTGGGCCCCTCATAGCTCCACCGACCTACTTCTTTCGCCTATATATACTCTTATACCCTGAAAACATCCAGGAGAGCCACGAAACCACTTTTCCACCGCCGCAACCTTCTGTACCCTTGAGATCCCATCTTGGGGCCTTTTCAGGCGATCTACTGGAGGGGGATTCGATCACGGAGGGCTTCTACATCAACACCATAGCCTTTCCGATGATGTGTGAGTAGCTAACCACAAACCTTCGGGTCCATAGTTATTAGATAGATGGCTTCTTCTCTCTTTTTGGTTCTCAATACAAAGTTCTCCTCGATGTTCTTGGAGATCTATTCGATGTAATATTTTTTGCGGTGTGTTTGCTGAGATCCGATGAGTTGTGGGTTTATGATCAAGATTATCTATGAACAATATTTGATTCTTCTCTGAATTCTTATATGCATGATTTAATATCTTTGCAAGTCTCTTCGAATTATCAGTTTGGTTTGGCCCACTAGATTGATCTTTCTTGCAATGGAAGAAGTGCTTAGCTTTGGGTTCAATCTTGCGGTGCTCGATCCCAGTGACAGAAAGGGAACCGTCACGTATTGTATTGTTGCCATCGAGGATAAAAAGATGGGGTTTATATCATATTGCTTGAGTTTATCCCTCTACATCATGTCATCTTGCTTAATGCGTTACTCTGTTCTTATGAACTTAATACTCTAGATGCATGCTGGATAGCGGTCGATGTGTGGAGTAATAGTAGTAGATGTAGAATCGTTTCGGTCTACTTGACATGGATGTGATGCCTATGTTCATGATCATGCCTAGATATTCTCATAACTATGCACTTTTCTATCAATTGCTCGGCAGTAATTTGTTCACCCATCGTAATACATGCTATCATGAGAGAAGCCACTAGTGAAACCTATGGCCCCCGAGTCTACTTTACATCATATAAGTTTCCGATCTATAATTCTAGTTTACTATTTATTTTGCAATCTTTATTTTCCAATCTATACAACAAAAATAACAAAAATATTTATTTTATTATCTTTATCAGATCTCACTTTTGCAAGTGGCCGTGAAGGGATTGACAACCCCTTTATCGCGTTGGTTGCAAGGTTCTTGATTGTTTGTGCAGGTACTAGGCGATTTGCATGTAGTCTCCTACAGGATTGATACCTTGGTTCTCAAAAACTGAGGGAAATACTTACGATACTTTGCTGCATCACCCTTTCCTCTTCAAGGGAAAACTAACGCATGCTCAAGAGGTAGCATGCACACAGACCCAAGCCTCCTCGTCAGTGATCCTATCCTCAGATCCATCAGACACGATGAGGCCAATCTGCCTCATAATGGCCTTGTCACGCTGACGGGCCTTCTTTGCAGCAACATGTGCCTTGTACTAACCCTGCGCCTGAAGGCAGAACAACTTCTTCATCTTATGCTTGAGCTTCTTAGCCCACGAGGGCTCCTCTGACGGCTCATAGTCTGGCTCATCATCATCATCATCGGACCTGACTGCATCGTGTACTGAGGGATCAGGAGCAGTCATCCCCCACTTCTCCTTCTGCTCGAGCTGAACCACCTAATGGGAGACCAATTCTCCAACATCAAGATCCTCCTCCAGAAATGAAGAGGCACATGTTTCCTCAATGAGCTGCATCAAGTAGGGGCCATGTATGATGCATTTGCGCTCCAAGATGGCACAACGAAGTTCAGAGAACATGACATGAGAAACATCCAACACCTCCTGAGACCCCTTCTCCTTCTGGCAGAACAGAAGTAGGTCCACCAGATAAGAGTGCACCATATCCTTGTTGCCAACCCGAGGGAATAGAGAGTTCCTAAAGATCCGGTGCAAGATATCTAGAAAGGAACATAGCTCATAGGAGACATGCCCAGTCTCAGACGCCTTCCTGGTAGAGAAAGGCCATAGAGCATCCTTCGGAGTAGCAGTTGTTGGGGAACGTAGTAATTTCAAAAAAATTCCTACACACACGCAAGATCATGGTGATGCATAGAAATGAGAGGGGAGAGTGTTGTCCACGTACCCTCGTAGACCGTTAAGCGGAAGCGTTATGACAACGCGGTTGATGTAGTCTACGTCTTCACGATCGACCGATCCTCAGTACCGAACGTACGGCACCTCTGCGTTTAGCACACGTTCAGCTCGGTGACGTCCCGCGAACTCACGATCTAGTAGAGCTCGAGGGAGAGTTTCGTCAGCACGACGGCGTGGTGACGATGTTGATGAAGCTACCATCGCAGGGCTTCGCCTAAGCACCGCTACGATATGACCGAGGTGGATTATGGTGGAGGGGGCACCGCACACGGCTGGGAGAGATTAATGATCAACATGTGTGTTCTAGGGTGCCCCCCACCCCGTATATAAAGGAGCAAGGGGGGAGGCCGGCCGCCCCCTGTAGGGCGTGCCAGGAGGAGGAGTCCTCCTCCTAGTAGGAGTAGGACCCCCCCCTCTTTCCTACTCCTACTAGGAGGGGGAAAGGAAGGGGGAGAAGGAGAAGGAAATGGGGGCGCCGCCCCCCCTTCCTAGTCCAATTCAGACCAGAGGGGGAGGGGGCACGCGGCCTGCCCTGGCCGTCCCCTCTCTCTCTCCACTAGGGCCCAACTAGGCCCATTAACCCCCGGGGGGTTCCGGTAACCCCTCCGGCACTCCGGTAAAATCCCGATTTCACCCGGAACTTCTCCGACGTCCAAATATAGGCTTCCAATATATCAATCTTTATGTCTCTACCATTTCGAGACTCCTCGTCATGTCCATGATCATATCCGGGACTTCTAACTATCTTTGGTACATCAAAACATATAAACTCATAATACCGATCGTCACAGAACTTTAAGCGTGCAGACCCTACGGGTTCGAGAACTATGTAGACATGACCGAGACACGTCTCTGGTCAATAACCAATAGCAGAACCTGGATGCTCATATTGGTTCCTACATATTCTACGAAGATCTTTATCGGTCAAACTGCATAACAACATACGTTGTTCCCTTTGTCATCGGTATGTTACTTGCCCGAGAGTTGATCGTCGGTATCTCAATACCTAGCTCAATCTCGTTACCGGTAAGTCTCTTTACTCGTTCTGTAATGCATCATCCCATAACTAACTCATTAGTCACATTGCTTGCAAGGCTTATAGTGATGTACATTACCGAGAGGGCCCAGAGATACCTCTCCGACAATCGGAGTGACAAATTCTAATCTCGATCTATGCCAACTCAACAAGTACCATCGGAGACACCTGTAGAGCACCTTTATAATCACCCAGTCACGTTGTGACATTTGGTAGCACACAGAGTGTTCCTCCGGTAATCGGGAGTTGCATAATCGCATAGTCATAGGAACATGTATAAGTCATGAAGAAAGCAATAGCAGTAAACTAAACGATCAAGTGCTAAGCTAACGGAATGGGTCAAGTCAATCACATCATTCTCCTAATGATGTGATCCCGTTAATCAAATGACAACTCATGTCTATGGCTAGGAAACTCAACCATCTTTGATCAACGAGCTAGTCAAGTAGAGGCATACTAGTGACACTATGTTTGTCTATGTATTCACACATGTATTATGTTTCCGGTTAATACAATTCTAGCATGAATAATAAACATGTATCATGATATGAGGAAATAAATAATAACTTTATTATTGCCTCTAGGGCATATTTCCTTCAGTCTTCCACTTGCACTAGAGTCAGTAATCTAGATTACATAGTAATGATTCTAACACCCATGGAGTCTTGGTGCTGATCATGTTTTGCTCGTGGAAGAGGCTTAGTCAACGGGTCTGCAACATTCAGATCCGTATGTATTTTGCAAATCTCTATGTCTCCCACCTGGACTTGATCCTGGATGGAATTGAAGCGTCTCTTGATGTGCTTGGTCTTCTTGTGAAATCTGGATTCCTTTGCCAAAGCAATTGCACCAGTATTGTCACAAAACATTTTCATTGGACCCGATGCACTAGGTATGACACCTAGATCGGATATGAACTCCTTCATCCAGACTCCTTCATTTGCTGCTTCCGAAGCAGCTATGTACTCCGCTTCACACGTAGATCCCGCCACGACGCTTTGTTTAGAACTGCACCAACTGACAGCTCCACCGTTCAATGTAAACACGTATCCGGTTTGCGATTTAGAATCGTCCGGATCAGTGTCAAAGCTTGCATCGACGTAACCATTTACGACGAGCTCTTTGTCACCTCCATAAATGAGAAACATATCCTTAGTCCTTTTCAGGTATTTCAATATGTTCTTGACCGTTGTCCAGTGATCCATTCCTGGATTACTTTGCTACCTCCCTGCTAAGCTAATAGCAAGGCACACATCAGGTCTGGTACACAGCATTGCATACATGATAGAGCCTATGGCTGAAGCATAGGGAACACTTTTCATTTTCTCTCTATCTTCTGCAGTGGTCGGGCATTGAGTCTGACTCAACTTCACACCTTGTAACACAGGCAAGAACCCTTTCTTTGCTTGATCCGTTTTGAACTTTTTCAAAACTTTGTCAAGGTATGTGCTTTGTGAAAGTCCAATTAAGCGTCTTGATCTATCTCGATAGATCTTGATGCCCAATATGTAAGCAGCTTCACCGAGGTCTTTCATTGAAAAACTCTTATTCAAGTATCCTTTTATGCTATCCAGAAATTCTATATCATTTCCAATTAGCAATATGTCATCCACATATAATATTAGAAATGCTACAGAGCTCCCACTCACTTTCTTGTAAATACAGGCTTCTCCAAAAGTCTGTATAAAACATATGCTTTGATCACACTACCAAAACGTTTATTCCAACTCCGAGAGGCTTGCACCAGTCCATAAATGGATCGCTGGAGTTTGCACACTTTGTTAGCTCCCTTTGGATCGACAAAACCTTCCGGTTGCATCATATACAACCCTTCTTCCAGAAATCCGTTCAGGAATGCAGTTTTGACATCCATTTGCCAAATTTCATAATCATAAAATGCGGCAATTGCTAACATGATTCGGACAGACTTAAGCACCGCTACGGGTGAGAAAGTCTCATCGTAGTCAACTCCTTGAACTTGTCGAAAACCTTTCGCAACAAGTCGAGCTTTGTAGACAGTAACATTACCGTCAGCGTCAGTCTTCTTCTTGAAGATCCATTTATTCTCTATGGCTTGCCGATCTTCGGGCAAGTCAACCAAAGTCCACACTTTGTTCTCATACATGGATCCCATCTCAGATTTCATGGCCTCAAGCTATTTTGCGGAATCTGGGCTCACCATCGCTTCTTCATAGTTCGTAGGTTCGCCTTGGTCAAGTAACATGACCTCCAGAATAGGATTACCGTACCACTCTGGTGTGGATCTTACTTTGGTTGACCTACGAGGTTCGGTAGTAACTTGATCTGAAGTTTCATGATCAATATCATTAGCCTCTACACTGATTGGTGTAGGTGTCACAGAAGCCGGTTTCTATGTTGAACTACTTTCCAATAAGGGAGCAGGTACAGTTACCTCATCAAGTTCTACTTTCCTCCCACTCACTTCTTTCGAGAGAAACTCCTTCTGTAGAAAGGATCCATTCTTAGCAACAAATGTCTTGCCTTCGGATCTGTGATAGAAGGTGTACCCAACAGTTTCCTTTAGGTGTCCTATGAAGACACATTTCTCCGATTTGGGTTCGAGCTTATCAGGTTGAAGCTTTTTCACATAAGCATCGCAGCCCCAAACTTTAAGAAACGACAACTTTGGTTTCTTGCCAAACCACAGTTCATAAGGCGTCGTCTCAACGGATTTCGATGGTGCCCTATTTAACGTGAATGCAACCGTCTCTAAAGCATAACCCCAAAATGATAGCGGTAAATCAGTAAGAGACATCATAGATCGCACCATATCTAGTAAAGTACGATTACGATGTTCGAACACACCATTTTGTTGTGGTGTTCCGGGTGGCGTGAGTTGCGAAACTATTCCGCATTGTTTCAAATGTAGACCAAACTCGTAAGTCAAATATTCTCCTCCACGATCAGATCGTAGAAATTTTATTTTCTTGTTACGATGATTTTCCACTTCACTCTGAAATTCGTTGAACTTTTCAAATGTTTCAGACTTATGTTTCATTAAGTAGATATACCCATATCTGCTCAAATCATCTGTGAAGGTGAGAAAATAACGATACCAGCCGCGAGCCTCAATATTCATTGGACCACATACATCAGTATGTATGATCTCCAACAAATCTGTTGCTCGCTCCATTGTTCCGGAGAACGACGTTTTAGTCATCTTGCCCATGAGGCATGGTTCGCAAGTACCAAGTGATTCATAATCAAGTGATTCCAAAAGTCCATCAGTATGGAGTTTCTTCATGCGCTTTATACCAATATGACCTAAACGGCAGTGCCACAAATAAGTTGCACTATCATTATCAACTCTGCATTTTTTGGCTTCAATATTATGAATATGTGTATCACTACTATCGAGATTTAATAAAAATAGACCACTCTTCGAGGGTGCATGACCATAAAAGATATTACTCATATAAATAGAACAACCATTATTCTCTGATTTAAATGAATAACCGTCTCGCATCAAACAAGATCCAGATATAATGTTCATGCTTAACGCTGGAACCAAATAACAATTATTCAGGTCTAAAACTAATCCCGAAGGTAGATGTAGAGGTAGCGTGCCGACTGCGATCACATCAACTTTGGAACCATTTCCCATGCGCATCGTCACCTCGTCCTTAGCCAATCTCCGCTTAATCCGTAGTCCTTGTTTCGAGTTGCAAATATTAGCAAAAGAACCAATATCAAATACCCAGGTGCTACCGTGAGCATTAGTAAGGTACACATCAATAACATGTATATCACATATACCTTTGTTCACCTTGCCATCCTTCTTATCTGCCAAATACTTGGGGCAGTTCCGCTTCCAGTGACCAGTCTGTTTGCAGTAGAAGCACTCAGTCTCAGGCTTAGGTCCAGACTTGGGTTTCTTCTCCTAAGCAGCAACTTGTTTGCTGTTCTTCTTGAAGTTGCCCTTCTTCTTCCCTTTACCCTTTTTCTTGAAACTGGTGGTCTTGTTGACCATCAACACTTGATGCTCCTTCTTGATTTCTACCTCCGCAGTCTTTAGCATTACGAAGAGCTCGGGAATTGTCTTATCCACCCCTTGCATATTATAATTCATCACAAAGCTCTTGTAACTTGGTGGCAGTGATTTGAAGAATTCTGTCAATGACACTATCATCCGGAAGATTAACTCCCAGTTGAATCAAGTGATTATTATACCCAGACATTTTGAGTATATGTTCACTGACAGAACTATTCTCCTCCATCTTGCAGCTGTAGAACTTATTGGAGACTTCATATCTCTCAATCCGGGCATTTGCTTGAAATATTAACTTCAACTCCTGGAACATCCCATATGCCCCATGACGTTCAAAACATCGTTGAAGTCCCGGTTCTAAGCCGTAAAGCATGGCACACTGAACTATCGAGTAGTCATCAGCTTTGCTCTGCCAGACGTTCTTAATGTCGTCAGTTGCATCTGCAGCAGGCCTGGCACCCAGCAGTGCTTCCAGGACGTAATTCTTCTGTGCAGCAATGAGGATAATCCTCAAGTTATGGACCCAGTCCGTGTAATTACTACCATCATCTTTCAACTTTGCTTTCTCAAGGAACACATTAAAATTCAACGGAACAACAGCATGGGCCATCTATCTACAACAACATAGACAAGCAAAATACTATCAGGTACTAAGTTCATGATAAATTAAAGTTCAATTAATCATATTACTTAAGAACTCCCACTTAGATAGACATCCCTCGAGTCTTCTAAATGATCACGTGATCCAAATCAACTAAACCATGTCCGATCATCACGTGAGATGGAGTAGTTTTCAATGGTGAACATCACTATGTTGATCATATCTACTATATGATTCACACTCGACCTTTCGGTCTCAGTGTTCCGAGGCCATATCTGCATATGCTAGGCTCGTCAAGTTTAAACCGAGTATTCTGCTTGTGCAAAACTGGCTTACACCCGTTGTATTTGAACGTAGAGCTTATCACACCCGATCATCACGTGGTGTCTCGGCACGACGAACTTTCGCAACGGTGCATACTCAGGGAGAACACTTATACCTTGAAATTTAGTGAGGGATCATCTTATAATGCTACCGTCAATCAAAGCAGAATAAGATGCATAAAGGATAAACATCACATGCAATCAATATAAGTGATCGGGCTCATCTTTTCTTTGCTTGCAATTTTAGCCAAAGGGTTTGGAATTATCTTGGGATTTCTTGGTCCGTTCAACCGGACCAAACCACATATGAGAAAGCTCAATCAGTTAGGAGGGATTTCGGTCATCCTTTCTTCACTGAGGTTGTCTTCACTGCTACTTGGAATATCTGGACACAAAGGAATGGGAAGATCTTCAGAAATGAGCAACCTTCTTTTAGAGCATGGAGAAGGAACTTTATCCATGACATCTCTCTTCTGTCTCATAGGATTAGGTGTAAATATAAAGATAGTTTACTGTCTTGGATAGCTAACCTTTCTTAGCCTCTTTGCTTGTAAGTATCTTTTCTCTCTTTTTCTGTAAATTTGTATAATTGTAACTATACTGCTTTCTTTTAGTTATTAATAAAGGACTGTGAGGCTGTTGCCTTGCAGTATATAGTCAAAAAAAATCAATATAAGTGATATGATATGGCCATCATCATCTTGTGCCTTTGATCTCCATCTCCAAAGCACCGTCATGATCACCATCGTCACCGGTGCGACACCTTGATCTCCATCGTAGCATCGTTGTCGTCTCGCCAACTATTGCTTCTATGACTATCGCTACCGCTTAGTGATAAGGTAAAGCAATTACAGGGCGATTGCATTGCATACAATAAAGCGACACCCATATGGCTCCTGCCAGTTGCCGATAACTCCGTTACAAAACATGATCATCTCATACAATAAAATATAGCATCATGTCTTGACCATATCACATCACAACATGCCCTGCAAAAACAAGTTAGACGTCCTCTACTTTGTTGTTGCAAGTTTTACGTGGCTGCTACGGGCTGAGCAAGAACTGTTCTTACCTACGCATCAAAACCATAACGATAGTTCGTCAAGTTAGTGCTGTTTTAACCTTCTCAAGGACCGGGCGTAGCCACACTCGGTTCAACTAAAGTTGGAGAAACTGACACCTGCTAGCCACCTGTGTGCAAAGCACGTCGGTAGAACCAGTCTCGCGTAAGCGTACGCGTAATGTCGGTCCGGGCCGCTTCATCCAACAATACCTCCGAACCAAAGTATGACATGCTGGTAAGCAGTATGACTTGTATCGCCCAAAACTCACTTGTGTTGTACTCGTGCATATAACATCTACGCATAAACCAGGCTCGGATGCCACTATTGGGGAACGTAGTAATTTCAAAAAAATTCCTACGCACACGCAAGATGATGGTGATGCATAGCAACGAGAGGGGAGAGTGTTGTCCACGTACCCTCGTAGACCGTTAAGCGGAAGCGTTATGACAACGCGGTTGATGTAGTCTACGTCTTCACGATCGACCGATCCTCAGTACCGAACGTACGACACCTCCGCGTTTAGCACACGTTCAGCTCGGTGACGTCCCGCGAACTCACGATCCAGTAGAGCTCGAGGGAGAGTTTCGTTAGCACGACGGTGTGGTGACGATGCTGATGAAGCTACCATCGCAGGGCTTCGCCTAAGCACCGCTACGATATGACCGAGGTGGATTATGGTGGAGGGGGGCACCGCACACGGCTGGGAGAGATTAATGATCAACTTGTGTGTTCTAGGGTGCCCCCTGCCCCCGTATATAAAGGAGCAAGGGGGGAGGCCGGCCGGCCCCTGTAGGGCGTGCCAGGAGGAGTCGTCCTCCTCCTAGTAGGAGTAGGACCCCCCTCTTTCCTACTCCTACTAGGAGGGGGAAAGGAAGGGGGAGAAGGAGAAGGAAATGGGGGCGCCGCCCCCCCTTCCTAGTCCAATTCAGACCAGAGGGGGAGGGGGCACGCGGCCTGCCCTGGCCGGCCCCTCTCTCTCTCCACTAGGGCCCAACTAGGCCCATTAACCCCGGGGGGGTTCCGGTAACCCCTCCGGCACTCCGGTAAAATCCCGATTTCACTCGGAACTTTTCTGACGTCCAAATATAGGCTTCCAATATATCAATCTTTATGTCTTGACCATTTCGAGACTCCTCGTCATGTCCATGATCATATCCGGGAGTCCGAACTATCTTCGGTACATCAAAACATATAAACTCATAATACCGATCGTCACAGAACTTTAAGCGTGCGGACCCTACGGGTTCGAGAACTATGTAGACATGACCGAGGCACGTCTCCGGTCAATAAACAATAGCGGAACCTGGATGATCATATTGGTTCCTACATATTCTACGAAGATCTTTATCGGTCAAACCGCATAACAACATACGTTGTTCCCTTTGTCATCGGTATGTTACTTGCCCGAGATTTGATCGTCGGTATCTCAATACCTAGATCAATCTCGTTATCGGTAAGTCTCTTTACTCGTTCCGTAATGCATCATCCCGTAACTAACTCATTAGTCACATTGCTTGCAAGGCTTATAGTGATGTACATTACCGAGAGGGCCCAGAGATACCTCTCCGACAATCAGAGTGAAAAATTCTAATCTCGATCTATGCCAACTCAACAAGTACCATCGGAGACACCTGTAGAGCACCTTTATAATCACCCAGTTACGTTGTGATGTTTGGTAGCACACAAAGTGTTCCTCCGGTAATCGGGAGTTGCATAATCTCATAGTCATAGGAACATGTATAAGTCATGAAGAAAGCAATAGCAGTAAACTAAACGATCAAGTGCTAAGCTAATAGAATGGGTCAAGTCAATCACATCATTCTCCTAATGATGTGATCCCGTTAATCAAATGACAACTCATGTCTATGGCTAGGAAACTCAACCATCTTTGATCAACGAGCTAGTCAAGTAGATGCATACTAGTGACACTATGTTTGTCTATGTATTCACACATGTATTATGTTTCCGGTTAATACAATTATAGCATGAATAATAAACATTTATCATGATATGAGGAAATAAATAATAACTTTATTATTGCCTCTAGGGCATATTTCCTTCAGCAGTAGCCTCCCTGTGAGGGCGAAACCCAACTGGGGTCTGGGGCCCCTGATCATCATATGACAAACACTCCGTGAAGCTCTTCCAAGTAGCAGACATACGTCGACCATTGGTCATCCAGGTGAGAGTCCTGTCCTCATCATGCCCAAAGTGTACAATGACATAGAATTGTGCCACAAGCTTTGCATCAAAATCCTTGTTGAAAGAGATGATCCTCTTGATGTCCAGCTCCTCGCACCTCTGAAGTGCAGCTCCAAAATAAGGCAAGTCCCTCTCCATGTGAGAGAGATCAACAGACTTGACTGGCACAAGCATATTCTTCTTGCCCTTCAACACATCATGGTAAATAGATTGCTTAAACTTGTTCCAGAACTTACGATGAACAAGCGAAGGATCCTGAGGCTCGCGGTACAGATTGCGCTTAGGAGCCGTGCCGGACTCTATCGCACCCATCTCATGAGCCCTCTTGGGCCCCTTGTTCTTGGACGCAACTGCTTTAACCCTCTGTCTTGGCTACTCATCGGAGCCACCTACTGGCAAGGTGCTCCCCACTGGCACATCAGCAGAGCGGTAGCGGTTGGAGCCACTGGAACGGGTGGGATTCTTGCGACGAGCCTGATGCCCGGAGCTACTACCACCTGAAACTCACACACAAGAACACGAAAGAGGAAAAAAGCATAAGCCAAAAAGGAAAGAAGACACAAGAGTGAAAGATGAACGGGGAAAATCTGAAATTGACATCTCTAAGTGGTAGTACCGCCTAACAGCGGTAGTATGGAGCGGTAGTACCGCTCGAGGCGGATGTCAGCGGTCTGACCAAATCCGTGGAGGGATCCGGTACTACCGGAGATGCCAAATTCAATTTTTCGCGGTTCAAACTTCAATCTACCTGCTCTAGCAGTCTACTCGTCCTACTCATGCCCTGATTTGGCTAAAAATCGAAGAATGCAACGGATATTGCCCTAAAAATCTAGATCCAAAAACTAGAACCAACGAAGAGAAGAACGGGGGCAATACCGGCATCCATGGCAAGAGGGAAGGGTGGGGATCGATCCCACCGGACAGAAACGCGGAGGATGGCTCAGAGATGGCGGCCCGGCGGCAGCCCTCCGCTGCCTGTTCGTCGCCTAAGAGAGAGAGAGAGAGACGAGGGGGCGAGTGAATGGGTATGGGAAAGGAACTTCCCCACAGCCCCGACTCATAACCCCCTTGCTCCAACTCTCCGTGCGGTAGTACCGTGGGGCAGGGCGGTAGTACCGCGCTGGCTCAGCGGTAGTACCGTGCAGGCGAAAACAGGCAGGAGCAGAGAAGAAAAAGGCAGGCTTATGCAAACAAGAGGACTAAGAGAACTCGAGAGAGACATGACAAAGAAATGCAACAACAATTAGTGACACCCCAAGAACAAAAGTAAAGGAAAAGAGATGCACACAAGAGGTGTCACAACCACACACACAGACCTCAAAATCAACAACAACCGTTGATCATGAGGAGAGGTCGGTGGCCGAGGCCACCTTTGTTTGAGTTAATAGGTATGGCACCGCGAAGATTTTAACCTTGGGCCCATGACCAAACTCATCTTTGAAGCACACGTACCATCAAACATGGCTAATGTGAAAGACTTGATCGATTTATGCATAATGGGGGGACGGAGAGTTCATTGAAAGAACAACACCCCCCCATGTCTGTGCCTAAAACTAGAGCAAAATAAAATGATGAGTGTGGTGGGGTGTGCATAGATTCAAGCCACATTGCTCAAATCAATGATATTTAGCTCATGCCTTAACTCGCGAAATCTTGCTTCATCCAAAGGCTTTGTGAAGATATCCGCTAGTTGCACTTGAGTACCTACATGGATAACCTCGATCTCCCACGCTTGATGTGATCCCGGATGAAGTGATGGCGAATCTCAATATGCTTCGTCTTGCTATGTTGCTCCGGATTGTAAGAGATCTTGATTGCACTTTCATTGTCACAGCATAGAGGCACTTTGTCACAAATGACACGGTAATCCTTTAAAGTTTACCTCATCCATAGAAGTTGAGCACAACAACTAGCAGCAGCAACATACTCGGCTTCGGTGGTGGAGAGAGACACACAATTTTGTTTCTTTGAAAGACCAACTTACCAGAGAGCGACTAAGGAATGGGCACCCTCCGGAAGTTGACTTCCTATCCACACGGTCTCCTGCCCAATCCGAGTCCGAATATCCAATGAGATCAAAGCTTGAACCTTTGGGGTACCATAAGCCACAATTTGGGGTATGAGCCAAATATCGAAAGATTCGCTTGACTGCCACAAAGTGAATTTCCTTAGGTGCTGCTTGAAACCGTGCACACATTCCCACACTCAACATGATATCCGGCCTAGATGCACAAAGGTAAAGCAAGGATCCAATCATAGAACGATATACCTTTTGATCCACCGCTTTACCATTGGGATCAATGTCAAGTTGGCATTTGGTAGGCATTGGAGTAGAGGCTGGCTTGACATCACTTAGCTTGAATTTCTTGAGCATGTCTTGGGTATATTTGGCTTGATTGATTCCTTTCTTCGTTGCTTGATTTCAGATACGAGGAAAAACTTCAACTCTCCCATCATAGACATCTCAAAATGCTCGTCATAAGTGCAGCAAACACATCATTGAAAGCTTTGTTAGGAGAACCAAATATAATATCATCAACATATAGTTGGCATATGAACAAATCCCCTTTAACCCTCTTAGTAAAAAGAGTGGGATCCATTTTCCCAATTTCAAACCCACGATCTTGCAACAACTCCGTAAGGTGCTCATACCACGCACGTGGGGCTTGTTTAAGGCCATAGAGAGCCTTATCGAGTTTGTATACATGATTGGGGAACTTGGGATCCTCGAACCCCGGGGGTTGTTTGACATACACCAACTCATTAAGAGGACCATTAAGAAATGCACTCTTCGCATCCATTTGTTGCAATATAAAGTTATGATGAGATGCATATGCAAGCAACATGCGAATAGATTCATGGCGAGCAACATGAGCAAAGATTTCGCATGTGCAACAAATCTTGCCTTGTTTCGAATGACAACGCCGTTCGCATCTTGCTTGTTCTTGAAGATCCATTTGGTTCCAATGACATTATGATTCTCCGTTGGCCTTGGCACCAATGACCACACTTTGTTGCGCTCGAAGTTGTTGAGTTCATCATGCATGGCTTCAAGCCAATCCGAGTCCTCAAGCGCTTCATGTACCTTTTGGGGTTCAACACAAGAAACAAACGCGTGATGCTCACAAAAGTTTGTTAATTGTCTAGTTACCCTTTTTCTTAAACTTCCAAGCACATTCTCCAACACATGTTCTTGACGCTTGAGAGCGGAGGATATCTTGGCGGCTCGACGCTCCAAAAGTTCCTCCAAAGGCATATGATTGTCAACTTGAGGGTCATCATCTTGATCGCTTTGAGCGCCGTCTTGAGCTTGCTCTTGCTCTTGAACTTGTTCTTGATCGTGAGGTTGCTCGGAGGAGTGAACTTGATCTTGGGCATCACTTGGTGAACCATCGTCACTAATAGGTTGATCTTGCTCTTGGTCTTGTTCATAGGGTTGAGGGCCTTCACTTTGTTCTTCGGAAGCGTGTGGGTCTAATGTTGGTGATGGCTCAACTTGAGTGGAACCAGATCCAGAGACACTTGAATAGCAGGCAGTTTTGTATTATAGGCATGCAAAGTTGCGCAAGACACACCACTCCATCAGAAAATGCACCATTAAGAATAGGGATGATTCAAATCTAACAAACAGATACTTTTTGTGGATTAATAAGAGAAACAACCAACATGTGCCTACTACAGGTGTCAGCCTGGCTATGCATGCATCCACAAAAAATATATTTCAAAACAACTCACCGCTATCTTGACAGCAATTTAGAATCGTATTACTACAAACACATCTAGTAAATATCTGACAATTTCTACTTCTGTTACAACTCACACGAATATCACATAGAGTGAGATGCTATGGAAGTTGTACACAACAAACAAACATCACGCAGGGTGGATCGAACACAACTTGGTTTCAGAGATACAAACTGAATCACACATGATGGATCTCCCCCGTCTGTCAAACAGTCTCACTAAAAACACGCCTACTGAACTAAAAACGCCCACTGAACTAAAAACGCCCACCCCCACTGAATCTCTCTGTTCGATGGGGCAAACACTAGAACATGTATCAACTTCAGGCCTACAGGCTACCACCCACTGAATTGAATCTCTTTTTCTAAAGGAGGATAACCCCCGGCCTCTGCATCAGGACTATGCATGCAACCATATATTATTAATAGAGCAAAATCCAACAGCCGAACACCACCGACCCCAAAAATGCGAAAAACAAACCCTGAGGCCATATACCTCGGGACAGTAACTCCCCCAGATAACCACTAACCCTATGATACAAGACACAACATAAACGAAAAATACACAACTCCTAGGCTACCTGTCGTGGAATTGTCACGGCAGATTCCTCCTCTCCCGCGGTGCTTGGCGAAGCCCTGCGGGGTTGCCACGCTCCTCCATCACCACCACGCCGTCGTGCTGCTGCTGGATGGAGTCTTCCCCAACCTCTCCCTCTCTCCTTGCTGGATCAAGGCGTGGGAGACGTCACCGAGCTGCACGTGTGTTGAACGCGGAGGCGCCGTGGTTCGGCGCTTAGATCGGAATCAACCGCGATCTGAATCGCTACGAGTACGACTCCCTCATCCGCGTTCTTGCAACGCTTCCGCATCGCGATCTACAAGGGTATGTAGATGCACTCCCCTTCCCTCGTTGCTAGATTTCTCCATAGATTGATCTTGGTGATGCGTAGAAAATTTTGAATTTCTGCTACGTTCCCCAACAGTGGCATCATGAGCTAGGTCTATGCATAGTTTCTATGCACGAGTAGAACACAAAGTAGTTGTGGACATAGATGTTGCCAATTCTTCTTGCCGTTACTAGTCTTATCTTGTTTCGGCGGCATTGTGGGATGAAGCGGCCCGGACCGACCTTACACGTACGCTTACGTGAGACAGGTTCCACCGACTGACATGCACTAGATGCATAAGGTGGCTAGCGGGTGTCTGTCTCTCCCACTTTAGTCGGAACAGATTCGATGAAAAGGGTCCTTATGAAGGGTAAATAGAAATTGGCATATCACGTTGTGGTTTTACGTAGGTAAGAAACGTTCTTGCTAGAAACCTATACAAGCCACGTAAAAAACTTGCAAACAACAATTAGAGGACGTCTAACTTGTTTTTGCAGCATGTGCTATGTGATGTGATATGGCCAGAAGATGTGATGAATGATATATGTGGTGTATGAGATTGATCATATTCTTGTAATAGGAATCACGACTTGCATGTCGATGAGTATGACAACCGGCAGGAGCCATAGGAGTTGTCTTTATTTTTTTTGTATGACCTGCGTGTCATTGAATAACGCCATGTAAATTACTTTACTTTATTGCTAAACGCGTTAGCCATAGAAGTAGAAGTGATCGTTGGCGTGACAACTTCATGAAGACACAATGATGGAGATCATGATGATGGAGATCATGGTGTCATGCCGGTGACAAAGATGATCTTGGTGCCCCGAAGATGGAGATCAAAGGAGCAAAATGATATTGGCCATATCATGTCACTATTTGATTGCATGTGATGTTTATCATGTTATGCATCTTATTTGCTTAGAACGACGGTAGTAAGTAAGATGATCCCTCACTAAAATTTCAAGAGACGTGTTCCCCCTAACTGTGCACCGTTGCGAAGGTTCGTTGTTTCGAAGCACCACGTGATGATCGGGTGTGATAGATTCTAACGTTCGAATACAACGGGTGTTGACGAGCCTAGCATGTACAGACATGGCCTCGGAACACATGCGAAACACTTAGGTTGACTTGACGAGCCTAGCATGTACAGACATGGCCTCGGAACACAAGAGACCGAAAGGTCGAACATGAGTCGTATAGGAGATACGATCAACATGGAGATGTTCACCGATGATGACTAGTCCGTCTCACGTGATGATCGGACACGGCCTAGTTTGACTTGGATCATGAATCACTTAGATGACTAGAGGGATGTCTATCTGAGTGGGAGTTCAATAATCAGATGAACTTCATTATCATGAACATAGTCAAAAACCCTTTGCAAATTATGTCATACCTTGCGCTTTAGTTCTACTGTTTAAGATATGTTCCTAGAGAAAATTAGTTGAAAGTTGGTAGTAGCAATTATGCGGACTGGGTCCGTAAACTGAGGATTGTCCTCATTGCTGCACAGAAGGCTTATGTCCTTAATGCACCGCTCGGTGTGCTGAACCTCAGCGTCGTTTGTAGATGTTGCGAAACATCTGACATACACGTTTTGATGACTACGTGATAGTTCAGTGAGTAATGCTAACGGATTAGAATTGTGGCACCAAAGACGTTTTTTATGAAACGTCGCAGAACATATGAGATGTTCCGAAGACTGAAATTGGGATTTCGGACTAGTGCCCACGTCAAGAGGTATGAGACCTCTGACAAGTTTCTTAAGCCTGCAAACTAAGGGAGAAAAGCTCAATCGTTGAGCATGTGCTCAGATTGTCTGAGTACCACAATCGCTTGAATCGAGTGGGAGTTTATCTCCCAGATGAGATAGTGATGGTTCTCCATAGTCACTGTCACCAAGCTAGTAGAGCTTCGTGATGAACTATAACAAAGCAGGGATAGATATGATGATCCTTGAGCTATTCGCGATGTTTGACACCGCGAAAGTAGAAATCAAGTAGGAGCATCAATTGTTGATGGTTAGTAAAACCACTAGTTTCAAGAAGGGCAAGGGAAGAAGGGATACTTCATGAAACAACAAATCAGTTGGTACTCTAGTGAAGAATCCCAAGGTTGAACCCAAACCCGAGACTAAGTGCTTCTGTACTGAGGGGAACGGTCACTGAAGCGGAACTACCATAGATACTTGGTAGATGAGAAGGCAGGCAAGGTCGACAGAAGTATATTGGATATACATTATATGAATGTGTACTTTACTAGTACTCCTAGCGGCACCAGGGTATTAGATACCGGTTCGGTTGCTAAGTGTTAGTAACACGAAATAAAAGCTGCGGAATAAATGGAGACTAGCTAAAGGTGAGATGACGATATGTGTTGGAAGTGTTTCCAAGGTTGATGTGATCAAGCATCGCATGCTCCCTCTACCATCGAGATTTGGTGTTTGCGTTGAGCATGATTGGATTATGTTTATCGCAATACGGTTATTCATTTAAGGAGAATAATGGTTACTCTGTTTATTTGAATAATACCTTCAATGGTCTTGCACCTGAAATGAATCTCGATCGTAGTGATACACATGTTCGTGCCAAAAGATATAAAATAGTAATGATAGTACCACATACTTGTGGCACTGCAATTTGAGTCATATTGGTATAGAACGCATGAAGAAGCTCCATGTAGATGGATCTTTGGACTCACTCGTTTTGAAAAGATTGAGACATGCGAACCATGTCTATTGGTATATATGCATGAAGAAACTCCATGTAGATGGATCGTTTGGACTCACTTGATTTTGAATCACTTGAGACATGCAAATCATACCACATGGGCAAGATGACTGAAAGGCCTCGTTTTCAGTAAGATGGAACAAGAGAGCAACTTATTGGAAGTAATACATTTTGATGTATGCAGTCCAATGAGTGCTGAGGCATGCAGTGGATATCGTTATGTTCTTACTTCACAGATGATTTGAGTAGATGCTGAGTGTATTTACTTGATGAAACACAAGTCTGAATTATTGAAACGTTCAAGTAATTTCAGAGTGAAGTTGAAGATCGTCGTGACAAGAGGATAAAATGTCTATGATATGGTCATAGAGATATCTGAGTTACGAGTTTGGCACACAATTAAGACATTGTGGAAGGTGTTTCACAATTAATACCGCCTGGAACACCACAGTGTGATGGTGTGTCCGAACATCATAACTGCACCCTATTGGATATGGTACATACCATGATGTCTCTTATCGAATTACCACTATCGTTTATGGGTTTAGGCATTAGAGACAACCGCATTCACTTTAAAAGGGGCACCACGCAATTCCGTTGAGACGACACCGTTTAGAGAAACCTAAGTTGTCGTTTCTTAAAAGTTTGGGGCTGCGAAGCTTATGTGAAAAAGTTTCAGGCTGATAAGCTCGAACCCAAAGCGGATAAATGCGTCTTCATAGAATACCCAAAACAGTTGGGTATACCTCCTACTTCAGATCTGGAAGCAAAAGTAATTGCTTCTAGAAACGAGTCCTTTCTCGAGGAAAAGTTTCTCTCGAAAGAATTGAGTGGGAGGATGGTGGAGACTTGATAAGGTTATTGAACCGTCACTTCAACTAGTGTGTAGCAGGGCACAGGAAGTTGTTCCTGTGGCACCTATACCAATTGAAGTGGAAGCTTATGATAGTGATCATGAAACTTCGGATCAAGTCACCACCAAACCTTGTAGGACGACGAGGATGCGTGCTACTTCAGAGTGGTACGTGATCCTGTCTGAGATGTCATGTTGTTGGACAACGATGAACCTATGAGCTGTGGAGAAGCGATGGTGGGCCCATATTCCGACAAATGGTTAGAAGCCATGAAATCCGAGATAAATGGATCTTTAAGAAGAAGACGGACGTGGACGGTAATGTTATCGTCTATGAAGCTCGACTTGTGGCAAAGACTATTTTCACAAGTTCAAGGAGTTGACTACGATGAGATTTTCTCATCCGTAGCGATGCTTAAGTCCGTCGGAATCATGTTAGCATTAGCTGCATTTATGAAATCTGGCAGATGGATGTCAAAACAAGTTTCCTTACCAGTTTTCGTAAGGAAAGGTTGTATGTGATACAATCAGAAAGGTTTTGTCGATCCTAAGGATGCTAAAAGGTATGCTAGCTCCAGCGATCCTTCCATGGATTAGAGCAAGCATCTCGGAGTCAGAATATACGCTTTGATGGAGTGATCAAAGTTTTTGGGTTTATACAAAGTTTGTTAGAAACTTGTATTTACAATAAAGTGAGTGGGAGCGCTACAACATTTCTGATAAGTATATGTGAATGACATATTGTTGATCCGAAATGATGTAAAATTTCTGGAAAGCATAAAGGGTTGTTTGAAAGGAGTTTTTCAAAGGAAGACCTGGATAAAGCTGCTTACATATTGGGCATCAAGATCTATAGAGATAGATCAAGACGCCTGATGATACTTTCAAAGAACGCACACCTTGACATGATTTTGAAAGAGTTCAAAATAGATCAGCAAAGGAGTTCTTGGCTGTGTTACAAGGTGTGAGTATTGAGTAAGACTCAAGACCTGACCACAGCAGAAGAGAGAGAAAGGACGAAGGTCGTCCCCTATGCTTCAGACATAGGCTCTACAGTATGCTATGCAGTGTACCGCACATGAAGTGTGCCTTGCCATGAGTTGGTCAAGGGGTACAATAGTGATCCGGGAATGGATCACATGACAGCGGTCGAACTTATCCTTAGTATCTAGTGGACTAAGGAATTTTCTCGATTATGGAGGTGAAAAGGAGTTCGTCGTAAAGGGTTACGTCGATGCGAACTTTGACACTAATCCGGATGACTCTGAGTAGTAAACCGGATTCGTATAGTAGAGCAATTACTTGAAATGGCTCCAAGTAGCGCGTGGTAGCATCCACAAAGATGACATAGATATTCGTAAAGCACACACGAATCTGAAAGGTTCAGACCCGTTGACTAATAACCTCTCTCACAAGCATAACATGATCAAACCAGAACTCATTGAGTGTTAATCACATAGAGATGTGAACTAGATTGTTGACTCTAGTAAACTCTTTGGATGTTGGTCACATGGTGATGTGACCTGTCAGTGTTAATCACATGGTGATGTAAACTAGATTATTGACTCTAGTGCAAGTGGGAGACTGTTGGAAATATGCCCTAGAGGCAATAATAAATAGGTTATTATTATATTTCCTTGTTCATGATAATCGTTTATTATCCATGCTAGAATTGTATTGATAGGAAACTCAGATACATGTGTGGATACATAGACAACACCATGTCCCTAGTAAGCCTCTAGTTGACTAGCTCGTTGATCAATAGATGGTTACGGTTTCCTGACCATGGACATTGGATGTCGTTGATAACGGGATCGCATCATTAGGAGAATGATGTGATGGACAAGACCCAATCCTAAGCCTAGCACAAGATCGTGTAGTTCGTTTGCTCAGAGCTTTTCTAATGTCAAGTATCGTTTCCTTAGACCATGAGATTGTGCAACTCCCGGATACCGTAGGAATGCTTTGGGTGTGCCAAACGTCACAACGTAACTGGGTGGCTATAAAGGTGCACTACGGGTATCTCCGAAAGTGTCTGTTGGGTTGGCACGAATCGAGACTGGGATTTGTCACTCCGTGTAAACGGACAGGTATCTCTGGGCCCACTCGGTAGGACATCATCATAATGTGCACAATGTGACCAAGGAGTTGATCACGGGATGATGTGAGTTACGGAACGAGTAAAGAGACTTGCCGGTAACGAGATTGAACAAGGTATAGGGATACCGACGATCGAATCTCGGGCAAGTAACATACCGATGGACAAAGGGAATTGTATACGGGATTGATTGAATCCCCGACATCGTGGTTCATCCGATGAGATCATCGTGGAACATGTGGGAGCCAACATGGGTATCCAGATCCCGCTGTTGGTTATTGACCGGAGAACGTCTCGGTCATGTCTGCATGGTTCCCGAACCCGTAGGGTCTACACGCTTAAGGTTCGATGACGCTAGGGTTATAGGGAAAGTATGTACGTGGTTACCGAATGTTGTTCGGAGTCCCGGATGAGATCCCGGACGTCACGAGGAGTTCCGGAATGGTCCGGAGGTAAAGATTTATATATGGGAAGTCCTGTTTTGGTGACCGGAAAAGTTTCGGGTGTTATCGGTAATGTACCGGGACCACCGGGAGGGTCCCGGGGGTCCACCAAGTGGGGCCACCAGCCCCAGAGGGCTGCATGGGCCAAGTGTGGGAGGGGACCAGCCCCAGGTGGGCTGGTGCGCCCCCCCACAAGAGGCCAGGGCGCAGGAAAGGGGGAAGGGGGGGGAAACCCTAGTCTCAGATGGGCCTAAGGCCCATCTAGTGGGGCGCCCCCTCTCTCCACCCCTTTGGCCGCCCCCCAAACCCGATCTAGGGCTGGCCGCACCCCTTGGGGGGGAACCCTAGATGGGGGCGCAGCCCTCCCCCTCCCCTATATATACTTGAGGTTTGGGCTGCCATACAGACACGAGAACGTCTCCTTTTGGCGCAGCCCTACCCCTCTCCCTCCTCCTCCTCTCCCGCGGTGCTTGGCGAAGCCCTGCGGGATTGCCACGCTCCTCCATCACCACCACGCCATCGTGCTGCTGCTGGATGGAGTCTTCCCCAACCTCTCCCTCTCTCCTTGCTGGATCAAGGCGTGGGAGACGTCACCGGGCTGCACGTGTGTTGAACGCGGAGGCGCCGTGGTTCGGCGCTTAGATCGGAATCAACCGCGATCTGAATCGCTACGAGTACGACTCCCTCATCCGCGTTCTTGCAACGCTTCCGCATCGCGATCTACAAGGGTATGTAGATGCACTCCCCTTCCCTCGTTGCTAGATTACTCCATAGATTGATCTTGGTGATGCGTAGAAAATTTTGAATTTCTGCTACGTTCCCCAACACAGATGTCCTAGTGTGAGGACTTAGTCGTGAGGCCAACGCATCTATGTGGTAGCTTGAGAGGGGTTGAGCGGAACCGAGAGACGCAACACAAGACAAGGGTTTAGACAGCTTCGGGCCCCGGGAAACATCATCCGGTAATAACCCTACATGTTGTTTGTGGCTAGGTCTCATTATCATCACGAGGGAGTCGTCGTAAACCGGCTCTTTGTGTCTAGCCCTGAGATTGTTTCTTCTTGCTTGTCCCTCTTTGGGGAGCCCTGCCCCTCCTTATATATGTTGAAGAGGCGGTTTACATGACTGGTCCTAGTTGGATTAGGATTACTCTATTACAAGTGGAGTCCTAGTCTTGCTTCCTTTGTAGGAGAATATTCCTTATGTCTTCCTCTTAAACCGGCCCACCATAACATGAGCCGGCCTTTCATGAACCGCCCGTTGGGCCACCGGGTTCTTGTCGCTCCTCTAACCCGCCTGCCGGATTACCAATGAATCGTAAACCGCCAGGTCCAAGCGGGTCGCCAGTGAATCGCCAAACTCCAGCCGGGTCATACATCCGGCGGTTTATACCGCGGGGTATATCCCCGACACTACCCCTTCAAGAAGGAATCACCGTACGTGCGCCGATGATGGCGAGTTCACCACAAGGTTGAACTTCGGATTCTCATCCCCAAAGCAAAGCTTCAATCCACCACCTTCAGCAAGCATACGACCCAGGCGCACAATGACATAGCCCGATCAAAGATCTTGTGTTTCCATCGAAGTGCATAAGTCTGAATTGAATCTCTAGACACAAAAATCTACCGTCCCATTGAATCCATACACAAGATTTCTCGATTGGGGGCAAACCCTAGATCGATGGATACACAAAAGAAGAACACAAAAAGGAAGGGGAAATTACTCACTTCACTGCGGGGGTCTCTCCTCCCTTCTCACTCTCGACAGCGCTGTCACCTGGAACCCCTTCGGAGAGGAAAGAGTGTGGATTGAGCAAAGGAATGAGAATCACCACCTCCCCTCACGATGAAAAAAAAACAAGGGAAAATGCGAGGCGACGGCAACAACCGAGACAAAACAAAATGGCCTACCAGCCCAAAAATCGCGAAAAGAAACACAAGCAACGGCCCGCCCCTACTCGCACGGCCGCGAACGCGGGCCGTTGCGCCTGACAACGTGACGCAATTAAGTTGCACGAATATTATAGACAAAACAAGATGTCGTTCTAGACTTAGATGTGAGATAATATTTCACATCTAGATGTGAAATAGCAGTTCCGTATAGATATAGGCTGATGCAGGTGCTGTGCTTCTGTTGGACACGCGCGCGCAAGGCTTCGTTCCTCGGTTTCGTGATTGCACTAAGTATATATACAAGTACGACGCCTGCAAATTCACGAATAAGTGAAAGATGCTGGTTTTTCTCATGCGTAGTACTTTCAGCTAGCAATATTTTAAAAGGTCGTCAGTCCACTGTTTCCTTCACTCGCTCAAGAAGGTCCTCTTACAAACCTAGTGGCTGCCGGTTCCCCCTCCTTTGACCGGGCTCACCAACATTGGGAGGGGTCTTCACCATAGATCGGTCCCCCTGCTTTGACCGACCACAACGACATTGGGAGGGATGGAGATAGATCGGTTCCCCCTCCTTTGACCGACCTCACCGACATTGGAAGGGATGGAGATAGATCGGTTGCCCCTCCTTCGACCGGCCTCACTAGCATTCGAAGAGATGGAGATACATCGGTCCCCCCTCCTTTGACCTGCCTCACCCGCATTGGGAGGGATGGAGATAGATCGGTCCCCCCTCCTTCGACCGGCCTCACCGGCATTCGGAGAGATGGAGACAGATCGGTTCCCCCTCCTTCAACCGGCCTCACTAGCATTCGAAGAGATGGAGATACATCGGTCCACCCTCCTTTGACCTGCCTCACCCGCATTGGGAGGGATGGAGATAGATCGGTTCCCCCTCCTTCGACCGGCCTCACCGACATTCAAAGAGATGGAGACAGATCGATTCCCCCTCCTTTAACGGGCCTCGCCGACATTGGGAGAGATGGAGATAGATCGGTCCCCACTCCTTTGACCGGCCTCACCGGCATTGGGAGGGATAGAGAACGCCATCTATGAGTGGAGTTCTTAATAATACAAGTATTTTATTAAATTGGTTTAGGGTTTTGATAGCCGTCTTCTTCATTGAAAGATTTATCTATTATTTTTACTTTTACGGCCGTCTTCAGAGAAATATTCTGAAGATTTGCTAGTTTCTTTTAGACTTTATTTTGTAATTGCTGTAGTTAGCTCATGTATCTCTGCAATGTACAATTCCCTACTATAAATATATCATGGTATTGATTGTCAAAAATATTTTGTTTCATCAAGACAGATTTTCCTTTTAGAGAAGGCACGCTCAACGACCAACAACAAATTACAACTATGCTGGTTCGTTTCTTCTTTCTTTGATTGCATGCTACAAGTCTGTCGAAGCTCGAAAATGAACAAGGGACACATGCACGGGGCGGCCTCGGCCATACCAGTTTTTCAAGACTGCAATAGCCACTTACCCAAGCATATCATGCCACGCAACAATCCTTCACTAGTCCAAAGGGTCCATGAAACTCACAGCCTGCCACAAAAGGAATCTAACAAAGAGGGCAAAATTGCCCCACCAAGAGCCAATGCCTCAGGTCTAGCAACATACAACAGCTTACAAATTAAGTGCCTTTAAAATCCAGAATGTATATTCTTTTTCTGTCAAAATAACAGTCAAATTATGGGCAAGCAAACAGCAGAGAAAGGAGGCATCAATTAGTTCCAAACATCTAAAATTGCTTTTAAATCAACCAGACTTATAGCAAACCAGCAGGATTCATGCAGGAAAATCACAATCATGCATGTAGCCAGAATCAGCAGTCACAAAAATAAACAAGCCATTACCAGTTACAAATCCAAAACAAGCCACTCAGTAGACATAAAACCATGAGTGAAAACACATACTACCCACCATTCAGTTTATAACTACTAACATCAGATAATGATAACAGTAAATGTCTCCAGTGGACTTTAAGTACCAGTTCCACATGTTATGTTGCCAACATCTCAAATCTTCAACGTCTTTTCACTCGCACCGAACTCTCTTGCTTCTATCTCTCTCTGGCCAAAAAAAAAAACAGAGATGTTTGTCAAAAACAATACTATTAACATGACCATATGTCAGGTTACCTAAAAATAATTTTAAAAAGGAACAAGTGCAAGGTTGAGTACATATGCAGTGATATTAATTAATTGGGCAAAACCAATAAAATGTCTAGGGTCAGTCCAGGATGCTGTGAATTAAAATTGTTGAAGCAGCTATATTTGTCAAAGGTACATTTTGGTACTTTTGACATCTTCAATTCAGACACTTCGCAGTGTTCAGCTCTGGTTTGAAATTATGCTTCATCTGCTATGTTCATTTTTGAATGCACTTGACTCGTGCAATTCCAAGTTCAGAAACAAACTACAGGTACGCTGTTATATTCACCGAATGCCCAGGTCATCAAATCTTAAAGTGGAGAGGTGAAGCTAATGATAACACTATCTCTATCAAGTAAAAAAGGAAGAAGAAAAAACAGGATTGAAACATGCAAAGGAGTGTCATCATGATGTGCAAGTCCTAATATGACAAGGGGGCAGAGTAATTTTGTAGTAAAAAAATGATTTCAGAATCATGACTGCGGATGAGCATCAATATCGGGCATCTACTCTTAAACCTGATGAGGTGGCCAAATATCCTTTTCAATTAGCAAGTATGAAGCAAAGTGGATGTGATAAACAAGCATTAGAATGTTAATCATTTTAAAACCTAGGCATAATTACAGTAGCACAGAAATGAAAGCATGTTCAGTGATGGCGAATATAAATAAAATGACAGTAGTATGCAAATGAAACTATGCTTAGTGGTGGTGGTAGTACCGGTCGATCCTGTAAATGCTGTCGGTACGCACTGAACTCGCTGGCAAAGAGTTGGTAACAAATACGCCTTGTAGGCTGTGGAGAGATCTGGACCTCGTTATTCTTCATGTCAACACGAAGCAAATACTGGCCTTTATGCTCTAGTCGACGGTCCACGATGCTTTCATCATTCACGACCAAGTAGACAACCCCGTCTTCATGGATGCTCAGGACAGGAAGAGACGGAATAAGCTGTCTCAAAACAGTAGACTGATAGTTGACGTTTGCCCAGATTTTATCAACATTGTACTTGGAGGTTTTGATCCAGTGTGAGTGATCAGTCAACAGAGTCCAGAGCGAGAGTTCCAATCCAGATTCATCCAAGGAGACAAGCTTGATGTGGTCACAAACACAGGCCATGGAACGGAACTCCTCAGGGCGGGTGCAGAACTTGATGATATAGCTGGACTCCTCTAAGTTCCTATCCAGGGCTGGACAGTCTTGTGGCAGCTTGACAAAGCTGAACTCCTTTAAGTTCCAATCCAGGGCTGGACAGTCTTGTGGCAGCTTGATAAAGCTGAACTTGTTGTCGCAGTCTTGGTTGAGATCACAGAGCAACATGCCTTTGAGCAGATCCACCCAGCAAAGGGTAGAGCCCCGGTAAGAGAAGCACGAGTCAACGGTGAATCTGCTGGGTGGAAGGGGATGGCTCCCGGGTACCGAGACCCATTTCGGTTCTGGGGCGGACGACTTCCACAGCCAGACCCCAGCCAGACCCCCGCCTTTCTTGATGAGCTCGGCAAGAAGGTAGCCCTCCCCATGGGGGTCGCACATGATGACGGCCGACTGGTGCCCCATGGCTCCACGCAAGTCGTCGGAGGGAAGAGGGGGGATGACGGAGAGGGAGTCGTTGCTGGCGTCGTAGATGAGATAGCCTCCCAGCAAATCGGAGCCAGGGCGGTACCCTCCGGCATAAAGGGCGACCAGGTTCTTGTCCGTGCTGGAGATGCGGGCCGAGTCCAGGTCCATGCATGTCGGCGGGAGCGGTCGGGATTGCGGCGGCACCAGTATGTGGAGGAAGGAGAGCTCCGGCGGATTGTCGACGACTGCGCGGGCCTTGAAGGTCCGCAGGTACCTGATGACATCCTCCCTCATCGCTTTGCGGGTTGGCAGCATTCCTTCATAGAACCCCCACCGGAACTGTCGGCCCTCGTCGTGGGGGCTGAAATCAATCTCGCGGGCGAGCAGAACCATGGAACGGGCCATGGCGGCTAGCTAGCTTTGGATTAGGGTTTGGTGGAGGGAGAAGGGATTTGGGGATCGAGGATGGCGGCGCCGCTAGGGTTAGGGTTGGGGTGGAGGAAGCAGCAGGCAGCGATTTGATTTGGGGATCGAGCGAGGAAGGAGAAGCCCAGATCTAAAATACTAGCAGGGAAACCGGCGTGCCGTCAAGAAGGGTGGGCGAGACGGTGGACACACGAGGAGGGCCTGCAGTTCGGCCCAAGTTTAAGCCTGTCATCTTTTAGCAAAGCCTCGTTTTTTTGATTTCCAGCCCAACCGCTGTTTGTTGTGTTTTTTTATTGTCCAGCCCAGTTTTGGGAAAAAGACAGAAAAAATTGGCGCACCTAACGACAATAGAACTCTCAACCATCTTGCACCTAAACTGGAACTAATGAATGTTGGTGGCAAAAGATCAACGCGAATATTTAACAACTCAATGCTGCATGAAACCTTGTCTGAACAATTTATTGAAAAATTGTGAATAATTTTGAAAATGCCGAATTTTTTTTAAACGGAAAGAATTTTTGGAACTTCAAGTTTTTTTTTTGAAAATTCTGAACAAAAATATAATTCCAAACACTTTTTGAAACACGAGAAGTTTTGGAAACGCGAACAATTTTTTATATCCTGAAAATACTTTTAAATGCGAATTTTTTTGAAAATTCTGGACATTTTCTGAAAACACGGACAAATTTTGAAAATGGACACATTTCTTGAAATTCCCAAAAAAATTCAAAAAAATGAAATGTTTTATGAAAACATGAACACCTTTTGAATTTGTGAATAATTTTTTAAAATGGGAGCATGTTTCAAACATTCAGAGCATTTCTTATAAACAAACTAAAGTTTTGTAGTGTAGGATGAACTTTTTATATATACGATAAACATTTTCTTTAACAAACTGGACATTTTTTAGTGTACAGTGAACCTTTTTAGTTTTCTAGTGTGTACTTGTATGCGCTAATTGTCGTGCAAGCCTTTTCTGCCTTGCGTTGGATATGTGCATGTGCTAGTACGTACCTTGATATGCACAAACATGCAAAGCTCATCGAAGGATCAGCTAATGCATGTACTGGTGTGATGACATGCTTCCTTCCCTATGTATCCTACCCATAACAAATAACTTCCACATTCAACAAATGAATTGTAGGGCTTAGTCACGTAAGAGGCAAAAAAAAATCAGCCCCATTTACGAGTCGACAGTGGACTTGCAACCGAGGAAACAAATTTAGGCTCAGTTGTGAGTCAAATAATGGAGTTGCAAACTAGGGGAAAAAGGTCAAAGAGCCCAGTTGCATGTTAATGGTGGACAACTCGGGCAAATAAAAGGGTCAGCCCAGTTGCTAGTCGATGTTGGACTTGCAATTGAGTTAAAAATGTCGGGCTGAATTGCAAGTCAAGGGTGGACTTACAAATAGGGCAAAAAAGGGATGAAGGGCCCAATTACGAGTTGATGTTGGACTTGCAATTGGGTAAAATACGTCGGGCCGAATTGCAAGTCAAGGGTGGACTTACAACTAGGGCAAAAAAGGATGAAGGGCCCAGTTATGAGTCGATGTTGGACTTGCAATTGAGTGGCCGAATTGCAAGTCAAGGGTGGACTTACAACTAGGGCCAAAAAAGGATGAAGAGCCCAGTTGCATGTTAACAGAGGACTTGCAACTAGGTTGAAAAAAGGCCCGGGCCTAGTTACAAGTCGTTGGTTGGCTTGCAGCTGCTGTAAAGAAAAGGATCAAGAGCCCAGTTTGAGCTGATGGTTGTCTTGTAATTGGGATAAAAAAGGGGCGGGCCTAGTTGCGAGTCGATGATTCACTTGAGATTGCGACAAAAAAAGTCAACACCTAGTTGCGAGTCAAGAGTGGACTTGCAACTAGGGCAAAAAGGATCAAGGGTCCAGTTGCATGTCAGTGGAGAACTTGCAAATGGGACGAAAGAAGGCTCGAGCCCAGTTGCAAGTAGTTGGCTGAGTTGCAACCACGGAAAAGAAAAGGATCGAGAGCCCATCTTTGAGTCAATGGTTAAAATAGGAGCGGGCCCAGTTGCGAGTCGATGTTAACTTGCAAACTGGGACCCAAAACAATCAACACCTAGTTACGAGTCAATGGTGGACTTGCAACTGAGGAAAAAAAATCAGACCTAGTTGCACGTTAAGGTGGACTTGCAACTAATGCAAAAAAAAGACTCGAACCTAATTATAAAATAAAAGAAACATCAAACCGGTTGCGAGTGAAAGGTGGACTTGTAACTGGATGAAAGGATCGATATAGTTGACTAGAGGGGGGGGGTGAATAGGGAACTAACATTTTTTAGCTTTTCTTTACCAATTTAAACTTTGCATCAAAGTAGGTTGTCTAGATGTGCAACTAGGTGAGCAACCTATATGATGTAACAACAACAAGCACACAAGCAAGCAAGAGATCCAACGAAATATAAGCTTGCACAAGTAGAGGTACGAGATAACCAAGAGTGGAGCCGGTGAAGACGAGGATGTGTTACAGAAGTTCCTTCCTTTTGAGGGGAAGTACGTCTCCGTTGGAGCGGTGTGGAGGCACAATGCACCCCAAGAAGCCACTAGGGCCACCGTATTCTCCTCACGCCCTCACACAATGCGAGATGCCGTGATTCCACTATTGGTGCCCTTGAAGGCGACGACCGGACCTTTACAAACAAGGTTGGGGCAATCTCCACAACTTAATTGGAGGCTCCCAACGACACCACGAAGCTTCACCACAATGGAATATGGCTCCGCAGTGACCTCAACCGTCTAGGGTGCTCAAACACCCAAGAGTAACAAGATTCGCAAGGGATTAGTGGGGGGAATCAAATTTCTCTTGGTGGAAGTGCAGACCGGTGCCTCCTCAACCAATCCCTAGAAAATCAACAAGTTTGATTGGCTAGGGAGAGGGATCGGGCAAAAATGGAGCTTAGAGCAACAATGGAGCTTGGGAGTGGAAGATGTGGTCAACTTGGAGAAGAAGACTCCCCTTTTATAGTGAAAGAACAAATCCAACCGTTATCCACTAACTCAGCCCGCGACGAGCGGTACTACCACACGATACAAGCGGTACTACCGCAAGGGCCCGTGGTACTACCGCGAGGCACCACGGTACTACCGCTGGCGCGGCAGGACCTAAGACTAGTCCTGATGTGATAAGGCATAGAGCGGTAGAACCGCTGGCGCGGTACTACCGCGCCCCCTTGCGGTACTACCACAAGGCAGGAATAGTCTAGGCTGGGAAGGCATGGACATATAAAATACATCCGTGGCTACTTCCGCTGAGTTTTGATCTGTGCAAAAATCCGACACGGTACTACTGCAAGCCAGGAGCGGTACTACCGCGTAGGGCGCGGATGTAGAAAATTACATCCGCCCCTACTTCCGCTCGAGCTACTGTGCAGGCCTGAGGCCACGGTACTACCGCGTCCAAGAAGCGGTACTACCGCGAGCACCTGCGGTACTAGCTACCGCGCCCATGGCCGGTACTACCGTAGGGGCCTGCGGTACTACCGCTCTGTGCAGCAGTACTACCGCATGCCCTAGTTCAGCAACACTAGGAGTCCTTCATTTTGCAAAGATACAGAGAAACGGAGGATGCTCCAAAGAGCCAAAGGAAAGGTGGTGCAGAAAGGAACAGACGTGTACGTGATGATTCCACCCAAACCTTTCCAACGCGGACCCCCTCTTAATAGTACGGCTTTCCTACGACTCAAATCCACCGAAAAGAAACGTAGAGAAACGCCGTCTTCAATGAGCTTCGAGGGGCACCAAATCGTCTTGTGCTTAGGCATGATATATCTGAAATGCTCAGTGCACACGATTAGTCCGCAAAAGCATTGTCATCAATCACCAAAACTACTAAGGGATAAATATGCCCTTACAATCTCCCCCTTTTTGGTGGATTGATGACAATACGGGATTTGCACATAGAGATATAAAATGAAGCATAGGCAAATGCAACATCTATAAAATATAGACGAGCTCCCCCTAGACGTGTGCACTCTCGAGAAATGCTTTGGACTGCACGGCACACATACTAGGATCAACACTCCCCCTATATTTTATAGATGAGGCATATCTTGCAATAAAATAACTAATACTAAGCAAGGAGACAAGATAATAAACATGAGCATAGAGTAACTGGCACAAGATAGCATAAGCTCACGGGCTACTAAGCATGAAAGACAAAAAGATACGCTAGAGTGCATATGTCTTACACCATATGATAAGGAAATACGACTCACGAGGACAAGCCAAACCAAAGCAAATGAGGTCCAACAAAACGAAAGCAAAGCGACAAAGTGAGACAACACGACACAACACGACACACGACTCGCAAATCCTACTCTCTCTCCCCCTTTGGCATCGAGACACCAAAAAGGCAGAGAGGACACCTACGACACAGGTGGTAGCCCAAGCTGAAGCGATCACTCGTCACGCTCCTCGTCGGACTCGGCAGCGGGGATGGGCTCCTCCTCAGATTCAGTCCACTGATAGCCCTACTTCGCCATCCATTCTGCCTCTGGGGTGATGTGCTTCTCGGACCCGCTGGATATCTCCTCGCCAAACGTCCTCAAGATCCTCTTGTCGCGGCGGCGACTCTCCTTGGAAGCAACATGGGTCCTGTACTGCCCCTTGGCTTGCATGCAGAACAAGGCCTTCATCTTGGCCTTCAGCTTCTTATCCCATGAGGGCTCAGTAGAGGGAGGAGCATACCCAGCAGAGCTGTCCTCATCCGCTTCCTCCTCCTCAATCTCATCCTCATCCACGTCCATCTGAGCAGCCTCTGCCTCAGCACGGGTAGTGGTGTTAGCCCACTGAGGCTTGATGCGGAGCTTGATGGGCTCATGACGAATCCAGCCGGGGGCAGCAAACTCATCTTGGGGATAGAGCTTCTCCCAAGTCCTCGAGATCAAGTGAAACAGGTAAGGTCCATAGATTGGTACCTTACGGTTGAACACCGCAAACTGTAGCTCACACCACATGATATGTGAGACATCAAGTGGTTGCGTCTGAGCACGACGCGCCTCCTCACAGATGAGCATCATATCCATGAGATAGTCATGCACCTTGTCCTTGTCACCAATGCGCGGAAAGAGGGAGTTGTGGAAGATCCGATGCGTGATGTCAAGGAATGAGTTCAGCACCCACGCCTTCTTGCCACTGGGAAGCTTCTTCTCAACATAGTAGGGTTGAAGCTTGTTCTTGCTGGCTGACTCGGGGTTGGCATGAGGGCGAACACCAACGGGCTTGTTGAGCCCCTCATCACGAACCAGTAGCAAATCCATGAACTCCTTCCACTTAGCAGTCATCTGTTGTCCATTGGTCATCCATGTCATGGTCCGTTCCTCATCAGTATGGAAGTGGACCGAAGCAAAGAACCGAGCCATAATCTCAGGGTCAAAGTCCAGGTGGAAAGTGATCAAGTCCTCAATGCCAAACTGCTCCATGCTACCTCTTGAGCATGCGTTGGTTTTCCCTTGAAGAGGAAAGGGTGATGCCACAAAGTAGCGTAAGTATTTCCCTCCGTTTTTGAGAACCAAGGTATCAATCCAGTAGGAGACAACACGCAAATCCCTCGTACCTGCACAAACAATCAAGAACCTTGCAACCAACGTGATAAAGGGGTTGTCAATCCCTTCACGGCCACTTGCAAAAGTGAGATCTGATAAAGATAATAAGATAAATATTTTTGGTATTTTTGTTGTATAGATTGGAAAGTAAAGATTGCAAAATAAACGATGATAAAAATAGCTAATTGAAAGGAAATTAATATGATAGAAAATAGACCCGGGGGCCATAGGTTTCACTAGTGGCTTCTCTCAAGATAGCATGTATTACGGTGGGAGAACAAATTACTGCCGAGCAATTTATAGAAAAGCACATAGTTATGAGAATATCTAGGCATGATCATGTATATAGGCATCACGTCCGTGACAAGTAGACCGAAACGATTCTGCATCTACTACTATTACTCCACACATCGACCGCTATCCAGCATGCATCTAGAGTATTAAGTTCATAAGAACAGAGTAACGCTTTAGGCAAGATGACATGAGGTAGAGGGATAAACTCAAGCAATATGATATAAACCCCATATTTTTATCCTCGATGGCAACAATACAACACGTGCCTTGCTGCCCCTGCTGTCACTGGGAAAGGACACCGCAAGATTGAACCCAAAGCTAAGCACTTCTCCCATTGCAAGAAAGATCAATCTAGTAGGCCAAACCAAACTGATAATTCGAAGAGACTTGCAAAGATATCAAATCATGCATATAAGAATTCAGAGAAGAATCAAATATTGTTCATAGATAATCTTGATCATAAACCCACAATTCATCGGATCTCGACAAACACACCGTAAAAAGAGTTACATCGAATAGATCTCCAAGAGAATCGAGGAGAACTTTGTATTGAGATCCAAAGAGAGAGAAGAAGCCATCTAGCTAATAACTATGGACCCGAAGGTCTGTGGTAAACTACTCACACATCATCGTAGAGGCTATGGTGTTGATGTAGAAGCCCCCCGTGATCGATTCCCCCTCCGGCAGAGCACCGAAAAAGGCCCGAAGATGGGATCTCACGGGTACAGAAGGTTGCGGCGGTGGAAATAGGGTTTCGTGGTGATCTTGACGGACTTGGAGTCCTGTCCTGACTTCTTATACTTGTTTGGGCACTTGTTGGCCCAATGTTCAACCGAACCACAAATAAAGCAGCCCTCGTCCTTCTTGTTCTTCCTGCAGGTCTTCTTACCCTTCTTCTTAAAGTCGGTATTGTGTTGGACACCGTTCTTTCCCTTGGGCTTGTGGGAGTTGAAGTTCTTCTGGTTCACCATGTTGGCGACAGAAGTCCCTTCGGCCCCTTTTCCGTGCGAGTCCTTTGCCCTTGAATTCTGCTCAACACTCAGATGGCCAATGACATCCTCCACAGAGAATTCACGCCTCTGATGTTTCAGAGTGGTGGCAAAGTTCCTCCAGGAATTAGGGAGCTTAGCGATTATGCAGCCCGCGACAAACTTGCCCGGTAACTCGCACTTAAGAAGTTCAAGCTCCTTAACAATGCATATTATCTCATGAGCCTGCTCCAACACAGGATGGTTTTCAACCACCTTGTAATCATGGAACTGCTCTATAATATACATCTCGCTTCCGCCATCGGCTGCCCCGAACTTAGATTCGAGCGCCTCCCACAAGTCCTTGGCGACATGCACATGTAAATATGCGTCGACCAGTTTGTCTCCGATCACGCTAAGAACTGCTCCGAGAAACATAACGGTAGCCTCCTTGAACGCCTTCTCCTGTTTAGGAGCAATCGTTCCCGTGGAGACACCGGTGACCCAGAACACGTTCATAGCCGTGAGCCATAACGTGGTCTTAGTCTGCCAACGCTTAAAGTATGTACCGGTAAACTTATCCGGTTTCAGTGCAGCGGCAAAGCCACTTGCCGAAAAATTCCTACACAGAATAGGTTTTTGGATTGTTGAGTAAATAGGCAATTTCTCAATTAAATTAATCCACGAGTAAATCACTAGCATGGCATTGACACATATAATCGCATACTGATATTCAGTCAAACTAGCACATACTACGCTAATTGCAGAAAGATCTACGTATAACGCTAGCATGGCTAAAACAAAAAACAGTAGGAGCGGGATAAACGAGTTATACCCTTCAGTAGGCCATGCAGAGGCCGCGGCTTTGGTAGCAGCAGCGGCGTCCTCGGCGGCCTTCTTGTCAGCTTCAGCTTTCTCCGTACGACCTGCTCTCCCGTCAACCCACGTGAGCTCGGCTCGGCTCAATCCCGCAACCCGCGGCGCGGCGGGCGGCGGAGGAGGAGGAGTGCGCGAGGGCCTCTTCTCTTCTCAAGCTCCAATAGCATGTAGAACAGAACCCTTATAAGGAGGTCCAACTCCTCTTCCACTTCTAGGGTGGGACTAAACTTCCCACTATACCTAGTGCCATATAACCCACATGGGCCCTTAGTGATTTTTCAGAAATTGCTACATGGGCCTAGAGCCCATCTCAAATTTCAGCACCTTGCAGCCCGCGCGCCTGCACCTTCCGCCGGCATTCTGCTCTCACTTGTGTTTCTCTTATCGGGGATCAATCCTCTGCTGGGTGGAGCTGCTCGGTGGCATGGTGGTGTGTGATCTGGGCAAAGAGTGCAGCAACTCGGACAGCCCGGAGCTCCGTTTCGTCGCGTTGCCCGCAGATTGTCCATCCTACGATACCAGCAGCCCCTGGAATCGGTACCACCTCTGCCCCGAGAAGTTCCGTTCCATGGCATGTGTTGGCGACACCATCAAGCTCGTCCGCATGGATGGCAATGTTGAACAAGTGCCGGGCAAAGGCTTTGATCTCACCGTCTATACTCTCTCGCCTGACCTGTCAGACTGGAAAATAAGCAGCAAGTACAATGTTGAGAACATATGGGAGAATGTGTCCTACCATTCTACCGGCATGGCAATGATTGCTCCGTCGTTCCCTATCCTGAGCACTCATGAAGACGGCGTCATCTACCTAGTCTTCACCGAACTGATCAGGGTGGCCGATGATACACTACAGCGCCCGGGCAGGTCCAAACTACGCCAGTATTTGGTTCGTGTGGACATGGAGAGCAACAAGGTCCAGTTCTATCCACAGATTAAAAAGTGTACTATTGATCCCCATATCTTGGGCAGTGATTTCAGTGCGTACCAAAAGCTAGTGTTTACATGATCACCGGCTACGTATTACTATCACCACTAAGCATAGTTCCATTTGCATCCTACCTACTGTCATTTTATTTATGTTCAGTATTACTAAACATGATTGATGGACATACAGGGTTATCATTAGCTTTGCGCCTTCGCATCTCCACTTTAAGCAGATTTGATGATGCGGGCGTTCAATGGCTATAGCTGCATACTTAGTTTCTGAACTCGGAATTTGTATGAGCCAAGTCCATTTATAGATGCTCATAGCAGATGAAGCATAATTTCACACTAGAGCTGAACACTAACTAATGTATGAATGAAAGATGTCAAAAGTAAAAAAATGTACCACTAAGCATAGTTTCAATTGCATACTACCTACTGTCATTTTATTTATGTTCATTTCATTTGCACACCCTTGATACATTGCTGTTTTAACAATTTTATTAATTCAGAGCAACTTGGCCTTGGACATTGCGTTGGCGGTGCCCAATTAATTTATATATGGATAACACATTTATATGAATAGGAAATGGCAAATATTGGTAGTTTAAACCACAAATCAGACTTCCCGCAAAAAAAAAGCACAAGTCAGACAGGTCGCTGCAGATCTACTCTGCTCATTCTTTCTCCTTTTTGAAATTATTTTGCGGTAATTCTAGGCTGACCTATGGTCACAATAAAAGTATTATATAAAATAGACATGTCAATTTTATTTTGCCGAGAGATATAGAAGCAGGTGAGTTGGGTGCACGTGGAAAGAGGATGAAGCTTTGAGTCTTCTTTTGAGCACGTACAACCATAGGCATACGTTACTTGTATTAATATGAGTAAGGAATATTGCAAATACGCATAGAAGTAGAGAAACCTGAGAAGGATACAAGCAATGACACTATCGAATAGTAACAACACAGTAGCCAAGACCCATAGAAAACAGAAAACACAAAAGGGTCCTTGGAGGGCTCCATCTTCGTCATGCCCACCAAGCACCCAAGTCCTTCGACGTCGCTGAAGAAGGAGAGCACCGCTGGCCGAACTGAGCCCTTGGATGTACTGAAACACCTTGCCTAGAAGCATTAGTGAACCGCAGCAGCCACGAGATCAGAAGAACTGGATCTTGATCGATTAAAAATATCGGCCAAAGGCTTCGGACTTGCTTCCCAAGCCTCTTCAGCGCTGGATTTGTGGATGAAGCCAAACCACCGCAAAGAGGCGGCAATATTTTTCTGCCTCATCGTCTAGCCTGCAATAATGATTGCCGATGTCCTTCCCCAGTGGCTTGCCGTCGCAACCGCAGCATGCCAAATCGTCGGTCAACTGTTGCTAAAAAGTCAAACTCTACATGCCATTTGTAGTGTCGGCTAAGCCTTCGACGAGATAGAGCGAGGGTCGAGAGACCCTTATTTCAAGCACAACATCTTACTCCTTACAGGTCCTGGTGTCAGCACCAGAAAAGCCCAAAGCCGACACGACGATGCATCCCAACATATCGACGTGCCAAACCTACATCCAAGGTTTGGAGGCGATGGAAACCATTGGCTTGACTAGCGGAAGGATGAGAAGCACATAGTCTCATTCTACAAATTCCAGAGAGAAGGGTCCCGAGGCGGTTGCTCGTGAATTATTGAGAACTTGGTGACATATCATGTGGAAATTTGATCCGATACAGCCATGTTTTAGTAGAACAGTAGATGTGAGCCGCTATTGTATTCCATTGCCATAGGCTGTTACATATGCAGAGAGAGAGTAGCCCAGAGACTCGGTACATACTTGTGTCACAATACACGTGACAACCACCCCCCCCCCCCCCCCCCCCCCCCCGCGGCAGTCCGAACGTCGCCCGGTAAGACGTTCAGGCTAGCTGATGGCAGCCCCTTGGTGAATGTAGAATATGAAGTATAGGTTGTGCAAACACAATGCATTGATCGATGCACCACACACGTATATATCAGTGCAGAGGGGGGCCATCAAACTCAACTATACAGAGTAAACAGGAGGTGGGCCCAATACACAATATACACGTACACAATATACTCAACACCCCCCGCAGTCGAAGCGGCGCCAGTGATGCAGAGACTGGAACAAAACTCCTCGAAGGTGGATGTCGGCAGTCCCTTCGTCATCACATCGGCGAACTGTTGTGCAGTCGGAACATGGAGGACCCGAATACATCCAAGGGCCACCTGCTCGCGCACAAAGTGAATGTCCAGCTCAATGTGCTTAGTCCGGCGATGATGAACGGGGTTGGCAGAGAGGTACACCGCAGAGACGTTGTCGTAGTAGACAACTGTAGCCTGGGAGACATCGTGATGCAGCTCCTAAAGTAACTGTCGTAGCCAGGTGCACTCGGCAATAGCGTTAGCCACAGCTCGGTACTCAACCTCCGCGCTGGAGCGCGATACCGTGGGTTGTCGCTTGGACGACCACGAGACGAGTGAAGGACCGAGGTAAACGCAATAGCCAGAGGTGGACCGACGGGTGTCGGGGCAGCCAGCCCAGTCCGCATCGGAGTAGGCCACCATCTCCAGAGAAGTGTGGACGCTGTGAGGGTGAGCCCAAGAGTCATCGTGCCGCGAATGTAACGGAGGATCCGCTTCACGAGAGTCCAATGGGAGTCATGAGGGGTGTGCATGTGGAGACACACCTGCTGAACAGCATACTGTAGATCCGGTCGGGTGAGAGTCAGATACTGAAGTGCACCGACAATGGACCGGTAGAAGGGAGCATCCGACGCTGGCGAGCCCTCAAGAGCAGAAACCTTGGCCTTCGTGTCAACAGGAGTAGCAACAGGGTGACAGTTGAGCATGCACGCTCAAGGAGCTCGTGCGCATACTTCTGTTGATGAAGAAAGAAGCCATCCGGTTGCCGAACAACCTCAATGCCAAGGAAATAATGTAGAGCACCCAAGTCCTTGGTGGCGAACTCGTCATGCAGCCGGAGAGTAATCTGCTGAAGAAGAGTTGCGGAGGAGGCCGTCAGGATGATGTTGTCGACGTAGAGGAGCAAATATGCACTCGTGTCACCATGGCGGTAGACAAACAGTGAGGCGTCCGAGCGAGTGACGCTGAAGCCCAGTGTCTAAAGAAACCCGGCGATCCACTGGTACCAGGCGCGAGGCGCTTGCTTGAGCCCGTAGAGAGACCGGGACAGCAAACACACATGGCCAGGAAGAGATGCATCGACGAAACCGGTGGGCTGCTCACAATAAACCTGCTCCTCAAGATGGCCGTGGAGGAAGGCGTTGGAGACATCCATCTGATGAACTGGCCAGCCTTGGGACACGGCAAGCTGGAGGACGGTGCGGATCGTGCCCGGTTTGACAACCGGTATAAATGTCTCAGTGAAGTCAACTCCAACGCGCTGTCGAAAACCACAAACCACCCAACGAGCCTTGTAGCACTCAAGTGTACCATCCGAGCGGGTCTTGTGACGAAAGACCCACTTGCCGCTGATGACATTGGCGCGAGGAGGTGGGGAAACCAGTGTCCAGGTGCGGTTCGGTTGGAGAGCGTCCAACTCTTCCTGCATCACGGCAAGCCAGTGAGGATCACGATGGGCGGCGCCAGCGGACGCAGGAATAGGGGACGGCTCCGCGGTGGAGGTGGCGAGGAGGTACTCGTCGCTCGAGTACCGCAGACTCGGACGGTGAACGCCAGTGCGGGCCCGTGTGATGGGGCGAGACGGCAGCGCCGGGACGACCGACGAGGCGGGCGGCGAGACGGTCGGCGAAGCGGCCGGCGACGCAGCTGGCGAAGCAGCCGGCGAGGCGCCCGAGGTGGCCGGTGAAGATACCGGCGACGGGGCGACCGTCGAAGAGGCCAGCGACGCAGCGGCTGCCAGCAAAGATGCCGGCGAGGCGGCGGCCGGCGAGGCGGGCTATCCCGAGGCCCCTGACGGAGTCGGCGAGGGCGGTGTGGGGGCGTGAGGCAGAGCTCGTCCCGCGGTGCGAGGACCGCCGAAGCCCGGAGGCGGTCCAAGAACCGAGCAGGGCCATCCACCTGACGGGGTCGCTGGAGGGCCGCCGGTTGCCGGCGGTGACGGGGCGACGGAAGGTACCTCTTGAAATGGAAACACCTTCTCATCAAAGTAAACGTGCCGGGAGGTGAATACACGATGTGAGACGGGATCGTAGCAGCGGTATCCTTTGGTGTTCGGTAGGTAGCCGAGGAAGATGCAACCGACGAAGCGAGGTGCAAGCTTATGAGGCGCCGTGGCGGCGATGCTAAGACAGCAGAGACAACCAAAGATGTGAAGGCCATCATAAGATGGGGGCGCACCAAGGAGGAGATGGTGAGGGGCATAGTTCAAGTGTGGGCGACACGGACGGATGTTGATGAGGAGGGTGGCGGTGGCGAGAGCGTCCGGCCAAAACCCCGGAGGCACGTTAGAGTGAAAGAGCAGCATGCGGACGCAGTCGTTAAGAGTGCGAAGGATACGCTCAGCACGGCCATTTTGTTGGGACGTGTAGGGACAAGTGAGGCGGAAGATAGTGCCGTGAGAGGCTAGAAGGTTACGAACAGTGACGTTGTCAAACACCTTTCCGTTGTCAGTTTGTAATGCAAGGATAGGACGACCTAACTGTGTGGTGACATAGGAATAAAAGGCGGTGAGTGTGGAAAGGGCGTCGGACATGCGACAAAGAGGAAATGTCCACACATAATGAGAGAAATCATCTAAGATCACCAAATAGTATAGGTAGCCCGTGTTGCTCGTAACCGGGGATGTCCAAACATCACTATGCAATAACTGAAATGGAAAAGTGGAAATAGTGGTAGAGGCGCTAAAGGGAAGACCAACGTGCTTGCCAATACGACAAGCCTCACAAGTATGGTCGTCGATCTTATTGCACGAGAATGAAAAACCTGAAGAATTTGACGCAAAGTGGTGGGGTTCGGGTGTCCCAAACAAGCATGCCAAAGGTCGACACCTGCGGCGGGGGCGACTTGGGTGGTGTAGGCGGTGGCGGAGGAGTGCACCGGATAGTGCTCGTCAGGACTATCACAACGGTGAAGGACCATCCGAGTACGGGCATCCTTCACAGAAAAACCGACAAATTCAACGGTAATGGGATTCTCACGAGCAAGACGACGAACAGAGACAAGGTTCGTAACTAAATCAGGAGAAACAAGAACATTAGTCATGGTGACAGGCATATATGTGGAAGGAAACGAAGTACGACCAACATGTGTGATAGGTAGAGAGGAACTGTTACCAACGGTGATGCGAGTAGGAGTATGAACCGGAGTGAAGGAGGTTAGGGTACCGGGATGAGATGTCATGTGGGCGATGGCGCCCGAGTCCATGTACCAAGCGCCGCCAGTGCCGAAGTTGTTCGGTGATGGGGCCGAGTGCAGGACAGCCAAAGGAGTAGGGCCCCATGGCCGGGAGACCGGCAGCGAGGCGAAGCCAGCGTAGGGTTGAACCGGGGCGAGCGGAGCATGGCCGTCGGCCATCGGCGGGGCGGGCAGAGCCGCGGAGCCGGCACCGGTCGGCTGCTACAGCTCGTCGAAGTAGGCCGGATGGCCCGCCGGAAAAGCTGCGGCGTGGTGTAGCCGCCGAGGGGCTGAACCGGGGCGGGCGGAGCGTGGCCGCCGGCCATTGGTGGGGCCGGCTGCATGTGGGTGAAGGGGGACGACGCGCCCGCGTACATGGGGCCGAAGGGAGACGACGCAGCAGAAGACATTGCAGCGGCGACGGCGGTGGCTGGGGTAGGAGGCACGGTGGTGGCCAGGGCGGCGGCGGCGGCTGGAGTGGGCGCGACGGTGGCCTGGGTAGTGACGGCCAGAGGAGCGGCAGCTGGATGCGGTGGCCCAGTGCGGAGGTGGCGCGGCGGCGGCTATGGACAATAGCGGCAGCGGCAGCTAGAGGGAGAGAGGGCGGAAGCGGGGGTGGGGAAGGGCGGCGACACGGGACAGCAGCGGCGGCTATGGAGAGCGGCGACGGCGGGTAGGGTTAGGGTTGGAAGGAGGAGGTTGCGGAAGCGGGGGAGCAGAGTGCAGCGGTGACCGGCGACGGTGACGGCGGGTCGCGTGGGCACCGGCGGCCGGCGGCGACGGCGGGTCACTGGTCCCCGGCGGAGCTTGTCACCATGGTTTTTCTGACGAGCTCAAGGACGAGAAGATGATGGCGACCACTGCTTTGCTCCTGCTCCTGCTCATAAGCAAGCTAGCCAAGCTAGCACACGAGCTGCTCGTGTGCTAACTTGGCTGGTGCGCTGCTGGCCTGCGAGATGCAGCACGGCCAGCGGCACGCGAGATGCAGCCCAGCCAGCTGCTTGCCGACATGTCGATGCCACCTTTCCTCGGATCCCTGTATGAGCTCGAGCTCCACGATGGAGTCGGTGACGGCGACGGCGCTCCTCTCGCCGGCGTGGACAACGACGACGTGAATTCGACCGAGCCGGCCATAGCTATCCGCGGGAAGACAAGTGGTTGTCGTCGCCGTCCACTCAGGCATGAGGTGCGGGAGGTCCTGTAGACCATCTTCCTTAGTCGGGAGCGACGGGGGCGTCTTCACAACGGGCGCGTCATAGGAGACGACCTGCTTCCCTCCCATCCACATAGGATGTTTGTTGCAATGCCAACGAGAGAGAGGAGGAGGAGAAAGAAGAAGAAGGTTGATGTGGGCCCCACCCGTCATAACGGTCAACAAAACGGTTAAAATAAATAGTGTTGACTTCTCTACCACATCAATTCTGACGGGTGCGTCCCACTTGTCATAAACATGGTTAGATCATCTAAAACGGTCATCAATCATTTTTGGTAGTTTTTAGTCACACAATTAGAAAAAAATATTGGTAGTTTTTGGTCAAGAATTTGAAAGTTGTAGTTTAGTGGAACGACAACCGCAATTGCAGTAGTTTTTTGTCAAATACTCCCCCATCTCCTCTGGTTTATCGATGTCGCCCGTTTGCCTTTTTTATGAACGTCAAACGCTCCCATGCCAAAAAAGTGACCCTTGCGGGAGCCCCCGCAGGTGGTAGCTGGTAACTGTTAGTTTGTTTCTCGAGGGGATGGTAACCATTAGGTAGTTGCTTTGCTACCATAGACCTTTTTCTTCCTCCTCAAGAAAAGTCTCCTTTTTCCTCCAGTCAACGCCGCCGCGGATCCGCCCCACCTTCGATGGCCTTTCGCCTATGGAGGTGCGGAGGATCTCGGCCCCCCACCGGCGGGAGGGACCCCGTTCTCGTTTTTGCTAGGTTGAACGTCTTGATTGGGGCTGTGTGGTGGCGGCGATGTCCCTCGGTAGCAATAATGTCTCCAACATCCTATCCCCATCCTGATCATGCGAATAGCGTTGTCAGAGGATGTTTGGAGGTGTGTCTCCGTCGGATCTCATGGGATTCGATCGGTGCTGGTCTTCGGTGGATCTATTTGGATCCAGTTTTTGTTCGTCTTCGCGTTCATGTGGTTTCAGGTTTGATCTTTCCGGTCTACAACTCCCTTCATCAGCGATGGTTACTGCTCTGGTGAGCTGGTCGTCTGGTCCTTTGGGGCCTTAGCACGACAACTTCCCGACCGTCTACTACAACAAGGTTTGCCCGGCTCCGGTGATGGAGGGGCGATGATGGCGGCGCGCCTTCGGCTCGCTCTAGTGCTTGTAGTCGTCGCTAGGCGGTCCATAGACCTGGTTGTAATCTTTATTACCTCTTGTATTCTTTGTACTGCCATGATTGATGAATAGATTAGTCGTCCTCCTCCCGAGTCGCCCCGGTGCGGCGGCTGGGAGGCCCCCAGATCCCGTCACCCCGACTACCCCTCTCGTCCTCCTCCTCCCTCGCCGCTGCCCGAAGGCGCGGCCAGGCAAAGCCTTGCCGTCGCCGGCGACGGCGGGGACTAGGTGCCCTCCCGCTCGTGAGGAGCTGGAGCGGGCCGACGCCCCTGGGCTGGAGCGTGGCGTGTGGCCGGACGTCACGGCGGGGGCTGGCGGCGCTCCGGCGATCCCATACCCCATGGCAAGCGGCTTCAAGATCTGGGGCGCCACAGTCGCCAGTGACGGCGGCGGCGTGACCAGATCGGCGGTGGCGCGGCCAGATCTGGGCCCAGGCGTGAGCTTGGTCTCCGGGTCATGATCGGCGCGATGGCGAGTGTGATACGTCGACAGCTGGACGGATCTGCGGGATTCCATCCTTGTCTGGTCTTTGACAACTCGGGCAACTCCGGGGGAAACCCTAGATCTCCATGGGATCGAGCGATGGCGATGCTTTTGCGTCGTAGTCCCTCTTCAGGGCATCATTTTCGAGTTTGCTAAGGTTGAAGGGACCAGCGAGGCCGGTGGCGTACGCCCGGTGGCGCAACTGCCGATGAAAATCGCGCCGACTACGGTCATGGCGGACGATGGCGGCATCTTTGATGTCGTTTCCTTGTAGAGGCATCGTCGTTGCAGTTGGCGTCATCAGGCTCGGGATGCTCCGGGGGAAACCCTAGATCTTGGTCTCCCGGATCGGACGATGATGGTGTTCTTAGTATCGCTTTCCCTCATGGGGGCATCATTTTGGAGCAAGTGATGGCTGGAGGTGACAAGAGGAGTGGTGCTTCATCATACACATTCATGGTTTCGGATCTCGATGGCATGGCATCCTGGAGATTAGGCGTCTAATGTGCGATGATGGACTCGCGCAGGAGGTCGACGCCGTCTGGCGTCGTGGTGGCGTCGGCGGCGGCCAGACCGGGCAAGGTACATGCAGCAATACAGCTCTGAAGATGGATTGGTGGCAGGTGGCTGCGGCGGTCTCATACCCGGCAGGTGTCCTTGTTGAGGAGCACGCCGAACTGGTGGGTGCCCATACCCGGCAGGCGTCCTGGTTGGGATCTCAGGTCTTAGATGTTAGGTTTGGCTGCGAGACCTGTTTGGTATTAGGCCCAGACTATCAGCGCTCCTTCATCAACTGGATAGGAGTAGCGACAGATGTTGCTTAGACGGTGGCTTTAGTCTTATTGTTGTATAACTTTGTAAGGTCTTGTGTTAATAATTAATAAAATGGTTGTATGCATCACCCAGATGCAGAGGCCAGGGGTCTTCCTCCTTTTCTGAAAAAATGATTGATGAATAGATTGAAAATTTCTCTCGCAAAAAAAAGTAGTTGCTCTGCTCCCCATTTTTTTGCATATATTTCAGGCCGGGCTGGGGTTTGGATATATTTTTTCCAGGTTTCTAGTGCCCAGCCCAAAACATCCCGGCCCAGGAAAGGATTATTAAGCCTAAGCTAGAGTCCATTTTGTTTCTCGGCTGACAGACATTTCGGCCCAACTTGTTCTGCCATTCACGTAGCCAAACCGTTTCCGTTTTCCCGCGGGCCCAGTGGTCAGTGTCTACCAGCAATGAATCCTTTCCCCCAACCTCAAACCACCATGGCGAGCTGCACCGCCGCCCAGCCATGGTGGACCCATGGTCGTAGCCGGATTCAAGCCAGGCGAGGGAGGCGCCTGGCCAGGTCCACTGCGAGCAGACCGTAGTCTGATCTCATCTGATTTTTGTGGCGTCCACATCCACTTCCACGCCACGGCACAGGAAAAATCAGAGCTCCGCTGCTTTGCTCTTTTATATGCAGCGTTTGCGTTGCTTGATTAGATGGAATGGAACCATGGAGTTTAAACACACGTAGTATTGTTGCTCTTTTATATGCACCGGTATGAGCAAAACACGTATAGATGATGCATAGACCCCTTTCTTGCTAGTTTAATTTCCTGTTTCACTAGTAAGCCATCCTTGCCGAGACTGGCTACAGATAGTGAGGAGAGGACACTTTTGCTGATGTTGATTGTCGAATAAGAGCAGGAGGTGGATTGTTGGATCTGATAAAAGACACAAATTTTCCTTCTGTTCTCCCCTTGTCCATGCTATAAAATACTTGGGGTCTGCCCTTTATTCTGAAATTTATTTAGGACCCCCACTCATAACAAATACTTAATACAAATTTACGGTACATTGATTGAGATCTGTAATTCATTTTGTTCAGTATAATACATGAACACATCTGTTTATAAAAATACAACAAGAGTTACATACATTACACAATCTCAGAAAAAATTTAGATTGGCCCACCCCGTCGCTTCCTCCCTGGCAAGGTACTACTACTTCCTTCATGTGTATCCTGAGCCCGGCTTGTAACAAAATGAACAAATGATTTATGAGGGGGTATCCTTGATTCATATTCAATCAGAGTGAAGTCTCCTTCTGGCCTAACACTAGGATCTGCTAGAAGCTCTCCAAATGTCACACTTGGTGATTCCTCCTTGATTGGAAGATTACTTGTATAACTTGTCATGGTAAGTGGATGCAAAGCAAAGTCCGTTATGTCGACTGGAAGGCCTTGTTTTTTAAGCTTGCTTGGGTGTGCACCATATATGGAGAGGTTTCTTTTAACATGTCTTATCCCCTTACCAAATATGCAACGCCAAAACTGAACAGTGAGGTTCATTCTCAACACATGGGCGAACGTATTTACTGCTACAAGTGAACCTTGCTTACCATATAATTCCTTGGCAAATGCATCTGTTAATTGTACTAGTTGTGGATGTTCTGCAGGGTCTACACTCCCGAATGCTAGGGTCTTAAAAAGATACCTCAACTCATCATAAGGCAAAGCACTTAGGAAAATAGGTTGCACTGATCCAAAACGGGCTAATCTTTTCAGTTTACTTATGATGATGATCTTGCTTCCTCTGCTCATTCTTACGAGAAACAAGTGAAACTTTTTCCAGTCATCGTCACCTATATCAGAAGCAAACTCTATAACTACCAACATCATGTCAAACATGGCCCCTCCATGGTCCAGTGTCGTCAAGAGGTTGTCTCCATTCATGTGCAAAGTAGAGGAGAAGCGTGAGCGAACCCTTTCATCTGCACACACATGAGCAACCAATGTTTTCTTTCCAACTCCAAAACCACCTATGATTGGAAGAACTGTCGGTGCATGATCACCAGGAGGATTGTTGTGCTCCAACAAGAAGCTCAATAGTTTTTGCTTTTCAGCATGCCGGCTGAACATGAAGTTGTTGGTGTAAAGATAAACATCATATGGCCTACGAGACATGCGCTCACATCCACTCAGAAGGACAACAAATTCTGCCATGTTAGCAACAGCAAATTCTAAGCTTTCCAAGGCACCATCTGACTCGAGGTGCATGGCCATGTCATGCTTCTCAATTTTTTTTTCGAGAACGCTTGAAAGGAATGGATGTATACAAGCTGCTGCTTGATGGGTCATCGATGCTAACCTCGTTAGTGTCCGCACTGTCTTGGAGGTTTTGATACCTCAAGGTGTCCAGCACACGGTACCCTTTGTACATGGCCTCCGAGAGCATCTTTAGCTGCAACAACATCCCATAATTTGTTATGTACCGTGCATCTGCCTCCTCGACGATGATGCTGACTCTCATCAGGAGCTGCTGCAATCTCCTCACCACCTTCTCCTCTGATTGTGCATCTCTCAAAGATGAGTAGTACTTGTTCTTCAGGAAGGAGATGAAACGGCTCACTAGTTCACCTGTGACTACAGATATGGTAGCTTCCATGGCAAGCAAGAAGAGCGGCCGATGAGGAGAGCTACTGGTCGATCTCTATGTAGTCTGGACAAATTAACTAGCATCTGTCAAGTCTTGCAGAGTTCCGCACACAATAGAAAAGTCCCCAGACTATTGACTGCGACGAGTTCAAGAGTGAGTGGCAGACGGCTGCTAACATGTATCTTTTATAAACTGCCTGTATTTGTACTATATATTGGTCTAGTACCCCCAAGGAATACACTAGTTGGGCTCCTCGTAAAAACATGTGAGAATGACTAGCCAACTGCCCAAGCGTCATGAAAACATTGACTTGTATTTTTAATAGTCACAGTAGGTACGTCTAAATTAATATTCTTCCACACTAACCTGTTTTTGGCATTTGGAGATGACGGCGTCATTATTTTTTAATGATATTCCTCACGGATGTTTGAATCCAGGTTGAGAAAACAAAGGCTACCATTGTGTACTATATTCTCATACAATAAATATGCATATCATTTATGTTACACAACAGCAAACTTGAAGTTACTTCCTGAGTAATCAATCTTTTGGAAGATATATCTACCAGTTCTTCAAGGCTCAAAACTGTTGCGCCATATGTGTTCTTCATGGCCACGCTTCTGTTGATGGACAAACCTGATTGCTCTCTGCAATGGTAAAGCTTTTGTAATTCTGAATTACTAGTTATTTAAGGATTTACCTGATGATGATTCATAGACCTCTTTCTTCTTAGTTTAATTTATGTTTCATTAGTTGGCCACCTTATTAATACTTAAGATGATGCTATATATGGCCACGCGAACATATCTAATGCTCATGTATCAGAAAATACGACAAGATTTTACATTACACGAGTTCTGCAACAATATTAGATCGGCACTCCCCGTCGCTTACTCCCTAGCATGGCACTAACTTCATGTGTATCCGGGGCATGGCTTGTAACAAAGTGAGCAGCTGAATTATGAGGGGGTATCCTTTGTTAGAGTAGTCATTATGGTATACGACTTCTAGTCCAAGTCAGTTTTGTACCCCTATCCCAAGTCGGTTTGTACCCTCTTATATACTCTTGTATGCCGCACCAAATCATCTATAAGCAACAATTTTATTCAGCTTTCATGGTATCAGATACCGGTCACAGGGTTTAGGGTATGGCTCCGTCAACGCCACCGCCGCCGCCGCCGCCCGGCTACTTCGAGCGCCGGGCCGCACTCATCGCCAAGGCTGCCAACGCCGCGGCCGCTTCTCTCTCGGCCCTCATCATAGCTCCACAAAACTACCCTGCACCCATCCTCGCCGCACCAATATCTCTTGCTGACACAATCTCCGACGTCAGCCCTACATCCACATAGTTCTTGATCTCGCCGCCCACAACTACTACCATTGGAGACATCTCTTCGATCTCCACCTCAGCCGCTGCAACCTGCGCTCGCATTTCGCCGCCAACTGTCTTCCCCGCCCCGACGATCCGCAATGGTTGAAAGACGATCTCGCGATCGTCTAGTGGTTCTACACCTGCATCACCACCGAGACCTTCAACATGCTCGATCACGACGGCGCCACCGCTGCCAACATCTGGCACTCCCTCCGTCAGCTCTTCCAAAGCAACACCGACGCTCGGAAAAACGCTCTCCACACCGAGCTTCGCAATATGGTGCAAGGAGACGCCCCGATGAACCTGTTCTGCCAGCGCGTTAAGACCATTGGTGATGAGCTCCGCGAACTCGGCGATACAGTTAGCGACTCACAGCTAATCAATATCGTCGTCGTCGGCCTCAGCGAAGACTTTGACAAGCAAGCCTCGTTCATACCGATGGTACGGACCCCTCCTACCTTCGCTGAAGTTCGTTCCTTGCTACAACTCGCGGCGGAAACACAAGCTCGCAAGGACTCTCGCCCCAAGGTCTTTCATGCTGCGGCTCGTCCTCCTCTGTCGTCTACACCAGCGCCGCCTTCCAGGCCGGCTCCTGCCGCCGGGCCGTCCGCATCGTCATTTGTTCAACCGCCCCCAGGCTGGCGTCCTAGTCCGAACTACCGCGGCAAAAACCCTATCTACAGGCCGCCGTCGACTCGTTCGGTTCCGCCTACGACATCACCAGCACCGAGTCCTGCACCACCCACCAGTGCTCCATCTGCGGTTGCATGGCGGCCTCCTCATGATCCTTGGACGGGGCTTGTTCAAGCATGGCCCATGCCCTGGTCCGCTCCGTCCACCCTCGGTGCTCCGCCGGCATACTCAGGTGCCTGGCAACCCGGCCTTCGGCCGCCTACTGGTGCTCCCGGGGTTCTCAACCCCCGACAGCCGGCCAATGCCTATCACGCCGCCCCGACGTATGCTCCTTATGGTCATTACAGCACCGACGGCGGCGCCTACTACACACCTCAGCCGGCCCTGCTCCCGACGCCACCCCCACCACAGCCGGCCAATGCCTACTACACTCCCCAGCCGTCCCTACTGCCTTCACCATCGTATCCGCCGGCACTGCTTCCGACGCCACCCTCACCTGCGACGCCGAGCTGGGATCAAGCTGCCTTTCTCCAGGCCATGAATAACTTTGCTGCACAAGGAAACTCGGGTACGGATTGGATCTTTGATTCAGGGGCCTCTAGTCATATGTCTGCATCTAGTAATTGGTTATCTTCTTGCACTAAATCTCCTTTCCCTTCCATTATCCTTGGAGATGGATCATCTATTCCTATATATTGTGTTGGTCAGGCTCAACTTCCCTCTTCCACCAAACCTCTTTTACTTCGCGATGTTCTAGTTGCACCCGCCCTCATTAAAAATCTTATCTCTGTTCGCCAATTTACTTGCGACAATCTAGTTTCGGCTGAATTTGACCCTTTTGGTTTATCTGTGAAGGATTACCTGACCAAGGCCGAGATCGCTCGCTTCAATAGCTCCAGTGATCTTTATTCTCTTAATGGAGTTCCTGCCGCCACCCCTCCAACATCCATGCTGGCCTCCGTCGATCTCTGGCATCGTCGCTTGGGCCATCCCAACCCCGCCGTCTTAGCTTCTATGCTTAGTGAATTTACCATACCATGTAATAGGGACTCTCATAATTCTGTGTTTTGCGAGTCTTGTCAATTAGGCAAACATGTGCGTCTTCCCTTTAGTTCCTCTAGTTCTTGTAGCACTTATCCCTTTGAATTAATACATTGTGATTTATGGACCTCTCCCATTGCAAGTGTTTCGGGTTTTAAATACTACCTTGTTATTCTAGATGATTTCACCCACTTTGTCTGGACTTTTCCTCTACGCAACAAATCCGAGGTCCATTCTCTTTTCCTTAATTTTCAACGCTATGTGTCTGTTCACTTCTTCCTCCCAATTCGCTTTATCCAATGTGACAATGGTCGCGAGTTTGATAACATTAAAAATCGTACTTTCTTCTTACAACATGGCATCCTGCTTAGGTTCTCATGTCCCTACACCTCCCCTCAAAATGGTAAAGCAGAACGCTCTCTTCGCACCCTCAATGATATAGTTCGCACTCTCCTCATTCAATCATCTATGCCTCCCAAGTTTTGGGCTGAAGCCCTACACATGGCCACCTTCCTTCTAAATATTCGACCTTCTAAAACTAAACCCAACACTACTCCCTATTATTCCCTCTTTCTTTCCCACCCCGACTACTCCGCGGTTCGTGTTTTCGGCTGTCTCTGTTTTCCCAATGCCTACGCCACTTCTGCAAATAAATTGTCACCACGCTCTATCCCATGTGCTTTTCTCGGCTTCTCTGACGAGCACAAAGGCTATCGTTGTCTCGACCTTCACACCGGACACGTTCATGTCTCTCGTCATGTCACGTTTGCTGAGCACATTTTTCCTTTCTCACAACGCACTACTACACCATCCAACACCCCTAGCTTCGCAAACACCCCCTCTCCCCGTCCTTTCCAACTATATACTCCCCTACCTGCCGAACACAACTTATCACCACCACCATTAACACCCACCATAGCCAATCCCAACCATACACTCACCCCACCCGAGACGTCCCCAACACCCCCGATCCCTGCTCCCTCCCCAACACCCCCGGCCCCTACTCCCACTCCACCACCCAGCCCTGCTCCCACTCCACCACCCAGCCCTACTCCTTCGTCCGACTCTTCCGCTGCGCCGGACTCACCAGTACCCACCTTACCCCCTCGTGCTATTCCTACAGCAACCCCGATTAATGATCATCGCATGCGTACTAGGGCCAAATCAGGATTTCATCAACCCCAAGACCGCCTAAACCTTCATACCTCCGTATCTCTCACTTCTCTTCCAAAGAATTACAAAACTGCTCTACTTGATCCCAATTGGGCCGCTGCCATGCAAGAAGAATATAATGCTTTACTTCAAAACAACACCTGGCAACTTGTTCCTCGTCCTCCCAATACAAATATTGTTTCTGGCAAATGGATTTTTCGCCAAAAGTTCCACTCCGATGGGAGCCTCTCACGATATAAAGCCAGGTGGGTTTGTCGTGGCTTTTCTCAGCAACAAGGAATTGATTACGAAGAAACCTTCTCTCCTGTTGTTAAACCTAGCACCATTCGCACCGTTCTTAGTGTTGCTGTCTCCTCTTCATGGCCCATTCACCAACTTGATGTTAAAAATGCTTTCCTCCATGGTTCCCTTCAAGAAACTGTCTACTGCCAGCAACCTCTGGGTTTTGAAAATCCATCCTTTCCAACTCATGTATGTCTTCAGAAATCTCTCTACGGTCTTAAACAGGCCCCACGAGCTTGGTTTCAACGCTTCTCCTCCTTCATTCAAACAATAGGCTTCACTCCATCTCTCTCCGACACCTCTCTTTTTGTGTATCATCAAACTTCTGACACTGCCTATTTACTTCTCTATGTAGATGATATCATTCTTACCGCCGCCTCTCAAAAGTTCTTAGATCATATTGTCTCTCTTCTTAGATCTGAATTTTCTATGACTGACCTAGGACTCCTTCATCATTTCTTAGGCATTGCTGTTGTTCGAGATTCCTCCAGCCTTTTTCTTTCCCAACGCCAGTATATTCTTGATCTTCTTAATCGTGCTGGTATGCTTGACTGTCAATCATCTCGCACTCCTGTCGATACTAGTTTTAAACTTTCGGCTACCGGTGAACCCTTTTCCGATCCTACTCTCTATCGTAGCCTAACAGGTGCTCTCCAATATCTCACCATTACTCGTCCTGAAATCTCTTTTGCTGTTCAACAAGCATGTCTCTATATGCATGATCCCCGGGTTCCTCACTATAATCATGTTAAACGCATTCTTCAGAATTTAAAAGGAACTCTCAATCATGGTCTCCACCTCAATAATTCTTCTCCAAACTCGCTTACCGCATACTCTGATGCAGACTGGGCTGGTTGTCCTGACACTCGAAGGTCCACTTCCGGTTTTTGTGTTTTTCTTGGTAACAATTTGATTTCTTGGTCTTCGAAAAGACAGGTTACAGTCTCACGTTCGTCGGCCGAGGCTGAGTATCGCGCTGTGGCACATGCCGTTGCAGATACAATCTGGATTTGGCAGTTACTCTCCGAGCTACACAGGCCTATTGAACAGGTCACTATTGTCTACTGTGACAACATATCAACAGTTTACATGACCAGCAATCCAGTTCAACACGGACGCACAAAGCATATTGAGATTGATATTCATTTTGTTCGTGAAAAGGTTGCTCTTGGTCAGGTTCGGGTGCTTCATATTCCCTCTACGGCTCAATTTGCTGACATTTTCACCAAGGCACTGCCTACTAAGCCTTTTCAAGATATCTGTTTCAGTCTCAACGTCGTCGAGCCTGCCGTTGATACTGCGGGGGGGTGTTAGAGTAGTCATTATGGTATACGACTTCTAGTCCAAGTCAGTTTTGTACCCCTACCCCAAGTCGGTTTGTACCCTCTTATATACTCTTGTATGCCGCACCAAATCATCTATAAGCAACAATTTTATTCAGCTTTCATCCTTGATTCCCATGAAATTAGAATGAAGTTATTTGGGTCTAACACTAGGATCTGCTAGAATTTCCCCCAGTCTCACACTTGGTGATTCCTCCTTGATTGGAACATTAACAGTATAACTTGTCATGGTAAGTGAATGTGAAGCAAAGTCCGGAATGTCCACTAGGTGGCCTTGTTCTAAAGCATAGTCGGGTGCACACCATATATGGAGAGGTTTCTTTTAACCATATGTATCCCCTTGTTCAATATGCAACGCCAGAACTGGACATGGAGATTCCTTCTTAACATGTTCGCGAACATATTTGTTTCAACAAGTGTACCTTGAATGCTGTGCAAAACCTTCGCATCGAACCACGCGCGCCGCCTCGCAAGCGCCGCAACGACGAAGAGACTGGGAGATCCTCCCTCCGCCCGCTGGTGGAGGAGTGGCGCAAGGAGTAGGCGCAGAAGTGCGACGCTCTCTCCCGCAGCGCCGGCAGCCGGACTTGGAGCAACTTCGACAGGCTGGAGCGAATCTTCTCGCCCATGCTCAAGCGTCTCCGATCGGCCGTCAATCACCCTCGGCCACCCCTCCGGTGACATGCGCTCGACATCAGGACAAGGTTCGGATGGCTACGCGCGCCACAAAAAGCTGCCGGGGGAAAGGGGATTTGTCGCCGGAGATGTCGAATTGCGGCAGAGAGGGATATGGGAAATGAAGAAATGTGGACCCTAAAACGGCCTCGCTCCGGTATATATTGCGGATTCTAAAGCGGTTTTCCGGCCTCCCGTAAAAATTCTACATGTCGGGCCGTTTTTACAGGACTTTTTCGGGCCTGGTTTTTTTTTTGCTTGTATTGTAAATTAGCAGGAAAAACATGCCAGCGAGCTTTTAAGGGATCTGCAGATGCTCTTAGCAAGAGTCATACCGTTTCCGTTTTACCGTGGGGCCCGACGGTCAGTGCCTACTGGCGATGTTGTTCACTTAATCGATCTCCAATCTCCTCCTTCCCCAAAGCCCAAACACGCCATGGCGTCGGCTACCGGCGAGCGGCGCCACCGTGCAGCATGTAGCATCCCCGTCGGGCCTCGTGCGGACCCATGGTGGCCACCTACTTCAAGTAAGACGAGGGGAGGCGCCTAGGCAGGTCGATTGGGAGGACCTCATGGGCTAGCGTAGGAGCCTCGCCAGCGGCAACGTGTGCCTCGCAGATGATGTGCGACCCCCAACTTCCTTCTTCCCCAACCTACCATGGGTGCAACCACGAGCATCCTCCTGCCTTCCCTAGGCCAGCAGCGAGCCCCGCCTCGGGCGGAGCCATGGCGGTCGCCGATGTCAAGTGCGAGGGAGAATGGGAGGTGAGTAGCTAGTCCGACTACGAGCACCTCAAGGGCTGGCACGGGAGCCTCCCAGATGCAACGCGATGCCGCAGTGCTCCCAGGGTTCTTTGAAATCAATTCCTCTGTAATTTGTATCTAAACATGTCCCTATTTCACTATCAATTATAGCAGAATGCTATCCATAACATTGCAATGATGATGATGTTGATGATGCATATACCTCTTTCTTGTATGTTTAATTTCTGTTGCATCGGTTAGCCACCTACCAGAGAGTCGGGGGATAACCTCCTTTTCGAAAAAAAAACTACCCGAGAGTCCGAGACTTGAAGCATTATATAAGAAGAGCACTTTTGCGCATTTACTGTACATTAATTGAGATCTGTGATATATTTAGTTCAATGGTTCACAGCAACGATGCATCAAGAAAATACAACAAGAGTTACATTTTACAAGTCTTGAAACAAAACTAGATTGGCACTCCTTGTCGCTTCCTCCCTGGCAAGGCGCTGCCTTGATGTATATCCTGAGCACGACTTGTAACAATATAAACAAATGATTTCTGAGGGGGTATCATTGATTCCCATGCAACTAGAGTGAAGTCTCCTTTTGGGACAACACTAGGATCCGTTACAAGTTCCGCAAATGTCACACGTGGGAGTTCCTTCTTCACTGAAGCACCAACTGTGTAAGGTGTCATGCTAAGTGGATGCAAAGGAAACTCTGTTATGTCCTGGCCTTGTTGTATAAGCGTGTTCGGGTGCACGGCATACATGAAGAGGTTCCTCTTGACCACTATCATCCTCTTGTCCATTTTGCGCTCCCGAAACTGAACATCGAGATTCCTTCTCAAGACATCTGCGTAGGCATTTGTTGCAAGAAGTGAACCTATGTGCACTGCGCAACTCATTGGAAAATTCATCTGCCATTTGTACTAGCCGAGGATGTTCTGCGGGCTCTACACTCCCGAAGGATAGTGCCTTGAAAAGGTATCTCAACTCGTCGTAAGATAGCACACTTAGGAAGATCGGTTTCAGCGTTCCCAACCGGGCTAATCTCTTAAGTTTGCTTACGATGATGATCTTGCTTCCTGTACTCATCCTTAAGAGAAACGAGAAAAACTTTTTCCAGTCATCATCATCTACATAAGAAGCAAACTCAATAACTACCAACATCGTCCCAAACATGGTCCTTCCATCATCAAGTATCCCCAAAAGGCTGTCTCCATTCAAGTGCAAAATAGAGGAGAAGCGTGAGCGAACCCTTTCATCGCCACACACGAGCAACCAAAGTTTTCTTCCCAACTGCAACACCACCTATGAGCGGAAGGACGCCCCATGCGTGATCACCTAAAGGATCGTTGTGCTCCAACAAGAAGCTCAAGAGCTTTTGCTTTTCAGCGTGTTGGCCAAACATGAAATTGTCGGTGTAAAGGTAAACGTCATATGGCCTGCGAGACACGCACTCACATCCGCCCAGAAGCACAACAAATTCTGGCATGTTAGCAACAACAATTTCTAAGCTTTCCAAAGCATCATGTGACTCGAGGCGAATGGCCTTGTCGTCTTTCGCCGTTGTTGTTCGAGAACGCTTGAGTGGAATGGCTAAATACAAACTGCTGCTAGATGAGTTGTTGCTGCTAACCTCGTCAAAGCCTGCACCGTCTTGGAGAGCTCGGTACCTCCAGGTATCAAGCAGACGGTGCCCTCTGTACATGGCCTCTAAGAGCATCTTGAGCTGCATCATCATCCCTGAGTTGGTTATGTATCGAGCGTCCGCTTCATCAACGGTGGTGCCTACTCTGATCAGGAGATGCTGCAACTTCTCCACCACCTTCTCCTCTGAATGTCCATGGCTGGAGGAGTGATACTTGTTCATCGGGAGGGAGATGAACTGGCTTACAAGCTCACTTGCAACTGTAGAAATGGCAACCTCCATGGCCAGGATTGATGAGGTAAGCTACTGGTTGATCTCTGGACAAATTTAACTAAGCTGGTCTCTGCAAGACTTGAAGTATCAATCGCATTTAAACAAAGTGTCCCTGGACGACTTGGTGGGTGGGTGGGTGGGTGGGTGAAAGGCACGGATACTTTGTTTAAAGCTCAAAGGCGTGACAAGGACCAGCGAACTTTCCAAGCAGCATTAAAAAGAATTAACCAGCTAGTATTTGTAATATTTACGTTAGGTCCAAATTGATTGTTGTCCCTTTGCAAAATGTATATTTAATCATCTTTGCATTTGTCTTTTGTTGAACTCCTTGCATTTTTTATACATACGAGGGAATCACTGGCGGAGCCTCTTGGGGACCATCCCGGGTTCTGGCCACAGGATATATGACCCATAGCCTAATTTTATGGGCTAGCAAAGGCTGAGAGGCTGTTTCTTAACTAGCTGCACAATCGCCCCCCTCTTATATTTGGTTCACCCTCTACCACTGGAGGGAATGGCATCCCATGTATGTGCAGTCTATTATTGCAGTGTTTCACCTTGAAAATTGTTTATGTTTTTTCAGATGAGCTTCAGTGGAGAGAAGCAGCGTGCAGCTCATTGACAAAGAAATGATATGTGCCCTTTTATCTTGGTCAGTGATTAGAATCACAACTCTATACCTTAATAATTTTTCTGAGCACATGTAACTAGTTTGTTTCTACATTTGCCCCCACTCTCTGTGCGGCTTATTTTGTACTAATTCAGCTTTTAATCGGAAATTGTCGCACTGTGTGGATTCTTAGAGTCCTGACGTTGATCTCCACAATGGTAAAAATGGAAAAGCAAATACTGGGATCCAACTTGGTTTTGTTATTAAAAAAACTAAAAGTAGTCCTCCTACAGGAAATTGTTTGGTACCTCCTGTGTATTTGCTCCATGTACTGAGTACAGTCAGAAAAAATTACCGAAGCATGAGATAGTCTAAAATTTACCCCCAAAAAAGCTATCACTGTGGCCCAAAATCGAACAGGACGGCCTCAAGGAGGACCGAGTGGCCCAAAATGAAATTCTCTGCCAAAGATTAGTTGGGGCGATATACTTCCGCAGCGGTCACATTAGGCACTTGGCAGTTAGTTCAGCTAAGATTAGCAGCTAAAACTGGCTTAAACAGCAAACTAGAGACAACAAGGAAATGGTAAATGACGAGTAGAATCATGCCGTTTGGATACATTTAGTCAATCCTGAACTGTTGGTGAACCTTGAGTGAAAGCGGCAAAGCTTTTATCCTGTTTTGGCCAGCTTCAAATTAAAGTGTGTTCTGAATGTTCAGAAGTTTCAGAGTCCTTAAAATAGACAACACTTGAATATTCACTTCTTATTTCAGTTAAGTTTTCTCACCTTCCTATATGGATTAGGATTCATTCCATGGTGCAAGATGATGTTTTTTGTTATCTAGAAACTGCAGGGTGGAGGGGGGGGGGGGGTCGTTGGATCTGATAGTACAGTTTTATTTACAATTGAGATCTCCAACACATTTAGTTTAATGGTATATAATCACTCTTTAAAATGGTTTGTCCATGGCCACACGAACACATCTTATTTTCATGCATCAGAAAGTACAACATGGGTTACATTATGCGAGCTCTGAAACAAAATTACATAGGCACTCCTCGTCGCTTCCTCCCTGGCCCTTCATGTGTATCCTGAGCATGACTCGTAACAAAATGAGCAAACGAGTTATGAGGGGGTATCCTTGATTCCCATGAAATTAAAATGAAGTCTTCTTTTGGTCTAACACTAGGATCTGTTATCAATTGCCCAAATGTCACACTTGGCGATTGCTTCTTGGTTGAAACATTAACTGTATAACGTGTCATGCTAAGTGGATGCAATGCAAAGTCCGTTATGTCCACCGGATGGCCTTGTTCTATAAGGATGGTTGGGTGCACACCATATATGGAGAGGTTTCTTTTAACCATTCGTATCCCCCTTTCCAATATACCACGCCAGAACTGAACATTGAGGTTCCTTCTCAACACATCCGCAAACATATTTGTTGCGACAAGTGAACCTTGTGTACTGTGCAAAACCTTGGCATATTTATCTGCTATTTCTACAAGCCGTGGATGTTACATGGGGTCTACACTTCCAAATACCAGTGTCTTGAGAAGGTACCTCAACTCGTCATAAGACAGAACAGTTAGGAAAATCGGTTTCACCGATCCGAATCGAGCTAGCCTTTGAAGTCTACTAATGATGATGATCTTGCTTCCTCTGCCCATTGTTATGACAAAGGAGTGAAACTTTTTCCAATCATCGTCTTCTATATCAGAAGCAAACGTAATAACCACCAACACCATCCCAAACATGCTCCTTCCGTTGTCAAGTATCCTCATAAAGCTGTCTCCATTCAAGTGCAAAATGGAGGAGAAGCGTGAGTGAACCCTTTCGTCGCCACACACATGAGCAACCAAAGTTTTCTTTCCTACCGAGGCACCACCTATGACTGGAAGAATGGCAGGTGCATGATCACCATGAGGGTCATTGTGCTGCAGCAAGAAGATCAAGAGCTTCTGCTTCTCAGCATGCCGGCCGAACATGAAGTTTTCGGTGTAAAGATAAACGTCGTATGGCCTACGAGACATGCGTTCGCATCCACCCAGAAGCACGACAAATTCTGCCATGTTAGCAACAGCAATTTCTAAGCTTTCCAAGGCATCATGTGACTCGAGGTGCACGGCCTTGCCAGTTGTTCGAGAACGGTTGGCTAAATACAAGCAGCTGATGGATGAATCGTTGCTAACCTCGTCGAAGCTTCCACTGTCTTGGAGGGTTCAGTACCTCAAGGTGTCCAGCACGCGGCATCCTCGGTACATGGCCTCTGAGAGCTTCTTGAGTTGTGTCATCATTCCAGAGTTGGTAATGTACCGTGCGTCCGCCTCCTCGACGATGGTGCCAGCCCTCATCAGGAGGTGCTGCAACCTCTCCACCACCTTCTTTTGCTCCTCTGGGTGTGCATGGCTTAAGGAGGAGCGATACTTGTTCATCAGGAAGGAGATGAACCTGCTCAAAAGTTCACCTGTAACTGCAGATATGGCAACCTCCATGGATTGATGAGGGAATCCTTCTCTCTGGACAAATTAACTGGCCTCTGCGGACACTTTATTTTTTTTACCGAAGCCTCTGCGAACTCTTACAGTGACTTAAAATATAGAAAAGTTTGTAGCGATGACTACAACATCAACTACGACGAATTCAAGGGTGTGTGATCACATGGGCACTTAATTGTCTAAACGCCCAAACATGTTGACAAGGACAAGCGAACTGTCCAAGCAGCATGAAAACATAGACCAGTATTTCTAGTACTCATGGTAGGTCCAACATTAACTATTGTTCCAATAACAAAAATGTATATTATCTTGCATTGGACTCCATCCTTTCACATTTTACATGGCAACCCATATATATGTGCACTCTACCACCTCTAACCAAGTTTGACCGTGTGATGTTATGTGCATTTGTATTGCAGTATTGTACTCCCTTTGTAACAAAATGTAAGGGGTGTTTAACAATTGTACGTGAAACAAAAAAAAACGTCCTATATTTTGTTACAGAGGGAGTAGCTGTATATAATAAAAGTACATAAAAAATGAAAATCATGGTCACTCACATGTGGCACCAACATATAGTCAGCAACACTCTTAACCATGTCGAACGTCTGAGTTTTGAAGATATCTTACCGCCTAGGCTTTATTTGGCCTTTTTGGGAACGGTGAACTTCTTTCAGATTGTTGTAGGTATTGGACACTAGTCCAAAAAAAAACTTTCAAAAGGAATCTTGCTGTAAGATAAACTTATATATGTGTACACATTTGTTTTTCAGATTCATGCAGGTATTGGATACTTGTACAAAGTTGATATTTGGATTGGCTCTCATAATATTCAAGAAAACAAATTCACGTCCGGAAGCGACCATCCTGATTGCAACTCATTGGTAAGGAACGATGCACACTTTATCTTGGTCAGTAATGAGAAATACAATTCACTTCTTTATGTATGAAAACAATTCGCTTGTATATTCACTTCCTTGGTTCTTCAGAACCCAATCATGAAGTGTGTTCAGTCTTGAATCAAAAACTGTTGCACCTTGTGATTCTTCAGAGTTCAGTCTTGACCTGATACTGATCTCCACAATGGTAAACATGGAAACCAAAAATAGTATGATGCAACCTGGACGATAACATCTTTTTGTTTAATACTAAAACTAGGAGTATTCTTCCAACTAGACTCCCTGTAATGATTAAGTATGGTCTGAGCAATTACCAAAGAATGGAACACTCTGGAATGGACAAAAACTGCTTCATCATTTGGCCCAAAAACTAACAGAAGGACCTCGAACGGACATGGCGCAAACAGTGGTTTTCATGATTGTTTTCAGATTGGAAAACAAAAATCCAGAAGAGAAATGGTACACTCGCGCCACTAGATAAATGTTGAGTTCCACGGTTCCACTTTAACGGTGGCACTCGTGCTTTCTCTCTACCCTGTGGCTTCTTGTGGTTCTTGATCATACATTTATTAGCATAGAAGTTTCTGCGTGTCGATGTGCTGAAGAGATATATGTTTTAGAACAATAGAGAGTACTCCCAGAGTGGAGTTTTTAATGATTTCATATTTGGCTCAAACTTATCAACACGCATCAATTCAAAAGGTCGAGAGGTGTGGCTACTACCTCTGGTGTGCATGTAGGGAAATCTTATAAGCTAGTAGTAAAATGAGAATCAAAGGTGTCAACTTCATTCTACTTGTGCTATAGCTTAGATATGATGGTTTGTCTTGACTTTTGTCCTTGATGACAAAACACGACAAACAGGGAGCTGAGATGACGAGCAGGATGATGTAGGGCAGAATATGATGGTTTTACCATTAAGCTTCCTATGCAGCCAGGGTTACCAAATCATCGACCTTAACCTGCTTTGCAATAGAGGTGACCGTTTTTACTAGTACTCGTTGTACTATTGTTTGTTTGAAAATATGCTATAATATATATAAATTTGATACCCTATACTAGAGTACAAATTTGTTGAGAAAAAATATACTAATCTGAACATGAGAAATGTTTTCGAATGGATAAATGCTGGGTGCTTGAGATAGAGATGAATATTGTAGTTCGAGCATATAAAACAACATTGAACCATTGACTGACGAGTTCAAGGGTGTGTGGTCACACATGCACTTAATTGTCTTAACGTCCAAACAAGTGAGAAGGACTAGCCAATTGTCCAAGCAACATGACAAAATTGGCTAGTATTTTTAATATAAGTGGTAGGTATTTTTTTATTTTTTTAGAAAAGGAGGATGACCCCCGGCCTCTGCATATGGGAGATGCATGCGGCAATTTTATTGATTATTCTCGAGAACCTTACAAAGTAGAACAACAATATGCCTGAATCCATCAGCTTGGCAACATCTGCCGCTACTCCTATCCAAATGATGAAGGGGTGCAAGCTGGGCCGCATACCCAGACCTCTCACATAAGCCTAACATCTAAAGCCGGAGGCCCCGTCCGAGCCATCTACCGGGTCCGGGGCTCAAACCGGTCCGACGCACTCACATGTGTCGTCGCCGCCATCTTCCACTGGTCCATATTCAGAGCAAATTGAGGTGACAACCTTGGCAGGTCCTCCACCATTGACGCCACCACGACGCCAAACGACGACCTCCACCTACGCGAGACTTGGCAGGTCCTCCGCCATTGACACCACCACGACGCCAGACGACGACCTCCACCTACGCGAGTCCATCTCCAAGCAACAGACGTATATCCATGATAGGATAGGGCCGCACCACCACCGTCACCGACCACCCACAAGCGCCACCCAACCCCAAGGTTCCCAAAGCAGCGCCTTCAAGAAGGGAACGGCGCCGTGAGCGTCGTCGCCGCCCAACAAAGTTAGGGCTTTCGCTCGCGAGACCTAGGGGAAGGTGAAGTGAGGAGATCAGTCCATACCGACGCCGCCAAGGAGGGGAACATCAGGCGTCGCCGTCGGCGCGGCCGGTCATGGCCGGCCAGGGATTTCGCCAGAACTAGATCCCCGCCACCAGCAGCGCCTCCTGTACAAAACCAGTGACCAAGAGGAAGCGTGGCCCGACCAGGCTGGCCCGCACGCCGAACAAAGGAGGAGGGGAGGCGCCATATCGCGCACACCGACCGCTGCAGAAGCTGCCGCCAACGACCACCGGATCCCGCCGCCCGCGCGGCCGGGATACAAGATCCACCGCCCGCACAGCTGCTAGCCGGCCGTGCCTTGCCAATGGAGCCGCCACTCCAGATCCGGGGTTCCCCACGCGGAAGCAGGGCAACTGAGGCCCCGCCGCCACCATCCTTGGCGCCCCGGGCTTGCCCGGCGGCTGCCTCAGGCGGCGGCGAGGAAGGGAAGAGGGGGGTGGGGTGGGGGGGTGAGTAGGAGGGGTGGCTAGGGTTAGGAGGAGGGGCGGCTCTCTGCATTCTTTAGAAAAAATGTATATTTAATCATCATACATTTGTTTTTCGTTGGACTCGTTTTACATTTTATACGTACTAGAGAATGGAAAGACTGGGACCTCATCTCCATGGAGACATCCAGCAGATCACTCATGAATGTGCGATGGCGGAAACGTCTTACCTCGTTAGAGGCGACGGGTTCGTGTTATATAGCAGGGGTGCATCTCCCTGAACAGCGCATACATAAGTTGTTGGGATTACAAGAGATCAAGGCTTGGAGAACAAGAGATAGAGTTGGTTACAAAGAGATAGAGATAAAGAGAAGATACTCCTACCAACCTATCCTATACCGAGCCTGTATTCAACAGAAAAGATATGTATGCTAGGTGGTGCGCTAGGTACACAAGTATGACATGTTTGACACCCTCCCTTAATCATAACTTCATCAAGTTGATATTATGCTTAAAAGCTTCAAAACTCCTTGTTGGCAATGGTTTAGTGAATCCATCTGCAATCTGATCTCTAGAGTGTACAAACCGAATATCAAGTTGTCTTTGAGCAACCCTTTCTCGGACAAAGTGAAAATCTATTTCAATGTGTTTTGTTCTTGCATGGAACACAGGATTTGCAGACAGATAAGTAGCACCAAGGTTGTCACACCATAGGCATGGAGCTTGCTTACTTTTCACACCAAGTTCCTTGAGCATGGACTGCACCCATATGATTTCAGCTGTAGCATTTGCTAGTGCTTTATATTCTGCTTCTGTACTTGACCTGGAGACTGTAGCTTGCTTTCTAGCACACCAGGAGATCAAGTTAGGCCCAAAAAATATTGCAAAACCATCAGTAGAACGTCTGTCATCCAGGCATCCTGCCCGGTCAGAGTCAAAAAAGGCACTGACAAGAGTAGAAGACAATCTGCTGAAGTTGAGACCAACACTTACAGTATTTTTGACATATCTTACTATACGTTTGGCAGCAGTCAAATGAACAGTAGTGGGTGCATGAAGGAACTGACATACTTTGTTGACAGCAAAAGAAATATCAGGTCTGGTGAGAGTAAGGTATTGAAGTGCTCCTACCAGACTTCTATATTTTGTGTTGTCTTCTTGACTCAGAGATGTACCTTCTGTAAGAGATAACTTTTCTGAGCTAGACAATGGAGTGGGTGTAGGTTTACAACCTTGCAGACGGACCTTCTTGACCAGGTCAGTAGCATATTTTTCCTGAGAGAGATGAAGTCCATCTTTGTGCTTCTTCACCTCAATTCCAAGAAAATAATGCAAGTCTCCAAGATCTTTTAAAGCAAAATCAGCCCCCAAGTCTTTCAACAGTCCTGTGATTGCTTCATCAGATGAACTTGTCACAATAATATCATCAACATATATGAGGACAAATATGCATGTGTTGAACTTGTTGTAGATGAACAATGAGGTGTCAGACTTGGAAGGAATAAAACCAAGTGTTTGCATTTTGTGACAGAGACGAGAATACCAAGCCCTTGGTGCTTGCTTTAGACCATATAGTGCCTTATCAAGTTTGCATACATAAGAGGGAGTAGTTTTACTTTCAAACCCAGGAGGTGGTTTCATGTACACTTCCTTTTCCAGAACACCATGGGGAACGCGTTCTGTACATCTAGCTGTGTGAGACTCCAGCCCCTGGAAACAGCAATAGACAAAACAAGACGAATGGTTGCAGCTTTTACAACTGGACTAAATGTGTCCTCATAGTCTATACCATATCGTTGTTTGAAGCCTTTTGCAACGAGTCTAGCCTTGCATCTATCAATAGTTCCATCAGACTTTCTTTTAATCCGAAATACCAACTTGCAATCAATCGGGTTTTTACCTTGCTGTGGAGGAACTAAGTGCCATATCTTATTTTTCTTTAGTGCCATAAATTCTTCATTCATTGCTTTCTGCCACCGTTCATCACCAAGAGCTTCTTCAAGTATGTTTGGTTCATCAGGTTCACCTGTAGAACAAATCATACCATATTTGGTTATATGCTTATAATTGACAGGTTGTATTACCCCTTTTTGAAGTCTTGTGCGACGTGGTGATGAAGTAATCAGCGGTGTAGCCACAGAGGATCCTGCGGGCTGAACAGGAGTCGCTGTTGCTGATCCCGAGAGGGATTCGCTGCCCGCTGCAGCCAAATCTGCAAGGCTTGGATCTTTTGTGGCAGGTGGCGTTGATGGATCAGCAGCAGCGTCCGCAGAAGATCCCGGTGGAGAGGGCATCTCATCATTGCCGCAATCAGCCTCGGATCACGCACGTCGTGCTGGCGTATCCTCATTGGGTCGAACGCGTGTCGGGCGGCTGGGTCCAGCACCAGCGCCGGGCGCTGCTCCTGCTCCTGGCCCCACTTCTGTCAGGTGAGCCGGGACGCGCCGCATGTAGTGTTGTGGACGGGCGCCGAACCGTGCACCACCCAGGCCAGTCGCGATGAGCCATGTGTCAGCCGGGGATTGGTGCAGAGGTGGCGATGCGCCTCGGCCGGTGGAAGGCGACCGCGTGGCATGCCCTGAGGCGAGCGGGCGGAGCGGGGTCCTGGCGCGCCTGACGCGTCTGCTCCTGCACCTGTGGATCCCGAGGGAGATCATGTATGCTGCTGCTGAACGGATCCCGAGGAGGATCTGCCTCCTGGTTCGCGACACTTAAAATGTCGCCCTGATGAGGCGTTTGTTTCACCGTTTTCTTCACCAGTTTTGTCATTTTCTCTTGTTTCATCACAAAACTCAAGTGTGCCATTAGTAAGAGGATGTGTCAGCAGTTGATCATCATTAGTTAGTCCCCCTTGATCAAGACCGGAGAGATGAGGAGGTAGGAGGAGAATTTCCTCACGAAGAAGGGCGCCGGCATTTGGATGGAGATCAGCAAAAGGAAACTTGGTTTCATCAAATACGACATCCCTGGAGATATAGACGTGACCAGAGGAGACATCTAGGCATTTAACACCTTTGTGTTGGGCGCTATATCCTAGAAAGACAAACTGTTTTGAACGACATAAGTTTGCGTTTGTTATATGGGCGAAGATTGGGCCAACACGCACACCCGAAGACACGAAGAGATTGTAGTCGGGTTTAGTGTGGAGAAGTCGTTCTAGGGGAGTTTCATTATTGATGACACGACTAGGAAGCATATTTATGATGTGGACAGCGGTGAGAAAAGCCTCATCCCAAAACTTGAGGGGCATGGATGCGCCGGCGAGGAGGGCTAACCCAACCTCAACTATATGCCTGTGCTTGCGTTCAGCAGAGCCATTATGTTGGTGAGCATGTGGGCATGACACATGGTGTGATATGCCAAGGGTTTGGAAAAAGGAGTTTAATTTTTCGTACCCCCCCCCAATCAGATTGCACGGCAGTGATCTTGCTATTGAATTTTCGTTCAAGTAGAGCTTGAAAGTTTTTGAAAACTTGAAAGACATCTGATCTCTTCTTGAGAAGATAGAGCCAAGAGAATTTACTGTAGTCATCTATGAATCTCACATAATAAGTATGTCTACCAACAGAACTAGGGGCAGGACCCCAAACATCAGAGAAGATTAATTGCAAAGGTTGTGTAGAAACACTAGTAGATATGGGATACGGCAATTGATGACTTTTAGCTCGTTGACAGGAATCACAAATGGTTTCAAGATTTCACTCACCAACATAGGGGAGCTTATTTTTCCTAAGCAATTTTTCAACTAAAGAGAAAGCAGCATGTCCTAATCGATCGTGCCACCGTGTTGACGAGAGTTTGGCAACACCATAGGCTTGTTTATTGAATCTTCTTCGCTCCGGAAGCAACGGGTAGAGCCCTCGAACGCATCTACCTCGATAGAGGATTTTCTTCGTTGCCTGATCCTTGATCAAGAAAAAATAAGGATGAAACTCAAGAAAGACATGGTTGTCAATGGCAATTCTATGAACAGAAAGAAGATTCTTATCGGCACTAGGGACATGCAAGATTTTCTTTAGATGAATTTTACGACGAGGGGTACTAAAAAATGAGTGACCAACATGACTGATCCTCATACCTTCACCGTTGGCAGTGTTGATTTGATCTTTGCCACGGTATTTTTTCCTTCATAGTGACCTTCTCGAGCTCATTGGTGATGTGATTTGTGGCGCCGCTGTCGACATATATACAAGTTTGTGTCAACACCGTAGGAGCCGTCAGCAGCTGCAGCAACCTTGTCGTCGTCTTGGGAGGAATCATCATCGTCCTCATAACGGTACCAGCAGTCTTTGGCCGTGTGCCCGAGTTTGCCACAGATCTGACAGCGCGGCACGTCCGGGCGAGACCTGCTGGAACCGCCGCCACGGCGAGGCTTGGAGTTGGTGGGGCGGCTGTTGCGGGAGTTGGAGGAGCCACCGCCGTTGTTGTTGTTGCCGCCTGACCTCCCCTTGCCGCGAGGAGAGCCACGCGAACGAGGGCCGCCACCACGACCATGAGAGGCAGCGTTGGCCGAGGACTTGAAGCCACCAGAGGAGCCATGGAATTGGGCCATGCGCTGGTCGAAGTTACTCAGCATGGCATAGAGCTCGTCGAGGGTGACAGGCGTGATGCGGGCGTCGAGAGCAGAGACGAGCGGCTGGTAGTCGACGTCGAGCCCGTGGAGGATGTACGAGATCAACTCGTCGTCCTGGATGGGTTTGCCGGCGGCGGCGAGTTCATCGGTGAGGCCGCGCAGGGAGGCGAAGTAGGAGGTGACCGATTGGTTGCCCTTCTGCGCGTTGATGAGCGCAGTTCGAATGTTGTTGACGTGGCTGAGCGATTGTGACGAGAACATGCCCACCAGTGCCACCCAGAGCGCGCGCGCTGTGGTGATCGCGGTAACCGCGACCAGCACCTCCTTGAAGAGAGTACTCAGCAGATAGCCGAGCACTTGTTGGTCCTCCCTGACCCAAATTGGGTGGAGAGGGTTGGGCGCAGAAGACTCCTTGCCGTCTTTTTCTTTGGTGACGTGGAGTTGTTCCGGCTCTGGCGAGGTGCCGTCGACGTAGCCGAAGACACCGGCGCCCCACAGGTGGGGTGTAACCTGCGCGCGCCACAGCATGTAGTCGTGCGGTTGAGCTTCTCGGTAACCTGGCCATTGAGGATGGTTTGGGAGACGCCGGAGGATGAAGACATGGCTACGCACTAGATGCAATCGGGGAAGCTAGATTGGAAAAGGAGAGCTCTGATTACCATATGCGATGGCGGAAACGTCTTACCTCGTTAGAGGCGACGGGTTCGTGTTATATAGCAGGGGCGCACCTCCCTGAACAGCGCATACATAACTTGTTGAGATTACAAGAGATCAAGGCTTGGAGAACAAGAGATAGAGTTGGTTACAAAGAGATAGAGATAAAGAGAAGATACTCTTACCAACCTATCCTATACCGAGCCTGTATTCAACAGAAAAGATACGTACGCTAGGTGGTGCGCTAGGTACACAAGTATGACATGTTTGACAATGAAGACTAGTGCATCCTCATCGTCCAGAACCAGCAGAGAGGTGAGCTTTAATTATTATTTTCCGCCTCATGAATCTCTTCTTTTTTAAAACTTCTCTCTGTGTTGGCATGTTCTTTTATTTTCTGATTCATTTTGTCTGCCTCCATTCTTGCTTCTAGCCTTTTCAATCACCTTTGTTTAGCAGACATACGTGCAAACAATTTAAGGCCAACATTTATCATCTTGCGTTCCTCTGTAGTAGTGTGTTAAGAAGCTATGTACTTTCCGAGCGCAAAATTGACTACATATGACCATATCTGCTAAGTTGTCAAGCAGCCATAATCAAAATATACCCCCGAAGGCTACTTCTACTCCAAGAACGTCAATATCAGCAAAAAGAAAAGGTTAATTCCTTTCGCATTTCATCCACCCAAGCTGGGGCTCTATACTCCCACACGGTTAGGCACTTGGTAGTTACTTCACTTGAGATTAGAACCTTTAGGCACTTGGTAGTTAGTTCACTTGAGATTAGAACCATAAAACAGCTAACGAAAGACAACGAGGAAATGGTAAATGACAAGTAGAATTATGTCGTTGGATTCACTTGGTGACTCCTGGACCATCGATGGATCTTGAGTGAAGGCGGCGAAGCGAATGATGATTTCCCCCTGTTTTGGCCAGCTTCAAATTTGGAGTGTGTTCTGTATGTTCAGAAGTTTCAGAGTCCTTCAGTACAAACAACACTTGAACAGTATTTCTTTCCTTATTCCAGAGTTTCCTTAAGTAGCTTCAAAGTGGGTCGGGCTCCGGGTTGCTTTCCGAAGGCAGGAAGAAATCTAATATATATATATATATATATATATATATATATATATATATATATAATCTAGTCATTTATTGAAAAAATAGGCTTTCGTTTATTTTATATTCCAAAAATAATTAATTTCGAAATTAGTTTTTTTAATTAAAAAATAGCTATTATTGGTGCATTTTTAGCAAAGATTATTGGGTTTGGTGTCTTCAGTTTTTAATGCCAAGTGCAAAAAGCCCGGCCCAGGGAATGATTAGGCCTAAGAGAATCCTTCACCCAACCCCCAATTTGCTGTGCCTTTGATGTGTGGGACCCAGTAGTCAGCGTCTATCAGTGATGAATCCTTCCCCCAATCCCCAAACCACCATGGCGGCCACCGGCGAGCTGCGCCGCCGCCCAGCACATAGCATCCCAGTCACGCCGCGCGTCGTGCAGAGCCATGGTGGTTGCCGACTTCAAGTGCGGAGAGGGAGGCGCCTGGCTGGGTCGACCGGGAGCACCTCAAGGGCTGGCCGAGGGCATGCTGGATGCAGTGCGACGCCGCGGTGCGTGCTCCCCGAGTTCGTCAAAATCGATTCCTCGGTAATTTCAGTTCAGAAATGTTTCAATTTCCTAAATTTTGCAAAAATATTACTGATTTTGTGTGAGGCTCTGATTTCTCCTAGCGCCTAGCAGACTGTAGTCTGACCTGATCTCGTTTTTGTGGCGTCCGCATCCCCAGCACAGCACAGCACAAATCAGAGCTCCATCCTCTTTTGTATGTAGGGTTGCCGTTGCTTGATTAGATGGAGTGGAACCATGGAGTTTACACGCACGTAGTATTGTTGTTGCTTGGTCGATTGCAGGCATGTATGCACTGGTATCAGCAAAACGCATACTATAGATGATGGTGTCATGATTAATATATGTTTCACTGGTAAGCCACCTTGCTGAGACTAGCTACAGATAGTGACGACACTTTAGATGATGTTAGCTGTCTAAGAAGTGCAGGCAGTGGATTGTTGGATCTGATAAAGCATACAAAATTTCCTTCTGATTTCCCTTTGTGTATGCTATAAAACACTTGGGGTCTGCCCCCTTATTCTGAAATTTATTAAGGTAAGAAATATCCATCCCCCCCCACCCCCCCCCCCCCCCCCCCCCCACACACACACACACCCAGAACAAAAACATAATAAGAATTCAAAATACAACAAGAGTTACATTGCACGAGTTCCGAAACAAAATTAGATAGGCACGCCCCGTCGCTTCCTCCCTGGCAAGGCACCAACTTCATGTGCGTCCTGAGCATGACTTGTAACAAAATGAACAAATGATTCATGAGGGGGTATCCTTGATTCACATACAATTAGGTTGAAGTCTCCTTCTGGTCTAACACTAGGATCTGCTAGAAGTTCCGCCAATGTCACACTTGGTGATTCCTCCTTGATTGGAACATTACTTGTATAAGGTGTCATGCTAAGTGGATGCAAAGCAATGTCCGTTATGTCCATTGGATGGCCTTGTTCTATGAGCATGCTTGGGTGCGCACCGTGTAGGAACAGGTTTCTTTTAGTGTATCTTGTCCCCTTGTCCAATATGCAACGCCAAAACTGTACATCAAGATTCCTTCTCAACACACCTGCATACGCATTTGCGGCGATAAGTGAACCTTGCTTGTGCAACTCCTTGGTAACTTCATCTGCTATTTGTACTAGCCGTGGATGTTCTGCCGGGTCTACGCTCCCGAATGCCATTTTCTTAAAAAGGTAGCTCAACTCATCATAAGACAGAACACTTAGGAGAATCGGTTTCACCGATCCAAATCGGGCTAATCTTTGTATTCTACTTAAGATGATGATCTTGCTTCCTCTGCACATTCTTATGGCAAATGAGTGAAAAACTTTCCAGTCGTCATCACATACATCAGAATCAAACTCAATAACTACCAACATCTTCACCCCAAACGTGGTACTTCCATGGTCAAATACTCTCAAGAGGCTATCCCCATTCAGGTGCAAAACAGAAGAGAAGCACGAGCGAACCCTTTCATCACCACACACATGAGCAACCAAAGTTTTCTTCCCAACCCTGACACCACCTATGATTGGAAGAACTGCTGGTGCATCACCAGGAGGGTTGTGATGCAACAAGAAGCTCAAAAGCTTTTGCTTCTCAGCTTGTCGGCCGAACATGAAGTTGTCGGTATAAAGATAAATGTCGTACGGCCTACGAGACATGCGCTCACATCCACCCAGAAGCACAACAAATTCTGCCATGTTAGCAACAGCAATTTCTAAGCTTTCCAAGGCATCATGTGACTCAAGGCGCATTGCCTTGTCTTCCTTCTCAGTTGCTGTTCGAGAACGCTTGAAACGAATGGCTAAATACAAGCTGCTAGATGAGTCGTTGATGCTAACCTCATTGAAGCCTTCACTCTCTTGATGGGTTTTGTACCTCAAGGTGTCCACCACGCGGTGTCCTCTGTACATGGCCTCAGAGAGCATCTTTAGCTGCGTAATCATCCCACAGTTGACTATGTACCGTGCATCCGCCTCCTCGACAACGGTGCCGACTCTCATCAGGAGGTGCTGCAGTCTCTCCGCTAGCTTCTCCTCCGAGCGTTGATGGTTTGAGCAGTACTTGTTCATCAGGAAGGAGATGAACCGGCTCACAAGTTCTCCTGCAACTGCAGATATGGCAACCTCCATGGCCAGGATTGATGAGGGAGGCTGCTTGCCGGTCTCTGGACAAATAAACCATGCCGGTCTTCGCCAAGTCTTGCAAAGAGTTGGTGAAATTTAAAAGTCCCCAAGGAAGAGTAAACCGTTGACTGCAACGAGTGGGTGGGTGACACGCAGATACTTGTCAAAACGTCTAGAACATGTGATAGAGCACAAGCCAATTTTCCAAGGTTGACAGGAAATTTGTATGGTGGGTCCAAATTGATTATTATTCCATAGAGAACCGCCATTAATTGTATATTTGATTATCTTTCTATTTGTCTTTCATTGGACTCCTTTTCCATTTTACATGCAAGGGAATTAATGGCATCCCATATATGCATTCTACTAGAGCAAAGTTTGACCATGGAAATTATTCGGGGCACTTCAGTGAAGGAGAAGAGGTGTTGCAACTTATCGGCAAGGAAACGATATGCTCCCCTTTTATCAGTGGTGGAGAAGCAATGTGCAGCTCATTGTCAGTGATGATGACAGCCACAACTCCATGGACTACAGTAATCATTCACGGCACATGTATGTAACTTGCTTCTGTGTAAATTTGCTTCGGAACCTAGTCCGACACTGTGTAGCTTATTTCTTGTGTGCTACTTCAGTCTTTAATCGAAAACGGTTGCAGCTTGTGCATTCTTCAGAATTCACGCTTCGCGTGATGTTAATCTCCACAGTAGTATGATGCGGCAGGGTTACAAGATGCTCTGAAATGGACCGAAACCGCTTCATCGTTGTGGCCTCGGTACATGGCCTCTTAGAGGCAGAGCATCCTGAGCTGCACCATCATCCTGGAGTTGGTTATGTATCAAGCTCCACCTCCTCTGATTGTGCATGGCTGAGGGAGTGGACTGGTACTTCGTCAGGAAGGAGATTAACTGGCTCACAAATTCACTTGCAACATCAACCTTCATAGCCAGGATTAATAAAGTAAGCTGCTGGTTGGTGGGGTGCTAAACACGGATACTTTGTTTAATTAAAGGCCCAAAGACGTGACCAGGACCAGTCAATTTTTCAACCAGCTTGAAAAAGAATTGGGCGACCAGTATTTGTAGTGTTCATGGTAGGTCCAAATTGGTTATTGTCCCGTTGCCAAATGTATATTCAATCATCTTTGCATTTATCTTTCGTTGGACAGCATCCACATTTTACGAGGGAATGGCATCATCCCATATATGGGCAGTCTACTATTGCAACGTTTGACCATGGAAATTGTCTGGGTTTTTCCAGATGAACTTCAGTGGAGAGAAGCAGCGCGCAGCTCATTGACAAGGAAATGATATGCGCCCTTTTTATCCTGGTCAGTGATGAGAATCACAACTCTATACCTTTCTGAGCACATGTAACTAGTTTGTTTCTAGATTTGCTCATTTTGTTCCGTCAGACCCCACTCAAAATTGTCTCATGTGTGCATTATTAGAGTCCAGGCTTGACCTGACGTGGATCTCCACAATGGTAAAAAAGGAAAGGGAAACTTGCATTGGTTTTGTTATTAATAAACTAAAATTACTCTTCCTACAAGAAACTGTTTGGTACCCCCTGTATATTTGCTCCGTACTGAGTACGATCAGAACAATTAGCAAAACATGAGGCGGTTAAAATTTACGAAAAATAAATGCTTGACCATTGTGGCCCAAAATCAAACAGGAAGGCCTCAAGGAGGACTGAGTGGCCCAAAATGAACTCTCTGCCAAAAAGGCACTTGGCAGTTAGTTCAGCTAAGATTAGCATGTTAATTTATTTTCTGATTCATTTTGTCTGCATCCATTCATGTTTTTAGTCTTTTCAACCACCTTTGCTTATCAGATATCCGTACAAACAATTTAAGGCCAACATTTATCATCTTGCGTTCCTTAGTGGTAGTGTGTTAGGTTATCTATTTTCTGAGCACAATATTGACTACATATGACAATATCTGCTAAGCTGTTGAGCAATCATAATAAAAATATACCTCAGAAGCTACATGTACATGCTGCTAAATGCATGTTGCCGTAGCGACATGGTGGATCTGGGATGAGGATACAAGGGAAGTTTGACTACTTCTAGTGTAAGAACGTAAATATCTTGCATTTCATCCACCCAAGCTGGGGCTGTATACTCTCACAATAGTTGGGCACTTGGCAGTTAGTTCAGTTGAGATTTGAATCTTAAAAGGCTAACTAAAAACAACAATGAAATGGCAAATGACGTGTAGAATTATATCGTTGGATTCACTTGGTGACTCCTGAACCATCGATGAATCTTGAGTGAAGGCGGCAAATTGAATGATGCTTTTCTCCTGTTTTGGCCAGCTTCAAATTTAGTTTGTGTTCTGAATGTTCAGAAGGTTCAGAGTCCTTAAGTAGACAATGCTTGAACACATATTTCTTTTTCTTGTTTAAGTTGAACTTTTCTAACCTTCCTATATGGATCAGGAATCGCAAAATGGTCTGAGATGATGTTGTTTTGTTATCTAAGCGCAGGAGGATCTTTGGATCTAATAGAAAATACAGTTCTATTTTTAGTTGAGATTTCCAATACATTTAGTTGAACGATATATAATCACTCAGAACAGTTTGTCCATGACCATGTGAATACATACATTTGACATCTATTAAAAAAATACAACATGAGATACATTCCGTGAGTTATGAAACAAAATTAGGTTGGCACTCCCCGTCAATGCATTTTTGTGCTCCCTTCCTTCCTTCCTCCCTGGCAAGATGGCCTCTGTGCTTTTCGATCCCTGGAGGACTGCTCATTTTTGCTAGTTTGGGAGGACACAAACGATCGCAAATTTGCAATGATGACCCTGCGCAAGCGGGAGCTACATGCACCGGGCTGCCCTTTATATACACTATGCCTGCACATGACGGGCCAGGGGCCAAGAGCGGCCGCCCATTGTTGGATGGTACAGCATACAACATTGAGATCTCTAACACACTTAGTTGAATGGTCTATAACACATCCATTTGTCATGTATCTAACAGTACAAGAGTTACATTACACACAAAAAATTAGATTGCCACTCCTTGTCGCTTCCTCCCTGACAGGGGGCTACCTTCATGTGTATCCTGAGCACAACTTGTAACAAAATTAGGAAATGATCTATGAGGTGGTATCCTTGATTCCCATGTAACTAGAGTGAAGTCTCCTTTGGGTCTAATACCAGGATTTGTTATAAGATCCCCAAATGTCACACTTGGCCATTTCTCCCTGACAGGAAACCTAACACTATAAGGTGTCATTCTAAGTGGATGCAGAGCAAAGTCCGTTATGTCCACTGGGTGACCATGGTAGATAAGCGTGTTCGGGTGCATGCCGTAAATGGCAAGGTTTCTTTTAACCATTCTCATCCCCTTGTCCAATATGCGACGCCAAAACTTAACATCCAGATTCCTTCTCAACACATCTGCATAAGCATTTGTGGCGACAAGTGAACCTTCTGTACCGTGGAAATTCTTGGCAAATTCATCTGCTATTTGTACTAGCTGTGGATGTTCTGCGGGGTCCTCGCTCCCGAAGGATAGTGTTTTGAAAAGGTATCTCAACTCGTCGTAAGACATAGCACTTAGGAAAATCGGTTTCACCGATCCAAATCGGGCTAATCTTTGAAGTCTACTTACAATGATGATCTTGCTTCCTCTGCCCATTCTTGTGACCAATGAGTGAAACCTTTTCCAGTCATCATCACCTACATCAGAAGCAAACTCAATAACTACCAACATCTTCACCCCAAACTTGGTCCGTCCATGCCTCAAAAGGCTGTCACCATTCAAGTGCAAAACAGAAGAAAAGCGTGCGCGAACTCTTTCATCGCCACACGCATGAGCAACCAAAGTTTTTTTCCCGACTTTGGCGCCCCCTATGATCGGAAGAACGGCCGTTGCCTGACCACCACCAGGAGGGTCGTTGTGCTGCAACAAGAAGCTCAAGAGCTTTTGCTTCTCAGCATGCCGGCTGAACATGAAGTTGTCAGTGTAAAGGTAAGTGTCATAAGGCCTACGCGACATGCGCTCGCAACCACCCAAAAGCATAACAAATTCTGTCATGTTAGCAGCAGCAGCTTCTAAGCTTTCCAAGGCACCGTCCGACTCGAGGCACCCGGCCCCGTCGGCCATCCTCCGAGAACGCTTGATTAAATACAAGTGGCTGTTGAATGAGTCGTTGCTGCTAACCTCGTCGAAGCCCGCGCTGTTTCGGAGGGCGCGGTACATCAAGGTGTCCAGCACACGGTACCCTCCATACATGGCCTCGGAGAGCATCTTGAGCTGGGCCAACATCCCGGAGTTGGTTATGTACCGCCCGTCCGCCTCCTCGACGACGGTGCCAACGCGCATCAGGAGATGCCGCAACCGCTTCGCCAGATTCTGCTCCTTCGATTGTGCATGGATGGAGGAGTGGTACTTGCTCATCAGCAAGGAGATGAACCGGCTGACAAGTTCGCCTGCAACTGCGGACATGGCAACCTCCATGGGCAAGGATTGATGAGGTAACGCTGCTGGGCTGTCACTGGACTAATTTAACTAGGCTGGCCTCTAGCCAAGTCTTGCAGAGACTCTTTGCAAAATGGTGAAAAATCTCCAAGGATGACCAAGACCTTTGACTGAGACTCAAGTGGTTGTGTGCACAGTGATACTTTTCTAAACGTCCAAACATGTGACAATGAGAAGCCAACTTGTCCAGGCCACATTAATTATTGTTATATAAGTAATTGCATATATTTAATTATCTTTGCGACTGTCTGTCGTTGCATTTTTTGTTGAATTATGTGTGCTCTACTCTAACAAATTCTGACCGCGGAATTTTTGGGATATTTCTAGATGAGCTTGACTGGAGAAGCCGGCTGCCACTAGTTTCTGGCAAAGAAACTGGTTGGAGATGATACGCGTTGCAGCGAACGATGACGAGAACCGTGACTTCATGCCTGACTCCTTTGGTTTCTTCAGAGCCCGGTCAGTCAATCAGTACCTGTGTGTGGCTTATTTTTGTGCTGGTTTAGTTTAGTTGACCTGGTTTTGTTTCCTGTGCAAAACTGGAAGTTTTCTATGGAATATCCTATTTGGTGCAATTCTTCCGTCCGGTTTTGTGAAGTTTCTAGAATGTTAGAGGCGTATCTTTTGTTCGGTTTTTCTTCTGTTTTTTTCCTGTTCGTTTTTCTTTTCTTTTAAAAATTCATGAGCATTTTTAAAAAATCGCAGACTTTTTTAAAAATTCTGAACAATTTTTAAATTTGTTAACTTTTAAAAAGTTTGGGAACGTTTTTTCAAATTCATGAGCATTTTTTAATTTCATGAAGTTTTTTATTCCTTCTCAGTTTCTTTGCGTCTTGAAAAAGAAGGACAATTTTTGTTTGGCTTCCAAGTGGGCTGGGGAAATTGAGATTCTAGATTGGATTTTGGCTGAAAAAGTACCACCTGCCAGCCAATCAGAACGAAGCTGCCTGTTCTTTGTACATACAGTGACAAACAAGAGCTAGTGCCATATCCCGTCGCAGTGGGTGTACACGTACTTCCTCCATTCAACTCAACGATGTAACTAGGTATGGTGGCCTCACTGTAGATGTGTGAATGGCGATTTTTGAGTTAATGGCATCGATCGGTTTGTGGTGCCTAATATTGAAAAGGATAAATGAAGATATGTGAAGAACTAGAGGGTGACGCGCGCTTTGTTGCTACGTCCTTCAATATGAGTTAAGCCTCTCTCCCTTTTACTTCTTATCCGGTGGAGGCGAGCATGAGGGTTTGTGTTTCTTTTTACACATAATTAATACGGAAATCAACATATGGGGCACCCTGTTCATCTGGGCGTGGACCCAATCACAACACACATCACCGATTCACCGACGACCAGGAGCCAACATTCCTAGGAGTTTAGAATCTTATTCTTAGTATACTTTGTTAATATTGCATTTCTCTTGACCCCTTCATTTGGGTTCTTTTTGCAACGTCTACCGTCACGGACAGATAATTTTCTTAACGTCCAAACAGTTGACAAGGACAAGCCAACTTGTCCGAACCACACTAATTACTGTTACATGAGAAATTGTATATATGTAATTACCTTTGTGCATGTCTTTCGTTCCATCTTTTTATTCAATTGTGTGTGCCCTACTCTATCAATTTCTGACCACAGAAATTTCTCGAGATTTTTCCAGACGAGCTTGACTGGAGAAGCTAGGCGCCACTCGTTTCTGGCAAAGAAACTGGTTGGAGACGATACGCGTCGTGGCGAAGGATGACTAGAACCGCAACTCCATGCTTGACCCCTTTGGTTTCTTCAGAACCCGGTCAGTACGTCAGTCGGTCCCCGTGTGGCTTATTTTTGTGCTGGTTTGGTTTGGTTGACCTGGTTTTATTTGTTCCCTGTGTACAACTGGGAGTTTTCTTCTTAGTTGAAATTGTTTTTGTCTCTGTGATGTGATCAGTGAAATATCCTATTTGGCGGAATTCTTCCATCCGGTTTTGTAATGCTTCTAGAACATTCCAGGCATGTTTTTTGTTTTTTCTTCTGGTTTTCCTTTTCTTTTTTCTGTTCGTTTTTTCTTTATCCTATTATTTTTTTTTCTTTTTATTTTAAGAATCCTTGAACATATTTGTTGGTCGCGAAGTTTTTTTTCAAAATTGTGAAAATGTTAAAAAATTTATTTTTTAGAAAAAATCATGAATTTTTTCAAATTCATGTGCATTTTTTAATTTCATGAAATTTTAGTACAGTTGATTCTATCTCAGTTTTGTTGCTTCCTGATAAAATAATGGACAAATACACATACTTTGTATGACAGCAAGCTAGCCCATCTTCAAGTGATCTTAATGAGTTCGAGTGGGCTGGCAACATTGAGATTCTAGATCAGATTTGGGCTCAAAAGTCCAACCCAGCTGAGCTTCCTTCCGGATCCTCAAAACCACCTTTTGTTTTTCTTAACCTGTTTGTTTGAAAGCTCTTCTCAAATTGTTCGACTCTGAAGCATCATCGCAATCAAAACTCGACTAAATTCAGCTCAATTCCATGCGTGCAAGAGTCTTTGGCTCGGTTATACTGAATTTTGCCTTGAATGTAACTACCCCATCCATGCAGCACAACTCAAAATCCAGTTAGAATCATATTGTAGAAAACGGCATGCCCCCAACAAATGACCATTTAATTCTGTGTACCCTACTCTAGAAAATTTTGACCGCGGAAATTTCCAGAAAGAAACTGGTGGGAGACGGTACGCGTCGTGGCCCGTGGTGATGAGGACCATGACTCCATGCCTGACTTATTTGGATTCCTCAGAGACCGGTCAGTCCCCGTGTATCTCATTTTTGTGCTGGTTTACTTTTGTTGACCTGGTTTTGTTTCCTGTGCAAAGCTGGGAATTTTCTTCCCAGTTGAAATTGTTTTGTGGCTGTGATCAATAGGACCAGAGCCATCACTAAGAAGCGCTGAAACGGGCCAGAAGCGCTTCGTCATTCCAGCCCAAGACCGAACAGGATGACGACCTAAAGAGGGCCGCGCGGCCCAAAGGGAGCTATATTGCCAACGAGTGGGAGCTACGCAGCGCAGGGGGCAGGAAAATCCTATTCGCCGCTCTCTGCGGCGAACTGTCGAGGGATCGCACAGAGGAGAGCTGCGAGCGACCGACATGGGCCGGCCCACTTATACATAGTGCGTCCAACCGGGGTTTTTTCTGTATCGTTTTTTTCTGGTTCTTTTCGGCTTTCTATTGTTTTTTATTTTCGTTTTTTTCATTTTCTGTTTCTTTTCTTTATGTTTTTTTTTCAAAATTTGACAACTTTGCAAAATTTGTTCGCAAATTTAAGAAAAATGTTCGTTTTTCAATTTTTGTTCGTGAGCTTCAATAAATATTCCTATTTTTCAAAATTGTCCATGTTTTAAAATTTTGTTTGCGTTCGAAAAATGTTTAGGAATTTCAAAAAGTGTTGCAGCTTTCCAAATTTGTTCACAAATTTATAAAATGTTCATGTTTTCAAATTTTGTTCACAAATTGAAAAATGTTCGTAAATTCCATAAATTTGTTTGGGAGTTTCAAAAAATGTTCCTGTTCCAAAATTTGTTCACAAATTTCAAAAAATGTTCCTATTTACAAGTTTTGTTTGGAGTTTCAAAAATTGTTCCGTTTCCAAAATTGTTTGCAAATTTTTAAAAATGTTCGTTTTTTCAAAAAAAATTGTGGAGTTTCAGAAAATGTTCGCCTACAAAAGTTGTTCGTGTTTCCAAATTATGTTTTGAAATTTGAAAAATTGTTCCTGTTCAGTTTTTTGGGCAGTTTAAAAAATGTTTCCGTTCTAAAAAATATGTTCGCGTCTCCAAAATTCGTTTGTGTGTCGAAAAATGTTTGAGTTTTCTCAAAATTTGTGAAAAAAAAATAAATTTTCTCGTTTGATAAAACATTCATGTTTTGTTTTTGAAAAAAAATGTTTTGCGTTTGAATTTTTGAAAAATGGTCGGATCGGCGTTTGAGTTTTCTTAAGGTTTTGCAATGTTCTGTGATCAAGAAAGCTAGCTAGCTCAATTGGTTCGCTTCCTTGCTCGGAAGCAGGAGGTCTAGTGTTCGCGAGATCTCTCGATCCCCTATGCGATCGCTCGACTGCTTACCGCAGAGAGCGTCACATAGGAGCTCTCCAGGGGGCACACCGCTTTTCTTTCGCTTAAAGAAAAAGACTTTTAACTTTTCCCGCGGGGCCCGATCGTCAGCGACCAGTCCACCCCCATTCCCCTTCTTCCCCCATACGCGCCATGGCGGCAGGACTGCACAGCACAGGGTCGCCAAATCTACTGATTTTCAAGGACTCCGGCACCTAAGCAGACTCCTTGATCTAACCGTGTCTTGTAATCGCAACTGCAATCTGATCTGATCAGACTCCTTGATCCAAGCGTCGCCGTGCAGCTGCACGTACATAGATTTCAGTTTCTTGGTAGTACCAAAACGCTAGTCAGAACCTCCTTGTTGGTTCAGTTTCTGCAAGCCACCTTACTGAGACGAGCTGGTGACAGTGTGGAGTGGTAGCAGTAGCCAGTAGGTATATCTGATCTGCCACTTTAGATGATGCCGTTAGCTGAATTCGCTTTCTAAGAAGAGCAGGTGGGGTCGTTGGATCTGATGAATCTGGCCTTGTCTGTTGGCTGTTTGTTTCAGCTTCTGTTTTTCAAAGCTGAATCTGTTCCCTAAAGTTGAAAGAAACAGGGCCTAGTAATAGTTCGTCAGTATACATGAACACATTCGTCCGCCACGTATAAACAATTACAACAAAAATTACACATTACACTAGTCTGGAGCAAAACTAGAATCACATTTCACTAGTCTGAAGCTAAATTGGAATCACATTACACTAGTCTGAACTCTGAAGCAAAATTGGAAACGCATTACACTAGTCTGAAGCAACATTGGAATCACATTACACTAGTCTGAAGCAACATTAGAATGGCACGCCTCGGCGCTTCCTCCTCCCCGAAGAGGTGCTGCTACCTTCATGTGTATCCTGAGCACGACTTGTGACATAATGAACAAATGATTTATGAGGGGGTATCCTTGATTCCCATGCTACCAGGCTGAAGTCTCCTTCCGGTCTGATGCTAGGGTCTGCTACAAGTGCCCCTAACGACACGCTTGGCGATTCCTCCTTGATTTTGTGCGGTATCATGCAAAGTGGATGCGAGGCGAGGTCCGTTATGTCCACTGGCTGGCCTTGCTCTATAAGCAGGGTTGGGTGCACTCCGTATATGGACAGGTTTCTTTTAACCAGTCTGATCCCCTTGTTCAGTATGCAACACCAGAACTGAACATCGAGGTTCCTTCTCAGCACATCCGCAAACACATTTGCTTCCACAAGTGAACCTTGCACACTGTGCAGCACCTTGGCGATTTCATCTGCTATTTGTACTAGCCGTGGATGTTCTGCCGGGTCTGCACTTCCAAATGCTAGTGTCTTGAAAAGGTACCTCAACTCATGGTAAGATAGAGCGCTAAGGAAAATTGGCTTCACCGATCCAAACCGCGCTAATCTTTTAAGTTTACTTACGATGATGATCTTGCTTCCTCTGCCCATCCTTCTGAAAAACGGCTGAAAGTTTTTCGAGTCTTCGTCGCCTACATCAGAAGCAAACTCAATAATTACCAGCGTTGTGCTCCCAAACATGGTCCTTCCATCGTCAAGCATCTTCAAATGGCTGTCTCCGTTCAAGTGCAAAATAGAGGAGAAGCGTGAGCGAACCCTTTCGTCACCACACACATGAGCAACCAAAGTTTTCTTCCTAACTGCGACACCACCTATCACCGGAATAACTGCCGGTGCGTGATCACCAGGAGGGTCGTTTTGCTCCAACAAGAAGCTCAAGAGCTTTTGCTTTTCAGCGTGTCGGCTGAACATGAAGTTGTCGGTGTAAAGATAAACATCATATGGCCTTCGAGACATGCGCTCACATCCACCCAGAAGCACAACAAACTCAGCCATGTTAGCAACAGCAATTTCTAAATTTTCCAAGGCACCATGTGACCCGAGGCGCATGGCCTTGTCGTCTTTCTCCGTAGCTGTTCTAGAACGCTTGAGGGGAATGGCAAAATACAAACTGCTGCTAGATGGGTCGTTGCTGCTAACCTTGTCGAAGCCTGCGCTGTCTTGGAGGGCTCGGTACCTCGAGGCATCGAGCAGGCTGTGACCTCGGTACATGGCCTCCGAGAGCATCTTGAGCTGCATCATCATCCCAGAGTTTGTTATGTATCGAGCGTCCGCCTCCTCGACAATGGCGCCAGCTCTCATCAGGAGATGCTGCAGCCTCTCTACCACCTTCTCCTCTGGCTGTGCATGGCTGGAGGAGTGGTACTTGTTCATCAGGAAGGAGATGAACCGACTCACAATTTCACCTGCAACTGCAGATATGGCAACCTCCATGGCCGGGGTTGATGAGGCACGCTGCTGGTTGGTCTGTGGACAAATTTGACTAGCCTGGCCTCTTGCAAATCTTGAAGAGACTCTTGGCAAAATAGAAACCGCTTCAGGCTTGAGGAGTGGGTGGATGGGTGGGTGGGAGACACCTATAATTTTGTTTAAATGCCCAAGCAGTGACAAGGACAAGCCAACTGTCCAAGCAGGATGATAAAATAAACAAAAACTGACCGACCAGTATTTGTAATATTCACGTTAGGTCCAGACTGATTATCTTCCCATTGCAAAATGCATATTTAATCATCTTTGCATTTGACTTTCTTTTGTGCTCCTTTTACATCTTACATATGCCATATCCCATATAATGTGCTATCTGCTCCAACATAGTCTGACCGTGAAAGTTGTTTGGACTTTTCCAGACGAACTTCAGTGGAGAAGCAGTGCGCAAATTTGATCGTCGTCGAGGAAATGATACGCGCCCTTGTTTATCTTGATCAGTGGTGGTGAGAATCGCAGCTCCATGCTCCAGCAATCTATCTTTTCAAGGGTACATGTAGGCATGTTTGTTTGTACATTTGCTCCTTTGGTAACTTGATAACCCGATCAGTCTCTGTCCAACATATATTTTGTGCCAGTTCAGTTTTAGATCTTAGACTTTTGCAAACACGTGAACAGAACACGCCACTAACCCGTGGCCTCGGGTGGTTGTTGATCACGCGTTTTATTACCGTGGATATTTTGTGGACCGTGCGACGTGCTGAAGGATTTACATTTCATAACCTTATATAGCATGAGTACACTATATCCTAGAGTGGACATTGTGATGATTCCATATTCGGCTCAAACTATTCGACGCGCATTAGTCCAGAAGGTTAGTGGCTCTAGCTACTGTACATATGCAGGAAGAGAAATCTTGCAAGCTAGTAGTACATGGGAATCAGAGGTGTCATAATCATACTACTGTCGAAATGGGGGATATCTATTGCCTTATGCAGAAGCAATAGCATAGATACCATGATTCTCTTGACTTCTGTTAATCAAATTGTCCAACTGTTATGGCTCAGCTTTCATTATAAACTGATCAGTTATGTTCATAGACTAATACTAATAATCAAACTAGTTAATAAATCAGTCTGCAGTCCGGCTTGGATTATTTTTAATAATCACACGAGTAAGGGGTAACTGAAATCAGATACATTATTCACAACTCACGCCTTCTGCTTCGCAATTTTTACCTTTGCATTTTTTTTCAGTATCTTTTTCAGGAAGAAAATGTGGTGCTGTATCTGAAATACCACAGAAACCTTTCATGATTTTGGTGCGGAAAATCTAGAAAGCTGTATGTAATTTGTTGGTCAAAAGGTTGATTGTACTTGTACGCATTCTACCGTGACAAATAAAAGAGAACAGAGGATGCAGTAACCTCACTGTTTGTAACCGCTTGCATTGTTTTATCATGACTCCCTAATGGGAGCACAACCACTGGAGTGTTATATGTAGCAATAGCTAGAATGAAATGTGTTGAACTTGAACACAGCTGTCCTGTGTTCAAATGGAGAAATGCTGGATGACAGTGTACATTCTCCTAGTCATGAGTCATGACATGTATATATATTTTAGTGGCATGTACTATGCAGGTTGGCATGCAACTTTGGTTTGGCCTTAGCCTATCCTTTCCCACAAAGGCCAAAGCTGGTGCTACATTTACATGTGAAAAATGATATCTCTGGGGTGTAGTCATCAGTGCAGACATGCTCAGAGGCAGCTAGCTTCCCCCATCGCAGCTCAGATGCACGAGACGCTCTGAAATGGTCCACCTATATGACGCTCGCAGTGAGAGGGAGCGGCCCACTTAACAAAGGTCCAGTTTTTTCTCCCGAAATTGGAAAATTATCCTACTGAGGTATATATAATAAATTTGAATTAACTAATAAAAATGATTAAAGACCGTGTGCTATACAAATAATTGCAGACATAAAGAATAAAAATATTAATATATACTCATAAAAATTTTCATGGCTTTTCAAAAATGTTCACGTATTTTTAAAAATATGTCATCTATTTTAAAGCTTTCAGGTATTTCAAAAGAGTTTATATAGTTTAAAAATGTCCGTGTATTTTGTTTCTTATTAGTGTTCATATAATTAGAAAAGGTGTAAGACACATTTAAAAGATACGTGACAATAAAAAAAGTGTTTGATGAATTTTTGTAATGTCCATTTAATTAAAAGTGTTTGATACATTTTTAAAAAATGTTCACGTAATGTAAGAAAGTGTTTCATGAATTTTATAAATGTTCATGTAATTAAAAAAGGTCCAATGCTTTTTTATAAATGTTCACGTAATATAAGAAAATATTTGATGCATCTTTAAAAAAATCTTCATGTAATTGAAAAGTGTTTGATTTATTTTCAAATTCCGCGTAATGTAAGAAAGTGTTTGATGCATTTTCAAAAGAATGTTCATGTAACTAGAAAAGGTGTTCGACATAATTTTTTTTCAAATTGGTCGTGTAATTGAGAAAGTGATCAAGGGAAATAAAGGTTCATCTCCGTCCCCGCTGGTATGAATTTGCTGCCTAAATAAGAACTTGTACGCATAGCCTTGTTCGGTAATTATTAAAAAAATAAGTTAAATGGTGCTACAAGTTTTTTTTTTTAAATCTCGGCTGCTACTAATTTTAGCAAAGCTGATTCAATCTCAGTCTGTAGCTTCTTGAAAAATAAAAGACAAATCTAAGTCAGCTGGCCCATCTGCAAGTGGTCTTAATGGGTTCGAGTGGGCTGGGAAAATTGAGATTCTAGAATGGATTTGGGCTGAAAACCTCCCACCCAGCTGAGCTAGCCCCATTCAGGTCCCTTGCGGATCCTCGAAACTGCCTTCTTTTTCGAATTCTTCGTTGAAAATGTCTTCTCTTGTTCGAAATTTGAAGCATCATCACAGTTCAACTCAAATTTAGTCAGTTCCATCAAAAGAAAAAAAAACTTGACTTTAGTCGGCTCTAGGGAGTACTGAATGTTGCCTTGAATATCAATGACTCCCTCCGTTCCATAATGTAGTGCGTGTAATTTTTTTGAAAAAACAAACTGTGCAAATTTTTATCAAGTTTATAAAGAAAACTATTTATATCTAAAATACCAAATATGTAAATATGAAACTACATGTTATGATGAATCTAATGATACATGTTTGGCATTCTAGATGTAAATGTTTTTCTTCATAAACTTGTTCAAAGTTTGTGAAGTTTTTCTCGAATACGCACGAGTGTGCGTACTATATTATAAACAAGTTTGTGAAGTTTGAGTTCTAAAAAAATCTATATGCACGACATTATGGAACAAAGGGCACATTGATCTAGGCAGGGCAACTCAGATCGGTTACATGGAATCTTGTGACTACGTACAAAGAAATATGCACCAATTAATATTTTGCTCTAGCTTCTTCCTGTGAGATACTTCTGCATATTGTAGAAAATGGCATGCCCCCAATAACTAACCACGTTGCATTATTGACCCTTATATAGCCAAGAAGATAAGGCTGTGCCCTGCAGCCACATGGGCAGATGGGCTGGACAAGGATACATGGAAAGCCACCCTTCTAATTCGTTTCGTTTCATGGGTCACACAAGCCATCGATCTGATCAGATGTTGCAAGAAATCAACATAATCAGGCGGAGAACATGCATATACGACCAAACCACGGGGATCCATGGGAATTTATGAAGAAAGTGCCATATAGTTGAGGAAATTCAGGTTACTTGTGCGTCTATCTATGTATAGCATTAATGGCGACACCATCATTTTTCATGGATTATTCCTCAAGTTGTGCAGGTACGCACGTATCTACCAGTTGAACTATAATGAACGTGACGCTTCAAAGTATAGATCGAATATCTGAAAATGCAAGATACGTAGCTGCTTGGGTCTTTGTGGTTCTTGGAAAACGACCAAATGAGGATGTACCACAATTGTTGTACTCCCTCCGTTATCTTTTGTAAATCATTTTAGACAATTGTTGTACTCTCTCCGTTCACTTTTGTAAGTCATTTCAGACAACTAAAAATAGGCTGCTCTGCACATTGTCTGAAATATCTTCAAGGCCTTATAAAAGTGAACGGAGGGAGTAGTATACAAATGCCAGGACATATATATACTTGTCCAAGATATCACAAGTGGCCATCAAAGATATTTATGGGTTGATATATATACTGACGGGTATATATAACGAAATGTCACAAAAATGAGATAGCTACCTCCGGCCAATCAGAAAGAAGCTACTGATTCTTGTACACAGAGGGACAAACAAGAGCTAGCGCCATATCCGATCGCAGTGGATATACATGTATATCCTCCACTCAATTCATCAACCATGTAAATACGTATGGTGACCAGACCATACAGTATCTACAACTTGAGGTCGATGTGTGCGTACGCTGCAAAGACGGAGTTGACGTGTAGGTTTGACATGGCACGTTGTGAGCACATGTATTGTGAGTGCGTGCATCGGTGCATGCATGGTGCAATTGGCCTAACTTGCACGGATCCAATTCCAGTGATGTCTCGACAGAGCATTTAACAAAAAACTACCACAATTCATGAAACTGTGCCTATAAACTACTACTTTATAAATTTGTGCGGAAAACTATCATTTTTTCACTAATCTTTGACTAAAAACTACCATGTATGAAAAGTGTCCGATTCGATTCGTTTAAACTCGATTATGACAGAGTTGGCCCACACGTCAGAATAGAAAAAGCAATCAGCCCCCCCCCCCCCCCCCCAGCTCGCCCATCTCGCCGGGGAGGCACACGAACGCCGGCAGCTCCCGCACGCTCTAGTGCGAGCAAGATGGTCGGCGGCGGAGACACTACCGCACTAGCTGCTTGTGTACGGTGTACCCAACACCGTCGGAGTTGCCAGGCTAGCTAGCCATGGCCATGCACTACTGCTGCTCGTTGCGGTCGCAGTCGCCACTTGCCAGGCCAAGCTGCGTAGCGGCCCTGCTGGCCTCGCTACACGCTGCCGCAAACCGCGTCGCACCTGCTCGCCTCGTCCGTGCCGCGCTGACGCGCCGCCGCTGGCCGCCATGCTCCGCCGTGAGCCGCTGGTCGCCGCATGTACCCCGCAGGCTTCGTCGACTGCGTTGGGCGGACCTCTCCGCCTGCGACAAGATTAGGCATGGAAGGAAAACCCGGGCATTTGCATGCATGTTACCCACCGGTTGTGTGCACATGGCCTCATTGCCATTTGAAACTTTGCAGCATCCATCGCACTCAGATGAACATGTACATCTGGTCATCCACGCCACGCATTAGTTTTCTTGCACCATGAAAGTGATGGCCGCCCGTCACATTGTGCACCATGCATGATCCCTCTGTCTTCTTTTGTTACGTAGGGTGGTTTCATGAAGAAAATGGGGACATGGATGGCATGCACGGCAAGGTAAATTCTATAATAGAGTGACTTTCACTGTGGCCACCGTACGTATCATTTCCTGGCCATGATGGCGTCCCGTTTGCTGCGTGGTCCGTTGGTCGACCGTTTGATATGCATATATATGTACCCCCTCTACCGTTCATTATGTTGTTGGTGCATCATTTCGCCTGAAAGGTGAACTTTTTGCTATCACTTCGTCTTCCTGTGGCATCTAATCATGGTGTCTCTCGTCTACAGGAAACAAGATCCACTTGATCGGCTGCGTGCGGTTGGTAGCTAGTCCAGGTGAAAACGGAATGGAAGTGGACGATATGCACGGGTGCTCCCGTATATTTTCTGTATTCTTTTGTGGGAATCCAAAATTAAATTCCATATACCGGAAACACGCATGCTTCAAGAGAATTACTGTAGGAAACAAATATTGAGCGAATGCCAATCGGACAAGCATACATACATGGGTAGTTGCCGAACACAAATAGACACCTTGAACCATGCCCAAAACAATTAAAACTCAATAGACTAGTTCATTTTGCAAATGTGTTCAATGCTAGAAGTGCCAGAGGTTTTCGGTGACTTTTATTCCTCACCACCATGGCTACTGGTTCTTCTTGGCTTCCTGCCGAGGTACACATAGAACAACTGACCACACTCGAAATTAGAAGATGCTCAATGGCGGAGTTTGGGTGAAGCCTACATCTCCGAGCCCTTGCTCGAGCGCTCCTACCTATTGTATTAAATCAACATGATATATAAAAAGGGTGATGAAACTCGTAGATGCTCGGCCCCGTCTGAAACTATCACGGCGGCTGATCTCACAGTCCTCTCTCAATCCCATTTATGCTTTTTCTGGTCTATTTTGGTTGTCAACGATGTCGTTATGTATTACGCACGGGTTACACACATGTGTTCAGCCTCGACACCTAACCCTCTTGAAATTCAACGCATATCGGACAATAACCCCATGATATTCAACATAAATACCAACATCCGGTCGACAAAACTTGAGAACATAGATGACATGTTGTGGGCGGCATAGTATGAAGAGCCATTAGTGATAAAGCTTACTCCAGACATTTCTCAATAAGAATAATCCGATATAACTCAATTGCGTATAGTTTCACTACAAGAAATATGTCAACTAGTGACCTTCTGTCAGTGACCCTGGAAGAATTGGTCATATATCTATGACCATTTCAGACCAATTGGTCAAAAGCTGTTCGGGGGGCTCTAAACCCTAAACTATAACGACCATTTTGGTCAGAAAGATCGTAATTTCCTTACACGAAATGGTCATAAAGCAGATAGCACTGGTTCGGTGCCTTATTTCTAGCTGATCATGACCAATATAGATGGTCACAACCTTGTAAATTGTGGTGGGTTGCTATGACTAGGCGCCACCTCATCAGTTTTGCCTATGTGTCATGTCCATGTGGCAGTTTTTGCCCTAGGTTGTGAAGCAACCTATATTTCTGTCATTCCCAAAATTCCCAAAAAAATCTCATAAATTCTTTGGGTCATATCTTCGTCAAATATATAAAAAACCTTCCTTGCCTAGTTCAAAAATAATTCAAAAATATTCATTTTCCTATTATGTTCAGAAAAACACTTTGTGAAGGAAGTACCACTTTGGCATGTCCAAATGGTATCCATTTTCTACAGTGCTTTCCTATGCCCAAATAACCATCCTCCACCAAATGCCGGCTCAATCCATTCATTATTTTGAGCCCAGCTTCAACATTTGTATTTATGTCCAGCATGGTACTTTGCAAAGCAAGTACCACCTAAGCTCCTCCTTTTGAGCTGAAAATTTGTGAAGACGGTCTTCTTAGTAACTGATCATCCTTAGCCAAAACTCACGCCCATTAGCCATGTGCATTTCCCGTACCGCTAATCAAACACTTGGCTGCTTATTCATGTTTGAGCATCGATCGGTCTCCTCGTGAGAATCTTATGTTGTGATTTTCTTCCTAGCAACTACCTGTGGAGTGCCCAACCCACTAGACATGCCTAGGCCGCCCAGAACACATGGCAACGCCACGGTCACGCGGTGACCACGCGGCGGGCATGCGAGTTTACGCGCTCTAGAGTTGGGGCCCTCGGCCACCGTCCAAACCTCGACGTATCGCCACCAAACCATGTATTTATGATTAAATAGGTACTTATGTAACTAGAAATGATTTTTGGAAAAAATAAATAGCAAACTATGAGGCAGCTGCAGTTCAAATTTGACCCGCTTCCTACTGACACGGCGGGAATTTGTCTTTTTCACTAGAGTTGGATCAAAACTTTTGACACCCAACCATTTTTTCAGTTGTGCATTAAATATGGCCTAGTATTTTAGAAAATTGATTTGGTCCAATTTTGCAACAAATATATGGTAGGTCCTTCACAAAAAAACTCATTTCAGGCACTCACAAAATGGAAAATGAATTTTCCCTATAAAGAAAATGAAAAATCACTTAGGCAACATTGTTTGGAATTTCAAGATGCACCCTTGTGCACAATATGAGATCATTTGAACAAACTATGCCCTGAATGTGGCCATAAGATTGATCATTTGTCTTGAAAGCCATGAATCTTCACGCATGATAGCTCATTTTTTAAAACACTTTTTAAAAATAATTTCCGTATTACAAGTTTATTATTTTTCCTGGAAACTTGGTCACATATGATGACACAATCCGAAGGTTTTCCAATTTTTTGATTTTTTTTGAATTTTTTATGCCCGTTTCAAAATGCGGTCAAAACGGCGGGAATGACCGTTCCTAGCTAGTGGTTGAATCTTGGAATTTTTTTGCTGTTTCTCTGATTAAATGGATACTTATGTACCTAGAACTGATTTTTGGAAAAAAAATAATGAGCAAACTACGAGGCAGCTGCAGTTGAAATTTTACCCGCTTCCTGCTGAATCGGCGGAAATTTGTCTTTTTCACGAGAGGTGGATCAAAACTTTTTACACCCAACCACTTGGTCAATTGTGCATTAAATATGTCCTAGTATTTTAGAAAATAGATTAGGTTCAATTTTGCAACAAATATATGGTAGGTCCTTCACAAAAAAACATCTTTTCGGGCACTCGAAAAATGGAAAATGAATTTTCCGTGCAAAGAAAATGATAACTCCCTTAGGCAACATTGTTTGGAATTCCAAGATGCACCCTTGTGCACAATATGAGGTCATTTGAACAAACTATGCCATCAACGTGGCCATAAGATTGATCATTTGGCTTGAAAGCCATGAATCTTCACGCATGATAGCTCATTTTTTAGAACACTTTTTTTAAATAATTTTCGTATTACAAGTTTATTATTTTTCCTGGATACTTGGTCACATATGATGACACAATCCGAAGGTTTTCCAATTTTTTGATTTTTTTGAATTTTTTATGCCCGTTTCAAAATGCGGTCAAAATGGCGGGAATGACCGTTCCTAGCTAGTGGTTGAATCTTGGAATTTTTTTGGTGTTTCTCTGATTAAATAGATACTTATGTACCTAGAAATGTTTTTTGAAAAAAATAATGAGCAAACTACGAGGCAGCTGCAGTTGAAATTTTACCCGCTTCCTTCTGAATCGGCGGAAATTTGTCTTTTTCACGAGAGGTGGATCAAAACTTTTTACACCCAACCACTTGGTCAATTGTGCATTAAATTTATCTTAGTATTTTAGAAAATTGATTAGGTCCAAATTTGCAACAAATATTTGGTAGGTCCTTCACAAAAAAACCTCTTTTCGGGCACTCGAAAAATGGAAAATGAATTTTCCGTGCAAAGAAAATGATAACTTCCTTAGGCAACATTGTTTGTCATTCCAAGATGCACCCTTGTGCACAATATGAGATCATTTGAACAAACTATGCCATGTATGTGGCCATAAGATTGAGATTTGGCTTGAAAGCCATGAATCTTCACAGATGATAGCTCATTTCTGAGAACACTTTTTAAAAAGAATTACCGTATTGCAAGTTTATTATTTTTCCTGGTAACTTAGTCACATATAATGACAGAATGCGAAGGTTTTCCAATTTTTTTGATTTTTTTGAATTTTTTATGTCGGTTTCAAAATGCGTCAAAACGGCGGGAATTACCATTCCTAGCTAGTGGTTGAATCTTGAAATTTTTTTGGTCTTTCTATGATTAAATAGATACTTATGTACCTAGAAATGATTTTTGGAAAAAATAAAGAGCAAGCTATGAGGCAGCTGCAGTTCAAATTTGACCCGCTTCCAGCTGAATCGGCGGAAATTTGTCTTTTTCACGAGAGGTGGATCAAAAGTTTTGACACCCAACCATTTGGTTATTCATACATTAAATATGGTCTAATATTTTAGAAAAATGATTTGATACAATTTTGCAACAAATATTTGTTATGTCCTTCACAAAAAAACTCATTTTGAGCACTCGAAAAATGAGAAATGAATTTTCGTGCAAAGAAAATGAAAAGTTCCTTATTACTATTTTGTTATTTTTTTTGTTATTTTTTCTTCTAAAAACTAGGTCACATTTGATGACATGATGAGAAGGTTTTTCATTTGTTTCATTTTTTCCAATTTCTTAGGTCAAGTAAATAGCTGAGATGATCTAACATCTTATTTTTAAATTTATCACGACCAATCTAATTGGTCATAATATTGTATTGCGTTCTGATTGGTCCGTGGACAAGGCACACGGATCATGCACAAAACAACGTTGGATCCTCCCGGATCCAACGGTAGCCGTCGCTCCTCGCCTCCCCCACCAACCCCACCTGAGGCGAAACCCTAGCTGGCATCTTCCATCCAGCCCCCCCCCCCCCGCCTCCTTTCTTTCTTTCTTTCTTTCTCTCCCTCCCCCCTCAGATCCTCTCCCCTCTCCCCCGATGCAGATCCCCCTCGTCCCCCTCGTCGCCGCCACCCACCCCTCCGAACCTCGCCGCCACCCACATCCGCCACTGCCCTCACTCTCCCCTCGTCTCCCTTGTCCTCGACCAACCTCGCCGCCCGCGGGGCTCTCGCATCGCCGCCACTTCACGCCTGCGCATGACAGAAGAGAATCCCGAGGTCCTCCTCCGATGCTCCCCTGCCTCACTCGCCCGCGGGGCTCTCTGCTCCACCTCGACTTGCCGGCGCGGACAGAAGGGAAGCCCTCGTCGGTCACAGGTCCTCGACTCCGCCGTCGCAGCGCCGAACCTTCGTCTTCCGGATCCAGCCGCCGTCGCAGCCATGTCGTTCACCCAGCACCCTCGCCCTCGTAAGCGACGCACGCACCCCTCTCCTTCGATTCATGATTCGTCCGTGGTCTCATAGATCAGATCTGACTAACCGACCTTCGATTCACGTTGCAGGTGGCCACATCCTCCCCGACGCCTGGTCCTGGCCCTGTGCACGGCGGACGCGGCTTGGTTGCTTCCTCCGGGAACCCTATCCCCTCGATCTTGGTGCAGCGGCGGGCGCATCCACCAGATCCGCCGGCGGGCTTCACCAAGGAAGGGGCGAGCTGGCGCAGATGACGGCGGCCGTGCTCCTCGACCTCGAGTTCCGCTCCCGTCCGCCCACGCTCCTCGACCTCGAGCTCTGCCCCCGCCCGCCCCGGGCCGTCGGTACTTCCCCTGCCCCCCCCCTCTCGCCGTGCTGCTTGATGCGATCCGTGTCGTACCGCTGTATGAACCAGCTGTTGCTTATCCCATCGCTGTTGCGTTGCTGTCGAGTTAGCGTCTCATGCCACTGCTGCAGCTGTTTGCTGCCTCACGAGTTTGCATGACGAGTTGAATTAGAAGCTGCAGTATGTGGCAATGGTGTGGTGGTGCATTAATCAATAGTAAGTACATAGACGTATGCAAGGGTTTTTCCTTTGCTATCATCCCAACTTAACACATGAAGATTGCAAAGAACATTCCTCTTGGATGCCCTGTGAACACATCCACTGCTAGTCAAGTCAAGCTGTGTATGCATATCTAATTTCTGCAATGTGAACATATCCCCCTGCCTTTGTTTTTGTTGGTGTGTGTATGTGCAAAATGATGGGTGCCTGCCATGTGGTTTATAAACACACAGTTATAACAGTAAGATGATATTCAGGCCTTGTTTGGAGTCACTCCAGCTCCTAAAAATACGAGGAGCTGGGGAGCATATATTTCCCAGCTCCGTGCTTTTTAACCCCAGCTCCGGGAGCGGAGTGGTGGAGTGGCGGGTCTTCGAACAGGGCCTCAAATTGCTTAAGATGTGCTTTCAGTCCTAACTTGACAATCTCCTGCTTTACTTATGAGCTAAGCGTCCGTTTCAAGAGGCGGGCACCACACTAGACAAGAGCAGCCCACTTTCCTGCAGTGAGTGAAACAAAGACATGTACCTTACCAAAGCTAGGCGGTTATGTTTGTGTCTAGCTTTCTCAGTATATATACTTGCTAGTATTTTTGTGTCTAGCTTTCTCAGTCCGATTGTCGGCATGCAAAAGATGGATGCACATGTACCTACATACCAGAGTAGACCATCTATATAGTCTCTAGCCATGTTGATGTGACTGCTGATTGATTATTTTTGTTTTCGTGTGAATCCCATCTTTATTGACTAGCAGCACTCACACTAAGTATTACAAATCCGCCGTGCATACAATCCAATCATATCAACATGTAGTTGCTTTGTATATCCTGTAAATAATTTCTTTGCACGCCCATTCTGACATGTCAATGATGATGATTTTATTATGATTTCTACCAATGGATGGATTCACATGATGCGACAGACCTGCTGCCGGCTGTCTTCCCCGACCACTTATGTCAGCTGCTCCTGCCGCTGACCCTCCTCAACGTCGCCCGTTGCCCGTTGTTGCTGCTGGTGAGACAATTTCCTTGATCTGTCGCTTCTTCCTCCTATCAACTACATATGTGATGATTCCTCCTGTCAACTACAAGCTTACAACTAATTTAGGGGATAGTTGTCTACTGTCGAAGATGTTATTGTACAACATTCTAATTAGTACATTGCTCACAAACATTGTTTGTTGAGCAGAGTGATCATGTGTTATTGTTTTTCCAAACTGTTGTAATAATGCAAGCACTTGACTTGCGAGTCTGGCCATTAATTTTGAGGAGGTGTTTGTTTTGACATTTTGACATTCAGTGTTTGAAAAAGGAAAATATCTCGCTCAGTTATCCAGTAAACCATTTGCTATTTGATTGGCTTATGTTCTTCATGTCTAGGAGGAACATTATGGCAATCAGGATACCAGCTTCTTGTTTATGTACCCACTAAAATCTGTACTCCACCATGTAAGGCTAGTTCAGACTTGAGGCTGAACCCTTCTCTGTGTAGTATGATTCCGAGGAAACATATCTCAATAATGCTGAAACTTTTCACGTTGGCGTTACTATGTTTGATGTGGTGGTGCCAAACAAAACTCATATGCTTATGCTGCGCTTACTTTTAATCTTGTGAACATGCTAATTTAGAGGATGTACTGTAGTTCCACTCATTTATTCTGTGTGATGAGCTTACTTTTGTACTGTAGCCACCTTCTTGTTTACTTTGCTGAATCCTGTCTTGTGTACTAATCATGAGTTACTAGCATTTTGCTTCTCTGTGCTAATTAAACCTGATAAGTATGTATACTTCTTTGAGATACAAATTCCACATTGCATGTTTATGAGGTTCAATTTCTACAGGTGTTGCCAAATGAATGTGTCAACGTGTCTCCCCTTAGGGGTTGATTTAAACCGCATATGATCTACTGCATCAATTTTTTGCTGTTCAAACATTGAAATCCTGGTTCATTTTTCAAACATTGAAATGTTGCTGACCCTGTCTTTCTATGCTTAAATGATAAATATTTCGCAGATTGCTTGTTCTAACCATTTTGCTTGATAACTTGCAGATGCTGGCCTTCATTCATGTTTTGTCGTGAGGTCCAGGATGAACAAGTTGGGAGAAGCATTGGAGCTAGTTATACTGTGATAGTTGTGTTACCTGATGTGAACATTTTTTTATTGTAAAACTAATGTGAACCATGTTTGATTGTAATAATGTGCCAAGTTTGGCTCTTTTTTATTGTATTCATGATGTGAACCATATTTTTCCGTATTAGTCGTGCTCTGTTTGAAGCATTTTGTTTTCTCTCTGTTCTGATTTAAATATTGTTATTTATTTATTGGAAAATTGAGATCTGAAGAATATAACAGTGACAACTTGGACCCACTTATTAGAACCCGACAACCGGGTCCCATCTCACTAGTGGGCCTATCTTTTGAAAAAAAAACTTTGGAGCCAGAAAGGCCATGCCCTAGAAAATAAAAAGGCCAAATTGTTGGACCAGGCCCATGTATATAGAGAAAATTAATAGAAAAAAATACATTAAAAAGGCCGAATTGTTGGGCTAGGCCCATGTAGAAAATCGAATTGGACCGGGCTGATTCTTGTGCCACATCAGATTGCCACGTCGGATGCCTACGTGGCCTGGAGAGACTGCTAGTGACCAAAACAAAACAGTAGGCATATTTTGGTCGTAAACGTCTACGACCTTCTCACAGAGAAGGTCGTTAATTTCAGTTTACGACTGCCAGCTTTTGTCCTTCTGTTTTTGGTCACAAAAAGGTCGCAAATGAAATACAATGACCTTTCAGTGACCAATAGTCAAGGACACAAGTTGACATATTTCTTGTAGTGTTTATAAGGCATCTGTGGGGAACGAGACTGTTAATTAACAAATACACACTATGGTAGATGGCAAGGAAAGACGTCTAGAATATGGAGTTTCCCAACCATCGCCGATGTGGAATTTTGTGGTAGTGTAGTGCCAGCAAGAGAAATGACACGCCATGACAAAGTTTTATGTGTAAGAAGATGGTCACTCGATCCACGCAGAAATTAAAGTTGCCTGAAAAATAGCAAGAGCAGATTGGAAATTATGACATCTTCGAAGTGTTTGTGTTTGGCACTCGTTGATTGTGAATGCTCATGTGTTGTGTCGAGGGTTCGGTAGGCACATCGGTGCGATGCGTTAGGTTGCTCGCAAAGTCTTGGTATTTTGATCCCTCGACGACACCCCACATCTACTTGTGAGTTTCATGGTAATGGTCTTTTTAGTCTACTAGCTAGGCCATGTCTTATGTTGGGCCTCCTATTCTTCTCATCTTCTTGTAACCTTGTTACTTGAATGATTTCGGCCCGGTTTCCCTTATAAACAAGGTCAGCTTCTTCAGGTTTTTGATCCGGTTTTTCTTATAAACTGGATCATACTCTTTTGGCACAACGGCCACTTTGAGTAACATATTCAGGTGGAGGGACTCCTTCCTCGGTGATTCCCAAAAAAGAAAAACATCTTCAAAAGGAGATGATGAAATTCGCAGATTAATCAACACTATATATCTCCTGGCTACCACGTCGGGCAGCACCCACCACCTATAGCCTGTTGAAAAACCGAAAAAGGTTCAAAGGTGACATGACCTGCATGCAATTATTGGGACATAAAGAAAATAGCACATGCACACATGACCAACAAACACCAACCAGACGATCTGTGACTAACTAGACTGTACTATATACATATCGTCGGCGGAAGACGGCGATGAGCAAAGGTCGTGCATGACCAACCACGACCATGCATGCATGCAAACAGTACGTACCAAAATCGAGCGAAGGTACGTCGGTTGGCGGTTGCATGCAGAAATTTTCAGCAGCATGCACAACGGTCTCTGGAAAGTCGAAAACGACGAGTTGGTATAGAAAATACAAGTTGAGGTCTCTCTTTCCATGTCCCCCAGCTGTTCATACACCAATCGAGCCTACACACACAACTACCACTTTCCGAAAAGATAATAAGTCAGGCTCGTCGCAGAGTACCTAAAGATGCATGCAGAACCGCCGGTTGGTTTACGAACGAACTTCGTCCGTTTTTATTTACTCTGCATATTAATTTTGACTGAAGCAAAACTTTATAAACGTACGTGCACGTGGATGCATGCCTGCGTAATCTTGCTAGTACCTTGTTCTCTATACGCATGTAGACGTAGCTAACGAGAACGAGCACCCGATCGATCAGTTAATTAATACAATTGTGACGTGGTGGTTTGTACACATGGCCGCTCTTGTGATTGTGACGTGAATTGCACGCGATTGAACAGTCTTGTTGGTCACACAGTTGTTTAATTAAACACATGGTTGCTCTTTTGATTGTGACGTGAATCGCATGCAATTGAACAGTCAATTCGGATGGTTGATACGGCATATAGTGAAAAGAAGAAGCTCACATGGCTTGGCTGATAAATAAACAAAAGGTTCGTTGAAACGGACCCTTTATAGAGTCTTTTGGGACTACAGAAAATAAGTTAGTAGATTTAGCAAGGACCGACGGCGACGAGGTGGAGACGAAAGAGAAGGCAAAGTGAGTTGATGCATGCTAGTCAAATTTCCGGATGGTGAGGCACATGGAGGGTGACTCCTCGCCTACTCCTAGCATGCATAACTCCCAATCTATCAGTTGGTCTTTATTATTTATTTATTTTGCCCAAGCGGTTAGTTGGTCTTTAATAAAAGATACTTCGTCCTAAAATAAGTGTTTCAACTTTAATACAATTTTGTATTAAAGTTAGTATAAAGTTGAGACACTTATTTTGGGACGGGGTGAGTATTACCTGTGTCCTGATTTACCAGTTCCTATGTATTTTGGGTCATATTTTAATCATGAATTGAATTAATAAAATACTTATAAGTTATGCATAGCAAAAATAATAACATTGCAAACTCTTTCCACGCTTAATATTTTGCTAGTCAAATATATGATCGAATTTTGACCCCAAAATTTGGGGCTGATGGTTGGTTGCTACACATGGATGAGTGGTGAATAAACATATATAGTTATGTGAAAAGGGACCCTTCAGTTGAGGCCATCTTTGCTGCTTCTCCAAGTCACCCAACTCTCTAGCTAGGTAGCGAGAGACTATGTTGCTAGCCTTGGACTTTTTGAACAGAAAAAACCCGCTGATTGTAGTAAAGGCTGACGGCGATCACCTCACCGACGAGATGAAACGAAAGGCTTGACAAGGGAAAGGTTTGTTGGGCAGTTTCTGGACAGTGAGACGCATGCATGGAGAGTGGCCACTCGCCAGCTGTAGCTCCCACATGCATGCAGCAACAACAGAGCTACGGCGCTCCAACTTCATAAAAGGCTTGAAATTCGTCTACAGCAACGTGTGGTTTGATCTTGGTCCATCGACCAATGCATGCATGCATGATTGTCGATATACGTACGTGCTGGTAGCTAGCTGACAAGTACTTAATCACAGAACAACTGATGGTCACCCCGCACGTACCCACTGTAGTGTAGTGAGTGCCACTAAATTAAGTTTGGACGACTCTGGTCGTCGGTTGTAGGTTCGGGTGCATCATCTTGGAGCTGGACAGATCACAGTTTAGACTGATACACAATTGATTGCTCTATTAGAGCAACTCCAACGGGGCAACCCATTTCGTCCGTCCGCGTCTGTTTGGGTCGGCGCGGATAAAAATTGAGGCCCAACGCGCCGACCCAGACTCAAATCGTGTCCGCTTGGCGTCCGGGCCGACCCATTTCCGGCCAAAAATTGCGCCTGGAATGCGTCGGCGCGGACGCGCCGCGCGTCTCCTCGCCGTCCGCCGCGTCCCCACCTGGCGGTCACCCAACCGCCACCTGTCGTCTTATTTATGACGACCACCGACAGCGGGCCCACGCGTCAGCCAGTGGAAGCGTCCTTATTTAACCATGCGTGCGGCGGGGTCGGCCTCATCCACTTCTCCCGTCGACATCTGGCCCCCCACCACTCCCTTTGCTTCCTCGCCGGCGACCGCAAACCTAGCGCGTCCATGGGCCTCTTCGGCAGCAGCAATGGCAAGGGCAAGGGCAAGGGCACCCCCGGCGCCTCGTCCTCCTGTGCTCCCCTTCCCCTCCTCCTCCGACGGCGCCGCGTTTCCGCCCTGGTCGCCGGCGGCTGCACATCCCGGTGCACCAAGCGCGGTGGCACTAGGAGTACAGGCAGCCACTGTCGTACCCCGATGTCACGCTGCCGCACCATTGGCATCTGGATCCGCAGCGGATCCCGGTGCCGGCGGTTTCGCGTAGCCAGCGGGCGCACGACGACGAGGTGCGCAGGCGCCGCGCGCAGCTCACGCCGGAGCAGCGCCGGCTGCCAGAGTACGCCGCCGACTCCCCCAACTGGGAGGCGTGGTTCTCCCTCGAACACGAGGAGCAACGGCGCTCGGGTGTCGACGCCGTCCCGCCGCCGTCCCGCCGGCGTTCCCACCGCCACCCCCCCCCCCCCAGGTAGACCCGGAGGACATGGAGGCGGAGGCGGAGTACCAAGCCGCCCTCGAGGAGGCCCTGCAGCACGCACTGGAGGCTAGCCGCCTCGAGGAGAACGCGCACTGGGATGGGCTGGAGCAAGCCCTTGCCCTGTCGGCGGCGGGGGACTCCGTCCACACCCCGCTCTTCGTGCCGCCACCGCCACTGTCGCCGCCCGTGCAGCCCAAGCCGGAGCGGGAGCCGACGCGTAAGCGCTCCCCGCCTCAACCCACTTGGCCGGAGGAGGCCTACTGGTGGACGGGCTAGTACCGCGAGTGGGTGAGCGCGCCTCCCGTCCACTTCGCCGCGACGCCGGAGCAGGAGGAGGCCCACCTCGAGCACTGGCTCCGCCAGGAGCAGGCCGACGGCGAGGAGCAGATGCGCTACGAGGCCATGCTCCAACGTGACGCGGAGGCGCTCCGGCTCGAGGAGGAGGAGGAGGAGCGCGCGCGGCTGGCCGCAATGTCGCCGCCCAGCAGACGCCGGAGGAGGCTGCCCTGGCAGCGTACCAGGCGGCGTTCGGGTGGGCTGGCCCTGCACCGGTCTTCATCGACATCACCGACGACGGCGGCGTCGATGGCAAGGGCAAGGGCAAGGCCGACGACGTCTAGGGCAGCATGCGGGGCGGCAGCAGGCGGGCGCAGACTTTTTTAATGTTTTATTTAATGTTTATTAGATTTAGGTGGACTTTGGCCAGTGTTTGACCGGCCACTTTATGTTTAATTATGTTTATTTCGTGCAACTTGTTTTTTCACGCCGGCACATTTGGGTCGGCCTTCCCGTTGGGCGGTCAAGCCGACTCATTTTAAAATGCGAACGCGCATGTTCGCCTTACCGATCCAAACGGATAAAAAACGAACAAAGTGCGCGTCCGTTTGTGTCGCCCCGTTGGAGTTGCTCTTAGGTCGTCTCTCCGTCCCAGCTAGGATGCGAGACAAGCGACTGAGGAGCGATTTGTACTGAGCGAGCGAGGCCCCGCCATGGGCAGAATGCATGGCACATGCATGCATGCTTGCATGCAGCATCCGCGCCATCCATCACGTGGGTTGTCAAGCGTCGGACGGCGGAAATCGAGGGAGACGGCGTTGAGTAGTCGCCGTCACGTCTTATTTAATTTCTTCTCACGCATACCCAACAGTGTGGCTGCGTGCATGAGACTGAGAAAGCGACGAGGTCAAACACTCAAACCACCTCGATGGGGACGAAAAGAGACCGACCACGCTCAAATTTTACCGTGAAAAACAGTGCGCGCGCATGCACGCTCCAAATTTTACAACACTGTGAAATGCGGTTTGTTAAAAAAGAAAGGTTCTCGCCTTTTATAGTTTTCAGGATTTTGGTAAATATACTCCCTCATTTCAGTACGGACTAGAGTGAGGTTTTAGTGGTGGATCTTTGCTGCTTCTCCAAGTCTCCCAGCTTTGTAGCTAGTGAGGTTTTGTTGCTAGCATTGGACTTTGTGAACAGAAGAAACTGCTGATTGTACTGGTAAGAGCAACTTCAATGGGGTGACCCAAACGAACGGTGCATTTGTCCGTTTTTTGTCCGTCTGGGTCGGCCGCCCGCCCGGCGTCCGCCCAGTTTTACATTTGGGTCGGCAATGCGCCCATCGCGCCGACCCATTTCATGTCCGCATTCAACTTTTAAATAAAAAAGGCCCGCGGCCGATCATGCCAGCGGCCATGTCTCATGCCGGCACCATGCCAGCGCCGGCATACAATGCCGGCTTCAGAAAATACCACAGTTCATGCTGGCGCACTCACCAGCCGGCCGGCACACATGCCAGCACACAACAAATGGTGGGACTTGAGTTCGACCACGCCATCGCGGCTCCCGTGGTCATGTCGGCACACCTGCCGGCATACATAAAAGATGGCCCTTGAAGATGAGGTTTTGCATGTAGTCCTCGTCGACGGCGGACGGCATTTCCTCGAACAGGTTACGGGCGTCCAGGAGCCCGCCGGCCGGCGTCTGTCGCGCGTGTTTCCTCGTGCCGCCGGACGACAAGCCACCGACCACCGGGGTGGCGTTGAGGTCGATGGGCGCGGGCGCGGACGTGGAAGGCGCGACCACGCTTACGTCGGGTGAGCACTCCCCGGAGAGGCGGGAGGCCGCGGGTAGACGTGGAAGCCGGGAACCGGGTTGCAAGTCGACGCGCGGGGTGAGTCGGGCAGCACCATCCGAGGAAACGCCGACGAGCCGGCGCTGGCCGCGGCGACGGCGGCTTGGAGGACGCTGTGCTGGCTAGGGTTTACACCTAGCATGTAAAGCGCCTCCCTCGTTGCCGCGGCGACGCGGGCATTGGTGAACTCCTGCTGCGCGGCGGCGACGGCGGCGGCCTCATCCCTCGCGTCCGCGGCGTGCCTCCGGCCCTTCCTCTTGGCCGACTCCCTTGCCCGCTGTTCAGGCGTCAGCGCCTTCTTCGGCTTGGTCGCGGGGCACGAGGCTTGCCTTTCCCGGAGGGGTCGACGGCGCCGGACGAGGCGAGGCCGGCAGCGGAGTCGAGGTCGAGGTCGATGGCGTCCTCCATGGCTGGTTGGGGGGCGGGGGCGCGCGCGGGCGGGAGCGTTTTTGGGAAAAATGAGGGAAAATGTTGGTGGCTGCGACTGACCGGCGGGCCCGGGGAGAGGAGTAGGCACGCGCGCGCGTCTGTCTCGTGTCCGCGCCGACGCAAATCCGGCTCAAAATTGGGTCTGGAATGGGTCGCCCGCGGACGAAAAACGGACGCGCGTCCGTTTGGGTCGGCGCGTTGGGCCGCCACTTTTGTCCACGCCGACTCAAACGGACGCGGGCGGACGAAATGGGTCGCCCCATTGAAATTACTCTAAGGACTGATTGCAAGGATCGACGAGATGAAATGCTATATACTACGAGTACAAAGCAAATGTTTTTGGGTTAGTTTTTGAGCGTACGTGAGAGCGAGACGCATGCATGTGCATGCATGGACGGTGACCAGTCGCCACCTCTAGCTCCGACTTGCATGCATGCAAGCAGCAACAGCAGCTAACCACCGTCAGATCGATAGCGGATATAGCCAGGGCGCTCCAACCCGATCAAAAGGTTTGAGTTCCGTGTACTGTAACGTGTGGCTTGATCTCGACGTACTGGCAGCTACCGGATGAACAACCAGTGAGCAGCCGACGGGCACACCGAACGTACGTCCCCACTGTAGTGAGTGCCACTAAATTAATCGTCATCCTGGAGTCCGAAAGTCGGTTATACGTTTCGGGTGCACGATCTACGTCGTCATGCTGGAGCTGCACAGATTACGCTGATACTGTGCATTATAGGGCTACGTAACGTACGTAAGTGCATCATTCGGTCGTCTTGCAGCTGAGCTGGGATGCGAGAGATGTGACCGGAGAGCGATTTGGACGGTGAGTGGGTGAGGCCCCGCCGGCCGCGGGTCCCCAGCCCCAGGGAAGAATGGCCCATACAATTGCATGCATCACGTGGCTCGTCAAACGTTGGCCGTCGGAGATCGCGCGTGAGGACTAGCGCTGACCTGTTTTCATCAGGCCTTCCCTTGTCTTGCCCATACTACTCCAAGTGGGTCGAGGAGGACGACGCGTTGTACGGCTGAATCTACCGTCGCCCACGCTCATGGTTTGTCGACCGCGTGGCAACCAAAGTCACGGCAGCCGAACCCTTCCCCTTCTGTAAGGTCACTTCCAAAAGGAGGAAGAGCCCGTTGTTCAATTACTAGAAAAATCGTAGTTTTAAGTTTGTTCAAATCCTGTTTGTTATCTTTCTTGTAAATCCATATTAAAATCCTAGTACTCCTCGTCGGCCGGAGCATCAAAAAACTTGCATTGTTGAGGTGGAAAAAGGGAAATGTTTTCTAGAAAATTTAATAGAGCGCTTTATGACAAGTCTGAGTTTACACTTTGCTTCGTCGGCCCCTGAATGCAGGGAGGTGCAGTACCACGACTGTCCACACAGACATATCCATACGGCACTGTCGCTAGAGTTGCACTTGCTGAAATCTGCAGAAGAAGAAAAGAGAATCGTAGGCCACCTAAGCAGGAGCACAGTGCGCTTGCGCAATGTGGCAGCTGCATGCGATGCGCCGCCTGACTGCCGTGGTGCGTGCATGTATGTACGCCTGCTGTGGAGGTCGTCAGGCACAGTACGTATACTACGCGCATGAAGCAGCATAGGATCCGCTCGTGTCGTTGCCACAGTGCCATGGCCGTTTTCTCGTAGCCCGCGCCCATTAACTGCCCCTGCACACACCCACGGTGCCGTCCGGCCGTCCGTTGATCGGCCGATCGGTCGGTGCGAGCTTCATTTCTCCTCCTCCCATGTTCCATCAGCGATCTCTCTCAGTCTCTCTGTCTCTATGCACTCCCTCGGTTTCAAAATATAATGTGCCCGCGCTTTTCGAGTTTCAACTTTAATCATAAATTTAACCAACAAGACTGACTATGGCGGAAGAAAAAATTATATAATTGAAAACTTGGATTCGTATCCATGTGAAAGCGAAGCACCGGCCCAGGCCATGCACACAGATTTGGCACGTAACCATATGTAGGCGTCTGTCATGTGGAGTAGTACCATCGTTGGCCGTTGATGTGCTCCGCCTCGGCCGGCCGGCCGCTTACTCGTGCTAAAAGTCAGACGTGCGTGGGGCGGGATTAGTTAGTTATTAGCGATACATACATTAGTAGCTTCGTTACGGTCCTACTACGTTTGGATAAGTTGGGATAACAAGACAGAGCAGAGCAGTGCAGAGGAAGGCCATCGTTGTGTGGGTCGATCACGCGCATGCGTCAGAGATTCCTCGGCCCCTGACCTGGCCAGACCAGGCTTGGGTGTGTCACGAGCGGGCATCGTTAAAAGCTAATTACTTTTCTATCTTGATAAAAGAACCAACTTAGAGCATCTACAGCCGGACCTCTCATACCCGTCTCAAACGCACGGACAGGCCGACCGGTCAAAAAAAAAAATCGACCAAATCAGACCTCTCAAACCGCGGACAAATGCCCGGACTGACTGACACCCCTCATATCCAGCCCAAATATAGGACGGATATGGGGCGGCCCGGGCGTGCCCGGGCGCGCCAGCCTGACAGGCCTGGCCCCCCACCGACCCCTCAAAAAAACCCAATCCGGACGGCGAGCTCAACCCCTAGCTCACTCTCTCCCTCTCCCTCGCTCCGTCCACTCTTCTCCCTCTTCGGTTTCGATTCTATCCACCACGATGAGCAGTTCTGGCAGCGACTTCGTCCCGGAGCTCGACTAAGAGGAGGAGATGGCCCTCTGCATTGCACAGAAGCAGTCCAAGGTGGAGACCGGCGGTAGCTGCGGATATGGAGCGTCACCGCAGCTCCCGCGTCGGCGCAACATGCACGCCGGAGCTGGACCCTCCCGGCCCGTGCGCAGCGACGCAAGGACAACATAGTCCGCGCCAGCCCCGCACTGTCCTCCTTCCCCCGCCGGCCGCTCCTCCACGCGGGCAACATTGGATGCTTGTGCCCGCGCCGCTGGCCCGCAAGCGCACTCCGGAGTCAGAGGCGCGCGCCGCGAGAGGCAGCTTGCACGGGAGAGGGACGCGGCGAAGCAGTCCATACGCCGCCACCGTGGGACGAAGCCGGACCCCGACGAGGACGCGTGTCTCCTCGCATGGGTCTACCACCGCTCCCTCACTACGGCGGAGACGGACGCTCACCGCCTCCGACGGAAGAACGACAAGTCGCTCCAGCTCGGTATTGAGCAGTCGGAGCACGAGACGAAGGAGGCAGCAGCAAAGAAGGCTCGGGTCGCCAGGTTGAAGCGAGAGCAGGACAGGGTGGTCCGTCGGATGATGGGGCTCATCGTCCTCTTCGACTCTGACTCGGACTCCGACGACGGTGATAGCTGCACCTCCTCGTCGGACGACCAAGACCCTCCACCAGCCGCGGATGCTTGCAGCTGCGCCAGCGACCGGAAGGGCAAAGGCCCGGCGAGGAAGTGGTGATTCAGCCCCCCCCCTCATCCTCAATGTTTATATCGTTTTTAGTTGTAGATGTTCAAGAACTTGTCCAGGTACGAACTATGATCTTTTGGATGTGGTGAAGTATGTTAATGTCCGTTCGTAGCTGTTTGTGTGTTCCTTTGCAGCCGATTTTTGTTGTCCGTCGTTTGATCACGTAGGATAGATCAATGTTTGCATGTGTAGTATGGATATAAGGCGCCGGATATGAAAGATGAAGATGCAGAGTGAAAAATATGAGCATGCCCGGTCAGAGGCGGCCTCCCAAGAACATCAAGAAGTTCCGCCTCTTAATCAAACCTAGTCGCAGGTATCTGAGCTAGCTAGGAGCGGGTGTGCCCAATCAAGGTAGTCGCGGTGGTGGGTAGGAGATGAAAACAAGCTCGGTAGCGTAGTTGTACTTCTCGATGCACTTTAGTCTGCCAGGTAGTCAGCCACCAAGGTGACTGAGGTTGGGGACTGTTGGTCGACATGATGCTATGGAAAATGAGGGAAGATACTCCTGGAGGAGGTTGAAAAGATCCATAGTGTGGACTGGTTTATCTCTATCTTCATCGGCAAATTTGACAATTTTGACCTCGAAACGAAATAAATTCACAGAATAAACGGGGTGCGAAACTATTTCACACCCCTAACCCTTTTGTGTAGCGCCCGCCACGCCGGCGCCACACCCTACGGTGCAGCGCCTAGCTCCGGGGCGTTGCACCACTGTCCACCGTGGCAGCCCACGGGCCCGCACCCAGCCGTGCAACGCCTCCGAGCTAGGCGCTGCACCTGTAATGTGCAGCGCCTAGCCGCTAGGCGTTGCACGTGTAATGTGCAGCGCCTAGCGGCTAGGCGCTGCACTGTGACTTATCCAGCCACTTGGCTGGGCCCCCTCCCCTCCCCCACCCCCCCACCACACACTCTCTCACTCTCTCCCCGAGCTTTGCCCCCTCTCCCACTCTCCCCCCCTCTCAAATCTTCTTCCAAATCTTGCAAATTTGAAGAATTTGTCCGTGGATTTCGAAGTCAAACCCTCCCTCAAGGTAATAATCTCCGATCCCCTTGTTTTGATCGAAGTAAAGTTCTCCCATTGCTCATTTGTTGGTAGTTTGGGGAAACCCTAGTTTAGTTTGGATCTAGAGATTTGCATGGAGATGTGAGATGTTTGTTTGCCAATTTCTATGATTAGGTTTTGTTAGTATGCTAGGGTTATTCTTATGGGTGTTCTTATGTTGGTGCTAGGTTTAGGTTTAGGGCTAGGGTTATGGTTAGGGTTAGGTTTAGGGTTAGGGTTATGGTTAGGGTTAGGGTTGTTGTTTCATATATATATTAGGGTTTGTATTCGGTGTTAATCCATGGATTAGTACTCATGGAAGCAATGTTACCTTGTGTTCATTGCTTATAGGGATGGGAAGAACATGTGTGTTTGTTCATCATGGGGACAAAGACGCCTTTTTGAAAGGCAATAAAGAACCGGACCCGGATGAGCTTGACATTGTGTTTGATAGTAGTCCTAGCTATGCGGAGCTCTTGCAACAAGTTAGGAAAGATTTGAATTGGATGGACCCTAGTGATATCATTGAGTTGGAGGGAAGGCATAATGTTGGTTTTGGAATGCACATCCGTTGGAAGACAATGCGTGTAAACTCGGAGCAACGTTGGGTTGCATACAAGGAGACGGTGGCCGAATCACTAGACAAGGCTCTTGAGTTATTTGCAACGAAGAAGGTTGAGTCAAGTTTGCATTTGGACTTGAACCGGAACCCCTCCCCTTTGGTTGCTAGTAGCCCCCCACCCTTGAAGCAAGATGAAATTGTTGAACCTCTTTTGACCCAAGAAGTGAGGCCAACATTGAGCCCGTGTAGAAACAACCAAGATGAATCTTTGCAAGAGGACAACGATGAGTATGCGGACGATGACAATGAAGTTGATCTCCATGACAACAATGTGGGTGATCTCGACAAATATCATTTGCAAGAGACAATGGACCATTCCATCCCTTTTTCCCGTGCATATGCATCGGACTCGGATGACGATGGTCCCGATGAACAAGTTGATGCGGAGGGGTTCACGGTGAAGGAGGCCGAAGCTTTCGAGAAGGTATTTGGTCGGGATCATCGGACTACATTGTTCAAGGATGTTAGTCTCGCGGATGAAGCCGTGGTAGATGGTGGCCAATGTGTAGCTCTTGGGGTTAGGCCAAGCTCTCACCGTGATTTGGTAGACGACCAGAACCGGATTGCTAAAGGTTCTAAGTTCGACAGCTTGTTGGATTTGAAGATGTGGCTCGACAACTACTCGGTTACGCATTATCGTCCACACAAGGTGGTGCACTCGGACGTCAATGTGCGCTACACGGTTGCATGTGCATGTGAAGATGAAAAGGAGGTCCAACTTGGACTTAAAAGAGGCCGTGGTGGTGGTAGAGGTCGTGGAAAGGAGGTCCAACAAGGAGTGGCAAGACGCCGTGGCGGTTGTCCGTGGATTGTGCGTGCAAGACCATGGAAAGGAGGTCCTACTTGGCATGTAGTGAGTTGTGTGCCAACTCACATGTGCCAAGGCAAAAGGGTGGATGGCAAGATTGTGTCCCAAGACCACAAACAACTCACGTCCGAGTTCATCGCTTACAGGCTCTCGAACTCAATATCCACACTTCCAACAATGAGCGTCCAACATGTCATTGACCTTGTGAAAGCCATCTTTCATTACCAGGTGAAATACGGCAAGGCATGGAAGGCGAAGCAAGCCGCATTTAAGATGTTGTATGGTACATGGGAGGAAGCATACAACCGAATCCCTAGGTTGTTGTTAGCCATGGCCGCGACAAACCCGGGCATGGTTCATGTGGTCGAGCCTCATGGGCACCAAACAACGGTTCATGAAGGAAGGAAAGTCAGAGTATTTGGCCGTGCTTTTTGGGCGTTCGAGCAATGTGTGAGGGCTTTCGAACATTGTAGGCCGGTCATCGCAATTGATGGCACGTTCTTGACCGGACAATACAAGGGCACCTTGTTGGTTGCGATAGCAAGTGATGCCAATAACCGGGTGTTGCCATTGGCATTTGCTTTGGTTGAGGTGGAAAACAATGACAACTGGGAGTGGTTTCTGCATCTTTTGAGGACGAAGGTGTTACCCGCTCAAAGGGAAATTTGTGTCATATCGGATCGGAATCAAGGAATTCTTAACGCCGTGGAGATTGACATTCCCGGGCATGCTCCGTTGCACCATCGATGGTGCATGAGGCACTTTTGTTCGAACTTCTATAGGGCATGTGGCCTTAAGGAGTTGGCCGATGATCTTCAAGATTGTTGTCTCGCTTTCTCCGATAAGCGCTTCGCCACTTTGTACAACAAATTGCTCGCACACAAAAAACTTGATCCCGGGGGTCAAGACTTTCTCAATAGGCACATTCAATACCGGAACAAGTGGGCACGTGCTTTTGATGAAGATGGCCGGAGATACGGTCAAATGACAAGCAATATGGCCGAATGCTTCAATAGGGTGCTCAAAGGTGCACGTGGATTACCCGTGACGGCAATAGTTCAATACACATTTGACAAGATGAATGCGTACTTTGTAAAGTACTCGATGGAAACCGATGCACAGATAGCGGGTGAGAACCCACGGAAGTACAAGTACAAGTTCCCACCCAAAGTTGATGAATGGTTGCTATTTCAATCACGGAAGGCGGACTCAGAAGAAGCTATATTATATGACAATGAGGAGTGGAAGTACGAAGTGAAAGAGCCAGGAGGAACCACAAACGATGGCCGGCAACATGGAGGTCGGGCTTTCAAGGTGTCGTTAACACAATGTGATTGCACTTGCGGGAGGCCATTGTTGCTTCATCTCCCATGCTCACATTTGTATGCCGCCGGCCGCGTTAGGAATGTGGACATCAATCACCCACGCACCGTGAGGGAGTCCCAGTTCTCAATCATGACGGTCAAGAAAACATGGGCTCCCCGCTTTCACCCATACTTTGACCAATCACAATGGCCGGAGTATCATGGAGTTCAACTATGGCCGGATCCGGAGTTGAAGGTTGTTAAACGGGGTAGACGTAAGACAAAGCGTCTTAGAGGCGACATGGACGGATGGGGCCATGGTGGGCGCCGCGAAGCGGGCAACGACCAATTCCAAGAGCCTCGTGAGAGCTCCCGTTGTGGGGAGTGCAAAGGTCATGGCCACAACAAAAGAAAATGTACGAAACCAAGGAAAAGGTCCAAGAAAAATGATGCAAGCACAAGCCAACATGGAGCTACACAAGGGAGCCAACCAAGTGGTAGCCAACCTAGTGGTCGCCAACCTAGTGGTAGCCAACCTAGTGGTAGCCAACCAAGTGGTAGCCAACAAGTGGGAAGCCAACCAAGTGGTAGCCAACCTAGTGGTAGCCAACCTAGTGGTAGCCAACAAGTGCCAAGGCAACCAAGTGGTACCCAACAAGTGCCTAGCCAACCAAGTGTTAGCCAACCTAGTGGTAGCCAACAAGTGCCAAGGCAACCAAGTGGTAGCCAACAAGTGCCTAGCCAACCAAGAGGTCGGCAACTTGGACTTACAAGAGGCCGTGGTGGTGGTAGAGGTGGTGGTGGTGGTCTCGGCCGTGGTGGTGGAAGAGCTCGACGTGGTGGTAATGGCCGTGGTGATGGTCTCGGCCTTGGTGATGGTCTTGGCCTTGGTGGTGCACTTGGCCGTGGTGATGGACAAGCGCAAGTTCGTTATAGAGGAATGTTTGGATACCTAGATGGACCGTTTCCGTATGTTCCTCACTAACTATAATGTATCATATGTTCTTGTTTTTCCATATGTTCTTCTTTTTCATATTTGCTTCCATTTGTTCTTATTGTCCTTACTAACCATTATGTTCCACTCATTGTAGGTATGGCGGCTTCCCAACCCAACAAACCAACGATGAAGGAGGATGGCGAAGATGAGATGGCCGGATGGTGGGAGAAGGCGGCGAAGAAGCTTAGAGAGGAGGATGCAGCCAAGCTAAAGAAGAAGAAGGAAGAGGAGCTTGAGAAGGAGAGGAAGCGAAAACAGAGTGCGGCAAATGCGATGCGCGCTAGGGAGCAAGCGTTGATGAGGCAAGTTGAGGAGGCACAGAAGAAGCGTCAACAGGATTTTGAAGAAAGAACCATGAAGCTTTGGGCAATTGCAGCTGAAAAAGAAGAGAGGGACAAGCAGATATTCATGGAGAGGGTGGTTAAGGAGGCTCACCTCATAAGAAAAAGGGAGGAGGAAGAGGAAGAAGAGAGGAAGAAGAAGAAGGGAAAGGGGCCTTCCTCTACGCAATAGAGCTATGTCTCCTCTTCGATTTGCTTGTGAACTACTATGTCTCCTCTTCGATTTGGTTGTGAACTACTGTGTGCCGTGAACTACTATGTCTCCTCCTCGATTTGGTTGTAAGAACTACTATGTGCGGTGAACTACTATGTGTCCTATGTGTCCTCCTTGATTTGGTTGTAAGAACTACTATGTGCGGTGAACTACTATGTGTCCTCCTTGATTTGGTTGTACGAACTACCATGTGTCGTGAAGTAGTATGTGTTATGAACTACTATGTGTCGTGAAGTACTTGGACGCTGCAATCTACCATGTGGCGCCTAGCTGTTGTTGCTCTCTGGATAGCTAAAAAATTCACTAAGTCCAAGTCCAAGTGCCTCAAACTGTAAAGTACCTTCTGTTCTGGCTGCATAGCTACAGACTAGTGCAGCGCCTAGCTAGGAGGCGCCACACTGTACAGTGCAGCGTCTGTGGGCTAGGCACTGCACTGTACAGTGTGGCGCCTCCTAGCTAGGCGCTGCACAAACACTTAGCGAAATTTTTGCCTGAAACTGTAGGCATACCTTCTGTTGGTTGCTGGATACCTATAGACATGTGCAGCGCCTAGCACGGAGGCGCCACACTCTATAGTGCAGCGCCTGCGCGCTAGGCGTTGCACTGTAGAGTGCGGCGCCTCCGTGCTAGGCGCTGCATATGTCTGCACCTATCCAGAAGAGCAACAGAAGTTTGGCTACTTACAGACATATGCAGCGCCTAGCACGGAGGCGCCACACTCTATAGTGCAGCGCCTGCGCGCTAGGCGTTGCACTGTAGAGTGCGGCGCCTCCGTGCTAGGTGCTGCATATGTCTGCACCTATCCAGAAGAGCAACAGAAGTTTGGCTAGTTACAGACATATGCAGCGCCTAGCACGGAGGCGCCACACTCTATAGTGCAGTGCCTGCGCGCTAGGCGTTGCACTGTAGAGTGCGGCGCCTCCGTGCTAGGCGCTGCATATGTTTGCACCTATCCAGAAGAGCAACAGAAGTTTGGCTAGTTACAGACATATGCAGCGCCTAGCACGGAGGCGCCACACTCTATAGTGCAGTGCCTGCGAGCTAGGCGTTGCACTGTAGAGTGCGGCACCTCCAAGCTAGGCGCTGCACATGTCTGTAGCTATCCAGAAAGCAACAGAAGTTTGGCTAGTTACAGACATATGCAGCGCCTAGCACGGAGGCGCCACACTCTATAGTGCAGCGCCTGCGAGCTAGGCGTTGCACGGTAGTGTGTGGCGCCTGCGTGCTAGGCGCTGCACAAACACTTAGCAATTTTTTGCCTGAAACTAGAGGCCTACCTACTGTGCCTCCTCCCCCCCTCTACTGGGTCTTTTTCAGCCACAGTTCTTTCAGCCACAGTTCAACAACTAGTATAACAAACATTCAGGTACGACATCATTTCTCCAAGTATAACAATTAGTATAAGAAACAAAGGGTTCACAAAAGACTTCATTTCATAGAAATGACCATCACAATAAGTTCCAGTTTACCATAGAGCTACCACCACTCCAAGTTCAACGACATAAAAGGTACGACCACTCCATGTTCAACGACATAACAAATCGCACTCGAAGTTCAACATTATAAAAAAACTAAGATGACTAGTGCTTTCCACGCTTGCTGGGTCCTCCCCCCTCTTGACGCTTATCTTCTTCACCTTCCTAGGAAGAGGAACCCGCTCCGGCTCCGGCTCCGCCACCGGTTCGACATCGTCATCCAAATAGTCATCCAAAGCCGCCATCCACGAGGTGCCGACCGTCCTTTTGCCTCTTTGGGTGAAGTCTTCAGGTGTGTACTTGTTGATTCCCCTCCTAGGCTTCAACTCGTATGCAGACCGAGCCCGGTACGTCCCCAAGGTCATATCATCAGCAACCTATGCATCGACAAAAGATATGGAAAGACCGTGTGTGAGGATATAGTTAGCAATGCATCAACAAATGGATATATATCGTCATGCCACACCTCTTGGGTGACCCCACCCACATCCTCATCCGTGAAAGGTTCACCATGGCTCTGCCCCGAAGCGGGATCTGATGGTGTCGCCGACCTAGACCGTTCTGGTGATACATACTCGGGGTCACGACAACCGAAAAGGTTTGATAGCCGCCTTAACTTTTGGCCCTGGCGCTGCAACATGTACAAGTGAATGAGACATGGAACGTACCAACAAATGTTAAGTGCTAGTTTGAAGGAGATGTGAACCTTAATGAATTCTCGAAGTGCACCTTCCCCATCGCTTTTGCCAGCCGGGGTTGTTTCCAGAATAGTCTCGGTCTCGTCAGCTGCTTTCTTGATCTGGGCACGCTATGAACAGAAACGGTATCAAAGTGTTAGGCAAGCGAAGATGTGAAAAGTGCGAATGGAAAAGCAAAAAGGGCTAACCACAAAGTTCATCATTGGAGCTGAAGGGATCACCGAGTTGCCTTTCCTGACTAATGCGTTGTACTGGTGCTGGGCTACCTCATCAAAAACGGTGGGTTCCTCCAGAATCTCCTCAGCATACGCCGGCTGGCATACCTCCACGCGGGTACTTGCAAGAAACCATGTGAGATAGTTGTTGAACGCATCCGGGCAGTGCTCACGAAGCTGGGCTCGTTTTCCAGCCCTTGCTTGCTCCACACTAAGAGCGAACTGCACGACATACTTCCTGTGATGGCTGGCCCAATCCTTGATCTTCCGCTGCTTTTTCCTATCCAACCTGCAAGTTAGAAACAAGATATTAGCATCATCGAAACCGTCGAGAAGCTGCTAAGTGCTCAAGGTTAATTATATCTTACGCGTGTAGCAACTTGTCCGTGTCCTCCCACTCCGGCGGGTGTGACTGGAACAAACCAAACTGGCGGAACACCCGATGTGGCAGGTGAAGCTCAACCGCCCAGTTGCATATCAGTGGGCACCGCATATGCCAGAGATCCCTATCCCTAATGCACATCGGATTAAGCCTGAACTCTATAGGGTTACCAAAACTCTCTCCTTTTCCATACGGCTCCCATTCCACCTGCAAAATGGGATTGAATGCAAAATTGATATCGAGTGAAGATACAAGCATGATAATCACTTATGCAAGGTCGGTTCACCTGCTCAGGCGTGATCGCGTCCAGCTCGCTCTTGTACAACTTGTACATTATAGAGGGATCATCCGTCGTCTCATTTAACACATCCCACTTGTAAGCCCAAGTGGGGAGCCGTAGTGGGTCGTCTTTATCGTCCCAATCCTCGTACTTCACGGTCTTAGGTCGTCCAACCGGCAAACGCTCCCAGCTCCATATGGAAAGTGCGAGCAGACAACCACCAATACCTCCAGTGTGCCTACAACTGGCATCGTCCAACTGCACATAAAAAAGAACATGGTCAAATTTGCCGCAAGAGCGCATTGATAATGTATCAATGAAGTGAAAAGGAAACAACTTCATACCTGTCGATACAAGTAAGCTAGTGTCGCCGAACCCCAACTCCATTTGCTATCGAAGACGGTCAACGCCTTCAGCCACATCCATGGAGCATTCTTGCCGGTGCCATCAGCAAACATTGTCCTCGATACCACGTACCACATGTAGACACGAGCATAAGTCTTCACCATGTCCTCATTAGCATCATCGGGGCAATGAGCGAAGTGCGATGATATCCACGTGAAAGTAGCGCCCGCTGCGACTCTTTCCTTCTTCTTATCTTCCCTTTCTGGCTCCCGAGGCTCCGGAGGAACCATACCGATAAGGGCTTGCATCTGCGCGCGCCACCCTTCAGAATCGGTGTTCATACATAAAGGATTGCCATCGATAGGAAGACCGGTGATCATAGCGATATCCTGCAGCGTCACGGTCATCTCCCCGGTCCGAAGATGGAAAGTGTGTGTCTCCGGCCTCCAATGATCAATAAGCGCGGTGAGTGCTGCAGCATTGTTGGGTGGCGTCGACCGGCGGACCAACTCAATGAAAGGGAGAAGTCCTGCCTCCCTAACATAAGGTGTGTACCGCTCATCATAGCTCATCCCTCCAAGGCTGATCCCGTGAGACCGAAGCTTCAGAGGTGCAAGCTCCTACAAACAAACAAATCATAACATTACATATGGGGCATTTGTGTTTGAACAAACATACGAAATTCATAACACCGGCCACTTTCAGTATTACCCGCTGCTGCACCGCCATAGCGTACGACCGGTGTTGATGGTCCCAGTGATCATCGAGAAGCCAAACCATCCTAACAATTTCAACAAAGCATTCTTGTCAACACGATTATCTTTTCAATTCAAAAAAACTAAAGTAGGCCTACTACATGCAAGATCCAAAGCATATGGTGCTTCCCCCTACTTGGGCCTACTTCATACAAATAACATGTCAATCTATGTATCCAAACTATAACATGTCAATCTACTTCTCCATACAAATAACATGTCAATCTACTTCTCCATACAAAAAACATGTCAATCTATGTATCCAAACTATATAAATAACATGTCAACCTATCTATCCAAACCACATTCTAATCTAACAAAGGTTCCCCAAATCTAATATACGCAAGATTCAAACAAAAGTTGCCCAAATCTAATACATGCAAGATTCAAACAAGGGTTCCCCAAATCTTCAAAACATAATATTTTCTATGGATAGAAAGAAGGGGATCGGAGGAGAGTACCTTCTACAATGGATTGGTGAACAAATGCACGGACCAAATCGTCGATCGGAAGGATTTGGGAGAGGGGATTGAGAGGGGGAGTGCAGATGGCCGCCGCCCTTTTTTCTGTAACTGCCAATGGGGAGGGTGGGGGAGGAGAGGGCTGGCGCGTTTGCATATAAGTCACAGTGCAGCGCCTAGCGGCTAGGCGCTGCACATTACACGTGCAACGCCTAGCGGCTAGGCGCTGCACATTACAGGTGCAGCGCCTAGCTCGGAGGCGTTGCACGGCTGGGTGCGGGCCCGTGGGCTGCCACGGTGGACAGTGGTGCAACGCCCCGGAGCTAGGCGCTGCACCGTAGGGTGTGGCGCCGGCGTGGCGGGCGCTACACAAAAGGGTCAGGGGTGTGAAATAGTTTCGGAACCAGTTCATTCTGTGATTTGCTTTCGATTATAGGTCAAAATTGTCAAATTTGCCATCTTCACCCTACTGGTGGCCGAGGAGAAGGTCGCCACTATTGGTGATTAAGGACTCCATTGAGTGACATCACCCATGATGTCATCAATGTGAATTGATATATATGCTTCTTTGGGTATGTTTGATCATTTATCCTCGACCAGGCAAGCCCCACATGTACAAGGAAACTTGCATTATGCCAGGCTTAATAATAAGCTTACTTGTTTATATATTTTGAAGAGAAAAACCCACTGAAAAAAATAGCGCGCTATAACGTCGCTAATAGCACGCTATAGCATATTGAGAATTGCCTCCCTAAATATATCGGTGTACAACATCTCGCTAATAGCATGCTATAGCGCGATATAGCACGTTAATAGCATATTTTGAGGTCGCTGCTATTTTGCTGTAGCGTGCCATTTTTTTCATTGGAAAAACCTGATGGCATTTCATAATTAATTCATGCTAAAGTAACAATTACATGGATGTGAGTAACAAGCCAACACTAAAATGACAAAACAACCAACATCAACATTAAGCACCAAACAAAATCCAATCACCTCACGGTTTTTGATGACCTCAACTCAAACATGTGCCTAGGACGGGACAAACATAACACAAAAACGACAGTCGGCCGAGCCATGTCCCAAGCTCGTCGGTGCTCTGGCTTGGTGAAGAGCCTCGACAACTACACCAAAGAAACCAACCTTGCCGGCCAAGAGAAATAAAGGCCCATCTCCATCCCCATTGGTATGAATTTGCTGCCTAAATAAGAACTTGTGCACATAGCCATGTTCGGTAATTCTAAAAAAAAAAGTTAAATGATGCTACAAGCCTTTTTTTAAGAATCTCTGCTGCTACTAATTTTAGCAAGGCTGATTCAATATCGGTCTGTTGCGTCTTGAAAAATAAAAGATAAATCGAAGCCAGCTGGCCCTTCTGCGAGCTAGCCCCACTCATGTCCCTTCGAATCCTCGAAACTGCCTCTTTTTTTTTTGAACTCTTCGTTGGAAAGGTCTTCTCATGATACTAATTTGACGCATCATCACAGTTCAACTCAACTTTAGTCGGTTCCTTGAAAAGAAAAGAAAAAACTCAACTTTAGTCGGCTCTAGGGAGTACTGAATGTTGCCTTGGATATAAACGCCTCCCTCCGTTGCATAAAGTAGTGCGTGTAGATTTTTTTGAAAAGTCAAAATTTACAAATTTTAATCAAGTTTATAGAGAAAACTATTTATATCTAAAATACCAAACATATAAATATGAAAGTACATCTTGTGATGAATCTAATGATACATGTTTGGCAGTCTAGATGTAAATGTTTTTCTCCATAAACTTGGCCATAGTTTGTGAAATTTGACATTAAAAAAATCTATATGCACGATATTATGGAAAAGAAGGCACATATATTGATCCATGCAGCGCAACTCAGATAGGTTACATGGAATTTTGTGACTACAAAGAAATATGCACCAATTAATGGTTTGCCCTAGCTTCTTCCTGTGAGATACTTGTGCATATCGTAGAAAATGGCATGCCCCCAATAACTGATCACGTTGCATTGTTGACATACACATATATAGCCAAGAAGATAAGGTTCCGCCCTGCAGCCACATGGGCAGATGTGCTGGAGTGCTGGAAAGCCACCTATAAACTGGCTTGACCCATTTAATTCACTTCGTTTCATGGATCACACACGCCATCCATCTGAACGATGTTGCAAGAAATCAACATAATCGGGCGGAGAACATGCATATACGACCAAACCACGGGCATCCATGGGAATTTATGAAGAGAGTGACCATATAGTTGAAGAATTTAAGGTTACTTCTACGTCTGTCTATGTACTATGTCCTTAATGGCGCGCGACAACATCATTTTCATGGATTATTCCACAAGTTGTGCATGTACGCACGCATCTACCAATTGAAGTATAGATGAATGTGACACTTCAAAGTATAGATCGAATAAGTATCTGAAAATGCAAGATACCTAGCTACTTGGGCCTTCGTAGTTCTTGGAAAACGACCAAATGAGGATGTACCACAATTGTTGTAGTATACAAATGCCATGACATATATATACTTGTCACAGATATTGGGAGTGACCATCAAAGATATGGGTTGATATATACTGACGGGTATATAACGAAATATCACAAAAATGAGATAGCTAAATCCAGCCAATGAGAAAGAGGCTACTGATTCTTGTCCGCACAGTGACAAACAAGAGCTAGCGCCATATCCGATCGCAATGGATATAAATGTGTATATCTCCTCCATTCATTATCTAAGGATTGGCCCCCTCCACTTTAGGCGTTATACGGACTCTACATGTTTCGTTGTAATTCGCCTTTTTATTTTTATTTTGTGTGAGAGGATCTTATTTGGCTGTGTGCATCTTAGTTATGCAGAGGCCGGGTGTAATGCTTAAATCTTTTAAGTAATAAAGCGCCCTTTTCCGAAAAATTCAATTCAACCATGTAAATACGTATGGTGACCAGACCATACGGCATCTACAAGTTGAAGTAGATGTGTGCGTACGCTACAAAGACGGAGTTGAGGTGTAGGTTTGGCATGCCACGTTGTTAGCACATGCATTTTGCGTGCATGCATGCATGGTGCAATTGGCCTAACTTGCACGGATCCAATTCCAGTGATGTCTCGACAAGATTAGGCATGGAAAACCAGGGCATTTGCATGCATGTTACCCACCGGTTGTGTGCACATGGCCTGATTGCCGGCCATTTGCAACTGTGCATCATCCATCACATTCACATACACTGGTGTTGAGGTTCACTGTTCATCTGGTCATCTTAGTTTTCTTGCACCATGAGAGTGATGGCCGCCCGTCACATTGTGCACCATGCATGCATGCAGTCTCCCGTGCCATGAACACTCAGTTTTCTTCTTTTTATATAGGGTTTCATGAAGAAACTGGGGACATGGATGGCATGCACGGCAAGGTAAATTCTACTATAATAGAGTGACTTTCACTGTGGCCACCGTACGTATCATTTCCTGGCCATGATGGCGTCCCGTTTGCATGATGGTCGATCGTTTGACATGCATATACATGTAGTACCCGTCCACCGTTCATTATGTTTGCTTGTGTATCATTTCACCTGAAAAGTGAACTTTTGCTATCGCTTCGTCTTCCTGTGGCATCTAATCATGGTCTCTCTCATCTACAGGAAACAAGATCCACTTTATCGGCTGCGTGCAGTTGGGTGCTACCATATATTTTCTGTATTTTTTGTGGGAATCCCAAATTAAATTTCATATACATATTGAGCGAATACCAATCGGACAAGCATACATAAATGATAGTTGCCCGAACACAAATAGACACCTTGAACCATGCCCAAAACAATTAAAGCGCAATAGACTAGTTCATTTTTTGCAAATGTGTTTGATTCTAGAAGTACCGAAGGTTTCGGTGACTGTTATGACTGGCCACCATGGTTGCTGGTCTCTTGTTGCCGAGGTACACATGGAACAATTGACCACACTAGATATTAGAAGATGGTTGATGGCAGAGTTCGGGTGAAGCCTGTGTCTCGAAGAGCTTTTTCTCAAGCGCTCCTACCTATTGTATTAAATCAACATGATATATAAGCAGGGTGATGAAACTCATAGATGCTCGGTCCCGTCACACACTACCACGGTGGCTGGTCTGACAGTCCTCTCGCAATCCCGTTCTTTGTTTTTTCTGGTCTATTTTGGTTGACAACTATGTCGTTATGTACTATGCACGGGTTACACACATTTGTTCAACCTCAACACCTAAACCTCTTTCAATTCAACACAAATTAGACAATAACCCCATGATATTAAACATAAATACCAACTTCCGGTGGACAAAACTTGAGATGATAGATTACATGTTGTGGGTGGTATAGTAGAAAGAGCCATTAGTGATAAAGCTTACTCCAAACCACTCTCAATCAGAATAATCTGATATTAACCCTATTTCATACAGTTTATTTGTCATCTGTGAGGAACAGCGGTGTTAAATAACAAATACACCCTATCGTAGATGGCAAGGAAAGCCGTCTAGAATATGGAATTTCCAAAACATCGCCGATGCAGAATTATGTGGTAGTGTAGTGGCAGCAAGAGAAATGACATGCCATGACAAAGTTTGATGTGTAAGAAGACGGTCACTCAATCCACACAAAAAATTAAAGTTTCCTGAAAAATAGCAAGAGCGGATTAGAAATTATGACATCTTCGAAGTGTTTGTGTTTGGCACTCATTGATTGTGAATGCTCATGTGTTGCGTCGAGGGTTCGGTAGGCACATCGGTGCGATGCGTTAGGTTGCTCGCAAAGTCTTGGTATTTTGATCCCTCGACGACACCCCACATCTACTTGTGAGTTTCATGGTAATGGTCTTTTTAGTCTACTAGCTAGGCCATGTCTTATGTTGGGCCTCCTATTCTTCTCATCTTCTTGTAACCTTGTTACTTGAATGATTTCGGCCCGGTTTCCCTTATAAACAAGGTCAACTTCTTCAGGTTTTTGATCCGATTTTTCTTATAAACTGGATCATACTCTTTTGGCACAAGGGTGTAACACCCTGAGAATCATGCTACAGTAACCCCCTGTGATTAAGCTAATCATGTTGCTAAACAGGGCTTGATCACATTTGAATCACCTTCCTTTTCAAACTTCTAGTTCAAACTTCAAATATAATTAAAGTGAAAAGTAAAAGTTTTCAAAAACTTAAACTAAAATGTTCAGTGGGTGCCAAATATTACACTGGTAATTATGGTGGAGAAAACACATTTTTATAAAATGTCTAGATACTTTTAAATGAATTAAACAGAAAAGGAAATAAACAAATAAAAGAAAAGGCAAAACAAAACAGAAAACAGAACAAAAAAAAAGGGAACAAAAGCCCCCCCCCCCACTGGACCTGGCCCAACTGGGCCACCCCAGGCCCAGCCGGCCGGCCCAACCCCCCTCACCTTATCCCCTGCCCCCCCCCCCACCGACAGCCTCACCACCCACTCCCCCCGAAATATCTCCTCTGCCCCCCCCGATCGGGATCGAGGAGGAGGCGCTCGACCCCGTCGCCGACCGCCCCCGCCGGCCTCGCCCTCGCCTCGCCGGAGCGCTGCCTCGCCGGCCTGCGCCTCGACACCGCATCGCCGTCGCCCCCGTCTCCCCCTCGACCCCACTGCCGTGACCCTGCATCCCTCGGTGAGGCCACCGGCCTCCGTCGCCCGCCCCTCTCCTCTCGGTCACCGCCGCCCCGCTCGCGCTCCGACGCGCCCAGACGCGCCCCGCCGCGCCTGTCCACGCACGCGCGCCCGCACGGCCTTCGCCCGCGCGCGCCCCGACCGCGCTCCCGCGTCGGCCACGCCCCGCCTGCCCCCCCCCTCGTCCTCGCGCACCCCGAGCTCCTCCGCCCGCACCGATGGTCCCCGCGTGCTCCTGGCACTCCCAGGACCCCGTAGAGCCCCACGTCTGGCCTTCCCGTGCCTCCCATCGCCGTGCCCGTGCAACCCCGAACTCCGGCCGCCGCTAAGCTCACCGCCGATGCCGTTTCCGGCCATCTCCGGACGAACCACTACCACCATCCGGCGCGGATCGTCTTGGCCGTTCGAACGCGACCAAGCGCGCGTGAAACGGACCCCTGTGGCCGAATTCCGGCCACGGCCGAGGCTCGTCGCCGTGTACGGGCTCGCCGGAGTGCCCTCCCGCCGGCGTCCGACGTGGCACACCTGGGGGCCACCCCCTGGGTCACTGCCAGTGGGCCCCCTGGTCACCTGTTGACCAGTTGACCTGGTCAACTGGGCTGACTGGGCGGCCCCAGCCACTGACGTGCGGGCCCCGCCCCTTAAAATAAAGAATTAAAATGATTTTATAATTAAAAGTAATTAGTTTAACTAATTAGTCACTGACATGTGGGACCCAGCTGCTAATTAACCACGTTTAATTAAAATAACCCACTGTTAGCCCTCTCTCTATGACATGTAGGACCCACTGGTCAGTTTGACCTGGTCAGCGAGACTGTTGACCGCTGACGTCACTGCTACGTCATGCTGACGTCATATCCTTTTTTTTCTGTTATTTAAATATTCCAGAAATTCAAATAAACTTTGAAAATTCATATCTTTTAAACCGTAACTCGGATGAAAATGATTTCTATATGAAAGTTGCTCAGAACGACGAGACGAATCCGAATACGCAGTCCGTTCATCCACCACACCTCCCTAACCTATCGAACTAGCAACTTTCCCCCTCCGGTCCGTCTGTCCGAAAACGCGAAACATCGGGAATACCTCCCGGATGTTCCCCCCCTTCACCGGTACCACCTACTGTCGCGATAGGACACCCCTAGCACCGCTCATTGTCATGTCACGCATCGTCATGCTTATGTTTGCATTGTATTTACTGTTTCTTCCCCCTCTTCTCTCCGGTAGACTACGAGACCGACACTGCTGCTGCCCAGTTCGACTACGGAGTCGACGACCCCTCCTACTTGCCAGAGCAACCAGGCAAGCCCCCCCCCTTGATCACCAGATATCGCCTACTCTACTCTCTACTACTTGCATTAGAGTAGTGTAGCATGTTACTACTTTCGATATCCTATTCTGATGCATAGCCTATCCTTGCTACTACTGTTGTTACCTTTACCTGCAATCCTACATGCTTAGTCTAGGATGCTAGATTTCCATCAGTGGCCCTACATTCTTGTCCGTCTGCTGTGCTATACTATCGGGCCGTGATCACCTGGGCGGTGAACACGGGCATATACTTATATACTATATACATGGCACATGTGATGATTAAAGTCGGGTCGGCTCGTAGGAGTACCCGCAAGTGGATCTTTGTGGCGGAGCGACAGGGCAGGTTGAGACCGCCTAGGTGAGAGGTGGGCCTGGCCCTGGTCGGCGTTCGCGGATACTTAACACGCTTAACGAGATCTTGGTATTTGATCTGAGTCTGGCCATTTGGTCTATACGCACTAACCATCTACGTGGGAGTAGTTATGGGTATCCCGACGTCGTGGTATCAGCCGAAGCTCTTTTGACGTCAGCGACTGAGTGGCGCGCGCCGTGTTGGACCGCTTTGACGTAACCGCCGTGATCGTGTGGGTTGCTAGGTCTGCTCGCGGCCGCGTTCGCAACGTGCAGGTGTGCATAGGGCGATGGGCCCAGACCCCTGCGCGCATAGGTTTAGACCGGCGTGCTGACCTCTCTGTTGAGCCTAGGTGGGGCTGCGACGTGTTGATCTTACGAGGCCGGGCATGACCCAGAAAAGTGTGTCCGGCCAAATGGGATCGAGCGTGTTGGGTTATGTGGTGCACCCCTGCAGGGAAGTTTATCTATTCGAATAGCCGTGTCCCTCGGTAAAAGGACGACCCGGAGTTGTACCTTGAGCTTATGACAACTAGAACTGGATACTGAATAAAATACACCCTTCCAAGTGCCAGATACAACCCGGTGATCGCTCTCTAACAGGGCGACGAGGAGGGGATTGCCGGGTAGGATTATGCTATGCGATGCTACTTGGAGGACTTCAATCTACTCTCTTCTTCATACTGCAAGATGGAGATGTCCAGAAGCGTAGTCTTCGACAGGACTAGCTATCCCCCTTTTATTCTGGCATTCTGCAGTTCAGTCCACTGATATGCCCCTTTACACATATACCCATGCATATGTAGTATAGCTCCTTGCTTGCGAGTACTTTGGATGAGTACTCACGGTTGCTTTTCTCCCTCTTTTCCCCTTTCTATACCGGATTGTCGCAACCAGATGCTGGAGTTCAGGAGCCAGACGCCACCGTCGACGACGACACCTACGACACTGGAGGTGCCTACTACTACGTGCAGGCCGTTGACGACGACCAGGAGTAGTTAGGAGGTCCCAGGCAGGAGGCCTTGCCTTTTCGATCGTTGCTACTTTTGTGCTAGCCTTCTTAAGGCAAACTTGTTTAACTTATGTCTGTACTCAGATATTGTTGCTTCCGCTGACTCGTCTATGATCGAGCACTTGTATTCGAGCCCTCGAGGCCCCTGGCTTGTATTATAATGCTTGTATGACTTATTTATGTTGTAGAGTTGTGTTGTGATATCTTCCCGTGAGTCCCTGATCGTGATCGTACACATTTGCGTGCATGATTAGTGTACGGTCAAATCGGGGGCGTCACAAGTTGGTATCAGAGCCGACTGCCTGTAGGAATCCCCCTTTCCAACTCCTTGGCCGAAGTCGAGTCTAGTCATTGCAAAACTTTTACTAACATGGCTGTGCGGCTTACGGGCCCACGTCGCCATTGGGTGGTACTAGGATCTTTTACTCCCCGACCTTTACTCTGGGACTCTGAGCTCTCTTCTATTCGGGTTAAACGAATTTACTAACTCTAACACTAGGATCCCGTGACCGCGTTCACCCCTAAGATGGATAAGCCATAGTTGTTTCTTAGAATAGTATTTTGGACAATTCACACACTGTCATTTGACTCCTTTGAAACGTCTTTGCTTTCAGATGGAACCCACGAGGCAGGTTGTTCGCCACACGATGGCCATTGGTGCCTCGGGATCACCTGCGGTGCTAGCTGAGATGATGACCTATCTGGGTTATCGCTGGCACCCTGAGTTCACCGTCTACGAGGAGTTCCAGGACTTTAACCAGGAGCAGTACCGTGCCATCGTCCACCTCTACTCTCGGGAGTACGACTCCACTACTGTGCTGCACACCGCACATGGTGTTGGTGTGACCATCGATATGGCTGTCCACGATGCAGCCTATGCTGCTCTGACACGTCTTCGTGGAGAGTATCGGGAGTTGGACACCTCCCCTTTCAGGCACATTGCTATCGCCTCTGATGTTGGTGCGGAGGGATACTACACTGCCGCCTACTCCACTGTCACCCGAGAGCCCTTCTACCATCAGCACCTGGTTCTGCATGCTGATGGGCTGGATCGAGCTAACCGAGCTCTTCGCCACGAGATGTACACCACCCGTCAGCACCTTTACCGTGCTCTGACGCTGCTGCACCCCTTTGTCCGGTCTGGACAGGTACCGCGCGCTGCGATCTACCCAGCCAGGACCGTGATGCCCCACGGTGTCGGTTGGCCAGAGGTGGGAGGCTACTCTCCCGCACTTGGTTCTCTTCTGCCACCTGAGCGTCGGGCTCTACACCTGAGTATCCGCGGCCCCCAGTCTGCTGACGTGGAGGACTATCCGTTACCTCACTACCAGCTGCCGGGCTACGATTACCTCCACAGCACCTCTTGGGACTGATGTAGGCTTGATTGTAGTATTAGTTGCAGTCACCGCGAGCCTGTGTGCCGCCTATGATGTTTTAGTCCATGTACTGAACTCTATGCATGACCCCTTTTGTAAGTTATGCCGACTACTATGTAGTAGCTATCGTGCTCCCTTCAATTATGCATGTTTCATCATGAATGATTCTTGTCATTGCCAATTTTCTCAATGCTGAACTACCCCTGTTATATATTAGCAGGATGGTTAGACCAGGTGGTCGTGGTCGTGGTGGCGATGCCCCACCACCACCTGAGTACATGGCTGGTATGATCCAACAGTTTGAACTGAACCGCCAATTCATGGAAAATATAATGGCTCAGTTTCCTCGCCCCAATATGAACCAACAGCCAGCTCAAGTGACTCTTCAAGATTTCATACGCCTCAACCCAACCATCTACCGCAGCTCAACTCAGCCTCTGGATGCTGATGACTGGCTCCGTGACATCACCTATGAGATGGAGTCTGCTGATGTAGCCCCTGCCAGCTATGTCAATTTTGCTTCCTTCTTCTTGAAGGGACCCGCAGCTCAATGGTGGGACAGCCACAGGCGTACTCTGCCAGCTGGAACAATCATCACCTGGCCAGACTTCCAAGCTGCTTTCCGTGCCCGCTTCATTCCTCAGGGAGTCATGGACCGGAAGAAGCGTGAGTTCCGCAACCTCACCCAAGGCAACAAATCTGTCGAAGCTTATCAGCGGGAGTTTCTGGACTTGTCCCGCTATGCTGAAGAAGACATTGCAACTGATGCACGCAGACAGGAGAAGTTCCGTGATGGCCTTCAAGCTGACATCAAGCTCGCACTTCTAGTGCATGACTTTCGCCGATTTCGCCACCTTGGTGAATAAGGCCATCAATGTCGAGACTGGTCTGCAGGAATACCAGAGCTCTCAGAGGCGCAACCGTGACACGGGCTCATCTTCGGGCTCGCCCTCACAGAAGCGTAAGATATGGATCCCGAACAGCATGTATCGTCCAAATGCACCTGCTCCCAGGAAATCTTATGCTGCACCGCGTCTGCCTCCTCCACCATCTAAGCAGTCAAAGCTACCAGCTCCCCCACCTGGGGCTCCTGTTCCCACTCCCGATAATGGTCTGTGCTTCAAGTGTGGTCAACCGGGTCACTTTGCCAGGAACTGCTATCAGAATCAGAATCAACTGGCCCTTCCAGCAGCTGGCCGTGGTAACAACCAGCCCCGCAACAACAATGCTAAGTCTCAAGGTCGTGCTCATGCCAACCACGTTGATCTCAGCGAAGCTCAAGACCAGCCTGCTACTGTGATGGGTACACTCCTCGTAAATTCAGTACCAGCATCCGTTTTATTTGATACAGGAGCATCCCACTCATTCATTTCAGCAGAATTTGCATTCCTGCATGGCATTAATCACGAAGAGATAAACACTCCGCTAGTGGTACACACCCCAGCGGGCCAATGTCAAACCTCTATGGTTAGTCGCGATGTTACTGTTGAAATTGAAGGACTGGAATTTCTTGTCTCTCCCATCGTACTGAAGTCCTGTAGCATTGATCTCATTCTGGGAATGAATTGGTTAACAGCGCATACTGCTTCAATCGTTTGCACCACTAAGACCGTCCATCTGCTACACCCTTCGGATGAGATAGTTACTTACCAAGCCCATCTGGTGCAAAATGCCGAGGCAAGGCTCTATGCATTGAATGCATTGAACGCTGCACCACTCGAGGGCATTGAAAACATTCCCGTCGTGCGTGAATTCCTCGACGTCTTTCCTGAAGAACTTCCGGGGATTCCCCCTGCTAGAGCTGTCGAATTCATCATCGACTTGAAACCAGGCACCACTCCTATAGCCAAGCGACCCTACAAAATGCCGCCGCATGAACTCCTTGAGCTTAAGGAGGAAATCGACAAGTCTCTTCGCAAAGGATTCATTCGCCCAAGTTGCTCTCCTTGGGGAGCACCTTCTCTCTTTGTCAAGAAGAAGGATGGGACAAACCGGTTAGTTCAAGACTACCGTCCTATAAACCAAGCTACCATTCAGAATAAATACCCTCTTCCTCGGATCAATGATCTGTATGATCAACTGGCGGGTTCGTCAGTGTTCTCTAAGCTCGACTTGAGGTTGGGCTACCACCAGATCCGTGTTCGCGAAGAGGATATCCCAAAGACCGCCTTCGTGACTCGCTATGGTTCATACGAGTACACCGTCATGTCTTTCGGTTTAACCAATGCTCCAGCCACCTTCTCTCGTCTGATGAACTACATATTCATGGATTACCTCGACAAGTTCGTCGTGGTTTATCTGGATGATATCCTGATATTTTCCAAGAACGAAGAAGAACATGCTGAACATCTTCGACTTGTGCTGGAAAAACTACGAGAACATCAACTATATGCCAAGTTCTCTAAATGTGAATTCTGGCTACCCGAAGTAACCTATCTGGGGCATGTCATCTCTAAGGATGGTATTGCCGTCAACCCCGAGCGAGTTCAGGCTATTCTTGATTGGACTCCTCCCAAGAACGTTAAGCAAGTCAGAAGTTTTCTCGGTCTCGCCAGCTATTGCCGTCGATTCGTCGAGAACTTCTCTAAGATCGCCAGGCCTCTGACTAACCTGTTACATAAGGGCGTCAAGTTCCAATGGACAGACAAATGTCAGGAAAGTTTCCAAGCACTCAAAGACAAGTTGACTTCTGCTCCAGTTCTAGCTCCACCTGATACTAAGAAGGACTTTGTCATTTACTGCGACGCTTCCCGTCAAGGATTAGGCTGTGTCCTAATGCAAGACCGCAAAGTGATTGCTTATGCCTCTCGACAATTGCGCCCTCACGAAGAGAACTACCCAGTTCACGACCTCGAACTTGCTGCTGTCATTCATGCGCTGAAGCAGTGGCGACATTACCTTCTCGGTAATCGTTGCGAGATCTTCACTGACCACCAAAGTCTGAAGTATCTGTTTACTCAGCCAGATCTGAACCTCCGTCAACAGAGATGGATGGAGCTCGTTGCAGACTTTGACTTGGGTATTTCCTATACTCCAGGCAAGGCTAATGTAATGGCTGATGCCTTGAGCCGCAAGTCTTACTGCAACCACCTCCAGGTTCATAAAGTTCAGCCCTCACTTGTTGAAGAATTCAGGAAGCTGAACCTCCATATTGTTCCTCCGGGTGCACTCGCTCCCCCTCCTAAGGAGTTCCGCAAGATGAACCTCCGTGTTGTTCCCCAGGGTTCCCTCAATACCCTGGTCGTCGAACCAGATCTCCTGGACTCCATCAAGAGAATACAGGGGTATGACTCTGAAGCCCACAAGATTAAGCGCTACCTCGCAGAAGGAAAGCCCTCATTCTTCACCATTTCTGAAGATGGCACCCTATACTTCAAGGGCCGCCTAGTGGTGCCATGTGCAGAGAAAAACCTGGATATGACACAGGAAGTTATGAAAGAAGCTCATGATACGCCTCTGTGTATCCATCCTGGTAGTACAAAGATGTATCAAGATATCCGTCAGAGATTCTGGTGGACTAATATGAAGCAAGACATTGCTCGTTATGTTGCTGAGTGTGACGTTTGCCGTCGTATCAAAGCAGAACATCAAAGGCCTGCTGGAACTCTGCAACCTATCTCTATTCCTGAATGGAAATGGGACCATGTTGAGATGGACTTCGTCACTGGATTTCCCAAATCGCAGAAAGGTAATGATGCTATTCTTGTCGTCATTGACCGGCTTTCCAAAGTTGCACATTTCCTGGCAGTCAAAGAAACGATCACTGCTAGCCAGTTGGCAACGCTCTATATGTCCAGGATTGTTTCGCTCCACGGTATTCCATTGGTTATCAGTTCAGACCGTGGTAGCTTATTCACTTCAAGATTCTGGGCAAGTTTCCAAGAAGCAATGGGAACTCATCTGTCATTCAGTACTGCGTTTCATCCTCAATCGCAAGGACAAGTTGAACGCGTCAATCAAATCCTCGAAGACATGCTTCGAGCTTGCGTTATTTCCTTCGGCAAGAAATGGGAGGAATCTCTCCCGTATGCTGAGTTCTCTTATAATAATAGCTATCAAGCTAGTCTGAAGATGGCCCCCTTCGAAGTGTTATATGGACGAAAGTGCCGAACCCCTCTGAACTGGTCAGAAACTGGGGAACGTCCACTCTTCGGTCCGGATATTATCCAAGATGCCGAAGAACAAGTCCGCATTATTCGCGAGAATCTCAAGACTGCTCAGTCACGTCAGAAGAGTCAGTATGACCGTCATCATAAAGACATGGTCTATCAACCTGGCGAAAAGGCTTATCTTCGAGTCACACCTATGAAGGGTGCTCACCGCTTCGGGATCAAGGGCAAACTAGCTCCTCGCTATATTGGCCCATTCACTATTCTCGAAAGGCGTGGAAAAGTGGCATACCAACTGGAACTACCGCCGAACCTTTCTCAGGTTCACGATGTGTTCCATGTGTCACAGCTCCGCCGATGCTTCAAGGATCCAATCCGAGCTGTGGATCATGAAGTGCTCGAATTGCAGCAAGACCTCTCCTATAAGGAGCATCCGGTCCGCATTCTCGACCAAGCTGAACGCCGCACACGTCAGAAGGCGATCAAGTTTCTCAAAGTCCAGTGGTCGCACCATTCTGAAGATGAGGCCACTTGGGAACGAGAGGATCGTCTGCGCGAAGAATACCCCGCACTGTTTCCTTCTACCTCCTAAATCTCGGGACGAGATTCCTTGTAGTGGAGGAGATTTGTAACACCCTGAGAATCATGCTACAGTAACCCCCTGTGATTAAGCTAGTCATGTTGCTAAACAGGGCTTGATCACATTTGAATCACCTTCCTTTTCAAACTCCTAGTTCAAACTTCAAATATAATTAAAGTGGAAAAGTAAAAGTTTTCAAAAATTCAAACAAAATGTTCAGTGGGTGCCAAATATTACACTGGTAATTATGGTGGAGAAAACACATTTTTATAAAATGTCTAAATACTTTTAAATGAATTAAACAGAAAAGGAAATAAACAAATAAAAGAAAAGGCAAAACAAAACAGAAAACAGAACAAAAAAAAAGGGAACAAAAGCCCCCCCCCACTGGACCTGGCCCAACTGGGCCACCCCAGGCCCAGCCGGCCGGCCCAACCCCCCTCACCTTATCCCCTGCCCCCCCCCACCGACAGCCTCACCACCCACTCCCCCGAAATATCTCCTCTGCCCCCCCGATCGGGATCGAGGAGGAGGCGCTCGACCCCGTCGCCGACCGCCCCCGCGCCCTCGCCTCGCCGGAGCACTGCCTCGCCGGCCTGCCTCCTCCTCCTCGCCGGCCTGCGCCTCGACACCGCATCGCCGTCGCCCCCGTCTCCCCCTCGACCCCACTGCCGTGACCCTGCATCCCTCGGTGAGGCCACCGGCCTCCGTCGCCCGCCCCTCTCCTCTCGGTCACCGCCGCCCCGCTCGCGCTCCGACGCGCCCAGACGCGCCCCGCCGCGCCTGTCCACGCACGCGCGCCCGCACGGCCTTCGCCCGCGCGCGCCCCGACCGCGCTCCCGCGTCGGCCACGCCCCGCCTGCCCCCCCCCTCGTCCTCGCGCACCCCGAGCTCCTCCGCCCGCACCGATGGTCCCCGCGTGCTCCTGGCACTCCCAGGACCCCGTAGAGCCCCACGTCTGGCCTTCCCGTGCCTCCCATCGCCGTGCCCGTGCAACCCCGAACTCCGGCCGCCGCTAAGCTCACCGCCGATGCCGTTTCCGGCCATCTCCGGACGAACCACTACCACCATCCGGCGCGGATCGTCTTGGCCGTTCGAACGCGACCAAGCGCGCGTGAAACGGACCCCTGTGGCCGAATTCCGGCCACGGCCGAGGCTCGTCGCCGTGTACGGGCTCGCCGGAGTGCCCTCCCGCCGGCGTCCGACGTGGCACACCTGGGGGCCACCCCCTGGGTCACTGCCAGTGGGCCCCCTGGTCACCTGTTGACCAGTTGACCTGGTCAACTGGGCTGACTGGGCGGCCCCAGCCACTGACGTGCGGGCCCCGCCCCTTAAAATAAAGAATTAAAATGATTTTATAATTAAAAGTAATTAGTTTAGCTAATTAGTCACTGACATGTGGGACCCAGCTGCTAATTAACCACGTTTAATTAAAATAACCCACTGTTAGTCCTCTCTCTATGACATGTAGGACCCACTGGTCAGTTTGACCTGGTCAGCGAGTCTGTTGACTGCTGACGTCATCAGCACGTCATGCTGACGTCATATCCCTTTTTCTGTTATTTAAATAATTCCAGAAATTCAAATAAACTTTGAAAATCCATATCTTTTAAACCGTAACTCGGATGAAAATGATTTCTATATGAAAGTTGCTCAGAACGACGAGACGAATCCGAATACGCAGTCCATTCATCCACCACACCTCCCTAACCTATTGAACTAGCAACTTTCCCCCTCCGATCCGTCTGTCCGAAAACGCGAAACATCGGGAATACCTCCCGGATGTTCCCCCCCCCCTTCACCGGTACCACCTACTGTCGCGTTAGGACACCCCTAGCACCGCTCATTGTCATGTCACGCATCGTCATGCTTATGTTTGCATTGTATTTACTGTTTCTTCCCCCTCTTCTCTCCGGTAGACTACGAGACCGACACTTCTGCTGCCCAGTTCGACTACGGAGTCGACGACCCCTCCTACTTGCCAGAGCAATCAGGCAAGCCCCCCCCTTGATCACCAGATATCGCCTACTCTACTCTCTACTGCTTGCATTAGAGTAGTGTAGCATGTTACTACTTTCGATATCCTATTCTGATGCATAGCCTATCCTTGCTACTACTGATGTTACCTTTACCTGCAATCCTACATGCTTAGTCTAGGATGCTAGATTTCCATCAGTGGCCCTACATTCTTGTCCGTCTGCTGTGCTATACTATCGGGCCGTGATCACCTGGGCGGTGATCACGGGCATATACTTATATACTATATACATGACACATGTGATGACTAAAGTCGGGTCGGCTCGTAGGAGTACCCGCAAGTGGATCTTTGTGGCGGAGCGACAGGGCAGGTTGAGACCGCCTAGGTGAGAGGTGGGCCTGGCCCTGGTCGGCGTTCGCGGATACTTAACACGCTTAACGAGATCTTGGTATTTGATCTGAGTCTGGCCATTTGGTCTATACGCACTAACCATCTACGTGGGAGTAGTTATGGGTATCCCGACGTCGTGGTATCAGCCGAAGCTCTTTTGACGTCAGCGACTGAGTGGCGCGCGCCGTGTTGGACCGCTTGACGTAACCGCCGGATCGTGTGGGTGCTAGGTCTGCTCCGGCCGCGTCGCAACGTGCAGGTGTGCATAGGGCGATGGGCCCAGACCCCTGCGCGCATAGGTTTAGACCGGCGTGCTGACCTCTCTGTTGAGCCTAGGTGGGGCTGCGACGTGTTGATCTTACGAGGCCGGGCATGACCCAGAAAAGTGTGTCCGGCCAAATGGGATCGAGCGTGTTGGGTTATGTGGTGCACCCCTGCAGGGAAGTTTATCTATTCGAATAGCCGTGTCCCTCGGTAAAAGGACGACCCGGAGTTGTACCTTGAGCTTATGACAACTAGAACTGGATACTGAATAAAATACACCCTTCCAAGTGCCAGATACAACCCGGTGATCGCTCTCTAACAGGGCGACGAGGAGGGGATCGCCGGGTAGGATTATGCTATGCGATGCTACTTGGAGGACTTCAATCTACTCTCTTCTACATGCTGCAAGATGGAGATGTCCAGAAGCGTAGTCTTCGACAGGACTAGCTATCCCCCTCTTATTCTGGCATTCTGCAGTTCAGTCCACTGATATGCCCCTTTACACATATACCCATGCATATGTAGTGTAGCTCCTTGCTTGCGAGTACTTTGGATGAGTACTCACGGTTGCTTTTCTCCCTCTTTTCCCCTTTCTATACCGGATTGTCGCAACCAGATGCTGGAGTTCAGGAGCCAGACGCCACCGTCGACGACGACACCCACGGCACTGGAGGTGCCTACTACTACGTGCAGGCCGCTGACGACGACCAGGAGTAGTTAGGAGGTCCCAGGCAGGAGGCCTTGCCTTTTCGATCGTTGCTACTTTTGTGCTAGCCTTCTTAAGGCAAACTTGTTTAACTTATGTCTGTACTCAGATATTGTTGCTTCCGCTGACTCGTCTATGATCGAGCACTTGTATTCGAGCCCTCGAGGCCCCTGGCTTGTATTATGATGCTTGTATGACTTATTTATGTTTTAGAGTTGTGTTGTGATATCTTCCCGTGAGTCCCTGATCTTGGTCGTACACATTTGCGTGCATGATTAGTGTACGGTCAAATCGGGGGCGTCACAAGTTGGTATCAGAGCCGACTGCCTGTAGGAACCCCCCTTCCACACTCCTTGGCCGAAGTCGAGTCTAGTCATTGCAAAACTTTTACTAACATGGCTGTGCGGCTTACGGGCCCACGTCGCCATTGGGTGGTACTAGGATCTTTTACTCCTCGACCTTTACTCTGGGACTCTGAACTCTCTTCTACTCGGGTTAAACGAATTTACTAACTCTAACACTAGGATCCCGTGACCGCGTTCACCCCTAAGATGGATAAGCCATAGTTGTTTCTTAGAATAGTATTTTGACAATTCACACACTGTCATTTGACTCCTTTGAAACGTCTTTGCTTTCAGATGGAACCCACGAGGCAGGTTGTTCGCCACACGATGGCCATTGGTGCCTCGGGATCACCTGCGGTGCTAGCTGAGATGATGACCTATCTGGGTTATCGCTGGCACCCTGAGTACACCGTCTACGAGGAGTACCAGGACTTTAACCAGGAGCAGTACCGTGCCATCGTCCACCTCTACTCTCGGGAGTACGACTCCACTACTGTGCTGCACACCGCACATGGTGTTGGTGTGACCATCGATATGGCTGTCCACGATGCAGCCTATGCTGCTCTGACACGTCTTCGTGGAGAGTATCGGGAGTTGGACACCTCCCCTTTCAGGCACATTGCTACCGCCTCTGATGTTGGTGCAGAGGGATACTATACTGCTGCCTACTCCACTGTCACCCGAGAGCCCTTCTACCATCAGCACCTGGTTCTGCATGCTGATGGGCTGGATCGAGCTAACCGAGCTCTTCGCCACGAGATGTACACCACCCGTCAGCACCTTTACCGTGCTCTGACGCTGCTGCACCCCTTTGTCCGGTCTGGACAGGTACCGCGCGCTGCGATCTACCCAGCCAGGACCGTGATGCCCCACGGTGTCGGTTGGCCAGAGGTGGGAGGCTACTCTCCCGCACTTGGTCCTCTTCTGCCACCTGAGCGTCGGGCTCTACACCTGAGTATCCGCGGCCCCCAGTCTGCTGACGTGGAGGGCTATCCGTTGCCTCACTACCAGCTGTCGGGCTACGATTACCTCCACAGTACCTCTTGGGACTGATGTAGGCTTGTTTGTAGTATTAAGTGCAGTCGCCGCGAGCCTGTGTGCCGCCTATGATGTTTTAGTCTATGTACTGAACCCTGTGTACTGAACTCTATGCATGACCCCTTTTGTAAGTTATGCCGACTACTATGTAGTAGCTATCGTGCTCCTTTCATTATGCATGTTTCATCATGAATGATTCTTGTCATTGCAAATTTTCTAAATGCTGAACTACCCCTGTTATATATTAGCAGGATGGTTAGACCAGGTGGTCGTGGTCGTGGTGGCGATGCCCCACCACCACCTGAGTACATGGCTGGTATGATCCAACAGTTTGAACTGAACCGCCAATTCATGGAAAATATGATGGCTCAGTTTCCTCGCCCCAATATGAACCAACAGCCAGCCCAAGTGACTCTTCAAGATTTCATACGCCTCAACCCAACCATCTACCGCAGCTCAACTCAGCCTCTGGATGCTGATGACTGGCTCCATGACATCACCTATGAGATGGAGTCTGCTGATGTAGCCCCTGCCAGCTATGTCAATTTTGCTTCCTTCTTCTTGAAGGGACCCGCAGCTCAATGGTGGGACAGCCACAGGCGTACTCTGCCAGCTGGAACAATCATCACCTGGCCAGACTTCCAAGCTGCTTTCCGTGCCCGCTTCATTCCTCAAGGAGTCATGGACCGGAAGAAGCGTGAGTTCCGCAACCTCACCCAAGGCAACAAAACTGTCGAAGCTTATCAATGGGAGTTTCTGGACTTGTCCCGCTATGCTGAAGAAGACATTGCAACTGATGCACGTAGAGAGGAGAAGTTCCGTGATGGCCTTCAAGCTGACATCAAGCTCGCACTTCTAGTGCATGACTTTGCCGATTTCGCCACCTTGGTGAATAAGGCCATCAATGTCGAGACTGGTCTGCAGGAATACCAGAGCTCTCAGAGGCGCAACCGTGACACGGGCTCATCTTCGGGCTCGCCCTCACAGAAGCGTAAGATATGGATCCCGAACAGCATGTATCGTCCAAATGCACCTGCTCCCAGGAAATCTTATGCTGCACCGCGTCTGCCTCCTCCACCATCTAAGCAGTCAAAGCTACCAGCTCCCCCACCTGGGGCTCCTGTTCCCACTCCCGATAATGGTCTGTGCTTCAAGTGTGGTCAACCGGGTCACTTTGCCAGGAACTGCTATCAGAATCAGAATCAACTGGCCCTTCCAGCAGCTGGCCGTGGTAACAACCAGCCCCGCAACAACAATGCTAAGTCTCAAGGTCGTGCTCATGCCAACCACGTTGATCTCAGCGAAGCTCAAGACCAGCCTGCTACTGTGATGGGTACACTCCTCGTAAATTCAGTACCAGCATCCGTTTTATTTGATACAGGAGCATCCCACTCATTCATTTCAGCAGAATTTGCATTCCTGCATGGCATTAATCACGAAGAGATAAACACTCCGCTAGTGGTACACACCCCAGCGGGCCAATGTCAAACCTCTATGGTTAGTCGCGATGTTACTGTTGAAATTGAAGGACTGGAATTTCTTGTCTCTCCCATCGTACTGAAGTCCTGTAGCATTGATCTCATTCTGGGAATGAATTGGTTAACAGCGCATACTGCTTCAATCGTTTGCACCACTAAGACCGTCCATCTGCTACACCCTTCGGATGAGATAGTTACTTACCAAGCCCATCTGGTGCAAAATGCCGAGGCAAGGCTCTATGCATTGAATGCATTGAACGCTGCACCACTCGAGGGCATTGAAAACATTCCCGTCGTGCGTGAATTCCTCGACGTCTTTCCTGAAGAACTTCCGGGGATTCCCCCTGCTAGAGCTGTCGAATTCATCATCGACTTGAAACCAGGCACCACTCCTATAGCCAAGCGACCCTACAAAATGCCGCCGCATGAACTCCTTGAGCTTAAGGAGGAAATCGACAAGTCTCTTCGCAAAGGATTCATTCGCCCAAGTTGCTCTCCTTGGGGAGCACCTTCTCTCTTTGTCAAGAAGAAGGATGGGACAAACCGATTAGTTCAAGACTACCGTCCTATAAACCAAGCTACCATTCAGAATAAATACCCTCTTCCTCGGATCAATGATCTGTATGATCAACTGGCGGGTTCGTCAGTGTTCTCTAAGCTCGACTTGAGGTTGGGCTACCACCAGATCCGTGTTCGTGAAGAGGATATCCCAAAGACCGCCTTCGTGACTCGCTATGGTTCATACGAGTACACCGTCATGTCTTTCGGTTTAACCAATGCTCCAGCCACCTTCTCTCGTCTGATGAACTACATATTCATGGATTACCTCGACAAGTTCGTCGTGGTTTATCTGGATGATATCCTGATATTCTCCAAGAACGAAGAAGAACATGCTGAACATCTTCGTCTTGTGCTGGAAAAGCTACGAGAACATCAACTATATGCCAAGTTCTCTAAATGTGAATTTTGGCTACCCGAAGTAACCTATCTCGGGCATGTCATCTCTAAGGATGGAATTGCCGTCAACCCCGAGCGAGTTCAGGCTATTCTTGATTGGACTCCTCCCAAGAACGTTAAGCAAGTCAGAAGTTTTCTCGGTCTCGCCAGCTATTGCCTTCGATTTGTCGAGAACTTCTCCAAGATCGCCAGGCCTCTGACTAACCTGTTACATAAGGGCGTCAAGTTCCAATGGACAGACAAATGTCAGGAAAGTTTCCAAGCACTCAAAGACAAGTTGACTTCTGCTCCAGTTCTAGCTCCACCTGATACTAAGAAGGACTTTGTCATTTACTGCGACGCTTCCCGTCAAGGATTAGGCTGTGTCCTAATGCAAGACCGCAAAGTGATTGCTTATGCCTCTCGACAATTGCGCCCTCACGAAGAGAACTACCCAGTTCACGACCTCGAACTTGCTGCTGTCATTCATGCGCTGAAGCAGTGGCGACATTACCTTCTCGGTAATCGTTGCGAGATCTTCACTGACCACCAAAGTCTGAAGTATCTGTTTACTCAGCCAGATCTGAACCTCCGTCAACAGAGATGGATGGAGCTCGTTGCAGACTTTGACTTGGGTATTTCCTATACTCCAGGCAAGGCTAATGTAATGGCTGATGCCTTGAGCCGCAAGTCTTACTGCAACCACCTCCAGGTTCATAAAGTTCAGCCCTCACTTGTTGAAGAATTCAGGAAGCTGAACCTCCATATTGTTCCTCCGGGTGCACTCGCTCCCCCTCCTAAGGAGTTCCGCAAGATGAACCTCCGTGTTGTTCCCCAGGGTTCCCTCAATACCCTGGTCGTCGAACCAGATCTCCTGGACTCCATCAAGAAAATACAGGGGTATGACTCTGAAGCCCACAAGATTAAGCGCTACCTCGCAGAAGGAAAGCCCTCATTCTTCACCATTTCTGAAGATGGCGCCCTATACTTCAAGGGCCGCCTAGTGGTGCCATGTGCAGAGAAAAACCTGGATATGACACAGGAAGTTATGAAAGAAGCTCATGATACGCCTCTGTGTATCCATCCTGGTAGTACAAAGATGTATCAAGATATCCGTCAGAGATTCTGGTGGACTAATATGAAGCAAGACATTGCTCGTTATGTTGCTGAGTGTGACATTGCTCGTTATGTTGCTGAGTATTTACTCCCTCCGTTCTCAAATATTTGTCTTCTAGACATTTTAAATGGACTACAACATACGGATGTATGTAGACATATTTTAGAGTGTACGTTCATTCATTTTACTTCGTATGTAGTCACTTGTTGGAATCTCTAGAAAGACAAATATTTGGAAACGGAACGGTCAGTTGGTCCTTAATCCAAGATACTACTACAGCTGCGAGATCTGGTTAAAAAGTTTTGTGTCTGGAGGTTGGTTGTTACACACATGGATGAGTGGTGAATAAACATATATAGTTATCTTTTTCGACAAATACATATATAGTTATCGGAGAAAGGACCCTTTATTACTCGAGTCCATCTTTACTGCTTCTCCAAGTCTCCCAAATCTCCATCTCTAGGCAGTGGACTTTGAACAGAAAAAACCGCTGATTGTAGTAAGGACTAACGACGATCACCTCACCGACGAGATGAAAATGAAAGGCTCGAAAAGGGAAAGGTTTGCTGGTCAGTTTCTGGACAGTGAGACGCATGCATGGAGAGTGACCACTCGCCGACTGTAGCTCCCACATGCGTGCAGCAGCAACAGAGCTATGGCGCTCCAACTTGATAAAAAGCTTGAAATTCGTCTACAGCAACCGTGTGGTTTGATCTTGGTCCATCAACCAATGCATGCATGCATGCATGATTGTCGATATACGTACGTGCTGGTAGCTAGCTGACAAGTACTTGTAATAAACTTAATCAGTGGCCAACTGATGGTCACACCACACCGGCACACACGTACCCACTGCAGTGAGTGCCACTGAATTAAAGTTTGGACGACTCCGGTCGTCGGTTATAGGATCGGGTGCATCATCTTGGAGCTGGACAGATCACAGTTCAGACTGATACACAATTCATTGCCCAGTTGTAATTGGGAGTATTATATACTAATATCAGTCATATGATACTAGTGTATAATACTACCTCCCTAATGTATAGTATCATATATTAGTATCATGTAATATTTTATTTATTGCCATGCATGACACATAGTAGCATATCATTTATTATGATACGGTATAATGATATGATACTCGACTCTCTCTTTCTTCATTTAATTCTATGACACCTCATTAAAATTGACTAGTTGGTATGCATGATACTAGCTATGATACTACCATTACGATCAGCCTTAGTTCATCTCTCGGTCTCAGCCAGGATGCCAGACAAGCGGCTGGGGAGTGATTTGTACTGAGTGGGTGAGGCCCCGTTACGTCTTCTGTAATTTATTCTCGCGCATACCCAAATCTTTGGCTGCATGAGGCTGAAAAGGCGAGGGGGTCAAATCACCTCGATGGAGACGAAAAGAGACCGACCACGCTCAAATTTGACCATTAAAAACCGCGTGCGTGCAGGCTCCAAATTTGACAACGCTGTGAAATGCGGCTTGTTAAAGAAAAGGTTTCTCGCCTTAAATAGTTTTCAGGTTTTTGTTAAATATACAAGAGAAGTCCATTTCTCGAGTTTTAAAATAAATTTAATGTTTTCTAAAGAGACCTACCTCGCCGATTGCATTAAAAAAAACTAGTCTGCTAGTTTCTGCACATGGTAGTACTTGTGTGATGTTGATCCGCAAAGTTTCAAGTTCAAATTTTCTTTTATTTGGGAGAAACAAAATGAGAAGTTTGCTTGCATGAATTTTGATGGGAAAATGGATGGTGAGCATAGATGGTACAATGGTACGGGGGTACAACCAGAACTTTCCCTTTAGGGGTTTGGTCGGAATACTCATTTTGCTTTTCAAGCAATCGCCACAAACACATAACCATAACAGGAGTATTTGAGCCCTAACTTGATCCTGCATATCGAGAAAAAAAAGACGCACTCCTATTTTCTTTATCTGTGTGAAGAATTTATATTTGATATTATCTAGCATAATAAACGCAAATTGTTGAATAATTCAGCAATTTTCCATTAAGTTTAATCAAGAACTACAGGGATAAAACATCATAATCATGACAACCGAATCAAGTAACGTAGTGATGTAACTTGTCATGCCATCAAGAAAAACAAAGGACAAACATCGTATCCATGTTGATTAACGTTGCTATCAGACCAAAGGCAATCCCTGACAGAAGGGAAAAGAATATGTTTAGTGCGGTGGAAGAAAAAACAATCGCCTAGACGCCATGTGCCTGCATAGGTGGTCGACGTTGGGGAAGTAATCATCGTTAGGGAACTTGCCATCGGGGATGTCGTCGTGTGCGTCCACAATGAACAAAAAGATTCAGCTGTCGTGCGAGAGCGCTTCCTAAAAGTTTGGTCGCTCCTTTCCTGTACAGGATCAAAAGAGACGGAGTTTCAGAGGCCTACTATCTCACTTTGCGATGTACGTTGAGAAGTGAAATGGGAAAGCGATAGGCAGCGTAACACTTGGAACCAAGAGGCATACAAACTGGTTGCGCCTATGAAAGAGGAGCAGCCTCTAACAGGCGCCTCAAGACTGAACTGGAAGAGGAAGCGAAACAGATTGCAACTCTTCAAATTCGTCATATAAGCAGCACACACATGTGGCATAGATCCTAGCCAGGCTCGGCTAATTCGCAAAACACGAGGTGCATGCGAAGCCTGCCGTAGCATGGTGAAGGAGGAACATGCATGTATGTGCCCTCTTCTCAACCTCTTTGTGGTGTGTGGAACAACCCATCTTATATGTTGCTCTCCCATGCCCTCCACTAGCATGGTGGTACTAAACTTTCCATGCCCCCTTGTAATGCATGAAAGTGTCATATGCGTCTCTAGGATTTCCCTATGAATTATTGGATAAAATAAATAGGCTAAAGCTCAATAATTTCAACAACACCGACAAGATCTCGGTGGCACATAAAGCTTGAATATGGTTTTAGGACATTGTTTATATACCGGTATATTGGTGGAGACTGTTAAGTTAAAATTTTCACATAAAACTCCACGCTACACTCATTCACAAACTTGAACAATGAAATATGCATTGAACTTCAAGTTTTGTGCAAATAAGTTTCACGTGAAGCCTTGGCCGATACTAAGCTGTTGAATGGCTTTCCCGGGATAGGAGCTTATACGTCATACCCCGGGGCCTCTTCATGATTTTACTAGAAAGTACACCCAACTTTCATAGACTGCAAAATTTAAACTCTGACTTATATAAGCGTGTTTTTTTTGTTGAGTATAATATTTATTTAGGAAACACAGGATAACGTAGGATTTGTTCCTGCCTTGACTTGTACTTCAAGATAACAATGTACTTCTATATATATGCCCATGAGGCTCAAGCAATACAACAACGATTCCATCAATCATCTTTCTCCCTTCTAACATGGTATCAGCCTAATCTCGATCCAAAACCCTAGTCGCCGCCCACCGCTTCCGCCCCGCGCGCCGCCCCCAGAACGGTCGTCCTCCATGACCGCCGCCGGGGGCCGCGCAGTCCGTACCTAGGGTCCGCCGGTCGTGTTGGCCGGCTGCCCTAAAGAGTCTTTTTCCTGAGCCTTTGATTTTTCGATCTAAGCTTGATCGATTTGCATCGCCTGCCGCCACCGTCATCAAACTCGCGCGCCTCTACTTCAACTTCGGCATGACTACACCGGCCCCTACTCCGACACGGTGACCTCGCGCGACACACGACGGCCCGTAACGGCCGCCGTCGGCTCGCCGGGCATCATCGTCCTGTCCCGGAACTCCTGCAACCACGTCTCCAACCGGATCGGGTCGATTGCCGCACCGCGCCAGGGTCATGCTCAAAGAATCAGGTTCGCCCGTGCGGCGGTCGATCGAGCCGTCCTATGCTGGCAGATGTCCCACGTCGCGTGGCCGAGACAACTCACGGCGCCCCACGCGGGCGTTGAGCTGGTGTGGCCGGCCGCTCACGATGGCTCAACGAGCCACGTTATGGTCCGGACAACTACACGCGTTGCATCACGCATTGGTGTGCTTGCATGCCTCTACGTGTTCATGCATGGCGTGTACGTGTTTCCGTCCGGCCGCGCGAGTACGTCGCTTGCTATCTGGTCTCTTCGCGTATCGCCTATCGCGTTTTCGGCCTGATCAACCGCACGCGCGATTTTGCAAGATTCGTCGAGATCGTTCAGAGTCCAGCGCGCTCCTCCGTCGAGCAACGAGCTGCCACTGCGTCGTTCCGTCGGGCCGCAGCGCCATCGCCTTATGGTTCTTTTTTAGCTGCACCGACCCGCGTCGTCTCTTCGGGCCGTAGTGTCGCGGCCCGTGATCCACCGCCACCCCGAGGCCGTCAGCTCCAAGCCGTCCTGTGGCTGCACCGACCCTCGCGCCGCCGCTGCGTCGCCCTGTCAGGCCGTAGCGAGCGTGACACGTAGTCCACGCCGCTGTCCTAAGGTCGTCCCCGCGGCTGCACCGACTCGCTAACCGCCGTAGCGTCGCCCCTTCGGACCGTAGCGCCACGGCCCACGGTCCCTGCCGCCGCCCCGAGGTCTTCCCGTCGTTGCGCCGACCCGCCAGCCCGCTGCTGCTGCGTCGTCCCTTCAGGCTGTAGCGCCGCAACCAGTGGTCCACTCCACTGTCACCGCGCGTCGATCTCCCGTGGTATGCGCCGTGCCATCTCCCTCGGTGCGGGAACGCCACCGTCCGCGCTGGTCTTTGTCACGCTGTCAGGTTCCTCGCCTACATCGACCATCGCCGCCGCGCTCCTAACCTAGTCGCCGCCGCCGCTACCCTCGTAGCCGCCGCCGCCCGTCCACCTCCTTCGTCTTCGTCCAGCATCAGCCTGCCGCCAGCGTCGCCGTCATCTACCCCTACCACTTCATCTACTCTGACAACCGCGGGCGACATCGGTCCCGCGCCGATTGGCGCCACAACCGGCGTCGAGTTCTTCTCTGCTGGCCACTCCGACTTCTCCGACATGGCGTACAGCTCGTGCAGGTCCCAGTCTATGCATGCCCGATGCTGGCAACACCGAAGCGTGCCTTCGTCCACGACGTGTCCCCGGGCCTGGTGCGCACTTCGTCAACTTCGTATTCATCCGTCTACGCATGCCCGGTGCTAGCCACACCGATGTGTGCCTTCGTCTATGATGTGTCCCCGGGATTGGCAACCCCGGCGCGACGTGACGTCAACACCATCTTCTTCCCAGCGCAACACTACTTCGACATCACTGCACCCATGACTAACTCGGCGCCTCCTTGCGCCCGCGGCTCCACGGCGATTTCCTCAACACCGCTACCCCGACTCGACATCGACCACGCATTCTTCGCACGGCTACCTCGACCACGGCTACCTCGACCACGGCTACACTACCTACGCTCTCGGCTACCTCGACAAACGACACAAAGGGCTAGCGCCTTGCTTGAGCAACCTCGTCGGTTTTCACTCCAGCCACAACTTCCGCGATGCGTCGACCGTTACGACTATGAGGGGGGGGGGGGGTCCGTCGGCTTGCCTTCGGATTCTTCTCCAGTCTCACCGTCTGCGTCGCTACCGTTGTGACTGCGGGAGGATGTTGAGTATAATTTTTATTTAGGAAACATAGGATAGCATAGGATTTGTTCCTGCCTTGACTTGTACTCCAAGATGACCATGTACTTCTATGTATATATGCACATGAGGCTCAAGCAATACAACAACCCTCTTTCTCCCATCTAATATTATTTTAAGATGTTCTATAGGACAACATCTTGGCATACCCAAGCCGCCCAGAACACATTAAGATAAAGATGAACCTACAATATATATTAGGAGAGAATTGCATCATAACGGACGGAGTATGTCTTTAGTCCAAGATACTACGTACTCAGCTGGGAGATCCGATTAAGAAGTTTTGAATCCGGTGATAGTTAAATATGGCTTGCTTGTCGATCCAAGCATGCACCTTTAGTAGTTTGGTTGTTAAAACCTAGCTATATATACTATGTAGTACTACTACTTCATATGGTTCCCAAAAAAAACCCTTCATATGGTGAAAAGATGAAGAGAAAAAAAAAAACTCATGCTGGAGATTCGGAAAGGGCCTTTTTAGTCGGCGATCTTTGCTGCTTCTCTAAGTCTCCCAGCTTTGTAGCTAGTGAGGCTTTGTTGCTAGCATTGGACTTTTTGAACAGAACAAACTGCTGATTGCAGTAAGGACTGATGGCAAGGATCGATGAGATGAAAGGCTATATATTACTACAAGCAAATGTTTGCTGGTTAGTTTTTGACCGTACGTGAGACGAGACGCGTGCATGTGCGTGTGACGGTGACCAGACGCCAGCTCTAGCTCCGACATGCATGCATGCAGCAACAGCAGCTAACCACCGTCGGATCGATCCTCCAACGACTCAATAACAATTAGAAGCTTTGAATTTGACGATAAAGGGTTTTCCCCTTTTATATTATAAAGCAACACATCCAGCATACACCAGGCCATACAACAAAAGAAAAGAAAAGAGCAAGAACGGTAAAGATACAAGACACCGGAAGATCCACTAACTCGGCTAACATGATCCTACATACGACACGACGAAGACAGTGTAGTAACCCGCAGCAGGAGGAGGCCACACTCCATGAACTCTATCGAGGCCAACCAACGTCGATGCACAAGCCGTCTCTACCTCCGAAGAAGCCCCCCTGCCCTCTCGCCCAGGACCGTAGGCCGCCACGCTGTCGGCATGTAAAGCCGCTCACCCCCGAGCGGAAGGCCGGAACAACCAGGATGCCGGCGAGAGGACTACAAGCACAACCACCTCACCTCGCACCGCCACAGCCCATACATCGCCACCGCCGCAACCCGGATCAACGTCGACCGAAAGCAGCTGAGCAGGAACACCATCGGAGAAGACAGCCCTCCTCCTGTGATTTGTGAAGCCTCGACCACCCCTCTGCCGACCAAAGGTGGCGCCTTCAAGAAGGACAACGACACCGGCGCGCCATCACCACCCAACCGAAGATTTTGGGCTTTCACCTAGGTCATGCAGGAAGAGGGTGGGGGAAGGACCTCGATGCCGCCGGCGTGCCATCACCACCCAACCGAAGATTTTGGGCTTTCACTAGGTCGTGCAGGAAAAGGGTGGGGGAAGGACCTCGATGCCGCCACCAGAGGAGACGCCGGAGCATCGGCGGCATCGTGATCGCAGCAGCCGACCAAGGGTTTCCCCCGGTTCATACCCACCAAAACCTCCGTCCCCAACCGGCCGCCAGCACCGGGCATATAGATGCCTGCCGTGCAGACCGGCGAGGCAGGAAGAGGTGCAAGGGAGGGGGCCGTCGCCGTCAGATCCGCTCCAAGGGGCCAACGGGGAGACCCCCGAAGCCAGCTCAGTGCCTGCTGCCAGCCCACCGCCCACACGGCCAGACATGGCGGCCTTCCTCATCAGCATCGGCCACCCACCACATGGGAGCCGATGTGCCTGCCAGTGGCCGCCGCCACAGATCCGGTGCAGCACGCGCAAGAACCACCACCACAGGGCCCTTCACGCCGTCTTCGCGCAGCCGCGCCCTCTGCTGGCATAGCGCCGCCACTCGACCTCGCCGGCCCTCGCCAGCTACCGTCAGAGCAAGGGAAGAAACGCCCCGCCGACGACGACGCAGTCAACGCTTCGCCCCTCCGCGCGAGCCGGCGGCGGCAAGGGAGGAGGTAGGGTTGGGTACGGAGGCCAGCGGCTAGGGTTTCCCCTCCGCGTCGCTCGTGTGTGTGTGTGTGTGTGTGGGGGGGGGGGGGGGGGGGGGTAGAGGCTTTGATGTTCGTGTACCGTAACGTGTGGTTTGATCTGGAATGTCGATGGATGGATGGAGCAATGCAATGCATGTCAGTATACGCACTGGCAGCTAGCTGATAAGCAGCCAGTGACCGCTAACGACTAACGGGAACACCGCACGTACGTCCCCACTGTAGTGAGTGGCACTAAATTAAGCTTGGACGACTCACTCTGGACGTCGGCTGTAGGTTCTGGTGCACGATCTGCATCATCTTGTAGCTCAACAGGTCATGCTGTAGGTACTGGTACATTATTTGGTCGTCTCACAGCTGAGCTGGGATGCGATGCGAGAGATGTGACCGGAGAGCGATTTGGACGGTGAGTGCGGCCGGGGTCCCCAGGAAAGAATGGCCCATGCAGTTGCATGCATCACGTGGCTCGTCAAACGTCCGTCGTTGGAGATCGCGCGTGAGGAGTAGCGTTGAGCTGTTTTCACCCCGCCTTCCTTTTCTTGCGCATGCTACTCCGCAACGGGAGGCGCCGAAGCAGGAGGAATCCTATTTGGAGTCCCTTCCAAGCCACGTCACTCCTGCCTTATATAAGTGCGGGGAAAGATAGGGAAGGGTGCCCCCCTCCCCCCTTTCCTTTCTCCCATGAGAGGGAAAGGCAGGAGGGGCTAGCCTTCCTCCCTTTCCTTCCCTCCGCTGTCCAAAGAAGGGGCGCACCAGGGGCTGGTATGTCCACCTTTTGGCGCATTAGGCCCATACACTTATCGGGAGTGTCTGAAACCCCTTTCGGTGACCCGATGACCACCCGGTGCACTTCGTAACTCTTTCAGTATCCGAATACCATCGTCCTATATATCAATCCTTACTTCTCGGCCATTTCGAGACTCCTCGTCATGTTCGTGATCTCATCCGGGACTCCGAACAACATTCAGTCACCAAATCATAAAACACTATATCGTCAATGAACGTTAAGCGTGCGGACCCTACGAGTTCGAGAACTATGTAGACATGACCGAGACACCTCTCCGGTCAATAACCAATAGCAGAACCTGGATGCCCATATTGGCTCCTACATATTCTACGAAGATCTTTATCGGTCGAACCGTTATGACAACATACGTAATTCCCTTTGTTCATCGGTATGTTACTTGCCCGAGATTCGATCGTCGGTATCTTCATACCTAGTTCAATCTCATTACCGCCAAGTCTCTTTACTTGTTCTGTAATACATCACCTTGTGACTAACTCCTTTAGTCGTTTGCTTGCAAGCTTATGATGTGTATTACCGAGAGGGCCCAGAGATACCTCTCCGATACTCGGAGTGACAAATCCTAATCTCGATCTATGCCAACTCAACAAACACCTTCGGAGATACCTGCAGAGCATCTTTATGATCACTTAGTTACTTTGTGACGTTTGATAGCATACCAGGTATTCCTCGGGTATCCGGAAGTTTCATAATCTCATAGTCGAAGGAATATGTATTTGACACGAAGAAAGAATAGCAATAAACTGAACGATCAATATGCTAAGCTAACGGATGGGTCTTGTCCATCACATCATTCTTCTAATGATGTGACCCCGTTATCAAATGACAACACATGTCCATGGTTAGGAAACCTTAATCATCTTTGATCAACGAGGTAGTCTAGTAGAGGCTTACTAGGGACACGGTATTTGTTTATGTATTCACACATGTATTTAGGTTTCTGATCAGTACAATTCTAGCATGAATAATAAACATTTATCATGAATAAGGAAATATAAAATAACAACTTTATCATTGCCTCTAGGGCATATTTCCTTCAGTCTCCCACTTGCACTAGAGTCAATAATCTAGTTCACATCACCTTGTGATTAACACCCATAGTTTCCATCGCCATGTGACCAATACCCAAAGAGTTTACTAGAGTTAATAATCTAGTTCACATCCCATGTGATTAACACCCAAAGAGTACTAAGAATCATGTTTTGCTTGTGAGAGAAGTTTAATCAACGGGTCTATCACATTTAGATATGTATGTATTTTGCAAATTTCTATGTCTAGAATGCTCGGCATGGAGCTATACTAGCTAATTGCTCTCACTTTTCAATATGTACCCAGATTAAGACTCAGAGTCATCTGAAATCGGTGTCGAAGCTTACATCGACGTAACTCTTTACGACGAACTCTTTATCACCTCCATAATCGTGAAATATTTCCTTAGTCCTCTAAGGATAATTTTGACCGCTGTCTAGTGATCTACTCCTGGATCACTATTGTACCTCTTGCCAAACTCATGGCAAGGCACACAATAGGTCTGGTACACAACATGTCATACTTTATAGAACCTATGGCTAAGGCATAGGGAATGACTTTCATTCTCTCTCTATCTTTCTGCCGTGGTCGGGCTTTGAGTCGTACTCAACTTCACACCTTGCAACACAGGCAAGAACTTTTTCTTTGACTGATCTATTTTGGACTTCTTCAAAACTTTGCCAAGGTATGTACTTTGTGAAAGTCCTATTAAGCGTCTCGATCTATCCTTATAGATCTTGATGCCTAATATGTAAGGAGCTTCACCGAGGTCTTTCATTAAAAAACTCTTATTCAAGTGTCATTTTATGCTATCCAGAAATTCTATATCATTTTCAATCAATAATATGGCATCCACATATAATATCAGAAATGCTACAGAGCTCCCACTCACTCACTTCTAAATACAGACTTCATCATAAGTCTGTATAAAACCATATGCTTTGATCACCTCATCAAAGCATATATTCCAACTCTGAGATGCGTGTACCAGTCCATAGATGGATCTCTGGAGCTTGCACACTTTGTTAGCACCTTTAGGATCGACAAAACCTTCTGGTTGCATCATATACAACTCTTCTTTAAGATATTCATTAAGGAATGCAGTTTTTATGTCCATTTGCCAGATTTGATAGTCATAAGATGTCCATTTGCCAGATTTGATAGTCATAAAATGCGGCAATTGCTAGCATGATTCAGACAGACTTAAGCATCTCCGAGGGTGAGAAAGTCTCATTGTAGTCAACCCCTTGAACTTGTCGAAAATCTTTTGCAACAAGTCGAGCTTTGTAGACAGTAACATTACCATCAGCGCCAGTCTCCTTCTTGAAGATCCATTTATTCTCTATGGCTTGCCGATCATCGGGAAAATCCACCAAAGTCCACACTTTGTTCTCGTACATGGATCCTATCTCAGATTTCATGGCCTCAAGCCATCTATCAGAATCTGGGCTCATCATAGCTTCTTCGTAGTTTGTAGGTTTGCCATGGTCTAATAACATGACTTCCGGGACAGGATTACCATACCACTCTGGTGCGGTACGTGCTTTGTTCGACCTACGAAGACCAGTAGTAACTTGATCTGAAGTTTCATGATCATCATCATTAGCTTCCTCCCTAGTTGATGTAGGCATCACGGGAACGGATTTCTCCGATGTGCTAATCTCCAATTTGAGAGAAGGTACAATTACCTCATCAAGTTCTACTTTCCTCCCACTCACTTCTTTCGAGAGAAACTCCTTCTCTAGAAATGACCCATTCTTAGCAACAAAGATCTTGTCTTTGGATCTATGGTAGAAGGTGTACCCAATAGTTTCTTTTGGGTATCCTATGAAGCGCACTTCTCCGATTTTGGTTCGAGCTTATTAGGCTGAAGCCTTTTGACATAAGCATCACATCCCCAAACTTTAAGAAATGACAGCTTAGGTTTCTTGCCAAACCACAGTTCACGGATTTAGACGGTGCCCTATTTAACGTGAATACGGTTGTCTTTAATGCATAACCCCAAAACGATAGTGGTAAATCGGTAAGAGACATCATAGATCGTACCATATCAAATAAAGTATGGTTATGACGTTCGGACACACCATTATGTTGTGGTGTTCCACGTGGCGTGATTTTGTGAAACAATTCCACATTGTTTAAATGAAGGTCAAACTTGTAACTCAAATATTCGCCTCCGCGATCAGATCATAGAAACTTTATTTTCTTGTTACGATGATCTCTACTTCACTCTGAAATTTGTTAAACATTTCAAATGTTTCAGACTTGTGTTTCATTAAGTAGATATACCCATATCTGCTCAAATCATGTGTGAAGATCAGAAAATAACGATACCCGCCGCGTGCTTCAATACTCATCGGACCGCATACATTGGTATGTATTTTTTCTAATAAGTCATTAGCTCGCTCCATTGTTCCGGAGAACGGAGTTTTAGCCATCTTGCCCATGAGGCATGGTTCGCAAGTATCAAATGATTCATAATCAACTGATTTCAAAAGCCCATCTGCATGGAGTTTCTTGATAACCCACAAGTATAGGGGATCGCAACAGTTTTCGAGGGTAGAGTATTCAACCCAAATTTATTGATTCGACACAAGGGGAGCCAAAGAATATTCTCAAGTATTAGCAGTTGAGTTGTCAATTCAACCACACTTGGATAACTTAATATCTGCAGCAAAGTATTTAGTAGCAAAGTAATATGATAGTAGTGGTAACGGTAGCAAAAGTAATATTTTTGGGTTTTGTAGTGATTGTAACAATAGCAACGGAAAAGTAAATAAGCAAAGAACAGTATAGGAAAAGCTCGTAGGCATTGGATCGGTGATGGATAATTATGTCGGATGCGGTTCATCATGTAACAGTTATAACCTAGGGTGACACAGAACTAGCTCCAATTCATCAATGTAATATAGGCATGTATTCCGAATATAGTCATACGTGCTTATGGAAAAGAACTTGCATGACATCTTTTGTCCTACCCTCCCGTGGCAGCGGGGTCCTATTGGAAACTAAGGGATATTAAGGCCTCCTTTTAACAGAGTATCGGAACAAAGCATTAACACATAGTGAATAATGAACTCCTCAAATTATGGTCATCACCGAGAGTGGTCCAGATTATTTTCACTTTGGGGTTGTCGGATGATAACACATAATAGGTGACTATAGACTTGCAAGATAGGATCAAGAACTCACATATATTCATGAAAACATAATAGGTTCAGATCTGAAATCAAGGCACTCGGGCCCTAGTGACAAGCATTAAGCATAGCAAAGTCATAGCAACATCAATCTCAGAACATAATGGATACTAGGGATCAAACCCTAACAAAACTAACTCGATTACATGATAGATCTCATCCAACCCATCACCGTTCAGCAAACCTACGATGCAATTACTCACGCACGGTGGTGAGCATCATGAAATTGGTGATGGAGGATGGTTGATGATGACGACGACGACGGATTCCCCTCTCCGGAGTCCCGAACGGACTCCAGATCAGCCCTCCCGAGAGAGATTAGGGCTTGGCGGCGGCTCCGTATCGTAAAACGCGATGAATCCTTCTCTCTGATTTTTTTTCTCCCCGAACGCGAATATATGGAGTTGGAGTTGAGGTTGGTGGAGCACCAGGGGGCCCACGAGGCAGGGGGCACGCCCAGGGGGTAGGCGCGCCTCCCACCCTCGTGGACAGGGTGTGGGCCCCTGGTCTTGATTCTTTCGCCAATATTTTTTATATTTTCCAAAAATAATATCCGTGGAGTTTCAGGTCATTCCGAGAACGTTTGTTTCTGCACAAATATAACACCATGGAAATTCTGCTGAAAACAGCGTCAGTCCGGGTTAGTTCCATTCAAATCATGCAAGTTAGAGTCCAAAACAAGGGCAAAAGTGTTTGGAAAAGTAGATACGACGGAGACGTATCATTTCTTCATGCGCTTTACACAAATATGACCTAAACGGCAGTGCCACAAGTATGTTGCACTATCATTATCAACTTGCATCTTTTTGGCATCAATATTATAAATATGTGTATCACTACGACCGAGATTCAATAAACCATTCACACTGGGTGTATGACCATAGAAGGTTTTATTCATGTAAACAGAACAACAATTATTCTCTGACTTAAATGAATAATCGTTTTGCAATAAACATGATCAAATCATATTCATGCTCAACGCAAATACCAAATAACATTTATTTAGGTTCAACACTAATCCCGAAGGTAGAGGAAGTGTGCGATGGTGATTGTATCAACCTTGGAATCACTTCCAACACACATTGTCACCTCGCCTTTAACTAGTCTCTTTTTATTCTGCAACTCCTCTTTCGAGTTACTAATCTTAGCAACTGAGCCGGTATCAAATACCCAGGAGCTACTACGAACACTAGTAAGGTACACATCAATAACATGTATATCAAATATACCTTTGTTCACTTTGCCATCCTTCTTATCCGCCAATTATTTGGGGCAGTTCCGCTTCCAGTGAGCATTCCTTTGCAGTAGAGGCACTCGGTTTCAGGCTTGGGTCCAGCTTTGGGCTTCTTCATGGGAGCGACAACTTGCTTGCCATTCTTCTTGAAGTTCCCTTTTTTCCCTTGCCCTTTTTCTTGAAACTAGTGGTCTTGTTAACTATCAACACTTGATGCTCTTTCTTAATTTCTACCTTCGCCGATTTCAGCATCACGAAGAGGTCTCGAATCATTTTCTTCATCCCTCGCCTATTATAGTTCATCACGAAGTTCTAGTAGCTTGGTGATAGTGACTAGAGAACTTTGTCAATCACTATCTTATCTGGAAGATTAACTCCCACTTGATTCAAGCGATTGTAGCACCCAGACATTCTGAGCACATGCTCACTGGTTGAGCTATTCTCCTCCATCTTGTAGGCAAAGTTCTTGTCAGAGGTCTCATACCTCTCGACACGGGCATGAGTCTGAAATACCAATTTCAGCTCCTGAAACATCTCATATGCTCTGTGGCGTTCAAAACATTTTTGAAGTCACGGTTCTAAGTCGTAAAGCATGGCGCACTAAACTATCAAGTAGTCATCATACCGAGCTTGTCAAACGTTCATAACGTCTGCATCTGCTCCTGCAATAGGTCTGTCATCTAGCGGTGCATCAAGCACATAATTCTTCTGTGCAGCAATGAGGATAATGCTCATATCACGGACCCAATCCGCATCATTGCTACTATCTCTTTCAACTTATTTTTCTCTAGGAACATATCAAAAATAAGGGAGCCATATCGCGAGCTATTGATCCACAACATAGATATGCAAATACTATCAGGACTAAGTTCATGATAAATTAAGTTCAATTAATCAAATTACTAATGACTCCCACTTAAATAAACATCCCTCAAGTTATCTAAGTGATACGTGATCCAAATCAACTAATCCATGTCCGATCATTACGTGAGATGGGGTAGTCATCAATGGTGAACATCTCTATGTTGATCATATCTACTATATGATTCACGTTCGACCTTTCGGTCTCCAATGTTCCGAGACCATGTCTGTACATGCTAGGCTCGTCAGTTTAACCCAAGTATTCTGCATGTGCAAAACTGTCTTACACCCGTTGTATGTGAACGTAGAGTCTATCACACCCGATCATCACGTGGTGTATCGAAACGATGAACTTTCGCAACGGTGCATACTCGGGGAGAACACTTATATCTTGAAATTTTGTGAAGGGGTCATCTTATAATGCTACCGTTGTTCTAAGCAAAATAAGATGCATAAAAGATAAACATCACATGCAATCAAAATATGTGACATGATATGGCCATCCTCATCTCGTGCTTTTGATCTCCATCTCCAAAGCATCGTCGTGATCTCCATCGTCACCGGCTCGAGACCTTGATCTCCATCATTGCGTCGTGGTCGTCTCGCCAACTATTGCTTATACAACTATTGCTAACACAGTGAAAAAGTAAAGCAATTACATGGCGTTTGCATTTCATACAATAAAGAGACAACCATAAGGCTCCTGCCGGTTGCCGATAACTTACAAAACATGATCATCTCATACAATAACGTATATCACATCATGTCTTGACCATATCACATCACAACATACGCTGCAAAACAAGTTAGACGTCCTCTACTTTGTTGTTGCAAGTTTTACGTGGCTGCTACGGGTTTCTAGCAAGAACCATTCTTTTTTGAGCAAGAACCATTCCTTTTTTAGCAAGAACCATATTTACCTACGCAAAAAACACAACGGTGATTCATCAAGTTTGTTGTTTTAACCTTCTTCAAGGACAGGTCGTAGTCAAATTCGATTAAACTAAGGTAGAAGAAACAGACACCCGCCAGCCACCTTTATTCAAAACTAGTTGCATGTCAGTCGATGGAACCGGTCTCATGTGCGTGGACATGTAAGGTTGGTCCGGGCCGCTTCATCCCACAATACCGCCGAATCAAAATAAGACGTTGGTGGTAAGCAGTATGACTATCACCGCCCACAACTCTTTGTGTTCTACTCGTGCATATCATCTACGCATAGAACTAGTTGCGTGTCAGTCGGTGGAACCGGTCTCATGTGCGTGGACATGTAAGGTTGGTCCGGGCCGCTTCATCCCACAATACCGCCGAATCAAAATAAGACGTTGGTGGTAAGCAGTATGACTATCACCGCCCACAACTCTTTGTGTTCTACTCGTGCATATCATCTACGCATAGAACTAGCTCTGATACCACTATTGGGGAACGTTGCATGAAAACAAAAATTTTCCTACGCCCACACAAGATCTATCAAGGAGATGCATAGCAACAAGAGGGTAGAGTGTGTCTACGTACCCTCGTAGACCGTAAGCGGAAGCGTTTAGTAACACGGTTGATGTAGTCAAACTTCTTCGCGCTCCAACCGATCAAGTACCGAACGTATGGCACCTCCGAGTTCTGCTCACGTTCAGCTAGGTGACGTCCTCGCCTTCTTGATCCAGCAAGACGGGCGAAGTAGTGGATGAGTTTCGGCAGCACGAGGGCGTGGTGACGGTGATGGTGAAGTGATCTCCACAGGGCTTCGCCTAAGCACTACGAAATATGACCGGGGGTGTAAACGGGGGAGGGGGTGCCGCACACGGCTAAGACAATTGTCTGGCGTGTGCTAGGCGCCCCCTTCCCACATATATATAGGTGTGAAGGAGGGAGGAGCAGCCAAAGGAGGCGCCCAAGTAGGAGGAATCCTACTTGGAGTCCCTCCCAAGCAGCGCCCCCTCCTGCCTTATATAAGTGTGGGGGAAAGGCAGAGGCAGGGAAGGGTGGTGCCCCCCCCCCTTTCCTTTCTCCCATGAGAGGGAAAGGCAGGAGGGGCTAGCCCTCCCCCTTTCCTTCCCTTAGGGCCTGTTGTCCAAAGAAGGGGCGCACCAGGGGCTGGTCTGTCCCTCTTTTGGCCCATTAGGCTCATACACTTATCGGGGGTGTCCGGAACCCCTTCCGTTGATCCGATGACTACCCGATGCACTCCGAAACTCTTTCGATGTCCGAATACCATTGTTCTATATATCAATCTTTACCTCTCGACCATTTCGAGACTCCTCGTCATGTCTGTGATCTCATTCGGGACTCCAAACAACATTCGGTCACCTAATCATATAACTCATATAACACTATATCGTCAACGAACATTAAGCGTGCGGACCCTACGAGTTCGAGAACTATGTAGACATGACCGAGACACCTCTCCGGTCAATAACCAATAGCGGAACCTGGATGCCCATATTGGCTCCTACATATTCTACGAAGATCTTTATCGGTCGAACCGTTATGACAACATACGTAATTCCCTTTGTCCATCGGTATGTTACTTGCCCGAGATTCGATCGTCGGTATCTTCATACCTAGTTCAATATCGTTACCGGCAAGTCTCTTTACTCGTTATGTAATACATCACCTCGTGACTAACTCCTTTAGTCGTTTGCTTGCAATCTTATGATGTGTATTTGTTGGAAATATGCCCTAGAGGCAATAATAAAATGGTTATTATTATATTTCCTTGTTCATGATAATTGTCTATTGTTCATGCTATAATTGTGTTATCCAGAAATCATAATACATGTGTGAATACATAGACCACAACATGTCCCTAGTGAGCCTCTAGTTGACTAGCTCGTTGATCAACAGATAGTCATGGTTTCCTGACTATGGACATTGGATGTCATTGATAACGGGATCACATCATTAGGAGAATGATGTGATGGACAAGATCCAATCCTAAGCATAGCACAAAAATCGTGTAGTTCGTTTGCTAGAGCTTTTCCAATGTCAAGTATCATTTCCTTAGACCATGAGATCGTGTAACTCCCGGATGCCGTAGGAGTGCTTTGGGTGTATCAAACGTCACAACGTAACTGGGTGACTATAAAGGTACACTACAGGTATCTCTGAAAGTGTCTGTTGGGTTGACACAGATCGAGACTGGGATTTGTCACTCCGTATGACGGAGAGGTATCTCTGGGCCCACTCGGTAATGCATCATCATAATGAGCTCAAAGTGACCAAGTGGTTGGTCACGGGATCATGCATTACGGTACAAGTAAAGTGACTTGCCGGTAACGAGATTGAATGAGGTATTGGGATACCGACGATCGAATCTCGGGCAAGTAACGTACCGATTGACAAAGGGAATTGTATACGGGATTGATTGAATCCTCGACATCGTGGTTCATCCGATGAGATCATCGTGGAACATGTGGGAGCCAACATGGGTATCCAGATCCCGCTGTTGGTTATTGACCGGAGAGTCGTCTCGGTCATGTCTGCATGTCTCCCGAACCCGTAGGATCTACACACTTAAGGTTCGGTGACGCTAGGGTTGTAGAGATATTAGTATCCGGAAATCCGAAAGTTGTTCGGAGTCCCAGATGAGATCCCGGACGTCACGAGGAGTTCCGGAATGGTCCGGAGGTGAAGAATTATATATAGGAAGTCCAGTTTCGGCCACCGGGAAAGTTTCGGGGGTCACCGGTATTGTACCGGGACCGCCGGAAGGGTCCCGGGGGTCCACCGGGTGGGGCCACCTATCCAGGAGGGCCCCATGGGCTGAAGTGGGAAGGGAACCAGCCCCTAGTGGGCTGGTGCACCCCCCTTGGGCCTCCCCCTGCGCCTAGGGTTGGAATACCTCAGCCGCCTGGAATAGTTTCACAACTCACGCCGCCTGGAACACCTCAGCGAAATGGTGTGTCCGAACGTCGTAATCGCACTCTATTGGATATGGTGCGATCTATGATGTCTCTTACCGATGTACCGCTCTCATTTTGGGGCTATGCTTTAGAGACTGCCGCATTCACTTTAAATAGGGCTCCGTCGAAATCCGTTGAGACGACACCGTATGAATTATGGTTTGGGAAGAAACCTAAGCTGTCGTTTCTAAAAGTTTGGGGATGCGATGCTTATGTCAAGAAACTTCAACCTGAAAAGCTCGAACCCAAGTCGGAGAAATGCGTCTTCATAGGATACCCTAAGGAAACCATTGGGTATACCATCTACCTCAGATCCGAAGGCAAGATCTTTGTTGCTAAGAACGGATCCTTTTTGGAGAAAGAGTTTCTCTCGAAAGAAGTAAGTGGGAGGAAGGTAGAGCTTGACGAAGTACTGCCTCTTGAACCGGAAAGTAGCGCAGCTCAGGAAAATGTTCCTGTGGTGCATGCACCAACTAGAGAGGAAGTTAATGATGATGATGATCAAGGTACTTCGGATCAAGCTCCTACTGAACTTCGTAGGTCCACAAGGACACGTTCCGCACCAGAGTGGTACGGCAACCCTGTCTTGGAAATCATGTTGTTAGACAACGGTGAACCTTCGAACTATGAAGAAGCAATGGCGGGCCCAGATTCCGACAAATGGCTAGAAGCCATGAAATCCGAGATAGGATCCATGTATGAAAACGAAGTATGGACTTTGACTGACTTGCCCGATGATCGGCGAGCCATAGAAAATAAATGGATCTTTAAGAAGAAGATAGACGCGGATGGTAATGTGACCATCTATAAGGCTCGACTTGTCGCTAAGGGTTATCGACAAGTTCAAGGGGTTGACTACGATGAGACTTTCTCACCCGTAGCGAAGCTGAAGTCCGTCCGAATCATGTTAGCAATTGCTGCATTCTATGATTATGAGATATGGCAAATGGACGTCAAAACAGCATTCCTTAATAGCTTTCTTAAGGAAGAATTGTATATGATGCAGCCGAAAGGTTTTGTCGATCCTAAGAATGCTAACAAGGTATGCAAGCTCCAGCGCTCCATCTATGGGCTGGTGCAAGCATCTCGGAGTTGGAACATTCGATTTGATGAGATGATCAAAGGGTTTGGGTTTACACAGACTTATGGAGAAGCCTGTGTTTACAAGAAAGTGAGTGGGAGCTCTGTAGCATTTCTCATATTATATGTGGATGACATACTATTGATGGGAAATGATATAGAATTCTTGGAAAGTATAAAGGCCTATTTGAATAAGTGTTTTTCAATGAAGGACCTTGGAGAAGCTGCTTATATATTAGGCATCAAGATCTATAGAGATAGATCAAGACGCCTCATTGGTCTTTCACAGAGTACGTACCTTGACAAGATATTGAAGAAGTTCAATACGGATCAGTCCAAGAAGGGGTTCTTGCCTGTATTGCACGGTGTGCAATTGAGCACGGCTCAATGCCCGACCACGACAGAAGATAGAGAAAAGATGAGTGTCGTCCCCTATGCCTCGGCCATAGGGTCTATTATGTATGCCATGCTGTGTACCAGACCTGATGTAAACCTTGCCGTAAGTTTGGTAGGAAGGTACCAAAGTAATCCCGGCATGGAACACTGGACAGCGGTCAAGAATATCCTGAAGTACCTGAAAACGACTAAGGATATGTTTCTCGTATATGGAGGTGACGAAGAGCTCGTCGTAAAGGGTTACGTCGACGCTAGCTTCGACACAGATCTGGATGACTCTAAGTCACAAACCGGATACATGTATATTTTGAATGGTGGGGCAGTAAGCTGGTGCAGTTGCAAGCAAAGCGTCGTGGCGGGATCTACATGTGAAGCGGAGTACATGGTGGCCTCAGAGGCAGCACAAGAAGCAATCTGGATAAAGGAGTTCATTACCGACCTAGGGGTGATTCCCAATGCGTCGGGCCCGATGACTCTGTTCTGTGACAACACTGGAGCTATTGCCCTTGCCAAGGAGCCCAGGTTTCACAGGAAGACCAGGCATATCAAGCGTCGCTTCAACTCCATTCGTGAAAATGTTCAAAATGGAGACATAGATATTTGTAAAGTACATACGGACCTGAATGTAGCAGATCCGTTGACTAAACCTCTCCCTAGAGCAAAACATGATCAACACCAGAACTCTATGGGTGTTCGATTCATCACAATGTAACTAGATTATTGACTCCAGTGCAAGTGGAAGACTGTTGGAAATATGCCCTAGAGGCAATAATAAAATGGTTATTATTATATTTCCTTGTTCATGATAATGGTCTATTGTTCATGCTATAATTGTGTTATCCGGAAATCGTAATACATGTGTGAATACATAGACCACAACATGTCCCTAGTGAGCCTCTAGTTGACTAGCTCGTTGATCAACAGATAGTCATGGTTTCCTGACTATGGACATTGGATGTCATTGATAACGGGACCCAATCCTAAGCATAGCACAAAGTTCGTGTAGTTCGTTTGCTAGAGCTTTTCCAATGTCAAGTATCATTTCCTTAGACCATGAGATCGTGTAACTCCCGGATGCCGTAGGAGTGCTTTGGGTGTACCAAACGTCACAACGTAACTGGGTGACTATAAAGGTACACTACAGGTATCTCTGAAAGTGTCTGTTGGGTTGACACGGATCGAGACTGGGATTTGTCACTCCGTATGACGGAGAGGTATCTCTGGGCCCACTCGGTAATGCATCATCATAATGAGCTCAAAGTGACCAAGTGGTTGGTCACGGGATCATGCATTACGGTACGAGTAAAGTGACTTGCCGGTAACGAGATTGAACGAGGTATTGGGATACCGACGATCGAATCTCGGGCAAGTAACGTACCGATTGACAAAGGGAATTGTATACGGGATTGATTGAAACCTCGACATCGTGGTTCATCCGATGAGATCATCGTGGTTCGTCCAACATGGGTATCCAGATCCCGCTGTTGGTTATTGACCGGAGAGTCGTCTCGGTCATGTCTGCATGTCTCCCGAACCCGTAGGGTCTACACACTTAAGGTTCGGTGACGCTAGGGTTGTAGAGATATTAGTATGCGGAAATCCGAAAGTTGTTCGGAGTCCCGGATGAGATCCCGGACGTCACGAGGAGTTCCGGAATGGTCCGGAGGTGAAGAATTATATATAGGAAGTCCAGTTTCGGCCACCAGGAAAGTTTCGGGGGTCACCGGTATTGTACCGGGACCATCGGAAGGGTCCCGGGGGTCCACCGGGTGGGGCCACCTATTGTGACGCCCCCAATTCGACCGTACACTAATCATGCACGCAAATGTGTACGATCAAGATCAAGGACTCACGGGAAGATATCACAACACAACTCTACAACATAAATAAGTCATACAAGCATCATAATACAAGCCAGGGGCCTCGAGGGCTCGAATACAAGTGCTCGATCATAGACGAGTCAGCGGAAGCAACAATATCTGAGTACAGACATCAGTTAAACAAATTTGCCTTAAGAAGGCTAGCACAAAAGTAGCAACAATCGAAAAGGCAAGGCCTCCTGCCTGGGACCTCCTAACTACTCCTCGAAGCCGAACTCCACGTAGAATCATCCTCGGGGTCTCTAGCTCCTAGACTCCAGCATCTGGTTGCGACAACCAGGTATAGAAAGGGGAAAAGAGGGAGAAAAGCAACCGTGAGTACTCATACAAAGTACTCGCAAGCAAGGAGCTACACTACATATGCATGGGTATATGTGTAAAGGGTCATATCGGTGGACTGAACTGCAGAATGCCAGAATAAGAGGGGGATAGCTAATCCTGTCGAAGACTACGCTTCTGGCCACCTCCATCTTGCAGCATGTAGAAGAGAGTAGATGGTAAGTTCACCAAGTAGCATCGCATAGCATAATCCTACCCGGCGATCCCCTCCTCGTCGCCCTGTTAGAGAGCGATCACCGGGTTATATCTGGCACTTGGAAGGGTGTGTTTTATTAAGTATCCAGTTCTAGTTGTCATAAGGTCAAGGTACAACTCTGGATCGTCCTTTTACCGAGGGACACGGCTATTCGAATAGATAAACTTCCCTGCAGGGGTGCACCACATAACCCAACACGCTCAATCCCATTTGGCCGGACACACTTTTCTGGGTCATGCCCGGCCGCGGAAGATCAACACGTCGCAGCCCCACCTAGGCTCAACAGAGAGGTCAACACGCCGGTCTAATTCCTATGCACGCAGGGGTCTGGGCCCATTGCCCATTGCACACCTGCACGTTGCGTACGCGGCCGGAAGCAGACCTAGCCTAGCAGGCGTTCCAGTCCAATCCGGCACGCGCCGCTCCGTCGCTGACGTCAAGAAGAGCTTCGGCTGATACCACGACGTCGAGTGCCCATAACTATTCCCGCATAGTTGGTTAGTGCGTATAGACCAAATGGCTAGACTCAGATCAAATACCAAGATCTCGTTAAGCGTGTTAAGTATCCGCGAACGCCGACCAGGGCCAGGCCCACCTCTCTCCTAGGTGGTCTCAACCTGCCCTGTCGCTCCGCCATAAAGTAACAGTCGGGGGCCATCAGGAACCCAGGCCCACCTCTACCGGAATGGAGCCACCTGTCCTTTCAGCCCCGTCACCAGAATCACTTGCGGGTACTCAACGAGCCGACCCGACTTTAGTCACCACATGTGTCATGTATATAAAGTATATAGTATATACCCGTGATCACCTCCCGAAGTGATCACGGCCCAGTAGTATAGCATGGCAGACGGACAAGAGTGTAGGGCCACTGATGGAACACTAGCATCCTATACTAAGCAGTAGGATAGCAGGTAAGGGTAACAACTGTAGCAACAATGACAGGCTATGCATCAGTATAGGATTAACCGAAAACAGTAACATGCTACACTACTCTAATGCAAGCAGTATAGGGAAGGAATAGGCGATATCTGGTGATCAAGGGGGGGCTTGCCTGGTTGCTCTGGCAAGAAGAAGGGGTCGTCGTCAATGTAGTCGATCACAGGGGTATCGGCAACGGTCTCAGAGCCTACCGGAAAGAAGTAACGGAGGGGGAACACAATAAATAACAGAGCAATCAAATGTAACACAAAGCAAGACGCGGCAATACGTTGTGCTAGGGGTGGCCTAACACATGGATAGGTGATACCGGCGAAGGGGGGGAACTTCCGGGAAAGTATCCCCGGTGTTTCGCGTTTTCGGACAGATGAACCGGAGGGGAAAAGTTGCGTGTTTGCTATGCTAGGTATGTGTGGCGGACAAACGGGATGTGTATCCGGATTCGTCTCGTCGTTCTGAGCAACTTTCATGTACAAAGTATTTTCATCCGAGTTACGGGTTATTTTCTATGATTTTTCAAAGTTTTAAAGCTTTTCTCGAGTTCATTAATAATTCAAAAACAATAGCAAAACTGCTATGTGTACCCAACTATGGCTAGCCACAGTGGCTTGCAGGTGGGACCAGTGAGCTGGGTTGACCCAGTCAAAGGTTGACTGGTCAACATATGAATAGTGTAAGCGGGTCCCGCGTGTCATTGACTTAGATCTTTTAATCTAATTTAAGCATATTAATCTAACAGTTGGTCCTAGATGTCATTGACTGGCCTTTTAACTAATGGGTTATTTAGTGTGAGGGACTACCTGTCACAAAACCATAGGCTATTTAATTAACATATAAAGTAGCAGCCCTAAACTAATCTAATTAGTAGTACTAACTAATCTGGATAGGCCTCATACCCAGAACACACACGCACGCACACCACACAGAACGCACTCACACATGCGCGCATGGCCGCTCGGCCATGGCCAACAACAGGAGCAGCCGGCGGGAAGGCGAGGCCACGCGCGGGACGGGGCCCGGCCTGGGCGCAGTCGGAGCGGCGGCGGACGCGGTTAGGCGCCGGCAACGCGGACAGGCGGCTAAGGTGGCGGGGCAAGTGCTGCGGCGGCGGCAGAAGCAGCGAAGAGCAGGGAGCGGGCAGGGCAAGGAAGATGCAGCTAGCAACAGCATTAGTAGCAGTTAGCAGTAGCACGCAACAGCAACTAGGAGCAGCATGAGCAGCGGAACACGTACGCAAGAGCTCAGCCTCCGGCCATGGCGGCCACAGACGAACACGGGACGGAGCCTAACGGAGTGGATCGAAGATGGGAACGAGGGGAATTGGCCGAGGAGCTCACCGCGAACCTGTAGAGGTGCAAAGCAAGCTCGGGGAAGGCTTGGAGGCGACAAATCGAAGCAGCGATGAGTGGCGACCGGAGGTAGAAGATGACTCGATCCAGGCGATGCAGCGCGAGGGGGCTCGAGCTGGTCCTCGCAGGTGATGTAGACGACGAAGGGGGAGCCGGGGAACAAGCTAATTTAGCGCGGGGACGACGTTGGCCACGCGGACGGCAAGGCCGTGGCAACGGCTGCGGCTGCGCGCGTTGCACAGAAGAGGACGAGCGACGGAGAGGGGGGAACGGGGCGAGGGTTTGTCCAGAGGCGTGAGGGTGCTCTTATCCATGGGGGGGTTCGTCGGATGCTTGACACGGCATCAAACATCGGCGTGGACGGCGGGGGCGCATCCACCACGACATGGCCTCCCTGCCTCTGTACAGAGGTTGGGGAAAAGGCCACTGTGGGCTTGGGCTGAGTGCACTGTGCACTTAGGCCCAATGGCACAGTAGGTGTTTAGGCCTTTTTTATTTGTTTGTTTGTTTGTCTTCTCTTTTTATTTATTTTCTTTTCTGTTTTCTTTTAACTTCCAATCTATTTTAACTCTATTAAGATAAATAGTTAGCACCTAAATTAGTGTTGTAATTAAGCCTCTGCCATAAAAATCTTGACTTCCAAATAAAATAGTTTAGGATTTTATAAAATACAAAAGTCATTTATTTAATTATTTTAGCCACTATGTTAATTACTTTTGAGCATTTAACCATGTTTTAAAAATGTGGTTTTCTCTACCACTATTACTCATGAATTATTTGACACGTTTTGTGCATTTTAATTTTAATGTATCGAAACTTTTATTGTTTGACTTAAATTCAAATTTGAATTTAAATCGGTTTTGAACTAGCGCGAGATTAACAACAGTAGCCGTGGTGACGTGGCATCATTAACGTGGTATTACTGTAGCTTAATTATCCGGGCGTCACGCCTATCCCGGAGGGCCCCATGGGCTGAAGTGGGAAGGGAACCAGCCCCTAGTGGGCTGGTGCGCCCCCCTTGGGCCTCCCCCTGCGCCTAGGGTTGGAAACCCTAGGGGTGGGGGGCTCCCCACTTGGCTTGGGGGGTAAGCCACCCCCTTGGCCGCCGCCCCCCCTGGAGATTGGATCTCCCAGGGGCCGGCGCCCCCCCCCCCAGGGCCCCTATATATAGTGGAGGGGAGGGAGGGCAGCCGCACCACAGCCCCTGGCGCCTCCCTCTCCCTCCCGTGACACCTCTCCCTCTCGCTGAGCTTGGCGAAGCCCTGCCGAGATCCCCGCTACTTCCACCACCACGCCGTCGTGCTGCTGGATCTCCATCAACCTCTCCTTCCCCCTTGCTGGATCAAGAAGGAGGAGACGTCGCTGCTCCGTACGTGTGTTGAACGCGGAGGTGCCGTCCGTTCGGCGCTCGGTCATTGGTGATTTGGATCACGACGAGTACGACTCCATCAACCCCGTTCACTTGAACGCTCCCGCTCGCGATCTACAAGGGTATGTAGATGCACTCCTCTCCCGCGTTGCTAGATGACTCCATAGATTGATCTTCGTGATGCGTAGAAAATTTTAAATTTCTGCTACGATTCCCAACAGTATTACCGAGAGGGCCCAAGGATACCTCTCCGATATTCGGAGTGAAAAATCCTAATCTCGATCTATGCCAACTCAACAAACACCTTCGGAGATACATGTAGAGCATCTTTATAATCACCCAGTTACGTTGTCACGTTTGATAGCACACAAGGTATTCCTCCGGTATCCGGGAGTTGCATAATCTCATAGTCGGAGGAATATGTATTTGACACGAAGAAAGCAATATCAATAAACTGAACGTTCAATATGCTAAGCTAACGGATGGGTCTTGTCCATCACATCATTCTCCTAATGATGTGATCCCGTTATCAAATGACAACACATGTCTATGGTTAGAAAACCTTAACCATCTTTGATCAACGAGCTAGTCTAGTAGAGGCTTACTAGACACGGTATTTGTTTATGTATCCACACAGGTATTTAGGTTTCTGATCAATACAATTCTAGCATGAATAATAAACCTTTATCATGAGTATGGAAATAGAAAATAACAACTTTATTATTGCCTCGAGGGCATATTTCCTTCAGGTAGATATATCATCCCAGTGCCCCCCTAAGTCGGCTTCTCGGCACCACCACATCCCCCCTATACTCCCACATCTTTGTCGTCGCCAGACTCACTCCCGTGTAACACCTTTGCATGTCGCCACCTCACATCTACCTTCCCTATCACCGCCACACAACGCCCCATCGCCCCCTCCGCGTAGCATGGTCAATGGTGAAGTTGTCCGTACGACTATCGTTTTCATCACCGTGAATGATGCAACTGTTTTTCCACCTGGAAGAGCGGCAATTAATGGTCGTCGTCATGTTTCGGATCTGTTACCCACCCGCGCGAAATTCGCCCATGTCCCACTTCAGAGTGTACCGTTTAGTGGGTATATAATTCCCAATGCCCCCCCCCCCCCGGTCAGCGGCTCGGCGCAACCATCCACCTGGCACATCTTCGTCGCTGCCAGTCTCACTCCCATCTAAGTCCTTCGCATGCCGCCACCTCGCCCCTCTCTTCTACCTTCCCTATCACCACCACACAACGCCCGATCGCCCCTTTCGGCGGCCGCAACCCCGATCCTCTTTTCCTCTACCCTATCAGTGCCATACTCACCCCATCGCCATGTCGGTGCGGTTGCGCCCTCCCTTTCGCCGCTACGTCGAGAGAGAGAGAGAGTACTGGAAGAGATCGTGGGACTACTCCAAGTGGGTCGAGGACGACGCGCTATAAGGCTGAATCTACCGTCGGACTCGCTCAGGGGTTGGTCGACCGCATGGCCATGAAAGTCCGGCAGCCGAACCCTTCCCCGTCTGCCAGGTCACTTCCAAAAGGAGGAGGAGCACGTGGTTCAGTTAGTAGAAAATCAGAGTTTGAGGTGAGAAAAGAAGATGTTTTCTAGAAAATAATTATAGAGCGCTTTATGACAATTCAGAGTTTGCCTCGTCAGCCTCTGAATGCAGTGAGGTGGAGCACGACTGTCCATAGGTCCACACGGGACTACTTGGTACTCTTGCTTGTCGAAACGGCGGCTGAAATCTGCATGTGATGTGGCAGCTGCATGTGATGCATGCAGCCCACATGCGATGCGCCGCCTGACTGGCTGCCGCGGTGCGTGAACCGTGAAGCATGTAGGCGTGCTGTGGAGAGGGCACGCACGTACGTCAGGTCGTGAGGCACAGTACCCGCGTGAAGACGCAAGGAGCAGCATAGGATTCGCTCGTGTCGTTGCCACAGTGCCATGACCGTTTTCTCGTAGCCCGCGCCGATTAACTGCCCCCGCACCGCACCGCGCATCGGTCGGTCGGTCGGTGCCACCCCTCTCTCTCTCTGTGTACGTAGCAGCATCGAGCGAGCGAGCGTCAGCAGATCGACAGCCGGGCGGTCAACCTTGGGTTCACATGCATATGCATGCGAAAGCGAGTCACCGGCCCTGCCCATACATACAGATTTGGCACGTAACCATATCTCGGATCACCACCATGGTTGACCGTTCTGCTATGCCTCGCTTCCGAAAAGTCAGACGTTACGTTCCAATAGTGTGGTGACATATAATAAAAGTCAGACGCTTGCCTCTTTAAAATGGAAAATTCTAAGCAGATCAGCTTTAACCTAGCACGTTTTTTTTCATAGCAGAAAATAATGCAGTACTGAGGTGCAAATATTTGACGCGTGTGTACGCACGTGAGATAGATGATGATCCTGTCATGTGCTGATCGCTGATTAGTCCGTACGTCCGTCGCCCACCTCGTACCTTTAGTTTTCCACATCTACTAGTTTAACGTTCGTCTTTTGTGTTTTATTAGCAGGCCAAAGTTGTGATGACTCACCACACCACTCTCATCCTCATGGGATAAGAGAAAGAGAGACCAGTAGAAGATTTAATTAAGTGAACTCAAATAAGAAGACAGAGCAGAGCAGAGGAAGGGCGTTTGCGTCGTCGGTCGATCACGCGCATGTGCCACAGATTCCTCGGCACCAGACCAGACCAGACATCGGTGTCTCATGAGCAATAAAGCGGGTAGTATTATGGGTAGTAATACTATCGTGTATGTCAACTTTTCATATTTTTTTTATGAGATGCCACACAATTTTTTCTACCGGTTCAGAGGAGACGCGACCGGTCACCGGAGTCGGCATTGAAGCATCACGGTCTCCGCGTCTTTCAATGCCAGACAGGTGACTGGACGAGACGGGGTGGCTATCTCCACATTCAAACTGGAAGCTTGTTTGTCCGCCGACGACATTTAACAAGCGTGGCTACTCTAATGCCCGTATTGAAACAGCCCGTCACTTAGCCAGGTCGGCGCCCGCTATTTATACATGGCCACGCCGACACGATTCACTACAAAACTCGTTCGCTTTCTTTCCACCTCCGTGCACCACCTACGTTATGACACCGCAAGCTCTAGAGCGATGCGAGGGAGCATCTTGACGGAGTACAGGCATGAGTTGGCTGGTCTTGCGGCCTGCTGGCAGGCCCTTCATGTGCAACAGATAGAGGTCGGCTAGCCGGCAAGCTCGCCAAAGGTGGGCGACGACGACGAAGGAGGTGTTCGAAGATGAGTCGATGCCCCCCGCCCACACCTGTCCATACCGACTTCACCATGAAATAGATGCACTTCAACGCCATCTTGACAGAGGAGCAACGCTACAACCTCACCCCCTCGTGCACCACTGGCTCGTGGAGAGCCAAATCTACGGTGAGTTCGCAAGCGAGGAGGCCATGGCGGTAATGGCCACGGAGAAGTCTAACTTTGTCGCCTAGCAGCGGGTGCTCTACGAGACCGCGTGGAACGCTCGCACCAGGCCGCAACACGGTCGCATCACATTAGGACGCGACGCTAGCGATTGTGGACGGGAATGTCGACAAGTGCGTGTTGCTCGCACCGGGCCGCTACGACCACGAGGCCAGCCCATCTACGTCCATCGCCGGCCTCGCCTCCAACGACGACATCTAGGCCGCAGATTCCGACGAGGACAAATAGGACATGTGAGACGGGGACGTTTGTGTCTCATGTAGGCACCTCCGTGTACCATTGTCTTACTCTTATGGGGCTCACGACCGGCGGAGATGCCGGAAATGAAGAACAACAAGGACTTAAATAACGGACACGGGCAAAGATTTAGACTAGGTTAACATCTGGACGCATTATTTAATGAAATATGTCAAAAATGCAATGAATGTGGTTAGGTTTGCATGTAAATCGTTTGGTTTGTTCAAATTCCCAATGAAATGTTTGTGAACGTTTTAGGTACACGGTTGAATGACCGGCCCCATATCACTGTCCACGGACAGATACAGTGTCCATTTTAGGGTTCCACGTTAGAGATGCCCATATACCACCACTTCGGATAATAATAATATAGTGCACAGATACGTACCAAGGTTTCCGAAAACCAGAGTGGAAATTCTACTCCTCTATGGTACAAGCAGTTCATATCACAGCGCCGACACGGAATTACTTATGCGGACCAACCTGCCATTGTTTGGTTAGGAAAACAGTGATACCTCCCATTCATGAGAGTTTAAGTCCTAGATTTGACATTAGTGTTTGCATTTAATAGGATTTATTCGTGGTTTTTCGGTGGTGTGCTTCAGTGGGACTAGACTGACCGGTCGAGCGTTCAGTGGTAGGAGACTTACCTGCCGAGCGTTGTTCAGTGGGAGGACACTTATCCGTCGACTACGACGACGTCTGTGATGAATTCATCAACCTTAAGATGATGTGCTACTTAGTCTCTCTGCGAGGCAAATAGGAATAGGGTCTGCATGTGTGCGTGCGTAGAGGTGAGTATATGTGCGCATATATTGGCGTTAAAAGAAGACCGAATTCCTTACTGAACACCACATCAACACCACAGCAGTGCCATGCTAGGCTGCTCATCTCGGTTCGGTTCGGTAAACAATTCTTTTCTTTTGTGTAGACGCAGTGTCATGTCAAATCATCAGTTAGCTAGCTATTCCCACAATTTGCACGCAATTATTATTGCTATACTATTGCAAGAAGCAGATGGGCACGACTCGAGAGCGGCGGCGTCGTCAGTAGCATTTCCTTTTGTGGACACTTGATCAGGATCTACGTAAGCTCCCCGCAAAAAAAAAAAAAGGATCTACGTAAGCTCGCTTTGTGAACGGAACAATGCTTGCTGCAGCTTTGATCGACGTGGACAAGTCAGTCAGTAGTGCGCCCGTGAAGGATTGAGTGTGAGTTGCCGTGCCCGTGAAGGCCGCTAATTCATTCCCGGCGTTAATTCCGGCCGCGCCTTCAAGAGTCAGGTGCCTTGCCACGCACTCGATCATCGTTGGATACTACCTTGGTCGATCAAGGACTGATTCAGGGGCAGCTGTGGATGGATGCGTGCGTGCACGAGAGGGAGAGAGCCGCCTGATTAAGTGAGCTCCACGCCTCCCGTGCCGTTGCGTTAACTAGAGGCATACCTTGATCGTTGGATACCTTGTGATCATTCCTATGGACGCATGTGTTTGAGCTCCACGCCTCCCGTGCCATTGCGTTAACTACTACAGTAGAGAGACAATCTACTTGATCGATCGCGAATGTGGGTGGTCAAATGAAATGAAAAAAGGGAGAGAGAATTCGGTGGCGCGTTTAACCTCAGCAGGCAGGCAGGGTGGAGACAGACAGCGCCCATGGGAATGGGAATGGGAATGGGAATGGGAATGGGAATGGGGTGGGAACATGCATCATTGAGAGTCGTTTCTTGGCCGGGGCTGCCTTTCTTCATCATCATGCTCGCTCGGGTCGGGGTCTCTCTCTAGCAACGTACCCGACTTTGTCCCCCGCTCGACCACACACACCATGCATGTCATCACAATGAAAGTGTGCAGACTTGCTGAGAGTATCTACAGTCGGACCTCTCAAACCCGCCTCATACGTCCGGGCAGGCTGTCCGGTCACGTTTTTTCAATCCAGACGGACGCCTCAAACGAGCCTCAAACGCCCGGACTGACCGGCACCCTCCATATCTAGCCAAATATGGGAGGATATAGGGGCGCCCGGACACGCCCGTCATCTCGGACCCGGCCCATACTGGCCCGCCCGATCCCACTTATATTCGTCCCCATCCTCTCGCCGGAGCAAACCTTAGCCACTTCACTCCAGTCCCCTCCGGCGGTTTCCGGCCTTCTCCGTCATGGCAAGCAGCGCATCGGGCTCTGACCAGTCCGGATCCGTCGACTGGGGTGTCATCCCGTGTGGGTTGGAGGAGGCAATGACAGTCCGCATTGCACTCCGGCGCTCCCGGGAGGATGGTGCCTGGCCGATGGACGGATCCGTCCGCCGCGACACCATAGTGTCGGCTCACCGGGTGCTCTGGTGCTGGATCCTTGCGGTCCTGGCCGGAACACCTCTCCTTCCCCATCACCGGTCGGGCAGAGTATGAGTCCCACCGGAAACGGGCGGCCCGCCATGGGAAGGAGAGGATAAGGGCTGCCAAGGCCCGTATCATACGGCAAAAATGCCAGCGGCTGATGCAGCGGCACGGGCGCCCGCAGAGGATGAAGCCATCCCTGTCCGCATTGTGAAGAAACGACAGCGGAGGGACACGCCCGCCCTCGTCCGAGAGCAGAATCGGGCGGTCTGTGCCATGGCCGGACTGCCACCGAAGGAGGACATCGACGGCGAGGACAGCTCCGACTCGAACCGTACTGCGTCTTTGACCGGTACTTCCACGAGAAGGACGGCGAGGGCGCCGAGAAGGGCAAGGGCAGCCATGGATGAACTCCATCATAGCCAAACATGCCAAATTTTGGTAGTCCAGTGGCATGCTTAGTGTAGTGTGATGGAGTAGCCAGACGATGTGTGTGGGTCGACATATGGATTCCATCTTTTGAGGAGTGTCCGGTTAGTGCCCACGGGCGTTTGAGGGCCCGATTTGCCAAGTCCGGCCGGATAAGATAACAAGTAGTGCAGTGAGACGGTAGATATATCGGTATGTACTACTACCTCCGTTTCTAAATATTTGTCTTTCTAGGCATTTTAAATGGACACAACATACGGATGTATGTAGACATATTTTAGAGTATAGATTCGCTCATTTTGCTCCGTATGTAGTCACTTGTTGAAATCTCTAGAAAGACAAATATTTAGGAACGGAGGTGCCAAATTGCCGATCAGGCTAGCTAAGCCAGCTCGGTCGATGGACCTCGATCGTGGGCGGGCGTGCGTGACTTGCGGTTGAAGTTGAGTGTGATACGGATGCTAGATAGCTAGCACAGATTGCTCCCATCTGTCCGTTCCTAGCCATGTTCATAATGTACGTACTGGCTCGTCTCATGCGAGACAATATGCATGATGTAAACATTTCTCTAATTAAGCAACCCCCCCTCTCTCTCTCTCTCAGCTAGACCTAGGACAAGGAACACATGGCCATGATTAATCATATTCTTAACAAGTGTAGCTTCAAATAATCTTCAGCTTCAGGTGCGCCGAGTTGGCAATCTCTGTCCACGAGTTTGTACATACACTGGAATATCAAGGGGGGCGAGGAAGAAATCGCGGGCCGACGGAAGCCGGCGTCACCGACGGGGTCCCCGGCCTATGGCCCCACCTGCCAGAAAGAAAAAAGCGAACCGGAGACACCCGTCGTGTTGGATGCTTGGCTGGTGGGACCCAGTCGCCCAGCGTCGCATGTAACAGTAGCAGTAGCGCCGCAGGCCCGACCGTACATGGTGGAGCCAGCCGCGCCGATTAGGATCAGCCCGGCCCGCTAACCATCCCGGCATGGCCTCTCGCTGGCACGCCGGGCCCGCGCCCGGATCGATCGACCGGCGGCACACGGGGAGGAGACGGCCCGCTGAACAGTAGCAGTACTACTTTGTTTTCGCCTTTCGTCTGTAGTGTACTAGAGTGCTTTGTTTAGTCGCTGAAATTGATTTGGTTCGAGCGCTGTGCGTGCGTGCTACTAATGACGGTCTGCTCATGGAGCCCAGCGCCGGGCTCCAAGCCCAATCAACCCCTCCAGCAAGATGATATAGATGCCCATGACGTCGCAAAAATAAAAAAAACTCGTGTAGTACTCCAGTACTAGCTGCTGCTGCTGCCGTATTTGGGAGAGCAAGACGTGTTGATGTGCCCTGCATTTGTAGGCAAGCCATGCGATGCGATGCCCGCCGTTCCATTCGCATTCCCATTCCCATTCCAAGTAGCACTGGAGTACACTGCACACACACACACAGGATTAGCTTAAGCAACCGAGCTTAGCTACCACTCGCCAAATCATATCACGAGCTGGTTAGACCGATTAGTTAGCGGGAGATATACTAGTACTAACCACCACAAAAGCACGTCGCCCCTGTGCTCTGCCGTATTCGCACTGAGGCCCTCGCGCGGTCAGGCCCAGGGACCTAGCTGCGAAAAAAAAGATCTTCAAGGGCAATGCGGTGAGGGCGCGGTCCTGCTCTGCTCTGCTCCTCGGAGGCCCAAGCGAGAGAGGGGAGCCGACGGGGGTATAAATCGGCGCGGCTCCCAAGCCCCTCTTCTCCGCCTCGCCCCAAATTTCTCCCCCTTTCCGCTTTCCCTCCCTCCACCGCGCCCGCGCAAGCTGCTTTGAGACAGAGCGCGCGGGAGCGGGAGACGCGCGCGTTGGAGAAGGCAATGGCGGAGCAAGCGGGTGCCAGGAGGAGGTGGGCCGCGCTGGCGGCGCTCGGGGCCGTCTCCGTCGTCCTCCTCTTCGTCGCCCTCTCCGGCGGCGGCGGCGTCGCGGGGCTCTCCGGCGGCAGCAGGCTCCGGTAATTTCGCCTCCTTCCGCCCCTGCTCCCTCCCCTTGTACTGCTGTCTGCAACGCAATGCGGGTGCGCCGTCGCCGCTCGAGTTTTCTTCCTGCGCTCGCGTTTCGAAATTCCTCTCTCTCTCTCTCTCTCTCTCTCTCTCTCTCTCTCTCTCTCTCTCTCTCCTTTGCTCGGCCGGCCCCGAGGAGGTGGGAGGGGCCCGAGGTCGCGGACGCGCCCCAGCTCTCGCCTTGCTTCGTTTTTCCACCGATTTCTTTCTGCTGCTCCTTCGCCTGATTCCGGGCGCCTCCTCTGTTTTTTTGCAGGTCCGCGTCGACGGCGAAGGTGGTGACCGCGGCGGCGAGGCGGTGGCTGCGGGACTCCACATCACGGCTCACGGCGACGGCGACGGCGGCGAGGTGAGCCGAGCGTGCCTGTCCCCCTTCCCCTCCCCGCCCCCAAAATCGCGTCCCTTTCTCCGCGTTCCGTTTCGAACGCCCGACCCGACGCGTCAGCGCCGTCGCTTCGTCCCCAGCCCGCGATCCCCGCCGTCCGCTTTCCACTTTTCCTCCCCCAGCCACAAAACAGATCCGGGACACGGCCACACGCCGCCGCCGGAATCGTCGTCCGTTTTTTCAACCCCTCAAAATGTCGTCGTAGCAGAATTTGAAATCCGGGGCGGGCTGGCTGGATTTGAGCTGTAACCAACCATAACCGAAACCGAAACCGTAACAGAATTTAGCAACGGTAGCTAGCCAGGATTGGATTCCATCAGCGGCAGCAGGGAGGGAGCAGTTCCGACATATTCACCTTTTTTGTTTCTGCGGGTAATGAATCATTATTAATCGGGAGCGAGGTGGCACTGTAGGACGGGGTGGTTCGTTACGGTGGCAGGAGGGGCAGTTGGGTAATTAGGTCGTCCGTCCTTGGGTCGGGCTTGCGCTGCACCGGCCACGGTCAAGGAGGCGGTGAAAGACTTTGGAAGAAGCCCAGGAAAGCTGCCCAAAGAAGCACCGTGTCCCCCCTCCCTCCTCCCCGCTACGCGTCCCCATGATCGCACCCTTTTTCTTTTGGTCCCGCGCCTCCCTCGAGCGGCATGCATGCATGCATGAACGGCACGCACGAATCATGACGAACACGGCGCACGGATTCACCCGCCCGCCCGTTTTACCTTTGATCCACTCCTAATCTCAATCCATTCGTGTTAACAATGGATTGGAGTGCGTGCGGTGGTGGTACTGGTTCCCTTCCGTGTACGAGGAATTTCCGCGACTTTTTCAGCCGTTGCTAACGACTAGACTAGTAATTTCTTCCATGGTACAAGATCGTTTCTTCTTCGTGCGTCCTTTAGCTGTTTGTTATGTATCACTCGCATGTGTGCTCTGTTCGTACTCACTCGCTTTCATCCATCGCCTCGCCTGGAATTGCGCTAACCATGCTGCTGCTACTCACTGACTGACTGCAGGAGCGAACGTGCCGACGATCACGCCGACGGTTCCGCGGTGGCGGTGGCGGTGGATGACCCGGAAGCGGTGGTCTCGCAAGTGCACATGTACGTCCCTTTCCTCTTTAATGCTTCTCCTGCCTCAACCTCAACTAATGGTAAGCTGAACCAAATCCGGAAGCACAAAAGGCAGAAAGCTCAAGTTAGCCAGCAGTAGATCTGCTCTGCTGCTCCTTACATTAGCTGGTGTTTACAATTAGTCTCACTCTCAGCAGGATAGGACACGCTTTCTTTTTTACCAGTAGATACAAGTAGACAAGCAGAGGTCGGTAGCCTTTTGTCCCCCCCTTTCTTTTCCCCCTTTAATCACAGCCAAAGCCGGACGCACACGCCAAACCAAAGGGAAGAAGAAGAAGAAGATCTGATTCGATCGCCGGGGAGTGGTACTTTGCCCTCACATGTGGGCTCCGGCCGAGCGAGCAGCATGGGGGTGTGTGGGTCCCACCTCCTAGACACACACCCACCACCGTACTCCGTTATTGCGACGTGACCTGCGAGGGAGAGAGGCAGGCGGCAATAACTCTGTTTCATTCTCCTCCTCTTCTTTTGGTCTTCTCCTCCGAGCTCTCTCTCTCTCTCTCTCTCTCTCTCTCTCTCTCACCCAGCACAGCACAGCACAGCCACAGTGGTTCACACACTGGCCAGTGCAGTGGAGAGCGAGGAGTGTGACACACCACGTTCTCCTTTCCTTGATGCCCCCACTCGCATGTGGCCTTGCCTCCTGCCTCCCGTCCCTGCGATTGCCACCATGGCCGCATTGATGGTGCTCACCAGAAACCTTTAGCTTGCTAGCTAGCATCCCCACCCTCACCTAAACGATCTTTTCCCCCATCCCCACTCACTCACCCCCTTTAGTTAGCAGCCACCTTCTGCTTCCTAGAGCTGGTAGCGGCAGGTGATTCACATTCCAGGCACCCTCTTCATTTTTGGTAGTAAAAGTAGTAACTTTTGGAGAATCCAATGACTGCCGGGAAGAACAATTACTGTTTTCAATGAATCATTTGGTGACAACAACTACTAGCTAGAGGCTAGTGAGAGTGGTCAGGTTTGGTGACAAGAAACAGTTGGTAGGGCATTGCTGGGCAATGGATTTATTGGATCACTGTAAATCCGTACCTGAATGAATGACTGAATGTGCCTGGTGTTCAATCATGTCTTGTGCATTCATCACATACTCTGCACTGTCGTTTTACCTGAATTTTGACGATGATGAGTCGATTAGTTACCTGGAACTGTCGCTACATCGAGTGACTGTGCTTGTCTGAGTGACTGGCAGGAGGGAACTGTTCTTGTTAATGAGTTTGTGACAGGAAACAGGAGGACGTTGTTGGATAAGGAATTAATTGGCTCTGTGATGTCAACTGTAAAATTCGTACCTGATGTTCAGTCAAGTTTTCTGCATTGATCGTCAGACTGTTCTACCTGAATTTTTGCACCTTTGTGAACTGCAAATTTGTAATGTTCTAGTACCAAGTTACCTGAAACTGTGACCGAGTGATGACTCTGCTTGTCTGAATATATGCTCAGGTCGATCAGGAACAGCACCGCCCGGAGGAACCTGGGGTACCTGTCGTGCGGCACCGGGAACCCCATCGACGACTGCTGGCGCTGCGACTCGGACTGGCACAACAACCGGCAGCGCCTGGCCGACTGCGGCATCGGCTTCGGCCGCAACGCCATCGGCGGCCGCGACGGCAAGATCTACGTGGTCACCGACGCGGGCGACGACGACCCCGTGAACCCCAGGAAGGGCACCCTGCGCCACGCCGTCATCCAGGACGAGCCGCTGTGGATCATCTTCAAGCGCGACATGGTCATCACCCTCTCCCAGGAGCTCATCATGAACAGCTTCAAGACCATCGACGGCCGGGGCGCCAACGTGCACATCGCCAACGGCGCCTGCATCACCATCCAGTACGTCACCAACGTCATCATCCACGGCCTCCACATCCACGACTGCCGCCCCACCGGCAACGCCATGGTGCGCAGCTCGCCCAGCCACTACGGGTGGCGCACCATGGCCGACGGCGACGCCGTCTCCATCTTCGGCGCCAGCCACGTCTGGGTCGACCACTGCTCCCTCTCCAACTGCGCCGACGGCCTCGTCGACGCCATCATGGGCTCCACCGCCATCACTGTCTCCAACAACTACTTCACCCACCACAATGAGGTACTCCTCTACTACGGACAGAGTAGTGTACCACCGACATCCTATCCTACTAGATCCTACTCATGTGTTCCAATTATTATTGCTAGTCCATGTTAATTAATCATCTCCTAATCAAAGCCGTTAGAATCTATCTAGTACAGGGTTTTGGAGTATGTTGAAGTACTTAGTATTTGTTTTCTTTCTATACTCTACCAGCAGAAGTGTAGTTTAGCATAGGCTCCATGTGGACTGTGGATCTAACAAAGAATTGTCGGTTGGCTGTACTGTGGATCTTAGTGTTTTCTGTAGCATCTTGAATGCAAACAAGATTATTTTGGTTGTACGTATGTGCCAACCAACAGCCTGCTTGGATCTTTCACTGATGGTCAATGAAACAATGTATGTGTATGCAGGTGATGCTCTTGGGCCACAGTGACTCCTACCTCAAGGACAAGGCAATGCAGGTCACCATAGCTTTCAACCATTTCGGGGAAGGGCTCATCCAGAGGATGCCAAGGTAATACATTCAGTACTCCTCTGTTCTAAAGGCACCAGATACTGAAGATTTTCCTCATGTATGTACACTAGTGTATGATGCATAAGTGTCTGTGTCTGTCCAGAATTTCCTTGCATTGCATAATAACATAGATGAAAGCTCATTTTGTTTCTTGCTTCTCGTTTTGAACCCTTGTTGCCTAACTCCTGCCAAATTGCCATTGTCCCTCCAGGTGCAGGCATGGTTACTTCCACGTGGTGAACAATGACTACACCCACTGGGAGATGTACGCCATCGGAGGGAGCGCCGAGCCGACCATCAACAGCCAGGGGAACCGCTACCTCGCGCCAACCAACCCTTTTGCCAAGGAGGTAACCAGCATATCCTTGTCAACACCAGCAAATGCAGCAATGCACTTCATTGGTTCAGTGGGATCATCAACATTCATTTCCTAACCAACTTTTGACATGAACAACAAACTGCAGGTGACAAAGAGAGTCGAGACCGCCCAGACCACGTGGAAGGCCTGGAACTGGAGGTCAGAGGGCGACATGCTGCTGAACGGCGCCTTCTTCACCCCGTCGGGAGCAGGCGCGTCAGCCAGCTACTCGCGCGCCTCCAGCCTCGGCGCCAAGTCCTCATCCATGGTCGCCACCATCACCTCCGGCGCGGGCGCCCTGTCGTGCCACAAGGGCTCCTCCTGCTAGCACAGCACGGCGCCTCGACGACGACGACAACAGAAAAGAGAACACCACCCCCAAGATATACTTACTACTAGAAGCTAAAGAAGCTACCGGAACATGGATCACGGTTACAGTTTTTTTCTTTCCCTTTGCCCTTCTTTTTTGACGACGGCTGCCTACATATATGTTGAAAAGTTCACCATTCCGCTGTCAACCTCCCCCTGCATGCCTCTCGGCCGCAGTCAAGAAACGCCCCCGGCCGGAGCAGCAGGCGAGAAGCGTTGCTGATTGATTCGTTGGTCGCTCGGTGTCCTATTAGTCCCCTGAGTGTGTTGTGCTTTTGTGCCAGATGATGATGATGATGCTGGCTGTTTTGTTGTTGTTGTCAACTGAAAAACCGCTAGGATGGTTACCGCAACAAGTGTGTGTGTGTGTGTGTGTGTGCTGGCTGGTTAAAATGGTACTGCTACTACTACTGTAAGATACTAGTGCTCCTGGATGGCTTTTATCTGACTTGTCCGGTGGAATCAAAATTGAAACAAGGATTGATCTGTTGAGCATCTCTGTTTGTTTACCTCTGCTGTTATTCATTTTTTGGTGACCTGAACATCTGTTGTTGTTGATGAATCATGATGCTGCCCCTGTTCTTCTGCTTCTTCTTGGAATCGTGGGCGATGGCGATGGCGATGCGTGGTCTTTCATAGTATATATGTTCCCGTGTGTGTTGTACTGCTACTTGACATCCGTTTTTTCGGCACACTCAACTGTGACATTGCTCTTCCCGAGCATGTGTTTTGACATTGCTCTTCCTGAATTGTGAATTCTGCTCTACATGGAGAGGAGGGTTGGTACGGAGGGAGGATACGGAATGGTCCTTGCTGCTCTTGCACTGAACAAGTGAAATAAATCCCTTGGGGTTGCAGCTCCCAAACTGCATGGACGGGGCCGAATGAATGCTGCACGTTCGGTTCGCCGAGGGAGTTAATGCCGCGTCGGCGGTCGACCGATCGACGGGTCTCGATCCGGTCCCAATGCAAGCTTTGGGCTGAAGAAATATACATGGGTCCAAGCAAAGGGATTCAGACTGGAGAGAGGACCCAAGAAGCAGCTGCTGCTATAATTGTTATAAGAGTTGAGGAGGGTGTTGATTAAGGTGAGTGAGATGTATGTGGCCTGCCGACCTGACACGGAGAGTGAATGGATCCAAACCAAGGGACCAAACTTGATCCCCAACATGTTGAGACATGGAAACAGCAAACAGTAGGGCTTATGGATGATGTGAACCGGGGATGGAGTTGAGTCCATGGAATGCAATGGGAAATAATGGGGGTGCTTCCTCTGAATCTTCTCCCAATAAGCATGGCAGTAAATTTGCACGTGTATGTGTGTGTGTGTGAGGAGCAACCGCCGGACCGGGTTAGGCACCCGCGGCATGCATGCATGAGGTGCAAGCGGTGCGTGCCTCCTGTCCTTCCCGTCAAGGACGGCCCAGACCATTTGTGGCTGTCGGTGCAGTTATAAGCTTCATCCGGCTGTCCTTTGTTCGCCTCTCCGTGTTAACTCACTTTGTGCCCCCGCCCCCGGTGGAATGATAATGGAGCCGATCCACCTCCATCGCTCATCGCTGCTGTTATTATGACACGCAGTATAATAGTAAGTGTGGTTTTTTTTTCTTAATAAAGTAAGTGCAGATTTTGCTTTGCAGAAGAAACCCGTACACCACTTGTTCATACACTGTTCATTACCAATGTATGCCCGGGAGCGGCGAAATGTGCTTTCCAACGGCGGAACATAACAGCAAAAGGCTACAAATGCCCAAGATGGAGCTTCCGAGGTTTGCGAATTTGGCTGGATAATTGTGAAGCTTACTTATTCCTCTATAAGATTTGTGAATCATTCAAATTGATGCCCGCATCTCGACGTTTGCATGGAAATGCAGACCACCGGTTTCAGTAGTATCGTACAAGCTAACTGCACATTGTTCTAGTTGGGCCGTCAGCTTTTGCATTGCGGTTCTGCATGAATTTGGTATCATTGTTCACATGAATTGCATCAGGGAATTACTGGTGTTAAGCCTACAAGGCACTGTTCATTGGTATAAGAATCTGTTCAGTCAGTTAGTTTATCGGGTTTCATTGTACTGTATGAAGGGGGTACATGTGATGTTACTGTTGGTGGACGCAGGGAGTTCTCATACATCCCTTCATCAGCAGCTCGCGGACAAGTTGCAATGCACCACTGGACAGTTACTAAGGCCCATGTCAGTGAAAGTTGCCAATGGGGATTTTCTTTAGTGTAAACAACAGCTAAAGCATTGGAATGATGGATTTCGGGGGCATACTTTTGCTACTGACATGAACATTCTCAGCTTAGCAGGTTATGATGCTATACTGGGGATGGACTGGCTTTCTCAATGGGGTCCCATGGTTTTTCACTGGGAGGAAAATGGATTCAGTTTGGATGCAAGGAGAAATTGTCGTTCTACAAGGTTTACAAGGAAACCTCAGCTACTAAATTACAAGAGTTAATTTGAAAGCAAGTTGCTAGATTCCATAAAGGGAATGTTATTTGGGCTAAAACTGTTCTGTCTCCTAGTTCTGAAACTGAAATTCTTCAGTATCGGAATGTATTCAGAAAACTCTTAAGCAATTTCAGGATATATTCCAAGAACCAAAATGACTGGCACCTGATAGAGAGTTTTACCATGCTATATCGTTACTTCCAAATAGTGCACCAGTTAGTTCCAGACTTTATAGGTACTCACCTCTTTAGAATGATGAGATTGAGAGACAAGTAGCTGAAATGTTTGCAGCATGCATTGTCAAACCTAGCATGCCTCCTTATGCATTACCTGTTGTGCTGGTTAAAAAGAAGCATGGGACATGGATGATTTTTGTAGATTACAAAAGGCTTATTGCAGTGACTAGGAAAAGCAAATTTCCTATGCCGGTAGTTGATGAACTTTTGGATGAACTAGTTGGTACAAAGTGGTTCTCTAAGTTGGGTCTTAGAGCAGGTTATCATCAGATAAGGATGGTGGAAACGGATGAAAACAAAACTGCTTTCAAAACACATCCAATAATCAGGAGTATATCTGCATGGAATGTGCAAGTAATTTGCAAAAGTAATTAAGCCTCACGAATTTCAGAGAATAAATTACCATCAAGATCTCAAGTTTGGATTAGGGGGCCTTGGCCCCCCTCCCCCCACCTGATGTTAGTTTTTTTGAGCGGCCCACCTTATGATAGTTGGAGGAACTTTGATGCTTCCAAATTGTTGGGACATGCATTGTATATGCTATAATTATGCCCCCGCAAAAAAGTATATGATATAATTACTAGCTGGGTCTTTAAGAATGAAGAAGAAACTGTACCGGCACTCTCCACCAAAGTAGAAGTATGGGCGATAAAGTGGTTATCGCTGCAAGTTGTGAAGAAAGTGGTTACCGCTGCACTCCCCCACCCCCAAAACTCACCACAACCCAAACAATCTTGTTTCCTACATCTAACCCACACATTAGTCAAAGAAAAATGTATATAACAAAAGAGAATACTCAGTTATGTGTATTGTCGCTAACTCACCTCCACCAAGATGGAAGAACGGGTATGGCTCGCACCTAGCTGCACAGTAGTGCAGATCCCCAGTCGTCCTCCGGCCCAAGACTAGTTACAACCACCAAATCCTTCAAACAGACACGGTAATTACCATATGGCATATTTGGTAAAGAATCTGCAAGGCTGTATAGTTTTTGTATTTGCGATCATCACCATTTAAATCATTCTATCTTGTGGCAAACATTTCAGGGGAATTTGCTGCCTTCTTTGCCAAAAATATGATCAGTCACCGACGATCTTGTTGAATAAGTATCTTACACTGGCCAGGCACATGGGAACCACATGCCTTAAGAAATTTTGTTCAGGTCGGGCAGGAGGCTCTAGCCCGGCCCCCTCCACCTCTAGTCATCACACTATATTTATTAAATAGGTCTTTACATTGGAGTAGATGTATCCTACAATCACATATCCTGTCCAAAATGGGCAAATTAAAGTTTTTGGTTGGTCCATTTTGTTATGATATGCACCGCTGAAATATTAATAATGGTCCAAAATGATGTTAATAAATTATTGCAACAAAATATACAAAACATGATTACTTGTTGTGGTGGAGAAATATACCAAGTAGAGTCCCTTTATACCCTTGAAATATCCCTTCAGTGTTGCACATATATCACATTCTTTTTTACCGACCATTCTCAAGTTACATGGTATGCCATACATTATTACCTCAGATAGAGACAAAATATTTACTAGCAATTTTTGGACCGAATTATTCAAATTGTGGGTCACCAAGCTTTAGAGGTTTACTGCTTTTCATCCTCAAACAGATGGTTAGACTAGCAGAGTTAACCAATGTTTGGAAATGTATTTGAGGTGTGATGTACATGACACTCCCAAACACAGGGCTCAATGGTTACTCTAAGCAGAATTCTGGTACAATACAACCTTTCATTCTTCATTCGGGTGTACTCCTTTGAAGGCCATCTATGGGCATGAGCCATTTTGGGGCAACTGCCACAATCCATCCATAATGCACATGACGAGTTGGATAATTGGCTGCAAAGGTAGTTTGTTGAAAGGAGATGAGGGTCTGCCATAGAATTTCAACTACCTACCATAGTGGTTGTAGCTACAGGGTATGCTCTTGTGCATCAAGCTATGTTGGACAGAGTGAAATCTTAGTCCACCAAGGCAGGGAGGCCAGGATTTGCTGGCAAGTATTGTTTGGGAACACAAGGAAATTTCTCTCAACTCACATAGGCTTAGCATAAAAGAAACACAAGTTTCAAACACTATACCCGTCTTAATAGTACGGTGGTCCTATGACTAGAAATACCTCAAACCCCCTAGAGATATGAAACATTACCTGATAAGGGCCTATTTAGTTGTAGCAAGCCCCATAGAGATTGAAAAGTTGATAAAAAGGGCCCAGTTTTTGACAAGTCCCGAATAAATTTTGGCTAGAAATTTTGGCACCATAACAGGCGGAAACAAATGGATCCGCAGAGGCACTACAATCGGCCATTTTGTATTACATGGAAGGAAAACACTACAACAACTCTGCCTAATTATAGTCGTCGCCAAAGTATAGAGGTCAAGCATGCAGGGTTGCCGCCTAACACAGCTTGTACAACAACCAGTCTAGTCGATTACACCAAGAAAAGAAACGTCCATTGTAATGGCCACCTCCAGGCCCCATGTTCCTTGTTGTTCATAGACAACCTAGTTGCTCTTGGTGATGTCTCTGCCTCAAGAGTCTGAAAACCTTTCTCTTCCTGCGCCCACCAGAGCTAAGCTTAAATTCACTGAGGCATTGTCAAACCTAGCATGACTCCTTATGCATTACCTGTTGTGTTGGTTAAAAAGAAGCATGTGACATGGATGATTTGTGTAGATTACAAAAGGCTTATTGCAGTGACTATGAAAAGCAAATTTCCTATGCTAGTAGTTGATGAACTTTTGGATGAACTAGTTGGTACAAAGTGGTTCTCTAAGTTGGATCTTAGAGCAGGTTATCATCAGATAAGGATGGTGGAAATGGATGGAAACAAAACTGCTTTCAAAACACATCCAGGGCAATATCAACTCAGGGTCATGCCTTTTGGACTTACCAATGCACCTGCAATATTTCAGTGCCCGATGAATGCAGTATTTGTAGGCAAAATTGAAAAATATATATTGATTTTTGTCGATGATATATTGGTTTAACCAGGGCCGTCTCCAGGATTTCGGGGGCCCAGTGCGAAATGTTAAATGGGACTCTTGATTTTAAAAATCCTATAAGTAAAGAACTAATGTGATCAAATCTTGCATCAATTTTATTGTATAACTTCCAATATGTGTTAATTTCATACAAATATGGGTTACTTCATACAATATTTAAAAATAGATCAAACATGAGTTTGAAAAGAGGAAAGATAGCACCAAATTAATAAACTAGACTCATGTGCTAAAAAATGATGTATGAGCACCTATCTTCATAAAACTGTTCTACCAATTCATGGGAAGTCAGAACCTTGGGAGCATAAAGTCATTTATTAATTATTAATCTATCTGAAGTATAACGAAGAGTGCTACAGTTGATTAATTATCAGTTATGCTACTGTTGTATTGCACATTGTTGAAAATAGAGACAATCAACAAAGGCTCACTAGAACACAAAAAGGGTGACATATAACACTGTCATGTACTCACATGAAGAAATCAAATTCAGCAAAACAAGTCTACAATGCATGGATTAATAAATCCCGTTAGAAGATCTGACCGTGCGTGCTGAATCTGAGGTAGAAAGGGGAAACTGGAGATTAGACGGGACAGGCGACGGCCGCCAGATGGGAAAGGAATCGGCCGGCGGCAGACGAAGGCGCCCTTGATCAATAACTCATTAGGCAACGACGCACTAGGGCAAGGCGGGCACGCGATCGAGGGAACAACGAAATGGCGAACGGGCGAAGTGAGCAGGCTACAGGCCGACAACAATCCATACGTGTAGGACGGCTGGGGGCACTCGCTGTTTTGCTGCTGATTTTTCATTTTCTGATTAAGCCTACACAGTATCCAGTGATTTGGGGCCCCTGTGCGATTGGCCACTTTGGCCTGCCTCGTCGACGGGCCTGTTTATAACAAGGTTCTTCAGGCCCACCAGCAACATCTATAATATGTGTTTGCTATTTTGAGAAAGAATCAGTTATATGCTAAGCTCACAAATGCTCTTTTTCTCAGCGGCAATTGGAATATTTGGGTCCTATCATGTCATATAAGTGAGTTGCTACTAATCCTACAAAAACCGATTTCATGCTCAAATGGTCGGTTCCAACTCCAGTTACCGAGCTCAGGGCATTTTCGGGTCTGGCGAGATATTAGGAAACTTGTGCAAATCTATGGAATTATTGCTAAACCACCGACACAAGTTTTGAAGAAGAAAGCCTTTATCTGGTATCCTATAGCTCAAATAGCTTTCGAGCAATTGAAACAAGGCATGGAAACAACTCCAGTAATGGCCCTCTCTACTTTAGCAAAAAAAATTGTATTGAAACAAATGCCTGTGATATTGGCATTGGAGCAGTGCTCATCCAAGAAGGACATCCATCTAATCAGAAAGTGAGCATTTATGAAAAGGAGTATATGGCCATTACTATGGTAGTGGATATGCATTAGAGGTCCTTTTGTTATAAAAACATGTCACAAAAGCCTTTGTTAGCTGGGCAACCAAGAATTAATTACTAATTTAAAAAGAAAGGCCATGCGAAAATTAGTGGGCTTCTAGTTCACTTTTCAGTATAAAAAAGATTCTAAAAATAAGGCAACAGATGCACTTTCTAGAGTGAGACATGTGTTTGCTTTACCAACAGTTTCTTCAACTCAACCAGTTTGGATAGAAGAAATTATGAACTCTAATGAGATTGACACTCATTCTCGTCAATAGCTTCATAAACTTGCAATGAACCGTGATGAAGAGTCTGAATATACTTTGGAAAGTGGCCTAAAGAAAAATCTAAGTTGGATTCTGGTGGATGTAAATCCCGGCCTTCAGACAAAAATCATTGAAGCATTGCATTCATCTCAAGTGGGGGAGGGGGCATTTTCTAGAAGCCAAGCAACTTACGAATGAATTCATAAACTATTTCAGTGGGTAGGGATTAAAACTGTAATTAATTTTTTGATAACTTTCTTCAACAGTGTTAGATTTTTCAACAACCAAAACATGAGAATTACCTTTTATTCTTGGGCCATTTGCATTTATGTCCCTAAGTCGAACCACCTACTCAGATATGCCCCTAATTTCGAAGTCTGCTCAAATTTGCCCCTCTGCCGTTAAGTGACCTTACAAAAATGCCCTTTCGTTCCGTTTCCGTCCAGTCAAAGGGGTTTGACCGTCTATGGGGCGTTTGTTGGACATTTTTACCCCTGAAAAAAAATAAAACAGAAATTAAAGAGAAGAAAGAGAGTGCTTACCTTTTGGCCCAAGTGCAATGTGCACTTTCGGCCCATGTGCATACCGCCAGGCCCACCCATCTCCCCCAGTCGTCGTCTTCGTCAGCTCATCGACTGCACTCGCCGGCGCGCGCCACCGTCGCCCGCTGTTCGACAACTGCCGCCGTAGTAGCTCGAGTTGGGCTACTTAGCGACGCCGGCAGGCCCTTGGACAACCCTAGCTAACTTTCCCTCCCTTCCCCCGCTCGCTCTCCTCCCCTCAGCCGCATCCCAGGACGGTCATCGTCGTGACCTTCGCCATTGCCGCGGCCATTGTCCTCACAGACGGCTGAAAAGCTATCCAGGAGACGCGCACGCCTCGACTTCGTCTACTCCTAGGAGCAGCTCGAGCAGGACCTCGCAAACATGACCGGATCGACCATCTTCCTCGTCTGCGGCCGCCGGAGCGCCATCGTCGATTCGCTGCCCCTGTGCTACTAAACCACAAATCAATGTCTTAGTCGTGTTCGTGGTGCCCCTAAGATGTCGCCCAGCCCCCTAAACCACTGGATCCAGGGTCGCCTTCTCGAGTCCGTCGAGCACCGCCGTCGGCCGCCGCCTAGCTCGACGCTGCGGTCGATTCCGACCACCCCTTCACACTCCGTTGGTACCACTGGACGCGCCCCAGCGCACTCGTCCGAACTATACTCTTCGCCAACAAGTTGGTCGCCGGAGTTGCAATTTCGTCCATCGTCACCGTGACTTTGGTCACTGGAGCGCGCCGCCAGTCCAGGGCATAGTCGCGGGAGAGGGAGGGAGAGGAAGGGAGGGAGGGAGAGGGAGAATGGAATGGAGGGAGGGCTGCGGCGTGTGGGGAGCTGGTGCCGACGGCACACAATTCGGCCTGTCGGCGCTCGCCGGAGGTGAGACAAAGAGGTCGTGAGGTAGGGGAGAGAGGTGGGAGGGATTTTTTATTTATCTATTTTGTTTGGGGCCCACATGTAAGTGTGTGAGAGAGAGGGAGAGTTTTTCCTTTTTATTTTTTTCTGACTGGGTCCCACATGTAAGTGGCACATGGAGGCAAGGGCAAAATGTCCAACAAACACCCCGTAGAGGGTCAAACCCCTTTGACCGGACGGAAACGGAACGGAAGGGCATTTCTGTAAGGTCACTTAACGGCGGAGGGGCAAATTTGAGCAGACTTCGAAATTAGGGGTAAATGTGAGTAGTGGGTTCGAGTTAGGGACACAAATGTAAAGACCCTTTATTCTTCACTGGGGTGTACTCCTTTGAAGGCCATCTATGGGCATGAGCCCATTTTGGGGCAACTTCCACAACCCCTCCATGATGCACATGCCGAGTTGGATAATTGGCTGCAATAGAGTTTGTTGAAATCTGATGTTGATAAGAATAGAACATTCAGAGAGTTTGTTGTGGGAGAATCTCTATATCTGAAACTTCAACCCTATGCCGAGACTTATGTGGCCAACAAACCTGTTTCCAAATCTCTCCAAGAAGTTCTTTAGACCCTTTACCATTCTGGAAAGAATTGGTCTAGCTCCTTATCGACTGGCGTTATCACCTACAAGCCTTGTTCACCCTATATTCCATGTTTCTAAGCTTAACACTCATGTTTCAAACCACAGTCTAGTATTCACTAATGTGATTGAATCACTGCTACTTGTGAGCTGCGTTGGGATTTCCTTGAAGAGGAGAGGAGATGCAGTACAGTAGAGATAAGTATTTCCCTCAGTTAAAAACCAAGGTTATCAATCCAGTAGGAGAATCACACAAAACCTCGTGAACAGCACCTTCACACACAAAAGCAAATACTTGCACCCAACGCGATCAAGAGGGTTGTCAATCCCTTTGGCGGCTATTTGCAAGGATCAAATCTTGTAGTGGTAGATAAATACAAATGTCAAAATAAAATAAAATAAATAAAATTGCAGTAAAGTATTTTTGTGTTTTTATATATGATAATGGTAGACTCGGGGGACATAGTTTTCACTACAGGCTTCTCTCTCAAACACATATCATACGTGGGTGAACAAATTACTGTTGGGCAATTGATAGAAAAGCACATAGTTATGACAAAGGCAATGATCGTGTATATAGGCATCACGTCTGAGACAAGTAGACCGACTCTTGCATGCAACTACTACTACTACTACTACTCCACCCATGGACCCTATCCAGCATGCATCTAGGGTATTAAGTTCATAAAAACAGAGTAACACCTTAAGCAAGATGACATGATGTAGACAAAGTAAATCCAAGCAATATGAATAAACTCCATCGTTTTACCCTTAATGGCAACAATACAAATACGTGTCTTGTCCCCTACTTTGTCACTGGGATGGAGCACTGCAAGATTGAACCCATTACAAAGCACCTCTCCCACTGAAGATAAATTAATCTAGTTGACCAAACCAAATGGATAGATCAGAGGGAAATACAAAGCTATAACAATCATGCATAGTAAAGTTTAGAAAAGACTCCATTACTTCTCAGAAATATTCATATCATAAACCCACAATTCATCGGATCCCAACAAACACACTGCAAAAAAGATTTACATCGAATAGAACTCCAAGAACATCGAGGAGAACATTGTATTGAAGATCGAAGAGAGAGAAGAAGCCATTTAGCTACTAGCTATGGACCCGTAGGTCTGTGGTAAACTACTCATGCATCATCGGAAGGCGACAAGGATGATTTATAAGACATCCATGATCGATTTCCCCTCTGGCAGAGTACCGAAAAAGGCTCCAGATGGGATCGTGAAAGAGCAGAAGCTTGCGGCAGCGGAAAAAGTGTTTCGGGTGGCTCCCTGTTCATTTGGGAATATTTGTGAATTTATGGAGGTGAAATTAGGTCAAGAGGTGCCATGAGGGGCCCACAAGCTCAGGGGGCGCCCTCCTGGGGCATGCCTGGCGAGCTTGTGGCTCCCTCGTGGCTCTTCTGGTCTTCTCCTGAACCTTCGAGGGTCCCTTCTGATACGTCTCCAACGTATCTATAATTTTTTATTGTTTCATGCTGTTATATTACCATTCTTGGATGTTTTATATGTTGGGAATCGTAGCAGAATTTTAAAATTTTCCTACGCTCACCAAGATCCATCTATGGAGTATACTAGCAACGAGGGGAAAGGAGTGCATCTACATACCCTTGTAGATCGCAAGCGGAAGCGTTCCAATGAACGTGGTTGATGGAGTCGTACTCGCCGTGATCCAAATCACCGATGACCGAGTGCCGAACGGACGGCACCTCCGCGTTCAACACACGTACGGTGCAGCGACGTCTCCTCCTTCTTGATCCAGCAAGGGGGAAGGAGAGGTTGATGGAGATCCAGCAGCACGACGGCGTGGTGGTGGATGTAGCGGGATCTCGGCAGGGCTTCGCCGAGCTTCTGCGAGAGGGAGAGGTGTAGCAGGGGAGGAGGGAGGCGCCCAAGGCTGTTGTGTTGCTTCCCTCCCCCCCTTTATATAGGCCCCCTGGGAGGGGGGGGCACCGGCCAATACCCATCTAGATGGGGGGGGGGGGCGGCGGCCAAGGGGGGTAACTTACCCCCCAAGTCAAGTGGGGCGCCCCCCCACCCTAGGGTTTCCAACCCTAGGCGCAGGGGGGAGGCCCATGGGGGGCGCCCCAGCCCACTAATGGCTGGTTCCCTTCCCACTTCAGCCCATGGGGCCCTCCGGGATAGGTGGCCCCACCCGGTGGACCCCCGGGACCCTTCCGGTGGTCCCGGTACAATACTGATAACCCCCGAAACTTTCCCGGTGGCCGAAACTGGACTTCCTATATATAATTCTTCACCTCCGAACCATTCCAGAACTCCTCGTGACGTCCAGGATCTCATCCGGGACTCCGAACAACTTTCGGGTTTCCGCATACTCATATCTCTACAACCCTAGCGTCACCGAACCTTAAGTGTGTAGACCCTACGGGTTCGGGAGACATGCAGACATGACCGAGACGCCTCTCCGGTCAATAACCAACAGCGGGATCTGGATACCCATGTTGGCCCCCACATGTTCCACGATGATCTCATTGGATGAACCACGATGTCGAGGATTCAATCAATCCCGTATACAATTCCCTTTGTCATTCGGTATGTTACTTGCCCGAGATTCGATCGTCGGTATCCCAATACCTTGTTCAATCTCGTTACCGGCAAGTCTCTTTACTCGTACCGCAATGCATGATCCCGTGACTAACGCCTTAGTCACATTGAGCTCATTATGATGATGCATTACCGAGTGGGCCCAGAGATACCTCTCCGTCATACGGAGTGACAAATCCCAGTCTCGATCTGTGCCAACCCAATAGACACTTTCGGATATACCCGTAGTGTACCTTTATAGTCACCCAGTTACGTTGTGACGTTTGGCACACCCAAAGTACTCCTACGGTATCCGGGAGTTGCACGATCTCATGGTCTAAGGAGAAGATACTTGACATTGGAAAAGCTCTAGCAAACGAACTACACGATCTTTGAGCTATGCTTAGGATTGGGTCTTGTCCATCACATCATTCTCCTAATGATGTGATCCCGTTATCAATGACATCCAATGTCCATAGTCAGGAAACCATGACTATCTGTTGATCAACGAGCTAGTCAACTAGAGGCTTACTAGGGACACGTTGTGGTCTATGTATTCACACATGTATTACGATTTCTGGATAACACAATTATAGCATGAACAATAGACAATTATCATGAACAAAGAAATATAATAATAACCATTTATTATTGCCTCTAGGGTATATTTCCAACAGTCTCCCACTTGCACTAGAGTCAATAATCTAGTTACATTGTGATGAATCGAACACCCATTGCATCCTGGTGTTGATCATGTTTTGCCCTAGGGAGAGGTTTAGTCAACGGTTCTGCTACATTCAGGTCCGTATGTACTTTACAAATATCTATGTCTCCATTTTGAACACTTTCATGAATGGAGTTGAAGCGACGCTTGATATGCCTGGTCTTCCTGTGAAACCTGGGCTCCTTCTCAAGGGCAATAGCTCCAGTGTTGTCACAGAAGAGAGTCATCGGGCCCGACGCATTGGGAATCACCCTAGGTCGGTAATGAACTCCTTCATCCAGACTGCTTCCCGTGCTGCCTCCGAGGCTGCCATGTACTCCGCTTCACATGTAGATCCCGCCACGACGCTTTGCTTGCAATTGCACCTGCTTACTGCTCCTCCATTCAAAATATACACGTATCCGGTTTGTGACTTCGAGTCATCCAGATCTGTGTCGAAGCTAGCGTCGACGTAACCCTTTACGACGAGCTCTTCGTCACCTCCATAAACGAGAAACATATCCTTAGTCCTCTTCAGGTACTTCAGGATATTCTTGACCGCTGTCCAGTGTTCCATGCCGGGATTACTTTGGTACCTTCCTACCAAACTTACGGCAAGGTTTACATCAGGTCTGGTACACAGCATGGCATACATAATAGACCCTATGGCTGAGGCATAGGGGATGACACTCATCTTTTCTCTATCTTCTGCCGTGGTCGGGCATTGAGCCGTGCTCAATTGCACACCTTGCAATACAGGCAAGAACCCCTTCTTGGACTGATCCATATTGAACTTCTTCAATATCTTGTCAAGGTATGTACTCTGTGAAAGACCAATGAGGCGTCTCGATCTATCTCTATAGATCTTGATGCCTAATATATAAGCAGCTTCTCCAAGGTCCTTCATTGAAAAACACTTATTCAAATAGGCCTTTATACTTTCCAAGAATTCTATATCATTTCCCATCAATAGTATGTCATCCACATATAATATGAGAAATGCTACAGAGCTCCCACTCACTTTCTTGTAAACACAGGCTTCTCCATAAGTCTGTGTAAACCCAAACGCTTTGATCATCTCATCAAAGCGAATGTTCCAACTCCGAGATGCTTGCACCAGCCCATAGATTGAGCGCTGGAGCTTGCATACTTTGTTAGCATTCTTAGGATCGACAAAACCTTCCGGCTGCATCATATACAATTCTTCCTTAAGGAAGCCATTAAGGAATGCCGTTTTGACGTCCATCTGCCATATCTCATAATCATAGTATGCGGCAATTGCTAACATGATTCGGACGGACTTCAGCTTCGCTACGGGTGAGAAAGTCTCATCGTAGTCAACCCCTTGAACTTGTCGATAACCCTTAGCGACAAGTCGAGCCTTATAGATGGTCACATTACCATCCGCGTCTGTCTTCTTCTTAAAGATCCATTTGTTTTCTATGGCTCGCCGATCATCGGGCAAGTCAGTCAAAGTCCATACTTCGTTTTCATACATGGATCCTATCTCGGATTTCATGGCTTCCAGCCATTTGTCGGAATCCGGGCCCGCCATCGCTTCTTCATAGTTCGAAGGTTCACCGTTGTCTAACAACATGATTTCCAGGACAGGGTTGCCGTACCACTCTGGTGCGGAACGTGTCCTTGTGGACCTACGAAGTTCAGTAGTAACTTGATCCGAAGCTTCATGATCATCATCATTAACTTCCTCCCCAGTCGGTGTAGGCACCACAGGAACATCTTCCCACGCTGCGCTACTTTCCGGTACGGAAGGGGTGACTATCACCTCATCAAGTTCCACTTTCCTCCCACTTACTTCCTTCGAGAGAAACTCTTTCTCCAGAAAGGACCCGTTCTTGGCAACGAAGATCTTGCCTTCGGATCTGAGGTAGAAGGTATACCCAATAGTTTCCTTAGGGTATCCTATGAAGACGCATTTCTCCGACTTGGGTTCAAGCTTTTCAGGTTGAAGTTTCTTGACATAAGCATCGCATCCCCAAACTTTTAGAAACGACAGCTTAGGTTTCTTCCCAAACCATAATTCATACGGTGTCGTCTCAACGGATTTCGACGAAGCCCTATTTAAAGTGAATGCGGCAGTCTCTAAAGCATAGCCCCAAAATGAGAGCGGTAAATCGGTAAGAGACATCATAGATCGCACCATATCCAATAGAGTGCGATTACGACGTTCAGACACACCGTTTCGCTGAGGTGTTCCAGGCTGCGTGAGTTGTGAAACGATTCCACATTTCCTCAAGTGTGCACCAAACTCGTGACTTAAATATTCTCCACCACGATCTGATCATAAGAATTTTATTTTTCTGTCACGTTGATTCTCAACCTCACTCTGAAATTCCTTGAACTTTTCAAAGGTTTCAGACTTGTGTTTCATTAGGTAGACGTACCCATATCTACTTAAGTCATCAGTGAGAGTGAGAACATAACGATATCCTCCGCGAGCCTCAACACTCATTGGACCGCACACATCGGTATGTATGATTTCCAATAAGTTGGTTGCTCGCTCCATTGTTCCGAAGAACGGAGTCTTGGTCATCTTACCCATGAGGCATGGTTCGCACGTGTCAAATGATTCGTAATCAAGAGACTCCAAAAGTCCATCTGCATGGAGCTTCTTCATGCGCTTGACACCAATGTGACCAAGGCGGCAGTGCCACAAGTATGTGGGACTATCGTTATTAACTTTACATCTTTTGGTATTCACACTATGAATATGTGTAACATCACGTTCGAGATTCATCAAGAATAAACCATTGACCAGCGGGGCATGACCATAAAACATCTCTCTCAAATAAATAGAACAACCATTATTCTCGGATTTAAATGAGTAGCCATCTCGAATTAAACGAGATCCAGATACAATGTTCATGCTCAAAGCTGGCACTAAATAACAATTATTGAGGTTTAAAACTAATCCCGTAGGTAGATGCAGAGGTAGCGTGCCGACGGCGATCACATCGACCTTGGAACCATTCCCGCGCGCATCGTCACCTCGTCCTTTGCCAGTCTCCGTTTATTCCGCAGTTCCTATTTTGAGTTACAAATATGAGCAACCGCACCGGTATCAAATACCCAGGAGCTACTACGAGTACTGGTAAGGTACACATCAATTACATGTATATCACATATACCTTTGGTGTTGCCGGCCTTCTTGTCCGCTAAGTATTTGGGGCAGTTCCGCTTCCAGTGACCACTTCCCTTGCAATAAAAGCACTCAGTCTCAGGCTTGGGTCCATTCCTTGGCTTCTTCCCAGTAACTGGCTTACCGGGCGCGGCAACTCCCTTGCCGTCCTTCTTGAAGTTCTTCTTACCCTTGCCCTTCTTGAACTTAGTGGTTTTATTCACCATCAACACTTGATGTTCTTTTCTGATCTCCACCTCCGCTGATTTCAGCATTGAATATACCTCAGGAATGGTCTTTTCCATCCCTTGCATATTGAACTTCATCACAAAACTCTTGTAGCTTGGTGGAAGCGACTGAAGGATTCTGTCAATGACCGCGTCATCCGGGAGATTAACTCCCAGCTGAGACAAGCGGTTGTGCAACCCAGACATTCTGAGTATGTGCTCACTAACAGAACTATTCTCCTCCATTTTACAGCTGAAGAACTTGTCGGAGACTTCATATCTCTCGACCCGGGCATGAGCTTGGAAAACCATTTTCAGCTCCTCGAACATCTCATATGCTCCATGTTTCTCAAAACGCTTTTGGAGACCCGGTTCTAAGCTGTAAAGCATGCCGCACTGAACGAGGGAGTAATCATCTGCACGTGATTGCCAAGCGTTCATAACGTCTTGGTTCTCTGGGATTGGTGCTTCACCTAGCGGTGCTTCTAAGACATAATCTTTCTTGGCAGCTATGAGGATGATCCTCGGGTTCCGGACCCAGTCCGTATAGTTACTGCCATCATCTTTCAGCTTGGTTTTCTCTAGGAACGCGTTGAAGTTGAGGACAACGTGGGCCATTTGATCTACAAGACATAGTGTAAAGATTTTGGACTAAGTTCATGATAATTAAGTTCATCTAATCAAATTACTCAATGAACTCCCACTCAGATAGACATCCCTCTAGTCATCTAAGTGAAACATGATCCGAGTTAACTAGGCCGTGTCCGATCATCACGTGAGACGGACTAGTCAAGATCGGTGAACATCTCCATGTTGATCGTATCTTCTATACGACTCATGCTCGACCTTTCGGTCCTCCGTGTTCCGAGGCCATGTCTGTACATGCTAGGCTCATCAAGTCAACCTAAGTGTATTGCGTGTGTCCCGAGGCCATGTCTGTACATGCTAGGCTCGTCAACACCCGTTGTATGCGAACGTTAGAATCTATCACTCCCGATCATCACGTGGTGCTTCGAAACAACGAACCTTCGCAACGGTGCACAGTTAGGGTGAACACTTTCTTGAAATTATCATAAGGGATCACCTTACTTACTACCTTCGTTCTAAGAAAATAAGATGCAAAACATGATAAACATCACATGCAATCAAATAGTGACATGATATGGCCAATATCATTTTGCTCCTTTGATCTCCATCTTCGGGGCACCATGATCATCTTCGTCACCGGCATGACACCATGATCTCCATCATCATGATCTCCATCATTGTGTCTTCATGAAGTTGTCACGCCAACGATTACTTCTACTTCTATGGCTAACGCGTTTAGCAACAAAGTAAAGTAATTTACATGGCGTTATTCAATGACACGCAGGTCATACAAAATAATAAAGACAACTCCTATGGCTCCTGCCGGTTATCATACTCATCGACATGCAAGTCGTGATTCCTATTACAAGAATATGATCAATCTCATACATCACATATATCATTCATCACATCTTCTGGCCATATCACATCACATAGCACTTGCTGCAAAAACAAGTTAGACGTCCTCTAATTGTTGTTGCAAGTTTTTACGTGGCTTGTAGGTTTCTAGCAAGAACGTTTCTTACCTACGTAAAACCACAACGTGATTTGCCAATTTCTATTTACCCTTCACAAGGACCCTTTTCATCGAAACCGTTCCGACTAAAGTAGGAGAGACAGACACCCGCTAGCCACCTTATGCAACTAGTGCATGTCAGTCGGTGGAACCTGTCTCACGTAAGCGTACGTGTAAGGTCGGTCCGGGCCGCTTCATCCCACAATACCGCCGAAACAAGACAAGACTAGTAGCGGCAAGAAGAATTGGCAACATCAACGCCCACAACTGCTTTGTGTTCTACTCGTGCATAGTAACTACGCATAGGCCTGGCTCATGATGCCACTGTTGGGAATCGTAGCAGAATTTTAAAATTTTCCTACGCTCACCAAGATCCATCTATGGAGTATACTAGCAACGAGGGGAAAGGAGTGCATCTACATACCCTTGTAGATCGCAAGCGGAAGCGTTCCAATGAACGTGGTTGATGGAGTCGTACTCGCCGTGATCCAAATCACCGATGACCGAGTGCCGAACGGACGGCACCTCCGCGTTCAACACACGTACGGTGCAGCGACGTCTCCTCCTTCTTGATCCAGCAAGGGGGAAGGAGAGGTTGATGGAGATCCAGCAGCACGACGGCGTGGTGGTGGATGTAGCGGGATCTCGGCAGGGCTTCGCCGAGCTTCTGCGAGAGGGAGAGGTGTAGCAGGGGAGGAGGGAGGCGCCCAAGGCTGTTGTGTTGCTGCCCTCCCCCCCTTTATATAGGCCCCCTGGGAGGGGGGGCGCCGGCCAAGACCCATCTAGATGGGGGGGGGGGGGCGGCGGCCAAGTGGGGTAACTTACCCCGCAAGTCAAGTGGCCCCCCCCCCCACCCTAGGGTTTCCAACCCTAGGCGCAGGGGGGAGGCCCATGGGGGGCGCCCCAGCCCACTAAGGGCTGGTTCCCTTCCCACTTCAGCCCATGGGGCCCTCCGGGATAGGTGGCCCCACCCGGTGGACCCCCGGGACCCTTCCGGTGGTCCCCGTACAATACCGATAACCCCCGAAACTTTCCCGGTGGCCGAAACTGGACTTCCTATATATAATTCTTCACCTCCGGACCATTCCGGAACTCCTCATGACGTCCGGGATCTCATCCGGGACTTCGAAAAACTTTCGGGTTTCCGCATACCCTTGTAGATCGCAAGCGGAAGCGTCCCAATGAACGTGGTTGATGGAGTTGTACTCGCCGTGATCCAAATCAACGATGACCGAGTGCCGAACGGACGGCACCTCCGCGTTCAACACACGTACGGTGCAGCGACGTCTCCTCCTTCTTGATCCAGCAAGGGGGAAGGAGAGGTTGATGGAGATCCAGCAGCACGACGGCGTGGTGGTGGATGTAGCGGGATCTCGGCAGGGCTTCGCCGAGCTTCTGCGAGAGGGAGAGGTGTAGCAGGGGAGGAGGGAGGCGCCCAAGGCTGTTGTGTTGCTGCCCTCCCCCCTTTATATAGGCCCCCTGGGAGGGGGGGCGCCGGCCAAGACCCATCTAGATGGGGGGGGCGGCCAAGTGGGGTAACTTACCCCCCAAGTCAAGTGGGGCGCCCCCCACCCTAGGGTTTCCAACCCTAGGCGCAGGGGGGAGGCCCATGGGGGGCACCCCAGCCCACTAAGGGCTGGTTCCCTTCCCACTTCAGCCCATGGGGCCCTTCGGGATAGGTGGCCCCACCCGGTGGAACCCCGGGACCCTTCCGGTGGTCCCGGTACAATACCGATAACCCCCGAAACTTTCCCGCTGGCCGAAACTGGACTTCCTATATATAATTCTTCACCTCCGGACCATTCCGGAACTCCTCGTGACGTCCGGGATCTCATCCGGGACTCTGAAAAACTTTCAGGTTTCCGCATACTCATATCTCTACAACCCTAGCGTCACCGAACCTTAAGTGTGTAGACCCTACGGGTTCGGGAGACATGTAGACATGACCGAGACGCCTCTCCGGTCAATAACCAACAGCGGGATCTGGATACCCATGTTGGCTCCCACATGTTCCACGATGATCTCATCGGATGAACCACGATGTCGAGGATTCAACCAATCCCGTATACAATTCCCTTTGTGATTCGGTATGTTACTTGCCCGAGATTCGATCGTCGGTATCCCAATACCTTGTTCAATCTCGTTACCGGCAAGTCTCTTTACTCGTACCGCAATGCATGATCCCGTGACTAATGCCTTAGTCACATTGAGCTCATTATGATGATGCATTACCGAGTGGGCCCAGAGATACCTCTCCGTCATACGGAGTGACAAATCCCAGTCTCGATCCGTGCCAACCCAACAGACACTTTCGGATATAACCGTAGTGTACCTTTATAGTCACCCAGTTACGTTGTGACGTTTGGCACACCCAAAGTACTCCTACGGTATCCGGGAGTTGCACGATCTCATGGTCTAAGGAGAAGATACTTGACATTGGAAAAGCTCTAGCAAACGAACTACACGATCTTTGAGCTATGCTTAGGATTGGGTCTTGTCCATCACATCATTCTCCTAACGATGTGATCCCGTTATCAATGACATCCAATGTCCATAGTCAGGAAACCATGACTATCTGTTGATCAACGAGCTAGTCAACTAGAGGCTTACTAGGGACACGTTGTGGTCTATGTATTCACACATGTATTACGATTTCCGGATAACACAATTATAGCATGAACAATAGACAATTATCATGAACAAAGAAATATAATAATAACCATTTATTATTGCCTCTAGGGCATATTTCCAACATTATAATCATTTTATAGTCATTTTATATCATGTTTTGGTACTAACCTATTGACATAGTGCTAAGTGCTAGTTGCTATTTTCTGCATGTTTTTTACATCGCAGGAAATCAATACCAAACGGAGTCCAAACACATCAAAACTTTTTGTGGATTTTTTTGGACCAGAAGACATCCAGTGGGCCGGAGAAGCGCCTGGGGGTTGCTCCGAGGGGAGCGCAACCCACCAGGGCGCGCCTGGAGGCCCAGGCGCGCCCTGGTGGGTTGTGCCCACCTCGGGTGCCTCCCGAACCGCCTCTTTGCTCTATAAATACCCCAATATTCCAGAAACCCTAGGGGAGTCGACGAAAATCAATTCCAGCCGCCGCAAGTTCCAGAAACACCCGATCCAATCTAGACACCACCACAGAAGGGTTCACCACTTCCATTGGTGCCTCTTCGATGATACGTGAGTAGTTCTTTGTAGACCTACGGGTCCGTAGTTAGTAGCTACATGCACTAAAAAAAAGACACATCCATGACATTTTGGGCCGAACGATTTTTTTTTCTGTCATACATATGACACTTCTATGAGGATAATTGTGACAAAACCCGGTATCATCATAGATGTGGTGGGCTCCTACTTCTATGACAAAAAATCATGACAGAGAATGGGCTTTTCGTCCTGGGCGGGCCGGAGACGCAGCTGCATGACATTCTTTGGGCCGTCCATGACGGAAAAAACCGTGGTAGAAGCGAGGGGGAGGAAAATTTCAGGGAGTTCCCGGTTACGGTGGGAGGTCGGGGGCCGAGCGATGCGCGTTTCTCTCGTACACGTACGCGCGTGTGTGCGAGGCGTTGGCTCTAACTGAACCCGAGCGAGGCGTTGGGCTCTAACTGAACCCGAGCGATTGCACTGCAGGCTACGCGTTACTGAACCCGAGCGATCGATCGATGGCTGTTAACTGAACCCGATCGAGTGATTCCTTCGCTACTGCTGCTAACTGAAGCCGATCGATTGGATGAACAGTGACCGTTGCGGGGGGTTTGGATGAACAGTGAGCGGTGGCATTGCCTCTGGATGAACAGGACCCCGTGGTGTGGAGGGCTGGATGAACAGTAGACGGTGGAGGGGTGCCCGTGGAGGGGTGGTTGAACAGGACCCCGTGGTGTGGAGGGCTGGATGAACAGTAGACGGTGGAGGGGTGGTTGAACAGTAGCCGGTGGAGTAGTGCGCGGTGGAGGCTGGATGAACGGAGCCCGTGGAGGCTGGAGGAGGTCGACGGTGGAGATGAACAGTATCCCGTGGAGTCCCGTTTTGCGGTACGCCACACCCCTCCCGATGAACAGGACCCCCGTTTCGACCGTAGGAGGTCCGTTTCGTCCGTTTTGCGGTACGCCACACCCCTCCTGATCAACAGGAACCCCATTTCGACCGTAGGAGGTCCGTTTCGTCCGTTTTGCAGTACGCCACACCCCTCCCGATCAACAGGATCCCCTTCGACCGTAGGAGGTCCGTTTCCTCCGTTTTGCGGTACGCCACACCCCTCCCGATCAACAGGACCCCCGTTTCGACCGTAGGAGGTTCGTTTCCTCCGTTTTGCGGTACGCCACACCCCTCCCGATCAACAGGACCCCGTTCCGAACATAGGAGGTCCGTTTCCTCCGTTTTGCGGTATGCCAGGCCTCGTTTCCATCGCCTGTTCCGTCCAAGCCCTCTCGATGAACATGACCACGCATTCCGTTCCGACCCAGCCGGTTGGCTCCCACGCGTTCCGTTGCCTCCCGATGAACACGACGCATTCCGTTGGCTCCCCATGAACACGATGCATTCCGTTGCCTCCCCATGAACATGACGATGACGCTGTTTCTCCATTCCGACCCAGCGATGTACACGAGCCCTGGCCGTACGTATGCGCGAGTAGGCGTTCGAGACCCCGCCCGTATGTACACATACGTGACCGTCTTTTCTTTTTTGCACCCTGGCCGCTGTACGTACGTGTACATGCTACGTGCGTGCCTCTACTACGACACGTACGCGCCTCTACTACGACACGTCTCGCCTCTACATCCACCAGTATATATGTACGTACACGTTCGCGACCAGAATGACAACGCTACGTATGCTTCGACCAGGTGGGTCCCGACTGTCAGGCACTTCCTTGCGTGCGAAGATGTAGCTGGTGGGTCCCAGCAGTCTGGGGGCGAATCATTTTTTTTGCCCGGATGCACTTCCTTGCGTGCGAAGATGTAGCTGGTGGGTCCCAACATTCAGGGGGGTGAATCGTTTTTTTTTGCCCGGACGCACTTCCTTGCGTGCGAAGATGTAGCTGGTGGGTCCCAGCAGTCAGGGGGAAATGTTTTTTTCGCGAAATACGGTGGCCTGTCCGTTGGGTCCCCGCTGTCAGGTGGAGGAATCATTATTTTGCGCGTAATAAGGAGGCACTTCCTTGCTGCAGCCGTGGACCCAGCTGTCAGCCTCTCCACGTACAGTCCACGTCCGATGGAAGTCGTTCCTTGACCACATTGACCACGCTGCGCCGAGAGTACCACGGCGGTGGACGACGGCGATGACTAGGAAGGGGACGACTCGGAGCCGGGGAAGACGCAACAGTGGATGCCCACGCGAAGAGGTGTACGAGGGTTCACTGGTTCGGCTGCGTTGTGAGGCTGCTGTCGCCGCAGAATAACAGGGTGTGTGGGTGAGTAGAGGGATGGCCTGGCCAGCGGTGGGAGTATTAGGGGGCGGTGAGGCCTCCGCGGCATCACAGCCGGCCACGGGAGGCAGGAGCAGGCGGCACGACCGGCGCTGGTTTGGGCGGCTGGAGCAAGAAGACCAGAGGTTGAAGAAGCACTACGGCCGTTGGATGAACATCGTACGGTAACAGGAGCTAGAATCATTCATATTGACTAAGTTGGCAAAGCCCTCCGTCCCTGTCAACTTGGTAGGCCCACAAGTCAGCCTCCCACTATGCTGGGTTCCAGCTGGCAGGGGGAGTATTCATTTTTTTTGTGCGTAATAAGGAGGCATTTCCTTGCGTGCGAAGATAGCTGGTGGGTCCGACATGTCAGCGGGGGGCACGTTATTTTCATGAAATACAGAGGCCCTTCCGGTGGGTCCCAGATGTCAGGTGGAGGAATCATTATTTTGCGCGTAATAAGGAGGCATTTCCTTGTGTGCGGCCGTGGACCCAGCTGTCAGCCTCTCCACGCACAGTCTACTTCCGCTGGTGTCGTTCGTTGACCACGTTGACCACGCCGCGCCGAGCGCATCCAAGGTGGTGGACGACGGCGAGGCCCCGGACAGCAACAAGCCGGAGATGGGAAGACGCGGTAGTAGACTCGCAGACGGAGAGGTGTACGAGGGTTAACTGGTTCTAGTGCGGTGTGGTTCGGCAGTCGGTGGAGAAGAACAGGAGGTGTGGAGGGGTGGAGGGATGGCCTGGCCAACGGTGGAGTAGCGCTTCATAGCGAAGCGTGCTAAGCAGAGCTGCTAGCAGCAGGAGGCGGGAGGTGGTCCCGGCGGCGCTGGAGGAAGAAGACGAGAGATTGAAGATGGATGCCGGTCGTTGGATGTAAATCCAACGGCTAACATGTCAGAATCATTTGTTGACTAAATTGACAACGACTTGCGTTGGCTTCGACCTATTGGCCCACATTTCAGCCTCCAAAAATATGGCACGTATTCAACCTATTTTTTCAGAATTTACAGTCTTTTCTTTTGCGCGGTAGAATTTACAGTCAATTTGATATTTTTTTTTGAATTACAGCCATTAGCTGGGCTGGGCGAACAAATAATGTAGCGTCCATGCGGCCCATTTATTTTATTTCCTAAAAAATTACAGGCCATTTGCACTTTCTCGAAATACATGATTTTGCTGGGCTGATTCTAATTATAATGTTGAGTTGGGCCAGCAATGTTATCAAAAAATAAAAAGGGGCTGAGCAATTTGTTATAAATATATTTAAATAATAAGTGATATTATTACATTCGTCCTTAAATCTTACCAAGCTTTTGTACACAATCACTAGGATTTTCGTGCCAAAACAATCCAAGATTTTATTTGTTAAGAAATTATTGTTTTCTTACATATGTGGGATATTGTTGGGTTGGGTTGGGCCAGCAATGTTATCAAAAAATAAAAAGGGGCTGAGTTAATAAGATGTGGGATATTGTTTTCTTACATATGTAAGTATCTGTTAAATATATGATGACAATAAAAATAATATATAATAACATATAAAATAATTTAAATATATATAATATAGTTAGAAGGGAAACATAAGTTGGACCTGGCGTTTCTATTCTTATATAGAAAAATAGAACAGACCTCTGCGTTTTCTTTAAAAAAATACATAAATTGGGCTGCCAAAAATAAAACCTCGGATGGGAGGTCCATAGGCCGGTCGATACATGACGGCCCTAAGAAAATACAAACAGGCCTATGGACCTCCCATCCGAGGTCGTGGGCTGCGCATGTTAAAAATGAAAGCCTAGACAGGGCAGCCCAAAACCACGTCCAACACTTGCCAAAACTTTGTCCCTCGTTTTCTCTGTGTTTCGCACGCTCGACATTGTGTGGGCATTTTGACTGTGCATCATATGAAGATGTGCTATGCATGAATGTTGATCAGCATGATGTTAACTGGCTGGTAGTTCCATTTTCGACCATGAATAAAACTTCCACCATGATGTTAACCCTGTTTGAAAAGGCCGTATATGCTCTGCCTCTGAAAGTTGCAGTTTCTTATCTGAAACTGAACTTGCAGTTTCTTATCTGAAACTGAAACTTGCAGTTTCTTCTCTGAGAATCACATTGTCTGCACTTTTATACTCCTATGAAACTACATTTTTTTAAGTGCTAAAAATAGATCTCTTGAATTCATAAAATACTTCATATGCTCAATACTGCAAATCTGAAATTCAAAAGACATTCATATCTGAAAGTACTCTCAAAATACACAACACAAAACACAATTCACAACCTGCAAATACTGACAACCCTAAGCTCCACCTGACAATTCACAACCTGCCCGATTATAGGGCTGGGGGGGCAGCCCCCTCCTATTCCTCGGCGGCAGACAGCCGCCCCGTGAGACAATGTGAACGGCGAGGGAGACGATGGCGGGGAAGCATCGTCGGGCCAACTGATTTTCTCCTCTTGCAGTTGGGTTCCGTCGATGAAGACTCCACCGGCACGCTCTGGCAGGACACCCTCACAAACGGCACCCTGTAGATGCTCGATCCTTCAATCTCTGGTGGATGCTCCATCTGGGATCGATACTCCCACCACCGCTCCCTCACGATCGGATTCGGTGAATCTGTTTGCTCCATGGCCTAGAGGAGCAGCTCTATGTACTCCGGCACGACTCCCTCCGGGAGTATCGCCGCCTTTTCGCTCTGTTGCAGATATTTGGCCATGGATGTCGCCGTCGCCGTCGCCGCTAGTTGGTCCTTGTTGTCAAACCAAGACTATATCTCCAACATCCTAGCTAGCTTCACAGGGTCGCCGTCTGCGATCCTCACGTATCGGTTGTACTCCTCCATCGATCTACTTCTCCACAGCACCTTCACTCGCTGGCGGTGGTTTTTGAATGGAAGAGGAGAGGAGCATCGCTGGTTTTGGATTAGAACGGGAGAGGAGCGACGCTGGTTTTGGACTGGAACAGGAGAGGAGGGGCGGTGGTTTTGAAATGGAAGAGGAGAGGAGTGGCGCTGCATTTAGATTGGAACAGGAGAGGAGCGGCGGTGGTTAAGAGGAGAAGAGCAGCGCTGGTCTTGGAAGTATTTTTTTGTTGTTTTGCGTATTTTGGGTCAAAGTTTGACCACGTACTGTATTTGACAAGCAAAATGTGTATGCATGTCACCAAAAATTGTATTGTTTGGTTCGTATCTGAATGTACTTTCAAATTATATTATTTTTGCAATGTATAACATATATTTTATGTGCGAAAATCATGGTCAATTATGACCCAGAATAAAAGGGAGACTAGTTAATGTGGGGTCGCTTTCTTAATTGAAGGTAAAATTGATTTTGATTTTGATCCAGTCACAGCGCGCCGGCCCTCTCGTCCAATCCTAAATCGCTGCTGCACGCTCCTCTCCCTCTTCTCCATTGCAAAACCACCTCCTCTCCTCTCCATCATCTCCATTCCAAAACCACCGTCTCGCCTCTCCCTCTTCTGATCTTCTCCATTGCAAAACCACCTCCTCTCCTCTCCATCATCTCCATTCCAAAACCACCATCTCGCCTCTTCTCCATTGCAAAACCACCTCCTCTCCTCTCCATCATCTCCATTCCAAAACCACCGTTTCGCCTCTCCCTCTTCTCTATTCCAAGACCACCGTCTCTCCTCCCATCTTCCAAAGCTAGCACCGGACCACTCAGAAGGACATCTATGGAGAGGATGCAGCAGCGAATCAGGCAGATCGCCGGCGGCGACCAGGCAAAGTTAGCCAGGTTGAAGGAGATCCTTAGTTGGTTTGACAATGAGTGGGAGATTTCGAGGACGGTGCGGGCCATGTGGCAATGTATGCGAAAGAGCGAGACAGCGGCGATGAGGGCGGCGATGTACATGTACTCCTCGGCGGCAGTCACGCCGCAGTCCTCCGAGTTCATCGAGTATCTCCTCTGGGCGATGGAGCAGACAGATTTGCCCGAGGCGACAGTCAGGCGGAGGTGGTGGGCGTACAGGTCGAAGGTCGAGCACCCAGAGGATAATGAATCGATCGAGTATGGTGTGCCGTTCGTGAGGGTGCAGAGCCAGCCGGAGCCACAGGAGTATTCGTTCTCCCACCGCAAGAGCAGGCCGGATGGCACGACGTCGCTTCCCCGCCGTTCTCCATGGTTCCCTCGACGCTCGCCTCGTTTCAACGGCGGCGGTAGGGTTTAAGGTAAGCTTCGCACTAACCTAATCTTCCACCTGCTCATGCTTACAATCAGTGTGATAGCTAATGAAAATCATGCTTACAATCAGTCTCGGAGTACTACGCCAATCACCCTAAAATAGCTCTGGACCTTTGGGTCAAAGTTGTGACACAGTGTGCAAATAAAGAAAAATAGATTGGTGCTTCTTTCAGATAAGAGTACTCCCTAGAAAACTGCCAATATAAGCTACTAGTATTTGGTTAGATGATTTGCTGCCGAGAAAGATCCGTCCACAGAGAGCGCCACACATCCCACTGGTGGTGGTGGATGCCAATCCGTGCATGCAGCATGGTTGGTGTCGGTAATTTTTACTTGGCACACCTCGCACTCTGCATATATGTCGGTTCCATACGTACATTTGTGCAGTTCCACCAAAATGCAGCTGAATAACCCTGTTTGCACAGATAATGAAAAAGCGTGATTACATTATAGTGGCACTAGTTGATGAAACACACAAAATAAATAGAAGAAAATATTGCGATAGTATCATAGTATGCCATGCTGCGAGGGCGAGATGGGCCCTGCGACGCCTCATACGGTACGCCTCATACTAGACATTGTCCCAAGTCTCCCAGATACACCTTCTGCCAGTGATGAACATCAGTGTACAACGGTAGTACAAGGAGGCGCCTTGAGACATTCAAATCTCTATTTTTGTACATATCAACTAAAATTAAGCACCCCAGTTTGCAGAAACGCTTAAACATTAACAATGGGACTAGTTGATGAAACATACATTAACAAAGAGAAGCACTTTCTTTATCTACATTGGAAATGAAATGATAGAGATGACACTCGCTCTATTTTAACTGTATTATTACTTCATTTTATCAGTGACACTAGGGTCGAGCAGGTGGCAAACGAGGTGTACCGTGCGTCGCAAGGATGGAGGCCGGGGGTGCTTAGACTGGGATGCTGAAGCTGGCTCTTTCAGTCACCAACATGGATGATTCAATTCATGGGACCTTTTGGTGCAGTTCACCTAAAATGAAGCAATGTCCCGTGAGCTAGCAGCTTCTTCAATTTTTTTAAGAAAAGGGCTCCAGCCCCGGTTCCATTTCCATCAGAAAACGAAACCCACAGAGCTTCTTCTTCATTAGTTGCAATAAAATTGAGCAACATCAAGGTTGGTTGTGAAGCTCCTGGAATGCTCAACTATAATTTGGATATCATTTGTGCAGTTCAACTAAGATCGAGCGTGAAATGTATATCTCTGTTTGCACAAAAAAGGTGGAAAGGAGGGTGACTAACAAGTGATGAAACATGCATCAAATGAAAAGAAGCATGTTCCTTATCTGAATGGCAATCCTACAAGGACAGTAGCAATTTCTAAAGCACTGGCATTGCTAGATATTAGTGTGGGCATTAGGATTAACTATGACAACCGTTAAATACGACATTACTTTGGGCACGGGAGAGTAGGCGGACCAGGACAGTTGCATTTCTAACGAAAAGAACCAACTTATCTTAATGGGAAATTTTAGCAGGACATGTAAAGAAGTGCCATTGATTCATATTACTGGAGGCATTACATTGAAAACAACATTGGTTTAACGTGTCCTTACTTTTAACAGTGCGACTGCTACATTTTACCAGTGGCATTACATAAGAGTGGCTCGGGGCAACAAACATCAGAACAGGATATCTGGGTTGGTCCCATTTTTGTTCGGTATAGCCACCTTATACTGTGTGAGGCTAGCAAATCTAGTGCTGGACTTACTCTGTTGACTTGTCCCCCAGTCCCCACTTTCTTTCCTTTTTCAACCAATAGATCGGGTTTATATTGAGTTTGTACTGCGTTTCCCTTTATTTCCCTATTAGACCTAGAGACCAGTTGGATAGCCAATCTCTGCTACTTTTTCGCCCCCATTATTTCCTCTTTCGACCAAGTCCTAGATTCAGGTAACAAATCCTCCCCCACCCCACCCCCTTTCTTCCTTGTTTGAACCAAGTAGTACTAGATTCGAGTGCATGAACTAGTTTTACCTCTTAAACATAAAAAAATTAGGTGGTTTTCGAACAGCCGATCGATCCTATCTACGAGGGGGCCTGAGAAATAGTAAAAGATACAAATGCAGCGACGTCAGGAGCTCGGGAAGTAAAGCAAGGCCGGTTTCGAAGGAAGTTATACCTGATGGTCGCCGGGATGTCGCTAGGTGGGCGGCGGGAGGCCGGATCTGCCCACACTACGGCAGCGAGGAAGAAGGGGTCGGAGGCCCTCCCTCGCCAGCGGTGCTTGGGAGAGAACGGCAAGGCAGGCTGATCGGGACGCGCCCAGCAGTGGGTAAGAGCCGTCGCGAAGGACGACCGCGTGAACGTTGCACCTTCTCACCTTCCCCGACGGAGAGGATCCGGCTGGATCTGTGATCAGCGGTGAGCAGAGAGAGAGAGAGAGAGTGTGGCCACCGCTGTCGTGTTTAGATCTGGAGAGGCCGAGACAGTGTGAAGAGAGCAACACTAGCAAGCAAGCGCGGAGGCTCCTGCCTATATAGTGGAGTAGTACTAGTTTTCTTTTGTCTACCGGAGCCGGCTTGACCTCGTCAATGACTGTCGAGAAGTCTTCATGCACGTGGCCCGGAGGCGCAGTTGTCGTCATTTTGATCTGAAGCACTGGATTATAACATATAACACGAAAAAATGCCACATGACAAGAAATCATAACCTCACTGCCCAAAGGAGACAACATGAATCTCGACGGAAAAACTAGACGAGGAACAAAGCTCAAATTAAAGATAAACTCGTAGAAAAGGGGTCCGTCGATAGATGTCCTAATTAACATAGCCGGCTTGACCTAGATGGCAGCCGAGTAGTCACTGTTCGTGCATGTGCCCCCAATGACTAGCCCAACTCAGTTGTCGCTGTTTAACCCTCGCAGTGATCCGAAGCACATGACACCTAATTTTGCGAGATGACAAGAAACCTTTTTTTAGATTTCTCACCACAACTACAGCCATGTACAACACAGCCTGCACGATATGTACACGATAGCCAATCCAGGCATGTCTGCTGGAGTCTGGTCACATGCATGGACGAACTGATCTTCCGTGTCTTGCAGGGATCGTCCAGGCACCAACGTAGTACAACACTTCTCTAGTACTATCGCTCGTCTCCCTCTTCTATTAAGTCACCCGACTTGCGGGGCCGGGGAGTGTGCCTATGGTCAGTTCTCAATTGTCGTCCCACATGTGTGTGCAAACGCAATATGACGCGCGTTCCATTCGGAGAGCAGCGTGCCAGACCGACCGACCGTCTGGGGTGCGACGCGAACGCGACGGGCGTGCTGTATACTCCGTACATGTGTACCGCCGTTTTCTAGACGCTTTGCTCCATGGCGCGGGCGCAATCCATGGATACAAAATTAGTATACTGTATACTATTTAAAAGTCGAGGGCGGGGCTTTTCCTGCGCGGTAGGCGGCGGGGCAGTTCCGCCTAGTCGGTTCGACAGAGACGCGAGAAGACGAGGGAGTAGGCTGCTGCAAACGTAGGGCTGTGTGATTTGACAGCGAGTTACTGCTGGACAGGTGGGGCCCCGTGATTTGACTTGCCATTATCATTTTAACTGCGGCGCTACGACCGGCGTGAGTCTCCCGATTCCTGACCACCTCCATACAGGTGCCTCTCCCAATGCTCCACCATGTAGTAGAGGCTGGCTCTTGCATGAGAGCCCACTTCTCCACTTTTTCCTTGCCTCTCTTTCCTCCACATATGCAAAAATGCCATGTAAAGCGCACTATTGTACTTACTTTTACTTGCTCCTACAGGTGCTTAAGCTTGCCACATAGGCATAAAGTCTGATGTGGCAAGTTAATCAAGAAGAGAGAGACTAGTTTGGTGACCCAAGGAAGAAACGGTGCTAAGCGCGTGTACCTAGGTGAAAAGACAATTTTGAGTCTATAGCTAATTAAATGAAGCAAACTTAGCAACACCATTTCATTGGAAGAGGTCACTCCTTGGCAAATGCAATAAATACTAGTACTCCCTGTGTCCCATAATATAAGAACGTTTTTGGCACTACACTAGTGTCAAAAACGTTCTTATATTATGGGACGGAGGGAGTACGAAGAAAGAGATAGAGAGGAGTAAAAAAATACACTTATAGCCAACCTTGTTGTAGTATGAGTGACTAAGTGATGACTATGTATGACATGCCAACATCAGATAGCCTAACGCACCGTGTTAAATCTCCAAGGGCGCGACCGCGCGAGCGACGCGACGGTCGTGGTAGGCGCGACCATGATACGGGCTGCTGGCAGCCCTTGGATCTGAGATCAAACGGTCGCATGCTAAGTTGCTGAAAATTTGCAGAATAACCCTCCAGGATAGGATATTCACCCATAGGTCTAGAATCACGCCATGCAACCGTTCGATCTCAGATCCAAGGGCTCTCGGAAGCCCGTATCATGGGAGAATGGAAAGCCACTACCCTGCCGTTCGCACGCTGGCAGTTCGCTCCTACTCGTCCCCGCACGTCCTTCAATACTATGGCGGTTCGCTCCTAGTCGTCCCGTCCATTCACATTACGGCAGTTCCACTAATCCTAACCCTCCTCCCAAATCCATGGCGTCCCAAATCTCCACGATCGGCGGTGAGTACAAGGTTAGAACCATCACCGGCGATGAGTTCGACGTCATCTACACCCGTTCTTCCGCGACGGTGAAAGGATGCCTTTCTCGCTTCAGACGCATGTTCGAAGACTCAGATGATGAGTGGGTCGCTGGGCTAGATGTTGAGTACACCACAGTCCTAGGACGAGAGAAGGATCTAAAGGACGAAGAGAGGAAGAAGCCCGCCGTGATCCAGGTTTGCGTGCATGACTTATGCTTGGTCTACCACATATGCCATGCCGACGTTGAGTGCCAGGATTTTAAGGACTTCCTCGAGAGCAACCTAGTCAAATTCGTTACTGTAGACTTTGGTAACGACAAAGAAGTCCTGCGTCGGATAGGCCTCGTTGTAGGCAACACCTTCGACCTCCAGAAGAATCGGCTGGTGTCCTCTCGTCAGCCTTCAATGCTGACCCTGGCAGGAGCCATGGTTCATCCTTCGTACGGTAAACTGGAGAAACCTCCATGCACGTTTCATCGTCATGCATGGCAGCGGAATGTACTAGATATAGACCACATCCACTACGCTGCAATGGATGGCTACCTTTGCTTCAATATCTACAAGGGTTGGATGAAGAGCAACAGCCAAGTGTGCGGTTCAAGCAAAGAAGTATCGGCCAAGAGGAAGAGGGACAAGGATGAAGTCGAGGACGTGGACGAGGACTCCGAGTAAGGTGGCAGTGTCGTTGCTCATGGTGGTTCTAATGCAGTGTCTGCCGGAATAGTTGCAAAGTTTAATTTCAGGTGTGCTTAATTTAATTTGAGGGGTGTGTTGTGCTGAGCCCCCAGCAGAACTATGTTATGTTTCTTCTCGTTACTTTAACTCTTCAGTACGTACATACTAGTATTTCTTACATTTCATCTTTTAGTTGGTATAGTACTACCACTCGTTTCTTCACATTATATACGTACAATATATATGGCCAACATCATATAGCCAGCAGTTTAGTTGTCAAAGAATTTCAGGGTGCTTAGTTTTGTCAAAGAATTTCAGGATGCTTAGAGGGTGCTTGGATCCAAGGGACTTATTTAGTCTGACTAAAAATAGTCTCTTTAAGAGGCTAAAGTTCCAAGCACCCCTGACTAAAGAGGGGCTAAAACTAGTCTTGAGACTAAAATTTTTTAGTTAGGGGTACCCCTACTAAAATGTGGATTAGTCCTCTCTCTACGCATTTAACTCCTCTCCTTTAACACAGGCGAGTTCTGGATTGGAGGGTTTGGAGGATAATAAATGCTCATTAACTTGATTTTAGCCTTTTTAGTATTTGGATCCAAGCATGGGTGAGGCTAGCATGTTTTAGTCCCAATACTTTTAGTCATGGGACTAAAACGTATCCAAGCACCCTCTTAGTTTTATTTGAGGGGTGAGTTGTGCTGGACACCATTATTGTGACTAGCCTTTTTAATAGTACTATATGCATAATTTGGCGACGAGCGCTCTCTATATGTACCACCTTTTTTTTAATTTCAAGTTTTGCTCCATGGCGCAATCCATCGATACTACTGCTGTACAAAAGTATACATTTTTTAAAAGGCTAGAGGGCGGGGCAGTCTAGCTTGGTCGGTTTCACGAGAGGCGAGGGCCTTTGTGATTTGACGGCTCATTACTGCTGGAAGGCGGGGCCTTGTGATTTGACTGCTCGTATAAATGCGCCGACGACCTGATCGAGGAGGAGCAAAGAACCGTGCGGTATACTCAAGTTTTCCACTGGAGTAGTACTGCGACGGAGGAGCACGAAACACGGCAGCCCAGTGCCATATGGCGATAAAAAATGATCTAATTTGCTAGTCATCTCATTGTTAGCATTGTTCTATTCATTCCCTCAAAAAAAACCATTGTTCTATTCATGCCTCACAGAGAACGTGACACGTGCGGCGAAACACCCGAAGCAAAAGATGAAACACGGGAGCAAAAGAAGAAGGAAGATTATCACCCCAAATGATCTAATTCGCCGCGGAGTCGTAACTACTTCTTCATCGCCTCCACGACCTCCATCTCCTTGCGCGTCTCCTTCGCCATCTTCTTCATTCTGTCCATGACGCGGGATTTCTCGACGCGAGCCTTCATCATCTGTTCCACGGCCGCATTACGTACCTTGACAGTAGCCGGGTGCTCGATGCGGAGCTTCGCCAACTCCTCCTTCTGTTCCATGACGAGGGCCTGCAGCATCTTCATCGAGGAACTACGTACTATTCTCATGCAGCTTCTTCCAGCCGGCGTTCTTCTCCTTCAACAGGTCGATCTCGTGGCAGAGCTTCACCTTGTCCTCTTGAAGTCGCAGGATTTCGCCGGTCGCCTTCTTCTCTGAGGCAATGCTCTTCTTCAGCAGCAGCACCAAGCCGGCGGTCAACTCCCCCTGCTGATTGAGCTCAGCGGGCATGTCGTCGAGGCTCTCCTTCAGCAACTCCATCAAGCCTTGGATGAACTCCTTCTGCTTATTGAGATGATCGGGCATGCCGTCGAGGGATAACGACTCTAGCTCCACCGGCTCGGCATGTTTGCCTCCGCGGCTAGGGCGCTCCTCGGAGCCATCGCCTGCCCGTGAGAGATCTTTCGAGGTCTCTGCGTGGCGGCGAGCCCTCTCTTTTTTTTCCGCAGCCTTGGTTGCCGCTCCCTTGTTACGAGTAGTTCTCGACCTAGAGCTCTGCTCACCGGCCATGGCAACGACGGACAAAGAAGAAGCACTTATGAGGAGGAAAGGTAGAGTAATTTTCGGTTAGGTAGTTCCCCTTTTTATAACCTAAGTACTAGCACTAGTACTAATACCTGCATAGTGGGAACACATTCAGTTTGGTACGTACTAGTAGGTGTGAGCAGGCTTTCGAATGTGATGGGAACAAGGTAAAGATTAATTGATGGTTTTGGTCTCGAGGCCCGAAACGGCTCCCGATGAGTTTAGCGGAACATAAATTTCAAGTACTACACTGCTCAAATGCGTAAATATTATGTTACTGTCAAAAATTGGCACAAAATACGAAGGAGACCAATGGAAGTACTACTAGCAACCCACGATTTAACTACTCGCATGCGCGCAGTGAAGTAATAATGTCTTTCTTCCGCCCTCACGTCCACTCAATTTGCATGCGCTGTATTAATTGACCATCAATGAAGTGAACGACTTTACACGCGTCAAATTATCACATGGGATGGATCTTGGTACAAAATTGCGACCGCCCGTGTACCCACGTGTGCGTGCGAGGGAATGAGTGCGTGCGTGGCGTGCGTGCACATCTTCGCTTTGTGCATGTACCGCCAGTATGGCTCAGGGAGGACGAGTACATTCTTCTGGAACCAGCAGCACGTCACTGTGATCAATCTACGCAAGGAGGTCGCGACAACGCCTCCACATGTGCCACGTGGCTTCATGAACTGTAAGAGAGACACTGTGTAGCGTGCCATTGGTATTCTAATTTACGTGTTTTGCACATACTCGAAGTACTAGTAAGGTACACGTGCATTGCACGCATCAGATTTTGCAACCAAATTATGAATAAATACCACACTATAGCATCTAAGCTCTGAGTCATATATGCCCGATGTAGCCCTTCGTTTAATTCTTATAGTTCATCTCATTCAAAATCAATTAGTTTTTATAAAAAAGCTAAGAACGCGGGAATAGGAAAAACATGGGATTATAGTGGAATGTCGTCTTGAATCCTACAGGATTGTACGAGCGTTTGATTGTGCATAGAAAAAAGCAGAATTCTTTCAAAGAGGTTTGAGTGGATGGGATGTTTCCTATGAAATCTAGTGCAAATGAATCATATGGAAAAATTCCTATGGTTTACAATCCTACAAATCAAACAACCAAGATAGGAAAAATTCCTAATGATTAGAATCCTCCAAAATTCCTTTGAGAATCCTTTGAATCAAAGAAGCCCTTAATCTATTTTATGATTCATGGAATTGTGCGTTGTAAAGCATAAAGTAAAAACAAATAATGGCAATTCAACTAGAAAAAAGTTTGGGCAGTTATGATACGGAAGATTCTAGAACAAAAGGGAACCACTGTTGTTTTGAGGTTTGTGCATTATGCTTAAGTTCAACCATGGAGTCTGCTAGATTGTACATGTGGCAAAATCCGGTGGGGGGCTAGAAGATGGTGCGAGGGGCCGAGTGGAGGGAGACTATGAAGGAATGCACAAGTGCGAGATCGATATTTAGAGAGAGGGGGCGAACACGTGCGCTATTGCGCGCAGTGGCGGAGCCATGAAAAATAAATGAGCTAGGGGGCCAAGCATTGCTAATCCTTTACGAGGAGGGTCAATTCATGAACTTAAACCATTTTTAGCAGCAATTGTCTAATGATCACATTCATATTAGCCTCAATATATAGTGATGTTAGGGGGGAGGGGGGCAGGGCCCTTACTGCCCCTGTCTTCGCCATTGTGCACGCGTCTGAGAGATGAAGCGGAAGGCATGGATGATGAGAGGGGGACGTTGGATATATAATTAATGTGGGTGTATTAGCTATATATGTTAATCCTATATAGAGAGGTATAGATTGATCGATGTGGACGTGGGAAAGAGGGTGAGACCTCACTGGATATATCGATTGATCGGTTTGTGTGGAAAACTATGAAAGACCTAGCTATATACACACATACATATAAGAACATCGATCGTTGCGCATGCACGCGTGAGAGATAAAGAATGCCCGATATGATGGAGAGGGGGATGTGTGTGGGTGTGTGCCTTCATGGGAGACCGACCTGAAGAAAAAGATTGCATGCGTGCGATGGATAATGCCGACTGGTAGTGTGTGTGCATGCATGCACGAGAGAAAGTTAGTGGTACAATTATAAAGAGAAGACTAGTGTGTGGGTGTAAAAGAATAGGTGAGGTCATAATCAATGTAAAGTTGAATTCAAATATTTGAATAAGAGATCCTGATGTTTGAAACCCATGCATTCATGAATATAACGGAGATCTGCGCGGTGTGGTTTAGAAACGAGCATGTTGTAATGTATACACATTGAACAAGGTCAGACTGATTTGAATTTGAGATGCCGATGGCAGACATCATTTGGCCACGTCGCATCCGTGCATGGACACACTATTTTAATTGGAGATGATGGGCGGCTTTCGCATCACATATCTATATCTATACCCCTATATATATTATATTTTATATTTTTTTACATTGTGTGCGGGTAACTTAACTTTGAAAGATGGTCGTTGGATGAGGCGAATCCGATGGTCCAAAGATGGCAAATTTGAGCACTACTGGCCGTTGGATATCATCTAGATTCCACCAGATTTCGCCACATGTATAATCTAGAAGACTCCATGGTTGAACTTAAGCATAATGCACAAACATCAAAACACAATCACTTCTTATTTGTTCTAGAATCTTCTGTATCATAATTGCCCAAATGTTTTTCTACATGATTTGCCATTATTTGTTTTTTACTTTATGTCTTACGACGCACAATTCCATGAATCTTAAAATAGATTAGCTTTCTTATAAAAACTAGATGATTTTGAATGAAATGAACTATAAGAATTAAACGAACATCTGCATCATGCATATATGACTCAAAGCTTGCATGCTATAATGTGGTATTTATTCATAATTTGGTTGCCAAATCTCATGCGTGCAATGCACGTGTACCTTACTCTAGTCTAAATGGTGTTTGTGTGTGTGTTGTGCGTGTTGAGGTGCAAATTGTCTTTTTTTTGGGTACACCTTAAGCTTGTTCTTCCGAAATTTCAAGCCGCGCCTTGTTATGCCAAAAATTCAAGCTAGCGTCTCTGTCTATCGTGCTGCGAAACTCCCGCCTCTTCAACCCGCGCCTTGTTAGCCCGAAATATTTAAGATATATCTTTGTCTCGTTGTGCTCCGACAACTCCCGCCTCTTCAACCCGCGCCTTGTTAGCTCGAAATATTTAAGATATATCTCTGTCTCGTTGTGCTCCGACAACTCCCTCCATCTCAACCCGCGCCTTGCTATTCCGAAATTACAACGCGCGCGAAAACTCCCACCTCCTGTGAAATCCCGACACACAAAATTCCTGTGGTACCCCTGAACCAAAAGAACCGCCTCAAATCGGTGGGGGTACTTTCGTAACTTACCCCACATTTCGGACAAGAGCGTCTCTAAGCCATGGTTCCCCATTGCTATCCCATTCGTACACCGAGGCCGCGAAAACCCGCGACGAAACCCCACACCCTGCTCCGTCCGCCACCCAGCCGGAGCCTCTTCCCCGTCGACGTCGTCCACAGCAACACCTCGACGTCCCTCATCCACCGTACCGGATGAGGATCCGTCGTCGATCTCATCGTCCCGCCGGTTCAGCCACCCCGTCCTCCACCTCCAAGGAGCTGCCCCGACGTTCCCCTCGTCTTTCGCGCCACCTCCATTCCCACACCGCCGTCTTCACCTGCACCACCGGAAGAGCATCATCATCACCGTTTCCTCGGATGAAGCTGCGGCCTAATCGGCGCCACCAAAGAGGTTGTACACTAATCGCCGCATTTTCTTCTTGATTCGATCTCACGGTGCTGCCGGCGCTCGGTCCCGAGCCGACACGGCGCGGCTCCATCCATGGCGGCGTCGTCGGCCACTTCCTCCACGTCGTCGCTCCCTCGGCGGCGACGTCCACATCAGTAGGAGCTGCTGCTGCTTTAGCTCTCGCTCGCGCTGCTGCTCTGCTCTTGCTCTCGGTCCCCTGCCTGGTCTGCTCTTGCTATTGCTCTTGCTCGCGCTGCTGCTCTCGCTCTTGCTCTTGCTTGCGATGCTGCTCCGATTTAGCTACACTTCAGTCGACTGAATCGACTTTTGGGTCAGTCGATTTTCAGGGGGGGGGCTCGCCGGGGTGAAGGAAGAACCAAACGCAGCAGGGAGGGGGCTCGCCGGAGAGGTACCCCACTATCTATCTTAGGGTTCAGGATGGGGGCGGTGGTCGCCGGCGGTGGTGGGGCGTTGGCGGGGCGGTGGCGTGGGGATCGCCGGAGAAAAATCTCGGCACGGGGGGCCTAGAGGGATGGCCGGGGCGGCGGCAGACCGGCAGTGGGGAGTGTTTGCGGGGCGGGCGGGGTGGCGCACCGCCAGTCGCGGGCGGCGGGGGGCTGCTGTTTGCCCGGTGGTGGCTGGCGGCTCAGGGGGGTGGAGGTTGAAGATGAACCGCAGGCCCTTGATTTCGTATCCAACGACTGCAAAATCGACTGACCAGAGATGAAAAAGTCAGTCGACCGACGAGTAGCCTCACCTTGCTAGTGCGTTCAGTTTCGACAGCAAAATTCAGTTTCGACAGCAAAATTCAGTTTCGACAGTTAAATTCAGTTTCGATAGTTAAGTTCAGAGATGAGCGGCTGATGTATTTTACATCTAGCACTTTGTGGTTATGTATTTTATGTCATGTATTGGAGATGCTATTAGAATTCCACTCAGGTTAACGTTGTTTGTTGTCTCTCTTGTCCTGCTTCAGCCTCGGCGTCGTACAACTCACCGGAGCTGCTCCAACGACGAAACCCTCCATCACAGGGGAGCAGTACCTCGGGCTCCATCTCCAGACGCCTAAGATCTTCTTCCCCTCCTCCGACAGCCAAGTCAACCGGAGCATCCTCACCGGCCAACCCAATCACGCTGAGATCGACATGGCTTCGCCAAAGAGGTTGTACACTTGTTGCATCTCTTTTTTACTCTACATGTTATATATATTGTCCACTGAGCACTCGTAGTAACGGGAAATACGATTATTTTATCCTACTATATGACAAGCAGTGAGGTACCAGGCAACTTAGCTATCCGTGATGGACTCTCTTGAACGCCATCATTATTTATCTCTACGCGTTTGAGCTGTGCATTTGTCGATGGGCCTGGGAGTTGAGCTAGTATGGCAGTGGCCTGGGTCCAAAGTAATAGAAGTAGCACAAAAACATTTTTTTAGTGTAGGATTTTCCTTGCTCAAGCCTGCCTACTAGAATCGCCAGTGCTTGAAAGGAAAAGTGAATGAAAGACATCGGAATTGGAAAGTTTCCTATGGTACTACTTTTCATGAATTTGGTGCAAAGGAATGGAGCAAAGGAAAACTGTAGGATTTGTTCCTTTAGTGTCTCCTTGGAAGAAAAACCGTAGGAATTCTAATTTCCACTTCTCCTCCTTTTCATATTCCTATTCATCAAGCACAAGACTAAGAGATAGTAGCATAATAGAATTATAACCGTACATTTTCTTGTGGTTTGACTTAATCTCACCATGCTTTTTTGCATCCTGTGATCTTCCAATTGTTGTGAATCAAACACCCAGATTGGCAGAAATCCTGTGTTTTTAAATTCTCTGTTTTGCACGTGCATTCCTATCCTATTCCTGTCTATTTCCTATCCCTGCATTGTTAGAATCCTCAAATTCAAACAAGCCCTTACTCAATTACTTCTGTTACAGATATGTGTCAAAGAAAACCTTGTGTGGTTTGTCCTGCTCCTGCGGCGCTGTGTTCCACCCCAGCTCAGCTGCTCCAACGACGGAAGGGTTCACCACAGCAGGGATCCGCTCTCCAGACTGTCTTTCGCCGCCTCAAATCTTCTTCCCCGCCGCCGGCAGCCACGGCAACTGCATTACCATCACCAACTGAGCAGATGACCTTGAGGACTACACGGGTCCGCAAGAGAGGTCGCACTCTTCCGTGTCTGCTTACGTTATACGTCGCTTAATATGATGACATGCTACATTATCGTCGTGTTCACCTATTAGACTCCGAGTCAGGTCCAAACTAATGCTGAAACTTGAGTTTTTAAATGGTTGTGGGGTACATATTGGGGCAGCAATCCGTACTATCTATCTACTATCTGGTTAATCTCCGGTGTCTACTATGAGTTTCATGTTGGGTGCAACCAAACATTAAAGGAGCCATTATCTGTATTTTTTAACTAAAGCTATTATCTGCCTGCTATCATTGGTTTTGGGTCTATCCACAGTTTGCTACCATCACTCTGGATTTGTGCATGCACTCCTTACATAATCTCACTATGTTTTATTCCTATGCATGCCATTTATTGTACACAATGGAATTGATCATGTAGAGCAAAAGAGACGAGCCTTGCGTGGCAATAAAATTTCATGCAGACGTCGTTCCATGGTGGGCGCAAAGGCAGCCCCCCTCCACCCATTTCGGATCGTAATCAAGAGGAAGATAACTGTTCTGAGGGGGATTCAGAAGGAGAAGACCACTCCTATTTACCCCATGAGGTCTTCGCTCTAACTTGGCATGCTGATGTTGGTAATATCATGCATATGGTGCCTTGCATTGCTTACTGTATACATTAAAGATGTCATCTGCTTAGTTTAGACATGCTTTGTGTCAATGCCATCTGTTTAGTTTCTTTATCGTATATGTGAATCATGCAATGCCATCTTGTCTAGCCAGGCATCATATATGTGAATTTTGCAATGCCACCCTGGTTAGCCAGTCATCTTTTATGTGAATTATATCATGCCATCATTTTTTTATTACGTGTTAAATTTGTCAACAATTTTAGTACATTCAATTACTCTTCCTGTGCATCAGCCATTCGGCACGGTCATGGAAAAATCCGGAGTGGAAACAAGGTCTTCAGAGCAGACAATGCTATCTGACGAAGCGCATGTCTTGCTGGTTACCGATAGCTCCTCAGAGGAGGATTCAGAGACAGATGACCAGTCATATCCCCCCCCCCCCGAGGTGCATGCCCTAACTTGGCAGGGTTATGTTGCTCATATCGTGCGTATGGTATCTTGCATTGCTATGTCATTTGCTTAGTTTAGACATGCTTTGTGTGAATGCCACCTGTTTAGTGTCTAATTACCATATATGTGAATTATGCAATGCCATCTTGTTGCAAGACATTATATATGTGAATTATGCAATGTTATCTTGTTGCAAGGCATTATGTATGTGAATTATGCAATGCCATGCTGTTTAGGCAAGCGTCATATATGTGAATTATATCATGCCGTCCTTTTTTTGTATTTCTCATTGCTTTTGTCGACAATGTTTGTATATTCAACTGCTCTTCCTGTGCATCAGCCATTTGAATTGGTGATGGAGAAATCTGGAGTGAAAACAAGGTCTTCAGAGCAGACAATGCTACCTGCTGAAGCAGATATCTTGCTGGTTACAGATAGCTCTTCAGAGGAGGATTCAGAGGCAGATGACCAGTCCTATTATCCCCCTGAGGTGTATGCTCAAACTTGGCAGGGTTATATTACTCATATAATGCATATGTTGTATTGCAATGCTTAGTTTTTACATCATATGCACAATATTGAATGCCATCTCCTTAGTTGACACATCATATATGCGATTGCCCTCTGCTCACTTCCTTAGTATATAAATCATATATTTGAATTATGTCATGCCATGATGTTTACATAGACAGCATGTATCTGAATTATGGCATGCCAACCCATTTTCTAAAGACATAATATAGTTATATCATCTCATCCTGTTTACATAGTCATCATATTTTAAATTATGTCATTCTATCCGTGAATTATATCATGCCATCATGTTTACATAGTCATCATATTTTGAAGTATGTCATTCTATCCTGTTTAGTTAGCCATCATACATGTGAAATTATGTCATGCTATCCTGTTTAATTAGCCATCATATATGTGAAATTATGTCCTGCTATTCTGTTTGCTTAGACAACATAAATGTGAATTATTTCATGCCCTGTTTTCTTCCCTACTATCCATTGCACCTGTCTATCTTACAATGTCTGTACATTCAATTACTTTTCTTGTTTATCGGCCATTTCAATTGGAGGGAGTGATGGCAGTATCTGTGGGAGTAAAAACACGGTCTTCAGAAAAGATCGTGCTACCTGTCGATGCAGATAGAACCACGGTTGTACTTGCCCAAGAACCAGCCCCACCACACATAACCCACACTCATGCAGATTGTACCCCTACCCAGTTGGACAGAGAACCAGCTACACCCCTTCTAACCCCAATCCCAGCAGATAGACACCCAGTTCCCGTTGACACAGCACCGTCTCCACCACAGAGCACCCAAACACGAGCAGTTAGTAAGGCAACTGCAGTGCCCAAATCACGAGGACCACCACTCCGAACCCGAAGTCAACGCTTAAAGCAGAAGAAGAATTGTTCTCAGGTCAGGTTCCGTAGCTATGGTTCATACTACTTTGCTCTTGCATCACTGTATTTACTGATACCAACTAATTTCAAATTTGAAGGATGCAATTGAAACTCCAATGGCGCAACAGGTATGTTTTAAACCTGTTTCTTCAACGTGTTTGGCTGTTTGCTGTTGTAACTTGCTCTATGTTGATTTCAGCTTCAATTGAATAAAAAATTATGTTCTCATGCCATGCACATTACAAGTGTTGTTATTGCTGTGTAGTTTCCCACACTTATATTCTGTCTATGCTGCTTTGTCTTAAATAGATATGATTCGAACTGTATCTATCTTGATTTGGCAACATAAACTAGAATGATATAGACCATACAGTGACCATACTATATAGATATATGTTCGTTTCATGCTGTTATCCTGTCCACCTTACTACTGAACTGGTTTACCAAAATGAGTTTCATATACTACATTGTAAACCTGAGATGTGTTTGTTTGTTTCTATTTTAGAACGCGGATAAAATATTGGAGAAGAGTACCCTGTTATGCAATGGTAAAGGAAGTAATGCAGATAAGGTTCAAGATAGTGAGACATCCCTGTTGGTCTCCAAGAAAGCTGATAAAAACTATATTGAAGACACTGAGACAACCCCAAAGTCCTGTCTTGATGTAGTGTTCGAGTTACTGGCTACCACTGCTGGCACCAGCTCTTCGAACTCGTTGCCTGAATCAGTTCGGCTTCTTGAGTCTCAACTTGAAGTTGAAATACATCAATCAGATGTTATCCGACAGGAAGCCGAAGGACTGAGGAAGTCCCTGCATAATTCAGATGCATACTTTCTGGTGCAACAGCAAGCGTTGGAGGACTTAAGCACCAAACAAGAGAAATTTAATAAGCTTGCTAAGCATCTTGCCAGCATTATGGGTACCCAGGATATTGTTTCTTGAGCTCTTCTGAAGTGGTTTCAGTTCTGGACTTGTTTTGCTGTGGCGTTTATATGCTGCTGTGTTCCCTATATTTGCACTGGTGGCGAACTTTGATGCCCAGTGGATGTAATATGTGTAATAGCCGTGATAGCCTAGTGTAAGTTGCTTGCTTATTTATTTCCTTGTTGTCTTGTTTATTTGTTTGCTTATAGTCAGTGCAGTTCTTTTTCTGCGGTTTGCTAGTGGGTGCAATAACCTATTTTTTAAAACTAGGCCACAATAACCATGGGCTAATATTTACTGTAGTGACACTGGGCCTCCTACGGGCCGTAGAAACAGTGGGCCTTCTACAGGCTGTATAAACAGTGGGCCTTCTACGGGCCGTAGAAACAGTGGGCCTTCTACGGGCCGTAGAAACAATGGGCCTTCTATGGGCCGTATCATCAATGGGCCTTATACGAGCAGTATGATCGATTGGCCAAACATGGGCCAAACAGACCGCATTCTGGCCATAAACGGGCTAGAGTTGGAATCGTCCCTTCATGGGCCGACCATAACGGGCCATCGTTAATTGGCCGTATTTGATGACGCTATGAAAACGGCCCAACGTATTAACGGACCACAAACGGGCCGACTGTAACGACGGGCTGAATTTGGCCCACAAGCAGAAAATGACAGTAACGGGCCGTAAGTAAACGAATGCTGGAAAATAGCCCAAGAATAAATGGGCTCTGAGAAGGCCGAAAGATAACATGGGCTGGAAACGGCCCAACGGAATAACGGGCCGTTAATGGGTATAAAGTGATACACTGTTCATTACGGGCCAGTTTCACCACGGGCCGTTAATGGGTGTAAAGTAATACACTGTTCATTACGGGCCAGTTTCAGCACGGGCCGTTAATAGGCCAAGAGTTACATAGGGCCTCATATGGGCCGAAAGACGTCATGGGCCATACATGGGCCAAAAGTGAAAACGGGCTGGAATCATATTGGATGGCCCAGATGACGCTTCTGGGCCTAATTCGAATAGGGCGTAATGGGCCTTGGGTTAGAGGGCTGTAAATGGGCTATAAGCGAACAGGCCGTTAACAGGCTTTCCATGGGCTGGCGCGCCGGCCCGCCAGCTTTTGACCAAGTCAAACGGGCCGGCCTTTTCACAGGAATGGGCCACTGTTGGGCCGTGCCACGTCTCGACGTATCATAGGCGCCTTTTGTCCAATGAGTGGATGACATCTGTCCCAGCGATGAGCCGACACGTGTTTCCTCCAGCCAATGATGATTTTACACGTGGAAAATCCCCATTGGTCGGGGCTGTTAACGGGTTATCGGATCCAAAATCTGACCCGATAGCTTAACGGCGTTCCGTTACGGTGGATGCCACGTGTCGGTCACCCTTGACGAAAACACTTCTGTGACGCGCGATTTATCGTCATGGAAGTGGACACTTCCGTGATGATAATTTTGGTAATGTCATGGAACACTTCTACGACAGCACAGGTATGACTATCTTGATTCTGTCATAAATTTGTCATGGATGTACATGCATGACAAAAAACGCGACCTACTGTGACAAACACGTATCATCACGGAAGTGTATTTTTTTTGTAGTGATGGCTTCCTCTCTCTCTTTTGATTCTCAATACAATGGTCTCTTGGAGATCCATATGATGTAACTCTTATTGCGGTGTGTTTGTTGGGATTGGATGAACTTTGAGTTTATGATCAAATCTACCTTTTTATCCATGAAAGTTGTTTGAGTCTTCTTGATCTCTTATATGCATGATTGCTTATAGCCTCGTATTTCTTCTCCGATATTTGGGTTCGTTTGGCCAACTTGATCTATTTATCTTGCAATGGGAAGAGGTGCTTTGTGATGGGTTCGATCTTACGGTGCTTGATCCCAGTGACAGAAGGGGAACTGACACGTATGCATCGTTGCCATTAAGGATAACAAGATGGGGTCTATTTCTACATAAATAGATCTTGTCTACATCATGTCATCGTTCTTATTGCATTACTCCGTTTCTCCATGAACTTAATACACTAGATGCATGCTAGATAGCGGTTGATGTGTGCAGTAATAGTAGTAGATGCAGGCAGGGGTCAGTCTACTAATCTTGGACGTGATGCCTATATAATGATCATTGCCTGGATATCGTCATGATTATTTAAAGTTCTATCAATTTCCCAACAGTAATTCGTTTACCCACCGTTTGCTATTTTCTCGAGAGAAGCCACTAGTGAAATCTACGGCCCCCGGGTCTCTTCTTATTATATTTGCCTTCGCGATCTATTTTCCTTTACTTTTTGTTTTTAGATCTATTAAACCAAAAATACAAAAATACCTTGCTGCACTTTATTTTATTTGGCGTTCGATCTATCAAATTATTACAAATCTCTCATGTCCGTTTGCCAATTTCTGGCGCCATTACCCGAAAGGGATTGACAACCCCATTAATACGTCGGGTTGCGACTATTTGTTATTTGTGTGTAGGTGTTGTTTACGTAGTGTTGCTTGGTTCTCCTACTGGTTCGATAACCTTGGTCTCATCACTGAGGGAAATACCTACCATCGCTGTACTGCATCATCCCTTCCTCTTTGGGGAAATACCGACGTAGTTCTAGCAAACATCACATTCTAGTCAAACAAATTACTTAATCCAAAGATAGTTTTTCCGTTTGGACTTCGTTTGACATTGATTTTCTAAAAATTAAAAAGCATACAGAAAACATGAACTATCACTGGGCACTAGGTCGATAGGTTAGTCCCAAAAATAATATAAAATTGCATATAAAACATCCAAGATTGATACTATAATAGCATGGAACAATAAAAAAATTATAGATACATTGGAGATGTATCAACCACCATTGTTAACCATACAAGATGTCATTCCAGAAGAAGTCTCGGAGAGAAGGCTGCTCAAGAAACGGAATGGATCCTTACTACAAGTGCTCACTCATTGGTCTAGTTTACCCGCGGAATGTGCTACTTAGGAAAGCCAAGAGATAGTACGGCTACTGTCAGCACTGCTACCCTGGAAGGGGTTCAGAGCTGACAGACCTTTAGATTTTTTTTTTTGAGAAACACCTGTAATTTATATCCATACTCATAATAATTACAGGTATGCTGACTTGGATTAAAGATCCAAGAAAAATAAAAGTAACTCCTATGACTAAGGATTACAGTGAAATCTCTTGGAAACACCTTCTTCGTGGTATCAATCTTTGCTACAAGAAATACTCCAAAGACTTCGGTACAAAGGCTGCAGTTGGAGTGGAGTCGCCCATCCGATGGTGTGACCATTTTGTCTTAGGTCCATATCAAGTGCTCAATGATGTGGACCAACCTCCTTGTGTTAGGTCCATATCAAGTGCTCAATGTCCAAGAACTTCGTTTTGTTCATCTAGGGCTAATTAATGGTACTACCTTTTTCATTTGGATTACTGATACGTCTCCAACATATCTATACTTTTTTATTGTTTCATGCTATTATATTATCAATCTTGGATGTTTTATATGCATTTATATGCTATTTTATATCATCTTTGTATTTCATATCATTTTTTGGGACGAATCCTATTAAACCAGTGCCCAGTCTTGGTTCCTATTTTTTTGTTTGTTTTTGGCTTTTCAGAAAAATAGTACCAAACGAAGTCCAAACGCGATGAAAGTTTACGACGATTTTTTCTGGACAAGAAGGCACCCTAGAAGGTTCGGGAGGAGGCCAGAAGAGCCACACGAGAGCCACGAGCTCACATGACGTGCCCCTGAGCTCGTGGGACCCACGCAACTCCGTTTGACCTAAATCCAGCTTTTTTTTAATAATACATTTTTTTAATTAATTTTCATAAATATTACGCTGGATAAAAAAATTTCAAAAATAATACACCGTCGGCCCGCTGCAGGCCGACTGGGCCTAGTCGGCCCACAGCAGGCCGATTGGACTCCAGTCGGCCTACAGCTGGCCGACCACTGTGGGTTGATTGGGTCCTGTCGGCCAGCTGTAGGCCGACTGGAGCTAATTGGCTCGCTGTGGGCTAATTGTTTTTGCAAAAAAAGTAGACATAAAAAATATATGTTCAAAAATATATGAATTACGTAATTAAGAAATGTTGAACGTGTATAAAAAAATGTTCCTGATGTATACAAAAAATGTACAATATATATGCAAAAAAGTTGACATAAAAAATATGTTTTAAAAAGTGTTAAGCATGTATTTAAAGTTGTTAAATGTGTGTATAAAAATTGTTCCTTATTTATGCAAAAAATATAGAATGTGTATGAAAAAAAGTTGACACAAAAAAATATGTTTGAAAAGTTGACATTTTTTCAAATACATGATTAAAAATTGTTAAATGTGTGTATAAAAAATATTTCTTATCTATTCAAAAAATATAGAATGTGTATGAAAAAAAGTTGACACCAAAAAAATATCTTTGAAAAAAATGTTCCAGTTCCATACAAAAAGAGCAACCAATCATACTTAGGTCCGTGTTAAGCATGTATTTAAAAATTGTTAAATGTGTGTATAAAAATTGTTAAAAATTGTTAAATGTGTGTATAAAAATTGTTAAGATATTTTTTTGGTGTCAACTTTTTTTCATACACATTCTATATTTTTTGAATAGATAAGAAATATTTTTTATACACACATTTAACAATTTTTAATCATGTATTTGAAAAAATGTCAACTTTTCAAACATATTTTTTTGTGTCAACTTTTTTTCATACACATTCTATATTTTTTGCATAAATAAGGAACAATTTTTATACACACATTTAACAACTTTAAATACATGCTTAACACTTTTTAAAACATATTTTTTATGTCAACTTTTTTGCATATATATTGTACATTTTTTGTATACATTAGGAACATTTTTTATACACGTTTAACATTTTTTAATTACATAATTAACATTTTTTAAACATATTTTTTATGCCTACTTTTTTTGCAAAATTAATTAGCCCACAGCAAGCTAATTAGCTCCAGTCGGCCCACAGTGGGCCGACAGGACCCAATCGGCCCACAGTGGGCCGACAGGGGCCAGTCGGCCAGCTATAGGCCGACTGGAGTCCAATCGGCCTGCTGTGGGCCGACTAGGCCCAGTCGGCCTGCAGCGGGCCGACGGTGTATTATTTTAAAAAAAAATTACCCAGCGTAATATTTATGAAAATTAATTAAAAAATGTATTATTTAAAAAAAATTAGCCTAAATCCACCTCTACAAATTCACATATCTTCCCAAACCAACAGAGAGCAACCCAAAACACTTTTTCCGCCGCAAGTTTTGGTTCTTCCGTGATCCCATCTTGAGGTTTTTTTCGGTACTCTACCAGAGGTGGAATCGATCACTGAGGGCTTCTACATCATCCTTTCGATGATGCATGAGTAGTTCACCACAACGCCACCCCTTGAGGTCCCTCGTAGCACTCACCCCGGCCCCCGGCAGCAAGGCCCCACGACCGACATCTACTTGAGCCTGCAACTACTGAAGTTGCTCAAAGGCTGCAAACAAGGAACACAACGGGACAATCAAACACACAATCATTGTCAGCAACAACCAGCTCCAGGTTAGACAACTCACACCAGACATCTGTCGTTGACCTCTGTAAGCGGGCAAACCACCCTTTCTCCACCACGGCCTGCCATTCCAATTCCTGGACCCGCAGATCTAGCTGTTCAGCGCGGCTCACGAAGATCTTTAACAAGCCTCAAGTACATTGATAACCAATCCAGTTAAGGCTCGGGGGCTATTGGAAGGGGCAAGACTATCTCACCTTTCTTCCGGCCTCCAACGCTCGGCGGAGATCGGAGATGCAGGATTGCACAAACCGACCGGAGGGACAACTTAGTTGAAGAGTAGCTTCCAAACGACGCATCATTGGGAATCTTCCTAAAATGGCCCTAAGTGGCGCGATCGATGGATCGGGGGTACTGTTCTTCCCGTCAAGAGAAGCATCCCCTCGTGACCCTGAAGCATGGGGCGGCCACTCTCCTAAAGGGAGCAAGATCGCGGGCGACTGAGGTTCCCGACGGCTTGCAATCCTCTTTTTGTCCGCAACCTTGGGTTTCTGCGACGAGATAATAGTGGACCCGCCTTCGGAAGACCTATAAGAAGTAACGGGGCCTTGCCGAAGGCCCCAGAAAGGTTAGAAGATGGCGCTGGGCCACCAGATCTACCGTCCCTGTCGAGCATGATGAGGTAAGAGCACGACGTCGAGTGTGCGGCCTTTGCCATCGGGGAGTCGTCCAACGATCCGCTGGGCCTTTTCTCTTTTCTCCTCTCCTCCGACGCCGTGACGTCTACATGCACAGCTCCCGGAAGGACTTCGGAGCCCGTGTCACACGGAGCCCCGATCGCGGCGGGCCAGTAGCTGGCATCTGAGATATGCCCGTGCTGAACAACATACAATACTACATCAGGACCTCTCGGTTGGGGAGGGTTGGACACAAGGCCATCGAAAGCATGCAAAATAAGCATGGTTATAAAACATCTATGGAGCGAATGCATCATTAATCCGTACGACGCCTTACCTGCGATCGGGGGTTCTGCAGGCTGAAGGGCTCATAGGTGACCCCATGTGTATATCACCAAGAGGTAGGCCGGTCACGAAGCTCATACGAGCCTCAACTTCGCTTTCAGGGAGTTCCCTCCGAAGGAGGCGATTTTGGTCATCCAGGCCTCGATACTCAAACATGAGGGACACCCTAGAAATAAGGGGAGGAATGCTCCTCTCCATCCATGTCTTCACGAGCTGGTTGCCGGCCAAACCCCTTTCACACATCTTGAAAACCGCCTGGATCAGGTAGCCGGTCTTGGGTTCAAAGACCGTCTTTGAGCTCCACCCTGGGGTTGGGTGGCATGGAATGTTGGAGAAGACTGGCAGCCCAACCTCACGATGCCCCCGGGCAATGTCGGTAGCATAGAACCATCTGCGTTCCCACGACTCTGGACCATCGATAGGTGGGACCTCAAAGAAACCCGCGTTCGGGCGAGGTCAAAGCTCTTTGCTGGCACAGGAGGGGACCTTGCCCGTCTTCAGGCGACGGATTACCTCAAAGAAATATCTGAAGAGGTCGAAGTGGGGCAGAATTCCTAGGAAGCACTGGCAGAAAATTATAAAACAAGACGAATGTAGTACCTTGCTTGGAGTCAGATGATGCAGCTGAAGCCCATAGTGGGTAAAGGACACCTCGAGTGAATGCGCTCGAATTGAATCAGAGCCCACGGAAGAGGAACACCACATGAACCACCAGGTTCTAGAGCAATGGGCGCGGTACCTCCTCATCCTTATCAGGCGCTAACCACGACATTGAAGATTTTTTTCGGCAGCCACCCCAATTCCACCAACCGCTCCAAATCGCTCCTGGTAATCGAAGATTTTTTCTAGTCGCCGGTCCACTATGGTGCGGTGCTGGGGCGATCGGATGAAGAACTGGCTGGGTGATCCTCTCGGAGACGACTAGAGGAGACGGTGACCTTTCGCGTCAACAACTCTAGACGCGAGGCGACAACGACGGAAAGCGAGCATGAATGATGGGGGTCGCTTGATGACCCACAAGTATAAGGGATCTATCGTAGTCCTTTCGATAAGTAAGAGTGTCGAACCCAACGAGGAGCAGAAGGAAATGATAAGCGGTTTTCAGCAAGGTATTCTCTGCAAGCACTGAAATTATAGGTAACAGATAGTTTTGTGATAGGATAATTTGTAACGAGCAACAAGTAACAAAAGTAAATAAAGTGCAGCAAGGTGGCCCAATCATTTTTGTAGCAAAGGATAAGCCTGGACAAACTCTTATATAGAGAAAAGCGCTCCCGAGGACACATGGGAATTATCGTCAAGCTAGTTTTCATCACGTTCATATGATTCGCGTTCGGTACTTTGATAATTTGATATGTGGGTGGACCGGTGCTTGGGTGCTGTCCTTACTTGGACAAGCATCCCACTTATGATTAACCCCTATTGCAAGCATCCGCAACTACAAACGAAGTATTAAGGTAAACCTAACCATAGCATGAAACATGTGGATCCAAATCAGCCCCTTACGAAGCAACGCATAAACTAGGGTTTAAGCTTCTGTCACTCTAGCAACCCATCATCTACTTATTACTTCACAATGCCTTCCTCTAGGCCCAAATAATGGTGAAGTGTCATGTAGCCGACGTTCACATAACACCACTAGAGGAGAGACAACATACATCTCATCAAAATATCGAACGAATACCAAATTCACATGACTACTAATAGCAAGACTTCTCCCATGTCCTCAGGAACAAACGTAACTACTCACAAAGCATATTCATGTTCATAATCAGAGGAGTATTAATATGCATATAGGATCTAAACATATGATCTTCCACCAAATAAACCAACTAGCATCAACTACAAGGAGTAATCAACACTACTAGGAACCTACAGGTACCAATCCCAGACTTAGAGACAAGAATTGGATACAAGAGATGAACTAGGGTTTGAGAGGAGATGGTGCTGGTGAAGATGTTGATGGAGATTGCCCTCTCCTGATGAGAGGAACATTGGTGATGACGATGGCGATGATTTCCCCCTCCCGGAGGGAAGTGTCCCCAGCAGAACAGCTCTGCCGGAGTCCTAGATTGGTTCCGCCAAGGTTTTGCCTCGTGGCGGCGGAGTCTCGTCCCGAAAGCTTGCTTATGATTTTTCTTCGGACGAAAGACTTCATATAGCAGAAGATGGGCACCGGAGGGCCAACAGAGGTCCCACGAGGCAGGGGGCGCGCCCCTACCCTCGTGGCCAGGGTGTGGGCCCCTTCTGGTATTTCTTCCGCTCAGTATTTTTTATTATTTCCAAAAATAACTTTCGTGGAGTTTCAGGACTTTTGGAGTTGTGCAGAATAGGTCTCTAATATTTGCTCCTTTTCCAGCCCAGAATTCCAGCTGCCGGCATTCTCCCTCCTTATGTAAACCTTGTAAAATAAGAGAGAATAGGCATAAGTATTGTGACATAATGTGAATAACAGCCCATAATGCAATAAATATTGATATAAAAGCATGATGCAAAATGGACGTATCAACTCCCCCAAGCTTAGACCTCGCTTGTCCTCAAGCGGAAGCCGATAACGATAAATATGTCCACATGTTTAGAAGTAGAGGTGTCGGTAAAATAAAATACGGACATGAGGGCATCATGATCATTCTCATAACAGCAACATATATGGATATTGTCATATGATCTCTTATGCTCAAGTAATAATCTATTCACAATGCAAAGTATGAATCAGAAACTTTATTGAGAACCAACAAACTATAATCTCAGTCATTGAAGCAATTGCAATTTATCATAACATCAGAAAGAGTATATGTCAGAGCTTTTCAGCAAGTCCACATACTCAACTATCATTTAGTCTTTCACGATTGCTAACACTCACGCAATACTTGTGGTTACGGAGTTTTAATCGGACACAGAGAAAGATAGGGGCTTATAGTTTCGCCTCCCAACCTTTTACCTCAAGGGTAATGTCAACAATAATAACTCATGCTAACTTACATCCAATTAGATATATATATATATATATATATATATATATATATATATATATATATATATATATATATATATATCAGGATCTTTCCAACATACTGTGCTTGCCAAAGGATAAAATGTAAAAAAGGAAAGGTGAAGATCACCATGACTCTTGCATAAGGTAGAAGATAAACATAAAACATAGGCCCTTCGCAGAGGGAAGCAGAGGTTGCGATGCGCTTTCAAGGTTGGATGCACAAAATCTTAATGCGAAAGAACGTCACTTTATATTGCCACTTGTGATATGAACCGTTATTATGCAGTCCGTCGCTTTTATTTCTTCCACATCACAAGATCGTATAAAGCTTATTTCCTCCACACCAATCAATCATACATATTTAGAGAGCAATTTTTATTGCTTGCACCGATGACAACTTACTTGAAGGATCTTACTCAATCCATAGGTAGATATGGTGGACTCTCATGGCAAAACTGGTTTTAGGAGTATTTGGAAGCACAAGTAGTATCTCTACTTGGTGCAAAGAATTTGGCTAGCATGAGGGGGAAAGGCAAGCTCAACATGTTGGATGATCCATGACAATATACTTTATCTCAAATATAAGAAAACATAACCCATTACGTTGTCTTCCTTGTCCAACATCAACTCTTTAGCATGTCATATTTTAATGAGTGCTCACAATCATAAAAGATGTCCAAGATAGTATATTTATATGTGAATCCTCTCTTTCCTTATTACTTCCTATTAATTGCAACGATGACCAAAGCTATGTTTGTCAACTCTCAACAACTTTTAATCATCATACTCTTTCTATGTGAAGTCATTACTCTCTGTAAGATCAATATGATCTCTTTGTTTCTTTTTATTCTTTTCTCTTTTCTTTTATTCACTCAAGATCAAAGCAAGACAATCAAGCCCTTGACTCAACACTAATCTTTATTATATATAGCTCACGGACTCGATTACAGAGAAGGATCATAAAGCAAAACTCAAACTAGATCATACCAAAACTTTATTCTACTAGATCAAGATACTACTAATGGGATCGAACTAAGAAAACGGTAAAGATAGGAGAGTGATGGTGATACGATACCGGGGCACCTCCCCCAAGCTTGGAAGTTGCCAAGGGGAGTGCCCATACCCATGTGGTTATGTATCCTTCCTCGGAAGTGGTGGTGATGGGGTTGTTGATGAAGTAGGCTTGTCGTCCATCTTCCAAGGCATGGGCTCACCATCATAGAAGGATGATCGAGTCTCCGGGATCCTCAAATCTGCAGCCAAACTCATTCTCTTGAATCTATATTCATACTCACAGTTTTGGTTTTGCAGGTCATAGATTTGGGCTTGGAGGTGCTCGATTTTCTCGTGGAGCCTGAAGATGGTCTCCCCAATGTCCTTGGCATCCAGCTTGTGGTTGTTGGTGAATTCCGCGATCATCATGTGATTGGAATCAAGTCCACGCTCCACCATCTCCTGGCACTTGAAAACTTGTTGCTCCATTGCCTCGAGCCTTGTCTCCACGCTTCCGGTCTTCCTCGGTCCCTCAACATCGCGGATGTGTAGCACCCCCTCATGCATCTCAATGGTTTGAGGGTGTTGCAGCACCTCCGCGAGGTAGGGATTGATGACCTTCTCGAAGAACTTGTCCTTGGGGGCACTTGGAGACGTCATGATGATCTAGATCTGTCAGAAAAACAGCTTGAAACAAGAACAGAGGATATTTGCGTGATACAGAAGTCAAACCCTTCGGGAGATTATATAATGAATTTTTACCGACCAAAATACGTATTGTGCAAGAAAACGCAGTCCGGAGAGCACACGAGGTGCCCACGAGGTAGGGGCGCGCCCAGTAGGGTAGGGCGCGCCCTCCACCCTCATGGAGGCCTCGTGTCCTTCCCGGACTGCTTCTTATAGAATTCCTATGAAATATGGAGGGTAAGAACCAATCCTATGTAGCAATAGGAATCCATTCCTACGAACCAAAGGGCTATAAAGGAAAATTTCCTTTGAAATATGGAGGGTAAGAACCAATCCTATGTAGCAATAGGAATCCATTCCTACGAACCAAAGGGCTATAAAGGAAAATTTCCTACAAGAATCCTATCCTATAGAATTCCTATGAAATTCCTCCAAAACAAAGGAGGCCTCAGACGTTCTGTTTGCTGGTCCAATATTTTTCTCTAAAAAATATGAAGAAAGAGAGTAAAGTCATATTGTGTCGTATCTGGGATACTATGGCTCTTGAGCTATTTCGATCCGAGGCAAAAATAAAATAAAGTAAAATCACTGGACGACGCCTCCCACTGCATGCAGCCGGTGTCCCAAAGTCGTTGTCGATGTCCGCACCCCACCCTGGCACCAAGGCATGCTAGACCACCGCAGCCGCGGATCCTAGGCATGCCAAATAATGGTAGCACCACCACACTAGATCCTAGTGGCAATATGGATGCAAAGTCGAACGTTCCCATGCCTCGCGTGCTCCCAGAACACTGCTCAACCTTGGTCTCCTCCGTTGCCCACTCAGATGCTGCACAAGTTTACTTTTGATATTCTAGACAAATTGAGAACTGAGAAACACCGCTGTGACTCTCGCTGCTAGTACAATAGCAAAAGACGAGTGATGCTACTTTGGCATGAAACCAACTCTTTGACTCCTTATCTGATTGATCAAATCCAGCCTCCCATGTGGCTTTGCGGGTGTGATATACCTTCATGCGTCATCATACGGATATCTAGAATTGAACACTTCAGTTTTTGGGAAGCTAGAGTCTCGACAGTGGATTCATTTTTGGAGAAGTCCATATACAAAGTTTAGCTAGGAAGTGTGGGTTTGCATATCGTTTCCATGGGAGTGTGTGGGTGGATTACCACTGAGGGATTTCACCGAGGAGTAATGTTATGGTGGTCTATCTCCAAGGAGTTGAAAGAGAAGGGAGATATTAATTTTTGCAGTTCTAGGAATGGAAGACTGGATCTCGGATGTTGAGGAAGTGAAACTACTCGAGGATGTCAAGAAGAAGATGGAAGATGGTGTGGTGGAGGCACCAGATTGGCTACCAGATGGTTGGATCATGGAGGTTAGACGTGGTGACGATGGTGCCCTCTATCAGGTATGTTATATACAAACAAACATGATATTAAATATATTTAACATGTGTTCGTGCTCTATATTTTTTAGTTTTTTTATTGTTTTAATTATTGGAAATATCTGATATTTCTCCTTGCTTTTGTTTATTTCCAGTATTTCATTTCTCCAGTGTCAGGGGCAAAATTCACGATGAAGTCCAAGGTCCTGGACTACCTTTTCTCTGAGATGGATGAGCACTACATAGAAGCCAATTATTCTGTTGCTGATAGCATGCTTTCTGTATGTTTTGTTAATATAATGTAGTCATTATGTATATATATATATGTGTGTGTGTATACATATAACATTCCATATCCCTGATCCATCTGTTGATATGTCATGATATGCAGAAGTCACATGAATGGCTTCCAAAGGGGTGGTTGGTCGAGATCAGAGCTGGCGGCGAGAATATGGACAAGATGTACAAGGTAGCCTTTTCACCTTTTTCCTTGCAAGTACTCTCTCTATTCATAATGAATGACTTCCAAGAAAATGTCAATCTAATCTAAGTTTTCTTTCATGAAAATATTTTTCATAATTACTAATTTGTTCCCATGAGTATCCAAGCCTTTAACTGGATATGTTATCATGTCATATGCGAAGTTATTAAATTATGCTCATCTTCGATGGTATAGATGTGATTATTTAATTGGAATACAAAAGTGCCACCAAAATCTATTAGTTTCACTTTGGTAGTTTCCTAGCTCAAACAATGCTTATTTGTATTTGTCTATTGGAGAGGAGATGAAGAATCGTCACCAAAGGTTCACATCTTTCCTCATGCGTTATAACATAAAATGCACATCATTTCTTTATCACACCAGAATTATAAATTGTATGTCCATCTTTTTACCAATACTAAGTTTTCCAAAAAAATGCTCATAATAAAACTATTGTCTATCTAGTATAACAAAGTGAGGACGGTAATAAAATCAGGAAAGAAATCATTTGTTGTCTAAAATTGCTAATTCACTGGAAATTAAAAGTGACATGCAAAAAATGTTAATATTGGTAGTGTCCAACGATGTATTGTCGAATGGCCCCCCAAAAAGCTTCATTTATATGTACATAATTTAAAAATGATCACCAACCGTTGATATATAGTAACTTATGTTATTTTTGAATCTTTTAGGAATTCCAAATATTCTTTTATGCTCACAACCATTATAATTTTCATGAATAACCCTCAGTTTGGTCAAGATTAGACATGAACATGTTTGCCAGATACATTCCTAGGATTAGTTGATTTGCTTTGAGAACTAATTTTGCAATATATTTTCGGTCTCTCTCGCTCCCCCTGTGTGTAAGGTAACTTTGCACACATGTGTAAGCTATACAAAAAAACAAACAATCAACGATTAGAGTTAGCTACCTTCATTAGCCCCATAAAAATAATTATTAAGGATCTCAAGCATATAATTTACTCATGTCAAGTTGCCAACAAATAACTTTAATTTGATTGTAAATTCTTGCACGATTATTAATTTACAGTTTTATGTTTCTGCGGCAATGGGAGTACGATTGTTTTCTAAAGAAGATGTACTACTCTATGTTAAGGAAGGGAAGATCTCCAGTTGTGATATTAATGGACAATGCGACACAAACTCTCGAGATAATGTGTATTTCTTGCTATCACTAAATAAATAATTTTTTATGTACACCAAGGTTTGACTTTCCAAAGCTAATATGTTTCCTTGTTTTATAGATCCTTGCAGAAGTGGAGTTCAACCCATCTGAGCTGCCACATGGCTGGGTGAAGGAATTGGAATACAGAAAAACATTGGAACGAACAAGGAAAGACCAGGTAAATAAAAATGAAAACCAAAATCACTCCATTGTTTTTCGATCAAATATTTTCATAGTCCTAATCATTATTAATTATACAGTACTACACGGACCCTATTAGCCATTGTGCATTCAGGACATTGAAGTCTGCACTTCACTACGTTCAAACGGGAAAACTTACAAAACGATCATTTGTTCAAAGGACAAGTGTAGATGAATTGTACAATTTTGAGAAGTCTGTTGATCTGGTAACTAAGCATTTCAAGATTATGTATTATGAGTAATTTTCGTACATCATTTCATTTTCTCAAAATTAATGTGTCATTCTAAGAACTTCACTTGTCTTAGAAGAACATACATTGGTATTCCCATTAGCATTTATACTCTTTAAAATTTAATTTATATCTTTTTATAAACTGCCATTCTAATTGTTCAAAATTCTCCACTTTATGTGAAAATAATAAGGTATCCTAAAATTTGCAAGTGGAATATTTTTTGACTTAGTTTCCATATAATTTGATTTTGTGTTATTCTTGAAATAATTAGACCAGTTAAACTAGCTTAAGTAGGATTGTAGGTTCTTTACTTGATTCGTGTTATTGAAGGAGGGTCATAGTGATAATGCTACATAATTCTTGCGGATTCCACCCTTCTACCTCTCATTATGTAGGAAATTATGTGATCACTCTAATTTCACATTTTCATTTATTCGTGAAAGATTAATGTGCGATTAGTGTAGTTTTCATATGCTACGCATGTGCTATATCGAGATGATCGTCCTTGCATTTTTTTCTTTGTTTTGCAATCCTATATTTCAAAGTTGCCATCACATCATATAAATGCGTGCATTCCCGACTAATTCTGCAATTATCTATCAACCTATTAGGCAATAAGGTGTAGCATAGGTTTTGGTTCATAACCACACCAAAAATGGAACATTTTGGTTTTGTTGTATCTTTGGGTATACCTTACTGTTTTCTGTTAAACAAAATATCATCGGCTGCAATATAATAGTGTTTTTATTGTTTCCAAGTGTGCGCAACTTAATGTTCCTCTATTTTTTGAGTACACACTGAACTAATTTTTTTTTTGTTATGTACATGAGAAACACATTTTTTGAAAAACAAAGGCATGACTTTGGTCTACCTGTATGTTAGACCATACATGGAAATGATGAATTTTCGGTTTCTTTCACTAGCGTGTCAATTGTTTTAGGCAACTTTGTAGAGCTTACTAACTTGTTATAAGACCCATCATAACATGCCAACTTGATATCTTAATGTGGTGGCTGAAAATAGCCCAGCTCTTAAAACATATGCTTTTTATGTAGTCTGTGTTATGATATTGTGTATATCATATATAATTTGTTGAAAATGTGTCCAACTATTTGAATTGTTAGCTTTATCAACAAATGGATTGCATTAACATTATTAAACTTCCAAAATTCTAATATGTAAGTAAATTATGTTTATGGATATTTGGTATTTATTTTTAATTGTTTCTTTTTGCAGCATGAGAGTTTCCGCAAAAGGCTTATGAAAAATGTGATGACTAATACATCTCAAGCAAGTCCGTCGATACCTAGAAGATTAAAAATTGGGAAAAATATAAATCTCAATGAGCGAAATTTTAGTGTTTGTAAGTTCATTCTCTCATCATTGCTATGGTATTTATATATACATGCATGTGTTTCACATTTTTTTCCTTTAGGTTCTGCCATCCAATCTAGCCAAGTTATATATAAATACTTTACACTGTTATTGAGGAGAAATAGAAATAGCATGTGCTAGTATGAAATATGTTAGTGCACAAGTAGATAAATGACGAAAACAAATACTCATTCATACTACTACATAATCTTGTGGGTACTTAGTTTTTGTTGTGTGCTTATTTGCACTCCTCTGTTTTGTGTGAGATTGCTTTACCTGAGCGTGTTTACATTTGTTTGCTCTTTTTCTATCTTAGAATGTCCATTAGTTAGAAAGCTACAAGTAAACTACAATCTTTTTCAAGTTGCTTAATGACTTTATACGCAATTTTCCCAAGCTTTGGAAAGCGTTCAAGATACTTTGATTTATATAACTGAATAAATGTATGATATACATAGTTTATATTTATGTGAGATTTAGAAAATGAACACTAACAACTGAATCAAACATGGATCTTTCAATTGATTTGTCAGTTTTGCACATCAACGTTCAAGTATATTTGCAAGCAATTTTGTAATTAGTTTTGAGTAATTAAAAATTATGTTGGTTTTCTTGAAAACCATATTGGTGCATATGTAAAACTTTAAAGAACATATTAAGATATATGAAATATTTCTCCTCCGCCCCTAATACCAATTGCTTGTACTCTTTTCCGAAAAGCTTAAAACATAATGAAAATAGTTAGGATTTCTTTGCAAAATTATAGAATGCACAAGGCTATAATACATGGAGCTAGTCTAAGGATCATATTTGTATTTCTTTCATAATAACTTCTGGTTTATTTGTTACAGATGGGGACAACAACACCTCTACAAACTTAGATTCACCAGATGAGAACCAAAAAATCAAGAAGAAAAGCATGAAGGCTAATGGGAAAGAAGCATACTCCTCCAAAACTATAAGGCGTCCAACAGGGAGGCCATCTGAAGTAGCGACGCAAACTGATGGAGACATATATGTGGAATAAGAATAGACGGTGAAAACAAAAAATGACTAGGTTTCAGAGGGAAAACAAACATGGGACTAGGCAATGAATAAATGGTTGGCACATTAAACCAGGATCTAAACTATATAAAGCACCAATGGAAGTTACAAGACATATTTGGCCATTATTTGGTATTTCTTTTGTTTTATTTATTAGTATGAAGTTTAGTCGGTCTTTAGAATAAACGGGGGATATGATCCCCTAGACTTAATTGGGTTGAATGATTGTCGAATACCTCAATAAATTATGTTAATATGTTCCTTTTGTGCATGAGGTTTGGATCAGAGGAAATTTGAGGCAAATGTATATGTACGGTCGTACTCAAAGAAGGTTAGACATCTTTGATCCTTTTACCTGTTATTATTACAGCTTTATGTACACAAGTTGTGGCAGATCACATGCAAAAGAAAGTTGTTGTGCTAATGATAAAGTATGTACATACAAAATGGGAACCTACATGCCCTTGGAAGATAATAGAACCACAATGAGAGATATTTGTAGGTACGGTACACGTTATGCGTGTTGCATATGCCGGTTTGCAGCTTGCAGTAAACAGAAATCACAAAAACTTATCGTTAGAGAGACACTGGACGATAGAGAAACTGTCTCTCACAACATTCTAACAGAGCAGTGTGCATAGGAATGCATCAGATGCATTGGCACGAAACATGTATGTAGGGTTCTTAATGTAGCAATTCAAGAGTTGAGACTCTGTGCAAAAGTTTGAAGAAGAAAGCTTTTATGTGGTATCCAATATCTCAAATAGCTTTCGAGAAATTGAAACAAGCCAGGGCAACAACTCCAGTAATGGCCCTCCCTGACTTTAGCAAACATTTTTTGTATTGAAACAAATGCCTATGATACTAGCATTGGAGTAGTGCTCAGCCAAGAAGGAAATCCATCTAATTAGAAAGTGAGCATTTCTGAAAAGGAGGTTATGGCCATTACTGTGGTAGTGGATAGGCCTTAGAGGCCTTTTGTTATAAAAACATGTCATAAAGCCTTTATTAGCTGGACAGACAAGAATTAATTATTGATTTAAAAAGAGGCCATGCGAAAATTAGTGGGCTTGTAGTTCACTTTTCAGTATAAAGAAGATTCTAAAAATAAGGCAACACATGCCCTTTCTAGAGTGGGACATGTGTTTGCTTTACCAACAGTTTCTTCAACTCAACCAGTTTGGATAGAAGAAATTATAAACTTGCAATGAACCCTGATGAAGAGTCTGAATATTCTTTGGAAAATGGCCTTTTGAAAAATCTAGGTTGGATTTTGGTAGATGTAAATCCCGGCCTTCAGGCAAAAATCGTTGAAGCATTAAATTCATCTCAAGTGGGGGGGGAGGCATTTTCTGAAAGCCAAGAAACTTACAAAAGTGGGGGGAGGCATTTTTAGTGGGCAGGGATTAAAACTACAATTAATTTTTTTAATAACTTTGTTCAACAGTGTTAGATTTTTCAACAACCAAAACATGAGCATTGTAAGTATCCTGGATTGTTGTATCCTCAACATATTCCCAAGGACATGGGAAGCCATTTCTATAGATTTTATCAAAGGGTTGCCTGAGTCTGCTGACTATTTTTCTATACTTGTTGTGGTGGACAAATATATACCAGGTAGAGTCCCTTTATACCCTTGAAATACCCCTTCAGTGTTGCACATATATCACATTCCTTTTTTATCGACCATTGTCAAGTTACATGGTATTGCATACAATTACCTCAGATAGAGACAAAATATTTACTAGCAATTTTGGAAGAAATTATTCAAAATGTGGGTCACCAAGCTTTACATGTTTACTGCTTATCATCGTCAAATGGATGGTTAGACTGATAGAGTTAACCAATGTTTGCAAATGTATTTGAGGCGTGATGTACATGGCACTCCCAAACAGTGGGCTCACTGGTTACTCTAAGTAGAATTCTGGTACAATACAACCTTTCTTTCTTCACTGGAGTGTACTCCTTTGAAGCCATCTATGGGCATGAGTCCATTATGGGAACTGCCACAACCCCTCCATAATGCACATGCCGAGTTGGGTAATTGTCTCCAAGAGAGTTTGTTGAAATTTGATGTTGATAAGAATAGAACATTCAGAGAGTTTGTTGTGGGAGATTCACTATATCTAAAACTTCAATTCTATGGAGAGACTTGTGTGGTCAACAAACCTTTTTCCAAATCTCTCCATGAAGCTCTTTAGACCCTTTACCATTCTGGAAAGAATTGGTCTAGCTCCTTATCGACTGGCGTTACCAGCTAAAAGCCTGGTTCACCCCGTGTGCCATGTTTCTCAATGTAACACTCATGTTTCAAACCACAGTCTAGTATTCACTAATGTGACTGAACCACCATTGTTAGACATACACAATGTCATTCCAGAAGAAGTTTTGGAGAGAAGGCTGATCAAGAAACACAATGGATCCTTATTACAAGCGCTCACTCATTGGGCTAGTTTACGTGCAGAATCTGCTACCTGGGAAAACCAAGAGACAGTCTGACGGCTGTCATCACTGCAACCCTGGAAGAGGTTCAGAGCTGACAGACCTTTTTTTTTGAGAAACATGTGTAATTTTATTCATATACTCATAACAATTACAGATACGCAGACTTGGATTTAAGATCCAAGAAAATGCAAAGTAACTCCTACGACTAAGGATTACAACGAAATCCTTTGGAAACACCTTCTTCGTGGTATCAACCTCTCCTACAAGAAATACTCTAGAGGCTTTGGTACAGAGGCTGCAATTGAAGTGGAGCAACGATGTTGTCGCTCTTTGAGTCGCCCATCCGAAAAGAAAAGATGAGAAGAGGCAGTGAGAGTCTGTGTATGGATTCAGATACGAATGGGCCAGTGTGTGTTGTGTTGCGTGGGCCTTGGGCCTTGTAAGTAAGTGTGGGGCTCACCCGTCGGGCCCATGGGCCAGAAGTGTGTGGGATACAAGTCGAACCACTCCACTGATGCGGGCTATCCAAGAAATGAAATCAGTCGTCCCCTGCCTTCGTCTCCCCTCTCCTTCCCTTCGACTGCGACCTCGATTTTGAATTCTCTCTTCCGTCCTCAATTCTCCACGAAACCCTAGCCTCCGCCGACCTCCGCCACCGCCACCACCACCACCGGCCGGCCATACGCCGCGGCGACTACCCTCCAAGAAGCTGCCCGTCCAGGCCCAGATCGAGCCCCCGCCTCCCCGCCGAGCGCCGCACCGCCGCCGCGGGAGCCAGGGAGCGCCGTCCCCGGTCGCCGCGCGCGGCCGGCCGTCGCCGCCAGGGACTCTCAGTCCTGAGGTACCGATTTCGAATCCCCCGGCGGGCTGGGTTGGGTTGGCCCGGTTCGTGCGCCTTGGTCTCCCGCACGCAAGGTTTCGTTAGGGTTTACTCATGGGCTGGGATCAGGCGCCCGCAGCCGTGGATTTCCTGATCTGTATGCTGTAATTTCACCTCGATCGCGTCGCACGCTTGCTTGTTGTTGCGAATTTGTTTTGCTCGCGTCGTCTGATTTGGCCGTGGTTTGCTTGGTTCCATTCAGTTGGTCGCCGTCGGTCAAGCACCTGAGACCTGATCTTCCATGGATCTCTTTGTTGGAATGCTTCCGTACAGGCGATTGGGTTAGGTCAGCTGCCGCAAGTCTTGCAAATGTGTCACTAGTATTGCTTTGTCCCAGCATTTTCCCGAGTTAAGTTATCTGACGACCTAAGCTGTATGCATTGCTTGTGGAAGATGATCTCTGAATGCTGAGACCACGTTTGGCCCAATGTATATGATACAGTTGCATTGCACCTGTTACTTCTAATCTGCCATTAATTCAAATATGCTTACAAGGGGCTAGTCATACCTAGCATTTCTCAGACTAGGCTAAGTCTGATCTGGTTGGTATGCTCTTGCTCTCAGCTAGCAGCCTGTTCCAGTTGACTCATTTTAATTACTACTGCATAGCATTTCAGACCTTGGCATAAGTTACACTTGACAAGAGTATCTTGCACAAATTCTGTCTTCTGTGTTACTGTTCATTTCTAAATCTGGTCCCAGTCTCAGGCATGGTTTATAGTCTCATATATATTGTATTTATACATCTCTGTGGAGCTTAATTTGATCCTAAATAAAAGATGCTTTAACATTGGTGGAACCTTACCTAATGCTCTTGTTCTCCTGTTTACCAGCTTCAGCTCTAGTTAATTTGGTCTATTGTTATCCCAGAAGCTGCAATGACGGAGATCAAGCTGCCGAATATCCAGAAAGTGAGTAGCAACTTCCTTCCTGTGCTAAATTGTAGGATGTGCTTCCTGTTTCAGGTTTAGCTGTTCCCTCACACTAGTGCTATTTTAACAACTCATGCTTTATGATGTTTCTAGGCTACATCAAGTGATCACTGGAGTTTGGCCAGCAACCAGTATCCATCTGGTAAATTTCCTAAGGTATCAATTGGCATACTTCATACAAGGTCAAGTTCTGCTGCTGCTGCTGCTGCCCCTGCATTCGAGAGGAACCTGTCTCAGAGAACTGATGGAAGATCTAGACCCCCGAAGGCGGATAATGCTTCACTCCGGGTCTCACAAGAAGCTGCAAACCATGGTGGATCTGCTACAGAGGCACCTGAAGCCGCCCATGTTAGGGTTTCTCTGTCACAACTTGATGACCATGCACGTGAGCAAACCGGAACCTTTTCCTTTGGAACAAGAAAAGAACAAGGCAGCCAGCTTGACCAACTGCAGAAGACATCCTTCGTCAATTCACAAGGAAAGCGCCAAGTGGAATCTGCAGATAAGACCAAGTCCAACAGCGAAGTGCTCAGGATGAAGCTGCGGGGGATCCTTGGTACATCACAAACCAAGCAGGCTGTTGCTTCACCAAACCCTGAAGACATTGAGACACCTGACCAACCTAAAAGTCTAGCAACCAATGGACCATCTTCAGGGATCAAGAAGGTTTACACGTCACGTTTTCCTGATATTATCAAGACACCTGATCTGCTCAACTGTCAAACAGCTACCTATGCAAAGAGCAAACCATCCTCTGATCCAATTGAGTCAGATTCTGATACTCCACAAGTAGTTGAAGTGAGGCCTGTTACTCGCACCTTGGGTCGCAAGAAAGCACCAGCAGCCTCCAAGAAGCAGGATAAGAACCAGAGTGCAAAGAAACCATTGTCTACTTCACGTTCTGCACCCAAACAGAAAACACTGGACAATGTCTTTGTTTTTGATGAGAAATGCACACCCAAAACCGTGGGGAAATCTGCAAATGGTAACTCTCGCTGCTTGAGAAATCTTAGAAGCTCAAATAGGAAGGCTAAAGTAGAGCTTAAGAAGGTCCATTGTTCTGACAAGATTTCTGACAAGATCACACAGGATGCTAGGGAAGGACAGCTATCTTCTAGAAATGCAGCATCAGAGAATAAGGGAGAGAAAACCACCTCCTTTTCTTCATTGTCCCGAACTGGAAAAACTGCTGAGAGCCATTCTAGAAGCCCTACAACGGAGAAACGGCTGAATGGAATGGCTAAAGTTGGGCTTCAGAAGATGCAGTTGTCAGAGAAGTTGCTGCCCACGACACTGAATGAGGGTGAAGATAAGGTCTCTTCGCAGAATATTTCATCAAAAAGCAAGGAAAATTATTCTTCATTGCTGCACCGGAAGGAGAATTCTAATTTGAGCAAAGCTTCAGACAGAAGCCCTCAGGCACATAAACCAGCGGGGAATACTTTTAACTTGCCACCATCTGGCGCTGCTAGTCCATCACCTGAACCGAAAATGTATCCATGGGGCAACGAGGCAAGTCCCCAGATAAATGGTAAACCATCTGGCGCTGCTAGTCCATCACCTGAACCGAAAATGTACCCATGGGACAATGAGGCAAGTCCCCAGATAAATGGCAAACCATCTGGCGCTGCTAGTCCATCACCTGAAGCGAAAAAGTACCCATGGGAGAACGAGGCAAGCCCCCAGATAAATGGTAAACTGGGAGAGAAGTTTGCCAGTCCATTGGCAGACAGATTCAGAGACATGGGAGATGACTTTGCAAGTCCTACTTTTGCAACTAATGTAAATGGCTACCACACTAGAAGTAAAGTGCTACATGATGACACATACAGCCCCAAGTATCCAAAAAGTGTGAACAGGTCAAGATCAAGTTCCTTTGCTTCTGATCCAGGGTCTGAGCCATTGGTAGGCTTTCCACATCTATGAATCATTTCACAGCCATAGTAAATTTGTTTTGTCTATACTCATGTAACAGAGTAACTCCTATCTGTTTGTCACTCATTCATATACTGCTGATATCCAGGACGGGATGGATAAAACCTATGAGTTACCTAAAAGTGAATCTCCTAATTCTTCAGAAGAAAGAGAGAACAAAAAGCAACCATATCTTTCACCCATTTTGCCAACTGAAGATGAAATGGCTCAAACTTCTATTCCAAGTTTTGGGAAAGGTCAGAATATCAACTTTGCAACTTTCAATACACATTGATACTTTATACAAGCAAAACAATAGCTTCCTAGAGTATGTTTTGTTCCTTTCATATTTATTGCCACATTTGTAGAACTGAAGGTGACAGTGTTAGTTTACAGAGTACTACCCATTTTGTTCTGCATGAGGACAGTACTCATGTAGAACACATTCTTCTCTATGTATTTACATATATAGATCGATTGTTTCTCTATGCGTCCATTACCAGTTAAACACTATTGGCAGAGCTTCTGCCCTTTTCCTGAAAAAATATTTAAACATTGGGGGTCAGAGCATCCAGTAGCAAAGTAAAAAAAAGAGTTAGGCATTAATTGTGCATTTTGCCACTGCCTTGCGCTTTTCTAACCATAGTGTACGCTTAAGCGCAATTATGCGCTAAGCGTTTTGCTATCGCATAGAGCCTAGGCGCGCCTTTTTTTAACTATGTCCAATAGTCCTACTATTGCATCAGCTCTATTTCCACAGAATTTTCATAGCAATCATTGATCAATCACTATCAGTGCCAGACCCTCCAATAATCCTACTGTGGCTTTAAGGTTAGGGCTCTCCAAAGTACTGCCATGATTGCTGGTATGCTAAGATGATACACTCACTCTTAACTATTGTATGTAGTGCTTGCTCATGAGAAGCCATTCCAATGGAATAGAAGCAACATGTGGCATATTCTGTCATGTGCATGCATGCTACTTTAAATGCGTTTCATTACTGTGTTTTGATAAGTGCTTTAAGTTTAGGAATTTGACCACTCTAGTTCTGGAAAATTAAAAACGTGATCCAAGCTTTTCCCTCGTGCCGTTGGAGATGTATAAATTACATTGTCACATATGCAAAGATTGTTTACCTGTGATGTGTTACTTATTTGTAACTGCTTCTCCATGTGCAGGATATAGAACTCGCAGATGGCTTTCAGATGTAGACAGTCCTGATAAATCTCCTCCAGAAAATCTGGATAGGAAATCACATCTAAAAGAGGGTAAAAGAAGCAAACGGCGCTTACCTTCGCCTGTTCCTTTTGCCACTTCTGGTAAAGTTGATTACCTTCTTGCGTTGATTTAACAGTTGCAGTTTAGAGCTAATATGTCATTACTAATTCATTCAGGAACACAAGAAACTATAATGTCAGACAAAGAACCCGTGCAATGCCCAGATGACTACCTAAACAGGTCCGTTTTAGGTTGTATAAGAAATACAAATCTGATATTGTTGGTTGGTCCAATTTCATTTCTTGATTGTGAGCAGGGCTTTTGATGAGTTACTGCTGGTGCTGGGAAGGTTTCAAACCAAGATCAAGTCTGAAACAAGAAATAGAAGTTCTGAGATACTGGCAGGTACTGGAGAGATAATTCGCCAGCACCTCGAGGGAGTTGAGGTGCAGATGCAGGATGATGTGTAAGATCTTTACTGGTGTTACAAAGAAACTACATCTTATCTGCATACGCACACCTAATTGTATATATAGGCTTGTTAGAAGTATCATATATATTGAGGTGAAGCTATTTTTTGACGCATTCAACTGTACTTTCAGGGATAAGCTGGTCAATGCAGGAAAATCTAAAAGGAAGCGACTAAACTCAACATTTGAAGGTACAGTCTATATTGTGTCACTGCAGAAATTAATATTGTGAATCATGAGTTTTATGACAATGAGACCCATTTGTCAGAAACTGTTCAGAAAGCAGTATCTATATAGATGTGATGTACTGGTGTTTTGATACATTGTGCCACTCGTACTTCACCTATTTGGATTATTCAGCTCAGGCAACGTACTATTTCAATAAGAAGTAGAGTAATCATATAGGCATATAAAGTTAGTCATGATTGGATTCCTTTATGTTATGTAGGTCCAGCATATCCTAAACTTCAAGAAAACACAATAAGATGAATGCTTGCATATAAAAGACCCCTCCCTTAAGAAAGAACTAACCTTAAATAGGTTGATTTTGTTCTTGAATCACTTCCATTGTCTGAATACTGAATCATAAAATCAGTGCGATGAAAGATTAATTTGAGAAAAATTTAATGCACCACTTCTTTGAATCTGCCTGCAATTATCCAATCTGGTTTGGTTATTTCTTATTTACTATCTTCTGCTCTTTGGACTTTATACTGTGTATGCATATAGGGTTAGAGCCTGTTTGGTTGGAATGCTGACCATGCCACACCACAAGTTAGTTAGGTATATGACCAGGTTAGTTGCCTGTTTGGTTAGTAGAAGGCACACTTGTGGCAACATTCCTCTGTAAATACTTATACTTTACCTTGTCTTCTTGCATGTCCTGTGTTGTTTCTCTTGGAATAAATGTTAGTTACTCAAATGATATAACCTTGTCCTCTATGTCTTGTGGTTTCAGAGCAACAAGAACAGTTACGGGTTCTTCATGAGAAGTTTAAGGAGGAGGTTAACCAGCAGTTGCTTGGTTGCAAGAACTCTCTCGAGGAATTTGAAGCCTATCATGCAGAACTTAAGGCAGTAGCTGAGAAGCAAAGTAAGTTTTAACTTAAGACATTACACTTGCGGAATGCAAATGAAATACTTACTCGCCGCACTATTTATTACAAACTGATGCTCTGCATGGACTCCCAAAAATGTGGAATCATGTTAACCTTTGTCAAAACGGAGCCTTATGAAGTATCACCATTGGAGCACTTTGATTATAGATTGCAAGCTTTATGTCATATAACTGATCCAGGCACATAAGATTCCAACATTGTTTCATGCATGAAGTTTGTTGCTGAATAATGTGGTTAAATCGCATGTTCTTTTTAATTGAGAAGAATGATTGCCCAATCTCCATTGGCACATGATTAGAAGAAAGTCATCAGTGAAGTTTTTTATAATTTTGTTAAGTAATTATAGTTTTTGGCTCACTGTTATCATTGTTAAGAAGCAAATGGAATGAATCATCATACAGCGGCCACTAGAAGAAATCTGTTTAAATGCTTTGTTTCTGTCTCTAACCGCTTGGCCTTACCTTAATTACCACTGAACCATGGTGTACTTGTATGGTTGCATCAACAGAAGCATCACACAAGAAGCTCCTCCAACATGCCGAGAGCAGAGTTGGTTCTCAGCTCAACGATGCCGAAATCAAAATCGCGAAGGTTCAGAAGGTAAGGCAAACACTGTTCCCCAGGGAGGGATGCCGTATGTATCGATCAGACGCTAACCTTTTCAAATGAAAATGGTTTCGCAGAGAGCCCGGAAGAAGATGAATGGCCTGAAACATGTGCTCAAGGAGCTCATCACCGACACCGCAGATTGATCAATCTCACCTGCTCTACAGAAGTACTCCCTCTGTAAAGAAATATAAGAGTGTTTAGTGATCTAAACGCTCTTATATTTCTTTACGGAGGGAGTTGATAGCTAAGGCGAAACCTGTAGGGTATATATAGAAGGATGGTGCCAGAACGCATATCTGGTTCCTTTGCTTACAGTTTACAGTTTGAAGAACTATGCCAAGCAGTAGGAGGCTATCCGTAGTTACAATGCATACCGTTTCACCGTCTCTACCGTTTTGCGTCAGTGAATCGCTAACTTAACCGTGCCGCGTTTCTTTAAATGAATAATGTCCTGGTATTGTTTCTTGTTTCCAGACTGAGTAATGTAATGATCAAGTACAGAGTCGCAAATGCTTAAGTTAGATTTGCTGCCATGTGAATGTGATGGTTTAAATCAAGTGTACTCGTCTGGTGACATATTTGATTTCTTTCTGCCAATGCTCTTTTTCTTCGAGCTTTTGTGCATGAGATTTGGATTGGAGGAAATTAGAGGCAACTGTTTACCTGTTATTATTCCAGCTGTATGTACCCAAGTTGTGGCACAGTAGATGCAAAAGCAAGCTGCTACGCCGATGATAAAGTATGTCGTACATGCAAAACAGGAACCTACCATGCCCTTCGCAGATAACAGAACTGCAATGAGAGATTTTCTCTTTTTTTTTTGGAATAGTTTGGATGCGATGAGAGATATTGGTAGGTATGGCACACGTTATGCGTGTTGCATGTTCCGGTTTGCAGCTTGCAGGAAGCAGAAATCACAAAACTTGCCGCCAGACACGGGTTGATAGAGAAACCGTCTCTCGCAGCATTCTGACCGAGCATTGTGCATAGGAATGCATCAGATGCATTGGCACGGAACATGTATGCGCTTCAAGAGTGGACACTCCATGCAAAAAGAATTAAAAAAACAGTTCAACGGTTTTGAAAAAAGTTCACAAACTCCAATAAAGTTCATCAAATTTGGAAAACTTCACAAATCTGAAAAAAATCATCGATTTTGAAAGAAAAGTTCACAAATTTGATAAAATTTACATCATTTTTAAAAAAAGTTCACAAAGTTGAAAAAGATCATCAATTGTTTTTTAAAGGTTGCCAAATTTCAGAAAAATGGTTTGTCGATTTAAATAAATTAACGAATTTGGAAAACATTTCATCAACTTTGAAGAAAATGTTTGCGGATATGGAAAAAGTTCATCAATTTTTTAAAAAAGTTCACAAATTTTACTAAAGTTTGCACATTTATGAAAACATAAAATTAAAAAGAACAAGAAAAAAATTAAAAAGAAAAATAAATCAAATTCCGCAAACTGAAAAAGGAATAATACAAAAAAAAAGTACGTGTGCACATGCGTTGCGATGTCCTAGTGGTTGATGCGCTTCTCTCCGAACAAACATATCTCGGGTTTGATCGTGTCAGCCGTGCGCACTGTTTTTGACCTTTAACAGAAAAGTAAAAAAAAATATGGGCCAGCCCAACTGGAAGGGGGATGTGGGCCATATATGAAATGGCCCTCAAGCGGCGCTTAAGGCGCTGTATAGGCAATGCCCCAAAACAGAGCACCAAAACGAACTAGAGCTAGTATTAGCCAAAACTACTGAGGCCTACCACCACTTAATATCATTCCTCCTAGAGAAAGTCCGAAGGCCCAGTTTGCTAAAAGGAAAACCGATTCAGCTTTTTTCCTTCCCGGAGACGCATTGACCAGGTCTCTAGTGCTTGAATGGTGATTGGGAAAAGGATGCTCTCTGCTCCGTGCTCGCCCGAGCCCCGGGGAGACCGTCCCCCCCCCCCCCCCCCCCCCCCCCCCCCCCCCCCACACTCAGGGTCGACCTTAGTAGCAATTAAGTCTGCTGATCTTGACACTTGGAGGCTACAAACAATCATGTCCTTGAGTTAAAAGACAAGCCCCTTGGTGAAAATATGTCCCTTACCGAAAGGATGTGTCTTTGTGGAAAGATACGCCCTTTAAGAAATAGATGCATCTTCATGAAAAAGGCATGCGGTCCCTTTTTTGGAAAAACTTTTGATCTATTCATCAACTGTCATGACAGTACAAAGAAGACCAGAAGTAAAAAAAATTACATCCATGTCCAGAGACCATCTAGCAACAACTATTGTCACTGGAGCGAGCCGAAGACCCACCACCATCATTACCCCTCCTAAAGGCATGTCATCACTTGGTGAACATATATCTCTTTGTAGAAAGACCGACCCTTTGGTGAAAGGATGTCTATTCATGAAAATACGTATCAATAAATATTGAAAAGAGTCATAATAATTGTATACTGACACGTTACAAAAACCAGTTGGCAACTTCGTAAAAAATGAGACCAATGAAATCGACTTAACCATTTCAAAAAAATGAATGTACAATTTTGTTTGCATTTTAATTCATTTATACACTTCAACAAAAATTTACTTTGCAACTCCTTAAAAATATAATTTCATGTATAAGCGTGTGTAATAAATTCACTGAAAACATCTAATCATACCACAACAAAGCATGAGTTTTACACTAGTTCTACACTATAAGTTGAGGGTCTTTTACATTTTAGTCACCTTTCTAATAAGCATATGTGCATCAACATGTTTAATCGTTCCTATCTCACTTCAATTCACATAAACCTCTAGAGTACATCTTAATTCCAGGAATTTACACTAAAATGTGCTCATTTTGAAACATGCAACGTCGAATTACTTACGTGCAATTTTAGGTGCATAAGATTTATGAAAACTGAGAGTGAGGAAAAAACACTGCATCTGGATCACATAAAACATAAAAAAAGAATTTTTTTTTTTAGAAAAAACTTCGTTAGTATTAATAAAACCTATATATGTGTGCAAGAAAGCTATCTATAATGTAAATTCATGTCTGCGAATTGAACCTAGGTGGTGTAAATTGTGTATTCTCACTCCTTCAGTAAAGGAACTTGACTTAGTCCTGATATATATAGCTTGTAACCTTTTGGTATGTTAACCTTTGGTGCTCAGCTGTAGTGCACAACTCTTTTTTTTCTCTCAAAATGCCAGCTGGACCTCCTTTTTGGTATGTTAAACCAGCGGACGGATACATGACCGTGTTGGATGACAAAATTCATCTAGATCGCGCGGTCTGAACGGTTGTGTGCGGTTTGAGGGTCCGCGTTGAAGATTCCCTTAAGCGTGCGCGACCTCGACGGTGACGGGGGACAGCAGGGAGTCATCCATGGCGGCGAAGGACGGTCAGGGAAGATGCACCGGAGCGGGAGGTGGCGGGGCAATGGTGGCGGAGGGTGGGGGGAGCAGGAACGGCCGCACGGAAATGTCCCACCCGCAAAATCTCGCTGCGGATAGGGGCCGAGTTCGGGTCGTCCTCCCACCCTGTGAATCTAGAGGTCGGGGGAGATCTTTTGCCACGCCCCGCAAAAAAATTTACGGGTCGGCTGCGAATGTGGTGTCTGATCGGGCAGGTTTTCCTGCGCCGACCCGTATTTTGGCGGTTATTTTGTGGATCGGGGCGGGATGTGGGGTCTGCTAGAGATGCTCTAAGCCTTTGGTGCTCAGTTGCACTGCATAACTTTTTTCTCTCTCTCTCAAGATGCCAGCTTTGTGCCATGTTTCACACTTCTATTTTTCATTCAGCAAACATGACTTGTCTGTGCATCTTCCAATTTCCTCCAACCATATCATACCGTCGAACCATGCATGCATGCCCTTTCTTGATTTGCTCCCTATTTTACACCAACGAATTTTCCATGGTTTAATTTTGTCTGTCTAGAAAGTAATACTACGTGCACACGGAAGAGTTCAGATGTGAGCGAAACTAGCTTGTTGCTCCGATGACGAATGTGCATTTAGTTCTACAACAACGTTTGAAAATACATATATAAGGCAACTTCAGAACAATATTATGTAGTATAAATTTAAGCTGTCACAAGGATATGGGGTAACTATAATCATGTCGGCAACTTGAGTCGGTAGAAACGTGGTACCTTTCTGTGGGTAGAAGCATGTCAACAACCTTTCCTGAGAAAACTACCTGAATATAAAACTTTTGAATAAATGTTTTCTTCACAATGCTACAAAACTAATGTGAAAAAACGAGAACCATCTCAACTCTGTAAACTCAAGCATACTACATTCTCTCACACAAATGTACACTCTAGAACCATCTAAAAAGTCATAACTAAATAAATAATGAGAGAATCAGATAAATATTATTATTATATATGATGATATCCAGCCCACTCATCCACGTAGCATGCATACCCGTGCAGTCTCGCAGCACTTGAGTGGCAGGGTCCTGCTTTCTCCAAGGCCAAACAAATTTAAAAACACAGACACAAAAAATTCAAGATAAAGCAGGGCAGTGCAGAGCAAGGACAGCACGTACGCTGTGATTGCAGCCTTGAGACAGAAACAAGTGCCTAGTGAGCAAAAACTATGTAGCCTATGATTGAAAAGATTTTATATCTCTGCTCCCTCCTCCCTTCTTCTCCTTTTCGGAAAGGAGAGAGCATAGCTCTCATGGCTACCTATGCAGCTAGAGTATCACTAGTCAATTCCTCACCATGCTGCTCCCCCCTTATTTGATACACGATGTGATTGGCACACCAGTGACTCATGAGCAATTTTGATACACATATCCTGGATGTGACTCGCACTATAGTGATTTTCATGAGAAACTGGCGAGCAAAAATAAAAATAAATCTAAAGGTGCATGAATGGATCTAGCTAGGGTGGTACTACACATGTTTCTAGATGCACCACATTGTTTGGCAGTGTAGCAATAGCAGTGGCATTATCCTCCTCTCTTGTTGCTATGGACCAGTCCAAAAGAGGCTAAGGGGAGGCAGCACGCATGGCCATGGAGAGGCTGATTTTTTGAGTGTGCAAGGTCGATAAGCCATAGCAAGCATGTGGGAGTGTGTTGCTACTCACATGGCACCTATGACACCATTTGGAGGTTAGCATGCATAGTGCCAAATTTTTCTCTTTTACATGTGGTTTTACATTCAAAGGTGGGTGTAAGCTTGATCCGAGCACTACAAATTTATAGTGGACCTTGTGGTCCTGAGAGATATGGGATTGTAGGATGTGCATCAACCACTTTGCCAGTATAAAAGTGTACCATTATAATTGCATAGACATAAAAAATACGATGATCACATCACCGCTAGTGTAGTGATACATGTCGATGAGTGCATCGATGCACACTCCATTGGCGATCCATTTGGCAAATGCGGCTTGTGGGAAACAACTATGTGATGGTTCAATGTTAACTACCCATCAATCACTCCACATACGCGTTGGATTGGCATGCCATGACGAGCGGGAATCTCACATACAATTCTTGATATTTTTCCTAGAGTTTTCGATTGCATTTTAGACTATGGTTTTATAGCAAGCCTACATTAACCCACCACCGCACCGACCTAGTACATGGCTTATTTTGCACATCATTGTGCCTTACACGCGTATAACCTTTGTTGGAATACATATATTCTTTTGCCAGTAGTTTCAAAGGTACTTTCCCATAGATAACCACATATTCATACACCATCTTAAGGAAATCACGTGGAGAAATCATCAGAATGAGATCAAGTGATCAACCATGCATCCCTCCCATGAAACATGGATGGCCTCCCCTTTTCCTTTCCATAAGAAAAAACTAATGCATGCATGTTATGAAAAAGTTGTAATGCACACACAAGTTTATCACCCACACATATTCAAAGATATCTTGGAGCAACGAGCCAACAAGCAAGCATGCGTGCACCATGTGCTGCACATTGGGTGGCCCTTGAGCTGGGGCTAGCCACAGGGAAAAAAGTCCAAAATGTTAAAGAGAGGAGAGGATATACTCTAGATGTATGGATGAAGTAGTCTAGAGGCTAGGCTATACACACTTTTCTCTACCTCCTTTTCCTGGCCTCGGACGTACGTACGTATGGATGATCCGATGCTGCCGCCATGCATACTCCACGCTCGCTCAAGCCCATGTGATAGACGGCGAGTGCACTCTAGCTAGAGATCTTTGTTTTTTTTTTCTTCTCACGTATTTTTCTTTCAGATTACATTTTCCTTAAATTTCGTTTGAGTGCTCACACCATGATATTTTTCCGCAACTCACGTATTTTGTATGTGAATACATTAAAAGGAAGTATTGCGGTATTCTTTCCAGGAGTATATGTATACGTAGAGAACCATTGTACCTGTGTATAACGTATACGAGGCATCCTCCGTTTGAACGCACGCTGTTGCGTGCCTGCTGCGTGACTGTGGAGCACTCGAGCTGTTTCGTCAGAGAAAGGGAAAATAAACGGCTGTGATCAACCGAGTGCAAGAACAGACGGCCCTACCCTGTGCCAGAGATGTGCAGGGCCCACTGCCTGTCAAAACAGAAGCATGGCCCACCGGCCAATTTGCACTGACACAAAGCAAGCAGCAAGGCCTGTTTGAAGTTTGAACTATGTTTGTGTGGAATCCATGTTGGTCCCATATGCTCCTAGCAAAGTTCAGAACCTGGTCTAGTAAAAGTGCCATGGTACTGCTACTCCCTAAAGGAAAAAAAGAAAAGTTCTATGCTACAATCACTGCATAGTATTTTCGTGCTACTATACATGGATGCAACAGCTAGGTGCTATCCTACATCCATACACACGGGATGTAGTTGGCTGTGTGCGTCTGTTGCTAGTTGCTACCCGTCTTCCAGGAGCATAATATTTTTTTCGTGTTGATGTTTCAAAATATACATATTACTAAATGTATCCCTAAAGGTTAATGGACTAAGACATGTCACCAAATGGGAGCTATTTCGTCGGTAAATAGACTTTTTTCACAGCAACGCCTTCGATCGATGTATCCCTGAAGGCGTTGATGTGGAAGAAGTCAATTTACTTGTAGGCAATGGCGGAGACAGGCCCAGGCAGCCCGGGCGGCTGCCTGGGGCGTGATGCTTGTTTGCTTCATTGACAGTAGCGAGTATTGTACGTATAATGCTACAGTAAGCTACAATGAACGAAGGCTGCCTGGGTCGGCCTGGGGCTTGCCTAATTCCTGGCGCCGCCGCTGCTTGTAGGTGTTTATTTCATACCCCGTAACAGTTTTGTAGTGGTTGTATTTATTACATACTCTGTTTAATACACCCTCCGTCGTAAAATAAATATCACAACTCTAGTACAACTTTGTACTAAAGTTAATATAAAGTTGAGAAACTTATTTTGGGACGGAGGGAGTAACAAATAAGAATGATTGTGTGCATCACAGTGATGCAGAGGGCCGAGGGTTTCAACCTTTTTTTTGAAATAAGCAAAATGTATAATATGTTTTAACGTTAATGGACTAAGACATATTAATTATCATGGTGCCATTTTTTATGTCACTTATTGTCTAGTATTGTAGATAAAATAACGGTCTCTATTTATCTCACCCACTATTGCACACACTTGTTCGGAATATTTTGGATTTATGCTGTCGAATTCTAGAACAATTGCTAAAGACCACTTCTTGAGGGTGTTTATACGAGGGGCATTCTTTAGATTTTTGGTATTTGGTTCAAATTTAATTTAAAGCCAATAACAAAGCTAAAAATGAACTATTCTCTAACTTGATAAAGGGCGCTTACATGAGACATTCCCACAAAAAAGCCTACGAAAGGGCCTCCGTAAAGAGCACGGGTTTGCTAATTCTCAACGTCAAATTGACATCATGTACAATGGAATCCATGCACGATTTATTTTTTGTAAGCTATGAAAACAAAAATATGGATATATTTTTGGATATCTATTGAACAATTCATAAAATCAGATGAGACTTGGTTAATTCCCTCGTCGCCCTTGGCTTATTTTGGACTTCACCCGTTCCATAATTCTTTTCGTGATTTTAGTTCAAATGCACTGTAGCCATGCTCATCACCTTGAACGAAGGACGTGAGTGCTTGAGAGATCGCTTTCCATGCAGAGATCACCTTCCAGCGTTATTGCGACCCAGCGCATTCTTGTGCAGTGGTCACTCAAAGAGTACACAGATACATACTGAAATACACACATCCTCTCACTGACAAAGTGATGGCATCTTTGCCCACTTTTAATTAATTATTACACACAGATTAACCAGGCAGCAACAATTATTTGATACTAAACCACACACAATCACCAGCTAATTATACTAATTAATCATTATATAATTATATATACTAGCTAAGTAGCTATACTAGTCCCAGACCGCGGACGTGATTATAATTAGTAGTAGCAGTAGACCGTAGTACAAGCGGCAGTGAGTGACAGATCCATGAGTGGTCTGCATGACACGTGCCGCCGCTACATGCAGAAGGAGGAGGAGCTCATGTGGAAGCAGGGGAGCGCGTGCTGCGGCTGAGCTGCCGCCGGCGGGGCGTTCCCGCCGCTGCAGTTGCTCTCCGGCGACGACGACGCGGACGCGGACGCGGACGAGAGGGAGTAGTTGCCGTCGGGGCGGCCGGGGTTGAAGGGCGGTATGACGTCGGCCGAGGCGGGCGGGGGCGGGTGGCGCCAGCGCGGGAGCGGGCCGGCCAGGAGCAGGGTCTGCAGGAGCGGGCCCGCCGACACCACCGCCTCCACCAGCCGCCCCTTCTCCGGCAGCCGCCGCGCCAGCGCCATCTCCACCTCGGCCTCCTCCTCCGACGTGGCGGCCTCGTCCATGGCCACGGCCATGGCGCCCGCTCCTCCTCCTCCCAGCCCCAGGACGCCGTGGAGCGGCGGGTCGGGCACGCTCTGCGGCGGCGGCTGGGCGGCGGTGTGGTGGTGGAGCAGGAGGAGGAGGGAGTGGCAGTGGCGCCGGAGCTCGTCGCGCTCGGCGGCCGCGCACGCCACGAGCCGCGCCGCCTCGTGCTCCACGCGCCGGAGCTCCTCCCGGTGCGCGCCCCGCGCCGCGTCCAGCTCGGCCAGCGCGCGCAGCAGCGCGTCCCGCAGCTCCGACGCCGTCGAGAAGCACTCCAGCTGCTGCTGGTGGTGGTGGTTGCCGTCGTCGAAGGGGACGAGGGGCGGGTCCCACGGGCCGTAGGCAAGCGCGGGGTGGGCCGGCTGGAGGTGGCCGTGGAGCAAGGGGTGGCAGCCGGCGCCGTGGTCCTCCATGGAGGAGCGTTTGGGTTTTTGGGTTTTGAAATGTGTGCTACTAGCGAGGATGATGGGATGATGATGGTGAGGATGATATGTGCATGGGTGTGGGTGCGTGCGTGGGATCTTGGCTTGGGGATGGGGATATATATACACACGATCTCTTTCAGCTTTCTTTATCATTTTTTTAAAATAATAAAATAGAAAAACAGTGTTGTCATAAGATTGTTGGTGGATAATGTAATTAGAGAAGGTGTGGTGGAGGTATGAATATTAATAATTGCAAATGCATATATTAGCAGGTTGTATATGTTTATTTTGGAAGGGTGGTATATGCTTTTTGCAGAAACAACAATTAGCTATTTTATTGACAAAAATGATTGAAGTAGGCCCAACCAAGAAAGCACATACAAGAAACACAAAAATATAACAGATTTGCTGGATATCAGTCGACTGGAATTGTCTTTCCTGCCAGTCAGCTGTGCTTTTTTATTCCATTTGATTTATTTTTTACTGCAGTCGATTTTTTAAAGAAATGAACCATTTATTCTTTTCCTATGCAGTGCACTTTTAATCTACGGTAGATGCACATTACAAATTTGTGCAACCGTTGTTTTTGTTTTATTGCATATGTTCTTATCTTGCTTTTTTTTCCGATGACTCTTGCATTTCTTTTTTGGCTGACAGAAATTTGTGCTGTTAATGTGTTGATGATTCATTTGTGTCACTGAACTTAATTTGATTTGTGTCTTTCCTCTGGTGTGTAAAACATTCTACTTGTTTGGTTTGTCTAAAACTTTTTGTTAATTGGTTTGTATGAAATATCCAGATGACTAATTTTTTTTAAGGACCCTGATAAGTGCCACATATGTGGCATGAACGCATGGCAACTCTGAACTTTTTTATGACAAATTTAATGATACAAGAATAACAACTTTAGTTGTCAAGCATGGTAATTGTCAGTTTTTTGGGTTTATTTTCTATTTTAGGATGACAACTTTAGTTGTAAAAAACGTCAAGACCAGATTACTTCGTGCCACACGTGTTGCACTTATCATTTGGCTTCTTTAATCTTGCCTCCGCAGCGTAAAAATATTCCAGTTGACTAGTATGTAAAAGATATCAAGTCGACTTGTGAGCAGTCAGACCCAATATAAAAACACGCTAGAGCGTGGAGTAGGGATTAGAGGAGGAAAGAAACCCACAAAAGTGCACAGGCACATCGTTTCCCTGAAACAAGGGCGACATGCTGGCTCACAACCACCCAACACAACTCCAAATTAAACAAAAAGCTAGAAAGAGTCTTCTCCTTTTTGCCTTGGGAACCGATAGTATCCACGAATCCTTATGTGCTAAAGGTGCATGATGCATTCCTCGCAAAAACAAAAAAGTGCAAGATGCATGACTGGTAAAATAATTAAGCACACGACAAAATTCGTACGTTCGGGGGACATGAAGATTCTGCTCCCGATCTCAAATGCACCACCGTGAAGAATTAAATCAAAGAAAATAATAAAATAGTTCATTTTTTAACAATCATTATTGAATGTTCTATATTCATGCAAGTCGTGTTAAAAAAAATGCAAGTCTACGTGAAGAAGAAAACATTGCTTATGCCCTGAGTGAAATGAACAAAATCGATGCTTCAAAAAGACTATTTTTTGAAGCATTTTGAAGTGCTGTTTTTATTTTATTTTTTCAGACCTCCACAGATACAATTTCATTACCAAAATTTGTACACATGAAGAATACTAAGCAATGTTTGTTGTAAAAAAAAGTCAGATTTTGTTTTTCAAAAAAGAAGATTTTTTTTCTTTTTATTTTACTGTTTATAGAGGAGCATTTGAGCTCGGGATTAGAAGGGTGCTCTCGTAGGTTTTGGTTTGTATTATGGTGGATTATTGTATTTTTTGCGGTTTTCAATAATCAATTGCTTTAAAATATAAATTGTTTGATTTTAATTACTCACTTGAGTCACACTTTCCATAACTTATTTCTGGAACAGCTTTTTAAATATAAGATTAATGTACAAAACAAATCACAAAATATATATCCACCATTAACCGAGAAATGGGACGCGGACCTCGGCTGAAAAGTGACCAAAGTTCCTTTTTCGGCACACATACATATGTGCAATTTACTCACAAGGGAATATGGCTTTTAGTTAATATGGTTAATTCAACAAGCTCCTTTTGTGTATCTTTGTTAGCTTGCTTTGATTTCACCCCTTTCCCTTTTGTGCATGGATCCTATGTTTTCCACAACAAGGGAATCCAAGATGGGAACTGCTACCATGCATGACATGCATGCCATCATATTCTAGTTCCAGTAGCCAATAATGCATCTTGGCCCTAGGTTCTTCTGCCTTGTGTCCCTATCTGTAATCATCATCACCGGGCAAGTCATCTTTCACCCTTTGCCCAACTTTATCCGAAAGGTGTTGCAGCTAAAAAAATAGTTCTTCACCTGTTTGGGATCTAGCTAGCCATGGGCTTGCACTGCACTGCAAGTGGCGCAAATGTGAACTGTGAAAGCCTGTTGGAACCAGGAGGAAGCTAGCTAGCTGCCTCTGAGCATGTTTGCACTGATGATTACACCCCAGAGATATCATTTTCACATGAGCTCTGTGGGAAAAGGATAGGCCAAACTAAAGTTGCATGCGTGCATGCCAACCTGCATAGTACATGCCACTAGAAATATTATACATGTCATGACTCATGACTAGGAGAATGTACTGTCCGTGTGTGCATGCATGCATGTATGGCTGTGAGTTGGTAGCAAGCAGGGGTACCTCTCAGGTGGAACTTCAGAGGACTACTTGACATATGCATGGTGACATCAAAGTCTCCGTGTCTAACATGGAGAGGGGCAAATCATATAGCTTCTAGAGCTTCAACCCTTGGAAAAAGTGTGGTGGTTTAGTTGACAATTCCGGGATTATAGTGTACTTTTTTTGTTATGCTGATCTCATTTATGGGATGTGCTTCCTAGCAGGGAAATTTAGACAATCTCTGTAGGATCACGATTGTCTTATGAGAACCGGATGGAAGTCGTTTGCTCGTCGACCAGGCTCTAACGACTGTGCCATCGACATGTATGATCGACCTGTGAGATTATCTCTTCGGTGGATTTCCAGTCACGATATGTTTTTTCATCGCAAAGAATGGTGGATTTTCGATGACAATATGATATGATGCAGCGTGGGGCCGGATCACACAATATTCATGCAAGAATCCAAGACTTGGTTAGGCAGAGCTGACAAGGTGTGTACCACTGTCATCCAACATTTCTCCATTTGAACGCACAACAGCCCTGTTCAAGTTCAACGCATTTCCTTCTACCTATGCTACATATACGACTCTAATTAGCATCTCATGTGGTTGCGCTCCCATTAGGAAGTCATGATAAAAACAAGGCAAGGGGTTACAAAACAGTGAGGTTACTACACCCTCTGTTCTCTTTTATTTGCCACCGTAGAATGCGTACAATCAACCTTTTTGACCAGTAAATCACGCAAAGTTATCAAGATATTTTTGCATCAAAGCCACGAAAGGATTCTGTGGTGCATTTCGGGTACAATTATTACGTCTTCTTCCTAAAACAGTATTGGAAAAAAATGCAATGGTCAAAAGTTGTGAAGCGAAAGACGCAAATTTGCGAAGAAGGTAGAGATCTGATTTTCAATTACCCCCTACTCGTGTGATTATTAGCATTAATCTACACCAGCATGCAGACTGATTCATTAACTAGTTCAATTAGTGGTCTATGAGCATAACTAATCAATTTGATAACGAAAACTGAGCTCCCTGTTTGCCATGTCTTGTCATCAACAACGGAAGTCAAGAGAATCATGATATCTAAGCTATTGCTTCTGTATAAGGCTATAGACCATGCACGTACGCATGCATATATCCCCCAGTTCGCCAGTAGCTTATAAGATTTCTATGCGTTCATATGTGTACCAGCGGTATAGTAGCTAGAGCCACTGACCTTCTGGATTAATGCGCGTCGAATAGTTTGAGCCAGATATGGAATCATTAGCCAGATATGGTTACGAAATGCAAATTTCTTCAATAGGTCGCACAGTCCACAAAATATCCTCGGTAATAAACGCGTGATCAACAGCCACCCGAAGCCGCGGGTTAGTGGTGCACCCTGTTCACACGTTTGCGTGTCAACTGTCGAGTGAGACAAGAGTAAGAAGGTTTAGCACTTTATTCAGTATCAAGCCATCAACGTTCAGATTCGCAAAAAAAAAAAAAAAAAAGCCATCAACGTTCGGGTTTACAGCTCTTGTCTGAAAATGAGCAGAAAAGCCACCCTTTTTGGGCCTCATTGGCAAAGAACTTACCTTGGGCCGCGCGGCCCTCTCTGAGGTCATCATGTTGGGTTTTGGGCTACAACGACGACGCACTTTTGGTCCATTTCAGAATGTCTCGGGCTTCTGTGATTGCTCTAGTCCTGCTGATTACAGGCACAGAACGATTCCATCTTTAGCATTGTGGGGATCAAAATCAGCTCAGAAGACCGCACAAAGTAAGTTCTTAAGAGTCTGATTTAAAACTGAACTAGCACAAAAGAAGCCACACACAGACTGATCAGGTTCTGAAGTTACCAAAGGAGCAAATGTACAAGAAAAACAGGCTACATGTACCCTTGAAAGATTACTGAAGAAGTATGGAGTTGTGATTCTCGTCGTCACTGACCAAGATAAAAAGGGCCTGTATCGTATTCCTTTGCAGATGATTTACCCGCCTCTTCTCCAGTCTCCTCTGAAGTTCATCTGGAACAAATTCCATGGACCATGGTCAAAAGTTGCACATCTGTAAGTAAAGTGTCATTCCCCCGTATGTAAAATGTAAGCAGTCCAACAAAAGAAAAATGTAAAGATGATCAAATATACATTTTGCCATGGGATAATAATCAATCTGGACCGACCGTGAATATTACAAATACTGGTGGGTCAGTCTTTTTCTCATCCTGCTTGGACAGTTGTCTATTTTGCCAGGAGTCTCTTCAAGACTTGGCAGAGGCCAGCCTAGTCAAATTTGTCCACAGACCAACTGGCAGCAAACCTCATCTCCTTCCTGATGAACAAGTACCGCTCGTCCATCCATGCACAATCAGAGGAGCAGAAGGTGGTGGAGAGGTTGCAGCTTCTCCTGATGAGAGTTGGCACCGTCATCCAGGAGGCGGGTACCCGATACCTAACCAACTATGGGATGATGATGCAGCTCAAGATCCTCTCAGAGGACATGTACCGAGGTCACATCTGCTCGATACCTCAAGGTACCGAGTCCTCCAAGACAGTGCAGGCTTCGACGAGGTTAGCCCTCCAAAACTGGCATACAGATGTGCAAATTTCAGTGTCTCGTGCATCTGTAATTGCTCTAACAAGCCTAAAAAAATAATGTGCAAATGCTACCAGTTAGTTTTGAACGGATATTCTAGTGATTACAAGGGTAAAGCAACTCCCAGTTTTGAAAGGAAACAAAACCAGTTTTGCACCATACTATCAGAACCATGAAGAATCCACAACCATGAAGGATGTTTAAGATGCAACAGTTTTCGATTACAGACTGAAGCATGGAGCAAATGTACAAATAAACAGGTTGCGTGTCTCCTGAAAGATTACTGAAGCATGGAGCTATCAGCTATGATTCTCATCATCACTGACCAAGATAAAAGGGCGCATATCGTCCCTTGCCGATGAGTTGCGGTGCTGCTTCTCCACCAAAGTTCATCTAGAAAGCCCAAAACAACTTTCACTGTCAACCTTTGCCAGAGTAGAGTGCGCATATATTGGATGCCATGTAAAAGGTAAAAGGATTAAAGGAGTTCCAAGGCAAGAAGACAAATGCAAATATAAGTAAATGTACATGCATTTTGCTATGGAACAATAGTAAATTTGAATCTACTTACTATGAATATTAGATTTACTAGTCAATATTTTCATACTGCTCGGACAGTTGGCATGTCTTTATCAAATGTTTGGTCATTTAGACAAGTATCCGTGTGTCACCCATCCAGAGTCACAGTCAAAGTCATCCATGGAGACTTTTCTATTTTGCCAAGAGTCCTGCTGTTGTATTAATGCCACCTGACTAGTTCGAGGCAAATACGGGGATCATCAGAAAGTCCACCATGGTTCTCAAATATGATCATAACCATGGTCTCTGAAACTTCTACTGTGGTAAAATTGTGATAAACAACCACACGAAGCCACGAGTTAGTGGCATGCCCTGTTTGATCGCACACTTGTGCATTAAGTGAGACAGAGCACGAGTGCCATCATTAAGTACAAGGTGGAGCTCAACTCTTGTTTTGACATCCCATGGAGCTCAATATTTTTTCAACATTTATCTAGCGGCATGTAAATATAGTGGCGCAGGTGTATTTTCTTTTCTGGAATTGTTCGTCTGCTCCGAAAATAGGCACAAAGGACACTGATGATACCAGAGGAGCAAATGTAGAACAAACTAGTTACATGTGCTCCGAAACCAAGCTATAGAGTTGTGATTCTCATCATTCACAGAGATAAAAGGGTGCGTACAATTTCCTTGTCAATGAGCTGTGGCGCTGCTTCTTCACTGAAGTTCATCTACGAAAACTCAAACAGTTTCCATGGTCAAACGTTGCAATAGTACACTACACATGTGGGATGCCATTGCCGCATATGTAAAATGGAAAAAGGAATCCAATGGTAGACAAATCCAAATAAATTAAATATACATTTTGCAATGGAATAATAATCAATTTGGACCTACCGTGAATATTAGAAATACTGGTAAAAGAATGATGCTGCTTTGGCAGTTCGGTTGTCCTTGTCACATGTTTGGACATTTAGACAAGTATCCGTGTGTCACCCGTCCACAGTCACAGTCCAAGTCATCCATGGAGACTTTTCTATTTTGCCAAGAATCTCCACAAGACTTGGCAGAGGCCAAATTTAATTTGTCCAGAGACCAACCAGCAGCTTACCTCATCAATCCCAGCCATGGAGACTGCCATATCTGCAGTTGCAGGTGAACTCGTGAGCCAGTTCATCTCCTTCCTGATGAACAAGTACAACTCCTTCAGCCATGCCTGGTCAGAGGAGGAGAAGGCGGTGGAGAGGTTGCAGCACCTCCTGATGAGAGCTGGCACCATCGTTGAGGAGGCAGACGCGCGATATATAACCAACTCCGGGATGATGATGCAGCTTAAGACGCTCTCAGAGGCCATGTACCGAGGATACCGTGTGCTGGACAACTCAAGGTACCATGCCCTCCAAGACAGTGCCGGCTTCGATGAGGTTAGAATCAACGACTCATCTAGGAACAACTTATATATAGCCAAGCGCTCACGAATAACAAATGATATGGCCACGTGCCTCGAGTCACATGGTGCCTTGGAAAGGTTAGAAATTGCTGTTGCTAACATGGCAGAATTTGCTGTGCTTCTGGGTGGATTTGAGCGTATGTCTCGTAGGCCATATGATGTTTATCTTTACACCGACAACTTCATGTTTGCCCGACACGCTGAAAAGCAAAAGCTCTTGAGCTTCTTGTTGCAGCGTAAAGGCCCTCCTGGAGATCATACTCTGGCAGTTCTTCCGATCATAGGTGATGCCACAACGGGGAAGAAATCTTTGGTTGCTCATATGTGCGGCGACGAAAGGGTTCGCTCGAGCTTCTCCTCTGTACTGCACTTGAATGGAGACAACCTTTTGAGAATACTTGACCATGGAAGGACCATGGAAGGGATGATCTTGATAGTTATTGAGTTTGCTTCTGATGTAAGTGACGATGACTGGAAAAGGTTTCACTCATTTGTCATAACAATGGGCAGAGGAAGGAAGATCATCATCATAAGTAAACTTAAAAGATTAGCCCGGTTTGGATCAGTGAAACCAATTTTCCTAAGCCTTCTGTCTGACGACGAGTTGAGGTACCTTTTCAAGAAGCTGGCATTCGGAAGTGTAGACCGTGCAGAACATCCATGGCTAGTACAAATAGCAGATGAATTCGTCAAGGTGTTGCAGAATATGGAAGGTTCAATTGTCGCAACAAATTTGTACGCAGATGTGTTGAGAAAGAATCTCAATGTTCAGTTTTGGCGTTGCATATTGGACAAGGGGAGAAGATATGCTAACAGAAACCAATAGGCCATACAGCAAGGGCATCCACTGGACATAACAGACTTTGCTTTGTGTCCACTTAGCACGACACATCATACAATTGATGTTTCAATCAAGGAGGAATCGCTAAGGGTGACATTGGGGGAAATTCTAGCAGATCCTAGTGTTAGACCGAAAGGAGACTTCACTCTAATTACATGGGAATCAAGGAGACTGATTATGTTCTGAGGAAACCAACCAGAGGAGCAAATGTACAGACAAACATGCTTACATGTACCTTGAAAGATTACTGAAGCATGGAGTTGTGATTCTCATCATAACTGACCAGGATAAAAAGAGCATATAGTGTTCCATTGCCAATGATTTGCCCGCCGCTTCTCCAGTCTTCGCTGAAGTTCATCTGGAAAAACCCAAACAAATTCCATGGTCAAACGTTGCACATGCATACTGAACAAGGGGATCAGACTAGTCAACATAAACCTCTCCATATATGGCGTGCACCCAACATCACGATGCCTTGTACAATCAAGGAGGAATCACCAACTGTGTCATTAGGGGCACTTGTAGCAGACCCTGGTGTGAGACCGGAACAAGACTTCACTCTAATCGCATCGCATGGGAATCAAGGATACCCCCTCATAAATCATTTGTTCATCATGTGACAAGTCGTGGTCAGGATGATACACATGAAGGTAGCAGTGCCTTGCCGTATCTCAATTGACGTACAGCAAACTTGTACTCCCTCCGTCCCATAATATAAGAGCGTTTAACAAAACGCTCTTATATTATGGGACGGAGGGAGTACCATATTTTATCAGATCCAACAACCCCTCCTGCTTTTCTTAGATAGCGAATTCAACTAACGACATCATCTAAGGTGGCAGATCAGATACCCACTGCTGCCACTCCGCACTATCACTTAGCCCGTCTCGGTAAGCTGGTCTGCTAGCAAGCAGAAATCAGACCAAAAGAAAGGGTTCTGGGTCTGGCTAGCATTCTGATACCAACCATCAACTCTGTAGAGTCACGGTAACGCTATTGGAAATGCAGATCAGATCAGGCTGCAGTTGCAATCACAGGACGCGATTAGATCAAGATTCAATAAGTCTGCTTAGGTGCCTGGGTCCTTGAAAAAATCAGTAAAATTGGCGAGATTTGGGAGGTCGGAGAAGGTTTAGATTGAGTTTACCGGGGATTTCCAAGAACCGGCAGAGCAACGCGGCGGCGCGCTGCATCTGCGAGGTTGCCGTCAGCGAGGCTCCGCTCCGGCGCCCGTAGGCCCTAAGCGCAACCGACCGAGCTAGGCGCCTCCCCTCCCTCCCTCCGCCAGCTTTGCGTCGGCGACCACCGTGGATCCGCACGACGGCGACACCTGCGTGCTTGTGCTTGGCGGCTCGGCTGGGGATGAAGGGGGTTGGAGATGGACTAGACGCTGACAATTGGGTCCCACGGAAAAGACTAACATTTTTTTTTGCTGGAGAAAACTGAAAATGATTTGATCAATCAAAAACTTTTTGAGAACACGGTATACGCGCATACACTCATCCCTATAAAACATACACGCAGACTCTACCTCTATGAGCATCTCTGAAAGACTAGGCTGGGATATCATCTTGACATTGACGAACTCACCGCAGACGCCTCTTGGTCGACGAGAACGTCTCCTCCCACTGAACGCGCTTCGCCGGAAATCCTAAAATAAATCCAGAAATAATGCCAACACCAGGATTAGAACCCTGGTGGGATGAGGATATGACTGTCTCCCTAAGAGCAATGCCTGCGGAAGCGCCCGGGCGCGTTCGCAGTCACTGACCGGGCACCTCTAAAATAATGTAATCCACATCCGGACACCTCAATTATCATATCTTAAATCCATATAAACTCATGCAACTACGTTGATGCACACACATCGTCCGGCTACTCCATCACTACTAACTAGACATGCCATCGGACAACCAAATTTGACATGTTTGGCTACGGTGGAGTTTATCCACGACTCCCCTGGCCCTTCTCGACGTCCTTGCCGTCCTTCTCGCGGAAGTACCGGTCGAAGACGCAGTACGGATCGAGCTGGAACTGCTCATCGCCGGAGCTGTCCTCGCCGTCATTGTCTGCCTTCTCCTTCATCGGTGGCAGTCCGACCATGGCACGAACCGCCCGATTCTGCTCTCGGACGAGGGCGCGCGTGTTCCTCTGCTGCCGTTTCTTCACAATGCGGGCGTGGATGGCTTCCTCCTCTGCGGCCGCCTGTGCCGCCGCACCAGTTGCCTCCGCCGCGATACGGGGCTCGGTGGCCCTTATCCTCTCCTTCCCACGGCGGGGCGCCCGTTCCCGATGGGACTCATAGTCTGCTTGACTGGTGATGGAGAAGGAGAGGTGTTCCGGCTGCCGGGACCGCGAGGATCCCGCCCTAGAGGACCCGAGCACTCAGTGAGCCGACGCTATGGAGTCACGGCGGATAGATCTTTCCTTCGGCCGGGCGCTGTCCTCCCGGGAGCGGGGGAGTGCAATGCGGACTGCCATTGCCTCCTCCAACCTGCATGGGATGACACTCCAGTTGACGGATCCCAACTGGTTGGAGTCCGATCCGCTGCCTGCCATGACGGAGAAGGTCGGAAACCGCGGAGGTCAGCTCGGGTGGCGGAGGGGAGTGGAGGGAAGTGGCTAGGGTTTGCTCTGGCGCGTAGATGGGGACGAATATATGTGGGGTCGGTAGGACAACATGGGCCGGATTCGACGTGGCGGGCGTGCCCGGGCACGCCCGAGTGCCCCATATCCGCCCCTTATTTGGGCTGGATATGAGAGGTGCCGGCCAGCCCAGACGTTTGAGGCCCGTTTGAGGCTTCCGTCTAGGTCGAACAATCGTGACCGATCAGTGATCAGGCGGGCCGCCCGGGCGTTTGAGGAGGGTTTGGGGTACCCGACTGTAGGTGCTCTAAACATTCAACCATAGATTGGTTCACATTCCATCCAAAACTTGGATCAAGAAAACTGGGGTACATTTCAAAAAAGAAAATATGTGATATATTTCTTGGATGATACCTCTGACCCTTAAAAGCACAGTACATGCGCCTATGCTCATATAGTCATGTATGCATATATTTCCCATTTGGTATGATCATGACCCCTCTGGTTCACATTTTAATTACTACTCCTTCCGTTCCTAATTATAAGCCTTTTTAGAGATTTCAATAGAGATTATATATAGAGCAAAAATGAATAAATCTATACTCTAAAATACGCCTATATATATTCTTATGTAGTTCATATTGAAATCTCTAAATGTTCTTATATTTAGAAACGGAGCGAGTAGCTTATAATAACATTCTCTCCAGCAATAAGAAAGCTTGTAGCATTTCTCAACACGGTAATAACAAACGTATGATTAGCATCATTAGTGGTGTTCACTGTTCCGCATGTTTGCATGATAAGTGGAACCCAAACATTTACCTAGCGTTTTTCCAAATATTATCTAGTGCTATGCATTATTTCCTCCTCAAAATATAAAGTGTGCTTGACTTCGTGTGGTATTTGATGCACGACTTTAACCATTGACATGTAACAAAATAGTTGGGTTTACCATATATGAATAGTGTCCTCGTATTATCTTGTGAAATATTTTTATGTCATATGTCTTTATATTGATTTTATGCATATATTCTAATTAAAAGAATCATGATCAAAGTCCAAAACAGTAAAGGATGCATTGCTTTGAGGAGGGAGTGCATGTGACACAGGAATATTCTTGTTTCTCGTCTGGATTTTGTGCTGAAGGAAATCACATGAGCCGCCTTATTTGTGCGAGAGCTATGTCTCCATTAAGCGGGACGGAAGCTGCTCTCGCTGAAGGATATCGCTTATGCATGGGGGATCGATCATAGTTCCTCCAAGAAGAAGACAAGCACTGCTAGCCACTCCACCCACCCGGTGTTCGTGTCTAGTCGTGCGTGGCGTCCTTCACGAGGTAACTAGAGCCGGATTTCTCAGTTTTTTTTTCTTTTTTCCGTTTCTTTTGTTTCTTATCTTTTTTCTTCTCCGGTTTTTATTTTTTTCATTCTTTTTTGCATTTGTTTCTTTACTTTTATTTTTCATTTCCTTTTTTCTCTGGTTTATTTTGTTTCTTTTTCAGTTTCCATATTTTTGGTTTTCTTTGTTTCCTTTTTAGTTTTTCATTCTACATTTTTTGTATATGTTAACAACATTTTTTTCTAATACACGCTTTACATATTTTCAATAAAACTTAACAATTTTCTAATATATGGTCAATAATTTTTTTATACACATTTAAACATTTTTAAAAGTCTGATTAAAGTTTTTTATATACAAGAGTAACATTTTTTAATACATGATCAACATTGTTTTTATACATTTTTTAAATGCTTAATTAACAGTTTCAAATAAAAATATTAACATTTTTTGTATACATGTTCAACATATTTCTATACACATTTAACATTTTTCAAACTCTTGATTAACATTACTGAAACATTTGTTGATTTTTTTCAAATGAGTGATTAACATTTCTATATACATGAGCAATTTATTTCATCATTTTTAATACATTGTTAACATTTTTATACGCATTTTAACATTTCCCACATGCTTGATTAACATTTTTCAAATACTTTTTCAATATTTGTTTTTGTAATGCTTGATTAACATTTTTATATAATGCTAAAAAATTCCATCATTTTTTTAAAAACATGATCAACATTTTTCCTCTAGACGTTCAACATCTTCCAAATGCTTGATTAAAAATATTCGAATACTCGTTCAACATTTTTTAAATATGTTAAAGTATAAAGTAAAGTACAAAAATAAAGCAAAAAATGAAAACAGAAAACAGAAAAAAGAGGTTATGGCCTGCCGCGTGCGTGCACCGGCCCATTCTGCTCGCCCCTTCAGCGAGTCGGGAGGTGGACTGGCTGAAGGCGAGATATAGGGGCGCATCTTTGTTAGGCCCTTATTGCCTTATTGGCAAATAATATATTTGGGCCTCATTGGGCAGTTCTGTCCAGTTTTCGGCCACAGATAGTGCGGTTTGGGTCCATTACCGAGCGCCAGTGCTATATCTCAGCGCGGTTTTGCTCAAAAATAAAAATCTCAGCGCAGTTCCTATTTTGAAAAGGACAAAGTTTGCACGTCTAGAAACAATTCCCATATTTTCGAAATGTTTATAGATTTAATAAACTTTTCAAAAATAAATTAGTGTAATTAATGTTCACATATCTAAAGGACATAAATTTTTAAAAATTATTCACAGATGTACATGAATCCTTGAAAATGTTCATGAATTTTTAAAAATGTATATTATTTTTCAATACTAGTGGGTACATGGTTTGTAGGAAAAAACAAAGTCTGAAGCCCGAAAAAGAAAAGGAAAACTCCCGGATGGACTAGTCCGTGTTGCAAGAGGGCATACGTAATAATCTATAGAAATTTAGATGCCATCTCTATCTGTGCTGATGAACGGACATAGAGGTGCACCGACCCGACGTTATGTGGCTCTCAAGGAGAAGCTTTAGAACAAGACATGCATGGAAGTGTCCTCCAAGAACCTCAAGCACTATGAAATGGCTGGTGACCACCATTGTAACTAGAGTAATCTACTGGAATCTAAGATCTAGAGTCATTTTCGCTAACAGATGCCCCCTTGACTTCACGAGCTTTTCGTGACAAAGTTTTCTCAAAAGATTAAGATCTGGTCATAGCAGTAACTAGATTGTTTATTTTTACTATTAGCTCTACTACAGCCACCATAATTCCTTCCTTTGAGCTATTGCGTTCAACTTTCTTCATGGAAGAATATCTTACAGTGTGTTTCAAGCATGAACGCTTGGTGGATGACAAAAATATGAATTAGCACTAAATTGCATTTTTTTTGTAGCAACGTTAAATGGAAACAAAAGAAGGGCTTACTAAAAACAACAACATCGAAGCTCTAAACTTAGATTGAATTAAATTTTTTTACTTGCAAAATAAAACGCACTATTATGTTTTATCTCCAATAAGTTTTATAGGTGATCAAGATATTTTATTGATTTTTTTACCTATAGATAATTTTGTCTAGGTCGAGTCTTCACTTTGGTCCAGTTAGCCCATTTAGGGTTGTCGTTGTCCAGACCATGGACGTAGGGGGTAAAGAAGCCACACACATGTCCTCCGAGGGTGCATCCTTCAACTCTGCACTGCCCTTGGGTGGAAGATAGAGGAGTCTTTGAGCGGAAGAAAGAAATGGTGGGAGGGTTGTGGGTGGTAAGGGAGGGACACATGGACGAGCTTTTAAAATGTATTCAACATTTCTTATTTTTACATATGAACATTTTTTAATATGTGAACAATTTTCTAATTACTTACATTTGGGGAAAAAATGCATCAAACATTGTTTTTAGTTACACGAACAAGTTTAAAAATGTCTCAAACACTGTTTTTAATTACATGCATGTTATTTAAAAATGCATCAAACACTTATTTGAGGTACACTAGATAAGTGCCCGTTCGTTCCAACATGTGTAAATATTCGATGGTATTTTAGCCCATGATCACCTTCCATTATAGTGATTGTATAAATTTGTTTATCAAGTCATGCATGGGATTTACCTACCTAATTGTTTTTAATATTTTATTTGGAAAGAATTTATTGTCTTGCCAAGATATATAATATTTGGTAAGTTAATAAGTCAACAAAAACTAGAGGGAAGGGGAAATGTTGGAAGATAGATGAGGTGGACGACAGAACCTTGCGTTCTTTTTAAGTAGGATAGGAGGGATGAACAGTTTTAACAACGTTTCAAACACCTTTTCTAGTTACACGGACATTCATTCAAGAATGCATCGAACACTTTATTAAATATGTGGTTTTAGTATAAATGTGTCAAGCACCTTTTCTAATTAGATGAGCACTCTTTCAAAAATGCATGGAACACTTTTTAAAATACATGATTTTAGTAAAAATGTGGCAAACACATTTTCCAATTACATGAACATTCTTTCATAAATGCATCGAACACTTTTTTAAATATGTGGTTTTAGTAAAAATGTGTCAAGCACCTTTTCTAATTAGATGAACACTCTTTCAAAAAGATATATGGAAAATACGGGAAAAAAAACTTGGGCGCGCAACCCCGCTTATGGGCCGACACATGAGGGGCGCGCGAGAGGGGAGTGGGTGCGCGCTGGCATGTGCGCCACTTGTCGCAACTTGAGAGTTTTCTCTTTGCCTAAACAAACAAAACTTGAGAGTTCTTTCTTTTTTCGTAGATCCATTTATTCAAAATGTTTTATATCTTAAATGGTGCGTTCCAATCTCAAAACTTTGCACCATTGGATTTCTTGCGTCGAGTTCTTCAAAACTAGATCCTATATTGATAGTTTTTGACGAAATTTTTTTCCATGAAAAAACCCTGAACCGAGAGCACTTTTTTCCTTTCCGAAAGAGGCACGATTGTGCCTCTTGCGAAAGCAAATCCGTGCTTCCAAGAGAAGTAAATGTGTGCCTCTTGCGGAAGAAAAATAAATGAAAATAAGTAATTTTTTCGTTTCTGAGAGGCATGATTGTGCCTCTCGCGGAAGCAAATCCGTGCCTCTCATGGAAGGGGAAAAAATAAAACATTTTTTTTTGTTTTCGCGAGGCATGACTGTGGCTCTCGTGGAAGCAAATCCGTGCCTCTCGTGAAAGAAAATAAAAGGCATGTTTTTTCCGGTTTTGAGAGGCACGACTGTGCCTCTCATGGAAGCAAAAGAAAATGAGTTTTTTTTCATATTTTTTTGATTTTTTTTCCAAAACCTAAGAAAGACCGGGGGGGGGGGGGAGTCGAAAAAATTGGAAAAACATCTAAAAAGTCGAAACGCGTGCGAAAAAATAAAATAAAAATCAGAGGAAGCGCTCAGAGCGCGACAGTGGCAGCGGCTGCGAGCGCGTCAAGTGGCGCCCTCTCACCCCTTCCCTGGTGACCCTTGCAGGGGATCCTGAAGGAGTACCCCTATGTTAGTTGCTACCGAGAAATAGTAGCTCCCTATGGGTTCTCCTATTTGACGACCGCGCGATAGAAAGCCAACCAAGCGCCTCTTTTGGGCCGGCCCATGTGCATGGCGGGGCACCCACTTTCTTTCATTTTTCTGTTTCATCTTTCTTTTCCATTTATTTTTTAGTTACTGGACGGTACCCCGCCCGTTGTTGTGTGAATATTTGCAACATATTTCAATGATATTCATTGTATGAAACATGGATTTTTGGAGTAATAATATAAGAGCTAAAATAAAAAAATGTGTTTTGTTTGATTATTTTACATTTGTAAAATATTTGATAGATATAAATAACATATTGATTGAAAATTCTCGAAACTGATGCACATTTTTAGAAATTGATCATTTTTCTGAATTTGATGCAAAAAATTGATTTTTTAACAAAATTTAAATTTGATGAACATTTTTAGAAATTCATGAATTGTTTTTGAATTTGACAAACAAAAAAGTATCTCAAATTTGAATTTTTTTCCTGAAAATAAAATAAATAAGAAATAAGAAAACAACAAGTAAATTTAAAAATAAAACGAACATGAAAAAATGACAAAAACCCAAAAAGAAAAGGAAAACAAACCCGGTCTGGAAGGTAACGGAACATTTCCAAAACCCGAAGAGTGATCGTGCGCTCCTTGGGCCGTCCCAAAATCTACGTGGTGCGCATTTTGTCGATAACTGCCGGCGCAGTTAATTCTTCGTTCACTATGGTCATTCGTTCGTCGTTTTTTTTCCTTTTAGAACGTTAATTAAAGTTTGAAATGGAAAATATCGTATTTACTTCACAAAACTAAAAAAAGGGATTATAATATTTTTAACGCAGTGTAATTATTTTATTATCATAAGTTACAAAAAATGTTGATAGCTTTCAAAAAAATGCCTGTCACATTTATAAAATGTTCACGCATTTCATAACCTGTACATTATGTTTTTAAAGTTTATTGAATGTTCCCAAAATGTTTTTCTAGTTTTTTAGACAAAAATGTTCTTCTAATTAAAAAAATGTTTCAAGTGTATAATAAAAATGGGTGATGCATAAAAGAAAAAGTAGACATCAAAACATATATTTTAAAATAATGGATATGAATTTTATAAAAAATGTATATTTTTTATATATGTAATAAAAAAAGTAAAATGTGTACAAAAATAATAGAAATCAAAACAAATTAACTTTTTTTTAATAATGTATACCTACTAATAAAGTACGGTTTGCTTTTGCCCGTTCACAATCAGTATTTTTAAGGAACACTCACTTCCATTTCTATAATTTATCCATAATCCATCTAGAACAAATAATATTTTTTTAAATGCCCATTTCTTTTAGACCCTAACTCCAACTTTAACATGTTATATGTGAAGTTTAATTAGAAAAATGGGAAGAATATGAATATGATGTTATTTTACCTGTTAAATATTTTCAAAATGTTGTTTAGGCTGCAACCTTAATTAATAGCACACGATCCATCTTTCTTTTGTACCGACACTGACCCGGATTGCAATGAACACCTCATCAAAGCCAAATTGGAGACGAAAGAAACCATCGATAACTGTGCATGTATGCCTCAGTAAACTCTTGCATGAAAGAAAATATTTCTCATCTTATGCCTAGGGAGAGAGAGAGAGACGCCTCCGCAAGCCTATTGGGGTCTTAGTCATGGTTATTGGGTTATGACCGTGCGGTATTTTCTTCTCCCATTACAACGCACGAGCTCTTTTGCTAGTGTATAACATAGACTTTTTGAAACATATATATATTTTTTGGATGCATACCAAAAATGTGAAATGTGTACGGGAAAAGTAGATATCAAAATATAAATTTGAAAAAACTATTAATCATGTATATGGAAAATTTTGAACATGTATAAAAAATGTTTTGGATGTACACAAAAATGTACAAGGTGTACAAATATAATATAATTTAAAAATAAGATGCACCAAAATATATACTTGAAAAATGTTAATAATGTATTTAAAAATGCTAAACATGTACTAAAAAATATTCTTCACGCCGACAAAAAATGGAAGATGTGTAAGAAAAAAGTAAATATGTGCTGAAAAGAAGAAAAGGAAAAAGGAAAAACATAGAAAACTAAACTAAGAAAGGAAGAAAACTGAAGAGAGAAAGAAAAAGAAAACAAGAAAACCGTAGAAATACCAATGCAAAAAAAAGAAACAAGAAAAAAAGGATAAAGCCAAGAAAGAATAAAAAAAAGGTAAACAAAGAAAATAAAGGAGGAAAGACCTTGAAACTGCAAAAAACGAAGAAAATAAGTGAAAAAGAAAAGAAAAGAAAAAATAACAGAGCGTAGTGAACTATCGCGACATGAACCAACTACAGTGGCACGAACAAGGTGCGCTAACGGGGCGGTCCATATGCAGGCATGCTTCAGGTGAGATGGATGCTATACTCGCTTTAAGCGAAGTATAGCATTCACTCTATATCTTGAGGCGGTTCCTATATTCCGGAAAAGACAATTTTGTGCGTTTGAAAACAATATGCACATTTTTGAATATGTTTGGAAAATAAAGGCAAAGGTTTAATAAAACCTTCGTGGATTTAAAAATTGTTCACATATTTAAAAGTACAAGAATGTAAATAAATATTTTAGGATTATTTTTTCGTGATTTTTGAAAGTATTTGATGGATTTTTATATGCACACTAAGTTCTTAAAAAATGTTCACAAAAGACGATAGGTACACGATTTGTTAGAAAACCTAGAGTTAGAAGGCCGCAAAAAAAACCCCCACCCGAAATGGACCAGTCCGTCGCAAGAGTGCAGGTGTGCAATTTGTATTACTAGTAAATGTACACGTGCAACGCATGTTAATATTTAGGCAATATATTAATTTTACACGGATATTAGGTATGCTATTATTTGTACGTTAATCCTGTGATTAGCACAATATTTGGTATGATATTAATTGCACGTTAAACACATTTAACGCTCGCGTCTAGATCGTTGGATTGACTTAGTTCGATGACCGAGATCAGTTGGATCTGCCCCTTTGGTTTTTTTATATTGGTGTAGATTTAGACACTATCTCTTCCTGACTAAGCTAATATGAAAGCAATGAACATTTATTGTTCCCTTTTTCATCCATAAGCATCTCTGTATGCCTCAATTGAACTCTACACGACTGCAACCCCCGCCTCCCTACTATTGTGGACAACTGCACGACAGGAGACATAGAGGACGACGACTATGCCAGGAGGTACACCAACCCGACGTTACATGCCCCTGCAGCTCTTGCTCTTGCCTTGGCCATGTACAATGTTGAGCCAAAACGATGATGCACCATCTTGTCCCCAGTACTCGAGATCCGACCATGGTACTAGACATGGATGTTGTTCGAGGCGAAGGACAGGGATGACGACTAGAGATGGTAGGCGACACAACGAGAGATGATGGGAGGTGCAATGAATGAAGACCGATGATGGGAAGTTGACTATGGGGAGGATGGAGAGGCCAGTTGTGGCGGATAATGGAGAGGTCGACTGAGACGGAAGATGGGGAAGCTAGGCGGGGAGGCGAAGGCCAGCAACCGGGGGGGTGTGGGGAGTGGAGGTATCCTCCAACATTCACGTATCCCAACAGGTATCACTATTAGGAAACTATTTATAGGTGGGGTCACAATACTGGCGGGTGCACTCTAGCGTCTGCCTTGGTTAACCTGTCCACTTACCAGTGGAAGGCGCAAAGTCATGGCCGCCACTGTACCAGTGGCGGGCACAAAACACATGCCCGCCACTGGTACTTGAGGTGCTAGTGGGGGACACAAATATGTGCCGCCCGCCGGTAGTTTGGGCCATGGATGGAAATACCAGTGGCAGACTCTTTTCGCCGGCCCGCCACTGGTAATTTTGGCAATTTTTTTGTAATGTTAGGGTTTTACTATTTTAGGTATATGTTACGATCCAATTTTTTTCTACATTAAAGGTACATAATTGGAAGTTCTATGAAACAATTTGGCACCTATTAGGGTTAATTTAATTTTTTAGGGCATTAAATGAATTTATAGATATTTAATGCAGGTAAATGGGTTTTGAAATATAAAATTGAGGAAATCCAATCTGAAAAATGCGGAACTTCTCATAGTGCGACGATATCATCTCTGACTACAATGTACAACATCAGTTCGGGCATAGGCGAAGGTTGGACCAATCAGTTTGGCGAAGATCCAAACCGTCTTTAAGCGTGAGTGAGTCCACATGCCTTGCATCATTGTACAAGTTTTGTCGAGCTGTGGTTGCAGTGTTTGGCCCAGAGTACTTGAGGGAATCAAATGTTGCGGATACAACCCGGTTGTAGGTGATCAATGAATCGAGAGACTTTCCAGTAATACTTGATAGCATAGATTGTATGCACTGAAAGTGGAAAAATTGTCCATTTTCTTAGCAGGGGCTATATAAGGGGCATGTTAAAGCTTGCAGGGTCATACTTGAAGCTGCGACATCACAAGATCTCTAGATTTGGCACTTCTTTTTCGGCATGGCAGGCTCATACAAATACATCCACGTGATTCAACGATTTCCGGTGTTCAGAAGGCTTGTAGAAGGCAACTGCCCAGAGGTTAACTTTGAGATCAATGGCCACCCACTACAAGGGATACTACCTAACTAATGATATCTATCCTCAGTGGTCAACTCTTGTGAAGACAATCTCCAAGCCGGTAGGAGAGAAGATGGTTATGTTTGCCAAAGCACAAGAGATTGTTAGGAAGTATATGGAGCGTGCTTTTGGTGTGCTCCAATTTCGATGGACTTTTGACACCCTACTAGAATATGGAGCACAAAGAAGATGTGAGAGGTGACATGATTGTAGAGGATGAGCGTGATGACAGCATCTTCGACCAAGGGTTGGATTTCCAAGGTGAAAATGTTGAGCCTGAGCACGGACCGACAACATTTGCACAGTTCTTCCAATTTCATACAAAAATACGTGATTAGATAACTCACATTCAACTTCATAATGTCTTGGTTGAGCATACGTGGACTCACCTTGGCAATCAATAGATGTATCGACCATTTTATTTCAATGTATCTGTAGCAATTTTGATTTCATTTGGTCGTAAACTATGAGATTTTTATTTGGCCGTAAACTATTTATAGTGATGTTAAAACTATGCGACTTATTTGGTTGTAATGTTTCTTTTTATTTGGATTTATATGCATAGACTGTCTAATTGTAAAAATTTGGCCTCCCAAAGGCCGGGATGGACCAAATGGGTCGACTGGTTGGGCGCATCGGCCAGATTTGCGCGTCCAACCGACCCAAACGGACAAAAAAACCAAATTCGCGTCACTTTGGGTTGGCGCATTGGAGTTTGCCTTATATTACTCGGCTTTTGCCGTCCTCGCCCTCCTACTTGTCCGCCATTGGGGTCCACCATAAGACGTGCTGGAGATCGAAAGAAACAAACGTCGGACTGTTGCGAGTGACCTACTGGCCTGTGGTGAACGCTTTTTTGACGGAAAGGCTTTCATGACTAGCTTTATTAACTCAAATAAAAGTTACATCATCTGCTAAGAAACTCAAAATAAAGCCAGGGGGTGCGTCCAACCACATCATCGGTGGATCAACACGGCCCTGCTGGGCCAGTGCATGAGCTACCAAATTAGATTCCCGATTACAATGCTCAATAAGGACCTTCCCGAATTCCTCTAAAAGACTTCGACATTCGTCAAGTATAGGGGCAGCGACCATCGAATATCCTGTGTTTTGTTTAAGTGCTTCAACAATCACCAAATTGTCCATTTGAATATATATGGAGTTGCATCCAATATTCAGTGCTAGCTTGAGGCCCTCCACAAGTGCGGCAGCTCCCGCAGAAATAATATCAGGAACATGCTCTAGCTGTGAAGTCGAAGCAGCTATGAACATACCTCGGTGATCTCATATAATTGCTCCACATGATCCTGAATAGTCCTCCAAAAAAGAGGCATCACCGTTAGGAGCTAGTTGACCTGTTAGTGGTTTTCTCCAATTGTTTATCCGTGGTGCAGTAGCAGGCTTGCCGATAGCTCGAACAAAATTCAGCGCCAAAGCTTGTATAGCACCTCCTCTACGGATAGGATTTTGGACCTCCTCATCCCTGACTATCAAGCGCCGTTGCCACCAAATATACCAGCATGTAACCGCCACCATATCTGGGATCTGGACCACGTCCAAGTATTGCTTGTGATTAATCTGGTCACATAAGAGAGCCTCGATCACTTCTGCTCCTGATTTCTCTCTAGTGCAAATGGTGCCTATTGTTCCATGTAGCTCGAGAAGCCTCCACAGCTCTTTAGCTCGGCCACACTCAAATAAAACGTGAGATACATCCTCTGCACATTTTTTGCAGATCGGGCATCGCCCTTGTTAGAAGGGAGAGAGATGGATTGTTGCGGAATATGATTTGGTGGAATCGTTTGTTTGATGTATTGCTTGAGCCTCGTGGGCATATATATAGGAGTACATGGGCATCTTGAAGTACAAGGCAAGGTAGAATAATATCCTACGCTATCCTAGCTTTCCTAATAATCACGATACTCAACATCCCCCCGCAGTCACAACAGTAGCGACGCAGACGGTGAGACTGGAGAAGAATCCGAAGGAAAGCTGACGGACACCCCCCCATAATCGTAACGGTCGATGCATCGCGGAGTCGTGGCTGGAGTGGAAACCGACAAGGTTGCTCAAGCAAGGCGGTACCCCTTTGTACCGTTTGTCGAGGTAGCCGAGAGCGTAGGTGGTGTAGCCGTAGTCGAGGTAGCCGTGCGAAGAACGCCGTGGTCGGTGTCGATTCGGGGGTCGTCGGTGTCGAGGTAGTCGCCGTGGAGCCGCGGAAGAAGAGCAGCGGCGGCGGCGGCCTAAGGAGGCGGTGGCGGCGGCGGCTAGAGAAGGAGCGCGGCGGCGGTGCTCGAAGTAGGCGATAATGAACCCAACAGCGTGACAAAGACCGGCGCGGACAGTGACGTTACCGCACCAAGGGAGCCGGCGCGACGCATATCACGTGGAAGTCAACGCGCGTGGACGGCGATGGACAGCGTGCCGCAGCGTTACAACCCGAAGGGGCCACGCAACGGCGGCGGGCAGGTCGGAGCGACGGCGGGGAAGACCTCAGGGCGGTTGCAGGGATCGCGTGCCACGCTCGCTACGGCCCGACAGGGTGACGTAGCGGCAGCGCGAGGGTCGGTGCAGCCTCGGGGATGGCCTGGAGCAGACGGCCTCGGTGCGGCAGTTGACCGCGGGCCGCGGCAGTACGACCCGAAGGGGCGGCGCAGCGGCAGCGCGTGAGGTGGTGCAACCACGGGAACGGCCTCAGGGTGGCGACTGAGATCACTTGCCGCAGCACTACGGCCCGAAGGGGCGACGCAGCGGCGGCGCCGATCGGTGCAGCCACAGGGAGAACCACGGGGCGGCGGCGCTGCGGCCCGACGGGGCGACGCAGTGGTAGCCTGTTGCTCGATCGGCGGAGGGGCGCGCTGAACTCGGGGACAAGGCGGTGATGGCCGGCGTAGATCGACGAGCGGGCCGACGCGTGGACGACGGCCGTGAGGGCAACCTGTCGAGCGAGGCCGCCGGGTCGGGGCGACGGGCGGGCAGACGTGCGGACGACAGCCGTTAGGGGCCGCCTGTTGCGCGAAGCCGCCGGGTCGGTGAAGAGGCCGGCCGGTTACGCCGGTGTCGGAGTAGAGGCGCACGGGGTCAACGGCGGCGACGGGTGACACAAACCGATCAAGTATAGATCGGAAAACCAAAAAAGAGAAACGCCGATCAAAACGACCGGCGAGAGAGCGAAAACCCCCGAAGCAAGGGCTCGGGAAAAAGACTCTCTAGGGCAGCCGGTCAACACGACTGGCGGATGAACCCTAGATACGGGCGGCGCGGCCCCTAGGCTGACCGCCCCGGAGGCGGCGCGCGGGTGCGGAAGCGGCGGCGGTTAGGGTTTAGAACCCGGAAACTGATACCATGTTAGAAGGGAGAGAGATGGATTGCTGCGGAATATGATTTGATGGAATCATTTGTTCGGTGTATTGCTTGAGCCTCGTGGGCATATATATATATAAAAGTACATGATCATCTTAGAGTACAAGGTAAGTAAGAATAATATCCTACGCTATCTTAGCTTTTTTAATAATCACGGTATTCAACAGCCCTGAGGTAGTTATATGGCGATTTGCTAGTACCCCATATATGGGATAGCGTTGTCGAGGCATCGCCAGAGGAAGATTTTGATTTTCTCCGGAACCGAACCTTAAGTTTCCAGAGAATTTCCCAAACCGGGTGAGGTGTCGAACCCCCACCAGCAGTATGGTTATTTGTAGAAGGCATATTACTATCTTCCCACCGCCTGTAATAAGCTGAGCGAACGCTAAAAATGCCAGATTTTGTTAGATGCCATGCCACAAAATCTTTCGTTTCATTATGATAAATTGGAATTTGTAAAGGCAGTGCTGGGCGCCGGCGCACCGGCCCAACAGTTCGGCCGGTCGCACGCCAGCCGCCCGATGCAGCGCGCCCCAGCCGTTCGATCTGCATCTTCTTCGATCTCTTCCCGTGCTGGCCCCTCTCGTATAGACCTCCTTCCTCCGCCGCCCCCTCACCTAGATCTCCTCGCTTCGTCGCCCCGTGCTGCCAGGTGCCGTCCTCACCGCCGGTCGCCGTCCTCACCGCCGGTCGCTGCCCTCACTGCCGCTCGCCGCCGTCGTCTCCTGTGTTCCTCGCCGGCTCTGTGCATGCAACAGCTTGTACCCATGGTTGCAGCTCTCGCGACAACGGTCGCAGCTCCGGTGGCGCCTAGCACAACTCCGGCGTGCGTCAATTGCAGGTCGCAGCACCTCCGGCGACGAGCTCGCAAAAAAAAAGTACTCTCCCTCGGTTGCCGGTAGTAGCAAAACAAACGGGCGGATGTAGCAAAAAAAGGATTGGTTCTAACAAATTAAAGCTCGTTGGTGCCGCCTGTCATCGCCATTGTAGCAAATTAAATCAAATACATGGATGTAGCAAAATTTGTCTTCGGTTCTAGCAAAATCAAAACATGGTTGTAGCAAAAAACTCAACCGGAAAAAACATCACATTTGCACATTCCAAGCAAAGAAAACACTCGCCGATTTCAACAAAAATCAACGCCGGTCGTAGCAAAATTGAAAGCCGGATGCAACAAAAATTGCAGAAACGCTCAAGAACAGCTTCTGGTCCAGCTCGGGGCTTCGCCGGTAGTAGCAAAAATCGACAATGGTTGCAGCAAGAAAAACATAGTCACGATCCTCGGTATCCTCATGAAAAAGGATGTAGCAAATGAGAGCGTCGGTAGTAGCAAAACGCAAAACTATTGTAGCAAAAAGTGGTACACAAGGTTCCAGCAAACAAGCAAAGCAACAAAATTTTGTTTAGTTCCAGCAAAAAACGAAGATGGTGGTAACAAATTGCTATACTAGTTCCAGCAAAAAAAACAAACATAGTTGCAAAATCTGGGTTGATTCCAACAAAAAAAAATCAAATACAATGGTAGCAAAAATTAGAGCTGGTTCCAGCAAAAAGCCTTCGTGGTTCCAGCAAAAAAACTCGCCGGATCTCCAGCACTTGTCGCCGCCTCCACCTCCGGCAGCTGCTGGTTGTAGCAACCATGGCTGCTGGTTCCAGCATCGTCGGACTCTGCTCCAGCACCACGGCCTGCCCCCTGATGCGGCAGCCGCCGTCTTGAGCAGTTGCGGATGCAGCTGAGAGAGAAAAAACTAGGGCATGGTGTTGGGTCGACGGTTGACTTTGTGGTGCTCATGGGAGGAGAAGATGGGCGAGAGAGACAGAGAAGAGTAGGAGATAGCTCAGGCAAATAGAGGAAGAAGAAAACATGAGTGGGCGAGAGTGATTTGCGGGAGAAGATAAGGCGAAGGAGGAGCGGTTGCTGGACCCACAAAAAAAGCGGTGTGTTTCATTCGTGTACAGACGTGCGATCTGTTTTGATCGAACGCACGCCGCGGGACCGGCCAAACTCTCGGCCGGCGCGCCGGCTGCAAACGTTTTCCTTTGTAGAAGGCATATTACTATCTTCCCACCGCCTGTAATAAGCTGAGCGAACGCTAAAAATTCCAGATTTTGTTAGATGCCATGCCACAAAATTTTTCGTTTCATTATGATAAATTGGAATTTGTAAAATACGGTCGGCGTCGAGGGCCCAAAAGGTATCCCAGATCAGCACTTCATCCCACGTACCAGACACTGGATCAATAAGCTCGTTAACTTTTGTGAGAACACGGTTACCCGGAGGAGTAATGATCTTTTTAGAGCTGCTATTTGGGATCCAGCAGTCCTCCCAAATGTTTATTTTCATCCCATTTCCTGCCCTCTAGATACAACCTTTCTTGAAGGTTTGGATTCCTGCCCAAATACTCTGCCATACATATGAGGAACCCTTCTTCAAATCACAATTAAGAATGTCTCCACTAGGATAATAGTTTGTTCTAAGGACCTTGGCACATAGAGAGTCATACTGGTCAATCAACCTCCAGCACTGTTTTGCAAGCATAGCCAAATTGAAACTGTTTATATCCCGGAAACCCATGCCACCATTATTTTTTGGAACACACATCTTCCACCAAGCAAACCAATGCATTTTACACTGGTCTTCACCGTCACCCCACCAATAGTGTGATATTGCATCAGTGATTCCCTTGCATATTTTCTTTGAGAATTTAAATACACTCATCGCATATGTTGGGATGACTTGAGCCACCGCTTTTATCAAGGCCTCCTTATCACCATAAGAAAGTGTCCTCTCCTTCCACCCATTGACCATTTTTTAGATTCTTTCTATGAGGTGTTTGAAGCAATCCACCCGGTCCACTCCGATCATCGAAGGGAGGCCCAGGTTCTTATCAGAAAGAGACTCCATCATAATATCCAGAATTTGGCACACATCCACTTTATCATCAACATTTGTATTAGGACTGAGAAATATAGATGACTTGGCAGCACTAACCATTTGACCTGAAGCAGCACAGTAATCATCCATAATTTTCTTCAGGGTATTAGCATTAGCGGCATCTGCCTTCATCAAGACAAGTGAGTCATCAACAAATAATAAGTGTGAAATAGTGGGTGAATCATGGCAAACCTTTACCCCTAGTAGTCTCCCACTCTCTTCTTCATGAGCAATAAGCGCGGAGAGGCCTTCGGCACATAAAAGAAACAAATATGGGGACAAGGGGTCCCCTTGCCCGAGGCCTCTCATTGGACTGAAAGGTGTAGTCTCATTTGAATTGAATCTGACTTTGTATTCCGCCGAGGACACACAAGCCATAATAAGCTGGACCCATCTATAATCAAAACCAAGTTTGCTCAAGATAGCTTTCAGAAACACCCACTCAACACGGTCATAAGCCTTGTGCATATCCAGTTTAACTGCACAGGAGCCAACCTTCCCTTTCTTCTTCTTCTTCATCGTATGCACACATGCATAGGCCACAATGACATTGTCAGTTTTAATACGACCAGGGACAAAAGCACTCTGGTTTTCACCAATAATATCTGGGAGGAAAACTTTTAACCTTGCTGCCAGCATTTTAGCAATGACCTTATATACCACGTTACAAAGACTTATTGGTCTAAATTGCGAGACTCGTTCCGGAGACTCAACTTTCGGAATCATAACGATTGTAGTGGTGTTCCATCCGTCCGAAATCACCCCACTATTAACTGCTTGAAGAACCTCCCTCACCAGATCGTTCTCCACAAGGTGCCAAAACTTTTTGTAAAATAGCACATGCAATCCATCCGGTCTAGGTGCCTTCAAATCACCAATGCTGAATAATGCGTGTTTCACTTCCTCTGCATTGTAAGGTGCAAGAAAGGCCTCATTCATATAAGGTGTCACCTTCGGTTGTACTTTGTTAAGAACTTCAACATTTGGTTTTGTCACCCCTGATGTGAAGAGGTTCTGGAAGTAGGCATCAATCAAACTTTTCATCGTCTCATTATCCTCCCTCCAAGTCCCATTCTCATCCATTAGTCTACGAATGAAATTTCTTTTCTTTCTTGCTATGGCAAAGTTACTGAAAAAATTCATATTACGATCACCATACTTAAGCCAATTTGCCCTACTCCGTTGGACCCAATAGATTTCCTCTTTTTCCATTGTTTCTTCAATCTACACGAGTAACTGCCTTTGCCTGTCTGCTGACTCGTCAATGAGAGGCCCCAACCGCAAAGATTCCAACTCCTCCTTTAAAGACTTGAGCCGACGCTGAGGTGATTTTAACATAGCCTTATCCCAGGCGTGTAGAGCTGCATGGACAGCAGCAGTGCGTTCGGCAAGAGATGCCGAACCAACAGCCCTCTCCCAAGGCTTCTGTAACCTGAGTTAGGATCTCATTTTCTTTAAGCCACCGTGCTTCAAACTATTTCACCCCTCCATGCCTATGATTATTAGCATCCACTTCTCCATCTGTGTCCAACACAATAGGCCTACGGTCTGATTTTAAGTGTGGTTCATTGGTTATAGTGGCGTTTGGAAACAGACCATGGAAACTGCCATTATACACCATTCTGTCAAGTCTTTCTCTTATTCTCCTTCTCCTCCATGTAAACTGGTCCCCCGAGAACCCCAAATCATCCAACTCGCAATCCACCAAAGCATCTCGAAAGTCTTGCATCATGCACGCCGGTCTTGGGGCTCCCCCTTCCTTTTCATGTGAGTAAAGGATTTCATTGAAGTCACCCGCGACGACCCACGGTAGGTTGCCTTGTGCGTATAAACCTCGCAGGTAACCCCATGAGAGGTGCTTGTATTCCCATCAGGGCTCCCCATAGAAGCCTGTAAATCGCCATCTCTCCTCTGGTAAAGCGCCCACCTTAGCATCAATAAAGTTCTTAGTTTTTGCAGTGATTTCTAACACCACAGAGTTCCGCCAAAACAAGATGAGACCGCCAGTAGCACCAACACTTTCTACCACCTCCAACTGATCCATCTTCAACTTTCTCAAAAGTTTCCCTGCCCTTGCTGTGTCCAGATGTGTCTCGGACAAGAAAAACACATCCGCCCCCACTGCTTCTGGATATCCACTAAACCACGGCAATTCCAGCACAAGATTTTCATGGCGTGCAGTGATCCTCCTCGCGGGAGAAAAAAAAACCTGCTGTAATCAGAACGATACGGAGGGACGAAAAACCGATCACAACACCTTGCAAGGCAATGGAGTTGCACTGGGAAAGACAACCAGCTTCGCGAGACGCGCGCCAGGACGTGGAGCTATGCCGACGACTGACCATTCAAAACAACCAGGTAGCAGACCACATCAACCTAGAGAAGGCCAGCTCACAAATCTTCACGATTCATTCAACTTCCTACAAGACATGCTCCTCGGAAGCTCAGGAGCCAGAAAAACGAATCTACCTTGAGTTGCAAGATAGCAGTAACCCAGGGAAGAGATTAGAAACCAGCCATGGTGACTCTGGGACGCCATCCTGGGACAAGAATGTGTTGGGGAACGTAGTAATTCAAAAAATTTCCTACGATCACGCAAGATCTATCTAGGAGATGCATAGCAACGAGAGGGGAGAGTGTGTCCACGTACCCTCGTAGACCGAAAGCGGAAGCGTTTAGTAACGTGGTTGATGTAGTCGAACGTCTTCACGATCCAACCGATCCAAGTACCGAACGTACGGCACCTCCATGTTCAGCACACGTTCAACACGATGACGTCCCTCGAGCTCTTGATCCAGTAGAGGGCCGAGGGAGAGTTCCGTCAGCACGACAGTGTGGTGACGGTGATGATGAAGTTACCGGCGCAGGGCTTCGCCTAAGCACTACGACGATATGACCGACGTGTTAAACTGTGGAGGGTGGCACCGCACACGGCTAACAGATTGTTGGTTGTGCTTTGGAGTGCCCCTGCCCCCGTATATAAAGGATGGGAGGAGGAGGCCGGCGGCCTAGGAGGGGCGCGCCATAGGGGGAGTCCAACTAGGATTCCCAATCCTAGTTGGACTCCCCTTCCTTTTCCAAGAGGGGGAGAGAGAGAAGGAGGAGAGGAAGAAGGAAAGAGGGGGCGCCGCCCCCTCCCTAGTCCAATTCGGACTTGCCATGGGGGGAGGGGGGCGGCCACCCTTGCAGCCCTCCTCTCCTTTCCACTAAGGCCCATGAAAGCACAATACTTCCCCCCTGGGGGGGGGGGGGGTTCCGGTAACCTCCCGGTACTCCGAAAAATATCCGAATCACTCCGGAACCATTCCGGTATTCGAATATAACCTTCCAATATATCAATCTTTATCTCTCGACCATTTCGAGACTCCTCGTCATGTCCGTGATCTCATCCGGGACTCCGAACAAACTTCGGTCATCAAAACACATAACTCATAATACAAATCGTCATTGAACGTTAAGCGTGCATACCCTATGGGTTCGAGAACTATGTAGACATGACCGAGACACATCTCCGGTAAATAACCAATAGCGGAATCTGGATGCTCACATTGGCTCCTACATATTCTACGAAGATCTTTATCGGTCAAACCGCATAACAACATACGTTATTCCCTTTGTCATCGGTATGTTACCTGCCCGAGATTCGATCGTCGGTATCATCATACCTAGTTCAATCTCGTTACCGGCAAGTCTCTTTACTCGTTCCGTAATGCATCATCCTGCAACTAACTCATTAGTCACATTGCTTGCAAGGCTTATAGTGATGTGCATTACCGAGAGGGCCCAGAGATACCTCTCCGATACACGAAGTGACAAATCCTAATCTTGATCTATGCCAACCCAACAAACACCTTCGGAGACACCTGTAGAGCATCTTTGTAATCACCCAATTACGTTGTGACGTTTGATAGCACACAAGGTGTTCCTCCGGTATTCGGGAGTTGCATAATCTCATAGTCAGAGGAACATGTATAAGTCATGAAGAAAGCAATAGCAATAAAACAAACGATCATTATGCCAAGCTAACAGATGGGTCTTGTCCATCACATCACTCCTAATGATGTGATCCCGTTCATCAAATGACAACACATGTCTATGGTTAGGAAACTTAACCATCTTTGATTAACGAGCTAGTCTAGTAGAGGCTTACTAGGGACACAGTGTTTTTGTCTATGTATCCACACATGTATCAAGTTTCCGGTTAATACAATTCTAACATGAATAATAAACATTTATCATGATATAAGGAAATATAAAATAACAACTTTATTATTGCCTCTAGGGCATATTTCCTTCAGTCTCCCACTTGCACCAGAGTCAATAATCTAGTTCACATCGTCATGTGATTTAAAACCAATAGTTCACATCTTTATGTGATTAGTTCATCGCCATGTGACTAATACCCAAAGGGTTTACTAGAGTCAATAATCTAGTTCACATCGCTATGTGATTAACACCCAAAGAGTACTAAGGTGTGATCATGTTTTGCTTGTGAGAGAAGTTTAGTCAACGGGTCTTCCACATTCAGAGCCGTATGTATTTTGCAAATTTTCTATGTCTACAATGCTCTGCATGGAGCTACTCTAGCTAATTGCTCCCACTTTCAATATGTATCCAGATTGAGACTTAGAGTCATCCGGATCGGTGTAAAAGCTTGCATCGACGTAACTCTTTACGATGAACTCTTTATCACCTCTATAACCGAGAAATATTTCCTTATTCCTCTAAGGATAATTTTGACCGCTGTCCAGTGATCTACTACTGGATCACTATTGTACCCATTTGCCAAACTCATGGAAAGGTACACAATAGGTCTGGTATACAACATGTCATACTTTATAGAACCTATGGCTGAGGCATAGGGAATGGCTTTCATTCTCTCTCTATCTTCTGTTGTGGTCGGGTTTTGAGTCTTACTCAACTTGATACCTTACAACTCAGGCAAGAACTCCTTCTTTGACTGATACATTTTGAACTCCTTCAAAATCTTATCAAGGTATGTACTCATCGAAAGTCTTATCAAGCGTCTTGATCTATCTTTATAGATCTTGATGCCCAATATGTAAGTAGCTTCACCAAGGTCTTTCTTTGAAAAACTCCTTTCAAACACTCCTTTATGCTTTCCAGAAAATTCTACATCATTTCTGATCAATAATATGTCATTCACATATGAAGGCTGTAGTGCTCCCACTCACTTTCTTGTAAATACAGACTTCAGCGCAAGTCTGTATAAAACTATATGCTTTGATCAACTCATCAAAGCATATATTCCAACTCCGAGATGCTTGCACTAGTCCATAGATGGATCGCTGGAGCTTGCACATTTTATTAGCACCTTTAGGATTGACAAAACCTTCTGGTTGCATCATATACAACTCTTCTTTAATAAATCCATTAAGGAATGCAATTTTGATATCCATTTGCCAGATTTCATAAAATGCGACAATTGCTAATATGATTTGGACAGACTTAAGCATCGATACGAGTGAGAAAGTCTCATGGTAGTCAACTCCTTGAACTTGTCGAAAACATTTTGCAACAAGTCGAGCTTTGTAGATAGTAACATTGCCATCAGCGTCAGTCTTCTTCTTGAAGATCCATTTATTCTCTATGGCTTGCCGATCATCGGGCAAGTCAACCAAAGTCCATACTTTGTTCTCATACATGGATCCCATCTCAGATTTCATGGCCTCAAGAAATTTTGCGGAATCTGGGCTCATCATCGCTTCCTCATAGTTCGTAGGTTCATCATGGTCTAGTAACATGACTTCCAGAACAGGATTACCGTACTACTCTGGTGCGAAACGTGCTCTGGTTGACCTATGAGGTTCGGTAGTAACTTGATCCAAAGTTTCATGATCATTATCATTAGCTTCCTCACTAATTGGTGTAGGCATCACTAGAACTGATTTCTGTGATGAACTACTTTCCAAGTCGAGAGAAGGTACAACTACCTCATCAAGTTCTACTTTCCTCCCACTCACTTCTTTCAAGAGAAACTCCTTCTCTAGAAAGGGTCCATTCTTAGCAAAAAATCTTGCCTTCGGATTTGTGATAGAAGGTGTACCCAACAATTTCTTTTTGGGTATCCCATGAAGATGCATTTCTCCGATTTAGGTTCGAGCTTATCAGGCTGAAGCCTTTTTCACATAAGCATCGCAACCCCAAACTTTAAGAAACGACATCTTAGGTTTCTTGCCAAACCATAGTTCATACGGTGTCATCTCAATGGATTTAGGTGGTGCCCTATTTAACATGAACGCAACTGTCTCTAATGCATAACCCCAAAACGATAGTGGTAAATCGGTAAGAGACATCATAGATCGCACCATATCTAATAAAGTGCGGTTACAATGTTCGGACACACCATTACGCTGTGGTGTTCCAGGTGGCGTGAGTTGCAAAACTTTTCCACATTGTTTCAAATAAAGACCAAACTCGTAACTCAAATATTCGCCTCTGCGATCAGATCGTAGAAACTTTACTTTCTTGTTACGATGATTTTCTACTTCACTCTGAAATTCTTTGAACTTTTCAAATGTTTCATACTTATGTTTCATTAAATAGATATACCCATATCTGCTCAAATCATCTGTGAAGGTCAGAAAATAATGATACCCGCCGCGAGCCTCAACACTCATCGGACCGCATACATTAGTATGTATTTTTTCCAACAAGCCAGTTGCTCGCTCCATTGTTCCGGAGAACGGAGTTTTAGTCATCTTGCCCATGAGGCATGGTTTGCAAGTATCAAGTGATTCATAATCAAGTGATTCCAAAAGTCCATCATCATGGAGTTTCGTCATGCGTTTTACAACAATATGACCTAAACGGCAGTGCCACAAATAAGTTGCACTATCATTATTAACTTTGCATATTTTGGCTTCAATACTATGAATATGTGTATCACTACAATCAAGATTCAACAGAAATAGACCACTCATCAAGGGTGCATGACCATAAAAGATATTACTCATATAAATAGAACAACCATTATTCTCTGATTTAAATGAATAACCGTCTCGCATCAAACAGATATAATGTTCATGCTCAACGCTGGCACCAAATAACAATTATTCAGGTCTAAAACTAATCTCGATGGTAGATGTAGAGGTAGCGTGCCGACGGAGATCACATTGACTTTGGAACCATTTCCCGCGCGCATCGTCACCTCGTCCTTAGACAATCTTCGTTTAATCCGTAGCCCCTGTTTCGAGTTGCAAATATGAGCAACAGAACCAGTATCAAATACCCAGGGCTACTACGAGCATTAGTAAGGTACACATCAATAACATGTATATCAAATATACCTTTCACTTTGCCATCCTTCTTATCCGTCAAATATTTGGGGTAGTTCCGCTTCCAGTGACCATTCCCTTTACAGTAGAAGCACTCAATTTCAGGCTTAGGTCTAGCTTTGGGTTTCTTCAGGGGAGTGGCAACTGTTGGGGAACGTAGTAATTTCAAAAAATTTCGTACGCACACGCAAGATCATGGTGATGCATAGCAACCAGAGGGGAGAGTGTTGTCCACGTACCCTCGTAGACCGACAGTGGAAGCGTTATCACAACGCGGTTGATGTAGTCGTACGTCTTCACGATCCGACCGATCAAGTACCGAACGTACGACACCTCCAAGTTCTACACACGTTCAGCTCGATGACGTCCCTCGAACTCCGATCCAGCCGAGTGTTGAGGGAGAGTTTTGTCAGCACGACGGCGTGGTGACGATGATGATGTTCCACCGACGCAGGGCTTCGCCTAAGCTCCGCGACGGTATTATCGAGGTGTAATCTGGTGGAGGGGGGCACCGCACACGGCTAAAATATCGTATATCAAGTGTCTTCTTAGGTGCCCCTGCCCCCGTATATAAAGGAGCAAGGGGGAGGCCGGCTGCCCTAGGCGCGCCAAGGAGAGAGGGGGAGTCCTCCTCCTAGTAGGAGTAGGACTCCCCTTTCCTAGTCCTACTAGGAAAAGAGGGGGGGAAGGAAAGAGAGGGAGAGGGAGAGGGAAAGGGGGCTGCGCCCCCCTCTCCTAGTCCAACTAGGATTCCCCTTGGGAGGGGGCGCGCCACCTCCTGGCTGCTGCCCTCTCTCTCCCCTCAAGGCCCACCAAGGCCCAATACTTCCCCGGGGGGTTCCGGTAACCCTCCGGCACTCCGGTTTAATCCGAAACTTCTCCGGAACACTTCCGGTGTCCGAATATAGTCGTCCAATATATCAATCTTTACGTCTCGACCATTTCGAGACTCCTCGTCATGTCCGTGATCACATCCGGGACTCCGAACAACCTTCGGTACATCAAAACATATAAACTCATAATATAACTGTCATCGTAACTTTAAGCGTGCGGACCCTTTGGGTTCGAGAACTATGTAGACATGACCGAGACACCTCTCCGGTCAATAACCAATAGCGGGACCTAGATGCCCATATTGGCTCCCACATATTCTACGAAGATCTTTATCGGTCAGACCGCATAACAACATACGTTGTTCCCTTTGTCATCGGTATGTTACTTGCCCGAGATTCGATCGTCGGTATCTCGATACCTAGTTCAATCTCGTTACCGGCAAGTCTCTTTACTCATTCCGTAATACATCATCCCGCAACTAACTCATTAGTCACAATGCTTGCAAGGCTTATAGTGATGTGCATTACCGAGTGGGCCCAGAGATACCTCTCCGACAATCGGAGTGACAAATCCTAATCTCGAAATACGCCAACCCAACAAGTACCTTTGGAGACACCTGTAGAGAACCTTTATAATCACCCAGTTACGTTGTGACGTTTGGTAGCACACAAAGTGTTCCTCCGGTAAACGGGAGTTGCATAATCTCATAGTCATAGGAACATGTATAAGTCATGAAGAAAGCAATAGCAACATACTAAACGATCGGGTGCTAAGCTAACGTAATGGGTCATGTCAATCACGTCATTCTCCTAATGAGGTGATCCCATTAATCAAATGACAACTCATGTCTATGGCTAGGAAACATAACCATCTTTGATTAACGAGCTAGTCAAGTAGAGGCATACTAGTGACACTCTGTTTGTCTATGTATTCACACATGTATTATGTTTCCGGTTAATACAATTCTAGCATGAATAATAAACATTTATCATGATATAAGGAAATATATAATACTTTTTATTGCCTCTAGGGCATATTTCCTTCAGTCTCCCACTTGCACTAGAGTCAATAATCTAGTTCACATCGCCATGTGATTTAACATCAATAATTCACATCACCATGTGATTAACACCCATAGTTCACATCTCTATGTGACCAACACTCAAAGGGTTTACTAGAGTCAATAATCTAGTTCACATCGCTATGTGATTAATACCCAAAGAGTACTAAGGTGTGACCATGTTTTGATTGTGAGATAATTTTAGTCAATGGGTCTGTCACATTCGGATCCGTAAGTATTTTGCAAATTTCTGTGTCTACAATGCTCTGCACGGAGCTACTCTAGCTAATTGCTCCCACTTTCAATATGTATCTAGACCGAGACTTAGAGTCATCTAGATTAGTGTCAAAACTTGCATCGACGTAACCCTTTACGATGAACCTTTTGTCACTTCCATAATCGAGAAACATATCCTTATTCTACTAAGGATAATTTTGACCGCTGTCCAGTGATCTACTCCTAGATCACTATTGTACTCCCTTGCCAGAATCAGTGTAGGGTATACAATAGATCTAGTACACAGCATGGCATACTTTATAGAACCTATGGCCAAGGAATAGGGAATGACTTTCATTCTCTTTCTATCTTCTGCCGTGGTCGGGCTTTGAGTCTTACTCAATTTCACACCTTGTAACACAGGCAAGAACTCTTTCTTTGACTGTTCTATTTTGAACTACTTCAAAATCTTGTTAAGGTATGTACTCATTGAAAAAACTTATCAAGCGTCTTGATCTATCTCTATAGATCTTGATGCTCAATATGTAAGCAGCTTCACCGAGGTCTTTCTTTGAAAAACTCATTTCAAACACTCCTTTATGCTTTGCAGAATAATTCTACATTATTTCCGATCAACAATATGTCATTCACATATACTTATCAGAAATGCTGTAGTGCTCCCACTCCCTTTCTTGTAAATACAGGCTTCACCGCAAGTCTGTATAAAACTATATCCTTTGATCAACTTATCAAAGCGTATATTCCAACTCTGAGATGCTTGCACCAGTCCACAGATGGCTCGCTGGAGCTTGCATATTTTGTTAGCACCTTTAGGATTGACAAAACCTTCTGGTTGCATCATATACAACTCTTCTTTAATAAATCCATTAAGGAATGCAGTTTTGTTTATCCATTTGCCATATTTCATAAAATGCGGCAATTGCTAACATGATTCGGACAGACTTAAGCATAGATACGAGTGAGAAACTCTCATCGTAGTCAACACTCTGAACTTGTCGAAAACCTTTTTGCGACAATTCTAGCTTTGTAGACAGTAACATTACCATCAGCGTCAGTCTTCTTCTTGAAGATCCATTTATTTTCAATGGCTTGCCGACCATCGGGCAAGTCAACCAAAGTCCATACTTTGTTCTCATACATGGATCCCATCTCGGATTTCATGGCTTCAAGCCATTTTGTGGAATCTGGGCTCACCATCGCTTCTTCATAGTTCATAGGTTCGCCATGGTCTAGTAACATGACCTCCAGAACAGGATTACCGTACCACTCTGGTGCGGATCTTACTCTGGTTTACCTACGAGGTTTGGTAGTAACTTGATCTGAAGTTACATGATCATCATCATTAACTTCCTCACTAATTGGTGTAGAAGTCACAGGAACAGATTTCTGTGATGAACTACTTTCCAATAAGGGAGCAGGTACAGTTACCTCATCAAGTTCTACTTTCCTCCCACTCACTTCTTTCGAGAGAAACTCCTTCTCTAGAAAGGATCCATTCTTAGCAGCGAATGTCTTGCCTTCGGATCTGTGATAGAAGGTGTACCCAACAGTCTCCTTTGGGTATCCTATGAAGACACATTTCTCCGATTTGGGTTTGAGCTTATCAAGATGAAACTTTTTCACATAAGCATCGCAACCCCAAACTTTAAGAAACGACAACTTTGGTTTCTTGCCAACCACAGTTCATAAGATGTCGTCTCAACGGATTTAGATGGTAGCCTATTTAACGTGAATGCAGCTGTCTCTAATGCATAACCCCAAAACGATAGTGGTAGATCGGTAAGAGACATCATATATCGCACCATATCTTATAAAGTACGGTTACGATGTTTGGACACACCATTACACTGTGGTGTTCCAGGTGGCGTGAGTAGCGAAACTATTTCACATTGTTTTAACTGAAGGCCAAACTCGTAACTCAAATACTCTTCTCCACGATCAGATCGTAGAAACTTTATTTTCTTGTTACGATGATTTTCCGCTTCACTCTGAAATTATATGAACTTTTCAAATGTTTCAGACTTCTGTTTCATTAAGCAGATATACCCATATCTGCTCAAATCATCTGTGAAGGTGAGAAAATAACGATATCCGCCACGAGCCTCAATATTCATCGGACCACATACATCTGTATGTATGATTTCCAACAAATCTGTTGCTCTCTCCATAGTTCCGGAGAACGGTGTTTTGGTCATCTTGCCCATAAGGCACGGTTCACAAGTACCAAGTGATTCAAAATCAAGTGATTCCAAAATCCCATCAGTATGGAGTTTCTTCATGCGCTTTACATCAATATGACCTAAACGGCAGTGCCACAAATAAGTTGCACTGTCATTATTAACTCTGCATCTTTTGGCTTGAACATTATGAATATGTGTATCACTACGATCGAGATCCAACAAACCATTTTCGTTGGTGTGTATGACCATAGAAGGTTTTTATTCATGTAAACAGAACAACAATTGTTCTCTAACTTAAATGAATAACCGTATTGCAATAAACATGATCAAATCATATCCATGTTCAACGCAAACACCAAATAACACTTATTTAGTTTCAACACTAATCCCGAAAGTATAGGGAGTGTGCGATGATGATCATATCAATCTTGGAACTACTTCCAACACACATCGTCACCTCGCCTTTTACTAGTCTCTGTTTATTCTGCAACTCCCGTTTTCGAGTTACTACTCTTTAGCAACTGAACCAGTATCAAATACTGAGGGGTTGCTATAAACACTAGTAAGTACACATCAATAACATGTATATCCAATATACCTTTGTTCACTTTGCCATCCTTCTTATCCACCAAATACTTGGGGCAGTTCCGCCTCCAGTGACCAGTTCCTTTGCAGTAGAAGCACTTAGTCTCAGGCTTAGGTACAGACTTGGGCTTCTTCACTTGAGTAGCAACTTGCTTGCCGTTCTTTTTGAAGTTCCCCTTCTTCCCTTTGCCCTTTTCTTGAAACTAGTGGTCTCATCAACCATCAACACTTGAAGTGGTCTCGTCAACCATCAACACTTGATGTTTTTCTTGATTTCTACCTTCGTTGATTTCAGCATCATGAAGAGCTCGGGAATTACTTTCGTCATCCCTTGCATATTATAGTTCATCACGAAGTTCTACTAACTTGGTGATGGTGACTAGAGAATTCTGTCAATCACTATTTTATCTGGAAGATAAACTCCCACTTGATTCAAGCGATTGTAGTACCCAGACAATCTGAGCACATGCTCACTAGTCGAGCGATTCTCCTCCATCTTTTAGCTATAGAACTTGTTGGAGACTTCATATCTCTCAACTCGGGTATTTGCTTGAAATATTAACTTCAACTCCTGGAACATCTTATATGGTCCATGACGTTCAAAACGTCTTTGAAGTCCCGATTCTAAGCCGTTAAGCATGATGCACTAAACTATCAAGTAGTCATCATATTGAGCTAGCCAAACGTTTATAACGTCTGCATCTGCTCCTGCAATAGGTCTGTCACCTAGCGGTGCATCAAGGACATAATTCTTCTGTGCAGCAATGAGGATAATCCTCAGATCACGGATCCAATCCGCGAGCTATTGATCTATAACATAATTTGCAAAATACTATCAGGACTAAGTTCATGATAAATTTAAGTTCAATTAATCATATTACTTAAGAACTCCCACTTAGATAGACATCCCTCTAATCATTTAAGTGATTACGTGATCCAAAGCAACTAAACCATGTCCGATTAACACGTGAGATGGAGTAGTTTCAATGGTGAACATCACTATGTTGATCATATCTACTATATTATTCACGCTCGACCTTTCGGTCTCTGTGTTCCGAGGCCATATCTGTATATATGCTAGGCTCGTCAAGTTTAACCTGAGTATTCCGCGTGTGCAACTGTTTTGCACCCGTTGTATTTGAACGTAGAGCCTATCACACCCGATTAACACGTGGTGTCTCAGCACGAAGAACTTTCGCAACGGTGCATACTCAGGGAGAACACTTTTATCTTGAAATTTTAGTGAGATATCATCTTATAATGCTACCGTCAATCAAAGCAAGATAAGACGCATAAAGGATTAACATCACATGCAATCAATATAAGTGATATGATATGGCCATCATCATCTTGTGCTTGTGATCTCCATCTCCGAAGCACCGTGCTTGTGATCTCCATCTCTGAAGCACCGTCATGATCACCATCGTCACCGGCGCGACACCTTGATCTCCATCGTAGTATCGTTGTCGTCTTGCCAACTTATTGCTTTTACGACTATCGCTACCGCTTAGTGATAAAGTAAAACTATTACATGGCGATTGCATTTCATACAATAAAGAGACAACCATATGGCTCCTGCCAGTTGCCGATAACTCGGTTACAAAACATGATCATCTCATACAACAAATTATATCACATCATGTCTTGACCATATCACATCACAACATGCCCTGCAAAAACAAGTTAGACGTCCTCTATTTTGTTGTTGCAAGTTTTACGTGGCTGCTACGGGCTTAGCAAGAACCGTTCTTACCTACGCATCAAAACCACAACGATAGTTTATCAAGTTGGTGCTGTTTTAACCTTCGCAAGGACCGGGCGTAGCCACACTCGGTTCAACTAAAGTGAGAGAGACAGACACCCGCCAGTCACCTTTAAGCAACGAGTGCTCGCAACGGTGAAACCAGTCTCGCGTAAGCGTACGCGTAATGTCGGTCCGGGCCGCTTCATCTCACAATACCGCTGAACCTAACTATGAGATGCTGGTAAGCAGTATGACTTATATCGCCCACAACTCACTTGTGTTCTACTCGTGCAAAGCATCAACGCATAAAACCTGGCTCGGATGCCACTGTTGGGGAACGTAGTAATTTAAAAAAATTTCCTACGCACACGCAAGATCATGGTGATGCATAGCAACGAGAGGGGAGAGTGTTGTCCACGTACCCTCGTAGACCGACAGCGGAAGCGTTATCACAACGCGGTTGATGTAGTCGTACGTCTTCACGATCCGACCAATCAAGTACCGAACGTACGGCACCTCCAAGTTCTACACACGTTCAGCTCGATGACGTCCCTTGAACTCCGATCCAGCCGAGTGTTGAGGGAGAGTTTCTCCAGCACGACGGTGTGGTGACGATGATGATGTTCCACCGACGCAGGGCTTCGCCTAAGCTCCGCGACGGTATTATCGAGGTGTAATCTGGTGGAGGGGGGCACCGCACACGGCTAAAATATCGTATATCAAGTGTGTTCTTAGGTGCCCCCCTGCCCCCGTATATAAAGGAGCAAGGGGGAGGCCGGCTGCCCTAGGCGCGCCAAGGAGAGAGGGGGAGTCCTCCTCCTAGTAGGAGTAGGACTCCCCTTTCCTAGTCCTACTAGGAAAAGAGGGGGGGAAGGAAAGAGAGGGAGAGGGAGAGGGAAAGGGGGCTGCGCCCCCCTCTCCTAGTCCAACTAGGATTCCCCTTGGGAGGGGGCGCGCCACCTCCTGGCTGCTGCCCTCTCTCTCCCCTCAAGGCCCACCAAGGCCCAATACTTCCCCGGGGGGTTCCGGTAACCCTCCGGCACTCCGGGTTTAATCCGAAACTTCTCCGGAACACTTCCGGTGTCCGAATATAGTCGTCCAATATATCAATCTTTACGTCTCGACCATTTCGAGACTCCTCGTCATGTCCGTGATCACATCCGAGACTCCGAACAACCTTCGGTACATCAAAACATATAAACTCATAATATAACTGTCATCGTAACTTTAAGCGTGCGGACCCTTTGGGTTCGAGAACTATGTAGACATGACCGAGACACCTCTCCGGTCAATAACCAATAGCGGACCTGGATGCCCATATTGGCTCCCACATATTCTACGAAGATCTTTATTGGTCAGACCGCATAACAACATACGTTGTTCCCTTTGTCATCGGTATGTTACTTGCCCGAGATTCGATCGTCGGTATCTCGATACCTAGTTCAATCTCGTTACCGGCAAGTCTCTTTACTCGTTCCGTAATACATCATCCCGCAACTAACTCATTAGTCACAATGCTTACAAGGCTTATAGTGATGTGCATTACCGAGTGGGCCCAGAGATACCTCTCCGACAATCGGAGTGACAAATCCTAATCTCGAAATACGCCAACCCAACAAGTACCTTTGGAGACACCTGTAGTGCACCTTTATAATCACCCAGTTACGTTGTGACGTTTGGTAGCACACAAAGTGTTCCTCCGGTAAACGGGAGTTGCATAATCTCATAGTCATAGGAACATGTATAAGTCATGAAGAAAGCAATAGCAACATACTAAACGATCGGGTGCTAAGCTAACGTAATGGGTCATGTCAATCACGTCATTCTCCTAATGAGGTGATCCCGTTAATCAAATGACAACTCATGTCTATGGCTAGGAAACATAACCATCTTTGATTAACGAGCTAGTCAAGTAGAGGCATACTAGTGACACTCTGTTTGTCTATGTATTCACACATGTATTATGTTTCTGGTTAATACAATTCTAGCATGAATAATAAACATTTATCATGATATAAGGAAATATATAATACTTTTTATTGCCTCTAGGGCATATTTCCTTCAGCAACTTGCTTGCCATTCTTTCTTGAAGTTCCCTTTCTTTTTCCCTTAACCCTTTTCTTGAAACTAGTGGTCTTGTTAACCATCAACACTTGATGCTCTTTCTTGATTTCTACCTTCGCCGATTTTAGCATCGCGAAGAGCTCGGGAATCGTTTTCGTCATCCCTTGCATATTATAGTTCATCACGAAGTTCCAGTAACTTGGTGATAGTGACTAGAGAACTCTGCCAATCACTATCTTATCTGGAAGATTAACTTCCACTTAATTCAAGCGATTGTAGTACTCAGACATTCTGAGCACATGCTCACTGGTTGAGCTATTCTCCTCCATCTTGTAGGCAAAATACTTGTCAGAGGTCTCATACCTCTCGACTCGGGCATGAGCCTGAAACACCAATTTCAGCTCTTGGAACATCTTATATGCTCCGTGGCGTTCAGAACGTTTTTGAAGTCCTGGTTCTAAGCCGTAAAGCATGGCGCACTAAACTATCAAGTAGTCATGATACCGAGCTTGCCAAATGTTCATAACGTCTGCATCTGCTCCTGCAATAGGCCCGTCACCTAGCGGTGCATCAAGGACATAATTCTTCTGTGCAACAATGAGGATAATCCTCAGATCACGGACCCAATCCGCATCATTGCTACTATCATCTTTCAACTTATTTTTCTCTAGGAACATATAAAAAATAAACGGGGAGCTACATCGCAAGCTATTGATCTACAACATAGATATGCAAATACTATCAGGACTAAGTTCATGATAAATTTAAGTTCAATTAATCTTATTACTCAAGAACTCCCACTTAGATAGACATCCCTCTAGTCATCTAAATGATCACGTGATCCATATCAACTAAACCATGTCCGATCATCACGTGAAATGGAGTAGTTTTCAATGGTGAACATCACTATGTTGATCATATCTACTATATGATTCACATTCGACCTTTCGGTCTCATTGTTCCGAGGCCATATCTGCATATGCTAGGCTCGTCAGGTTTAACCCGAGTATTTTGCATGTGCAAAACTGGCATGCACCCGTTGTATGTGAACGTAGAGCTTATCACACCCGATCATCACGTGGTGTCTCGGCACGACGAACTGTAGCAATGGTGCATACTCAGGGAGAACACTTATACCTTGAAATTTAGTGAGGGATCATCTTATAATGCTACCGCCGTACTAAGCAAAATAAGTTGCATAAAATATAAACATCACATGCAATCAAAATATGTGGCATGATATGGCCATCATCATCTTGTGCCTTTGATATCCATCTCCAAAGCACCGTCATGATCTCCATCGACACCGGCTTGACACCTTGATCTCATCCGTAGCGTCGTTGTCGTCTCGCCAACTATTGCTTCTATGACTACCGCTATCGCTTAGTGATAAAGTAAGCAATTACATGGCGATTGCATTTCATACAATAAAGTGACAACCGGCTCCTGCCAGTTGCCGATAACTTTTACAAAACATGATCATCTCATACAACAATTTATATCTCATCATGTCTTGACCATATCACATCACAACATGCCCCGCAAAAACAAGTTAGACGTCCTCTACTTTGTTGTTGCAAGTTTTACGTGGCTGCTATGGGCTTCTAGCAAGAACCGTTCTTACGTACCCATCAAAACCACAATGATTTTTCGTCAAGTGTGCTGTTTTAACCTTCAACAAGGACCGGCCGTAGTCAAACTCGATTCAACTAAAGTTGGAGAAACAGACACCCGCTAGCCACCTGTGTGCGAAGCACGTCGGTAGAACCAGTCTCATGAACGCGGTCATGTAATGTCGGTCCAGGCCGCTTCATCCAACAATACCGCCGAATCAAAGTAAGACGTTGGTGGTAAGCAGTATGACTATTATCGCCCACAACTCATTGTGTTCTACTCGTGCATATATCATCTACGCATAGACCTGGCTTGGATGCCATTGTTGCGGAACGTAGTAATTCAAAAAAATTCCTACGATCACGCAAGATCTATCTAGGAGATGCATAGCAACGAGAGGGGAGAGTCTGCCCACGTACCCTCGTAGACCGAAAGCAGAAGCGTTTAGTAACGCGGTTGATGTAGTCGAACGTCTTCACGATCCAACCGATCCAAGTACCGAACGTACGGCACTGATACGTCTCCGTCGTATCTACTTTTCCAAACACTTTTGCCCTTGTTTTGGACTCTAACTTGCATGATTTGAATGGAACTAACCCGGACTGAAGCTATTTTCAGCAGACTTTCCATGGTGTTATTTATGTGCAGAAACAAAAGTTCTCGGAATGACCTGAAACTCCACGGAACATCTATTTGGAAAATAAGAAAAATACTGGTAGAAAAAGCCATGTTAGGGGGCCCACACCCTGTCCACGAGGGTGGAGGGCGCGCCTGCCCCCCTAGGGCACGCCCCCTACCTCGTGGGCCCCCTGACGCTCCACCGACCTCAACTCCAACTCCATATATTCACTTTCGAGGAGAAAAAAATCAGGGAGAAGGATTCATCGCGTTTTACGACACGGAGCCGCCGCCAAGCCCTAAAACCTCTCGGCAGGGCTGATCTGGAGTCCGTTCGGGGCTCCGGAGAGGGGAATCCGTCGCCATCGTCATCATCAACCATCCTCCATCACCAATTTCATGATGCTCACCGCCGTGCATGAGTAATTCCATCGTAGGCTTGCTGGACGGTGATGGGTTGGATGAGATCTATCATGTAATCGAGTTAGTTTTGTTAGGGTTTGATCCCTAGTATCCACTATGTTCTGAGATTGATGTTGCTATGACTTTGCTATGCTTAATGCTTGTCACTAGGGCCCGAGTGCCATGATTTCAGATCTGAACCTATTATGTTTTCATGAATATATGTGAGTTCTTGATCCTATCTTGCAAGTCTATAAGTCACCTACTATGTGTTATGATCCGGCAACCCCGAAGTGACAATAATCGGGACCACTCCCGGTGATGACCATAGTTTGAGGAGTTCATGTATTCACTATGTGCTAATGCTTTGTTCCGGTACTCTATTAAAAGGAGGCCTTAATATCCCTTAGTTTCCATTAGGACCCCGCTGCCACGGGAGGGTAGGACAAAAGATGTCATGCAAGTTCTTTACCATAAGCACATATGACTATATTCGAAATACATGCCTACATTACATTGATGAATTGGAGCTAGTTCAGTGTCACCCTATGTTATGCTTGTTACATGATGAACCGCATCCGGCATAATTCTCCACCACCGATCCAATGCCTACGAGCTTTTCATATATTGTTCTTCGCTTATTTACTTTTCCGTTGCTACTGTTACAATCATTACAAAACCCAAAAATATTACTTTTGTTACCGTTACCACTACTATCATATTACTTTGCTACTAAATACTTTGCTGCAGATACTAAGTTATCCAGGTGTGGTTGAATTGAAAACTCAACTGCTAATACTTGAGAATATTCTTTGGCTCCCCTTGTGTCGAATCAATAAATTTGGGTTGAATACTCTACCCTCCAAAACTGTTGCGATCCCCTATACTTGTGGGTTATCAAGACTATTTTCTGGCGCCGTTGCCGGGGAGCATAGCTCTATTCTTTGAGTCACTTGGGATTTATATCAGCTGGTCACTATGAAGAACTTGAAAGACGCTAAGACAACAATTTATCCCTCAACTACGAGGGGAGGTAAGGAACTGCCATCTAGCTCTGCACTTGATTCACCTTCTGTTTTGAGTAGGCTTGCGACACCTAAACCTGATTCTGCTATTCGTTCTGATATGTCGCATGTTATTGATGATGCCACTTCTGCTATGCATAATACTTATGATGAAACTACTTCTATGCTTGATACTACTGTGCCACTTGGTGAATTTCTTGATGAACAACTTGCTAGGGTTAGAGAGAAAGAAATTATTGAAACTGATAATATTGATGAAAGTGATGATGAAGACTCTTCCCCTAATAAATATGAATCTCCTGTTATTCCTGAGGGTTATGTTTTTGAAAAAGAAGCTGCTTTAGCTATTTTAGCTTGCAAAGATAGATATGAGCTCAAGAGGTTATTAGCTAAATGGAAGCAGCAATCTCTTAATGCTAGAATGAAACCCGACCCTGCTTTTGCTACTTCACCTATCTGTGTTACTGATAAGGATTATGAATTCTCTATTGATCCTGATATAATTACTTTGGTTGAATCTGATCCTTTTCATGGCTATGAATCTAAAACTGTTGTGGCACATTGAAAGATCGTGGATGTCACCTAGAGGGGGGGGGGGTGAATAGGCGCTTTAAAATAATTACGGTTTAGGCTTGAACAAATGCGGAATAAACCTAGCGGTTAATTTGTCAAGCACAAAACCTACAACAACTAGGCTCACCTATGTGCACCAACAACTTATGCTAAGCAAGATAAACTACTAGGTGATAGCAAGATATATGACAAGAAGCAATATGGCTATCACAAGGTAAAGTGCATAAGTAAAGAGCTCGGATAAGAGATAACCGAGGCACGCGGAGACGACGATGTATCCCGAAGTTCACACCCTTGCGGATGCTAATCTCCGTTTGGAGCGGTGTGGAGGCACAATGCTCCCCAAGAAGCCACTAGGGCCACCGTAATCTCCTCACGCCCTCGCACAATGCAAGATGCCGTGATTCCACTAAGGGACCCTTGAGGGCGGTCACCGAACCCGTACAAATGGCAACCCTTGGGGGCGGTCACCGAACCCGTACACTTTGGCAACCCTTGGGGGCGGTCACCGGTACCCATCAAATTGCTCGGGGCGATCTCCACAACCTAATTGGAGACCCCGACGCTTGCCCGGAGCTTTACACCACAATGATTGAGCTCCGAACACCACCAACCGTCTAGGGCGCCCAAGCACCCAAGAGGAACAAGCTCGAGGGCACCAAGCACCCAAGAGTAATAAGCTTCTCAACTTGTAACTTCCACGTATCACCATGGAGAACTCAAACTGATGCACCAAATGCAATGGCAAGGGCACACGGAGTGCCCAAGTCCTTCTCTCTCAAATCCCACCGAAGCAACTAATGCTAGGGAGGAAAAAGAGAGGAAGAACAAGAAGGAGAACACCAAGAACTCCAAGATCTAGATCCAAGGGGTTCCCCTCACATAGAGGAGAAAGTGATTGGTGGAAATGTGGATCTAGATCTCCTCTCTCTTTTCCCTCAAAAACTAGCAAGAATCCATGGAGGGATTGAGAGTTAGCAAGCTCGAAGAAGGTCAACAATGGGGGAAGAACACGAGCTCAAAAGATTAGGTTCAATGGGGAAGAAGACCCCCTTTTATAAAAGGGGAAAAATCCAACCGTTATGTGCTCAGCCCGCACACGAGCGGTACTACCGCTCTGGCGGAAGAAGCAGGGAAAAGGAGCAACCAAACATGAACCTTGGGGCGGTAGTAAGCGGTACTACCGCGCACCCTAGCGGTACTACCGCTGGAGGAGCAGAACACGGGACCAAAAATGCAGTAGCGGTACTACCGCCCGACCGGAGCGATACTACCGCTTACAGGCGGTACTACCGCCCATCGGGGCGGTACTACCGCTTATAGGCGGAACTGCCGTGCCTTACTGCCGTGCAACTACTGCAAAACTCGACACGAAAAATGCAAGACCCAAAATCGAGGCGGTACCAGCGCGGAACCATAGCCGTACTACCGCTTATGGCCATAGGCGGTACTACTGCTTTGGACAACGGTACTACCGCTTGGGGCGATAAGTGGTACTGCCGCTCTGGCCGCGGTACTACCGCAGGGAGAAAACCAGAACTGCCATAACTTCTTCATATGAGCTCCGAATTGAGCAAACTCAAGCTTGTTGGTTATAGTAAGAAGAGGCAGGGGAGGTATGCCAACAAATAGAGGAGTGAAACCTCCAACCGAGAAGAACCGGCATAACCTCCAACATCGAAAACATCATAGAAGATGCGAGTGAACTCCGTTTTCGATGAACTCGAGCTTGTCATCAAGATGACCATAAGCTCCAAAACTCACAAAGAGAAGAACCAAACAAGAACCAACAAAGGTGATTCAAGGATGCAATGGTTTGAGCTCTCTATGAATGATACGATCAAGCTACTCATCGAGAGCCCCCCTTGATAGTACGGCAATCGATCCTATAACCCGGTCTCCCAACTACCATCATGAGACCGGTAAAATAGAAAACCTATCAAGAGCAAACCTTTGCCTTGCACATGGTCCACTTGAGCTAGATGATGACGATCTTGACTCCCTCAAGTTGGACCACCTTTCTTGGTTGTGTTGGCTCGATGAAGACTAGTTGATTGCTCCCCCATACTCCACTATGGGTGAGCCACTCTTCCGCACATCTTCACAAGTCCATTGTCACCACAATGGACCGCAAGCTTCAAGCATTTGATCTCGTCATGATGCTTCACTTGAACTTGCACACCGCAACATCTTCACAAGTCCATTGTCGCCACAATGGACGGCAAGCTTCAAGCATTTGATCTCTTCATGATGCTTCACTTGAACTTGCACACCGCAACCTAACCCCACAAAGAACTCTCACGAAGATCATGGGTTAGTACACAAAGCGTAATTGACAATGCTTACCACACCATGGGATCGCTTGATCCCTCTCGGTACATCTTGTGCGCTTTGTGTGTTGATCAACTTGATTCACTCTTGCCTTAGTCTTGATCAACCTTGACTCTTTCCAACTCTCTTCATTTGGATGATGTCTTGAAGGTAAACATGAATGATCACAAAATCTTCTTCTTCAAGACATGCTTGCAATAAGCTCTACTCTCACATGACCAATCTTTGGATAATTCCTTAATAACACCTTGGTCACCACATAAACTCCTTGAAACCAACACATGGACTTCAAGAAAAGCCTATGGACAAATCCTTCAAATATAACTCAAGGCAACCATTAGTCCATAGGGATTGTCATCAATTACCAAAACCAAACATGGGGGCACCGCATGTTCTTTCACACATCTTACTAAATTAAATGATATAGCCACCCTGTTCACTAATGATGAGAAATCTCGCTATCTTTATATCCTTAAAATATTTCCGTTCTCATTAAAGGGTGATGCTAAGATATGGTTTAATTCTCTTGATCCTGGTTGTGTGCGTAGTCCCCAGGATATGATTTATTACTTCTCTGCTAAATATTTCCCTGCTCATAAGAAACAAGCTGCTTTAAGGGAAATATATAATTTTGTGCAAATTGAAAAAGAGAGTCTCCCACAAGCTTGGGGGAGGCTTCTCCAATTACTTAATGCTTTGCCTGATCATCCTCTTAAGAAAAATGAAATACTTGATATCTTTTATAATGGACTAACCGATGCTTCCAGAGATTACCTGGATAGTTGTGCTGGTTCTGTTTTCAGGGAAAGAACACCGGATGAAGCTGAAATTCTATTGAATAATATGTTGACAAATGAAAATAATTGGACACTTCCTGAGCCAGCTCCTGAGCCTATTCCTAAACCAACTCCGAAGAAGAGAGGTGTTCTATTTCTCAGTCCTGAAGATATGCAAGAGGCAAAGAAATCTATGAAAGAAAAGGGTATTAAAGCTGAAGATGTTAAGAATTTACCTCCTATTGAAGAAATACATGGTATTAATTTACCGCCTGTTGAAGAAACATATGATCTTAATCCTCCACCTATTGAAGAAACTCATGGTCTTGATAACCCGACACAGGTAGTAAAGGTAAATTCTCTCTATAGATATGATAAAGCTGAAATCCCTCCTACTAAATTGCTAGCCAATGCTTGGATGAGTTTGATAACTTTATGGTTAGGCAAGAAGATTTTAATGCTTATTTTGGTAGATAATTAAAACAAAATGCTTATATGATTGAACACTTGGGTGATTATATGTCTAGAGTGAAAGGTGAACTTAAACTCATTACTAAACATGCTTCTATGGTTACCACTCAAGTAAAACAAGTACTTAAAGCACATAATGATTTGCTCAATGAATTGAATAGTAAGAAAAATGATTATGCTGTTAGAGTGGCTACTAGAACTGGTAAGATGACTCAGGAACCTTTGTATCCTGAAGGCCACCCCAAGAGAATTGAACAAGATATATTGATGCACCTAGTTCTTCTAAAAAGAAGAAAAAGAAAAATGATAGGACTTTGCATGCTTCTAGTGAACCTATTGCTGAAACACCTGAGAATCCAAATGATATTTCTATTTCTGATGCTGAAACACAATCTGGTAATGAACATGAACCTAATGAAAATGTTAATGATGATGTTCATGATGATGCTCAACCTAGTAATGATAATGATGTAGAAATTGAACCTGCTGTTGATCTTGATAACCCACAATCAAAGAATCAACGTTATGATAAGAGAGACTTTGTTGCTAGGAAACATGGTAAAGAAAGGGAACCATGGGTTCAGAAACCCATGCCTTTTCCTCCTAAACCATCCAAGAAAAAGGATGGTGAGGATTTTGAGCACTTTGCTGAAATGATTAGACCTATCTTTTTGCGTATGCGATTAACTGATATGCTCAAAATGAATCCTTATGCTAAGTGTATGAAAGATATTGTTACAAATAAAAGAAAGATACCGGAAGCTGAAATTTCCACCAAGCTTGCTTAGTATACTTTTAAGGGTGGAATACCTAAGAAACTTGGAGATCCAGGGGTACCCACTATACCATGCTCCATTAAAAGAAACTAGGTTAAAACTGCTTTATGTGATCTTGGAGCCGGTGTTAGTGTTATGCCTCTCTCTTTATATCGTAGACTTGATTTGAATAAGTTGACACCTACTGAAATATCTTTGCAAATGGCTGATAAATCAACTGCTATACCTGTCGGTATTTGTGAGGATGTGCCTGTTGTGGTTGCAAATGTTACTATTTTAACGGACTTTGTTATCCTTGATATTCCCGAGGACTATAGTATGTCTATTATTCTTGGAAGACCTTTTTTGAATACCGCAGGGGCTGTTATTGATTGCAACAAAGGCAATGCCACTTTTCATGTTAATGGTAATGAGCATATGGTACACTTTCTGAGGAAACAACCTCAAGTCCATAGTATCAATTCTATTGGAAAAATTCCATCAATTATTTTTGGAGGTTTTGAATTTCCTCTTCCTACTGTCAAGAAGAAATATGATGTTCTTATTATTGGGGATGTGCATATCCCCGTTGATGTAACATAGTGTTATTCGAATTTTCTCCAGTTCCATGTTATTCGGAATGAGTTTGTTAACAAGACTTGATCAACCTTGTTAGTGGATTCCTTTTGATGAGCATGAGATGGATGAAACTAGAAGCACAACCTTCTGTACCCCCCTTTTACTTTCTGTTATTTAGTTGAAATAAAGTAAAAATAATATTTTTCTGTCTGTTTCCTGAATTATCCGTGCAATATAAAAATACCCCGAAAATAAAAGTTCTCCAAATGCCCTGAAAATGGAATATGATTTTTTCTGGAATATTTGAGAATATCTGCTACTGAGAACACAGCAGGAGGGGCAAGCACCTGGCCACGAGGGTGGAGGGCGCGCCCTACCCCCTGGGCGCCCCCTACCTCGTGGGCCCACGGTGGCTCCCCTCCACTTATTCCTGCACCCACACACTCCTTCTTCCTCCCAAAAAAATCACCATCCAGCTCAAGCACGAGTTCTAGCTCATTTTGCTGTGATTTTCGATCTCCTTGCTCAAAGCACCTCTCACAAAACTGCTTGGGGGGGTTGTTCCTTGGTATGTGACTCCTCCACCGGTCCAATTAGTTTTTGTTCTAGTGCTTTATTCATTGCAAATTTGTGCTGCCTAGGTGACCATGTTCTTGAGCTTGCATGTCAAATTTATATGGTTCCAAGTAGTTCTAATGCTTGATATAGGCTCTAGGCACTTGTAGGAGTAGTTGCTATCAATTTTATTGAGTTTGGTTCATTTTTATTTGAAGTTACTAAAAATTTCAGATTTTTTCAGAAAATAATGAAGAGATTTTTGAGGGGCTCATCGAGCCAAAGCTCGAAGGAAAAGCTGAGTGAAGAAGCACAGAGGCCCAAATATAATTTGCCTCGCACCGCGGAGGTCCGGCCGTGTGAATGGCCCTCCAATGATTTCTTGAGAGAAGCCGTGATTTATGATGATTTTTATGAATTGGCTGAGAATGCAGGCCTCACCGACTTCCTCCACGACCAACGCAATCAGTATCTCTTACTCACCAATACTTTTGTGCAAAACTTCTACTATTATCCTAAGGAATCACCTCCTTCAGTAGAGTTTCATTTATATGATGTTGTTAAGAAGATGCCACTAGATGAATTTTGCAAGGTTTGCAAAATACATTTTGAGGGTAGTTTAGAGTAACCACATCGTAAAGATGTGGACGGGTTTATTGATACTATTACTGTGGGGGAAACTAGGAAGGTTTCCGATGCAAGAATCACTAGCATGCATTTTCCTGTTTTACGCTACTTTGCCATATTTGCTAGTCGTTGCTTAATTGGTCGCGGAAACTGTGGAAACCTTAGTGTTCCTGATATTATCATTTTGTTCCATGGTTTATTCTGCGATAACACTGTTAGTATGGGCGGTATTATTGCTAAATGGTTAAGTTTGAACCGTACAAAGGGCCCCATCTTTGGAGGTATTTATGCTTCACGCCTTGCTGCAGATACTAAGTTATCCAGGCGTGGTTGAATTAACAACTCAACTGCTAACTTGAGAATATTCTTTGGCTCCCCTTGTGTCGAATCAATAAATTTGGGTTGAATACTCTACCCTCGAAAACTGTTGTGCTCCCCTATACTTGTGGGTTATCAGGCACCTCCGTGTTCAGCACACGTTTAGCATGATGACGTCCCTCGAGCTCTTGATCCAGTAGAGGGTCGAGGAAGAGTTCCGTCAGCACGACAGCGTGGTGATGGTGATGATGAAGTTAACGGCGTAGGGCTTCGCCTAAGCACTACGACGATATGACCGAGGTGTTAAACTGTGGAGGGGGGCACCATACACGGCTAAGAGATTGTCTGTTATGCTTTGGGGTGCCCCTGCCCCCGTATATAAAGGAGGGGAGGAGGAGGCCGGCAGCCTAGGAGGGGCGCTCCATAGGGGGAGTCCAACTAGGATTCCCAATCCTAGTTGGACTCCCCTTCCTTTTCCAAGAGGGGGAGAGAGGGAAGGAGGAGGAGAGGGAGAAGGAAAGAGGGGGGCGCTGCCCCTCCCTAGTCCAATTCGGGCTTGCCAAGGGGGGGCACCCTTGCGGCCCTTCTCTCCTTTCCACTAAGGCCCAATACTTCCCGGGGGGGGGGGGGGGTTCCGGTAACCTCCGGGTACAAAAATACCCGAATCACTCCGGAACCATTCTGGTGTCTGAATATAACCTTCCAATATATCAATCTTTATCTGTCGACCATTTCGAGACTCCTCATCATGTCCGTGATCTCATCCGGGACTCCAAACAAACTTCGGTCATCAAAACACATAACTCATAATACAAATCGTCATCGAACGTTAAGCGTGCGGACCCTACGGGTTCGAGAACTGTGTAGACATGACCGAGACACATCTCTGGTCAATAACCAATAGCGGAACCTGGATGCTCATATTGGATCCTACATATTCTACAAATATCTTTATCGGTCAAACCGCATAACAACATACTTTATTCCCTTTGTCATCGGTATGTTACTTGCCCGAGATTCGATCGTCGGTATCATCATACCTAGTTCAATCTCGTTACCGGCAAGTCTCTTTACTCGTTCCGTAATGCATCATCCTACAACTAACTCATTAGTCACATTGCTTGCAAGGCTTATAGTGATGTGCATTACCGAGAGGGCGCAGAGATACCTCTCCGATACACGGAGTGACAAATCCTAATCTCGAAATACGCCAACCCAACAAGTACCTTTGGAGACACCTGTAGTGCACCTTTATAACCACCCAGTTACGTTGTGACGTTTGGTAGCACACAAAGTGTTCCTCCGGTAAACGGGAGTTGCATAATCTCATAGTCATAGGAACATGTATAAGTCATGAAGAAAGCAATAGCAATAAAACTAAACGATCATTATGCTAAGCTAACGGATGGGTCTTGTCCATCACATCATTCTCCTAATGATGCGATCCCGTTCATCAAATGACAACACATGTATATGGTTAGGAAACTTAACCATCTTTGATTAACGAGCTAGTCTAGTAGAGGCTTACTAGGGACACAGTGTTTTTATCTATGTATCCACACATGTATCAAGTTTCCAATTAATACAATTCTAGCATGAATAATAAAATTTACCATGATATAAGGAAATATAAAATAATAACTTTATTATTGCCTCTAGGGCATATTTCCTTCAGAACACTGGCGCCAGCGCCCCCGCCGGGGAGGCGGCCGGCGGCGGACTAGCCAACCCTAGGTCGGCAAAACCCTACCCTCCCGCGGAGCCACCCGCGAGGCGGACGGGTAGGGCACCCAGATCCTCCCGCCGCGAGCCTCCCCTGCTCCCTCGCCGCCACCAGGGGGCGTGGCCGGGCGAAGCCCGACCGGCGGCGGCGGTGGCGGGGCTTGTTCTTCCTCCAGTGCGATGGGGCGGCGCGGGCTTCTTCATCAGGTGCGGGCGCGGGGCGCTGCGGCGTGGCGGCGCGTGGCCTCCTGGCGGCTGTGGCGATACGTGGACGGTTGCGCGGTGGTGCGCGCCTCGACTGCGGCCGGATCCGTCCGGCAGGCGGCGCGGGCCGTGAGCGGCGGCTTGGGTCCGGCTTCGGGATCCCGACGGCTGCGATGATTTCTCTTCGTCGCGGGCGTGCGGCGGTGGTGCGGCTCGACCGGTGGTGGTCCGGCGACCTGGTGGTGGTGGCTGGCGTTGCGCGTGGTGGTGGTGCTTCCACTTGGCGGCTCTCTTTGCGGGGAGGCAGGGGAGCGGCTTGGACAGGGGCGGCGGCGCCGACGGCGTGCCAGCTGCAGCGCGAAGGCAGGAACTTTACGGGCCTCGGAGATCCCGGCCGGGCCTGTGCGGCCATGGGCCTGGTATGTTCCTGCCATTGCGTCCGGCCAGCTACCGTCATCGACGGAGGAGGTGGGGCCCTCCCGCGTGCCAACGGTGCTGCTGCCCTAGTCCCGGCTCCTATTCTTCATTGTGCAGGCCATGCTTCTTGGTGCCGTGGTGAGACAGCGTGGGAAGCTTCATGACCGGGTTGGCGCAGGGTGGTGGTCAGTTTGGTGGCGAGCTCCGGAGTGCCTGAGGTGAAGGTTGGGATCGGGAGAAATCCCTGTTGGCTTGGCCGACACCGACGCGGTGGCGCATGAGGGTGCCGCCGGACCTTCCTGGAGGGCATCGGGGTTACCCTTCCTCTCTCCTCACCGCGTACCGGGGGAAACCCTTGGCAGCAGCGTTGTCATCGTCGCGTCCCTTCTTGGAGGTGTTGATTGGTACCGGTGCTCTGGAGGCTCGGAGCTTGGCGGGCGATCTCCGGTAGATACATCGGCCACGAGGCTTCTTCGTGTTTTGTCGATCCGCCGTTGTCGGCATTTGTTTCTCTTGTATTTTCTTTTTCATTTCTTTTGGGCGTAACTGTGCTGCTTTCGCCCCAGCACCTATTGTTGGTTGTCTTGGTTGATTGCTTTGTATATAAAGCGGGGGAAACCGTTTTTGGTAACCCTAAGTCACCTTTGATCCTTTTCTTTCACGGGGCTGATACATCCAAGCCCGCCGACCTCTTGATTCCATGATATGACAGATTTTGGAGGCATTTTGTTCAGTCCACATCTTGACCACCTCAACACGTACGTAGATGACTTGGCAAACCAGGGTCCTGTACGCATCACCACATATATACTCCCTCAGTAAACTAATATAAGAGCATTTAGATCACTGTTTTAGTGATCTAAACGCTCTTATAATAGTTTACAGAGGGAGTACTATTTTTTTCTTCTAAAACTGAAGGGGATACAAATCCACAACGTTGCACCATTTGTTTTTGCCAATTGCACCAAATATTGATAGTCACTTACAGTGGCGACTCCACATCTAAGCTGTGGGGTCAGTTGACCTCACAGCTTTTTTGATTACAGCTTACTTTTATTCATATTTATGCAGAAAATTAGGGCATTTAAGAGAAATCACTCTAGCTGATCTTATACTGCCAAAAAATGGAAGTCTTTATGGATGTCATGTGGACAGGAAATGAGTATAGTCCATCAAACTGCAAACTTGCATGGTGTAATTTTTCGACGATTCGGAGTGGGTATACCTTTTTTTTCTTCATATTTTCTGGAATGAAAGGCCTTACTGGTCATAGCTAGCCTCGCATAGGTCAATTGTTATTGTTGAAAAATGAACATTTCAAGCGTGTGCGCGGGATAAGAATAAAATTCTGCAGTTGGTACCATGGATACGATGGGATCTGAAGGCAGTTGTTCCCACATCAACATCTTGCTTGCAAAAAGACTTGGAATTCTGTGCCAGCTTAGTCATGTGGTTCCTGCATCACCAACTCATCACTAGTACACAACCTTGTATTGTAGTGAGTCTGTGGAGTTGATTTTCACTAAAATTATGGCAACCCGTTGTACTCCCTCCGTTTTAGTTACTCCACATAGATATTAGTTTTGACCTAAGTCAAACTTTATAAAATTTGACCAAGTTTATCAAAAGCAATTTAAGTTTACACAAGAAAAAATATATGTGGCATGACAATATATTGAATGATGATTCTAATGGTGTTGATTTGAATTATGGATGCTATTTTTTATTGTATAAACTTAGTCAAATTTTAGAAAGTTTAACAAGATATGAAGATAATATGCAAAGTAAATAAAACGAAAGGAGTACTTGTGATTAAGGGACACACCATATTGTAAATAAATAATTTGCTACAATGATAAGTTATTCAGAGTTATTATAGTTGGAATTGGTTGAAATTTTCAGCCGAATGAGATATTTGACCAGGATAACTTGAGCTAAGACCATTTCTACATTCCAGACCCAAATCGCCACATGCTGACCTTAGCACTTTTTTTTTCTTTCAAAAAGAGGATCAGTCCCCGGCCTCTTTGATGCTTCTAGCATCACTGGAGGGCGTGTGAAGGTGTGTCTCCAGTGGATCTCATGGGATCCGATCGGTGTTTGTCTTTGGTGGATCCCTTTGGATCCAGTCTTCGTTCGTCTCCATCCGTGTGCCTGTAGATTGGATTCTACTGATCTACACTTCTCTTCATTGACGACGGTTGCTGTTCTAGTGCGCTGGTGCTATGGGACCTTAGCACAATGACTTCCTGACTATCCACTACAACAAAGTTTGCCCAGCTACGATGAGGAAAGGGTGATGACGGCAGCGCACCTTCAGCTCGCTACAAAAAAGATGCACACAACCATCTCAGCAAGGATATATAAGTCTCATCTTCCTAAACGTCGCTTTCTCTCTCCTGTCCTACTAAGGTGATGGTGCACTATGTCCAAAAAAAAAAAAACCTTGGGTGAAACCTGCCCCTCAGCGCATATATACAAGTCCCCTGATGGAAGTTTAATAGGTTTTGAGTAAGTGTGTGGCACACAAGACTACTCTAGTTAGGTCAACATTGCATGAAAGATAAGATCATGCATGTTCTTACTAATTTCTATGACATCCAGTTGCATACCTGCATTTCCAACAGTCAAGCTCTGTTTGATCAAGTTAATTTAATCAGGAGTAAAAGCACATATTTCGCGCCACAAGGAAACACGTTTTGAGCCTACGAGATTGGAGTGTTATGTCAGACATGATATTAGTGATCATGTTTACTAGCATTGAAGAGGGGAGCCTCTATTTGTCAAGTACCCCCTCCGTTCCTAAATATAAGTCTTTTTAGAGGTTTCAAATGGACTAGAACATACGGATGTATATAGACAGATTTTAGAGTGTAGATTCACTCATTTTGCTCTGTACGTAGTCCCTTATTGAAATCTCTAAAAATGCTTATATTTGGGAATGGAGGGAGTACCTGGAATAAATGATTACCTTAGTTACTTTTTATATGGACCGTCAGATTTTCATCCAACCGCCCGAAATAGATCTCGCCCAGTTCATCTTCTTCCTCCTCACAACGCCTGCCCCGCCCTAACCGCCGATCTCCATCACCCACGGCCGGCGAGCGCTACCGCGCACTGCCTCACTGTTATGCATCCCCGACCATCCCTCTAAGCCCCACCACACCAATGAAGAACTCTGGTGATCTCCCGCACCCCCACTCCTAAGGGTCGATAAGGTGCAATGGCTTCCCCTTAAGATAGATAGTGGGGTTGCCTCTTCTCCACTGAGCTCGGGATGAACTAGAAAAGGTGACTGCCGCACAGAAAATTTCCAGGCACATGAGATATAGCAAAACCGAAGAGTAATTTTCCAAACCCCATCATAATTGCGGACGACTTGTCAAATATCCATCATTTTGCTAATGGTTTTCAAAAACCACCAATTTTGAGTATTTTGTTTTTGCCAAAAACACTAAACGCTTGGTTGAGTGTGCTTTGACATGAAATTTGAATGGTGGGTCCCGCCGTCATGCCTATGTGGCACAAGGAAAACAGAGGGAGGAGACTGCCGCTAAGTAGAACCGATCAACCCCTCTTCTTCCTCCCAGAGTGTTGTTTGGCATTTCCCCGAACACCTAGATGGCGCACGCCAGTGGTGCTGCTTAGACGACCCAGTTGCTGATGTCGGTGGTGAACGACAGCAGGGCGAGAAGACCATTGGGGCATGGTCCAGGTCAACATGAGCGGAGCTAGCGCATCAGGCACGGCTTCGGCACGGGCGATGGCTGCTTGCGAGGCCATGGCTTCTAGGAGACAAGCCACGTCCGAGCGGTGAGGAAGCTCGCATGTGGGGCTCCCGTGACAAATATGATGATAGGGGCAGTGCGAGGGATGGATCTGGGTGCCTCTACCGAGGGAATCGACACCGAGCACCGACATAGCATAAAGGGCGGCTCTACTGGGAGGTCACCGTGCACGGCCCCATGTCTCTTTGGCGGTTGTGGGCTAGATGACACCGGTCCAAAGCAGCACCATGGTGGTGGCATACATCATCCATATCTACCAATGCAGTGACGGTGAACAGTACTACATCTTGATGTTCAGCTCAGGGACTCCCTGACCGACATTGGGTCACCGACAACTAGCTCGTGTCCAGCCCGCTCTCCTTCACCATCGTCCGTTGCTTCTCGTACGACATGACCTACTTCCACCACCACATAGGATGCTGCTCCGATGGCCACCACCGACGGGAGCCTGAACTTGCCCGCCTCGGCCACCTCGAGGTCTAATGCCCTTGACAGCGGGACCCACCAGTCAATTTCGTGTCAAAATGCCCTCAACCTCGACAAAAAAAAAAATCACACAAAAAAACCCGGTGGTTTTTGCAAACTGATAGCGAAACGGTGGTTTTGTGAGAAGTTGCCTACACTTATGATTTTTTTTTGGCAATTTACCGAAGATTGAACGAGTAGATTATTCAGCCTATGTGAAGGCACACGCAGTCATCGCTTGTTTGGTTTGGCTCTTATATTTCTACAGTATATAATGTAGTATAATAAATATAACAAAACAATACTACTTCTTTTTGCAGGTGAACAAATAATACTTGAGCAGACAAGACATGGCCATGCATGCAGCTGGATGATTCTCCGTACAGTAGTTAGTGGCGTCATTTTCAGTCCTAGGTCGGGACACGAATTAAGATTCCTTTCACTGAGCATGCACACTCGTCCGAGTGGACTGTTCGTTCTGAGGTTGACGGACAGGCTGGCCGATGGTGTCACGGAGGTGACTCCAAGAGTTGCCGCGTCAGATCGGCCGGCGACTGCCGACGACTTGGACCAAGGAGGCAATGCGACTCACCGGAGCAGCCGAGCCGTGCGGTTGTCATGGCGTCGGTTGGCGAGTTGGCGTTGATGCGTCCCGCCGTCGCCTATAAAATGCTCGTCGCCGATCGAGCAGTTAATCTCACCACGTCAGTACTACTCCAGTCAGTCATTGACTCATTGTGGCCATGGGCTCGCCTGCTGCAAGCAGAAGCAGCGCCCACCTCCTCCTCCTCCGCCTTCTCCTTCTCCTCATCGCTGGCTTGCACCTATCTGGAGCCCAATCTCCCGTCCCCGCCCCCGCTCCGGCTCCCGCTCCAGTGACAGTGGCCCCTCCTACCCCTCTCGCTCCGCCCGCCGATGCCCTCCCCCCTCCCGCTGTAGTCGCAGATGCCTTCTCGTTCAGCTTCGACTTCACCGACAAATCCAACTACCGCCATGATGACCTCAAGTTCGAGGGCGACGCCGCCGCCCACACCAACCAGGTCGACCTCACCTGCAACACCGAAGGTTGCGATAATGTGGGACGCGTGTCGTACGGGCACCCCGTGCCCTTGTACGACAGCGCCACCGGAGAGGTGGCCAGCTTCCAAACGAGATTCACCTTCAACATCTCCACCGACAACTACGCTACCAGGGGAGATGGCATGGCTTTCTTCCTCGCCTATTTCAATTCCACGATTCCTTCGTCCTCGTGGGGCTGCCTCGGCCTCACGTCCCTAGATGGAGGCGGCAGCAATTGCCTGACCGCCTTGGGCACCGACCAGTTTTTGGCCGTGGAGTTCGACACGTTCCACGACACCTGGGACCCCTACGGCAACTACGACCACATCGGCATCGACATCAACTCCATGATCTCGCTGAACACAACAAGCTTGACGAGCTTCAACATCAGTTACGGCAACTCCATGACGGCCATCATCACCTTTAACAGCACCACCCAGGTGCTTGTCGCCGACCTGTCCGATGACGCTGGTAACTATCCCCCCGTTCAGGTGAGCAAGCAGTTACACGAGCCGCTCAACACCATGTTCCCGGCTCTAGTGGCTGTGGGGATTTCTGGGGCCACCGGCGACAGCATGGCGCAAAATGGGATACACTCGTGGTCCTTCAACTCGTCCCTTGCTCTGCCCCACAAAGGTATTACTCTTATACACAGTTATTTACTTATTTGTTCAATTCAACGCAATCGCTGGGAAAACATGATAAATCAAACCAAAATTCGGCCATATATTTAACTACAAGTAACAGAGTAACATGTATTCTATGTTGCACTGAACAAAATCATAACTTCTCATAAGATATCTTTTCACACACACACACACACACATAAAATATAAACTTCGAAACATTTTTTGCCACTAGATAAAGTGGAAATTCGCACTGGCACGCAGGTGCGGCGTCACGCACCTGCCTAGCCCTGCCTGACCATACATCCGATTGCCTCGCGATTCGCAAAGTAGTTAGATCCGCACGAGGACACGTAAGTTCTAGGTTTTAATAGTTAAAACTTACGATTTTCAGTGGAAATTTATGATTTTCTAGGCTGTTTGTATCAAGTTTCAGAGGTGAAACTTTAAGCAAAAATAATAATATTTGTTGGTCACAGGTACTAAATTTGTGATTTTATTGGTCGCCCGTACTAAGATTCAATTGTTAAAACTTATTTTAGAAAAACTCAACAAAACATATTCAAAATGGATCTTATTTGAAAGCCTTGGTCACGAGAAACACGGATATGAAAATAGAACGTAATTTAAACTTTTCATTCAAAAGATATGAAAGATTAAAAATCGCAGCAAAAGAAAAGCACATGAAAGGAACTCGGTGCCCGCGCACCTGCATGGGACAAATCCCCTCATATGGATAAAAGGGCATGCATGCATAGAGACAACGAGACAATGAGACAATGACTGCACCTCTAGCTTCCAGACATAGATTTGTTGTATCAATCCACCTATAATGAAAATATTTTTTAGCGGAACCAATTTCTACTGGACATGTTGCTGCCGTCCATCATTGTTGGGATGTGTACACATATTAATGTATTAGTTGCTATGTCATGCATTGTATGATACATATACGTCATACTACCTTCTCTCTTCTTCAACCCATCTACATTTCTTACCCACGTATGTCACGTGTGGGATAACTAGTGAGGAGGCCCCACAGCAGAGTAACTAATGGGTATGTTTGGAGTCAAAAGATCGTTTTACATCTCACCCACCCGCTATATCTTTTGAACCAAATATCAGATAGACAAACTGTTTGGATATTAGTATTCATAATATTTAAATTTTAAAAACAGTAACAATATTGAATACATTTGAAACAATACCAATTCCAAATTATGAAACTACATTGAAATTTACATGAAACTATTTCACATGTATTTCATCATTTTTTGCATGTTTCCCTATTTTTTAGTTACATGTTTTCATTGCTTTTTCATTCCGGATTTTAGTATGATTTCACTCAGGTTTTATTTCTACTATTACAACTTTCAAAAAAAAAATCCTATCATCTTGTTACATTATCTTTCATGGTTTTGTTGGGCTCTAAAAGTATTATCTTCACATATTTTAAATACAATTCCATTTCCGTGACATTGCAATTTTATTGCCATTATTTTCTGATACGTTCCGTTTTGCAAGTTTTTTGTTATTTTTTCATTCCAAAATTCATCAAATTTTTATCCCAGATTTGTTATAAGTTTTATTATGGTTTATTACATTCTCTTTAGTATGTTTTCAATATTTGATCATTCGAGTTTCATTATTATATCATTCATATTTCATATGAGTTTCATTATCATATCAAAATCTGAATGTACACTTGCTCAAAACATGTGCAACTTTCATCTTATTTTAAAGATTTGAATATCATGAACACAAATCTGCAAACGGATTGTAAATTAGATCATTGGTTCAAAAGTTAAAAGTGTTACACACTGTAGCATCAAACAAAAAGTATGATTGGATGTATAGTTAGGTGAAAGAATAAAATATGTTGAGTGCAATAAAGTCCTGCTCCTAAACAGTGGGTGGGTCCTAGGAAGAAAGGAGAAATCATATATATGAAGGAAATGAATCAAATACTTCGTATGTGATATGTGAACGTGAACACACATACTTTGATTGGCTAGGAGGACACCGGTAGAGACCTGTTCCGCTAGAAAATCCTCTCTCGTCACCTCTAGCTTCTTCTGGCCTGCATCTCCATAGAGACAATGACCGCACAACTCCCTCACCCCCTGCCACTGCTAACCACTCTTGTCAGCGATATGGATCTATTTTGCGTCCTCCTTCCACCCTACTTTGTGGGCTCCCATCCATAGCATCCCAAGCTCCTTGGTTCCTCTTCTCGAAGCACACAAATATAGATCTCGATAGAGCATCTTCTTAGATTTCAACCACGTTGTCCACTTAGGTGTCTCTACTGTCAACGCGGAATTCCATGGATTTCAAGCACTCTGTCATGAGTAGGATGAAACTAATGGGAGAAGGATGGCCACCGGAATGCATATCAGAATCTGCAGTTAAGAGATGTGCATCTACCCATTTCTTTTACGAAAATATGGATACGGGACTCATTGTTTTATCTAAAATTTAATCTCTAAGCTTTGATATTCATAGTATGGAGGTAAGTATCTATTAATACGGAAGAGGAAAATTAACTTGGACAACTGAATTAACATTATTAATTAATAGCTAGAGCTATTTGCACGCATGCAGGTAAAGAGATGAAGCCAGCGATAATTGGAGGGTCAATTGGAGGAGCTGTGGCATTGGTGGTTGTGGTTTGGTGTATCCTCTCGTGCTTCAGGTGGAAAAAGAGCACTAAAAGCCATGATTTTGTGACACGAACTGGAGGACCTAGACAGTTCGACTACCGTGATCTGGTTGTTGCAACGGACAACTTCTCAGGGGAGAGGGTTATTGGGCGAGGTGCCTTTGGAGTAGTCTATAGGGGTACCTTGATCTCCAAGGGATCATCATCATCATCATCATCATCAGTTGTGCACTCGAGAGAACCGGATGCATTGTCCTCCATGGAATCGGGTGCGTCATCGAACATCGAACCGAAGGAATCAGACAGCGGTCAGGTGGCTGTAAAGAAAATCTTGAATGAGCCAAGGGGAGGAAATCTTGACTTCGTCGCGGAGATGAGCACCATTAGTGCAGCAAAGCACAAGAATCTCATCAAACTGAAAGGTTGGTGCTGCAAAGAAAACAGCCAAAACATGCTTGATTTCATGTGTTGGTCCTCCAGGAAGAAGAAAGATGACGAGCTCTTCCTTGTCTATGAACTGGTGCCTAATGGTAATCTGCATTACCACCTACGTGAGAGTGAGCAAGTGATAGCATGGCCAACAAGGTACTACTATGTACCATTCATTTTTTGTCTTTCTTATATTTTTTGAGGGGATTAAAACGGATGGTAATGTTATTCATTAATTTGCCCGTCTGTTTGTCAGGTACCAAATCATCAAAGACATTGGCTCTGCTCTTATTTACCTCCACCATGATTGTGCTCCTTATATTCTGCATAGAGATATCAAACCAAGCAACATACTCCTAGACAACAATTTCAACGCCAAGCTTGCTGACTTCGGGTTGTCGAGGATCGGCAACCAGGACAATGCAACATTATTGACAAACGCCATAGGGACAGAAGGGTACATAGATCCAGAATGCAGGAAAGTTGGAAAAGTAAAGTTCTACCCGAGCTCCGATGTCTACAGCTTCGGAATCGTCCTGCTAGACATTGTATGCACAGGGAAGTCGAGGGAGCAAGTCTGGGAGTTGTACATAAGAGGAAAGGTCATGGAGGCTGCAGATGGAAGGCTTCATGGCGGCGACGACTTGGACAAGAGGCAGATGCAGCGCGTGGCTATCCTGGGACTCTGGTGTTCTCTTCTTGACAGTTCCATGAGGCCTACCGTTAGGAAAGCAATGGAGGTCTTGGAACGTGACGAGCCGTTGCCTGACCTGAACTACTTGGTGAACACTTCGGTGCCCTCAGCACAACAAGACACCTACACCATTAACTCTGACCAGCATGCACTTATGATAGATGAGAGCTAGATCTTTCAGTGCGTCACAAGCATGACTTTTCGGATCGTTACGTCAGTCAACGCGGACTACTACACTATATATAGTTATATACACATGCATGGATATAGCATGCTCTCAATGTTCCTACTTACCAACGATCAACGTGGGGTGCATACTTCTCATGCATCTCAGGGTCAATCTATATTGCTTTTGCGGTTTGCAGCATGTATTCATGTTGGTCTTTGTCTGCATTAAATGTTGGTTTGGCTATATGGGCAAATGTAATAAACAGATATGATACTCAAATGTATGCATGTTTTTTTTTTCATTCATGTTGGTTTGACTATATATAGAACGTGTGGGTGTAACAAAAGGTTATATGAAACGTGCATTGATGTTTACTCGCTGGTCTTGTTTGCATTTGTATTGGTTTACAGTTGTGTGCGTGCGTGCGCGTGCTTGTGCACTTCTGACAAAGACGAGCTAGCTGCTCCGGCGTCGGCGGATATGGAGAGCGTTGACGACCGCGACGCCTCCCTCATCATTTTTCTTCGGCCCTCATGCTCGGTGGCTGAGATAGTGGAGCAAGCTAGTAGGGTTGTGTGGTGCCCATTGAAATTTGAAAGTTCGAGTTTTGAAAAATCTAACTCTAGGAGAGAGAGAGAGAGAGAGAGAGAGAGAGAGAGATGCATACCTGGCTGCTGATGGAGTTGTCACCTAAGAGCATCTCCAACAGCCGCGCTATATAAGCGCCGCGCTAAAAAATCAGTGTTTTTTTGCGCGCGCTACCGCTCCGGGCGCTCCAGCGGAGGCGCAAAGACCGCGCGTGTGACATATCTAGTTCAGCGCGCGGGCCGAAACGCCATCGCACGCCGCTTATTTGCTGCGCCCGCTCCCGCACGCTGGACTCTCGAGCGCTCGCTCGCAACTCCACCTACCGCATACAGTCCCGACGTCGTCGCCGCCTGCACCACCCCATTTAATTCCGGCGACCGGGGCGCTTCCCCGGCCTATCCCCACGCCGCGACGTCTGCCTCTGTCTTCCTCTAGTCACCGCTGCGGGGCAGTCCTTCGACGAACAGCGCCCAGCCGCTCACTGCCGCTCGGCGCTCGCAAGGTGTCTGACAAAACGTCCGCAAGGTATGTATTGCTCAAACTTCATGAATTTGGTGCATATTGATTGTAGTTTTTATAGCCTAGTTTATATTGAACATTGTAGATGAGTTCGTCGTATGATTCTTCCGAAGAAGAATTTGATATGGAAGAGGAGGAGGATCTTGCAATGATCCTAGCTATGCACATCAATGAAAAACCGAAGCACGGTGGTTCGGTTATGGGTCGGCAAAAAATTTGGAGGCATAGGATCGGTGCCCATAACAGATTGATGAGGCACTATTTTGGGAAGAATCCCACATACCCGGAGTCGTACTTTCGTCGCCGGTTTAGGATGAGCACCGGGTTGTTCAGGCGCATTGCAGAGAAACTAGCGAGTCATGACCGGTTTTTTCAGCAAAGGAGGAATGGCGCCGGAGAGCTCGGGCATAGCACCTTTCAGAAGGTGACAACCGCTTTGCATATGTTGTCATACGGTATCCCTGCTGATCTAGTTGATGATCACTTGGCCATGGGTGTGAGCCAAGCCATCATGTGTGTCAAGCGCTTCGCAGTCGGAATTGTTCAAGTGTTTGGCCAGGAGTATTTGAGATCTCCCAATGCTGAAGACGCCGCAAGGCTATTGAGATCTCCCTGCACGCCTGCTGTAGAACCTGCTCCCTCTCTCCCCACTAGCACCTATCTACATGCGTTTAGGATTGGGCGCGACTATGTGCCGCTTACTGTGAGGCACACCGCTGCCTCGCCTACAGGGCGTGGTGATGGGTTGGCCCAGTAGGACGTGACTCATAAGCTGATGTTATGTTGACGTCACTCTTTTTTTTTTACTTTCATCTACATTTTAAATGCAACTATACCAGTATAAAAGACCCAAAGGGGTGGATTGAACTAATCTCGGCAATTACACCAGGTCAACTCGACGACTTAGGGAAAGTACAATGGTTGATAAGATAGTCTTATCTTAAATTTTGCATGTAAATTAGAGATGACAAAAAAACATGTCTACAATGGGCCATCTCTTAGCTTTATCTTCAATAATTAGTTGTTCCTAAAAATATGGTGAGACAAATTGTGCTAAGAGATCATCTCTTGTCTTCTCTTAAATAAGATAAGACAAGCCTTCTCTTATGATTTCTCTCTCCTCCATCTCACCATTTATCCTACGTGGCACTCTTAAGATAGAACCATTGTACATGCCCTTAGACTACTCCAATGGTGAGCGCTCAACATGTTTAGCGTGTAATTAATACCGTGTCAAATAACAATGTCAACGTTAATCACATAATTAAAACACAAATAATATCCTACCTCATATATGCAAGAGATTAATATACTGCCTAATATCAATGTGTATTGCACGTACGCATTTACTAGTATAGTTTTAAAACATAAATTTGTAGGAGATATGCCCTAGAGGCAATAATAAATGATATTATTTATCTCCGAGTTCATAATTATGTTTATGTTCCATGCTATAACTGCTATGGTTCTCGAGTCTGCAATAACCACGAGGCTCGGAGGAAGACTCATATGCACGTGTGGAATAATAAACGGTAAAATGTATTCCTAGTCTGGCCTCTAAGACTAGCTCAAGTGTTGCATGATGTGTTTTCCTGATCATGGGCATGTCTATGTCAGCAACCTTGAGGGCATAATGTTAAGAGAACATTTGTGTTGAATCGACCCGGCATGATGTTATGCTATGAGATTCATTCGTCACAAGTTTATTGGTACATAACACAGAGATGGTTAACGTTTGCATGATTCCTTAGACCATGAGAGTATCGAGTTTCTTCATGCTTGCTTCATGAACTTTGGGGTTTGTTAAACGTCATCCGTAATTGGGTGGCTATTACGGCGGCTTACGGGTTCATGGAAAAGTGTGTCAAGTAACTTGATAGCTCAAGATTGGGATTTGCTCCTCCGACGATGGAGAGATATCTCTGGGCCCTCTCGGTGTTACGGTATCCATCATCGTCTGGCCAGACACTTTGTGATTTGATCACGGGGATGCCGGAACACGATAACGAGAAAAGAGAACAATACCGGTAACGAGGTAACTAGCATAGTGGACAAGTTGTTGATCCACGGGAATGCCAACATGTCTCACCTCGGGTATTTGTAACATATCGCGAAGCAACAGGAATAGCACACGGCAACTGGAGGTTCACTCGAATATTTATTCGTGTGGGTATAGGGGTCAATATGGGTGTCCACGGCTCCGATGTTGATCATTGATCGGAAGGGGTTCCGGGTCATGTCTATACTTCACCGAACCTATAGGGTCACACACTTAAGGGTCATCTATCTGCTGAATACTAGACAGGGAGTCTGAGAGAAAATCACCGAAAAAGTTTCGGACACCGAAAAGTTTCGGACAGCGGAATCGTACCGCAGAGAGAGGTCATCGGATAAGTTTCGATGATACCGAAAAGTTGTTTCGGGATACACCATTAAGTCAAATTGGTTTCGGCACATGCCTGATAATTCTTGGAGGATGCCAGAATCATTCTGGAAGCTTTTTGGAATTTTCTGAGATAAAAACCGGAAATGTTCTGGAGCTGCCGAAGCCACATCAGATGCGTTTCGCAGATGAAAATCACTAAAACCGGAATTGTTTCGGAACGCGTTGAAAATCATTTTAGTGGGTACTGGAAATGTTCTTAGCCCACATAAATATTTTCAGTTCGATCAGACGCTGAAAAATGTCGTCGTGAATAGTGAAAATCAGCTTTATGGTTACTTTATGGAAAGCCACCTTTTTGGGGCTTTGCTCCAAAAGATCTTGGGGATGACATGGATGGATATGAGCCATTTTTTGGGCCCCTCATGAGGGTGTGGCCGGCCACATGGGGTATCCCCCCTTGGGGACCCTCTTGTTCCTTGGTTTCACTCCTAGGTCCTTGTGGAAGGACTTCATTCATGTGCATTTTGGGTTTTTTGTGAAACTACCCTACCCCCTTGGGATTTCCTATAAATAGAGGTGGAGGGGCAGCCCTCCACACTCATCCCTTGCTCTCATACACATGCCATGCATTATCTGGCTTCTTCTCTCCCTCCCACGAAAAGAGTTTCGTAGAGCCGTAAGGCTGTCTGGGTTCCGGCAGGAACTAGTTCTGGACGGCGAAGCCCTGCCGGATAGATGACACCGTATGTGTGCAACTCTGTAGAGAGATCGTAGTTTCGGTCTTAGTTCGTGAGTGCCTCCCGAAGGGCTGTCCGTGTGACCGTCCGAGTTTCGAAGGTCCTCCCGAAGGGCTGTCCGAGTGACCGTTCGAGTTTCGAAGGTCCTCCCGAAGGGCTGTCCGCGACACCGTCCGGGGGGCTGTTCGACCGCCTCCTGGAGGGCTGTCTGAGGAGCAGATGAGGGTATACATCCTCGCGGTTGGGAGGTTGTAAATCCTAGCTGCGGGGATCTGCACCGCCGATCGTCATCGACTCTACTTCCCGCTGCACTACGAGTCGGTAACAAAAAAGATCAAACCATGTATGCAGTCTCCATAGTGGTCCTGGGCTGGTGCGTAGGTCGGAAATTTTTTGTTTTCTGCTGCGTTCCCCTACAGTGGCATCAAGAGCCGTGCTATGCGTAGATGCAGGTTTCGATCTAGAATACATGGAGATGTATGTGTATTGCATAATATAATTAGGTAGTAGATGAGATCTATTGCTGAAAATTATTTATGCGGGTGACAGATGAAATCTGTTACCCGAGGTTCTTGTTGCTTCCCTAGAATTTGCGTTTGCTCAATCTCGAGACAGCATGGTGGAATTTGACAAAGTTCTGGCAATCCGTGATCCTGATTGATCATGGAAGTGCTATCAGTTCTTTGGGTTCTGCCGTAGTCAAAAGAAAGATGAAATTCGCAGATGAAAGGGCATTGCAGATATTATCTGCATGGGGGTCATGCGTATGACGAAGTTTAGTATGGGGCTCGAGATTTAATTATCTCGTGTTTCATACACCCCGAGATGTTAATGTAGCAACTTGAATAATCATACTTGATGATAAAACGTTGGTAGCTGCGGTTTAAGTCAAAACCTTAGAAGCCACGTAAAATAAAATTTTGCATAAACCTATTAGAGGCGTCTAACTTGGTTTTGCAGGATGTGCATGTGATGTGGTATAGCAGTGCTCATACTAATTCGATTATGTATGAGATGACTATATGATGTAATTTGATTAACATGACCTGCGTGTCATGATTCGGCATGATGGCTGGAGCCATATGATTGCACTTTAATGACCTGCGTGTCAACCTTGTTGTAATGCATTATTTTGTTAGCTATAGAGATAGCAATATTATCTGGTGCATCAACAAGGTGGTGGCAATCTTCGCGAAGGTGAACACCGACGCGAATGCCGAAGACGAAGAAATGAAATACTTCTCCGTCAGAAAGGGCTATACCATATCATGCTATTATGAATTGCCTGAGATGTTTATCCCTTATGATGCACCCTTCTTGATTGCGCGGTAGTCGCTTTTATTAGGGTGATCTCTCACTTAAAATATCAAGTAGTTAGTGTTCTCCCAAGTGTAGCACCGTCACGGCACCTATCTTTTCGAGGTGCGCCATGGATGCATGGGTACGAACGACTAGAGAAGTGTGAGGCGGGTGAGGTCAGACCTCGCAGCAAGATCACTTGGTTGTCTTGACGTTCATGGCAGGATCGTCCTGAGCTCGGAACACATGCATCGAAAGATGAGCAAGAGTCACATAGAGATGTGATCGGCAAGTTGGCCTACCGATTAAAATTCCCGTTATGAGATGATGATTCTATGGCGATGAATTGAAGTCTGGATCTTGTATCACTCAAAATTAATTGTGAGAGATATTGATTTGAGTGGGAGCGCACTGTTGAATTAACATGTTTAATTCTCAGTGCAATTAATTATGAACACTGTCTAAGTGTTTCTTGCAAAATAGTTGTAGAATAATGGTTCGCGTTTCCACCTTCCCTATTAAAATTGAATAACTGTTAAATATCTGGTTAAAACTTTACGATTGGTAACGTAATATGAGGATTGTCCTCAAAAGTGCCGAGAAGGACTTTGTCCTATCGCATGCTTTCCGTATCCTCCCGCTAAAGCTATGGATCATGTGACTCTCGTCCTTTGATCCAAAAGCTATAATTCCGTTTCAGTCAAGTGCAATATGTTTTCTTCCATGAAACCCAAACTTCGAAAGTTGGGATAGTTATATGATATTCATGGAACTGAAAATTATTTTCAGATACAAACAAAGTAATGTTTGTTTGCAAGTATTAGTAAAAGTGTTTACTATGCATTTGACTGTTGGGAAAGGGATCCAGAAGAACGCCTGTCATATAATGAAAGGTGAATAAAACAACAACTTAAAGATAAAGGAAGTGTCCAAAGGGTGTTAGTATGACTTACACGCCTAGGAAGTCCGGGGCTAATGCCACTCTTAAGTTGGGTGCTTCTTCTGAGAGTAGGAGAAATACTAAAAGTTAAACTGCTAGAAGTATAAAGGCAAAAGGAAAGAAGACTGGAATATCTAGCTCATGTATGAATGTCATACAAGTTTTTGATGTATAGAAGGCTGGTCAAAGATATAGTTCTTGCGAATTATGGTTAAACATGTTAATCACTAATTCTTGGGTATTGTGAGTTCATCACAAAAATGCCCGCTCGATTGCAGTCTGTTGCAACTCGATGTAAGAACTACTATGGCATGAAAGACTAGCTAGAAATGAGGTTAAGGTATACACATGGAACATAGTAAATGTTACTATACCTTCCATCGGTGTATTGCCGTCTGTATTTATTTTCATAATTCATTTAGAGTTTTACAAACTCTATCCCATTGCATAAGGCATCTTGCAAGAAGGTTGTTCATAAGAGAACTTTTTATGTTCGATGTTATGAATAACACAAGGGCCATACTTTCATTATGAATGAGATGTATGTTATGAATATTGATAATAATACAATACCTCTGGGTTTACTTTTCATAATTCATTTTAGAGTTTCATACACTCTAGCCCATTGCACAATGTTTGTTGCAAAAGAGTTGTTCATAAAAACAACAATTGTTGTTAAGTATTATGAATAACATAAGGGCCATACTTCCATTATCGATGGGACGTATGTTATGAATATTGAGGGTAATATGATACATCCATAACACTGACGCTAAATGTCGCAAGACTAAAAGAATACCACACAAGTGTGGCACTACATTTGGTCACATTGGAGAAACCCGCATGGAAAATTCCATTATGATGGATTTTGAAGTCTTTTTGATTTTGAATCATCTGACACTTGCAACTTTCCTCCGAAAAGTGAAGTGACTAAAATACCGTTCACAGGCCATAAGGAACGAACAACAGACTTATTAGTGATCATACATTTGATGTGTGTAGTCCGATAAGTGTTGTTAGTGGTGGATTTATTTATCTTCAGAAATGACTCAAGTAGATATATGGATATTTACTTGATGAGACGTAAGTCTGGATCTTTTGAAATCATTCGAAAGGTTCTCAAAAATGAAGTAGAAGTTATTGTAACAAGAAAATTATGTTTCTGCAATTTGATTGCACAAAGGAATATTTGAGTTACATGTTTAGCGAATGTCTGATGAGTTGTGAAAGGGGTTTCATAACTTGCACCTCCCGGAACACCACTGCAAGTGGAAAGTCCGTGGAGATGTAATCAAACCATTTATGACATGGTAAGGTCAAAGATGACATAAATAAATTTGCCATTATCCCTTTTAAAGTGATGCTTTAGAGACTGCGGCTTTTACACTGAAAAGAGTTACATCGGGTCTGTTGAAATGAAGCCATGGTATGGTACGCCCAACCATGTTATATCTTTTCTTAACATTTGGAATATGGGGCTTGTGTAAAAGGTTACAAACCTATTCCAAATCAGACAAGTGCTACTTTGTAGGTTATACCAAAATGTTGGGTATTCCTCCCTCACTATACCGAGGCAAATAGTTTTGCCGCGAAACGGTGTGCTTTTAAAGAGAATGGTTCTTTCAAAAAGGTGAGTGGGAGAATAGTGCAACTCGACGAGATAAACAGTATCTAAGTCATCAGATCAAAGGAAAGAGACCTTGGAAGTAATTCCAGAGTTTCCTACTGCGACTGATACGGAAGTCTCTACAATAAAATGTATGAACTTCGGTCGAACTTGCAGCTGAACCACGTAGGCAAGGCTCGTGCAAACCTCTCAGGTGCGCAAACGAGATATTGTTGTTAGACAACATTATACCTATGATACACAAGGAAGCGTTGATGGGCCCTGACTCCGGAATTGGCTAAATGCCAATACAACCCAAGTTGGTTTCCATATAAGTGATTCAAGATTAAAACCTTGATACACCTTTCGGAAGACTTAGAGTCTAACGAATATTTATGGAACTTAAAACTGATATGGATAAAAATGTTTTATCCATAAAGCTCGACTTGTTGAAATAACAAGTTCAAGAGTTGACTACGATGAGGTTGTTTTCATCGTAGCGATGCTTAAAGTCGGTTCGGGTTGAACTAGCAATTAATACATATTTCAATCATGAGATATGAAACATGGATGATAAAAGGATTTCCATCTGATGGAAATGAAAGCTAGGACTTGTATATGATACAGTCCAAAGTAACTTGTCGATCCAGAGGATGCTAGTAGGTATGCAAACTTCAGAGTTCCAGCAATGGACAGAAGAGAGCAAAATGGAGTTGGAATCTTCGTGTTTTGATGAAATGGTCAAAGGGGTTTTGACTTCATCAATGGGTAACGAAGATGCTTGTAATTCAAGAAAGTAAGTGGGAGCGTAATAATATTTCTAAAAACCTTATGTGCTTGGCACATTGGTAATTGGAAATAAATTTCTTGACACGAATTAGGACTTCATTTGAAAATAGTTTTTTGATGAAGTGCTTAGGCTAAATAGCCTCAATATTAGGCATGATGATCTATGGAGATAGATTTACCTAATGGGGCTAAGCAATGAATACATATTGACAAGATGCTAAAACCTTTTAGCATTTAAAACGCCAAGGAGTGATTCTTGCCAAAGTCACATGGAAGGAGTGTTTGCAAGACTCGGTGTCCCAAAACACTGATGAGTAAAATACATGATGCAGATTCCACACACTTTTGTGGTTGGATTAATCATGTATTCCATGGTATGTAGAACAACCAGATATGTCCGATACTCCCAAGGTGTTGCGAGTATGGATACTAAAGTGATTAAAGTACTGATCGTGGGACAACAGTGAAAGATGTCATTGAGTACTAGAGTAAGTACTGATGATATGTTTTCTTGCAAGCGGAGATCATGAAGAGTTCGTTGTAAAATGTTACATCGATAGTCTTCATCTTTTCACCGTGCGATTTTCGATTTAAGTTAAGGGTTTTGTGTAACACACAATGTGGTGGCACAGTTAGTTGGAACTTGTTCAAACTAGTTACTGTGGCGAATTCTATAACAAGGGCTAAGTATGTTGATGCTTTAGAAGCGACAAAGAAGATGTTGAATCATATAGTTCATTCATGAACTTAGTATAGTTCCAAGATGGCTTTTGACAATGGGACACTACTGCAGGTAGTTGCTCCATAACTCAGTCTGAGGAATCCAGGTTCGACCTGTGATTCACATACATACAAAGCCAAGTCCACACAAAATATGAATTTTTGTGAAAACGTGAAAACGCGAGGACATGCAAAGATACACACGGAACTGAAGTCGTCAGATCCGTTGGACATCAGGCTATACCACAAGCGAAGCATATTTACACCGGTGTGCCACAGGTGTAAAGTGCATTAGCATTAACTAGATTATTGACTCTAGTGCAAGTGGGAGTCTGTAGGAGATATGCCCTAGAGGCAATAATAAATGATATTATTTATCTCCGAGTTCATAATTATGTTTATGTTCCATGCTATAACTGCTATGGTTCTCGAGTCTGCAATAACCACGAGGCTCGGAGGAAGACTCATATGCACGTGTGGAATAATAAACGGTAAAATGTATTCCTAGTCTGGCCTCTAAGACTAGCTCAAGTGTTGCATGATGGTTATGTTTTCCTGATCATGGGCATGTCTATGTCAGCAACCTTGAGGGCATAATGTTAAGAGAACATTTGTGTTGAATCGACCCGGCATGATGTTATGCTATGAGATTCATTCGTCACAAGTTTATTGGTACATAACACAGAGATGGTTAACGTTTGCATGATTCCTTAGACCATGAGAGTATCGAGTTTCTTCATGCTTGCTTCATGAACTTTGGGGTTTGTTAAACGTCATCCGTAATTGGGTGGCTATTACGGCGGCTTACGGGTTCATGGAAAAGTGTGTCAAGTAACTTGATAGCTCAAGATTGGGATTTGCTCCTCCGACGATGGAGAGATATCTCTGGGCCCTCTCGGTGTTACGGTATCCATCATCGTCTGGCCAGACACTTTGTGATTTGATCACGGGGATGCCGGAACACGATAACGAGAAAAGAGAACAATACCGGTAACGAGGTAACTAGCATAGTGGACAAGTTGTTGATCCACGGGAATGCCAACATGTCTCACCTCGGGTATTTGTAACATATCGCGAAGCAACAGGAATAGCACACGGCAACTGGAGGTTCACTCGAATATTTATTCGTGTGGGTATAGGGGTCAATATGGGTGTCCACGGCTCCGATGTTGATCATTGATCGGAAGGGGTTCCGGGTCATGTCTATACTTCACCGAACCTATAGGGTCACACACTTAAGGGTCATCTATCTGCTGAATACTAGACAGGGAGTCTGAGAGAAAATCACCGAAAAAGTTTCGGACACCGAAAAGTTTCGGACAGCGGAATCGTACCGCAGAGAGAGGTCATCGGATAAGTTTCGATGATACCGAAAAGTTGTTTCGGGATACACCATTAAGTCAAATTGGTTTCGGCACATGCCTGATAATTCTTGGAGGATGCCAGAATCATTCTGGAAGCTTTTTGGAATTTTCTGAGATAAAAACCGGAAATGTTCTGGAGCTGCCGGAGCCACATCAGATGCGTTTCGCAGATGAAAATCACTAAAACCGGAATTGTTTCGGAACGCGTTGAAAATCATTTTAGTGGGTACTGGAAATGTTCTTAGCCCACATAAATATTTTCAGTTCGATCAGACGCTGAAAAATGTCGTCGTGAATAGTGAAAATCAGCTTTATGGTTACTTTATGGAAAGCCACCTTTTTGGGGCTTTGCTCCAAAAGATCTTGGGGATGACATGGATGGATATGAGCCATTTTTTGGGCCCCTCATGAGGGTGTGGCCGGCCACATGGGGTATCCCCCCTTGGGGACCCTCTTGTTCCTTGGTTTCACTCCTAGGTCCTTGTGGAAGGACTTCATTCATGTGCATTTTGGGTTTTTTGTGAAACTACCCTACCCCCTTGGGATTTCCTATAAATAGAGGTGGAGGGGCAGCCCTCCACACTCATCCCTTGCTCTCATACACATGCCATGCATTATCTGGCTTCTTCTCTCCCTCCCACGAAAAGAGTTTCGTAGAGCCGTAAGGCTGTCTGGGTTCCGGCAGGAACTAGTTCTGGACGGCGAAGCCCTGCCGGATAGATGACACCGTATGTGTGCAACTCTGTAGAGAGATCGTAGTTTCGGTCTTAGTTCGTGAGTGCCTCCCGAAGGGCTGTCCGTGTGACCGTCCGAGTTTCGAAGGTCCTCCCGAAGGGCTGTCCGAGTGACCGTTCGAGTTTCGAAGGTCCTCCCGAAGGGCTGTCCGCGACACCGTCCGGGGGGCTGTTCGACCGCCTCCTGGAGGGCTGTCTGAGGAGCAGATGAGGGTATACATCCTCGCGGTTGGGAGGTTGTAAATCCTAGCTGCGGGGATCTGCACCGCCGATCGTCATCGACTCTACTTCCCGCTGCACTACGAGTCGGTAACGAAAAAGATCAAACCATGTATGCAGTCTCCATAGTGGTCCTGGGCTGGTGCGTAGGTCGGAAAATTTTTGTTTTCTGCTGCGTTCCCCTACAAAATTTACGTAAGAGTTTAAACCTGGATTAAAAAAATATTCACCTAGTTTGCATAATCTAAAAGAATGTTTCAAAAAAAAATGTTACCTTGTTTAAAAAAAAGAATGCAACATTACAAAATTCTGTATGTAAGGTAAAAATAATGTTTGCATAATCTAAAAGAATGTTTCATACCATTAAGAAAATTTATGTGACATTTTATAGAAATATTCTTGCGTTTCAAAAAAAATGTTTATGACATTTAAAAAATGTTATACACAATGTGTAGAAAAGTTTGCATAAGTTAGAAATATATTTGTTTCAACTAAAAAATATATCTGAAATTTTTAAGAAATAATCTTGTGTTTCAAAAAATCGCTCCTGAAAATTTGAAAAAATGGCTATACTATGAAAAAATTAATTGCGAGGTTTAGAAAAAATGTACAACAAGCAGTTGAAAATATGCTACAGTGTATTAATAAAAAAGGTGTTTATGTCATGTACTTAAAAAATAGTATATCATGTATTTGAAAAATATTCCGCGTGCATCATAAAAAGATTCACGTGTATTAGAACATGCACATTGTGTTCTGAGAAAGAGACATGTGTTGAAAAAACCCTCGGTAAAAACCGACAAACAAACAGACAGAAAGCTAAAAAACCAAAGAAAACAAAGAAAGAAACAATAGAAAACCAAAGTATAACAAAGAAAGGAAGAAGCAAACCAGTGAGAAAACAAATAAAAGTGAAGCAGAATGAAGAACCAAAGAAAATCAGAAACCGGGTGAAAAAACATATACAACCAAAGAAAAAAAGAAAAGGATAAGAAAAATAAAAATAATAATCATGGAAAATCGGAGCTGAACGAACCTACAACGCTGCGAACAAACCATGCTACTGAGCCGACCCACCAGAAGTTGCTTGTAGGTGATTCCTATTAGGAATTGGTACGGGCGACTTATGGCACTGGCGATTTCCTGTGGGGTTCATCGATTGCTTTGTGTTTGTTGCTGGGCTAAGTTGCAGAGGTGCGGCTATGTGCCGCTTACTAAGGGGCAGACCGTTTCTCAAAAAAAAAAAAAAAAGAACTAAGGGGCACACAGCTGCATCGCCTACAGGGTGCGATGGTGCGCTGGCCCAGTAGAACATGCCTTATGCTGATGTAACCAGATATTTTCTCTTTTGTTCTATTTTATATTTTATATTAAATGCATATATTTGAAAAAAAATTACTTAAGAAATTTTGAAATTTGAATTCAAAAAATGGTAAAATAGTATGAAGAATTTGTTAGCATAGTTTTAAGCAAATCTTGATACTTAAAAAAAATGTTCGTGACAATGGAAAATTGTTCCCGCGTTTAAAAAAGTTGTTTGCAAAATTTTGAAAAAAATGTGGACACAATGTAAAAAAATGTTTGTGTAATGTAGAAAAATGTTTCATACCATTAGAAAAATGCATGATCTTTTATGAAATATTCAACCATTTCATAAAAATGTCCATGATATTTTCCCATAATGCTAAAACGATGTTTATTTCCATAAAAAAAATCTATATGACATTTTAAAAGCAAGCGTTTCCAAAAAATATCCATGGGATTAACATTTTTTTAGTAAAAAGCATAAAAAAGGTTCGCATTGTTTTACAAAATGTATCTTGCCATTACAAAATGTACAACATATATTTGGAAAATGTTACAATCTATTCGAAACAGTCTTCAAAACATGTATTTAAAAACATGGACATCATGTATTTGAAACTTGTCCAAGATTTATCATAAAAATTTATTACGTGTGCTTTAAAATTGTACATTTTGTACTGAGAAAAATTAGACATTTTATGAAGAAATACAACTCAGAAAAAAAAATTAAAAATAAAAGCAAAAAACCCAAAAAAACGAAGAAAACCAAGGAAGCAACAAAGAAAAAAAAATAGAAAATTAAAATCAAAGAAAAATAAAAAACCCAAGAAAACCAGTAAAAAACAGCAGAAAAAGAAAATAAACCGGACGTGAACGAACCTACACGGCGCAGCGAACAAAGACGCGCTACCTAGGCTGGGCCCTAGACGTCGCCCTTAGGCCCCGTAAAATACTATTCATGGCTTTGTCATCGACTAGGCCCATGCAGCAACGGAAAACCGATATTCTTTCATATTTCCTGTCGTTCTACTATGGTTTTGTTTCCTTTTTCATTTCTGATTCCATTCTGGTTTCTTTCCATTATTCTGTTGGATTTGAAATTGTGGCTGTTATTTTTCCTCTTCTATTTTTTTTCATTTTCTTCGGTTTTGTTGGGTTTCTATTCTCATCAGTTTTTTTTAATTTTCTTCTTTTTTGGTTGGTTTTTACTATTTAAAAAAATGTTTACTGGCCTTTAAAAAGGTTTTTAAGAATATGTTCATGAATTTCCTAGATTACAAATCTGCACAAAGTCTGTAAAAGTATACTTTTATTAAAATATACATACTGTTTTTAAGGTTTTCACCTTTTTAAGAAAAATTGTCACACACTAAATAGTCAAGTTTTTATGGAATGAATACCCAAAATAATAGATAAATTGCAAAGCCCATAAAAACGTTAATGTTGCTTAAAAACCTAGAGCAGCAACACTCAGCCTATATATAGCGATTGATATGTGTGTCATGTCGACCATACTACGTACAATCCGGCTTTTTTCACACACACACACACACACAAAATCCGGCTACACGTCACGCCGTTCCCTGCAAGTGGTCAAAGCTGAACCCAGTGCAAGTTTCAAGAAAGGCTTAAGCGGATAGTAAGATATTTGTATAGTTTGATTCCAATTAGTAGTCCCAACTTCTCTATCTCCATTCAGACTTTGGGAGCAGTGAAAGAAGCACAACAGGGACCTCACTTACATAATGAACTGGTTTGGCAACTCATCATTAACAGGTTTCAGATCACAAACAGTGGCTTTCGCCAGCTAGTTGATACATGATGTTCGCTGCGGTGAACAAGTTATTCCAGACTTGCAGAAAGCTAAGTGCAGACCAAGACGGTACAAGGTAGCTGAATGCTGATGAAGGCTTCAGCAGTGAGAGCCAGTGCCTTCATGACATCACGCGTAGCCAGTTCACGGTCGTCAAACTGAAGCTGGAGAGCGGGTGCAGTGAGTCAGTGACTTACATGTGGCTTGACAAGAGCACTCCCATCTTCGGGGAGTACTAGATCATTGATGGCACGCGTTGTCGTGCCCGTCTATTTGGAATTTTCTTAAATATAGAAATACATGAATTATGGACCTTAATTAAATTTGCATCTTTGACTTATATATTTGTTAGCTATAGAAGAGATATATGAATAATTGATTATGCAAGAAAGTATCGGTGTAGTATGTCCAATGAAAAAAAACATGCTATGACAAAATAGTGTGGCCCTTAAAATACGCTATTAATGTGCTATATCGCGCTATTAGAGAGACATTATACACTAATTTTCTTAGCAAGATATTTCTTGAGATGCTATAGCGCGCTGTTTTTTTCATTGAGTATGTCAGAACATTGTTTTTCCTTTGGTCTAATTGGCTTCAGTTGGTGCAAGGACAATCGACAGATGACGGGGTAGATAACTAACAAAATATTAAAGGAAATTATGCTTCAAATTTGGGACTGTAGATTAGTACATGACGGTTCAACAATTACTTGAGGCATCGTTCCCAACAATAGAAGATATTGCGGGAAATAACGGAACAACTTAGATGGGCCAACTATTGAAAATTCATGAGTATGGAAGTTTCAGATTCGGTCGTTTTGCCTACGTAGAAAATGTTCCCATTATGAGTAAAGTTTACTTAACACTTAACATGAGCCATCCATCTAGTAAATTTGTGCAATGGGGGAACTTAGATTGTACAGTATATGCTCTGTAATATCAACTTCCATAAAGGCGCTATATGACGATATGGACATTATGCCGATTTTTTGTGCATACAATGCTAATCTTTATGTTAGGCAAACAAGAAACAAAAATAAACTACCGGAAAACAATAACACTGATCGAACAACCTATACATAATTCAGAAACAGAGCTAGCCATAATTTGAGCAGGTCGGTGTTTATCTTGTTGCAGTGATTAGTTATAAATTATATCTCAAATGTGTAACTACAGCACAGTTGCACTTTTGTAAATAACCAAACTTTGTGCGGAAACTACCATTCCCAACCATCGATTTGAATTGCTTAGTGCTGCCAAATATCCCCTCGGCTTCTGCAATAGCAGCAATCATCTAAAACCCAACTTGTGTGCAACAACAGAATGATGACAACATGAGATAATAGTGATATAATGTAGTCCACACTATAGGTTAATTAACAGAACCTCTGCTATTCTCAGCTGGAAGTATTGATGAGTCCAGGACAGCAGAGTTAACTGTATGCCAAGAGTTTATAGCGTCAAGAAACCAAAAAGATAACACCTTTACCCTGAGAAGAGCTTGGCCTCAAGCCTAAGTAGCCTTTTCCAAGCATGTAACATCAATTTTGGTGGACATTGTTAAAATGGCTCAGCAATTTTTAATTTCTAGCAACTACGATTTATGAATTGCATCATGATTAACTTAGACGGTCGACAGGGGCTACCAGCTGAGAACGCACAGCTCCTTCGGAACAAGCGACGCGAGATCCAGGTAGATAGAGCGGCAGAATTAAGAACAGTCTCAGAATTCTCAAAAAAAAAAGCTATCTAAAATCCCAGTGTTATCCATAAAAAAATCTCAGTGTCATGAAATCTATATAAGAAAGTCCCGCAAAAAAATATATATAAGAAAGGCTATGCTACTACAGACATTACATGGCTTTGCCATACCAATGAAAGTAGCACAAAAAGTAGGCCAGAACGTCAAGCTTCTAGCAAACCGAGCCTACCCACTGAGTTGTGCGATTAGATTGAAGGTAGCAGGCACCAAGTTTGATCACAAATTACACCAACTAACTTCTCATTAACAGTATCTGGTCTGGAATGAAGTGTGGTACACAGGCCAAGTCAGACAAGATCTAGTGATCCAGTGCATAGGAATAGGTAGCGTCCCTTCGGAATAATTAATCACTAAACTGTTGACAGAAAGATGTAAGTTTAGCATAACTAAAAAGGATCATAAGAATCAGTAAGTAGGTATATACTTTCTAGCACAGAGAGGAGGATGTGATCAACAATGGCAAAAGCAAATCTGCACATAGTAAATAACTTGATACAGTAAGACGTTACATTAAGAAAATGATTCACAAAATGTACAAAATTAACTCTACATCCTCCTGTGCAGGCTATAAAAAACTTAAGAATTTCTTTTCTGAACTTTTGCTCAACTTCAGTACTCAAAAGTTCCATTTGCATATTGCTGATGCACTTCCCACAGATCTCTTTTATATTCAGCAGTAAATCCTTGCCTCAGCCCATTTATTGGTTTCTCTTGGTCGTGATCAAGCCACCATGAAAAATCATGTTGAAGGGGTCGCAGCCCTGCCCGAGGAAAAGCCACGGTTTCTGGGCTGCCCCGCTGCTGCCGTCAGTGGCCGGACGACGATTCGGTGGTGCTGCTAGCGGGGTCACTTGCCCACATGCTTCTACGGCTCGAGAGGGCAATGCTGAAGGTGTTGTGCTGCTGGAGTAGAGAGGGTGAGCGAACAATGGCAGGGGAAGAAGCATATATACACGTACCAATTGGAAACTGAAGTGTCCAGCAGATGAGACGTCGGCCCTCGCCATGAATGCGTGTGATGTATGAGTGGAGCCGTTTCCAGGAGCTGAGGCACAATTATCGCCCGGGTCTCCCCAACTTTCTACCTCGCAGGCGGATCGCGCGACGGCTGGATCGATCCGCCCCCGATTCACCCGCATCCGGCGCTTCCGCTGGATCCCCCCTCCATTCGCTGCTCGGCTGGATTCCACCTCAGGCCGCCCGCGTCGCCCGCCGCATTTGTGCGCCTCGCATCGGGACTGGATGAAACGCACACGGGTCGCTCGTCTCTATCCCTCATCGACGGACCCAAGCGCAGATGCTTTGATGAATGGGCTGGTATGGCTGGCCGACAACCCAGTTAAGAGCTGTTAGGGACCAGCTATCAATTCACTTCTCTCAACCACGAATTCGAATTACAAGCTTGATACACAAGGAATTGCTAGAGTTCAGAGAACAAGGAGGAAGAGGGAGGGAGGAAGGAGGAAGAAAGGTAGGGGGTGCCAGGGAAGCCGCCGGATGGCTGTTCGCTGCGTCTTCGGTAAGCACTTGTAGTCTACATTCCCTGGAGTGGCAACTCGTCCGGCCCGGCCCATGCGCTGGTGGGCTACTATTTTTGGGTAGCTGACATCCCCTCCTCCTTAACAACCGGCTTCCCTCAAGCCGGTGCTGGTTAGCCGCTGGTTCCTGAAAGCTTCTGTCTTGCAGATGCAGTTGGAGCATATGTGAGGTGCCATCAACGAGCCGGGGAGGAGAACACGGGTCTTGATGTTCTGCATATCTGCAAAAGTCAATCCTCCTGGATCCCATGTCATTCCCAACTTGGTGGTGCCCGTGCCACACTTCCTCATATCAACACTTTGATTTGGTCTGGCCGTCAGAAGTAAGCCTTTCATGCTATTCTTTCTTGCAATCTCAAAGGTCCATAAGCACTCACACCAAACAAAGGAACATCCAGGGATGTTATACGAGGGTACACCATTTTCTTGTTGTATTGTCTTGTATGGAGGTAGAGTGGATGCTGTGTTGCAGAAATCAGCGGAATGCATGGCAACCCTGTAGAGTGAAACTAGACCGTGATATAGCTTCAACATTTGACATCCCATCGCCCTGAAAGAGCTTGCTGACATGTTGTTGAAAAGACCATCTTCCTTGTGCGCTAATAAGCTGAAATGCATTGATTCAGCAGGACATTCAGTAAATTGTATTTTCAGGGTTGTAACAGTTGCATTTATGCAGAGAGATTCATGGCGAGTGACATTAGGAAAGGTGTGTGGCAGATGATCCAGATAGATAGGAAAATCGATGGACTCCACGTCTGCCATTCCACTAGCATTGGGTAGTCCTTCATGCTGAAAACAACTTACGGGCTCCTCCATTGGAATCAAATCACAACAATATGCTGGAAGAGAAGCCAAATCTCTGAACCGGAACACAACAAGCCCGTAACTGAACCATGAAACATAATGTGGCTGATTGTGTATGCCAGAACATGGTTCTGCAGCGCAGCAGGCATCTGAATGGTAATTGAAAGCTAGGCCATGGTTTTGGTCTGAAGGGGTCCGTAAAATCAGGAATATTTAACTGAAATTCTTCTAGACGCAAAAATGACCACCCCACCGACATGCTCATAATCCCCATTGCCTCTTGCAATTTGCCAGGCCTATGAGTACTACACACAGTAGCATGCTCCAGCACAAGATGCTCACAAAAGTTGCCCTACTCCTGAATTTTATACACAGAATCTCTTGCGCCCCACAATTCCTCAAGGCAAAAACTACTAGCTAATTTTGGGTCGCTGACAAGAGCATCTCTAGTGGATCATCTATATGGACGTGTATAGCAAATATACACGATGCGAGCTGAAAAACTGCTCCCAGCAACTCGTGTAAAAGGGCGTGTAAACATCCACGCCCAGACCACGACGGTACGAGGCGTGGAAATATACACGAGCAAGCCACGCTCGTGAGCTCGCGAAAAGGAGACCGCTGCTTCGTCCCGCGCCCGCCCGGAGGAAGGATCGGAGGAGCTCGCCCCCAGGTCGCCATCACGTTTCTTCTCCGGCCGTCGCCCAAGGTAACAATTTCTTCCTCTCCGGCCTTGCTCACGAGCGGGAGGGCGGGGACGGGGGGACGCACGCCCTGCAACTAGATCTGGCGGCGGCGGGAGGTCGGCCGCGTGGGGAGGCTGTGCGGGCGGCGGGCGGCGCTAGCTGCGGGCGACGCTAGCTGCGGGCGGCGTGGTGCGAGATGCGGGCGGCGGGCGGCGTTGTGCGGACGGCGGCGTGCGGGATGCGGGCGGCGCTAGCTGCGGGCGACGCTACCTGCGGGCGGCGTGGTGCGAGATGCGGGCGGCGGGCAGCGTTGTGCGGGCGGCGGGGTGCGGGATGCGGGCGGCGCTGTTCGGGCGGCGGGGTGCGGGATGCGGGCGGCGGAGTGCGGGGTGCGGGCGGCGCTAGCTGCGGCCTGGGGAGAGGTAGAAGGTCGACGGGCTGGGGAGGCCGGCGGCCTGCGGCCTTGGGAGAGCAGTGAGGTCGACGGGCAGGGGAGAGGCAGCGTCGGAACCGAAGCAGTGAGGCCGAGTGGGTGGGGAAAAGCAGGAAATTGCAATGCTTTCTCCATCTGGTGTTGATATTTGGTATTTGTCTATTGCAAATTGTTGCTTGGCCATGTCAATTTGATGTCAGATTGTGGTCTAAAATAGCTGTGCATTGGTTGCTTGCAGATGGATGGTGACCGAAGCTTCTTGGACACCATTGGTTTTGGTTACACACAAACACAACCAGATAATCCAATTGGAGAGCAGGCAACTCCATCAACTTAGCATCGTTATGCAATAACAGAGAAAGGAAAATCCAACAAAGGAAAAAATTGGTCTAGTGATGAGGACAAGTTTCTCATAGCAGCATGGGCAAATACAAGTTTGGATATTGTTGGGACAGATCAAAACCGAGATGCTTATTGGGATAGAATTTCAGAGTACTACAACACACACAAGGAATCATCATGGCCGGAGCGTACTGCTAATGCAATCAATTGCCGTTACACAACGATTAACAGAGAGACCTGCCTTCAGCAGATTTTAAATAGGCAAGAAAGTGGAAGGACTATAGAAGAAAAGGTATGCGCCTTTCTTGTAATTCTATATGTGATGTGCGATATTCTATATGTGTTGTGCTTATTTTAACAACATATTTATATGTGCAGACAAACGATGCACACATTTTGTTCAAGGAAATGGATCTTAAAAAAAAGAAGCCTTTCACACTGATGCATTGCTATGTAGAGTTTTCGAAGTATCCAAAGCGGCAGACAAGAGAAGTTGAAACTTCTCTTAAGAAACAAAAGAAGACCATTGATGCAAGTCCAGGCACAGCCACCAATGATCCGGCTGATGCATCCTCGGTACGTACTGATGCTACCTCGATACGCACTGATGCTCTTGAACATGAGAAAAGACCTGATGGTGTGAAGAGGGACAAGAGAGGTAAAGCTGATGAGAGTGCTTGCAAGCTGTCATTAGAAACTGTGTGGGCAGCAAAGCAAGAGAAGGATGAGATCAAAGAGGCGGCAAGCTGTCATTAAAAACTGTGTGGGCAGCAAAGAACATATATATCATTTAGAGACCCTGGTAAACCAAAATAAGCATGCCAAATCCAAAGATCTTGTGAAGCAACTGCTTCCAAGATCATAGTGGGCTCGCTCACATGGCCTTTAAACATGCCATGCCATTTTTTGGGGCAATTTTTCCACCCCCAGTGCATGCAATCTATGCTCCCTAACATACCGGGAAATCCTCTTTCCTCCCCTATTGCAAGTAACCCAGCAATGTCTTCTTCATTTGGAGATCTTAGGTACTTTTCCCCAAAAACTTCACAAACTTTGATCACAAATTTCTTGCAAGACTCTAAATTAGTAGACTCAGCGGACCGGATGTACTCATCAACACCATCAGCTGCTATTCCATATGTTAGCATCCGCATTGCCGCGGTCATCTTTTGCAGGGGATGTAACCCAAGAGCTCCAGAAGCACTTCTTTTTGGCGTAAAATAACCATCATAGTCATGCTCAAGTATACCATCAGCTATGCGGTTGAACAAAGTACGCGGCATCCTAAATCTGTGCATAAAAAGTAAATGAGACAGGGAAATGAAAAAAGGACCAAAGCAGAGAAGTGTACTAATTATGAACCTTCGTCGAAACAAATGTTCGGGAAAGCGAGGAACTTCTTTGAAGTAGTCGTCCCACAGAAGAAGAAATCCGGCATCTCTTCCTCGATCGATTGACTGACGTCCATGCTTGGAACCGCCATGGCGTTGAGCGTTCTTCCTCTCTTCCTCCTCGCGCTCGGCGAATGCTGCAAGTATGAGTTCATCGTCGCCAGATGAAGATGACGAAGAAATCATGTCCCAAGTGGACGTGTTCATTGTGTTGCGTGAGAAACGATAGAGAAATCTAGGTGAGAAGAGAAGTCACAGGTAGAAGTGTTCTGGAAGAGAGGTGGTAGTGCTGGTTTATATAGATTGGAAATATGGCTGTTGGAAATATAGTCGTTGGAAATATAGCCGTTTGATAATATAGCCGTTGGAAATATAGCCGTTTGAAAATATAGCCGTTCGAATATACACGTCCTAATTTACACGTTCCACTAAAAAACTGGAAGGTGTATAATTTAGCAAGGTGTATATGAACGTGTATATGGAGATATACACGTCCAAATTTACACCATCCACTAGAGATGCTCTAACTAGAGGGCTTCCTTTCAGCCTGTAGAGCAGCAACCCATAGGACAGCTGGGCCAGTTGCGGTAGACATGGATCCGACGGCCAGAAACGTATAGATCGTGAAAACGAACGATCAGAAACACAAATCACCAAGAAGGCTCGCTTTAGCCTCGGTTTTACTGTCCTTAATGTCTCATGGTCTGGGCATGATTCCAATCATTACTGGGGAGTATGTCTCGTGGTCTTAACTAAGCAATCAATCTCGCTGTGTATTGCAATATCTGTTTACATGTACATATAGTAGATCAGAAGCCCTACGTCCAGGGCACGTCCCGGATGGTGGCGTTAGACTAGGACTATCCTTAAAGACTAGGGCTACCTTGTTACAACGAAAAGAGATGTACAACAATGCAACGTTACAACATGTCGTGACAGTTCAACATGCGCTGAAACTTTCGAGGACAATCAGACCCTTCACTTAATAGCATCTCCAACAGCGCAGCCAAATATCGCGCGCGCGGGAAAAGCTAGTTTTAGCGCGCGCGGAGCGGGTTCGCGCGCTCCAGCGGGTGCGGGAAATTCCGGCGCGCGGGAAAGGCGGCCCTTCGCACGCTAAATTTGGCGCGTGACGTCCGGCGCGCTATACAAAAGGCGCGCGTCCGATGCAGCCAGCCGCACACTCGACCACTCCCGCCCGCCGCACACTCGACCAATCTCCTCGCCGCCCCTCTCTTCTTGGCATCCGGCGCCCCACTGCCGCTGCCGACAGCCGCCGCGTCGCTGAAGCAGCTTGGGCTACCGCGGCGTCCGCATCCGCCCTTCCGGCTGGTTCTACGGCAACATGGGTCTCAGTCTCGGGATGTTCGAGACCGGGCACGAGGCCGCCCGCGCCTACGACGCTGCGACGTGGCGCCTCAGCAGGCCACACTCGCAGATGAACTTCCACGACGCGCAGACGTGCAAGCAGGGGCAGGACCTTGCGTCGCCGCCCCGTCTTATAACGGACTAGGACCGTGAGGAACACCGCAGACGCCAGCGCCGCCTGCTCATCGCCGAGGCGGACGAGCTAGCCATGGCGGAGTGGCGCCAGTGCTACCCGCAGGACATTGCCGACGAGAACGCCTTCTGGGCGGAGAGGACGGCAAAACGCCGCGCGGAGCGGGCCGACAGGCGTCGGCGGAAGGCACTCGCGGAGGCGCAGTGCGATCTCATTAACACGGGTGGGGAGTCGTTCTTTGACTCAGACGATCCTTGTTGGGAAGACGCGTGGCTCGATAACTCGAACGACACCAGCGGGAATGATGAAGACGACTCGAAGTAGGTTCTAGTTGCACACTAGTTTTTATCTAGTTGCACCGTGTTGGACTAGTTTTTTTTATCTATCTATGCTATTATGAACTAGGTACGCTATGTGAACTATCTATATATCTTTTTTTAATCTATTTTAATCTATGCCTATGTTTTTTTATATTTGTTCGGAGTGCATATGTTGTTTGTGCGAGAGCGCGCATGCAGTTTTTTGCAGCGGCTGCTGGAGCGGCTCGCGCGCGCTAAAATTTGCAGCGGCCGCCGGAGCAAACGCACCCCGCCGTGCAAAAACAAGCGATCCACGCGCTGCAAATGGGTTTTTAGCGCATCGCGCGTAGCGCGGCTGTTGTAGATGCTCTAAGGTCCAGTTCTTTTGGTAACTTTTTTGGACTTCTAGAATAAGCTGCCTCCTACCAACTTATTGTTGAAGCCCAACCAAAAATATTTTTTTAGAAGCATACTAGTCAAGCCTTAATTAGTAAGCTTCTAACAGATATATTTTGTTGGGAATCTAGTATAAGTGTAGGGACCAGCTTATTCTAGCTTATTCTGGAAGCCAGCAAAAGAACTAGCCCTAATACATTCATCGACCACACTAAGGAAGTTGATGCAAGATAGCACATAGGCAAGCTTGGGATGTTTTTAACTTCTACTGTAATGTAAGAGATTTTATTTTCATTTTCTCTGGTGTTAGACATGTCAAGGGTTCATGGAGTGTCCTTCATAACGTGTGTATCACTATAGGGCCCGTTCGGAAGTGCTCCAGCTCCGCGCTTCTCCGGAAGAGGGCGAGGAGCTGGCCGAACGCCGCAGCTTCGAGAAGCCCGCTCCCGGAATCCGCTCGGCCCGCAGTGCAAAAAACAGAAGCGACGCTCGCCCAGCTCCTGGAATACGAGAAGCGGGAGTTGCTGGATATTACATGGAATGCCCTCCCGAAGTGCCTCAAGTCGAAGCGTTTTCCTCTCGCTACAGGGCACGGCGAACCGTTTTTCTTGCTACAGGGCGCGGCGAAGCGTTTTCTACTGCCGAACGATCGCTGGCTCCCGCGAGAAGCTAGCTAGCGCTGGCTCCTGGAGAAGCTGGCTCGTTTGGGAAGCCAGAGCACTTCCGAACGGGCCCTTAATGTGCAATCATGCACATTAGTCTCTGCGACTTGCTTAGAAGTTGAAATAAATTCCCGAAGTTAAAAAAAAAAAAACTTCTGTAGTGATGGAGACTGTTAGAATTCAAGCAAGGTAGCAACAATACCAAGAACAAATATTAACAAATTTTCATGTTTGATTGCCGGAGGAATCACTGATATGAAGTAAATAAATAAACACCCAAGGTAATTTTGGATTACCTTTTGGCTGCACCACCAAAACAGACTATGGGCGATCGTCAGAATTTCACCTGATGCAGATTAACCGCGGCGGGGGACGTCGGCATCGGAGTCCGCTTGGCTGGAGAAGATTTTTTTTTTTTTGGGAATCGGCTGGAGAAGATGGGACGATCCTTCCAAAGCATGCATGCAAAGTCTAGTTGTGCTAGCTAGTTATTTGAACGTACGTCCCTGTATTTTTAAGGCATTCATTTTCTCCTAACAACCAGTAGTGACCCAGTGACTGGAACCTAATTTGGTAAGTTTCGACGAACACGTACGGTGCACCTTAGCGGCAAGTTGTGTGTTGCCAGAGACAAGGAAAACTAGACGGGTATTGGAGTCAAGCACGCCAATTGAAAGTATCTTCGTGTACAAACAAACAACGTCCTATTCAGGTAATTTGTACAGCTTTGAGCATCGGTATTATTTGGATTTGTCTAGACACGTGTTCTTGAAATATTACGGCACGTATAATCGCTCATCAGACGATTTTATCTTATTCCATGCATGTCAAACGATAAAACCAGTACTATACAACGGATCATCTCTAACGGTTAATGCATGCATGCTCCTAAATTTATGAGATGATTAAAATTAAATTAAAAAGTACTCCCTCCGTTTCTAAATATTTGTCTTTCTAAAGATTTCTACATGTGACTACATACGGAGCGAAATGGATGAATCTACGCTCTAAAATATATCTATATACGTCTGTATGTAATAGTCCATTTAAAATCTATAGAAAAACAAATATTTAGAAACAGGGGAGTATATAACTAACACATTACATGTCATACGATAGTTATGTCTTCCTTAGGCTGGTCATAATGGTAGTATCATAACTAGTATCATGCATGCCAACTAGGCAATTTTGATGAGGTATCATAGAATTAAATTAAGAAAGAGAGACTTAAGTATCATATCATGATACCGTATCACAATAAATGATATGCTGCTATGTGTCATGTATGACAATAAATAAAGTAGTACATAATACTAATGTATGATACTATGCATTAGGGAGGTAGTATCATATAATAGTACTATATGCATGATAATCCCTCCGTTCCTTTATGTAAGGTGTATTTGTTTTTTGATAAAATTCCACAATGTAAGATGCATTTGTTTTAATTTCCTCTTAATTCCGTTTTTAGCCCTCAAAAAAAGGAAAATATCTCTCTCCTGATTACATATATCTCTCCTTGTAGCAAAACAAGAAAAGTATCACTCTCTCGATTGCATGTATCTCTTTTTTTTCCGGACTAACTAATTTACTTGTCACTAACCAACAATTTGTCAAGGGTAATTTTGTCCTAACTTGTATAATTTTGTGCCTTGATGACCGTGCCGAAACTAATACACCTTATATAAGAAACGGAGAAAGTACTAGTATATGATACTCCCTATTATAACTAGCCTTACTAAATATGTGTTCAACAACAATCTAATTGCCAGCTCGATCGGCCGAGTTCATGAGCGGAGCCAGGGCCGAACAGTCCAACTCCGCGAAGCAAGAACGGCTCTACATAGGAGCCCCTAGTACAAAATAATGGATCAGCTCTTCCTGGATCTGTTTCGTGTAGTTGAGAAAAAAAATACTCACTTGTACCGCATCCAAGTGACATTGTAGGTGTGGTTCCAGTCCACATCGATAGAGAAAGATTGTTTGGTCGGCAACAACAAGGTCCTAGCCACGGGAATAAATTGCAGAAAACCACCACTTTAAATATTAAATTTACAGAAAACACTATGTTACACTTTTTGATAGAAAACACCACGTCTTATGTATTTTTTTTGCACAGAACACTAATCAGCGGATTTGGTTTGATTGAGCATGTTTATGATAGATTGGGCCCGTCAATCAGGCTGATGTGGTACCGCTTAACATCTCACATGTAACCTTAAGGTTGGCTAACATTATCATTATGTGTGGTTGTGTGGGGTCCATTGTCATTGGAAGAAAACATAATAAAAAAAATTGTCCGTACTCTTATCTCCAACATCGTCCCGCCAGCACTAGGGCCTGCGCCCGAGACGTCGCCGCCGTCCAAACTGCTGCCGTTGCCAGGCTAACGGTTTAGAGCAGGAGGAGAGGGACCAGCCCATCAGGTGCCCATAGGGGCAAACCCCTCTTCCTCTCCCCTGTCTGCTCCAAGACACAGGAGCGCCGATACTTGGCGCCGGTGCCAGGAGACCTCACCGATAAGGCCGATCACCGCCTCGATCCGTGTGACCACTGCCGCAACGTCGCCGCCAGCCTCCGCTCGCACCGCCATGTTCCTAGGCAGGCAACCGCGCCGCCACCTCGCACCGCGCCTCTCCCGCGTAGAGGTCGAGGCAGTGACCACCGCTCATCTCGCCCCCAGGCCGAGGCAGAGGCCGATGCCCACTCCGCTCCCTGCCGAGGTAGAGAAGCCCTGACCCGGCGCTGTCGAGGGTGTGCACGCACAACCCAGTTCGGGAGGCCGAAGATCTGGCGGACACACGTTATGCTGCCTTGTCGAGCAGTGGCGAGACCTGACGTGTCCTAGCTGCGTTCGGCCTCGACTCCGAACTAGAACAACCATGGCATCGCAGCCTCGCCGGGCCCTCGGTCACGACATCATCCTCAACCTCCGGTGCTTGGCTAAGGCGCGCGACGGTGGCCGCCGGGCATTTCTTCAGTCGGCCTGTGTGCTGCACGCCAACTGCTCGATGAAATACTAAATAGAGGAGTGTTACACTAACAAATGGGGCATGTGCAGCAAAACGATTCAATGTAATGGTGTGAGAATTTTGTGCCACGTCAGCCTGATTGGCAAGTCACATCTGTCATAATCTCACTCTTTTGCGGAAAAAAACTTTCAATCTATTCATCTTCAATCAACGCACCAGAACAGCAACCACCACAGATGAAGAGTGTAGATCAAAAGGATCCAACATGAAGACACACGAACGAAGACGAACAACGAACATATCCCAGCAAATCCACCAAAGACAGATCCGTCGGAGACACACCTCAACACGCCCACCGATGATGCTAGACGCATCATTAGAACGGGAGCTAGGCGGGAGACCTTTATTCCATCTTCAGGGAGGCGCCGCCGTCTTGCCTTCCTGAGCAGGACACAAACCCTAATAAAGCTCGAAAAAAGATCTAAAATCAGAGCCCTCCCACCGGCAAGGAGTGAGATCCACTTCGCCTCCATGGCCCTAAGGCCACCGGAGACGGGACGGACCGACGCAGACGCCGGCGGAAGGCAGAGTACCCTAACTTTTTGGAGGCGGCGGCCGGCTAGTTCAAGAGGCCAAGACCAGCTATGTGGTCTCAGTATGCTGTCATAATCTCACTTAACAGAGGCAGATCCGCCGATCAATGACTTTTACAAAACGATTACACAAGATATGGTATTGTCTACAAAAGAAATATAATATACCGTCTTATGCAAATCTAGCCTTTAAACTGATGATTTTCTGCAATTTACTCTCGCCGCGGTGAAGCAGGTCGCAGTAACATGGCTTCCGCGCGGTTGTTGCCTCGTAGCCACTACTCCGGCTCTTGCGAAACAGCACGCCGGTGTCGTCACCAATCTGGTCCTCACCCGCAGCACTGAATGTACGTAGGGTATTGCTCAGGCTCTCATTTTCTCCTAACCAGTAACCCAGTGACTGAGTCTAATACGAAATTTCCACAAACAAGTACGGCGTACCTACCGGCAAGTCGTGTGGTGACAACAAAGACATCCTATTCAGGTACTACTCATGTAGTATTAAGTTGAAACTTGAATACTTTGACCATCAGTATCGTTTCAAACATGTAGATCAGAAACTTGGGAATCACGTGCATGGATTTTTCTGATTACGTGTTTCGCGAAATTGCACTTCCCCTTTCGCGCCTTCTCGACAAGTTGGAGCCTTTCTCATCTTCATTTTCACTCAATTCTAGGCAATGACTACTCTTTCAGTGGTGGATGCAATGTGATGTGGGCGGCCGGTGGACTCGGCAGTGAGGACGCTTAGCGTCATTATCCCTCTTGGGGGCATTATCGTGGATCTTAGGTGTTTTAGAACGTAGTGTGACATTCTAACCAGTTCCTTCTATGCTCTCTTTTGGTAGCGTTGTCGCGTGCGTCTTGCCTGATATGATTATCCTGAGATCGACATTGTATGAGCGCAACCTCATCACCTTGTATTGTTTGGCCTCGTACTTGTTTGGTTGCTGCTTTATAGTATATAAAATGAGGTGAAAGCCTGTTTCGATGAATAACCACTCTTTTAGTGAGTGAGTACTTAATGAGATGGAGTTAGTAATGGCATAACTCCTTGACATGACTAACGGTGACCAAGGTTTTAAATTTCGTAAAAAACAAAACAATTTCAGGCCCCATAATATAAGAACGTCCACTATAATTATTAAATTTATTTAAATCAATGTAGTACTAAACTGATAGGCGAGTGCTTAATGGGCCATCTTAGATTCTTTCACCATCGATCTCAACAAGAAGAAGCAGACTGGATAAGACTAATCCCAGTGGAGAGTAACTTAGAGTAGTAACATGCATATGTTACTAGTCCATGTTACTACCTCTATAATGGGGAGTAACATATGTATGGTTTTATGCAATACCTCATTTATTACCTTGTAGACTCATCTTGTCTTGATATGTGTGATGTTACTCATAGTATGAGTAACTTGTTATGTTACTCAAATCATCTCTCTTCTCTTTAAATCATTGCCACATAAGCAAATTTGATGAGTTGAACCTTATGTTACTGCCGAAGTTATTCCCACCGTGGGTAGTCTAAGGCTGGTCATAGTGGGGAGTAACTTATACTAGTGTCATGCATATGATACTAGTCTAAATTACTACCTCCATAGTGTAAAGTACATAGCAGTAGTGTCATAGATGGCTTCATTTATTAGCTTGTAGACTCATCCTTTCTCGGGAAGTGCTATGTTACAGTAACATACTACCTCCGTCTCGGTGTATAAGTCATTCCCGTAGTTCTAGGTCAGCAATTTAACTATCTAAATATGTATTATATGTGACAAAAATATATATTTAGAAACTACATCATCCGTGTAGAAATCTAGTGTTATACTTTTCATGACATATAACACATATTTAATTCTTCAAATCGATGACCTAGAACTACGCGAATGACTTATACACCGAGACGGAGGGAGTATTATGTTACTCTAAACACCTCTCTCCTCATTAACTACATGCCACATAAGCAAAAAAATCGACTGCGTTATGTTACTACCTAAGTTACTCCCACTATGACTAGGCTAAGAGCATCAACAGTCGCGACCTGCAAATCCGGGCCCTCAAACGCCAACGGACGCGCCTGAGCACTCCTCAAATCCTGTCGTCCACATCCTTATATCTAATATCCGGTCCCTCATATGCATACTAACATGCAACGTAGATAAAAACAACGTAGATCATCAGACAAATATAGAATTGGACACAGGAATGCACATTCCGACCACCAAAAAAATCTCCATCATTCACATAATTCACATAAACGACTTACGAATTTAAACTAGATTACTAAATCTTGAAATTGAAGAAGGAGACAACGGAGAATCGCCATTTCCTCGTCGGCCCTTTGCCCTTCCAGCCACCGGAGCAGCTGTAGGCGTCAGCAGTAGGTGGCGGATTGTCCGACGAGGAGCCATGGTTGTCATTGTCGGAGGAGGTGTTAGAGAGGAGGACGAGCCCTTTTAGCCATCGGACCTCCCCGTCCTGCTGCGGCTTGAGCTTTGCGAGCCGAGACGCCTCCGCCGTTGTAGGCGTCGGCAACAGGTGGCTGATCGTCCGAGTCCTCCGACGAAGAGCCGTGGTCATCGTTGTCGGAGGAGGTGTCAGAGAGGATGGCGAGCCCTTTTAGCCATCGGACCTCCCTGTCTTGTTGCCGCTTGAGCTTCACGAACCGAGCCGCCTCCGCCGCCTCGCGCTCGGACTGCTCAATGGCAATCCGGAGCGCCTTGGTGTTCTTTCGGCGGAGCCGCCGCGCGTCCATCTCCGCGGTCGTAAGCTACCGGCAATAGAACCATTCGAGGAGCCGAGTGTCCTCGTCGGGCTTCGCCTCCATCCCAGAGTCGGAGCGGCTACCGGAGCTCGACAATGCGCCAGTTTTGATCGGAGTCGGTACAGGGAACGGAGAGGACGGAGCCAGAGTGGAGAGTTAGTGAGCTAAGGGTTTCAGAGTGATGAGCCGGACGGGGTTTTTTGTTGGACAACTGTGAGGTCGGTGGGCCAGGCTTGTCAGGTGGGCGCGCCCGGGCATGCTCGGGCCACCCCATCATATTTGGAGTGCCGGCCAGCTCGAGCGTTTGAGACCCGTTTGAAACATTTGTCTGAATAAAAATCGTGACCGATCGGTGACCGAACGGTCGTCCACGCGTTTGACACCGGTTTGGAACGCCTGGCTGAAGTCGCTCTAACGCAACTCCAACACGTATGCTCTTCTGTGGACGAAAGACATGCCGTGTCATATGGCCGTTGACCGGCCGACGACCTATACCGTGCATGCAGTTATCATCGCGTCAGTCGTGTCTTGCCGTCGCCCATAAATAGGCCAGCCACGGCTCAATCCCGCTCACCACCGTTGCTCGCTAGCCCTTCTTTCCTGTTCGTCTCGATAGCCAGTTACTACGTACGTAGACCTACCTACCATTGCGTGGCCATGGGCTTGCCTGCAACTGCAAGCACCGGCAGTGCGCAGCTCATCCTCCTCCTCCTCTTCCTCCTCGCTTCCTTGCACCTCTCTGGAGCTATATATACCGCTCCAGCTCCAGCCGCAGTCGCCTCACCCTTCTCCTTCAGCTTCGACTTCACCAACGCATCCAGCTACCGCCTAGATAACCTCAAACTCGAGGGCGACGCCGCCATACCTTTGGGCCGCGGCATGGTCGATGTCACCTGCAACTCATGGGGAAAGGACCCCACAAGTTGCAAGGGACGGGTGTCGTACGGCCACCCGGTGCCGTTCTACGACGCCACCACCGGCGAGGTGGCCAGCTTCCAAACGCGCTTCACATTCACCATCAATACCACCAAGAACAAGGGCGATGGCATGGCCTTCTTTCTCGCATATTACCCGTCGGAATTGCCGCCCAACTCAACTGGCGGCCACCTCGGCCTCATCTCCCAAGGCGACCAGGAGAGGGGGGCCGCATTGGGTAACCAGCAGTTCGTCGCCGTGCCGTGGAGTTTGACACCCACAACAACGGGTGGGACCCCCCAAACACCGCCGCCGACCACATCGGGATTGACATCAACTCTGTTCGCTCGGAGAACACGAGCTTTCCCCGCTTCAGCCTCAACGGCTCCATGACGGCCACCGTCGCGTTTGACAACACCACCCGGATGCTAGCCGCCGACCTGCAGTTACTCGACAATCAAAGTTACCAGCCCGTTCAGGTCAGCTGGCGGTTACCGGATCCGGTCACCGCCTTGCTCCCTGCTCAAGTGTCAGTGGGGTTTTCTGCGGCCACCGGGTTAGGCATGGAGCTGCATCAGTTACTCTCCTGGTCCTTCAACTCGTCACTTGCTCCGCCAACCAAGGGTATTGTTATTACTAAACATCTTTTGAAAAATATGCTGCTACTAGCATATACTCCCTTCTCTCATAAATGGATAAAATACGGATACAAATCAATGTTTTAAATAGCGGGCTATAAAAAATAGCGACGGGCCTCCAAATCAGCTATAGCGGGCTAAGCAGGCTATAACGGGCTATTTGTGAAGGTGATCATTTAGCGACATCCTGCTAAAAAGGCTATAGCGGACTATAGTGAAGCTATAGCCGGCTATTTAAAACTATGATAAAAATGGATGCTACAACTAGCATATCCCCGCAGCAAAGGTGTTTATTAACTACACTACCTTTATTTTTGCACCTTCAGTTTAGATAACAAGTAACTTGGACACGTGAGTGAATTAGTCTTATTATTCCAAATTGCTACAGAGCGCACATGCATTTTTGCATGTTCGGGCGCACTCAAAGACGAGGGGTCTTTTTTTTGGGGATAAGTTTCAATCTATTCATCGTTTTTAAGGCACAGTATAAAGAAACAGTAGAAATAAAAATTACATTCTGATCCGTAGACCATCTAGCGACAATTACAAGCACTGAAGCGAGCCGAAGACGTGCCCCGTCATATGCCACTAGTCACGGCGACACCTGCACAAGACTCTCGACGGCATGGAGCCGCCAAGATGCACGATCCGTACCCTGCTTTGCTGGTGCTACTCTGAGTATTCACGTATTATCTCGAGTCGGTGGTCCAGCCGGTGATCCATAGCCCATGCTTAAATAGGTTGTGATTTGATCCCTAGGAATGCAATGTATCTATGTGTATTTTTGTCCTAGCCGTTGCTTACATAGTCTTGGGACGAGACCATGAGGTAAAAGCGATTGGCTTTTCGGTGCAGCTTAACACTGGTAATAGCTTTCCGGGCACTCGGTAAAAACATTTGGCTTTTACGTAAATATTGATCGGGTTTCATATTATCAAGCCCAGACTTTTTTTTTGCACGAAAAACTTTCAATCTATTCATCTTCAGTCATGGTAGTACAACGAACACTAGAAATAATAAAATTACATCCAGATCCGTAGACCACCTAGCGACGACTACAAGCACTGAAGTGAGCCGAAGGCGCGCCGCTGTCATCGCTCCTCCCTCGCCGAAGCTGGGCAAACCTTGTTGTAATAGACAGTCAGGAAGTCGTCGTGCTAAGGCCCCGTAGAACCAACGCACCAGAACGGCAACCGCCGCAGATGAAGAGTGTAGATCAAAAGGATCCAACCTGAAAACACACGAACGAAGACGAACGACGAACAGATCCGAGCAAATCCATCAAAGGCAGATCCGCCGGAGACACAACTCCACACGCCCACCGATGATGCAAGACGCATCACCGGAACGGGGGCTAGGCGGGAAGACCTTTATTCCATTTTCAGGAAGCCGCCACCGTCTCGCCTTCCTGAGCAGGACACAAACCCTAACAAAGCTCGAAAAAAGATCTTAAAACGGAGCCCTCCCACCGGCAAGGGCCGAGATCCACTCCGCCTCCATGGCCATAGGGCCACCGGAGACGGGATGGACCAGCACCGGCGCCGGTGGGAGGCAGAAAGCTAGGGTTCTTGAGGCGGCTGCTAGACCTCATATGCATAATTGCATTTGTAATGTTCCTCATCACGAGGCCGTCGAAAGTAGACCCGCATGGAATGTTTGAAAATCAACTTACCATGACAAAAAAAAAGCATGTGTTTAGTATAAACAAGTTTTTTCCTCACAACCGGGTAGGTACGTAGATGGGCTGGTATGAATGGTGTGGCCTAAAAACAAGTTTTACTGTTTAAAGAATATTTTAATACAATTTTAAGACTTGCCCTAAGTATTTTTTAAAAGAGAACTTGCGTGACAAAAAGTAAGTTATAAGAAACTAGTGCATACCCTATAAACAATGAGAAAGCAATTTTAATGATATGGAATGTTTTACCCCTCAATAATGTATAATAAATGATTGGCTTACCGTTGTGGTAGAAAATTGATCCGAGCTAGAAAAAGCATGCTTGTTCAACAAACCTGCTTTTCATGACTCAAAGTTGATATCTAAGAATATCCATCAGAACATCCCTGTGCAAGATTTAGTATCGAATATCTAATCGTGAGGAACACAACAGTGAAAACCGACTTTGGGTTGGACAAAATGCATTTATGAAGGTTAGAAACTGTTTTGCAAGTTAGTGATGTCATATATATATATGGTTTAATGCTGATTTTCTTTGTAGTACGGTATGTCTGCACTCGTGAACTGAAAAAGCGCATGAGCGTTCCCTAGCAGCATCATTTATAAATTACTAGCAATTATTTTGTGTATTCATACAAATCGTGACATGAAGGCAGCAATTGTTGGAGGGTCAATTGGAGGAGTTGTGATGGTTGTGGTGTGGTGTATCATCTCATGTTTCAAGTGGATAGGGACAACAAGCCATGACTTTGTTGCCCGAAGTGGCGGAGCTAGACAATTCGAGTACCGTGTTCTAGCTTCTGCAACAGACAACTTCTCTGAGGAGAGGGTTATTGGGAGAGGTAACTTTGGAGTAGTCTACAGGGGTATGTTCTCCAACAAATTATCATCAGGTGCACCCTCCACCGGATCAGATGGTCCATCCTATGGGGATGAGGTGGCTGTAAAGAAGATATTGAAAGAGACAAGGGGGGGAAATCTGGACTTCTTCACTGAGATGAACACCATTAGCGAAGCCAAGCACAAGAATCTCGTCAAGCTGAAAGGTTGGTGTTGCAAGGAAAACAACCGGAGCCTGCTTGATTTTATGTGCTGGTGCTGCAGAAAGAAGAAGGATGACGAGCTCTTCCTTGTCTATGAATTGGTGCCTAACGGCAATCTACACCATCACCTTTGCGAGAGTACGCAAGCAATACTATGGGCAACAAGGTATACTAAGATTTTTTCGGACCTTACATTATTTATTTTTGCGAGGATTAATGAATCGATTACATACTATTATTAATATTCATTGGATTCATTAATGTGTCTGTCTGGCTTTCAGGTACCAAATTGTGAAAGACATTGGCTCTGCTCTTGTTTACCTCCATCATGACAGTGCCCCATACATTTTGCACAGAGATATCAAACCAGGCAACATACTCCTGGACAACAACTTTAACGCCAAGCTTGCCGATTTCGGGCTATCAAGGATAGGCAACCAGGACAATGTGACATTGATGACATATGCTCTAGGAACGGAAGCGTACATGGCTCCAGAATGCAAGAAAGATGGGAAAGTCAAATTCCACCCGAGATCTGACGTATACAGCTTTGGAATCGTCCTACTAGACATTGTATGCACAGGGAAGTCAAGGGAGCAAGTGTGGGAGCTATATCAAGGAGGCAATGTCTTGGATGCTATAGATGAAAGGTTGTGTAGGGACGACTCTGACTTGACACAGATGCAGATGCATCGTGTGGCTGTCTTGGGACTCTGGTGTTCTCTTCTTGAAAGTGCCAAAAGGCCTACCATTCAGAAAGCAATGGAGGTCCTGGCACGTGATGAGCCATTTCCCGACCTTAACTACTCGGTGAACACTTCGGTGCCCTCAGCGCATCATGGAACAGACACCAGTAGCTCTGACGAGCAGGCACTTGTACCAGATAACAGCTAGACCTCTCGGTGAGCTGCATGCATGACTTTTGGGGTGGTTATGTTTGTGGATATGAACTATTTCATTATATGTGTATGTATACATGGAGATAGTCAGCTCTCAACGTTCCTCAGTACGACATGGAGCGCATGCTTCTTACACATCTTGGTGGTAAATAATGTTGCTTCTTTCATCTATTATTGTAGTATGCATCATGCTGGCCTTTGTGGATCAACATGCATGTCAATGGCCCTCTAAAAAATGCAAGTCAATGGAAAATTTAATCTACACTCGGTAGGTTTTTCTCCTTATGACCGAACACTTGGCACACCATTGCATTTGAATCACGCGGTCACAATTTGATAGGAGCAGAGGTGCAGCCATACAAGCACTCTTCAATTGTACCACAAGGCCTAAGATTTTTTTGAACACCTAATTACATCTGTATGTTTGCTCCAGTTTATAAGGAAAACTAGATCGAAAACTTAACAAACTGACTCGTTTATGAGGGAAACTGGGCCGAAAACCGTACAAGTAACAACAAAAAAGGAAGATGAGAAAAGGAAAGGGCGCCTAGAACATGGCACGACCTAGCTACCAGACAAAGACCATCACCAGTAGAGACATAAGTAGATGTGGGGTGTCGTCGAGAGCTCACAATACCAATACTTTGCAAACAACTGCGCATCGGCAAGCATACCGACCCCCACGGCACAACTCAGGAGCGTCCAAATCAACAAGTGTCATACCAGACATGATCCTTGACAGGACTCCACCACATGAAATCAGAACGGTTAGCAAGATTGTGAGGCATCGTGCACCATCATTGAGCAAAACTGAGCCTACACAGCACCAAGAGCACAAAGATCGCCGCAACGCAACGACAACCATGAGAGAGTCTTGAGCAAGCATTACCGGATGGTGCAACACGTAAGGGGCCGAGGCGGATGGATGGCATCGAAGGGCTCACATTGACGCCTTCAAGAAGGAGAACAACGTCCATAGATTGTGTCATCAATGGACTTTCATCCAGAGCCCAAACCGAGCAGATCAGGTACCATTGAAGGACCATGCCCCCAGGAAGGAAAACCACACTGGATTGACGCCGTCATGGTCAACTGGCGCATGAGTCAAGAGGGATTTCTCCCAATGTGAGTACCAGATTAAGATTAGAGACATCGATAGCAACTCGGACAACTGAAGGCGACTGCAAACCGACGATCGACTGGCTGCCATCCATAGGGGGTGAAGGAGCAGTGGGGGTGCGGCAAAGGAGAGGCCCACGGATCCCAACAATACGAGGGTGTAGGCCGGGGTGTAAGGTCATTGGAGATGTCCACAAGGAGGCACGCGTTGTGGTGCGATCACATTGTCGTGCCGAGAGGCTGGACTTTCCATCGAACTCGCCACGCCCAAGCTCCCGGTAAAAGTGGTACTTATCCTAGATTGTGGAGTCTTGCATGATGCTCTACCCTGCAACGGTGATCTTGTTGTCCGTGTTGGCTCCATGTGCTCGTGGCCGGAGCTCGCTGACCGGCTCGGGCGGAGTAGTAGATGCTGCAGTCAGGCAACAAGGTACGCGGCAGTGGTTTGTGCCCCGGTGTGCTACTGCTGCCCCATGGCATTGTTGGCAGTGGTAAGGCTACCTGCTAACCTAGTACTTTGGGTGAGGTTGAGACAACATCTTGGCATGCAGTGCAGTGGGAAGGGTTTGGGGAGCACCAACCCAAATGAAGCCGCGACCGTGTAAGAGGAACAATTTTACAGCCCTGTACCAAATCCTGGTATCTACGGCCCGGAAGAACACACACAAACCTTCTATTCCTAGTGCTTGATAAAACAATCGATAATTACTCACATGCATGGAAATGGACCTCACTTCATGGTAATTTTTTTTCCATTTTCTTTTGGCATGTTGACTTTCTAAGTTTTTGTACTATATTTCAACAGACTATACATATGAAAAATGTGTTGCATTGACGATGGAAAATTTATTGTATTAACCATGTAAAATTCATGAATGGTCACATGAGAAATTGATAGCATATTTTATCTCCTCAAACATGAAAAATTGCACAAATCTTAGAAGCCTAAACCTTTTGATATACCTTTGATTGCATGTCATCATGATGTGTTCTTTTTCAACACCATGACAAGTAGTGCCTATGCATCATGACATTTTATTTTTGTATACACAAGTTTCCATGATTTTTTTGCCTTCGACTACTTATGTTGTGTTTTTAGCTATGTTTATGTCATTGCAATTCTAAGTTGCTTTCCTTTAGCTATAAACTATTAATGAAAATTTGTTCATGTTCTTGCCACATTAACTTTCTAAGTTCTTGCCTATGTTTCAACAAACTATTCACGTAGAAATTTTATTCCATGAACCATGGTAAATTTGTTGTATTTGACCATGGCAAATTCATGAATGGTCACATTGCAACTTGATACTCCCTCCTATCCAAATTAATTGACGCAACTTTAGTACAAACTTGTACTGAAGCTACGTCAAATTTCGGAGGGAGTAAAATTTATTACCTCATACATGAAAAATTGCATAAATCCTAATTATTGTTTAGATTTCGATGGAAATAGCATGAGGTTTTTCATGTGTGCCAACTTAGGTTCAAACAGATTGTTAAGCTTTTGTTTGTTTTGTTTTTCAAGTCATAACAAATGTTAGTTTCTCAAGCATGGCAAAATGTAAAATTTTCAAGCATGGCCTTTTTACAAACATCACGACTAATTTTTGTGTGTGTATCAAATATCTTAAATTGTAATGGCCACAATAATTTTTCATTTTTTTACTAAATTTCCCATGCCCCCACTACACAATCTTTATCTTGTGCCCATGGTCTACATAGGTCTTTTCATCCAGATTTTTGCCATGTTTTTTTCCTTTTTGTTACAACTTTTTCCCAAATTTGCGATGGTAAATTAGCTACTTTTGCCAATACCAAATTTGTTTTTGAAATTTTCCATGTGAACAACATTTGACATGATATAGGTACTAAATTATTGAACATTTAGCATGTACTTTTTGGGCCCCGTCAACTGTGTTTTTTGGACCATGGCAAATTTATTGAACAACTGATGGGAAATGTATTTTTTTCACCATGGCAAGTCCATGTTAAAAGAGAAAAAAATCGTAAGTTTGGCATGTGCCCGTTACAATTTTTTATCTTGTGCCCATGACATTTTTATTGTACTTACCATGGAAAATTAGCCATCTCCTCTTCCGATAAATTCCTAATGTTGCCATTATTTTTGGAAGAACTAGATGATAACCCGCACGTTGTTGCAGGGACGTTTTGCAGTGAGATTTGGTTGTATAGAACATAAATATTTTTTATAAATAATGTAAAAACTAAAATTTAAAACCATAGGATTTATTGTGTTTGATTACTGTATAGTTGTAAAATATTTATATTATAAATAGCATAATTGAATTGAAATTCTCATGTATGTTTGCATGTTGAAGTGAGTCTTTTCCCGCCGACGTTGTGTGATGAGGTGGCATGCTTGCCTGTTGAGAGAAATAGGTTAGTGGGGGTGGCCAGTTTCCCATGCATGTTGATTGATGACGTGCCATGCTTGCATGTTGAGAGAAATAGGGTAGTGGGGGATTGTTATTTATATATAGAAGGTAAATCTCCTAATTTTTTCCTTATGACCATGGAAAATACATAATTTTTTCATGTACCCATGGCAAATTCCTAATTTATGTCATATTTTTAAAACAAATCTCCTAAAATTAGCCCATCGACATGGCAGTTTGCTAATTTTTTCATCTATTTGAGAAAGAATAAATCTTCTAAATTTGACTTGTCTTATTTTAATATTTTTTCATAACTTGCAATGCTTTTAGAGAAACAAAATCCCTAATTTTGCTTGTGTGCATGACAAATCCATCTTTTTTCGAAGGTAAAATCCATAACCTTTTCATCTATGACAAATTCTCAAAATTTTCAATGTGCCCCATGACAAATCCCTAAAATTTTCATCCTTTTTGTAACGAAAAAACTCATACTTTTTGCCATGTGGCCATTATTTTTACAAAATCCCAAAAGTTGCCATTTTTTAGAGAACAAAATCCACAAATTGACTTTGTGTAATTTTACAGTAGGTGGCATGAAACTATATTATTTAGACCGTTGTAGTTTCATTAATTATTCAACGGTAGTTTATTTTTTGGTACCATGGCAATTCCATTATCTGAGACATGGCAATGTTTTTTTATTAAGAGCACGGAAAATTTATTTATTGGACCATGATAGTTTTATCATAGTTATCATGGCAATTTTATTAATCATACCGTGGTAAATTTTCGTCTTACAAATATAATTTTTGGCTTTTTTCCATGGAAAATTTGTTAGAATTACCATGTAAATTTTATTTAACATACCGTGATAAATTCTTTTGTATATACTATTATATTATGTATATAAGAAATTTTTGCCTCTCTAGGAAGCTTAAACTTTTTTCACGACGAAAATTTTGCCATGTGAACATTACATAATTGTTTTGTAAATTTGCCATGTTTTTAGAGAAACCCGATGTTCTCCTTAGTCGACCTTGTTAAACACACCTAGTTTGTATATTTTTCAACATGATTTGGATCAACATTTTTTTTTTCTGTTGAAGTTGCGGTCATACCAACACAAAAAAAAACGTAGTAGTAGCACTTTATCTCCATTCAGGCTCTGGGAGTAGCGAAAGCACAGCAAGGACCTCTACGTACCTAAATAAACTGGTTTGGCAACTCATTAATCAGATCAGGACGGTGGCTTTCCCTAGCTAGTTGATACATGATCGATGTTCGCTGCGGTGAACAAGTTATTCCGGACTTGCAGCGACTAAAGTGTAGTCTAGCCAACTTGATATATACAAACCTAATGTGTTGTAGCATACGATACAGCAGGCATTCAGGCACAGATCAGCAATTGGTGTAAGCCTCGTGAGTGACTTGACCAAGCACTACTGGAATTCTGGGCTACGCCAAGTGCCACGGACACTCGGCAAAGGGCCGAAAACCGCTGGCAAAGCCTTTGCCGAGTGTCATCCTCGGCGAAAGCCACCCGGCGTACACCTTTTCGGCAAACAGGATTTTGCCGAGAGCCAGAACACGGGCACTCGGCAAAGACTTTGCCGAGAGCCAAACAGTACCACTCGGCAAAGTAAAGTAGCTAACGGATAGCAGACGGTGCCGGCGGTTCCTGACATGTGGGACCAGGCGAACAGGCCGAGGGCCAACTTTGCCGAGAGCCACTCTCGGCAAAGCCACCCAGTAGGTGGCTGACACGTGTCAGCTCCTGACATGTGGGACCAGGCGAACATGCCGAGGGCCATCTTTGCCGAGAGCCACTCTCGGCAAAGCCACCCAGTAGGTGCCTGACATGTGGGACCAGGTGAACATGCCGAGGGCCATCTTTGCCGAGAGCCACTCTCGGCAAAGCCACCCACTAGGTGGCTGACACGTGTCAGCTCCTGACATGTGGGACCAGGCGAACATGCCGAGGGCCAACTTTGTCGAGAGCCACTCTCGGCAAAGCCACCCAGTAGAAGGCTAACACGTGTCACCTCCTGACATGTGGGACCACGAGAGCAGGCCGAGGGCCAACTTTGCCGAGATCCACTCTCGGCAACGCCACCTAGTAGGTGGCTGACACGTGTCAGCTCCTGACATGTAGGACCAGGCGAACATGCCGAGGGCCAACTCTGCCGAGAGCCGGTCTCGGCAAAGCCACCCAGTAGGAGGCTGACACGTGTCACCTCCTGACACAGGGCCAACTTTGCCGAGAGCCACTCTCGGTAAAGTTGTCAGGGGCACCACAGGTTATTACCCTTTACCGAGAGGCCTCTCGGTAAAGGTGTCAGGTTCTATTGGTTGGTACATGTTTACCGAGAGGCCTCTCGGTGAAGGGTGCATTATGGTCCAGTTTCACAGTTATTACCGAGAGCCACCCTCGATAATGGTGTGCCCAGGAGCCTTTTTTTTCCTGTTTTTGTTTCTTTCCTGCAGCGAAACATATACAGCAGCAACATATAGTTCATCACCCATAGAACATGTCACATATAGGCATCATTGAACAAAAAAAGCAATGATTCTGAAAAACATTCCACATAAAAGCAATAGTGCATAAAAGGTGAAATAGTAGTGAAGACACTCGACTACCACAAGTTTACAAGTCTCAAGATGCAAGAGTTCTCAACATACAAGGAACAATTTCAAACATAACATAACATGAAGTTCACGCGATTTTGGAGAATGGAGTGATAACATCAACATTAGAAGGCATCATTCCGTTTGCTGCCCCAACTCCATCAACCGGAGTGATAACATCAACATTAGAAGGCATCATTCCCTTTGCTGCCCCAACTCCACCAACCTGAGGTGGAACTACCAGAACATTGTTCAACCCTTGTGATGGGTTGAGCTGTGATGGATTGACCCAATAGTGAGATGAATGCATATGGTAATGCTGAAAATGGTGATAGAAATAGTTTGAACGAAACTCACAATGTTCCACTCTGGCGTCGGTGGCATCTCTCGCACTGGTTGGCCTTGCATGGAACAAAGATTGGCCACCATATGTTGTAAAGACTTCACTAGATCATCTTGTGCCTTCAGCTTGGCCTGGTTTTCATCTCGTTCTTTCTCGGTGTCAATCAGTCGAGTCTACAATATGGCAATGCAAATGTCATTCATGTTGAAATGCAAATATGCGGGACCATGAAGGATCAATGAAGAAGCACTGACCTGAATATCCTCAATAATGCTCATAGAATGTGGTACGTGACGCTCTACGGTAGGAGTAGAGCCAGTACTCATAGCACGGAGCGTGTTGACTCTCGAAAGGGAGGAGGTTATGACAGAATCGAGGTGAACCGCCATCCGGCCATTCGGTCTACCGCCTGCCGCGGCAATGGCCACAAGAGGGTCAAACGGTAGCACGTGAGGATCAGCGTCAGGCCCGTATGTCTCCTTCAATTTTTTGGTGTAGTTCTCTCCATTTGACCGGGCTTTAGAGCTGATCTAGTCCCTCTCCGGGTGGAGAGGGTCCTTGTCCTTGTCGTCTTTGGTACGTTTGATGGTCCATGCCTCGAAGTAAGTGATATCCTTGCCAGTGTCTTCTTTCTGCAAAAGAAAGTGATCCAAATAATCAAGGGAATGCTCACAAATGAAAGAGAACATGATGAAAAGGATGTGGTTGCCTACATGTTTTGAGATGACACCTGGGATGGTGAGGTTGCATTGACGGTGTCCTCGACCCCCCATCAACTTACGACGTTCAGATATTACTTTGTGTTCATCCTGCCACCCTGGATCTGTCCACCGTTCGACGATCTTCTCCCAGCACGGACGTTTGTCAGCGCACCACTGAGGAATCACCTGTAAATTAAACAAATACATCTTAGTAAGGATTCTAATTTTGCGGTAATGTAGGGAATAACAAGCATCCATCGTCACTTGCCTTGAAGTAATTGTCCCGTGAAAGATGCGTCCCTCGAGCCTCCTGTTTGGAAATCCTATGGTTGAGATAGTCCGCGTGATACTTGACCACTAACCGGACGCGCTCCTCATAGTGCATGTCGTGGACTAGTTTCTTGGCAATATTCTCGACCACCACATTTGCACGATCCTTCTGACCCTCAACGCATGTATAGAAATCCTATAAACATGCATACATGTGAGAAGGGTTAAATTATGACTATGGCAAATTTAAACCTTTTGGTATTGACATTTAGGTGTTTGAAAGGACTTACCCAGAAATCGTTGACCACTCGCATGGCTCTGTTATCATAAACCCTCTGACACATATCCAGGAAATCCGGTGCAAGTTTGTAGTGATCCCATGACCAAGCTGGCTCAATGATACCGTTCGGCAAAGTGACCAGTCCAGGATAATTTAACCTACAAAGACCCCCAATGATGCCACTCGGCGACCGTGGCAGACGCCTCTCACCACCTTTTACTAAGCTTCTGCATTTCGAAGAGTGAAGTCATATTATATGTGAGGAAATGACAAAGGTACAATTTATATGGGATGAGTCGAGATAACCACTTACTTCTCTCCCATTGGTTTAATCAACACGTCTCTATGCACATATGGACGCCTTGGAAGCTTTGAAGGACCACGCAGCCACACTTTCCCTCCGGAAGTAGTGCTGATAGTCGAACCTCTCTGTTGTGAACCGCTCACCTCGTGGTGCTCTGTCACCCGTGAGGGTCCATCCCCACCCTCAGAAACCTGACGAACAACCAGCCTCCTCTCGGCGGCATCGTCCTCCACCACCTCCTCCTCCTCATCCTCCACCACCTCCTCCGCAAAATCCTCCTCATCCTCCTCCTCACACGCCTCATCCCCATCCTCTGTTTCCTCCTCCTGAGCACGGTGAAGCACTGCATCAGAGGGTCGAGGAGAAGAAAGAGGTGCTCTACTCCGGGCTGCTTTACGTACTCCTCCTCCTGCCTCACATACTCCCCCTCCTCGTCCGCCTCTTCGTCCGCCTCCTCCTCCTGCCTCACCTACTCCCCCTCCTCGTCCGCCTCCTCCTCCGCCTCCTCCTCCGCCTCCTCCTCCTGCCTCACCTACTCCCCCTCCTCGTCCGCCTCCTCCTCCTGCCTCACCTACTCCCCCTCCTCGTCCGCCTCCTCCTCCTGCCTCACCTACTCCCCCTCCTCGTTCGCCTCCTCCTCCTGCCTCACCTACTCCCCCTCCTCGTCCGCCTCCTACTCCTCCCCCGCGTGGTACTCGACCTTGTTTCGCACGTTTTGCTGGACGGGTGTCTAGACCTGCCAATCCTTTGGCCTTCTTGGCGGTTGTGGCAACCGATGAAGGAGCGGCCACCGCTTTCACCGGTCGAGCAGGTTGACCATTGTACAGATCATTCACTTTTTTCAAACTTTCCTTTGGAATCTTCTTGCTACCTGTCATGTTTCAATCACCTGATACGAAGAAGAACAAACCAGTTAGTACAGATGATACAACTTGATGTAAATACAAATAAATATATCACATATGAAGAATAAATGGAATTGTCACAATAATACATATAGTTGTTACACACACAAATACATAGAGTTGTTGCACACACGAATACATAGAGTTGTTACACACACGAATACATAGAGTTGTGACACACATACATAGAGTTCTCACGCGATTACATGGAGTTGTTAGAAATAAGGGTCAATATTAGGTGCAACATTTGGATCAGGGCTTTCATCATCGCTATCACGCCCGTTCATACATTCATCCTCGAAGTCTTCAGGGGGGCCCTCATCCTCATCTAGCACCATGTGCCATCGCATAAGTAATGCCAAATCTCGAGGGTCAGAAACATCCTCGTATTCGTCGTCGGCATTATCTACTTCCATGTCATCCATGGCCTCATGTTCCATAGCATCATGTTCGTGATGCACGCCATCATCTTCCTTTGCATCATCTTCGTCTTCGTCAGTGTATGCTTCTTGAAAGAACTCTCCCTCGTATGTGTTAGGGTTTATATGGTAATCGTCCTTGTTTGGGGTAGGTACCTTGATACGCGGGGGTACCTTGTACACGACATCTCACTTCAAGAGATTGATATATTCCGTAGATGTGCACGCGTATGGGAGAAAAAACACTTGTGTAGCCTGTTGAGCCATAATATAGACATCATTTCCTACATATTTCGATGCTCGTTCAACTTCGACAAAGCCAATACTAGGGGTTCGTCTCACTTTCTCAGGATTGAGCTGAAGGGGAACGTAGTAATTTCAAAAATTTCCTACGCACACGCAAGATCATGGTGATGCATAGCAACGAGAGGGGAGAGTGTTGTCCACGTACCCTCGTAGACCGACAGCGGAATCGTTATCACAACGCGGTTGATGTAGTCGTACGTCTTCACGATCCGACCGATCAAGTACCGAACGCACGGCACCTCCGAGTTCTACACACGTTCAGCTCGATGACGTCCTTCGAACTCCGATCCAGCAGAGTGTTGAGGGAGAGTTTCATCAGCACGACGACGTGGTGACGATGATGGTGTTCCACCGACGCAGGGCTTCGCCTAAGCTCCGCAACGGTATTATCGAGGTGTAATATGGTGGAGGGGGGCACCGCACACGGCTAAAATATCGTATATCAAGTGTGTCCCTAGGGTGCCCCCCTGCCCCCGTATATAAAGGAGCAAGGGGGAGGCCGCCGGCCTAGGGAGGAGAGGCGCGCCAGAAGGGGGAGTCCTACTCCCACCGGGAGTAGGACTCCTCCTTTCCTTGTTGGAATAGGAGAAGGGAAAGGAGAAGGAGAAAGAAGGAAGGGGGCGCCCCCCTTCCCTAGTCCAATTCGGACCAGATCATGGGGAGGGGTGCGGCCACCTTTTGAGGCCTTTCTCTCCTTTCCCGTATGGCCCATTAAGGCCCAATACGAATTCCCGTAACTCTCCGGTACTCCGAAAAATACCCGAATCACTCGGAACCTTTCCGAAGTCCAAATATAGTCGTCCAATATATCGATCTTTACGTCTCGGCCATTTCGAGACTCCTCGTCATGTCCCCGATCTCATCCGGGACTCCGAACTCCTTCGGTACATCAACATACATAAACTCATAATAAAACTGTCATCGTAACGTTAAGCGTGCGGACCCTACGGGTTCGAGAACTATGTAGACATGACCGAGACACCTCTCCGGTCAATAACCAATAGCGGAACCTGGATGCTCATATTGGTTCCCACATATTCTACGAAGATCTTTATCGGTCAGACCGCATAACAACATACGTTGTTCCCTTTGTCATCGGTATGTTACTTGCCCGAGATTCGATCGTCGGTATCTCGATACCTAGTTCAATCTCGTTACCGGCAAGTCTCTTTACTCGTTCCGTAATACATCATCCCGCAACTAACTCATTAGTCACAATGCTTGCAAGGCTTATAGTGATGTGCATTACCGAGTGGGCCCAGAGATACCTCTCCGACAATCGGAGTGACAAATCCTAATCTCGAAATACGCCAACCCAACAAGTACCTTTGGAGACACCTGTAGAGCACCTTTATAATCACCCATTTACGTTGTGACGTTTGGTAGCACACAAAGTGTCCCTCCGGTAAACGGGAGTTGCATAATCTCATAGTCATAGGAACATGTATAAGTCATGAAGAAAGCAATAGCAACATACTAAACGATCGGGTGCTAAGCTAACGGAATGGGTCAAGTCAATCACGTCATTCTCCTAATGAGGTGATCCCGTTAATCAAATGACAACTCATGTCTATGGCTAGGAAACATAACCATCTTTGATTAACGAGCTAGTCAAGTAGAGGCATACTAGTGACACTCTGTTTGTCTATGTATTCACACATGTATTATGTTTCCGGTTAATACAATTCTAGCATGAATAATAAACATTTATCATGATATAAGGAAATATATAATACTTTATTATTGCCTCTAGGGCATATTTCCTTCATGAGCCAGCTGCATCTGAATACGATGGGCTTCACTCCTTGTAAACCACAATACTGCAACTCATAAATTTCTTTGATCGTACCATAGTAGTGACGTCCATCTGTCCCTAGACAATAGACCGCACTATTTATTGACCTTCGGTTGGGCCTCTCACGCGTGTGTTTATCAGTGTGGAAGCGATACCCATTCATGTCTTAAGCCTTAAATGACTTGGCCTCGTATTCAAAACCTTTGGCTACTTCTCTCACTTTGGCGTCCATATCAACCTCCTGATATGCCTACAAGATTAATAGGAGATTGTCTGATTCATTAGTGGAAGCATTACAGGCAAGTAAGATCAACTTGAAGTAACATAAAGTTAGAAAAGTAACTTTTCTTGAGAACCAAGAAATGAAACCGCCATCAGCATTGGTATCTTCAAGAAGGTCTGCTGATTCTTCGTCGCTAGGAGGCCGTGGTAGCTTCCAGAATTCGTTCTGGGATTCCCTAGCAATAGGAAGAATTCGAGTTAGAACTCAAGACTAGTGAGTAGTTGTCAATAAAGGTGTTCTACACTTACTTTATGTACGGTTGCACTTCTTCCATGTTGGTCAAGACATAGATCATAATAGTCGACCACTCAGTAGGTGAAAAGTTCTTGGGCTTTGGTCCACTTGCTTTGCCACCTTGGCCTACGAAGAGGCTAAGGTCGGAAACATTACTGGTGGGTTCTTCATTGTAACGAGGAGCTGGATTTAACCTAGTCTGAATACTGTCATGATAGTACTTCGTCGTGGTCGTGGCCACCTCCTCGTTCAAGTATGCCTCGGCTATGGAGGCTCCAATGCGGGCTTTATTCTTACATTTCCCACGAAGATGCTTGAACTCCCGTTCAGGTGCATACTGCCATCGGAACTGCACAGGTCCTCCCATTCTAGCCTCATACACGAGATGTAAGATCATATGTTGCATCGGATTAAAGAAACCTGGCGGAAATATCATCTCTAACTTGCATAGCAACTTAGGTGCTTGTTCCTCCAACTTTGCAACCACTTCATAATCTAGTTCTTTGGCACAAAGCTGACGGAAGAAGTAGCTCAACTCCACCAGCACTCGCCAAATATCCTCTCTGACATACCCTCGAATCATCACAGGCATTATCCGCTCAAGCCATACATGGTAGTCATGACTCTTGAGGCCTCCTATTCGCTTTGTAGCCATATTCACTCCCCTCATGATATTAGCTACATATCCATCAGGGAAGTACAAGTTGTTCACAATCCATTGGAGAATTTCCTTCCTTTGGGGCATTGAAGGGGTGAAAGGGGCTGGTGGCTTCTTCCAAGAATTACCTTTTGCACGAGGCACCAAATTTAATTTTGGCATGTTGCATAGTTTGGCTTGATCGATCCTAGCCTGAATGTTATCCTTTGACTTCTCGGTGTCGAGGAGCGTGCCGAGTAAGGCCTCCGCAATATTCTTTTCAGTGTGCATTACATCAATGTTGTGTGGAAGTAGAAGATCTTTAAAGTAAGGGAGCCTCCATAATCTTGGAATGTGAGTCCACTGGTGTGTCTCTCCATATCCCACAAAACCTTTCCCATCGAGCTTTTCCTCGATAGCATCTAACTCATCCTTAAGCTGGGCACCGTTCATAATAGGTGGTGGCGGGTCATCAACAATAACACCTTTTTGGAAGTGCACAACGTCTTGCCTGTATGGGTGATCAGGACGAAGGAACTGCCGATGTTGGTCAAAGCATACATACTTGTGACCCTTAGCCAGCCAAATGAAAGTCACACGCTGTCGACACACTGGGCAAGGCCACTTCCCCTTTACACACCAACCACAAAATATCACACGTGCCGGTAGGTCATGTAGCGATGTGTGGTACCAGATATGCATATTGAAGTGCTTCTTTGAAACGGCATCGTATGTCCGGACCCTGTTGTTCCAAGCAACAAGCAAGTCGTCCACCAATGGCTCCATATACACACTCATATGCTTCCCGGGATAGTTACGACCTGGAATTATCAACGTCAGGAACATGTGATGTCGTTGCATGCAAACGCCAGGGGGCAGATTCAGGGGGATAACATATACTGGCCAACAACTGTATATGGTAGCCATCAAACCATATGGATTGAACCCGTCGGTTTTTATCCCAATAGCTACACTCTTCCAGTCATCTCTTTTCTTATGATGTCAACAAATTTCTTCCATGCTTCACCATCCCGTGGATGTTGCATCTTTTTTGTGTTGTACATCTTCCCTTCGGCGGCCCATCTCATATATTGGGCAGTTTCCTCGGTCATATAAAGCCTCTGGATCCTTTCTATGAATGAAAGATATCGAAGGATATTGACGGCAATTGTGAGCTGCCTCTTGCTACCATCATCATCTATTACCTCAATATACCTAGAGGATTTGCGCTTGACACAATAATTCGTATCTTTATGTTCATTTCTAAATAACATGCATCCGTTTGGACAAGCATGTATTTGCTCATACGGCATCTTAAGTGAACCGAGGATTTTGTTCGACTCGTACATGTTCTTTGGCAATATATTTTCTTTAGGCAACAGGCTAGCAATAACTGACAATAACTCATTGAAGCAAATTATGCTCATGTTATGGTTTGCCTTCAGGGCCATTAGGCGTGCAATGCCATCTAGTTGAGTAACCTCTGTATGGGCGTGAAGGGGTTTTTGTGCCGCAAACAAAGCTGCATGATACTCTTCAGGGCTTTCCGGCGGCTCCTCGGAGTTCGGGTCCTCCGCGGATCCGCACGGCGGATGTCATCTAACAGGTTTTCAATCCGAGTATCATATTCGCCGGTGCGTTGTCGCACCACCTCCGCCCTGGACTGTTCTGTCTCACCGTGAAAGATCCACCGGTAATAGCCTGGCGTAAACCCATATTTGCCTAAGTGTTTACTCATAGTAATCTTATCTCTTTCAGTCTGGTTATCACACTCCGTGCATGGGCACCAAATTCCACGAACTGGCGTTTCTCCAGCAAATACTAATTCCAGGAAATCATTGGTCTTCGACCTCCACTCAGGGGTCATACCCTCCATGCTGGGATGTCCGGTGTACATCCACTCACGTTCTTCCATCCTCTGATATAAAGTGAAACACACACATAATTTTTTTATGTAACAAGTGGTTCCATCAAGTTTTACGACATGCACTGAGCTATGTAATAGGTAAAGATAGGTCCTAATCCCACCCGAGGATGTGTAGGCTGGGTCCGCTTTCATGACGTACTCCGACCCGAGACAAAATTTCGGTAGCACCTCCCCGCTGTTCTCCAAATACACGTCTCAGCAATAAGCCAAGAGGATGTGTATCTAGAGAACAACAAGGAGACACTGTCGAAATTCTGTCTCGGATCTAAGTACATCATGAAAATGACCCGCCTACACATCCTCGGGTTGTCCATGGAAAACATGGACAATTCGAAAGAGTTGAGGTTATAAATATGCAAAGACTTGCATATTTATAGATACAACCCTTCCGAATGGGAGACACCTAGGTTACACGACTATTTAGGTGATCTACAAATAATGAAAACCTACACATGAACGGGAAGAGATTATCCTTGAAGCGTGCAACGGAATTCACTCGCTCTATTGTCAAAATAGATGCATGTCCTGCATGAAAGAATGAAGTTGTGTCAATCATACGTCAAACACACAAAAATCAATAACACTCACTCACACACCCCCCACACACAAACTCTCACATATCCATACACACACATCACACACTCACTCACACATGCACACACACACATCAATAGCACCCCTCTCCCACACACACACTCACATACACCATTCATTATATATGCACATATATACACACCTAAATATAAAAAAACCATTCATTATATATGCACACATACACCAACATCACTCACTGACACACACACATACAAAGCACACACTCACACACATTATTCACTATGCATATATATATATACACCTTTTGTTGTAATGGAGAGGGGGGAAACCCCTTTTATTTCAAAAAAAAAGAGATTGAGTAGGGGCTCACCAACGGGGCAGGGGGCGGCGGGGGAGGTGGATGCCGGACGAGGTAGAGCTCAGTGGAGGGGATGTTGTGCCGGTGGCGCTCGGTGAAGCTTGGCCGAGATGGTGGTTGTGGACGAGCTCGGTGGAGGTGGCGGTGCGGGGGCTCGGTGGAGGTGGAGGGGTCGGGGGAGGCACTCCTGGTGGCGGCGGCGGCGGAGGCGGCGGCGACAAAGCTCGCCGGATGGGGCGGCGGCACTAAGGGGCGGCGGCGGACAGAGGGGGCGGGGCAGAGAGAAACAGAGAGAGAAGAGAGGAGTGAGCGCGCGCGAGGGGGAAATTTTGCATAAGTCCCCGCGGGAAACATTTCCGAGAGACAAATTTTAACGACACTCGGTAAAAGTCTTAACCTAGATCTCGGGGGCTTTTCCGAGAGCCGCACCGACAGAATTTACCGAGGTTCGTCCAGCAGCACTCGGCAATGGCCGCATTTTCCGAGAGGTACTCTCGGTAAAGCATCCTTCTTGTGCATTCTCCATAATATGTATTATACTTTTCTTTGTTGTTTTCTTCCATGCTTGGCAAACAACCTTAGCACATCATAATTACCGTCTTGTGTTTTCTTTTTCAAATGATGGGCCTCGCCTGGTTCTAGAGACCGGCACCCCTCCGGTGGCCCCGACAGTCTAGGGCGTTGATCGGCACCGAGAGGGTGTAGTCCATGGTGAATAACTGCTTCTCCGTGTTAGTGCATGTCATCGCGAGATGACAGACCAAGTCTAGGCCAAAGCCACAGCAAGATCCCATCCGTGTAGACCCGACGCGTCCGTTTCCCCCCTCCAAGTGCCGGCGGCGGCGCCGTCCGTGAGGGGGGCACACCCCGGAGACGCGGGCCGGGTGTTTGCAACCGCCACAACACTTCCAAACTTGTGAGAGGCTGCCTACGCAAGATTTGGCGGCATGTGCTAGCCCCGGAGGCCGCCGGCCACGGTCGTAGACACGTGAAGAGCAATCCGCGGAGAGGGAAGTTTATTAGATACTTCTCCATCACTAAAAATTATGAAAAATTACCATCAGTCCTATAGCACATGTGCCCACGTCGTGTAAAAAACTCATGATTTTATCGCGCTCCGAGTATTTAATAATATTCACGCCGCATCGTTACCGCAGAACGTCTACTACTGTGTCATCGCCGTCCGTGAGGGGGGCCACACCCCGGAGACGCGTGCCGCCTCTTCGGACATGCCACCACACTGTACGGCATGTATGAGGGCCCGGTGCGATGCTCCGGTGGTATTTCTACCCCCCAGGGCCCCGTCCCGCCTAACCCTGTAGCGTTTGACCACGGGATCTAGCCCTTTGACTTTGCACGGATGGGCTTTGACCAGTGGAACTCTCCACCCGGTTGTGTTAGGTCAGCCCATCGGAACACTTTGGAGCAACATCCGGGCCAAAGCCACAGCAAGACCCCATCCGTGTAGACCCGACGCGTCCGTTTCCCACCTCCAGGTGCCGGCGGCAGCGCCGTCCGTGAGGGGGAGGCACACCCCGGAGACGCGGGCCGGGCGTTTGCAACCGCCACAACACTTCCAAACTTGTGAGAGGCCGCCTACGCAAGATTTGGCGGCATGTGCTAGCCCCCAGAGGACGCCGGCCACAGTCGTAGGCACGCGAAGAGCAATCCCCAGAGGGGGAAGTTTATTAGATACTTCTCCATCACTAAAAATTATGAAAAATTACCATCAGTTCTATAGCACATGTGCCCACGTCGTGTAAAAAACTCATGATTTTATCGCGCTCCGATTATTTAATAATATTCACGCCGCATCGTTACCGCAGAACGTCTACTACTGTGTCATCGCCGTCCGTGAGGGGGGCCACACCCCGGAGACGCGTGCCACCTCTTCGGACATGCCACCACACTGTACGGCATGTATGAGGGCCCGGTGCGATGCTTCGGTGGTATTTCTACCCCCCCCCAGGGCCCCCGTCCCGCCTAACCCTGTAGCGTTTGACCATGGGATCTAGCCCTTTGACTTTGCACGGATGGGCTTTGACCAGTGGAACTCTCCACCCGGTTGTGTTAGGTCAGCCCATCGGAACACTTTGGAGCAACATCCGGGTCAAAGCCACAGCAAGACCCCATCCGTGTAGACCCGACGCGTCCGTTTCCCACCTCCAGGTGCCGGCGGCGGCGCCGTCCGTGAGGGGGGCACACCCCGGAGACGCGGGCCGGGCGTTTGCAACCGCCACAACACTTCCAAACTTGTGAGAGGCTGCCTACGCAAGATTTGGCGGCATGTGCTAGCCCCCGGAGGCCGCCGGCCACAGTCGTAGGCACGCGAAAAGCAATCCGCGGAGAGGGAAGTTTATCAGATACTTCTCCATCACAAAAAATTATGAAAAATTACCACCAGTCCTATAGCACATGTGCCCACATCGTGTAAAAACCTCATGATTTAATCGCGCTCCGAGTATTTAATAATATTCACGCCGCATCGTTACCGCAGAACGTCTACTACTGTGTCATCGCCATCCGTGAGGGGGGCCACACCCCGGAGACGCGTGCCGCCTCTTCGGACATGCCACCACACCGCACGGCATGTATGAGGGCCGGTGCGATTCTCCGGTGGCATTTCTACACCCCAGGGCCCCCGTCCCGCCTAACCCTATAGCGTTTGACCACGGGATCTAGCCCTTTGACTTTGCACGGATGGGCTTTGACCAGTGGAACTCTCCACCCGGTTGTGTTAGGTCAGCCCATAGGAACACTTTGGAGTAACATCCGGGCCAAAGCCACAGCAAGCCACAGCAACATCCTTCTTTTTCATTCTCGATAATATGTATTATACTTTCTTTTTGTTGTTTTCTTTCATGCTTGGCAAACAACCTTAGCAAATCATAATTACCGTCTTGTGTTTTCTTCTTCGGATGGGCCTCGTCCGGTTCTAGAGACCGGAAACCCTCCGCTGGCCCCGGCGGTCTAGGGCGTTGTTCGACACCTAGAGGGGGTAGGCCACGGGGAATAACTGCTTCTTCGTGTTAGTGCATGTCATCGCGAGATGACAGACCAAGTCTAGGACCGTTCTGTCACGGGATCGCCCACCGAAGACTCTGTCTCGGGGACGAACGCAGCCGGTCCTCGACGTTCCCGCCCATGTGTGTGGTTTGTGAGGCACGTGCCACGTCAAGAACGTGCGTTGCTTATTCAAATAGCACACCACCCCTGCATGCATATGCATGGGCCATGCGCATGTAGGGGTGCCCTCCCCCCCTCGGGCGGTCTCCATATCGAGCACCCATCCGGTGGCCCCGGCGGTCTAGGGCGTTATTCGGCATCGAGAGGGTGTAGTCCATGGTGAATAACTGCTTCTCCGTGTTAGTGCATGTCATCGCGAGTTGACAGACCAAGATAGTGCAAAACAAAGACAAAAAGAGAAGGGAAAAAATATTAGAGCAATACTTACCGAGGGTCGACTATCGGCCCTCGAGAATGTCTACTTTTGCCGAGGGTGACTCTCGGTAAAGCATCTAACCTAGATCTAGGGGGACGTATTTTCTGAGAGCTGCTCTTGGTAAATCATCTAACCTAGATCTAGAGTTGATTTCTTTTCCGAGGGCCGCACCGACAAGCACTCGGCAAATGTGACGTCGACTACTTAAGCATATTTCCCCCCTGTTGTTTCTTCTCTCAGCTCCCCACCGACCGTCGCCCCTCCTCCTCTGCTCCCCACCGACCGGCGCCCCTCCACTGACCGGTGCCCACACCACACCGAGCTCCTTCCTCCGATGAGCCCCCCTCCTCCTCTCCATGTGTGTATAGATAGATGGATTGATAGATGGATGCATAGATAGATGGATGGATTGATAGATGGATGCATAGATAGATGGATGGATTGATAGATGGGTGCATAGATAGATGGATGGATTGATAGATGGATGGATGCCATGTAGATACATTTTTTTTTCAAAAGAAAAAATGTAGATAATTGTTGATAATGTTGTATGCATGGATGCTATGTGCGGATGTGACCAATGAGATACGTGAGATAGTGTCGATGAGAGTTGTTCTTGGAGGAAGAAAAATCAACTTTTGAGCGATGACGGTTGATTTGTGTGAGCTCCTCATGTTATATCTTGATAACGCGCGAGGGGCTCACCCAGCTCAACCATCATCAAAAGTTGAAATACCCGTGAGAGAGTGTCCACCATATATACCACCACCAGCGAGAGTGTCCACCGTATATACGTGAGAGAGTGTTGATGAGAGTTGTTCTTGGAGGAAGAAAAATCAACTTTTGAGCGATGACGGTTGATCTGTGTGAGCTCCTCATGTTATATCTTGATAACGCACGAGGGGCTCACCCAGCTCAACCATCACCGAAAGTTGAAATACCCGTGAGAGAGTGTCCACCATATATACCACCACCAGCGAGAGTGTCCACCGTATATACGTGAGAGAGTGTCGTTGAGAGTTGTTCTTGGAGGAAGAAAATCGACTTTTGATGATGGCGGTCGATCTACGTGAGCTCTTCATGTTATATCTTTCATGTTTGATTCTTATGTTATTTTCCATTGTGTGATGAAAGGTGTTAGCATCGATCGATTTTTTGGCTATGGCCTCCTCCAACGACGAAGCTTCCATTAGGGTCGACTCCACGGACACGAAGAAGAGCTCCGAGGACCGCTTGGAGGAACTCCTTGAGAAGAACCCACAGCTGATCCTAATGAAGTTTTTTGTGGATCTGGCCAAGAAGAATCCCCCAGCTAAGGAGGGCAAGGCTCCACCACGCAAGGAGCCATTGAGTCCACCGACCATCATTCCCGACGATGCTTGGTCCTCCACTGTGGGGGATGCCCCCACGTGCTCTGACTCGACGATCACTGGTTTCACCGACTACACCTCGGAGTAGTCACCTAGATAGTTTGACGTTGATTTAGTGGTATAGTTATGTACCTGCTGATATGGACTTAGATGGCCACTTGCGATGCTTTTGATTGTATGAGTGATGAATGCTTATGTTGATTATGTATGATGTGCCTTATTTCTTTTTTTTGTAGATGAAGTGGTATGTGGTGTACAGAGGACGATGTCCAGGAGTCTACAATTCATGCTCGGAATGCAATGAACAAATACTTCATTATGAAGGCAACTCCTTCGCCTCATTCAACAACAGAGAGACGGCAGAGTATCATTACAATCAGTATTTGCTTAAGCAAAAGAGAAAAACAGAATTACGCAATGGTGCAAGCCAGACACGGCTTAGCTGGTTCAGTGGGTTGAAGAACTTCATAATTCTCTTTTAGTTTGTCATAATTGTGGTGTTGCTTTTTATCATATGGTGCATGCATGCAGACCACTTTGTTGTTTAATTAGTAAGTAGGCACTTGTACTAAAGAGCTACTTTGTGATTTGAAATGAAGCTTGTGTGAACTATTTATGGATTAATGCTTATGTGAGTTTGTTGTTAACCTGTGTGACTTGAAATGCAAGTTTGAGTATTGTATAAATGTTTTTGCTGCACCAACTCGAGCAAAAAACAGTATGAACAGAACTGGGAACAAAATTTTACCGAGGGCGGCACTCGGCAAAGAGGCATGCGCTGGGAGCTGAAGGCACTTGGCTGTTGCAGTTATGCCGAGAGGACTCTCGGTAGAGCAGTGGTTACCGAGGGTCGACTCTAGGCTCTCGGTAAATTAGCAGGTGCCGAGAGTAGCTCTCGGTAATGATAAGGGCACCATCAAAGTTTAGTCCCACCTCGCCTAGAGACAAGCAACATAACCTATTTAAATAGTGGGATAGTCCAGATGCAGTAAGCTTCGGTATCCATTACACTCTTGTTAAGGAGATGGACTATCACTTTGAATGTTCACCTGTCTCGAGCAGAGAACATTCAAAGTGATAGGCCTTCTTCTTAATGGTGGATGCCGGTGTTTTTTTATTAATGGTGTCGTAACGTGTCCGTTTTGTGCAGCAAGTGCTGGTCATGTTGCTCCGGTGGCCCCGGCGGTCTAGGGCGTTGTTCGGCACCTAGAGGGGGTAGGCCACGGGGAATAACTACTTCTTTGTGTTAGTGCATGTCATCGCGAGATGACAGGCCAAGTCTAGGCCCGTTGTGGTTTGTGAGGCACGTGCCACGTCAAGGACGTGCGTTGCTTATTCAAATAGCACACCACCCCTGCATGCATATGCATGGGCCACGCGCATTTGGGGTGCCCTCCCCCCCTCGGGCGGTCTCCATATCAAGCACCCATCCGGTGGCCCCGGCGGTCTAGGGCGTTATTCGTCACCGAGAGGGTGTAGTCCACGGTGAATAACTGCTTCTCCGTGTTAGTGCATGTCATCGCGAGTTGACAGACCAAGTCTAGGCTCGTTCTGTCACGGGATCACCCACCGAAGATTATGTCTCGGGGACGGACGCAGCCGGTCCTCGACGTTCCCGCCCGTGTGTGTGGTTTGTGAGGCACGTGTCACGTCAAGGACGTGCGTTGCTTATTCAAATAACACACCACCCCTGCATGCATATGCATGGGCCACACGCATGTAGGGGTGCCCTCCCCCCCCCCTCGGGCGGTCTCTATATCGAGCACCCATCCGGTGGCCCCGGCGGTCTAGGGCATTATTCGGCACCGAGAGGGTGTAGTCCATGGTGAATAACTGCTTCTCCCTGTTAGTGCATGTCATCGCGAGATGACAGACCAAGTCTAGGCCCGTTCTTCGAGATAGTCTATGGGTATCGAGAGGGAATGTGTCCGGTTTGTGCAGGAAGTGCGGGTCCTGTTGCTCCGTTGGCCTTGAAACTTCTTGTGCTCTCAAAGAAGGCCATCGCATGTGTATGCATGGGCTATCCGGTGGCCCCGGCGGTCTAGGAAGTTGACCGGCACCGAGAGAGGGGGTAGGCCACGGTCAACAACTGCTTCTTCTCATGTTTATTACTTTACACTCTTTAAAGTTCTCTCCCGGTGCCGGTCTAGAAAGTTGACCGGCACCGAGAGAGGGGGTAGGCCACGGTCAACAACTGCTTATTCTCATGTTTATTACTTTACACTCTTTAAAGTTGAGCTTTGAAATAATTCATCAAAAGTCAAGGAATTTATAAACTTTGGTCGTAAAAGCATATGAAATATGAGATACAAAAAAGATAGTGCAAAACAAAGACAAAAAGAGAAGGGAAAAAAATTAGAGCAGTGGTTACCGAGGGTCGATTCTCGGCTCTCGGTAATGGCCACCTTTTTCGAGAGTTGCTCTCGGTAAAGCATCTAACCTAGACATCTTTCCTTCTTGTCCATTCTCGACAATATGTATTATACTTTCTTTTTGTTGTTTTCTTTCATGCTTGGCAAACAACCTTAGCACATCATAATTACCGTCTTGTGTTTTCTTCTTCGGATGGGCCTCGTCCGGTTCTAGAGACCGGCACCACTCCGGTGGCCCCGGCGGTCTAGGGCATTGTTCGACACCTAGAGGGGGTAGGCCATGGGGAATAACTGCTTCTTCGTGTTAGTGCATGTCATCGCGAGATGACAAACCAAGTCTAGGCCCGTTCTGTCACGGGATAACCCACCAAAGACTCTGTCTCGGGGACGAACGCAGCCGGTCCTCGACGTTCTCGCCCGTGTGTGTGGTTTGTGAGGCACGTGCCACGTCAAGGACGTGCGTTGCTTATTCAAATAGCACACCACCCCTGCATGCATATGCATGGGCCACGCGCATGTAGGGGTGCCCTCCCCCCCTCGGGCGGTCTCCATATCGAGCACCCATCTGGTGGCCCCGGCGGTCTAGGGCTTTATTCGGCACTGAGAGGGTGTAGTCCACGGTGAATAACTGCTTCTCCGCGTTAGTGCATGTCATCGCGAGTTGACAGACCAAGTCTAGGCTCATTCTGTCACGGGATCACCCACCGAAGATTCTGTCTCGGGGACGGACGCAGCCGGTCCTCGACGTTCCCGCCCGTGTGTGTGGTTTGTGAGGCACGTGTCACGTCAAGGACGTGCGTTGCTTATTCAAATAGCACACCACCCCTGCATGCATATGCATGGTCCACACGCATGTAGGGGTGCCCTCCCCCCCTCGGGCGGTCTCTATATCAAGCACCCATCCGGTGGCCCCGGCGGTCTAGGGCATTATTCGGCACCGAGAGGGTGTGTCCAAGTGGAAGCTTCTACCTCACGACAAGGAGAACGAAGAGTTGATACGGAAGCATCCACGAGTGGGACACATCAAGATGAAGAAAACGAGGAAGTACACCAAGATGAACCTCATCAACCTCCTTCTCCACCACGACAAGAGAACGACGACGTGAACAATGAAGAAGTCCACGGTCAACAACTGCTTCTTCTCATTTTTTTTTTACTTTACACTCTTTAAAGTTGAGTTTTGAACAAATCTAACCCAATAAGCATATATATATATATATATATATATATATATATATATATATATATATATATGGGTGCATCAAAAGTCTTTTATCAAAAAAATTCATCAAAAGTCATGGCATTTTCAAATTTTGGTAGTAAAAAAATATGAAATATCAGATAAAAAAAAGATACTGCCAAACAAAAACACAAAGAGAAGGAAAACAAAAAATTAGAGCAGTTGTTACCGAGGGTCGATTATCGGCTCTCGGTAATGGCCGCTTTTTCCGAGAGTCACCTTCGGTAAAGCATCTAACCTAGATCTTAACCGTTCCCCTTTCTTTCTATCTTCATTCTTCTCCTCTCTGTTCCTCGTGCCACCACCGCCGCCTTCGCCAAAATCGCCACCACCGCCCTGAACCATCACCAACAGCCGCCGCCACCCCTTCTCCACCGCCCCCAACTGCAGCCACCGCCACCTCTCCTCCACCACCACCAACTGCAGCCACCGCCCCCTCTCTGTTCCCCGCGCCACCACCACGCCACCGCCGCCGCCGCCGCCGAAATCGCCGCCGCCACCCCTCCTCCACCGCCCCCAACTGCAGCCACCGCCACCCCTCCTCCACCACCACCAACTGCGGCCACCGCCCCCAACTGTCGTCGCCACCAAGCTTCATGGCAGGCGGCCGGCGCGGCGGTTCTTCGATGCGGCCCGAGGACGGCCGCCACAGCGGAGCTCGTCGGGTAGAGCGGCAGCTGGAGATGCCCTCAGGTTAGTACAAAACCGGCCCCTCCTCCCTCTCTCGTCTCTGTATCTTTTCCTCCTCCGCCGTTGAGAGTCGTGGTGGCAGGGGCATCCTCTTTCACAGGCCATTAATGAATGTTACATGCAGGTATAGGGCGATTCCAGTAGTGAATGTTAGATGCTTGCTTGTGTAACCATTAAGGAATCATACATTATTTGGTTTCAAAGTCGAACCATGGATAAATTGCTTGCTTGTGTAACAAAGTTTGGAATAGACCGCAATGATTAAGCATTGTAGCTTTCAGCCATCTATCCAAATCATGGGGTCCTTCTAAGAGTACTTGAAAGTCCATGGTGCCATAATCCACATATGTTGAGTGAACTTTAATCTCCGCCTATCATCAAGAACAATGAAATAAATGTTGTTATTGTGTCGGGATTTAGAGGAGCATGTTGCGAACTCTATATCCAAGTCAGATTTGATAAGATCTAAAGAGTGGGAATCATATATGAATTATGCTTGTTGGCATATATTACATCCAGTTAAAATGAAGCTTCAATACTTTTTATTTACCATTTTGGTTGTGCTTATACTCTTCTTTCACATAACTTGCGATTTTTTTAGTTTGGACATATAGGCCGGCTCCACTTTTATATTGAAATGTTGAAATGAAACCAAGCATCCAACTAGTCATCGTCCCTAACATAGATATGTAAACTAATCAACAAAATGAATACCTGTTGGCTTGGTTTTCTTTAATGAAAATCGGAAGGGGAAAACCCTTCTTTGATAAAAAAAAGTTTGATGCCTATTGAAGTAGTGTGGTTAATATTCACCATATTTATTTTGTTTTTCAGATTCTGATGGGGGCACTAGTAAGTACCAGAGAGTCCCGATTGGTAGGACCGAGTCGTCCGCCTCCCACCAGTCCACTCCCGACGACGAGTCATCATCGGATGGCGGAGTGGACTTAGATGGACCAGATCCGCTCGCTACCGAGTCGGGCGACATGGAGACCTCGGACGGCTCGGGGTCTACCTCGAGCAACATTTCCAAGAGGAAGAAATCCGGGCGTGGTCCGGGGAAGGTCCCGGAACCAACTGCTGCCTCTTGAGGAAGCACTTCCCTGGATTGTCCAAGCCGGGTGATGACGATCAGCCGTCGCCAGGTTTAACCTGGGAGCATTATCTACACAACAAGGATGAGCATGATGTCACCATGGCCACTCGGGTCATCAATGCTTTTTTTGTAAGTATCTTCGCTCCGACCACTGCATTTTTCCATATCCAAATCCTTGCTTGCGTGGATGGTGAGAAGATGCCATATGCTTTCTTGTAGCAAACATTTTCTTGCGTGGATGGTGAGAAGCAGAAGGCGATCAAAGGCATCGTGAAATCTGCCCGAAAGATACTCTCTGACACCAAGCACATGCTGCGGTACAAAGCCGTGATGCAGTGTCGGCCGCTCGATGAGAAGGGAGAGAAGATGACCAGGAAGACTGCTTACCAGACCAACTTGTCGCGAGAAGAATACCTGTCAGTGGTAAGTGACTACATCGGTTGCTAGTACTTTGATTCATCCCTCTTGTTCCTCAATTATTCGATTTTGTCTGACTAGGTGAAGGAACCCTGGATGAAGGAGGATTGTTGGGAGGCCCTGGTTGACATGTGGTGTGACCCAGCATGGCAGGCGCAGCATGTGGAGAAGGGAAATGAACGAGCCAAAATGCCAGGCCCTGCTCATGTCCAGGGGAGCCGGAACCTAACTGCTCTCAAGCAACACATGGTATGTGGATTAAGATGTTAACTTTTTCGCACGGTGCATCTTGGTTCATTCAACTTGATGTTTAATTTTGCAGGAGGCGAAGGCTGGTCGCCCGGTCCACATCCTGGAAACCTGGAGAGAAGGCCACAAGGGGAAGGATGGCGCCGAGTTCTGCATCGAGTCGGCGGAGGAGAAGTGGAGGACCTTCAAAGAGGTCTTCCAGGAGGTGCACGGGCAGGAAGCCGAACCTACGTCCAAGCCCCTTGATCCTGAGCTTCTCATCATTGCTGGCGAGGGGAAGGGCCATGGCCGCCACCTCCTTTGCAATGGGGCGATCGCCACCTCCTCTCATCGCAAGCTGCACGAGATACGCGCGTCGAGCACCAGCTCAACTCCGTCCATATGGAGTCGCCCAACCACCGCATCACGTGAGATAGCGCGTATCAAGGTTAGCATCCTACCCTTTCATTTATGTCCATGCCTCGAAATAGCACCGTTCCAACCTATATGAGCCTAATGCCATGTTACGGGATTTAATGCCGCAACGGGCTGTTGAAGAGGAGCAAAGGCGGTAGGCTGAGCAGGAGTCCAGAGAAAAGGAACGGGAAGACACGAACAAGAGGTTGAAGCTGCTTGAGGATCAACTACAGGTAGAACATTATCTAAACTAGAGTAGAAGATTCATTACATATGGACGAACCACCCTCACGTGACTCTCATCTTATAGGTTCTAATGCAATCTCGAAGCAGTGCAAGTGATGCCCCTCCTCCTCCTCCTCCAGAATGTTAACCCGATGGCCTCTCCTCCTCAAGATGATCTATATATGAACAAGTGTACTTCTATTGTGACATGCACGTGTTTTGCAAGTACTGACAATATGTATGAATTTGCGACTTGTCTGTGACGTCTACTAGGATAATACATTCGACTTGTGTGTGACAATATGTGGACTATCCCTAATTATGCCTATATATGTGTGGACTAGATCAAATTATGCCTATATATGATCAAATTATGCCTATATATGTGTGGACTAGATCAAATTATGCCTATATATGATCAAATTGCACTGCAGTTGTTTTTATCTGTAGGGATCAGAAAAAAAATAGCTTGACAGCAGAATGGATGGGAAAGATTTCCGAGAGCAACACTCGGAAAACGATATACTACCGAGAGCTCCTCTCGGAAACATGGTCGTCTGGGACACTACTGTTGTGCCACAACTTTTCCGGGAGCAGCTCTTGGAAAAGAAGGCGAGCATTGCCGAGCCTAGCTCTCGGCAAAGCTATGTAAAGTGTCAGCCCCTATGTGGGCCACGCTGTCGTACTGGTCAGAAGGATTGCCGAGAGCAGCTCTCGGCAAAGATATCGTCATTTAAAAAAATATTTAGCAAGTTATTTAAAACTTTTACTGATAAATGTGACCAGTGGGACCACATATCAGTTAGAAAGAACACACAAAAAAATAGGATGTTGCATATGCTTTGCCGAAGGTGACTCTCGGCAAAGTACGCAGTAACTGACGGAGCCGTCTGTTGCGGACGGGCATGCCACGTGGCTCCTCTTTGCCGTGAGCGGCTCTCGGCGTCTGCAACTTTGCCGTGCGGTGCCTCTTTGCCGTGAGGCAGTGACGGCAAAGATGTCAGTTTGAAGTGACGGTGGGTTTGCCGAGAGTGACACTCGGCAAATCTTGCTTTGCCGAGTGTCCGTGTTTTAGCACTCGACGAAAAGCATTACACCCGGCGTATATGAAAATTCCAGTAGTGAAGGCCCATTTTGGCTGGAGCAAGGGAAAGGGCCATGGAAGCTTCGCTCGCTCACTCCCCCCAAGTGGACCGTACGTCCTTCTCCTTCATTCAGCTGGACATTCTTGACCGCTTTTTTGTTGACACATATAGGACGTCAGAGTACACCTAACTAGTCCAAGTGGCTGCCCATGTGGGTATATACTATGTAGCCATTCGTCTCTTTTCGATAAACATGTAGCCATTCTTCTCCTTCAATCATCTGAACGTGTATGATACGCTCCGCCATTTTCATTCTATAAAAAACACTTCTTCTGCCTTCTCCCAACACCACAACATCCCTCCAGCGTCAACACATTACTCATGCTCGTCTCCTCACTTGTCTAAGTCCTTGGACACTCTTATCCATGCCTGCCCTCTACACATTACTCCTACTTCTCCTCGTCTCCTCCTTCCACGCTCCTCCATGTTCCTCTACAACTTCACATGATACTCTCACGGCAGGCCAAACGCTTGCCGTCGGCGACAAGCTTGTCTCAAGCAACGGCAAGTTCGCGCTCGGCTTCTTCCAGCCTGCAGCACGCACCACCATCAGTAAGTCCGACACCACCACCTCCCCTAACTGGTACCTTGGCATATGGTTCGATAAGATTCCGGTTTTCACTACTGTCTGGGTTGGTAATAGAGAGAAGCCAATACCCGGCCCCGAGCTCCACCTAACACACCTCAAAATCTCTAGCGATGGCAATCTTGCCATCGTGAACCATGCCGGTACCGAGTCTGTACTCTGGTCCACTCACATCATCAATAGAACACAAACCAACATAAACACCAGTAGTACCGCCGTTCTCTTGAACAGCGGAAACCTTGTCCTCACAGAAGGCCCATCATCTGGTCTGCCGTTGTGGCAGAGTTTCGACTACCCAACAGATGTTCTGCTTCCTGGTGCCAAGGGAGGCCGGAACAAGATCACCGGTTTGAGTAGATTGGGCATCTCTAAGAAGAGCCTGATTGATCCAGGTCTCGGCTCATACACCCTTGAAGTAGCCACCAGTGGGATCATCATGAAGCGCCGAAATCCCTCAGTAGTGTACTGGAATTGGGAATATGGAACATCACAAATGTCCAAACTTTTACCAGTAATTATGATGGTTCTAAATTCCGATTCACGGACCAAAGGTTTGATTAACGTAACATACGTTGATAGCAACGAAGAGGAGTACTACATGTACACTTCACCTGAAGAATCATCTTCCACATTATCACTAGACATCTCTGGCCAGATCAAGCTGAATATATGGTCGGAAGCCGAACAGTCTTGGCAAACCGTACAATCCAAACCTATTGATCCCTGCACTCCTACGGCTACCTGCGGACCTTTCACGGTCTGCAATGGCACTGCACGTGGTAACGCACGTCCATTCTGTGATTGTATGGAGAGCTTCTCTCAGAAGTCACCAACGAATTGGTACCTTGATGATCGGACAGGAGGATGCATCAGAAATACACCATTACATTGCCCTAGCAACAAGACAAGTTCAACAGACATGTTCCACCCTATTGCTCATGTTACATTGCCCTACAATCCAAAAAGCATACAAAATATTACCACTCAGAGAAAATGTGAAGAAGCTTGTCGAGGTTCTTGCTCCTGCACTGCTTATTCCTATAACAATAACATGTGCTCTGTCTGGCATGGGGAATTGCTTAGCGTAAATCTGAATGATGGCATTGAAATTTTTGCTGAAGATGTTATTTACCTTCGCCTTGCGGCCAATGACTTTCCAAGTCTGAGCAAAAACAAAAGAAAACTAAGCGTTGGAGTTGTTATTGCTGCAAGCATTATTAGCTTTGCTTTAATAATGCTCGTGATGTTGTTAGTGGTTCAGAGGAACAAATTCAAGTGGTGTTGTTCTCCATTATACGATAACCAAGGTTGTGGTGGGATTATTGCCTTTAGATACACCGATTTAGTTCATGCTACAAAGAACTTCTCTGAAAAGCTGGGAGGAGGTGGTTTTGGCTCTGTTTATAAGGGAGTGTTAAGTGGATCGACTCCGATAGCGGTGAAAAGGCTTGATGGTGCTCGCCAGGGAGAGAAGCAATTTAGGGCTGAGGTGAGCTCACTTGGACTGATCCAACATATCAATCTAGTCAAATTGATTGGTTTCTGCTGTGAAGGACATAATAGGTTGCTTGTCTATGAACATATGCTAAATGGCTCTCTTGATGGTCATCTATTTAAGAGCAATTTTGGTGTGTTAAGTTGGAGTACCAGGTATCAAATAGCCCTAGGAGTTGCTAGAGGATTGTTCTACTTGCATCAGAGTTGCCACAAGTGCATCATACACTGTGATATTAAGCCAGAAAACATACTCCTCGATGCATCATTTGCTCCTAAAGTTGCGGACTTTGGGTTGGCAACGTTTTTGGGAAGAAATTTTAGTCGAATTCTGACTACATTCAGGGGAACTGTAGGTTATCTTGCCCCAGAGTGGCTTAGTGGAGTTGCTGTTACACCAAAAATTGATGTTTATAGCTTTGGCATGGTATTGTTGGAAATCGTGTCGGGAAGGAGAAATTCAGGTGAAGAATACACTAGCAAAAGTTATCGTGTTGAATATTTCCCTGTACAAGTCGTCAACAAGCTTCACGAAGGGGATGTGGGGAGTTTGGTGGATCCACAGTTACATGGTGACTTCAATACGGTACAAGTTGAAAGGGTCTGCAAAGTTGCATGTTGGTGCATTCAAGATAATGAGTTTGATCGGCCGGCGATGGATGAAGTGGTACGTGTTCTTGAGGGTCTACAGGAGATTGATATGCCCCCAATGCCAAGACTACTTGCAGCTATAACAGAACACTCTGATACAACTTCAATGTAATTTATGAATATTTTACATCGGATGTTACTAATCTTTGTTTCAACAATTTTAAATTGTAATGCGGTGGAGAAGGAATAAAGAAAGGCAAACTTGTAGTTACCAAACTGCCTCTTGTTTTTCAATGGCCAATTATAGTAACCATGCATTGTAGGGGCGTCTTTGTCAGCAGGAGGGACACACCAAGCTATTTCCACTGCGGCATCAACGGCTTGTTCAGTCATACAGGCTGAAGCTAATGCCTTGGAGCTGGTTTCTGAAGTAGCCAAGGTGCTGAACCTTAACAAACCAAATTTCTTAACAGATAATCAAGTTTTGGCAGAAGCAGGCAAGCAACAAGAAGGCGTCCACTGAAAAACACCTAGGACAATCAGACCTGCACTTAATACATTCATCAACCACAGTAACGAAGCTGATGCTAGAGTCTTCAACATCCGTAGGATAGACAGCAAGATAGCACATAGGCAAGCTCAGGATGATTTACACATTTATAATGCGTGAGGTTGTATTTTCACTTGTGCTGGTGTTAGACATGACAAGGATTCGTGGAGTGTCCTGTCACAGCGTGTGTATCAAAGCATACAACTTGCATACTACATGGTGGCCGAAACCTAGTTGTGCTGGCTAGCTAGCTGCTCACTTGAACGTATATAGCGTATTGCTCTGGCTTTCAGTTTCTCCTAATAACAACCAGTGACCCACTGACTGGAGTCTAATTTGGTAAGTTTCGACCAGCACATACGGCGCACCTACCGGCGACTAGCTTGTATAGTGTCCAGTTGCACGGAATTCTACAATGTTCGTTTTGTTTTTTGCGGCGTTTTGACCCCAAACGTACTTGCTTTGAAAGAACGTACACAACTACTGGAAGTCCTCTTTCTTTCTTCTTTCTGGCAAAGACTTTATATTAACAACTTGATGCATACGACAACCTCACTCCACGTGTATCTTGGAGCATTGTGAGTACATGATTGGACTGGCCAAACTAAAGATGACTGGAGTATTATTTTGGAGATGCAAATTGAGCCAGTCTCCTTGCTTGAAGATTCACTACTGTTCTGCCTAATTTAGTTGGAGAGAAAAGAATCGGGAGCTAGCCCTTCAATCAGCACCAACTCGCCAGGCCCCGCGTCGTCCTATCGGGCGACTCCTCTGCCGCGGCTGCTCTAGATTCCCCTTCCACCCTTGATCTCCCCTGCCGTCGCCAGAGATTTTCTAGCCAATATCTCTAATACAATTTTTGACATAAAATCTATGTTACAAAGATTGAATGGTTACAACACGTTGTCCACAAGTTGAAGTTTCATTATTTTCTGATTAATTGTGAGATTTTCTAGTCAATATCTCTAATTTTCCTCCTTTTAGTATATAATAAAATAGAATAGATAGATACTACATGTGCTAGAAATACATGATTTTGTTATGTGTAGCTTGCATAAACTCTATTTCACAATGAAACTGTAGAGACAAGTAGTATACATCCATAGGTATGTCTACTTTTTTTCAGAACTTTTTGACACATAAATGTTTTTTTTTTCAAATTTCAGGCTCCATGGAGCTGAAGCTCTATTAGCAATTTCCAAATGTAGACTCGTTATTCTCAAAGTGTACTGAGTAAAAATCACAAGAGCAGGTCTGGACCAGTGCGCAAAATCTCGAGCTCTCTACCAGTGCCAAAAGCCGTTCTTGATGGAGTAGGAACAAAGCTGGGAGGGCTTATTTCCCGCCCAGATGGGCCATCGCCGCCTCAGTCGTGCCGACGAGGGACCAATCCCTACCCCTAACTATGCACCGGCCGAAAAATCCAGGGCACCGCAACCCTCTGGCGGGCGAGGCATGAACGGAGGGGAAAGGAACCACCGTGCTCGCCGAGGATGGAGCGGGGAGCAAAAACGCCTCCAGACTGAAAAACAATCAATGATGACCCATTGTTTCCACTCATTGGGCGATACTTTCTCTCTACTGTTTCTTCTACACATAGGCATTATACACACTCTTGAAAGTTGCACATAACATCACACATGGTGAACAACTTACAAGTTCCAGCAGGAAAGCATGCACGCTGCTGGAGTAGACGCTGGACGCCGATATCTCCGGCTATGCACTAACAAGTCATCGGTTTGGTTAGTGCGACGGAGAACCTAAAATTCCTTGAATCTTTAACAAGGCGTCCGGCCACGTGTAGAGACGTCTCAACAACATTGAACTGTGTAGTACAGTTACCTTCCAACAGATCATCATAGTGTCTCCAGAAGAAAAGCAAAGTCCACTACCGGCTGTATAGATTCTTCATGAGAAATTAGACATCGGATTTTTTTTAAATTCGAGAGATTCTGTGGCCCAGCTTGATTTCTGAGTTCTCCCTAGCTATTTTTTTTTCTGTTGCATATTGATAGAGGCGAGGGTATCTTTTTTCTGTTGCATGAGAAATTAGACATAGGTGAATCTTTTGTCTTTGTCCTATATTATTGGAACCTTAACGGCAAGGTACGTATCTCCTAGTTTCCTGACCACTCACAGTCTTTAAACACTTTCGGAATTTCATTAGGATTCTGCCAAGAATCAATGCTCAATTGTGAAGATGTCATAGGCATGTCCAAGGGGTCAATTTAGGGAGCAAAGCTTATTTCCTGCGGCTAGCTAGGCTTTAATCACAAGAGAATATGTTAATGTTCCTGATTGCTTAACGAGTGGTGAGTACGCTGGTGCTCATCCATCTCACGGTGTTGCTGTCTTTGTGGATTTTGGGATTTTATTGTACTCTTCGCGGTGAAAAGAGGCACTCGCTACCTGTTATAAATTCGTTGCCAGCTCTTTATTATATTCTCTTTTTATTGTTTTCTCTTGTGTTAACTCGAGTCAACTAATGTATAAAAACCCTCCATCTCATGGCTTTTTATACCCTAGCCCACCATGGTCATATTAGTAATAAGCCCATATTAACATTCTGATATGTTGCAAAGGTTTCATGTCATATTACTAATGCCATTAATTACTGTTTATCTAACTCATACAAATTGGTTGCGTAACTCACATGGTTTAATGTTTCTTAACACCCCGCCCACTACCGGACTAACACCCTATGCCGCCGGCCGCCGGCTTAGGCCCACTGCCGTCGGCCTAGGTCTATGCCGACGGCCACCGTCGGCATAGATACCGTCAGCGTACTTGTGTCAGACCGTCGGCATAGAAAAGCCGTCGGCATAGGCATATATGCCGATGGCGGCCATACGACAGTCGGCATAGAACTACCGTCGGCGCAGATTTTCAACAGACGGCGCCGTCACACAACCTAGCCAACCACGGGCTGCCACGTGGCAGTACTATGCCGACGGGCTGGCCGTCGGCATAGTACAGCCACATGGCAGTCGCTGGCTTCTCCTGGCGACAGAGGTATGCCGGCGGCCACACCCCGGAGACGTGTGCCGCCTCTTCAGACATGCCACCACACCACCCCGCATGTATGAGGGCCCGGTGCGACGCTCCGGTGGCATTGCTATCCCCCAGGGCCCCCGTCCCGCCTAACCCTGGAGCGGTTGACCACGAGATCTAGCCCTTTGACTTTCCACGGACGGGCTTTGACCAGTGGACCTCTCCACCCGGTTGTGTTAGGTCAGCCCATAGGGACACCTGGGAGCAACATCCGGGCCAAACCCACAGCAACATCCCCTCCGTGTAGACCCGACGCGTCCGTTTTCCCCCTCCAGGTGCCGGCGGCGGCGCCGTCCGTGAGGGGGGCCACACCCCGGAGACGCGTGCCGCCTCTTCAGACATGCCACCACACCACCCCGCATGTATGAGGGCCCGGTGCGATGCTCCAGTGGCATTGCTACCCCCCCCCAAGGGATCCCGTCCCGCCTAACCCTGTAGCGGTTGACCACGAGATCTAGCCCTTTGACTTTCCATGGACGGGCTTTAACCAGTGGACCTCTCCACCCGGTTGTGTTAGGTCAGCCCATAGGAACACTTGAGAGCAACATCCTGGCCAAACCCACAGCAAGATCCCGTCCGTGTAGACCCGACGCGGCCGTTTCCCCCCTCCAGGTGCCGGCGGCGGCGCCGTCCGTGAGGGGGCCCACACCCCGGAGACGTGTGCCGCCTCTTCAGGCATGCCACCACACCACCCGGTTGTGGTAGGTCATCCCATATAAACACTTGGGAGCAACGTCCCCTCCGTATAGACCCGATGCGGCTGTTTCCCCCTCCAGGTGTCGGCCGGCGGCGGCGCCGTCCGTGAGGGGGGTCACACCCCTCCGTATAGAATCGAAAAGTAAGGTATTTATGCTTATATTAACACATGCTACATGTAAGTTAATCAAATAATAATACGTAAAAAACATAAAAAATCTATATGAAATGAAAAAAACTATGCCGACGGCGCTGAGGCCAGGGGCAGATGGACGGTGCACCGCGGATCGATGACGTGGCATCTATGCCGACGGCGGCCGTCGGCATAGATGATGGTCGGTGCGCCTCAGATCGATGACGTGGCACGCACATCTATGCCGATGGCCGCCCGTCTCAGCCGTCGGCATAGATCGGATGCCGTTAGCCGCACGTCACGAGCGGGGCCGCCGGGCCCGCAACTATGCCGACGGCGCATGTATGCCGACGACCGCTGTAGGCGTAGGCTGGCCTCAGCCGACGGCTCATCTGTGCCGACGGGGGCTGTCGGCTTATCTCGTGATAGCCCGACGGCCTTTGTATGCCGACGGCCTGGATCCGGCTGTCGGCATATCCTGGACTAGGCCGACGGGGGCCGTCGGCATAGTATTGGCCGTCGGGGTAGAGCCATGTTCCGGTAGTGGCCCGGTGTTTACTTTCAAATGCACTTGTCTCATTGAAAATTGCCCCCGAAAACCAACGTAAGAAAATGGATGGGAAAAAGAGTGCATTGCATGCATATATCTATTTGCACTTGTTGGCTCCTCAAAAACCTACTTGAGAAAACCCCTTGGGAAAACTCGCTTAGGAAGAGTGCATGGTCTAGTCTTCTGCATTGTAATTTTTCTAATGGACCAACGATCTTTAGTATCATGAAATACATCTGGTGTTCACTCCCCCTGAACCTTGCAACTCTCTAAGATTCCTCCTACCAATTCCATGAACACATCTTTGAAAACTGGATGCTGGTAGAGACTTTGTGAAAAGACCAGCAATATTATCATATGATTTAGTTTGCGAAATCTTTACTTCCCCACTCTTCTAAAGCTCAAGAGTGTGGAAGAAAAATTTAGGAGCTATTTACTCAGTGAGATTATTCTTGACTACATATCCATTTGAATTTTTCTAACACAAATGACATTATCATCGTAGATTCCACATGACTTCTTGATGTGGTTAGTTATCTGTCCGAGACAAAACATGCATCTGAGGCTTCTATAAAGCATCTTTCTCTGGGTGGCTAGTAGATGTAGCTAGCAAGGTCTATTTACATGAACAACAACAAATTGTGTACCACTACAGAGTGTCAAAAATCCATTCTGATCTAGCATTATGGGGATGATACATATAGTCAACATCTGTGTAATGTAGTCTGAGTTCTAGCATTATGGGGATCATACATATGGTCAGTGTATGTCTACTCCATCATAGTCAAGTCTTGGTTCTTCTTGTAAAAAGTCCAAAATCATCAGTATCTTGGAGGTATTTGAAGATAGTTTTGATGCCAACCCTATGCCTTTGAGTTGGGTCCACACTATAATTGGCTAGCAGGTTTACCAGGAACCAATGGAGGCCTAGTGCAATACTCAAGGTACATTTTTGCCCCTATGGAGCTGAAATATGGAACTTGGGCACATTGTCCTTTCATGGTTTGAATGGATCTTTATCCATGTTAAGGGATCTTAACTATTCAGATTGGTGATTTAGATCTCCTCGCCGAAGGTTCTCAAGTTGTAAGCCTAAGCATAGCTTGATCTTACCCAAGACTTCCATTTGAAACCATATCTTAAGGTAATAACTAACTTTATTTATGCCTTTTTCATTGCTAGATCCTCGATATAGACTGGTATTATACGGCTCCATGATGAGATATCTAAGTATTCCCTCCTTTCCGGTTTATAGGGCTTATCTCAAAATTTAGATTTTCCATTTTATAAGGCTCAATTTGGTTATTCCTCATCACATGTTGAGATTTCAAGGTACATTAAATCATTGCATGCAAGCATTAAGAGAAAATTGACCGATGCATGTACTTTATGCATGCATGCATTGCAATTAATGCATTGGTAAACATAATTTTTTGACGAAAACAAGAGCATTGATTGGGTGCTTTTGCAAACTACAAAAAAAATTCCACCACTCACCATCTATCTTGGTTGGTGAGATTTTTAAATTGAGCCCTATAAACCGGAAAGGAGGGAGTAATTACGCAAGGGCGAGCATCCTAATTTGTGTAACCTCTCTTCACGAGAAATTCCAGTTAGCTGGTCGTAAGCATCCTAGAAGATCCACAATTTTCAAGTGGCCCATACAAATGCGTGGGCACAACACCATTAACTGCATTTGAACAGTTAAGCTGGCTTCCACATAGATGCTGGAACATGATCCCACTCATTACCGAGGAGTATGTCTCATGGTCTGGACATGATTCCACTCATTACCTGGGAGTATGTACCGCGGTCTTTGTTCTTCTACACAAAGTTATGATAGTACATGTCTTATTGACACATGGTGGCAGGTGTCCGGCTGGACGGATAACGACTTGCACTAGGAAAGCACACAAACACATACATGGATTCACAAGAAACAAGACTGGAGCAAAAGCTAGATGTTGACATGCCCACCGGTCTATAGCTATGTCTCTCAATGATGGCGGTCAATCATCACCTATGTTTCCATGCTAACAAGGCAAAAAAGCCATCGATGTTGATCCCTTTTTATTTTTGTGAGCAAAACTTATGTTACCCAAACTTCATCAAGATTACAATCTGTAATGGCTGGACCAGAACAGATCCAGACCGCCGTTCCAGCTTCTAAGCTACAAAAATCGGCCAGGAAGTGACTAACAAAGTTTTGGCTACGCGATATATGAGTAATACAAGTCTGACGAGATGCCATTGAGGACTTTGTTTCTTGCAGTAAAGAAGAGTAGGCTGATATATCGATATAGTAATGTCGATATGACGATATATGAGTAATACAAGTCGATGCTGATCGATTTCTGCTCGCCAATAATGATACATCTTTTTTACAGTAGTGGGTGTCTGCTTCTTCAGTTCTTGCATACACACATGTGATACGATACATGCCGTTGAAAGTTACACATGGATACGACCGACACACGGTGGTGGTGGTGGTGGTGGTAGGGGGCGTACAGAGAAAGAGAAACGACTTATTACATGAGAAAGCACACACTATCGATCGACTCAACCGATCAACAGACGTACTGGAATCATATAAGTGATTAACGAGTCATCCCGGGGTCCACTTGGGGCGCGACGGTCGTCCCCTTCCCCATCCTCTCGACGTTGGCTTGCCATCCCAAGTGCATGTGGAAGCCCCGGTTCTTGAGCTCGCGGTACTCCTGGCAGAGGGCGCAGGCCCCGCAGAAGAAGTGGACGCAACAGTCGGCGCAGGGCTTCTCCGCAAGCTCGTACGCCTTCCGCAGCTTGTACCGGTAGAAGCAGGAGTAGAGTCCCATGCCCAACCCCGTGGTCATGCACAGCAGCACGTACAAGGACCCGCTCGCACAGCATGCTGATGAGCGATCATCGCAGCCGGCCACCATTCATGCATGCACATCAACAGCACAGGATCACTCAGTTATTAATTACTCCCTTCCTCCCATAATTTAAGATGCTTTTTGACAGTAATGTCAAAAAGCGTCTTACATTATAGGACGGAGGGAGTAATTAGTAGTAGTTATCACAGAAGAACAATAGTAAAATTAATTAGTACTAATAGAGAGACAGAAAGAAAACTCACGTATCTCCCCCTCGTCGACGATCTCGGCGATCCTCCCAAAGGTGATGCACGGGAAGCACCAGGTGAGGAAGCCTGCATGCAGGACACGCAGGCCGGTCATGACAAATGGTTTCTAGTTTCTTTAGCAATATGTTTCTAGTCCCTTTTTGAGCGAAAATACAAAGGTGAACATGGGTGCGCGCGCACCCACGTGAATAGTAAATTCATAAAAAATACTAGAAAAATTTAAAATTTCTGAAACTTCGCAGTATAAAACTTAGTAGATCATTCTACTCATGTGTGAAGTTTCATGATGTATTGACACCCACGGTATTCCTAGTGAAGAAAATACAAATTCGACCATACTATTCATTAAACAGTGTTTTTTTAATATAGTTTCGATTTTGTCATTTTTGCCTAGATTACCACGGATGTGATTTCTTCGTGAAACTTCATATGCGAGTATACCGGTTTGCTATGTATATTACAAAAATAAATTCAGATCTTTTTGATTTTTTCTAGCATTTTTTCAAATTTACTATTCATAAAGGGTACGCGCGCACCCATGTTCACCAAATCCGTGTCCCTTTTTGAGCAATTTTAACAGTGGTTTCTCTTATCTCTTCTTTTCACATGAGAGTTAAGAAGGTAAGAATTACTCAAACCCGCTACTCTGTGAAATTCACAACACAGATCTATTATATACGAGAAAGTTCTTTTTTCATACGGGAGGTAACAAAGTAGGAGTTATTCAGACACACCACTTAGTCTGATGCTCAGAACTATTACATACTCTTACCTCTCAAATGCAAAGAGAAGGTAAAAGGGACCATGTAAAAACTGCGAGCAATTATTTTTCTAGTTTCATCGACGGGCATCCTTCTTGATTTATTTCAGAGCGTGTCTTAATGTTGAGCAAACTAAATGTAGATAAAAGAATGCCAACACGTTCGACGCTATATATATGCAGCGTTATTCATCACAGGTATACACAGTAGCAGTGTTGCTCTTGTTGGACAGACAGAGGAGGAGGGACGAAGCTAAGCTTACAGCCACCGACGTCGTCGCAGCAGTCCCAGAGGCCAGTGGACCACGACGCGCCGTTAACGTTGCGGCTGGCCATGGGACAGCTAAGACCACCCGCGCCGCGAGACTTGCGGTTGTGGGAGCTCGCCGGACTACCAGAAAGAAGCTCGCCGGACTTGTGCGGGCATGTGTGTGTGATGGGCCGTGTGTGCGGTGGGGCGTGTATTTATGGACGGCCGCCGGAGCCGGGTTATTCACTCCGGCCCGTTTCTCACGGGCGCCACAGACGTCAGTTGTCCTAGGTTGTGTGTGCTGTCGGCTCCTGAGGACGACGGCCGCGGCTTTACCTGAAGTGACTCCAAGCACTAGCAAGGGGAGTCGCCGGCGATGTCTCTTTTGTGCTGGAAATAATTCGGTCGGTGCGCTGGCTAGCTAGTACAGTAGCAAGGGACCTTTTTTCAGAGATGCCGGCCGGACGTGTGGCTCCGTGAGTGGATCCTCGTGCATCTACGGGCAATCGGTTGACATCAACAGCAAACGACTCCGAATTAGTGCGTGGAGTCACTTTCACACAAAGTCACGGCCTTACGTTCAAAAGGTTAAAAGTCACGGCCTTTTACAGTAGGGACGTGTGCAAATATTGCCCGTCCAACTGGCAGATTCGATGGTTCAGATTGATCGATACTAGATGACCAAAGAATGTGGTACTCCCTCCATTTTTATTTAAGAATAATATTAGTTTTGACCAAAGTCAAAGTTCGCGTCTACCTTATCAAATCTATATCTATACCTACCTAATAATAATAAAGTAAGATTGGTTTCTCTGACTTCACATCCTTCCACCCATATTCATATTTTTTATTTCTTATGTGTCCTTGTAAACGGGACCGGTTTCAATGTTGCAGCAAAGCCTTGAATCGGAAAGTGCCTAAAATAAGAATTTTGGGTTGGTTGAAAAGTTAGCGCATTAGCGATTAATTTAATCCTTAAGTAAATCATGAACATGGCACAGCGGTATGAAGTTCATACCAAAATCTAAGCATGTGAGCCTGGACAAAGCATAGAATCAAGACATCTATGAACACAACACATCTGGCTAGCACATGAATAAGTAAAAAGGAGATGAACGAATCATACCGTCCAGTCAGCCAGACAAAGGCCGTGATAGCGGCATTGGCTATAGTTTCGTCCGCAGCCTTCTTTTTGGCAGCGTCATATCAACCATGGCGTCGGTGTCGGGGAAGTAGTTGATGCCGAGGATGAAAACGAGAATGAACCGGGAGTAGTCGCGCCGAGACACTCCCCAAAAACCTTATCACCCTGCTCGCGGTGCAGGATCTTAAAGGATGGGGTCACTAGTAGAAAAAAGGGGGCTTTTGTCCCGGTTGGTAAGGGCCTTTAGTCTCGGTTTTTGAACCGGGATTAAAGGGTCGTTACTAATGCTTCCCCCCTTTAGTCCCGGTTCTTCCACGTGGACGCAGCCTGGAGCTCCACCTTTAGTCCCGGTTGGTAACACCAACCGGGACTAAAGGAAATTTTATGATATTTTTTTTGAAAAAAAATTTGCGATTTTTTTTTTTGATTTTCAAATTTCTGAATTATTTTAACCTCTAATCTCTAATCACCACCCCTCATCACTGCTCAATTTATCCTCTAATCTCTAATCACCCCTCATCATTCCCAATCATCTAACTTCCCGGTACCGGTTCGTGCCATGAACCGGTACTAATGCCTCAAAGCCCATTAGTACCGGTTGGTGCCACCAAGCGGTACTAATGGGCATCGCACCCTTTAGTCCCGGTTCGTGTCACCAACCGGGACTAAAGGGCCCAGGTGAACCAGGACTAATGCCTTAGCCGCACGAACCGGGACCAATGCTCACGTTAGTCCCGGTTCGTGACTGAACCGGGACTAATGTGAATATTGCCCTGTGACGAAAGCCCTGTTTTGTACTAGTGGGTTCCGAAGGCCTGCTCTCCCGTCCGGCCGTACACGCGGTCGATGGAATGGGATCGCCGTCCGGCAGCACAACGCTTGAAATAGTAGATGATGTCTAGGGTTGCACATCCATTAGTGACGCATAATTAATCCAAATTAATTGGAATTGTAGATGACGACTCGTCTCGGCTCATTCACGAAACGTGTGCAGGAGGGTTGCGGAGATGGAGCCCGCACAGGGCCGAGCCGGCAAAATCGGAGGCCCCGTGCAAACCTCTAAAATGGGCCCTATCTTGCAATACTAAACGCCTAATAGATGAGAAGAATATAATCAACTTCAAGATTTTAGTATGACTAAATAGCGGGCGTAAAGAAAAACTCAAAGTAAAGGGATCACAGGATCACCGGTTATTGACGCGAAGACGCTTAAAATTCGGAGATCGAAAGATGGCATGAACTTTCCTTGCCTTCAGAGTTCAGATGAATCAGGTCCTCCCTGCCGGCTGTTCTTTGGTCGGTCCCGCCCTCCTGTGTCCCATCTCCTGACTCTTGAAAAGGATCTACCAGGTTGGATTGAAACTGAAGTACGATTACTGAACCGCTCGACCATGGATTCAACACCAAGGAAAGAGGACTGCACGATAGCCCTAACCTACCGCGTCGAGTGTTAGAGTAAACCACGTTAGGTGACGTTCAGTACGGTACTAGCTAGTCAGGTGACTCGGTTAGTTAGTTAGTGCATGGATGAGTCAGTGTAGTTTGTGGAATGAGTCCAAGCCGGTGGCTCTTGGCCGTGTGTTGGTGGCGCATGGATATGAGTGCATGGCACAAGGTGCTTGAGTCCTGTATATATATACTGCTCTCAGTCAATGAAATGGAGGCTGTGAGGGCTGAGAAAAAAGATGCAGCGCCTGTGCTCTCACCGGGAGATATAAGCAAAGCTAGTAGTCTCCAGGTGAGGTGCGTGTGCGTGTGTATGTCCCCTTGACATGTGTTCTTAGAGAAACCATAGAAAAGATAAGAGAAAGCTGTGCGAGGCAGCTCGAGGTAGAAGAAGATCGGCGCCGGGAGGAGGCGGCGCCAACATCGAGCAATGGCCGCCAGCGCCAGACGAAGAGAGGAAGGAACCCCTCGTCGCTTCGCTCGTCTAGATCGAATCGAGGGATGGCCAGATCGTGGCTTCTTCACGCGGGCCAGACACAGGCTACAGAGGCCCATATCGAAGACTAAATCACTTAAAAGGCCCATCTATACAGAGGAGTAGTACATGTGCATAAAAATTTTGGGCCCTTGAAAACGGGGGGCCCTGTGCGGGCGCACAGGTCGCACCCCCTTGGGCTCGGGCCTGAGCCCGCATGAGCAACGGCTCTTCCTAAGCTCTCAATGGCAAGTGAAAAAGCAACCCTTATAAAAGGGTCTCAACTCTCATCAACTAATGAGGTGGTACTAAACTTTCCTCCACTTGTCATACACCTACATGGGCCTTAGAGATTAAACAGGGATTGTTGTTTATATGGGTCCCATCTATAATCTAACGGAAAGACCTATCTATAGTGATGTCCAGGCACGGGTGAGCATGATTATCACATGATTTAGTTTGCAAGAGCTTCACTTTCCCACTCTTCTGGAGTTCACGAGGATAGAAAATTTTAGAAGCAATATGCTTCGTAGATTACACTTGACATAGTCATTTGCATTTGTGTGAACTGTTGTCGTTTTGCCGAGGGAATATTTTCCTTGGATAGTGGGGAGCTTTAGTGGTCGATGGAGAACCTCAAATGTCTGGAATCTCTGGCTAGGCAGCCGGCCACATGTCGTTGCTAGCTACAGTATTTTCAGACAGATCATCATATCGTTACTAGACGAAAGCAAGTCCACTACAACTCCATGAGTACCTGGCAACAGGGTGTTTTTTCCTATCAGGATTTCCAGTAACCGACAAAAATGAAAACCATTTGAAATATTTGAATTTGAACAATCCGAGTAATGGTCAAATAGGCTGCGTATAAATGTCATACAGCGACCATGCACTTGGCCTAGTGGTAGGGCGTGTACCTATCAGGAGGTTCGAGTCCCAGTTTCAACAACAGGTATTTTTTTTGCCTTATTCAGCCTTACAAAAAAAAATTAACCCGCGACTTTCTGGTGTTTACCAAGCTCATAAAAAGATGTTGGTAGCGGTGCGGTGACATGGAGTCGAACTCGTGACCTCCTAGTTTTTTGCCTTATTCCATTATTCGAGCTTACTAAAAAATATTAACTCGTGACCTCCTGATGTTTACCAGGCTTATAAAAAAGATATTTATAGCGATGCGGTGGCATGGAGTCGAACTCGTGAGCTGCTAATGTTAACCAGGCATACTGCCCCATTTTTTTTCCGGAAAAACTACCAATCTATTCATCTTCAATCATGGTAGTATAACGAACACCAGAAATAAAAATTACATTCAGATCCGTAGACCACCTAGCGACGACTACAAGCACCGAAGCGAGCCGAAGGCGCGCCGCCGTCATCGCCCCTCCATCGCTGGAGCCGGGCACAACTTGTTGTAGTAGACAGTCGGGAAGTCGTCGTGCTAAGGCCCCATAGGACCAGCATCCCAGAACAGCAACCGCCGTCGATGAAAAATAAAGTAGATCGGAAGGATCCAAACCGAAGACACACGAACGTGGACGAACAACGACGAGATCCGAGCAAATCCACCAAAGATAGATCTGCCGGAGACACACCTCCACACGCCCACCAACGATGCTAGCCGCACCGCCGGAACGGGGACTCAGCAGGGAGACCTTTATTCCATCTTCAGGGAGCCGCCGCCGTCTCGCCTTCCTGAGTAGGACACAAACCCTAACAAGATTGAAAAAAATGACTAAAAACAACATGACCTAAAAAAATTATTGCTTGTGGTGTAGTGGCATGGAGTCAAACTCGTGACCTCTTGATGTTTACCAGGCTTATTGCTCATTAGACCAGAAGCAAATTATTGTCCGCGGTGCAGTGGCATGGAGTTGAATTCGCGACCTCCTGATGGTTTATGAATCGTACTGCACACTAGACCAGAATCATTTGAACAACATGTTTTTGTGCCTTATCCAGGCTTGCTAAAAAATATCGAAATATGTATATGGCAACCGTGTGGCAGATTGCGAAACTGCCACACTCTCCCGATTTCTTTCCTTTGCCGCACGCCTCCGGTCTCCTTCCTTTCCCGCACGTCCTCCCCTGATTTTTTTCCTTTCCCGCTCGCCCTCCTCCCCGATTTTATCGGGCACACCCGCTCGTGCCTTCCTAATTTTCGTAATCGTCAATTATGGCCCACGCGCCTTCCCGATTTTCGGCAAAAATAATGCTTGGGCTAGGATTTGATCTCTAGTCTGCAGGTAAACAACAAAGGGAGCTAACCACCTCACCTATGACACTCATTATTGAGCAAGCTAAGGGAAATACTGTTTTTGACATGTTCGTGGTAACTTTGATCATTGGAATAAATTTGTTGAACCCGCCCCCCGGTAATTTCTGTAAATAGCACGATAACATTCACGCCATAGACCTGATAATTTAGATACAAACATCGTGGTAACTTTAACCATTGGTGAAGACAAATGTGAAAAGATACCCGATAATTTATGTGTAAATAGATGGTAATATACGGAGCGCACATCTGATAACTGAGGTACAAACACCATGGTAACTTTGACCGTAGGGAATTTTTTTCCTGAAAAGATACTCCGGTATCTTCTGTGTAAATAGCACGGTAGTATACCTCCCTCCCCTGGCATTTTTATGTGTAAATAGCATGAAAACATATGCACTGCGATAACTAAACACCATGATATGTTTTTGACCCGTGGAGGGGGGGGGGGGGATTTGCTCAAACATACCCCTAATAAATCTTGTGTAAATAGCATGATATTTTAAGCACTACGGGCTTGATAGGTTACCTAGAATCACCATGATAACTTTTTGTCCCGGGAAAAAGTTGTTCAAAACATCCCCAATATTTTTTGTGTAAATAACATGATAATATAAGCACCGCATAACCGATAACTTGCAATATAAACATGATGGTAACTTTTTTACCAAAGGAAACTAAGTTGTTAAAAACATACACTCGCCTCGCGCGTGGGCCTCTTGGATGAACACAACACATGGCGTGCCACGGGAAAGTCACATAATGTTTAGTGTCATGAGGGGCACACGTGCTATAGGTGTGATAAGTTACGCAAAAACATTGTGGTAATTTTTTTACCTATGGAAAAAGCTATCGAAACACACCCAGGTTTTTAGGTGCAAGTACCATGATAATATACGAACTGTAGACCCGGTAACTCATGTACAATCCCTCATGATAACTTTGACCGGGGGGAGGTTGATGTACATATACCCTGATAACTTATGTGTAAGTACCACGGTATTTTACACATCGAAGACCTTATATATAACTTGTGTACAAAACACAGTGGTAACTTTGAAGGGATGTAGTTGTTGAAGCATAGATACCTGGTACGTTCTATGTAAATAGCACGGTAAGTTATGCAACATAGGCTTGATAACTTGCATACGAATACCATGGTAACTTTGTCCTGAGGAGAAATCATGTGGTAGACGTGAAGAAGTGGCAGTTTTCTCGGGGGTGGGCGCCCGAAATGTGCGGGAGAAGCAGGTTTCTCGGGCGAGCCTGCGAGGTCGTTTGGGAGGAGGCGAGGTCAAAGGACGAGGGATCGTGTGGTACTTTAAAATGAAAGAAGTGGAGGTGTGGCAGTTTTGCTTATATGGCACACGTGTGCCAAATATCACAGTCCAAAAAATATTGGTCACCGTGCGATGGCTTGGAGCCAAACTCGCAACATCCTGATGGTTATCGTGGGTACTGCCCATTAGCCCAGAACCATTTCAACAACAGTTTTCTTTTCGTTATTCAGGCTTACTAAAAAAAAGTATTGGTCATGGTGCGGTGGCATGAGTCAAAGTTATGGCCTCTTGATGGTAACGAGGCATACTGCCCATTAGACCAGAAAGTAGTTGGTGTGCACAATGTGCTAAAAATAATATATTTTAATCCTACATATTTTTGATTTTAAAATCCATTTGAAAAAATTGAACAAAAAAATCCAGAATTCCTGAGATTTTTCTCAAACCAGATGTTCCGACCATTCCCAAAAAAACCTGGAATCAGAATTAAGAAAAAAAATACCTTGACCGTCAGCCTAGCACCGGGCCATCCAGTTGGATTTAACTTCGACCTGGAGGCACATGATTTCTGTACTTCTTCCATTGCATATATTGTTCTATAATTTTGGAACCATGACAACAGGTCACCAACAAGATAAGAAGAATCGATACTCAACTAGGAAGATGGCACAGGCATTGCCATTTGTCAAAGGAATTGATTGAGCCCACCTAGGGAACAAAGCTTATTGCCTGCGGCTAGCTAGGCTTTAAGCACAAGAGAATATACTACCGATTCTATTTGCTTTAACGAGCGGCGAGTATGCTGGTGCTCATCCATCTCACGGTGCTGCCGCTGTCTTTGAGTGCATTTCGCAATACTTTGCCAGTCTTTTAATGGTGAAAAGAGGTACTCGCTAGCTGGTGGCCGGTGGGGAACAAGAGGTCGTTCCCACCCTGCCATTATTTTTCTTGGTTTTCAGGTAGGAGGTCTACCATGATAATTATTGATAGCAAAATTACTATCTTAACTCATATAAAACATTAGTTTATGATAGCAAAATTACTACCATGACAAATTTTTTCTTTGTCGAATATTGTTGGAACCTTAACGGTAAGGTACTTATCTCCTAGTTTCCTGACCACTCTCAGTCTTTTACCACTTTCATAATTTCATTAGAATTCTGCCAAGAATCAATGCTCAACTGTGAAGATGTCGTCAATTTAGGGAACAAAGCTTATTGCCTGTGGCTAGCTAGGCTTTAATCAAAAGAAAATATGGTAATGTTCCTGGTTTCTTAACGACCGGTGAGTAAGCCGGTGCTCATCCATGTCATGGTGTTGTTGTTGTCTTTGTAGCTTTTTGTGATACTATTGTAGTCTCTTTGCAGTGAACAGAAGCACTCGCTAGCTGGTTGCCGGTTGAGGAACAAGACGGCTGTTCCAATTATAATGGCTGATTTCCTCTTTGAATAGAACGTTCAATAGGCGCACCATCAAGGAACCCAATATGTATGGAGGGAAACGTGTAAGCTCTTTATTGTATGCTCTTTTCATTGTCTTCTCTTGTGAACTCAATTCAACTTATAAAAACTCTCCATCTCATGGCTTTTTATAGCCTAGCCCACCATGGGCATTTTAGTGATAAGCCTATATTTAACCTTTCGATATGTTGCAAAGGTTTCATGACATACTAATAATGACGCTAATTAATGTTTCTCTCACTCATAGAAATTGGTTGAGTAACATGCAACGGTTAATTTTTTTTAACCCCCTCCCCCGGCGTTTACTTTCAAACCCACATGCCTTGTTGAAAACGCCATACGAAAACCCAATATAAGAAAAGGGATGGGGAAAACAGTGCATTGCATGCATACATCTAGTTGCACTTGTTGCCTCGTCAAAACACCACTTGAGAAAACCCCTTGTCAGGTCGCACGAGTTGTCTTCGAGTTGGGTCCACACTATACTTGGCTGGCAGATTTACCGTGAACACACTGTTGGGCCTGGTGCAATTCACAACATACATTTTTGCACCTATGGCGCTCAAATATGGAACTTTGGGTCCCAAAACTTCCTCGCTTTTAAGCTTAGAATGGGTCTTTATTCAGTTAGCCGGTCTTACGCATCCGACAAGATCCACAATTTTCAATCCTTCAGAGGCTTTCATGTCAATGTCCAAGTCAAGTCGTCTATACAAATATGCGGTCACAACACCCATTAACTGCATTGAAGACTTAAGCTAGCATTCACGGATACAGTAACATGATTTCACTCATTACCGGCCGGGAGTATGTGTCTATTATTCCACACAAAGTTATGATAATACATCTTGTTATAAGTTGCACATAAACTACATGCCACATGGTGTGAGGTGGCAGGCTAGACGAAAAACGTCTTGCAATAGGAAAACACACTTGCACACTTTTTATTTTGATTTTGAGGGTTCACTAACACATATTACAGGGATCACAAGAAACAAGACTAGAATAGAAGCTGCATGTTGACTACTTGAATAGAAGTGTGCACTGCATTTGGATCGACTAACGAGTCATCCCGGAGTTCACATAGGGCGCGGCGGTCTTCCCCATCCTCTCCGCATTGGCTTCCCATCCCGCGCTCATGTCGAAGCCGCGGTTCTTGAGCTCGTGGTACTCCTGGGAGAGGCCGCAGAGGCCGCAGAAGAAGTGGACGCAGCAGTCGCCGCAGGGCTTCTCCGCGAGCCCGTGCTCCTCCCGCAGCTTGGCACGGTAGCAGCAGGAGTAGAAGCTGGTGCCTATCCCCGTCGTCATGGCCAGCAGCATGTACAGCGTCCCGCTCGCACAGCATGCTGGGAAGTGAGTAGGTAGTGAGTTACTCCTCCTTCGGCTACTATCAAGTGCAGAGACAGAAATTTAAAAAGATATAGAAATTAAAAACTCACATGTCGCCCCCTTATCGACGATCTCGGCGATCCTCCCGAAGGCAACGCACGGGCAGAAGAAGGTCAGGCAGCCTGCAGCAAGGTACGGTCTTACCACTACGCCAAGACTACTTATCTTACATTATGAGAGATCGATGCTACGATATTTGAACTACTTACTACTACAGGTCTAGTGTTTAAATTCAAATTTTGAACTACTATAGCTTGGAAAAACATCTTGCATTATGGGACGGAGGGAGTACAAGTTTGGCATTTAAATTTAAAATTTGCAAAAAAGAAAACATTGTTTTGCTCGGTATCTGCTTTTACCGTGGGGTAGCACTAGCAGTGAGGTCCGGACGTCCGGTTACCGGTCGATAACCAGATTTACCGCCGCGTAATGAACCAACGTGTGTGTTTGAAAAACCACTTTGTGCTGCTCATCACAAGCACCATATATAGCAGTGTCCTGTTTCTCTACTTGATCAGTAGGGTGGGAGGGAGGGATGAAGTTATAAGCTTACAGCCGCCGAGCGTCGTGGAAGCAGCCGCAGAGGCCGGTGGACCACGACGCCATGGGGACGTGCCTTGCCGCCGGTGCTGGGAGAGACTTGCGGTTTGTAAGAGCTCGCCGGACTACCTGCAGAAAGGAGCTCACCGACCGGACTTGTGTGAGTGGCCGTGTGTCCGGTGGGGCGCCTATTTAAGGACGGCCGGAGCAGGGTCGTCCCGGACTGTTTTTCAGGCGCGCCAGCCACAGATGTCAGGTGTCACGAGCTAACGTCATGGGTTGTGCATGCTGTCGCCTCTTGAGTGCGATGGCCGTGGCTTCACCACGCACTAGTAAGGAAGGAGTCACCGTCGACGTCTCTTTCTGCTGGTACGCTGGCTACCTAGCTACTAGCAAGGAATCTTCTTTCAGAGATGCCGACCCGACGTGTCGCTACAGGCTCTCCGTTGACATCAACAGCAACGACTCCCCATTAGTGGCTAAATTTCGTGTTTCGACCCTTTTTCAATACCTATTCGAAATTTGACCCTAGTTTTCGAGATCTGACCCTTTTGCTATCGTCAGGGTCCATGGCGGTAGGGTATAACTGCCTACCGCCAAGGTCCCTGGCGGTAGGGTTGCATGCCCTACCACGAAATTTTGCTAAGTATTGAACACAGTGCGTACTCGTGCCTACCGCCGAGCACCTTGGCGGTAGGGTTGTATATGCTACCGCCATTCTGGGATGCTTCCTACCGTCAAGGTCCGTGGCGGTAGGCTGTTACACCCTACCGCTATGGACCCTGGCGGTAGCAAAAGAGTCAGATCTCGAAAAAATTTCAAAGTAGGGTCAGATCTCGAATAGATATCAGAAAAGGGTCAAAACACGAAATTTTGCCCCCATTAGTAGTGCGTGGAGTCACTTTCAGACAAGGCACGGCCTTGCGTTCAAAAGGTTAAAGTCGTGGCCTTTTTTATGCTAGGAACATGTGCAAATATAGCCCGTCCAAACAGTATATTGGACGGTTCAAATTGATCGATACAATGCGACAAAAAAATGCAGTGTTCTTTTTTAAGTAACGGGTAAACTAGCAAGGTGGCCCTCGCAAATGTGAAGGCATCGAGTTAAATGCACAGAACCACCACATTCATGTCATTTTTTTAGAAAAGGAGGAGGAACTCCGGCCTCTGCATCTGAACGATGCATGCAGCCACTTTATTAATTATTCACATAAGACCTTACACATTCATGTCATGATTAGCAAAAAACCACTACTTTACAATTTGTGACATTTCACATCGAACCAAAATTCTGATGGTCGTGGATGAGCTCTTAGCTCAGTGGTTAAGTGCAGTGTTGCCTCCTAGCCGGCGTGGGTTCGAACCTCGGTTCTTACACAGGTCTCACATCTGCTTCTTTATTAAAAATCTGTAGGGACTTCTCCATCTACTGGTCTAGTTTTAATTTTTTGAAATTCTGACGGTGGCAAAAAAACACTGAGCCATTTTTTGAGCACGTTTTGACGTGGCTGATCCCTCACGGTCCGACAGCGGTGACGGCTCTGTCCGAAGTGACTGGGCTGGCCCAACCCAACGCCATTAACAACCATTAACGGCTCTGTCCGAAGTGACTGGGTTGGCCCAACCTGAGTGCTCCCTCAGCCACTCCCCTCCCTCTTCTCTCTCTCTCGCGCGGACATGGCGGCGGTGGCGGCTCGGGATCCATCGGTGAGGGCGTGGCGGGGACAAGGCATGGTGGACAGAGCGTGAAGCGTGGTTGGCCGGTGTGGCGGGGGGTACCTGCGGTGATGAGGAAGATTGTTGCGGCCACAACATATTCATTTCAGAGTATTTCACCATCGCCACTGTCGACGGCGGCAGATGTTGCCTGCGCCCTTACGGTGGTGGTCGAGCCCCTAGGTGAGTTGCCAGCCTCTTTGTATTAGCAAATTGCATTGCTGGAATTTCAGGGTTTCAAATTTGGAAACTAGGGTCTGCTGGAATTCTAGCAAATTTTGTTGTTGGTACTAGGTTAACTTAATCTTGTTGTTTCTGTTTGTGACTGAACGAACTGAAGTACTAAATTTAGGAATCTAAATTAACTAAATGTCCATGTTTCCTTTGACTGAATTTTAGGACTCTGAACTAACTGAAACATGTCCCGTTTAACTGAATTTAGGGTTCTGAAATAGAGTTTCAGTCTATCTAACTAGAGTACTCATCTAACTGGGTGCCATCAAATTATTAATTATTCTAGGGTTAGTTACTCTACTGATTGATAGATGTAGTTTGCATTTGAATTATTCTTGTGCAATGCAACTAACACTAAATGCCACTTCTGAAATTTGCAGGGTGTTGTGCAGTGGGTACATGAGTTGAGTTTGGGTTGAGTGGTGCAGTGGACAAGTTGACCACAGAGGACCGAGTCAGTGTACATGGTTTTAAATGATTTGACTGGTGCGAAGTGTTAGTATGTATGCTCAATTTACTGTTCAAACTGGTTTCAGAATTGTGTTGATTAAAGACAAGTGTAACTAACTAGGAGAGAGACAACTTGCAATATTCAGACTTGCAATGCTCAGATTTGCAATGTTCAGACTTTATTCAATCAAACTATGAGACACTACAAAATAGAAGAATTCTCTGTTTCATAACATTTTATCTTTGCATTGACACCTAGAGCACACATATAATCCATGGTAAGCTGACTGAAGAAAGTCTACACCTGTTCTTTACATTGAAACCTAGAGCACCAAAGTTTGACATTTAGATAATATGACCACCAAAGTTTCATCAGACATAACTATCTTACAATATTCAGATAATATGAGCACCAAAGTTTGACATTTATTTACATTACTATCTTGCAATATTCAGATAAAGGAGTTTCGTCAGACACAAACACACATGGTTGTTCAGACGCAAACACACTATAAAGTTTCATGAGACTCAAACATTTAGATAGATAGATAGATACATAGATAGATAGATAGATCTCATATATAAATGGGTTCTCTAGATAGATAAATATCATAGCACCATTCAGATAGAAAGCACACATAATTCTTCAGACACAATTAAGTTTAGAAACTAACTGAACCCATATATTGGTTCAGATCTTGCTGCAGAAACTAACTAAGACCTAGGTGCTGCGCTAAACTCACTCTTGTGGCAGCTTGAGAAGACGGAGTGATTGGCGGGCTGACCCCAGGATACAGGGCCTGTCTCCACCTCCTGCTGCACCATCTACGGTGGCTCCACCTTCTGCTCCATCTATGGCGGATCCATCTCCATCAGAGCGACAGGTAGCACCGGCACCACCCTATCGAGCTCGTAGTCCAGGCCGAGTTGGTCGCAGTTCTGGTACATGTACCAGCGTGACTGCTGGAATGGATCCGAGGAATCCCTGGCCTCCTTTGTCGCCCAGACCAAGTTCTCGATGAGTGGGCAGTGGAGGTCTCACATTTATGACCTCTCCTCATGCCTGGCGCATGCCCTCACAGTGCGTGTATGATTTTTCAGGATTTCAACGCCGGTGTACCAGATGCTCTCCTCCCACGCATAGGAGAGCTTGGTGATGTCGCCATCGAAGATCTTCTGCAGAGCCTGGTCCCATCCAAGGCCAAGCGCCATTGCGCGATGGAGATTTTCTTGTGGTGGCAGTGGAAGAGGGAAGTTGGATGGAGAGGCTAGTGGTTATCTGAGGGGAGAGTGAATGAATGCAATGTGGAAACTGGGGTTTTCTGGAAGGAGAAGCCGAACGTGGTAATTAATCTCTCGGACGATCATTTGTTTTTTTAGAAGAATAGAACGACTTCTTGGTTGGGTTTTGAATTGAGCAGACTGAACGCACCAGCCCAGTTGACGAACAAGCCCCGTAAACGAAAACGAGCGAACATGCTGGCCCGGGCCAGCGGCCTCATTCCGCGAGCTGAGATAAAAATGATGGCGTTAACGGACGTTAACATCGCGCCATCACCGCTGCCTGCTGCCTCGGGATCGGCCACGTCAAAATGAGATCATCTTTTACTTAGTGTTTTTTGCCACTGTCAGGATTTCGATTCGGTGAGAAATGTCACAAATCGTAAAGTGGTGGTTTTCCGCTAATTGTGACATGATTGTGGTAGTTCTGTGCATTTAACTCGGGGGCATCATGTTTTATCCTGTTGAAAGTGTTAAGCATTTTTTCGTCTTGTGTGATATATTTTTTAATTCATATTTTTTCTTTCTAAATACGCACAAATATGTGTATTATATATTTATGGAAGAGAGGGTAAAGACATGTTTTCTCATAAGTGTTGCATAGATTGAAGAAAAACGGGGAAGAATAGTGACCTTGCCTAGATGTACCTTCAACGTTTAAAGAAAAGATGTAGCTTCATTTTTTTTGAGAATCAAGGGGGGGGGGGGGGGGGGAGCTCCCCACCTGAATATATTGCCCAAAAAACTGCCGGAGCAGCAGTACAAAATTACAAAGGCACGACGCAGCGTGCAGAGAGGTAGGACCGCCACGAGGAGACGTCCTCCTTGTCACATGTATCCATGAGACAATGTGACCAAAGGTCTAGGTCAGCTATGAGGGCTCTGAGGGTTATTACAGAACGTTGATCAATGTTCCTAAACAACATATCATTTCTCGCAGCCCATATCTTCCAGAGAAGAGACATGAGAATAAGAGGCCAGGCCTTGTGTGGCAGACGGTGAGGAATCGGCGCGTCCCAAAGGTCGATGATGCCTTCTGCTTGAGGTAGGATGCCAAGTCGTTGCCAAACACGGTTGGCAACGGGGCAGGCGAGGAAGAGGTGTATGGAGTCCTCTGGTAGGATAGCACAGCGAGGACTTTAAATTTTTTTTTTTTGAGAATCACGCGGGGGGGGGGGGGGGGGGGGGGGGGGGGGGGGGGAGCTCCCCACCTGAATATATTGCCCAAAAAACTGCCGGAGCAGCAGTACAGAATTACAAAGGCACGACGCGATGACGGGTGCTCCAGAGGAGGATAACAACGACGTCGTGCTTCGGGCGGTAACAACTGCTTTGTGGTAGGGGGGTGCTAACAAAGTGTGTGGATGGAGATGACAAATTATTTCTAGTAGTTAAGAGATGCAACAATGACATCAAGGGATGCCGAGGATCTTGGTGGTGGTTCCGGGGCCAGGTAGAGGCGACAACTCTGATGGGAGAATGGTGAGGTGGCATGGAGGGAAGCTGGCGGCGGTTGGAAAGATGTAGGGTGGCGACGATTTTGTAGAAGAACGAGCGTTACTGCATAGCTCGAGGATGGAACTTCAGGTCGGGGTGCCACGAGGATGGGTGTGGCGACAGGAACATGACGTACGAAGGGGTTGGGAGGGGTACACGGTTTCGGGAAAATTGGCTGCCTAGCCGAAAAAGTTTTGTCTTTCACGCCCAGTGAAATTTTCCCACGGTCACGTTGCCACAAACGTCAGCTGTCACGGGCTAGCATTCTCCAGTCCGACATGCAGCCGTGGCATTACCTGATGATTCTGCTGATGCGACTCTACGCACTATATCGTAGTGCGGAGTCGCCGTCGACGTCGAAAACTATTCGGCCAGTCCGCTAGCTTGCTGGTAGCTAGGGTGAACCATGGACGTGTGACCAGGTGACACCAACGGTTAGTGCGTGGGGTCACTTCAGAAAAGAGGTATTTCATGACAGGGACGATGAGCAAATGTAGTCCGTCCAACCAGCAGATCCTATGGACCAGATTGATCGGTACTAGGTGGCCAAAGAAGTAAGACTACTTTTTCCTTTGCAGGGTGAATTTGGTAGGCAAAATCCACAATCAAATGAGAATCTGATTGCCTATGCACGCACAAAGATCCAACGACAGAGCCACACGTCCACTGCGTGCCCTAGCTACTCCCTCCGTTTTTATTTACTCCACATATTAGATTTGGTCAAAGTCAAGCTTTATAAACTTTGACAAAGTTTATAGACAAAAATATTAACATATACGATAACAAATCAATATCATTAGATTCATTATTGAATGTACTTTCGCATCATATAGATTTGATATCGTAAATATTTATATTCTTTTCTATAAACTTGGTCAAACTTTATGAAGTTTGACTTCAATCAACTCTAATATGCAGAGTAAATAAAAACGGAGAGAGTACTACTCTCTCCGTCTCGAAATAAGTGTCTCAACTTTGTACTATAAGTTTAAACAAAGGAAGTACTAGCCCCGCAAAAAAAAAACAAAGGAAGTACTAGGTAGCTAGCGCACTGACCTGAATATATACCTCCTGCCAAAAAAGAAAACCACATATTTCCAAGCCAGGCAGGTTCACCTGGCAGAGATCCACTATTCTCCAACTCACCGTTTTTCAATTGCACTGGCGGCAGGAGGTTGTCATGAAGCATGATGGCTTGTCCCGATTATCTAATCTGTGTGGTTTCTGGAATGTGCATGTAGACTCGTAAAATTCCGCTAGAAAACCATCTGATTGGGGTGCTCTGTTATGTTACATTTAGAATCATGTTTCCCTCACTTATTCCCGTCATTGAAACCCAAACAATTCCATGTGTTTGGAATCCATGTTCATGTATGATTTGCAGTTTCAGGGTTGACTTGTTGGCGGCTTGACTTTGTCTATTGTTACCTACTAGATGATGCTCCAAAAAGAATATCACTACTCGTAAAAAGTGAATGATGATATTGATTTTTCTACGCCACACACGCCTAGCTCTAAGTCGCGGCTATATTTGCGAGCACACGCGCTGTATGAATCCATGGGTGGTGTAACGTAGCATGGTTATCCAAAGGGAGCATGAGAGCTCCCCTTATAAGATGGCGCAAACCGTTGTTCATGGGCGGAGTGAGAATAAACTCTACACAACCTCCACTCTCATTCTCTGAAATTCATGTGTGCCGAATTCAGTTGTGCTAAGACCAAAAGGGCCCATTAATTCCAGCATCACTTCATGGTCTCATGCATGCTCTGATTGGCATAATGTTGTGGCTAAAACTGACGTGAGGTTTGTGCATGGATCTAATTCCACCATCACTTCTTGGTCTCATCGATACTCTGCTCGGCAGAATGTCGTGGCTGAAACTAACGGTTTTGCATGGAGCTACTTGTTGGACATAACTAGGTGTTGCGCTAATCAAGGTGTTATGCATCCACTGTAGCAAGGCGCTTGTTTAAATAGTGACAAAATGAGATATACTTGTGTGTTATACTCTGACATATTACATTCTACTATTTTATTTTATTTTTTGCGGTTGACATTCTATTAATGTTGGAACTACTTTATTACTATTATATATAATAGATAATGAATGGCGCGCGTTGCTGCGCCCGTCTATTTTTCAAGTAGAATGATAGTAATTTCTACAAATATATAGACATGGAAGAACTGAATTCCTATTTCCAGTGAAAAACTTCTGAACCATCAGGTAGGCAAACCAAATATTCATGTAGGCAGACCAAATATTCATCATTTAACGTAACTGTCATCTTTGTCAAGTTAGCCATCTTCTTAGTATTATGTGTATCAAGATCCGAGTCCATTTCTTGGATCCAGGACTACGCTTGTTGTACTGATGTCATGATGTTTGAGATGACTTGTACTGACTTGTAGATCATTGACCCTTGATCTGGTCAATGATCTTGTTTTCCCTCTCCTTGCACCCATTCACTTATGTCTTGTTATCTGAAATATCTGATGTTATTATTGATTAGTCGATGTCACTAATTTTTATACCAATGGACATGTCAATATGCAAGGAGGGGCGGTTAGAAAGATTTAAGTGAAAAGAATCAATGCAGAGATATAATGGCGCGCGTTGCCGGACCCATCTGTTTCCCCAACAGGATGACAGGATCTTACGCAAATATACGGAGATACGAAGTATTGAAGTTGCTAAATGTTTGCTTTCTCAAATGAGTGTTGAAGACCCTACAAAAAAAACAGAAGTGTTTTAGGACAACAACGTGGGAAATGCAGGTTATCAAACCTATTGACATTCTTCTTCCTACGATGACATCATCAGCACCAAGATATTTAATCTAACCCAGACCTAGAAAAATTCAATTACACAAAAAAGTAAATAATAAGAAGAGAATGAAAGTAGTAATTTGAAGTACAAACAAATGATCATGGTCATGCATCATCCTAAGACAATGGTAGTCTTACTGATTTCAAGTTGCAATTGTATTGTACCTATCCCATATGATGTTGTTGGGCGAACTCCCTGCACTTTGGCGAACTAAATAATAGACTGAAAGATGATACAAGTCTCACCATTGTGGACAATAACATCACCTAATTTAACAAAGAATGGATGTCATGGCATGAGATGACATAACACCTACACTTGGAGCTAGCTTGACGATACAGAAGTACCAATTATTTATGTTTCATATTCTCAAAGCTAGTCATCTGACATGTTTTTTCAGAAATCTAACAAACCATGCTGAACTCCTCAACAGTTGGTTAATCAGGATAAAAATATAGAATCATTTATACGATGTTAAGTACGGAATGGACCACATCTACCAGAGCTTTCCTACCAAAAACAAATACATAGAATGCAACCAAATACTCCATGTTTTAGTAATAAAATTATTACCATGTAGAAAACTGAACAGACCCAAAATGGTGATTATGCATATCATTGTTCGCAGCAGAGGTAGATGCCTAGGTGGCAATGAGTGGATCCTAGTTATGGAGGACGTCGCCGGGGGATGGCCTTGAGCTGGCGAAACATCAGTCGGTACTGTCTTAACCCACCACTACTTGCACTCCTCCCGCCTCTTCCTCGACTCCACTACGGACAATTTTGTCACTGCATTTGGTAAAGTAACCTGGTATGCAAGTGGACAAAATCATTTGAAAACACAAACTCACTGATTTGGAGGATGAAAAGGGGATTCTCTGAAGTAAATAGTTTGTCCCTTCTGAACTTGTCTATTCTTAATGGAAGTAATGATCTTTTGTTTTGATTTCGTACCACTTCGTAACATTGATCTTGCACCAGCAGCAGTAGGAACCCTTTTCCAAAACCAATCTGAAGTTTAGAACCAAAACCTGATTAGAAATAAACATATAATATTTTATTATCGGATTTGGTGTTGATCTCTGCTGCCTTACATGATCCTAGTTGAGGTCTTATCTCTCACTGTATCAATGCTTCCTCATGCATCTCCACTCTCCAGGGATGCCTCCTGCATCTTAGTCCTCCATATTATTGCCCCTATTGACAACACAATAATTAATGATACAATGGTGTGAATGATACATATATAAAAATTGTGTTCGTGCTAAACTGAGGGATGCCTGAGAGCACAGAACTTCCTTGTATCTTCCAATTTGTCTCGGGGCAACTTCAAATTTGATAAGCGATTGCAGCAGAGAGGCGTTGAGGAATGTCTCACACTTGGGCAGCAGAACTTGTCCGGAGCAACGGCGGCCTGGATGCAAGGAATTACCTGGCAGCTTGATGCTGGCGACCAATGCCGTTGTGGCGCACGCAACTGCTAAGCAAAAACAATTCCAGTGCCATGCTCCAAAATGAAATCAATCGAGCACAGCTAGTATGAACGTCACCTGTACACACAATTTTTGGCATAAGAGGATAATCTACTTGCTTCGCACAAAAATGAATCATACAAGAAACAAAAAGAAATAGAAGGAACCCTACCAGAGCATGATGCCCAATCGGCACCGGAAGCTAGAGAGGATGAGCGAACAGTGTGGGAGGAAGAATATATAGACGTACCACTCTCGGCACCGGAAGGATTGGCACATCAATCGCCATGAATGCGTGCATAGAAACTGAAGTATGATTACGAGCAGTTTCCAGTAGATGAGGCGTCGGCCGGCCATCATCACCCACGTCCCCCCTTTCCACTTCGCAGGCGGATCGACCGCGGCGGCTGGATCGGTCGGCCCCTTGTTCATCCGCATCCTGCGAGTCCGCTGGATTCCCTCATCGACTGGACCAGCTCCCCTCGCGCGCATCGGCTGAACCCGTGTGGCGCTGGATCCACTCGCGCGCCTCCTCGCTCGCCTCCTCACTCGCCTCGGCTGGATTTGCTAGCGCTCGATCTCCTAGCGCGATTGGTCTCCCTCGAGCGCCTCCTCTGTTCGAGTCCCGCGCGTCCTACCGGCCGCTTATGTTTTTACGTACAAGGGACAGCTGCAGCGATTCAGAGACAGATCGGAGTGGAAATGGGCTGCCTCAAGCGGCCTAATTAACCAGAGGCCTTGGTTTTTTCTTCCAGAGTACCGGCCCCTAAGGACAGTTGGGCCAAGACGCTACATCAAGTAGATCTGACGGCCAGGAATGATGAAATCAGCAAAACGAACGGCCACAAAGCCTAATGGCGTGAGAGAGCTCGCTTTAGGCTCGGTTATACTGTCCTTAAATAAATACACGTCAGAGCTATTATGTTGCTACTCACAAAATATTACTCCCTCATTTCCGGTTTATGGGGTTTAAATCTGAAATCTCATCAACCAAGATAGATGGTCAGTGGAGGAATGTATCTCATAGTTTACAAAATTGCTCAAACTTTAATCTGCGTTAATTATAGTGTATGAATGGATGACCACTAAATGAGTAGGAATGTTACATACAATGGTTGGTTTCTTTTAATCCTCTCATGCATCAATTTTGATGCACCTTGAAATGTGAACATGTGGTGGAAAGAAGTGAAAATGAGACTTGTAATATGGAAAAACCGGAAAGGAGGGAGTATTATGTTAATAGCGTCGAACAGTCTCTGCCTTAGTACCTGAACTGAATCTGACGAAACATTAACTTTTGTGTTTTTTTGTCCGAACAAAGCATGTAATATACTGTTGGAAAGCTGTGCACAAGGTGATCACTTCTCATGTTGATCGGTTTTGCAGAATCCTCACGGGTTAAGAGCAGTTTTAGAAATGTGCTTTTCGTATTAAAAAACAAGAACTGTATTTTTTACCTCATTTTCTAATGGTTTATCGGAATGGCACAAACGACATGTCTATGGAAAGCTACTTCAAATCCACTCCTTTTTCATGTAGAATTTGTTTCCAACATTCCATATGGTTTAAGTTCAAATAATATTACCGTTGAAAAGACATGGAAATGTGAACCTTATTTATAAATATGTATTCTACATTATCTATAGCCAACCTTATAGTTAGCAAGTATAATAGTTTGATATAAACATGTACCATTTTATTGATACATGGCCCACTCCACTCTCTCACATAGTCCCTAGGAGCACATGCTGCAGCCGGCTGTTGATATGTAGCCCGCTTCTCTTCTCTCTCCTCCAAGTAAGCAAAAATATAATATTTAATGTCTTACAGCCCGCCTATGTCACCTTATTATACTTGCTCCAATGGTATCTTCAACGTGGATCACTCGGCGGGGCGGAACAGACAAAACAAATATGCTGCTCGACAATGCACAAAAATCTAAGCACAGATTTTGTTATTTTGTGTAGGGAACTCTTCAGGTATCTTTTGGCCACAAAAATTTGCAAGAGCCTACAACATTTGGTCATAACCGAAACTACAAAGTTTCAGAATTTAAAATATATTTTTATGCTATTTGTTTTAATTGTGCTGTTCATCATGGGGGTACCTGAGTGGAGAACAACCCCATTCATTACATATTTGTGTGTGTGTTTTTTTTGCGTAAAATACACAATTGTCATGCTATTGACACTGTTATGTGTGAAATGTTGTCTTTTTGTTAGGGAATATTTTCATTGGATAGTGGGGCGCTGTAGTGATTGGTGGAGAACCTCAAATGTTTGGAACCTTTGGCCACGTGTGCTTTCAGCATCATTGAGGTCGTTGCCAGCTACTGTATCTTCCAAAAGATCATCATATTGTCGTCAGAAGAAAGACAAAGTCCACTACTACCGTATACTCTCCGAGTACATGGCTCATGGCATGCATAACCCGTCAGCCTAGCGGTTGGCCATCCCGCTGGATTTGTCTTTAAGCTGGAGAGATTCCGTGGCACATGATTTCTGTACTTCTTCCCTTGCATATATTTCTGAATACATTTGAAACAGTAAGTCACAGGAAGATCAAGAATCAATACTCAACTATGAAGAATTTTTTTCCTTTCAAAAAGCTCAACCATGAAGATGGTAAAGCCATTGTCATTTGTCCAAGTGATTGATTGAGCCCACTTACTCCCTTCGTCCGCGAATAAGTGAACATCTTAGCTTTTGCTTTAAGTTAAAGTTTTAAAATTTTGACCAACTTTATAGAAAATAGTAGTAACATATATGACATCAAATTGATTTATCAAAGTACATTTCAAAACGAATCTAGTGATACTAATTTGGTGTCATAAATGCTTTTACTTTTTCCTAAAAAGGTGGTCAAAGTTTTAAAACTTTGACTTAAGACAAAAGCTAGATGTACACTTATTCGTGGACGGAGGGAGTAGGGAGCAAAGCTTATTGCCTGCGGCTAGCTGTAGGCTTTAAGCACAAGAGAATATGTTGTTGTTCCTATTTGCTAAGCGAATGGTGAGTACGCCAGTGCTCGTCCATCTCATGATGTTGATGTTGTCGTTGAGTGGATTTCCCGACATTTTGGCAGTCTTTTCATGGTGAAAAGAGGCACTCGCCATGTGTTTTTTTTTCTGGTTTTCTAGAAGGAGATCTACCATGACAATTCTTGATAGTAACAAAATTACAATGTTGACTTATTAACACCTTTACTTAATGAGAAGTGAGTAAGGTTTTTTTTGTCACGATTTCCAGTAATTTAACAGAAATCTTGTTGAACCATGAGAAACTATACCGGAAATATCATTGAACCTCGAGAAACTTTGGTATAGTTCAAAAAGATTCGGATAAATTTGAATCTAATTGTGTTCAGATAGTATAAAATAATACTTGCATGACTAAGTTAGAACAGCCCAGCTCTTGCCCTGGTGGAAGGGCTCATCGCGCTTAGAGAAAAAGAATTAGTTAGCAGTTTGGAGGGTTTAAACTCACACCCTTGGGGTATTAGGGCATCTCCAAGGCGGACCTGTAAACCTCCCGCAACCGTTCGCACCGAGCTGTCCCGACATGTATCGATACCTGGAGCGGTCCGGACGCGATTTCTCCCGCAAACTAGAGACAAACTTGGGAGTGGTTTGCGGGAGTAAGGACCGATCCCAAGCCCGTTTACTGACCGCCTTGGCCACCAAATTGTTGGGAATCGTAGCATAATTTAAAATTTTCCTACGCTCACCAAGATGCATCTATGGAGTCTACTAGCAACGAGGGGAAGGGAGTGCATCTACATACCCTTGTAGATCGCAAGCGGAAGCGTTCCAATGAACGTGGATGACGGAGTCGTACTCGTCGTGATCCAAATCACCGATGACCGAGTGCCGAACGGACGGCACCTCCGTGTTCAACACACGTACGGTGCAGCGACGTCTCCTCCTTCTTGATCCAGCAAGGGGGAAGGAGAGGTTGATGGAGATCCAGCAGCACGACGGTGTGGTGGTGGATTTAGCGGGTCTCAGGCAGGGCTACGCCGAGCTTCTGCGAGACGGAGAGGTGTAACAGGGGAGGAGGGAGGCGCCCAAGGCTGTTGTGTTCTGCCCTCCCTCCCCCCCTTTTATATAGGCCCCCGGGGGGGCGCCGGCCCCAAGAGATGGGATCTCAAGGGGGGGCGGCGGCCACAAGGGGGGGAAGGGGTTGCCTTGCCCCCCAAGGCAAGGGGGAACTCCCCCCCCCCCCTAGGGTTCCCAACCCTAGGCGCATGGGGGGAGGCCCAAGGGGGGCGCCCCAGCCCACTAAGGGCTGGTTCCCTTCCACTTTCAGCCCACGGGGCCCTCCGGGATAGGTGGCCCCACCCGGTGGACCCCCGGGACCCTTCCGGTGGTCCCGGTACAATACCGGTAACCCCCGAAACTTTCCCGGTGGCCGAAACTGAACTTCCTATATATAATTCTTCACCTCCGGACCATTCCGGAACCTCTCGTGACGTCCGGGATCTCATCCGGGACTTCGAACAACTTTCGGGTTTCCGCATACATATATCTCTACAACCCTAGCGTCACCGGACCTTAAGTGTGTAGACCCTACGGGTTCGGGAGACATGCAGACATGACCGAGACATCGCTTCTTCATAGTTCGAAGGTTCACCGTTGTCTAACAACATGATTTCCAGGACAGGGTTGCCGTACCACTCTGGTGCGGAACGTGTCCTTGTGGACCTACGAAGTTCAGTAACTTGATCTGAAGCTTCATGATCATCATCATTAACTTCCTCCCCAGTCGGTGTAGGCACCACAGGAACATTTTCCCGCGCTGCGCTACTTTCCGGTTCGGAAGGGGTGACTATCACCTCATCAAGTTCCACTTTCCTCCCACTCAATTCTTTCGAGAGAAACTCCTTCTCCAGAAAGGACCCGTTCTTGGCAACGAAGATCTTGCCTTCGGATCTGAGGTAGAAGGTATACCCAATAGTTTCCTTAGGGTATCCTATGAAGACGCATTTTTTCGACTTGGGTTCGAGCTTTTCAGGTTGAAGTTTCTTGACATAAGCATCGCATCCCCAAACTTTTAGAAACGACAGCTTAGGTTTCTTCCCAAACCATAATTCATACGGTGTCGTCTCAACGGATTTCGACGGAGCCCTATTTAAAGTGAATGCGGCAGTCTCTAAAGCATAACCCCAAAATGAGAGCGGTAGATCGGTAAGAGACATCATAGATCGCACCATATCCAATAGAGTGCGATTACGACGTTCGGACACACCATTTCTCTGAGGTGTTCCAGGCGGCGTGAGTTGTGAAACTATTCCACATTTCTTTAAGTGTGTGCCAAATTCGTGACTTAAATATTCTCCACCACGATCTGATCGTAAGAATTTTATTTTCCTGTCACGTTGATTCTCAACTTCACTCTGAAATTCCTTGAACTTTTCAAAGGTTTCAGACTTGTGTTTCATTAGGTAGACATACCCATATCTACTTAAATCATCAGTGAGAGTGAGAACATAACGATATCCTCCGCGAGCCTCAACACTCATTGGACCGCACACATCGGTATGTATGATTTCCAATAAGTTGGTTGCTCGCTCCATTGTTCCGGAGAACGGAGTCTTGGTCATCTTACCCATGAGGCATGGTTCGCACGTGTCAAATGATTCGTAATCAAGAGACTCCAAAAGTCCATCTGCATGGAGCTTCTTCATGCGCTTGACACCAATGTGACCAAGGCAGCAGTGCCACAAGTATGTGGGACTATTGTTATCAACTTTACATCTTTTGGTATTCACACTATGAACATGTGTAACATCACGTTCGAGATTCATCAAAAATAAACCATTGACCAGCGGGGCATGACCATAAAACATATCTCTCAAATAAATAGAACAACCATTATTCTCAGATTTAAATGAGTAGCCATCTCGAATTAAACGAGATCCAGATACAATGTTCATGCTCAAAGCTGGCACTAAATAACAATTATTGAGGTTTAAAACTAATCCCGTGGGTAGATGCAGAGGTAGCGTGCCAACGGCGATCACATCGACCTTGGAACCATTCCCGACGCGCATCGTCACCTCGTCCTTTGCCAGTCTCCGAATATTCCGTAGTTCCTGCTTTGAGTTACAAATATGAGCAACCGCACCGGTATCAAATACCCAGGAGCTACTACGAGTACTGGTAAGGTACACATCAATTACTTGTATATCACATATACCTTGAGTGTTGCCGGCCTTCTTCTTGTCCGCTAAATATTTGGGGCAGTTCCGCTTCCAGTGACCACTTCCCTTGCAATAAAAGCACTCAGTTTCAGGCTTGGGTCCATTCTTCGACTCCTTCCCGGCAACTGGCTTACCGGGCGCGGCAACTCCCTTGCCGTCCTTCTTGAAGTTCTTCTTACCCTTGCCCTTCTTGAACTTAGTGGTTTTATTCACCATCAACACTTGATGTTCTTTTCTGATCTCTACCTCAGCTGATTTCAGCATTGAATATACCTCGGGAATGGTCTTTTCCATCCCCTGCATATTAAAGTTCATCACAAAGGTCTTGTAGCTTGGTGGAAGCGACTGGAGGATTCTGTCAATGACCGCGTCATCCGGGAGATTAACTCCCAGCTGAGTCAAGCGGTTGTGCAACCCAGACATTCTGAGTATGTGCTCACTAACAGAACTGTTCTCCTCCATTTTACAGCTGAAGAACTTGTCGGAGACATCATATCTCTCGACCCGGGCATGAGCTTGGAAAACCATTTTCAGCTCCTCGAACATCTCATATGCTCCATGTTTCTCAAAACGCTTTTGGAGACCCGGTTCTAAGCTGTAAAGCATGCCACACTGAACGAGGGAGTAATCATCAGCACGTGTTTGCCAAGCGTTCATAACGTCTTGGTTCTCAGGGATTGGTGCTTCACCTAGCGGTGCTTCTAAGACATAATCTTTCTTGGCTACTATGAGGATGAGCCTCAGGTTCCGGACCCAGTCCGTATAATTGCTGCCATCATCTTTCAGCTTGGTTTTCTCTAGAAACGCGTTGAAATTGAGGACAACGTTGGCCATTTGATCTACAAGACATAGTGTAAAGATTTTAGACTAAGTTCATGATAATTAAGTTCATATAATCAAATTATTTAATGAACTCCCACTCAGATAGACATCCCTCTAGTCATCTAAGTGAAACATGATCCGAGTTCAACTAGGCCGTGTCCGATCATCACGTGAGACGGACTAGTCAAAATCGGTGAACATCTCCATGTTGATCGTATATTCTATACGACTCATGCTCGACCTTTCGGTCCTCCGTGTTCCGAGGCCATGTCTGTACATGCTAGGCTCGTCAAGTCAACCTAAGTGTATTGCGTGTGTTCCGAGGCCATGTCTGTACATGCTAGGCTCGTCAACACCCGTTGTATTCGAACGTTAGAATCTATCACACCCGATCATCACGTGGTGCTTCGAAACAACGAACCTTCGCAACGGTGCACAGTCAGGGTGAACACTTTCTTGAAATTATTATAAGGGATCATCCTACTTGCTACCGTCGTTCTAAGCAAATAAGATGCAAAAACATGATAAACATCACATGCAATCAAATAGTGACATGATATGGCCAATATCATCATGCTCCTATGATCTCCATCTTCGGGGCACCATGATCATCTTTGTCACCGGCATGACACCATGATCTCCATCATCATGATCTCCATCATTGTGTCTTCATGAAGTCGTCACGCCAACGATTACTTCTACTTTTATGGCTAACGCGTTTAGCAACAAAGTAAAGTAAATTACATGGCGTTATTCAATGACACGCAGGTCATGCAAAATAATAAAGACAACTCCTATGGCTCCTGCCGGTTGTCATACTCATCGACATGCAAGTCGTGATTCCTATTACAAGAATATGATCAATCTCATACATCACATATATTATTCATCACATCTTCTGGCCATATCACATCACATAGCACTTGCTGCAAAAACAAGTTAGACGTCCTCTAATTGTTGTTGCAAGTTTTTACGTGGTTTGTAGGTTTCTAGCAAGAATGATTTCTTACCTACGTATGACCACAACGTGATTTGCCAATTTCTATTTACCCTTCATAAGGACCCTTTTCATCGAATCTGTTCCGACTAAAGTAGGAGAGACAGACACCCGCTAGCCACCTTATGCAACTAGTGCATGTCAGTCGGTGGAACCTGTCTCACGTAAGCGTACGTGTAAGGTCGGTCCGGGCCGCTTCATCCTACAATGCCGCCGAAACAAGAAACGACTAGTAGCGGCAAGAAGAATTGGCAAACTCAACGCCCACAACTGCTTTGTGTTCTACTCGTGCATAGTAACTACGCATAGGCCTGGCTCATGATGCCACTGTTGGGAATCGTAGCATAATTTAAAATTTTCCTACGCTCACCAAGATGCATCTATGGAGTCTACTAGCAACGACGGGAAGGGAGTGCATCTACATACCCTTGTAGATCGCAAGCGGAAGCATTCCAATGAACGTGGATGACGGAGTCGTACTCGTCGTGATCCAAATCAACGATGACCGAGTGCCGAACGGACGGCACCTCCGCGTTAAACACACGTACGGTGCAGCGACGTCTCCTCCTTCTTGATCCAGCAAGGGGGAAGGAGAGGTTGATGGAGATCCAGCAGCACGACGGCGTGGTGGTGGATGTAGCGGGTCTCAGGCAGGGCTACGCCGAGCTTTTGCGAGACGGAGAGGTGTAACAGGGGAGGAGGGAGGCGCCCAAGGCTGTTGTGTTCTGCCCTCCCTCCCCCCCTTTTATATAGGCCCCCTCGGGGGGGCGCCGGCCCCAAGAGATGGGATCTCAAGGGGGGGCGGCGGCCACAAGGGGGGGAAGGGGTTGCCTTGCCCCCCAAGGCAAGGGGGAACTCCCCCCCTAGGGTTCCCAACCCTAGGCGCATGGGGGGAGGCCCAAGGGGGGCGCCCCAGCCCACTAAGGGCTGGTTCCCTTCCACTTTCAGCCCACGGGGCCCTCCGGGATAGGTGGCCCCACCCGGTGGACCCCCGGGACCCTTCCGGTGGTCCCGGTACAATACCGGTAACCCCCGAAACTTTCCCGGTGGCCGAAACTGAACTTCCTATATATAATTCTTCACCTCCGGACCATTCCGGAACCTCTCGTGACGTCCGGGATCTCATCCGGGACTCCGAACAACTTTCGGGTTTCCACATACATATATCTCTACAACCCTAGCGTCACCGGACCTTAAGTGTGTAGACCCTACGGGTTCGGGAGACATGCAGACATGACCGAGACGCCTCTCCGGCCAATAACCAACAGCGGGATCTGGATACCCATGTTGGCTCCCACATGCTCCACGATGATCTCATCGGATGAACCACGATGTCGAGGATTCAATCAATCCGTATGCAATTCCCTTTGTCAATCGGTATGTTACTTGCCCGAGATTCGATCGTCGGTATCCCAATACCTTGTTCAATCTCGTTACCGGCAAGTCTCTTTACTCGTACCGCAATGCATGATCCCGTGACTAATGCCTTAGTCACATTGAGCTCATTATGATGATGCATTACCGAGTGGGCCCAGAGATACCTCTCCGTCACACGGAGTGACAAATCCGAGTCTCGATCCGTGCCAACCCAACAGACACTTTCGGAGATACCCGTAATGCACCTTTATAGTCACCCAGTTACGTTGTGACGTTTGGCACACCCAAAGCACTCTTACGGAATCCGGGAGTTGCACGATCTCATGGTCTAAGGAAAAGATACTTGACATTGGAAAAGCTCTAGCAAACGAAACTACACGATCTTTTATGCTATGCTTAGGATTGGGTCTTGTCCATCACATCATTCTCCTAATGATGTGATCCCGTTATCAATGACATCCAATGTCCATAGTCAGGAAACCATGACTATCTGTTGATCAACGAGCAAGTCAACTAGAGGCTTACTAGGGACACGTTGTGGTCTATGTATTCACACATGTATTACGATTTCCGGACAATACAATTATAGCATGAATAATAGACGATTATCATGAACAAAGAAATATAATAATAACCTTTTATTATTGCCTCTAGGGCATATTTCCAACACAAATACACCTCCCCCTCCCGCGCGCGCTCCCGCCCGGCGCTAGCTGTCCGCATTCATGCCGCCGTAGAGAGCGCTGCTCAACATTGAAGGCGGCTCAGGGTGGATGCAACTTCTCACTCCCTCCACCATTGAAATGGCGTGCCGGCCAAGGGCGCCACTCGCGGCGCGTTGATGACCCACAAGTATAGGGGATCTATCGTGGTCCTTTCGATAAGTAAGAGTGTCGAACCCAACGAGGAGCAGAAGGAAATGATAAGCAGTTTTCAGTAAGGTATTCTCTGCAAGCACTGAAATTATCGGTAATAGATAGTTTTGTGATAAGGTAATTTGTAACGGGTAACAAGTAATGAAAGTAAACAAGGAGCAGCAAGGTGGCCCAATCCTTTTTGTAGCAAAGGACAAGCCTGGACAAACTCTTATCTAAAGGAAAATGCTCCCGAGGACACATGGGAATTATCGTCAAGCTAGTTTTCATCATGCTCATATGATTCGCGTTCGTTACTTTGATAATTTGGTATGTGGGTGGACCGGTGCTTGGGTGCTGTCATTTCTTGGACAAGCATCCCACTTATGATTAACCCCTATTGCAAGCATCCACAACTACAAAAGAAGTATTAAGGTAAACCTAACCATAGCATGAAACATATGGATCCAAATCAGCCCCTTATGAAGCAACTCATAAACTAGGGTTTAAGCTTCTATCACTCTAGCAACCCATCATCTACTTATTACTTCCCAATGCCTTCCTCTAGGCCTAAACAATGGTGAAGTGTCATATAGTCGACGTTCACATAACACCACTAGAGGAAAGACAACATACATCTCATCAAAATATCGAACGAATACCAAATTCACATGACTACTTATAGCAAGACTTCTCCCATGTCCTCAGGAACAAACGTAACTACTCACAAATCATATTCATGTTCATAATCAGAGGGGTATTAATATGCATAATGGATCTGAACATATGATCTTCCACCAAATAAACCAACTAGCATCAACTACAAGGAGTAATCAACACTACTAGCAACCCACAGGTACCAATCTGATACTTTGGGACAAAGATTGGATACAAGAGATGAACTAGGGTTTGAGAGGAGATGGTGCTGGTGAAGATGTTGATGGAGATTGACCCCCTCCCGATGAGAGGATCGTTGGTGATGACGATGGCGATAATTTCCCCCTCCCGGAGGGAAGTTTCCCCAACAGAACAGCTCTACCGGAGCCCTAGATTGTTCCGCCAAGGTTCCGCCTCGTGGCGGCGGAGTTTCTTCTCGAAAGCTTGCTTATGATTTTTTCTCGGACGAAAGACTTCATATAGCAGAAGATGGGCACCGGAGGCCTGCCGGGGGCCCACGAGGTAGGGGGCGCGCCCCCCACCCTCGTGGCCAGGGTGTGGGCCCCCTCTGGTACTTTCTTCGCTTAGTTTTTTTATTAATTCCAAAAATGACTTCCGTGAAGTTTCAGGACTTTTGGAGGTGTGCAGAATATGTCTCTAATATTTGCTCCTTCTCCAGCCCAGAATTCCAGCTGCCGGCATTCTCCCTCTTCATGTAAACCTTGTAAAATAAGAGAGAATATGCATAAGTATTGTGACATAACGTGTAATAACAGCCCATAATGCGATAAATATCGATATAAAAGCGTGATGCAAAATAGACGTATCACGCGTCTCCGGTGTCCGCGCCTGTTCAATGCCGGAGACGTGTGACTGGACGGGGTAGGACGGATATCTACGGCGCCCGTTCAATACCGATGTATGGTCGTCTGCCGCCATTAAGCAGGCTCGCCGGCCGAGAAACTCACTCCGGTGTCGCGCATTGACGCACCCGGATGCATGGCCTCACCGGAATCCACTATATAAAGGCGGCCACACCCGGCTAACACCAGGCCACAACACCAGCCCCTCCACATCCTCCTCCCTTGCATTGCATCCGCCATGACCGCCAACGGGAAAGCCCTGTGGGACAGTCTGTCACCGGAAATGAAGCACGCGGTGGCCGCCCTTGCCGCCACCTGGCATAGCCGCTGTGCCAAGCAGTGGCCAGCTCGTTCGAGGTCTCCGACGACGAGGACAGCACCACGATGGAGACGGGCTCCGACGACTCCGCAGCTGCTCCCGCGCCTGCTGTGCACGACGGCTTCACCATGGAGCAGGCGCAGTTTAACACCATCATGGTGGAGGTGCAGCCTGCGCCGGCGCCTTTGTCGGTGTTCCCGCAGGCGCAGGAAGAACAATGGTACAACCTGGTCCTCCTGGAGTAGCACCGGCTGGCGGAGGGGCAGATCTACGGCGAGCGCGCGAGAGAGGACGCCATAGCGTCCATGGTCGCGGGCGAGGAACCCAAATTTCATCGCGGAGCAGCATGCCATCTACGATGCCGTCCGCGCTCAGGCCGCCGCTCGGCAGGAAGCGGCAGCCGTGGAGGTGCAGCTACATGCGATCGCGAAGGAGAACATAGCCAGTTGCGCCTCCTACGTGCCGCCGACGAACCATCAACCAGCCTGGGGAGACATAGCCAACGCGCCACCATTTCCCTCGTGGACCTCATGTCCACCGGCGACGGACAAGACGCGGACTCCTCCGAGGAGGAGTAGGCCACGGGAGGAGGCGAGGCCTGGTATCCCATGTGGACCGGTCCGTCTCCCATGTTCTACTCTTCATTGTCGGAGGCCGCACCATCACTTCATCGGTCTTACCGCCGGTGCTCATGGAGATGGCGGAAGCCGGAAGGAGGACGACACGGGCTTGGACGCCGGGCACCACCGCTGTAGGATAAGTTTAGGGACGGGTCTCTTTTTTGTTCTAAATCTTCAAAATGTAGTTAAATTCGCCGTGTTTGTATGAAATCCGTCATGTTTGTATGAAATCCGCCCGTGTTTGCATGAATTTTATTCGGTTTGTTGAAAAATAGTTTGAAATGTATGCAACTAGCGTTGGCTATTTGCATTTATGCAACACAAGCGGTTTTATCATCATAGATATTTGTGTGGGTATTATCATCATAGATATTAGTTTGATGCTATATATTTTTGAATTCAAAATTTATTTGAAAATTTTGAACGAAAAAATACAGATTTTTTGGAAACCGGGTTTTCCGGTTCATCCCAAAAAACCCGGAAACGGAATTAAAAAACCTTGCCCAACATAACCGTCAACCTAGCGGCCGGCCATCCCTCTGGATTTAACTTTCAATTGGAGAGACTCCGTGGCCCATGATTTATGGACTTCATCCGTTGCATATATTGTTGAATACTTTTGGAACCTTAACAGCAAGTCACCAACAAGATCAAGAAGAATCAATACTCAACTATGAAGATGGCCCAAACATTTCTATTTGTCAAAAGAATTGATTGAGCCCACATAGGCAACAAAGCTTATTGCCAGTGGCTAGCTAGGCTTTAAGGACAAGAGAATATGCTTCTGTTCCTATTTGCTTAACAAGCGGTGAGTATGTCGGTGCTCATCCATCTCATGGTGCTGCTGCTGTCTTTGAGTGTATTTCACGATATTTCGACAGTCCTTTCATGGTGAAAAGCGGCACTCGATAACTGGTGGCCGGTGGGGAGCAAAAGGTCGACCATGACAATTATTCATAACAAAATTACTGTGCTGAGTCAAAACACCCTTGATGAGCAGTGAGTAAGGTTTTAATTGCGGTCAGAATTCCAGTAAGATACCGGAAATCTCGTTGAACCTTGAGAAGCTTTGGTACTTTTCAAAAATATTTGGATGAATTTGAATCTAAGCGTTCAGATAGTGTCAAATAGTACTTGTATGAATAATTTAGCACAACCCAAACCTTGGCCGGGTGGAAGGCCTCGTCGTGCTTAGAAAAACAAATCCTAGTAGCTTGGAGGGTTTAAACTCGCACCCTTAGGGTATTAAAGGGAGTGTGCTCACAACTAGAGCAACAAGTAGTTCATGTATACGACGGAGTTTTTAAGAGGGTGAGATTTATCCATATTAAATCTTTGAAGAACCCTTTCTATATATGCATACTAGTGAACTAAACCTCTTTCCGGAAGGTGGTCAAGTTGTGCCCCAAGAACAGCTTGTTTTTACCCCCCCCCCCCCCCCCCCCCCCCCACACACAAGTCTATCATCCAAAGCTCTAACGTAAGGTAAGAACTAGATTATTCTATCCCACTATCATTGCTGATCATATTTATATATCAACATAAATTGAGATAATATAGGATTGTTTACGAGATCTCTTAATAAATGCGCAAGGACAATCATCATGATTTGTGTAACATCTTTTCACGAGAAATTAATTCACTTAGCTGGTTGTACCACATTATACAAGACTATTTTAACCCATGTAGCAACCTCTGCAATTTGACGTTGTGCATTATGGTTTGTTTTGGGATCCCGAATATTTAATTCTTCAGGAACACATATATAAATGGCCCTGAAAAAACACATATAAATGTCCAAACCATGCGACCCATACAAATACGTGTGGTCACTACATCCATTAATAGCATTTGGAGATTTAAGGTTCCCTCAACAAATTTTTGAAGATTGAAGGTAGCTGCCATAGATATTACATACCCAAACGTGATTGCACTCATTACCGGGGCGAACCTCTGTTTCTTCTACACAAAGATATGATAACATGCCTTATTGGTTGCACATAGATTTGACACATGGTGGGAAGTGACTGGTTGGATGAAGAACAACTTGCAACAGCTAAGCACACCGACACATACATGGATAAAAAAGTAAGACTGAACGAGTAGCTGGACGTTGACACCCCTAGCCAGGATATATAGAGAAGAGTAACCGTCTGCATTGCTCAATTGACTAACGAGTCATCCCCTGGTTCATCTGGGGCGCGACAGTCTTCCCCATCCTCTCCATGTTGGCATGCCATCCCGCCTGCATGTCAAAGCCGCGACCCTTGAGCTCGCGATACTCCTGGCAGAGGGCACAATACCCGCAGAAGGTGTGCAGCAGTCGGCGCATGGCTTCTCCTCCAGCCCGTGCTCCGCCCGCAGCCTGGCACGATCGCAGCAGTGGTAGAGGATGGAGCCTATCGCCGACGTCCCCAAGCCCTGCAGCACATGCATCGTCCCACTCGCACAGCATGCTGAGGAGAGCAATAGTAGAATTCATTCATTCATTGATACGGACACCCGATCAAGTTATCGTTCAACAATTAGTGAAAACACAAGTATATAGTTGTATTTTTCTTGTGGGGGGCATAGACAAACTCACATATGGCCCCCTTGTCGACGATCTCGGCGATCCTTCCGAAGGTGATGCACGGGCAGAAGAGTGTCAGGCAGCCTGTAGGTTGCACATGATGCACGAGCTGTTAAAAGAAGCCCACTTATCTTAGATTTTATATAATTTTATTAGCTTTCTTTTCTTGTTTCTATCATCGGGCATGGTTTTTCTACTGTGCAAGGGATATCCCATGCATCGGCCTACAGTCCAGCGCTGCTGTGAGATTTATGCTTTTGTTTTGTTTTAGCCAATATTTTGTCTTGTTTCGGAGTGCTACATAATGTTTTGCTTGCAAAAAAAAAATCTTTTCCTAAGGCGTACCTTAAGATTTCGTGTGTACCTATAAATAAGAGTGCACTTGTTTTAGATTATATTACTAGTGCACAACGGTACCTCGCTAAAACATTTTGATAGAAACTACGAAACGTCCAAACCTGAAAAAATACAGCACGAATCTCAAATCACGCGGTGGACGATGGATCCCTGCATGAAATATTCGGTGCATGGTAGAATTGCTTGCATGAGTGTATCTTCTTTGTCCATGATAGTGATCTAAACGCTCTTTATATCTCTCTATGAAGGGAGTACTTATTATGTTGTACTCCATATTACATATCAGATACCAGCGTTGCTCTGAATTAATGAACCGGAGAGATCAAACTAAGCTTACAGCCGCCGAGGTCGTCGAAGCAGCCGCAGAGGCCGGAGGACCAGGAGACCTTGTTCCGGTGGCCGGCCATGGGAACGTCGGGGCAGACGGTCGCCTTGTCGCCGGCGCTGCGGTCACAGGCCTGGCACTATCACAGCAGAGAAGCTCGCCGGAGACGTGTGCCCAGTGAGCGGCCGTGTGCGCGGTATTTAAGGACGGCCGGAGCCGGGCTACTCCGGGCCGTTTCCCACGCCCGGACACACAGGTCGGCTGTCACGGGCTAACGTCCTAGGCTGCACGCGCTGTCGCCTCCTGACCGGATCGAGTCCGACGGCCGGCCATGGCTTTACCTGGGGTGACCCCACGCACTACGTAGTGCGGAGTCGCCGCCGTCGACGTCTCCTTCTCGCCGGAAAATATTTGGTCAGTGCGCTAGCTTGCTGGTACCTTGCCGGACGTGTGTGACACGGTGACTGGACCCCCCCCCCCCCCCCCCCCCCCCGCCCTTTCACCGGCTAGAGCCCGAATTAGCGCTGATGGACCCAGTCCGAACCCACCGCGCCCGCCGCCCGGGGAAACGAATTTGGCAAAAACAAAATCGTACAGCATGGACCCGCCGAGTCAGCACTGGGCGACACCGAGAACAGTCGTTGTCCTCATCGCCTAGGTTCCCGGGGGAATCAATGCCAAGGCTGCCTGCCAGTCAGCCTTCCATTGATTCACGGGCGGCGCAGTGACGGCGTGTCGCCGCGCGTCCAGCCCCCTCCCGCCACGCGTCCACACTGCTACCATCCGCTCGCCGCCCCTCGGCGCTATAAAAGCCACCCTCCCTCGCCGCTGGACGCAGACTTGCCTCGCCACAGCCTCTCTCTCTCGCCGCCGACGCCCTCTCTCTCCCCCCGTCTCAAGCCCGCAACCGATGGCGTAGAGGATCCCGACGACGGAGCGGCGGCCAACGGCTTTGGCCGCCGCCATCTACACAAGTGGGAGGCGCGCCTCCCCTAAGAGGCCAACTACCCGGCACCGCCCGACATGCACGTGCCGGGCTCGTGGAGGCTCAGCGCCAGCGGCGTCCCCATGCACCTGCCGCCCTCCGACGCCGAACGCCGCGCCGAGATCGCGCGTATTCGGGCGGCGCTATCGGAGGAAGCGCGGCAGCAAGCGAGGTACGCCTCCGATAGCCACGCACTATGGACGGCGTACTTCCAGCGCCGCCACGCCGACCAGCTCGCGTCCACGAACGACGCGCTGCGCTGGTGCCACGGGGGCGCCACAACTCCGACAACCGCCTTCAGTGGTGGGGCATTCCCGGGCGCACGCTTCACGCCGTCCTCGAGCACATCGAGGGCGGCAATGCGCCGGCGCTGGAGTACCCGACGCCATGTTTCTCACACCGGAGCGGCAACTCGTGGCTACCGCAGCGCATGGCGGGGGCGTCGTCCTCTTCCTCCAACACGACGACGCCGCTCGCCGCCGTCAAGGACGAGCCCCAGGAGACGCCGGAGCGCCGGCGCAGCCGCGGCAGCTGCCTCGTCATAAGTGAGGGCTGCCGCCAACCTTCCCCTCCTCCTCGCGGCCATCTTCGCCTGGTCAGGCCAAAGAAGGAGCCGGCGACGCCGCCCGTCGTTGTCAAGCAAGAGCATGTCGACATGGCCGCCGACCTCAAAACCGGCCTCAAATGGGCGTGGGACGACTACGTTCAAGAGAAGATGGAGCGCCAGCGCCGTGCTCTCGGGGAGATAGCCGCTCGGCGCCGCGGCCGCGAGGAGGGCGGCACCATCGTCCTCGAGGACAGCGATGAGGAGGCGGCGCCGGCGCTGACCAACCTCGTCCGCCACGGTGACCCAGGACAGAGCTGCGGCAAGGATGGCGGCGGCGTGCAGGACGACGACGATGACGGTGACAGCGGCGACTACACCGCCTTCTTCAAGCTCCTCTGGTTGCAGTAGGCTCGGGGCGGCGGTGGCGGCGTAGTTCTATTTTTCTAAGTTTTTAGTATAAATATCAATGAAAACCGCCTAAATTTCATTGAAATTCGTGCACGCCGAAATTTGTGTTTGAAAAAACGACGTCACGCCGAAATTTCCGCCAGTTCGCCCCCAAGCGGCGTATTTCGAGTCCGGGGGGAACGACTGCAGATGCTTTAACAGTTCTTAGTTTGACACTAACGGTTAGTGTGTGGGGTCAGTTTAGATGAACACCTTTTCACTATCGGACGGGCGAATACAGTCCATCCAACCAGTTGATCTGATGGTCCAAATTGATAGACACTAGGGGATGAAATAAGTGCTCTCTCCATTTTCAGAATATAAGGTGTATTCTTTTCTTTCCAAAAGTCAAGCTTTTCCATCTTGAGCAAGTTCATGGAGGAAAATATCATGTTTTCCCTATATACTTGGCCAAACATAAATTAGTTTGACTTTTTAAATACTAACTAGCAAAAGGGCTCATCAGTTGCAACGGGTGAAAAAAAAATCATAATCTCCAATGGCCATGATCACATTTGCTGAGATAAACTATCACTCTCAATTTCGTGAAATCATGAACTTTTTTTAAACTCGTCAACATATCTGAAATCGTGAACATTTTTCAAATTCATAAGCACTTTTACAAATTTTCGAACATTTTATACTATTTACAAACTTTTTTAAAAATTGTGAACATTTTTTAACAATTTTTTTGAACCGTGAACATTTCTAGAATGGACGAACATTGTTTTGGAAATTGGTGAGACAATTTTTGAAATACGTGACCATTTTTTGATTTAACGAACATTTTTTGAAATGCATGATCATTTTTTTAATCAGCGAACATTTTAGGAATGAATAAACTATTTTGTAAGTCACAAACAGTTCTTGAATTTTCAGGATATTTTTTCATTCACGAACATTTTTCAGTACGTGAAATTTTTAAAAAATCATGAACATTTTTTTATTTCCCACGCATATGTTTTCAAAATTTTGAACATTTTTCTGAATAAGCAAACATTTTTTGCATGCACACATTTTATGATTTATTGAAAATTTATTTCAAAATTCTCATATTTAAAATTTTGGAACTTTTCTGAAGTCCCATATTATTTTAAAGTAGAAAAAAAGAAAAAAAAGGAAAAATTAAAGACGAAATTTAACAGTCGCCCGGAGATGGGCTGGCCCAAATGGCACAGGGAACACAACGGTGAATATGGCTCATAATTTGAACAGAAACTTGTCAATGTGTTGATCTTGTTTCAAAGCCAACAGCACAAGGAACACAATGGCGAATATGGCTCATAATTTGAACACCCGGTTCAAAAGTTTTTTTAATTTAAAATTTGAATATTTGAAGAAAAAAATGCACAGGCAGAACCAGGAGTCAGTTTCGCAAAAAAAAAAAAAATCCAGTTAAAATACCAACTGACAGTACATGTCAAGCATGCATTGTGCCACATGCCACCATCCAAGGCATATGCTAACGACATAATCAACCAGACAAAACTGTCACCTTATCAGATTTTTTTTAGCAAACTATCTGCACAAGCACAGCATAACAAAAGAATAAATCAAATTGCTCAAAAAAAAAGGAAAAAGAATATCAAATTCCAACTCAAAGAAGGAAGAATAAATCAGATGGTACGCAGGGGTATAAACTGGCCATTAAGCCTGACAGGTTTATCCAAACAAGTTGCTCTTTTAATTACACCATATAACAACATACCCACAGCACAGCGCCGAGTATATAGGTAAAAAACGAAAGGAAAAGGAAAAAAAACCCGAAAAGAAAAGTTCTGAGCAGAACATGTCCTTTCTGCAATGTATACATGATGCATATATTTTTGGCTCTACAGAGATATCTTCAACCGTCTCATTTCTGGCACGGCCGCTGCAAGGGATCCTGCTTCGAAGGGCCGTTCGGAGAAACTTTCCCCAAAACATTCAAAGCCTTCATCCGTTGCAGCTCTTTACCTGCGCGATTTAGTGTTAACGCACGCAGGATGTAAGTTCTTAAAACAAATATACAAGAACTGATTTCGGTAACATGTCGGCCCGATAAATACTTGCCGAATTGGGCCATAATGAAAAGATGGCAAATGCATGACTCACAGATTCAAACAATTAATATCACTCAGGACTTGTAGCGTTGAGATTGCAGAAAACTAAATTAAAACATATATTTATCGATGTTGAAACATATTCAGGCAGAGTGTTCCATTATTCAAATAGAGATACCATGCATCAGATGCTACCCATACCAATAAGGTTACCACAATATCAAGCTACTGAGATTTTGCAGCATAAATATGCAAATTGATAAGACAGTCCAATATGACGGCTGAAATATAAGCTTCAAGAATGATAAGAAAGCAAAATAAGGCAAGTGAAGTATCACCTTCCTCCACTAGGAGGTGTATTGCCCTTTTCTCCAGCTCAATCGCATGCATGCTTCGACCGGCTGCTGAGAGTGACCTAAGCACTGTAATTAGGAGGAAGAAGTCAATACCCTGTGACAGAAATAATTTCATAAATAACTAAGGTTGCTACCCAAATTTCTTACTTCGCATATAACCCTCCTGGGGTGACCGATCACAGTTCTCCAAATATGTCTGTAATCGATCATATCTCTCACTCCAGTACGGGTTTTGGTTGCCTGGTCTATGGATATCACCTTGAACGGTGGCACTAGGAGCGACCGGTGGCTCGTTAGCAGAAGCAATCGGCAGCTCATTTATCTTTGGTACAGTTTCTGCATGTGTTTCTTCAGGAGATTTAGATGGCTCTAGCCCTCCAGATTCAGACATTTCAGATGAGACTAGATCTACAGATTCAGCAATAGTAGGTGCCACTTCTGGTTTATTGACCTGATCATGTTGTACCATTTGCGGTTCCTCCTGCTCTGTTATCCTAGGTTCAGCAACAGGAGGTGCCACTTCTGGCTTATTGACCTGATCATGTTGTACCATTTGCGGTTCCTCCTGCTCTGTTATCCTAGGTTCAGCAACAGGAGGTGCCACTTCTGGCTTATTGACTTGATCTGGTTGTACCATTTGCCGTTTCTCCTGCTCTTCTATGCAAGATTCAGAGATAGGAGGTGCCACTTCTGGCTTATTGATCTGATCATGTTGTACAGTTTGCTGTTCCTCCTGCTCTTTTATTCCGGTTTCAGCAATAGGAGGTGCCATTTCTGGCTTATCGACCTGATCATGTTGCACCATTTGCTGTTCATCCTGACCTTTTATTCCTGGTTCAGGAATAGGTGCCATTTCTGACTTATTGACCTGATCATGTTGCACCGTTTGCTGCTCATCCAGCCCTTTTATTCCAGATTCAGCAATAGGAGGTGCCAATTCTGGCTTATTCACCTGATCATGTTGCACCGTTTTCTGTTCATCCTGCTCTTTTATTCCAGATTCAGAAATAGGAGGTGCCACTTCTGGCTTATTCACTTGCACCGTTTGCTGTTCATCCTGCTCTTTTATTCCAGATTCAGAAATAAGAGGTGCCACTTCTGGCTTATTGACTTGCACCGTTTGCTGTTCATCCTGCTCTTTTATTCCAGATTCAGCAATAGGAGGTCCCACTTCTGGCTTACTGACTTGATCACATTGCACCATTTGCTGATCCACTTGCTCTTCTATTTTTTCTCCTCCATTACCCTTCAACTCTTTAGAAGAGCTCACTTTACTATGTTCAGTTTTCACTTTCTGTTCCTCCTGCTCCTTTGTTTTCTCGCTTCCACTACTCTTCAACTCTTGAGAAGGGTTCACTCTACTATGTTCAGTTTCCATCTTCTGTATCTCCTGCCCTTTTGTTTTCTCACTTCCACTACCCTTCAACTCTTGAGAAGGGTTCACTTTACTATGTTCAGTTTTCACTTTCCGTTCCTCCTGCCCCTTTGTTTTCTCGCTTCCACTACCCTTCAACTCTTGAGAAGGGTTCACTTTACTATGTTCAGTTTCCATTCTCTGTATCTCCTGCTCTTTTGTTATCTCACTTCCACTACCCTTCAACTCTTGAGAGCAACTCACTTTACTATGTTCAGTTTCCACATTTCGCTGTTCCTCCTGCTGCTTTGTTTTGTCCTTGCCACTAACCTTCATCTCCGGAGACGAGTTCACTTTATTTTGTTCTGTTTCCACCTTTCGCCGTACATAAACATTATGATAAACGGGGCTTGAAGGAGCATCAGTATGCAGCCGTTTTGTGCCCACAGCCTTGAAAGGTTCTTCAGCAGCACCTTTATCCTTTGGCGGCAGAGAAGTGCCTTGAGACATATTTATGATGTTTGTACCTTTGTTTAGCAGCTCACGAGATGCTGCTGTTTTCACCGAGAATGCTAATTGCTTGTCGCTAGATGGCATGACTTCTCCAATACTTTTCTACATTATACTTATCAGTTATCAATGTTGATGAAACCTGTAACACATGAAATGCTTTCCATCAATAAGATGAACATGGACCACAGAAGATAATTGGGAAAAAAAACCAACTGTTCAAATAATGGCAGGAAAGAATAACACTTCAAGGTGACAGTTCAGTGATGTAGCGTTCATGGTTCAGAATTCAGACTTCTGTCTCTAGTTTGTTGCGGGTTCATAAAACTGAAGGCACTTTGAATGGGGCTTTAATTTCAAAAAAATGTGATAATGCTGGATGGTTACATAGAACAACATTTTAATAATTGTTCAAAAGGAACATATACATTGCAACAGTATGCAGCAAATATTTAAGCATTAAAAAGTGATACTAACATAGCATCTAATACATCAATCGCATGGTTTAGTTCAACCAAATTCCAGACAAGGTCATTGTAGTAAAGAACGGGTGAAAGGCATTTACAAACCCGTTTCATTAAGAAACACAATAGGCACAAGAGAAACAGGGCAACAAGTGACCACGGTGTCAGCATGCGAAAAGGAGCAACACATAACACATATACTAAACCCTGCTCCTCATGGAGGTTCAGCTCGTACAACCTGGGGTGGTAACCCTGTCTCCACCACTCGACCAATTTTCATACCATCCCCTATATAGTTAGAATACCATGGCTCTCATCTTGGAACAACCTGCTGTTTCTTGTTTCTTGCTAGACCCTGCTTCCAACATTGACCATACATGTAGCACCAGTGGTAGTCAAACTCCTGGCTTTTCTTTGGGATTTGCTTGTGCCATTCTATCAACCAGGTGACAGTCCACTAGGGAGTCGCCCGTCGATGCAATGCTGCAAACATGGCCCAGACCACTGTAGGACGAGCAGCCAGAGCTGCCAAGCCGCATGGGCAACTCATGAATAGATGCTCAGCTCACTCCAGCGCTTGTAAGAAAAGAGGACAGGTAAAATGGCTAGGGAGGCTGTGGTGCTCAAACCTATCAGCTGCCCAGCAGCGATGCTCGAGAGCAAGGCAAAGTAAGAACCTGCCCTCTAGCAGAGCCCTACCTATGCAAAAAATGCAACTATACGAACATGAAATCATGGGCAGGGGCAGATCTAGAGCCAAACCTCCCTGATGCACCACTTTTCCATGGCTTAAAAATTTCAAACAACAATGTACTGATTTACCGAATAATGGTGTATTTCATGAATTATGAAAGACAATGTATTGTATTAAAAAAAATTCAAATGGCAACCAAAATGATTGATATAATGGTGAAACAAAGGATAAAATTATATGGAAAAGAGGCACGTGGAATAGAGTAGAATGGCCTAAGCTCAAATGAAAGCATTTAATTAGCTAAATGCATGCACATTACCTTCTAGAACATTATGTCTTTTAAATCCATGAAACACACAACCATTTGAGAATAAATAACTGACTAACTGAATGCCGGACACATAATCAGATGCACAAATACAATGCATCAATACCCAATTAGATAGTGAATTATGAGTTGTAGCAACCCTGATCATTAACAAATTAACCAAGTACTCCAATGCCCACAAATTAACCAAGTACTAGAATGCATCAATGCTTCTAATGTAGATGTGCATTCTTGATAATTTCCAGGATATTTGATGAGGCCTTAGGTACTAGTGCCCAACAATTATTAAGTGCAAGAATAATTTCCAGACATCGTGTATCAGAGTTAGCCGACAATAATATAAATCAAGGAAATGCTTCGGGTCCTACAGTACAGCTAAAAATGTGGGGCGATAACATATTCAGTATCTTGCTAACATGAAAACACTAACCAGCATCAGGTATTAACTCTTCTTGAATTAAGACATCGCCTCGAACTAAAATCCTTCTCGACCTTCATATTGTGTAAATTCACTTATCTGTTAATTTAAAGATGACTAACATTTCCAAAGTGATAACAGAGAACGTGTTAACTGAAAAGACAATGCATGCATCTCCAATTTGGATTAGCTTTTGAAAAGACGGCTCATTAGTCATTCCACATATAATGAGGAAGAACCTTCATATTATGAAGTTTCAGTAAGATGTTACAATAAAAATGGAAGTTTGATGGTTAACTTTTTTTACCATACTTTGTTACTTGTTAGTGCAAGTAGCTAGAAATGAGGCTCACACAAATAACTTTCAAATCGAGTATGGTAGTATGAAACCACCTTAGTGTCATAAAACACATATGTTATTGGACTTGTTACTGAACAAACATTAATAAGATTTTGGAACCCACAGGCGGCAGAAATCAACAGAGAGAGTACAATCAAATAGTCCCTCTGTAAACAAATATAAGACGTTTCAGATCACTACTTTAGGGAGTAGGACATTACTAAATGAATGCACAATCATACTGCAATCACATTGTTTAGACAGTAATCAAAAGACAAAAGTTACACAAATATATCCAGATAGAATCTAGTTCACATGTTCTGTTAGATACTAGCTTCTATGTATAAAAGTTGTTTTGATTCAAACAGCATAAAAGATCAATCTCTTTAGCAGGAACTTGAGAAGATAGACTTCTGGTAAGTAAAAGCAAAGCCAGCAAGATCTAGCAAAGTACTCATCAAAATAAACAATGTAACAAGTTTTAGATCTAGTCAAAATGAACAACCATATTTATATATCTAGTGCAGACTGCAGTAAACCATGAAAAATTAATCACAATGACTTTATTCACAATAAATATTAAGTCTTTTTGTCTCATTTTGTTTATGTTGAAATGGCATCTTGTATGATTTTCAAGTATGAACCATAGCAACTTATAAGCCAGCATGAGAGAATAGTAACTTCAGCGATTTTTACAATGATATCATGAAGATCTTTTCATGATACCCTGAACTAAATGAAACAGAACATAAAATTCTTCATGCACAATTAATACATGTAGTATGATCAAGTGGCGCTATAAGCAGAAAATCCCCATCTTTATTTTTCTTAATGACCTACGGCAGCTGCTACCTAAAATAGCATCTTTCCACATGCACAAACAATTAAGTCAGATAATCAAAGGGGAAACCATACCAACGCAGATTATTACACTATAATTGTTGGATAATAAAATGGAGATAAGTGGGAAATCTCGACTGTTTGAAACTAAACTTACAATATCTGATGCCATCCCTTATGGCAGGTATCAACTAAAATGGCATCTCGTTCATATTCACAAACAATTAAGGGAATCATAACTTGAGCAATTTTTTACCACGAGCCAAGCTATCCTTTATCTCCTAGTGACAGCAAAGGACCAAATGCAGTACTAGTACTACAAAATTTGAGGCCTTCAGTCTTCTCACGATCTTTTTCTTGGATCTAAGGTAATTTCATGATATCATTGAACTAAGCAAAACACTAAATAACTGTTGTCAAAACATAAGTTGTTTATGCACAATTAATTACATCTACTATGATCAAGTGGCTTTATAAGCAGCAAATCCCCATCTTTATTTTTCTTAATGACATACGGCAGATGCTTCCCAAAATAGCATACGTACACATTCACAATCAATCAAGTCAGATAAACAAAGGGGGAACCACACTGATGCAGGTTATTACACTAATAGCTGGATACTAAAATGGAGATAGGCGGGAAATACCGCCTAAAACTAAATTTATACCATATCTCATCACACATCCCTTATGGCAGCTACCACCTAAAATGGCATCTCGTTCACATTCAGAAACAATCAAGTCATGATGATCAGAGGGTGGAAACACCAGCAATTAAGTCACGACTGAATTGCTGAATGGGCACCGGCATGGATCGCACGGTGCTTCAACAACCCCCTTCCTAGTTCGGAGGGATTAAATCTGGAACTAACACAGCATGCCTGCCTCCCCACATTTACTCACTTCCATATACTACTTACCACCATCAAGGATTTGCTTCTAGGCGACATTAGTAAATAAAATGTAATGAAGCCCGGCAGTAATGTCAACTGGCACTTGGAGTAACCACAGTGTGTGCGCGCGCTGAGCAAAACCTAACCAAGAGCAGAGCAAATTGCTATCCATCCGACTGCACACTTTGGTATTCAACGGAAGCAGAGGGATGGACGGTGCTAGCCCGTTGGCCCGCCGGAGGGGACAGAGCTCCCCGGGGATCGTCCGTTCGTGCTAACAGAAGCGGAGACTCCGCCGCTTCCCCTCAAAAAGGGCGCACGGAATCTCTACACTACACGATTCTAACTGTCAGCCCCAATCCCTACCAACGGAATCGCGGGAGAACCGATCGGCGGGAGTCCAAATGCGGTGGCGGGGGGGAGCCGGCCCGTAGGCGCGGGGGCGCGGGAGGAGGACTCACCCGAGATCGGCGGTGCCGGTGCTGGTTGCGCCGCTGGGAAGAGCCGTTGCCCGGGCGCGTACTGGACGGAGACGCGCGCAAGTGCTGGTGGGTGGCCGGAGGGAAGCCGCGGGGGGTTGCCGGCGGCGAGGTTGCGGCGGAGGAGGCCGGGCGAGCGGGCTGATCGGCGGGGAGAGGGGTGGAGGATTCGAGGAGGAGGAGGAGATTGGAGTCGGGTGAGAGAGAGGGAGAGAGAAGCAGATGCGGTGGTGATGTTGATCCGCGGGCAGGGAATCCAACGGAAAACTGTTGGGTGGCGATGGCCGTCGGATCGGGGAGGTCCGGGGATCGACGGCTGAGGGTGGTTTTACCGGCTAGTGTTATGGGAGGGGGGCGATTTGATGGCATGCCTTGTTTGGATCGCGGTTACACTTGTTGATTATGCTAATTTAGTGAGTAATTTATTGTTGGGATTGCAGTTACGCTAATTAACGCGCGCACGCATTTTCGCCCTCGGGTGTAGGCGACGGCGGCGGCGAATAGAAGAGGGAACCGGGATGGAGGTGACGCCGCGTTTCACCTCATACCAGCGAAAGTTCGCGGGAAGATGGCGATCACAGCAACCTGCTTGAATTCTGTTTTCGTCATGAAATTCCTATGCTTACAAACTAAAACTGCCATCCTTGAATTGCCAATAAAAATGTTCGCAATCGCCACCCCTCTCGATGAACGTTAGCCGAACGACATTACCGTTGCCTGCTGCCCGCCGACAAGACGGCGCCACACACGACGTCACAGGGAGAGAGAGAGAGACGGCGTTGTTCTCGGGCTACGACAACGATGGCCCGCGGCTAGCAACCCGGTGTCGAACCGCGGCGATGGTCGCACCGGCAACGGTGCGGCCCGGGGGGACTGGGCCGCCGTCGAAGGGAAGTGGGGGCCACGGCGTGCCTGTGGGAGAGAGGGTGGGGCGAAGGGGTCAAACGCGTTGACAGAAGAAACGGACGCGAGCGAGACGGTCGTCGTTGGTGTGCGCGTAGACATACGACACGGCGACGCGTACGATACGATACAGGCAGCCCCGCCCCGCCCCCCTTCCCCTTCCTTCCCGTCGGTTTCTTCTCTCCTCGCGCTGCCGGTACAGAGGAGAGGAGAGGCGGAGGGGCGGGGGCTCGCCGTTCGCCGTTCGCCGGCCCAATCCCGCCGCCCGCCGCGGCCCGGAGCGATCCACCGCCCGCCCACCTCTTCCGCCCCGCCGGCCGACCCCGCGGACGGGCCGCGGTCGGGGTGACCGAAATCGGGGCCATCCTCTCCCTCCCTCGCGGGTCCAGTTCACACCGTTTCTTCCCCGGGCGCGGCACCCGGCGGAGGCCCCGATCTGTATCCATCCGTCTCCCCCCGCATAGCACCCGGCGCGTCCCGCCGTCGCCGTTCCCCGCGCCGACGCCGGCTGCCCCCCTCCCCACCGGATCGCTCCGCCGGCCGGCGCCGCCAGCTGCCCCTCCCGTCCTCGGCCGCGGGACCCGTCGTGGGAGGTTGATCTCGCTCGGTACCTTCCGTTTTCCTTGTGCTCGCCTAGTTTACCTGTCGGACCGCTGTATCTGTGCCTGCCTGCGTTCAGTACTTGTTCTTTACCTCATCTGTTCTATTATTGCCTCTCCCTGTTTTTGCTAGCTGTGTCATTGTGCTCTGGTGACAACGAGAAATCTTTAATTTGTCTCTAGTGGTCAGTAGCTTCTGCAGCTTGTGATCCAAATGCAGAAGGACCCTCCCTGTAATCTGTCAACATGCAGGGAACAAGTAGAACCGCCCTGGTTTCCCCCAATCCAAAAAGGGAAACATTAGATTCCATATTCGCGCTGCACTAGTTCTCAGTTATTTGGTAGCCGTTAGCGATTGGTCGCCGTGCTGCTCCTCGTGTATTTATTAAGCAGCGGTCTCTTACTCTTCTTTCTGTAGCTCCGCTGCTCGACGATCAGTAGCCAGAGTAGAAAACAGGGCTTCACATGATCCAGGGACACGCTACGGTTTTCAGGTGGGCAGAATGAAAATCCCAGAGAAGGGATGCAATCGCTTAGATGGAGAACTGCTGAATCCTGATTATACATCTCTCTTGGTGGCAAAGTGTTGAATTGAATCATGTAGTATAATAGCAGCACATCCTTAAGTCCTACTCTTCAAGGTCTCATATAACATACTACCTACCTTCCTAAGCTTTAAGTTCTGGCAGGGTGCTGCTAGTGATAGAAAACTTCAGCCTTGAGAGTACCTTCTGATAAGTTGGATTGGCTCTGCAGGAATCCTTGCTTAATCGCTATCCGTCCTGCTAGCTATATTCTGTGACCTGGATGGTTATTTATTGGTTAGCTGTGTGAGGGCATTTTAAACAGTTGTACATTTTACAAGATAAGCAATCCACTAAGTTGACTAGCTTTGATGATTGTTTGCCATCCTTGTCCATAGATTATGTGTACCAAAATGTGTAGCTACCATTTTTGTGTGTCCTAACATGACCGGTTGATTGCAGATAACGGTGTTCCTTCATTGCCATTTGGGAAAATATGGGTTGGTTGACCAAATTTTTTAGAGGTTCAACCCACAACATCTCGGAAGGGCGAGAACAAAGCAAGCCTGCAGAAGAGACAAGATGGAATGAACCCTCCACTTCCACTGTTGTGATTGTAAGTACTTCAGTGTGATACACTACCCTCTCGGCAAAAAGGGTTCAACGGTGTTCCAATGTGCGATGCACTACCCTTGCCATTTTATTTAACTGAATGGGCAAAGGAGACACGTATGAATTGAGCTTTACGGAAGCTCGAATGGCACCCATGTGTATAGTAAAAGGATATTTCGCTTTGCTGGGCACTCTGTTTAAAAGTTATATGCCACTGTAATACATGTATAATTACCGTTCCCAAATATGCTACATCTATATACTTAATGAAGTCTTGACCACTCATTTTTTTATAGCGGCCGTTATGTCTATGGAAAATGTTCCGAAATTACAGATAATCTCCCACAAAACTGCAACTATCGTATTATCCATATATAACAACAAGACTTACAGCACTTCCATCACAGCTTAATGAATGATAAACCTTGTTACTGATGCAACGAGCACGCATCAAGGGAGATATGAATCTATCCTTGACCAACAGCAATAGATGCCTCACCTTTAATCGTTTGGTAGCTTGTGCAACGTAGAGTGCAGCACCATGCCTTTAGTGGTGTATTCACGAGCGCCACACAGGTGCCGTTCGACTTGCTGGCATTGCCATTCATGGCTGCTGGTCTTGACAAACCAGATATCCCTGAGATGTGGTGTGCGATAGAGGCAGTGGACCCTGTCAGGCCCACTCCTTACGCGCTGCCCATGATAACAATTCTTGCACACCTGTGATGCTCACCATCTGCCTGATTTAGTGTTTTTAAGGGGTCTGCAGGTTTATTGTATATGTAGTTCTAGTACTTTGGAGGTGTATAAATGCAATTGCTCCTTGTTTTAGAACACGTCATTACCATCAAAGGAAGGCCAGCTTATTTGTCGTTTATCTGTCTCACTAAATGATATTAATTATTTTCCACCTGCCATTGGTAAATGTACTTTGACTGAGATGCATCCATAAATATATGAACCAGCCAATTTCTAAAGTGTTTTTAAGGAGTATGCAGGTTTATATATGTAGTTCTAGTACTTTGGAGCTGCATAGATGCAATTGCCCCTTGTTAAAACACATCATTACCATCAAAGGAAGGCCACCTTATTTGTCGTTTATCTGTCTCACTAAGTGATACTACCTCTGTTCACTAATATAAGACGTTTTGACAGTTTAAAATGAACTGCCAAAACATCTTACATTAGTGGACAGAGGGTGTATTAATTATTTTCCGTCTGCCGTTGGTAATTGTACTTTGACTGAGATGTATCCATAAATATGCGAACCAGCTAATTTCTGTGTGACTATACCTCTAAATTCTTGTTTGAGCACTAATTAATTTGGAATATACTAAGTTTATATATTGTTATGTTGGTATTTAAAATTTAAGTTTAAAAGGAAATAAAGACCATGCTTTGACTATGTATCTGATCCAGTTTCCGCACTTGATTTAGGATCCCCTTTCGGAATTTGATAATGAGGATATTGACCGTGCTATAGCACTTTCTCTATTAGAAGAGGAACACAGAAAACCAAAGGAAACAGGTTAGTATTGTATCTCTATTACACGTGCTGCTGAAATGCTTATTGCCCAGAAGCGTGCTTTGTCATTGGTGTTTATCCTCTTATATTTTTCATTTTTTTCTTATGCCTTAATTTCTGCTGAGGTTCTACTACTACTAGTACTACTACTACAAAAGTTTTTTGGGCTAGTTTATTGCAGATTATTCTTCGCATTTGTTGTTTCAGAGCTTGGTTGATCTTTTACCAATTTGCATGTTTGAATAAGAACGCAGTCAGACTTACCTAGTGTTTAATGGACAAACTTTCTTATAGATGTCCTTGGACTGTGGATGTAAGTAAAATCCAACAGAGCATAAATAATTCCATATTGTAATAAGGCACGTGGTTAATGTATTTTCTTATGGCAACTACTTGATTGATATAGGCAGTTTATTTCTCACATAATTTGGAGTAAATTGTGGTGCAAATTCTATTGCTCTAGATGTTGCAATCAAAATTCCTTGGATAAACATTTGCATATATTTGTTAATATTGTTTTGGACTGTGACTTAGATCACTGAGACGTGAGACCGTAGTCAGAAATAAAAATGATGTGTTGTTTGGATGTTCCTTTCAAGCTATTCAAGCTCATTGTATTCTCCAGTCTTCCATTGCCTTATAACCGTACATTTCAAATGAATCCATGCATTTAGTTTGTAATACTTTCTTGTTTATTTGTTTTTTCCTTTTAGGAAAGGATCTGCATTTAGATGAGGATGAACAACTGGCAAGAGCTATTCAGGAAAGTTTGAATGTTGAATCACCCCCTCGTCCTCATGAAAATGCCTCACCCCCTCGTCCTCGTGAAAATAGTGCACACCCTCGTGCTCGGGAAAATGGCAATGCCAACGGCGGCAATTCGTATCAACAGTTACCATTTATGTTTTCGTCTGGATTCAGGTTTGTAGTAGTCTGTTACTTTAACATGCTAAGATTTTATTTGTATGTGCTGTTTTGAGTTGATTTATGTGAAGTGCCACACATTTGAACTATTATGAGAATTAACCAGAAAGAAAGTATTATAAGTAAAATCCAAATCCATAGAAGCTGTCTGCTAGACATACTATGATGTGAAATGTCATGTTGATGTTGTTAACTCATTCCATGAAATATTGTATTTTGTTTAAGAGTTTCACATGACCATCTCAGTGATAATGTGTATTGGGTGAAAACTTACAATTTGGGTTTGCATATCCGCTAGGGGAAATTAAAAGGCCACCCCCATCCACCCACCCACACACCATGTTTTCTGAAAAAAGAAATGCAGTCGAGTAGTTTTTATCCGAATTTTGAAATTTTGCATTTAACTTATACAATCATTTGATCCTTCATACACTGCTTCAAAATGTCCTTTTAAAAAAAATCAAACTGTGGTTTGAAATTTAGAGCTCCATCATATAAGTGAAAGAAAAAACTCGTCAGACTTAGTTTGCCACCGTCTTTATTCGATAAACCATTTCATGTAATTGTTGAAGCGTAGAAATACACCATAGGGTGCGATACTGTGATTATATCTTAACATGAAGTGCCTGGGTGTGTGAAGTCTGCTGATGCTGTCAAAAGAATAGAACATGATACCTGGTAAAAAAAAAGAACAAGAGAGTGTGTATAATTTGTTACTAGGAGAATGTTGTGTCGGTCCAGAACAGTCTGTGATTGCAAGCAATTATGGGAGTTATCTGTACTCTGTGGCTATATTTGATGTTATATACACGTCTTTTCTCAGGACATGTGCTGGATGTCACAATGAGATTGGCCATGGACGTTTTCTTAGTTGCATGGGAGCTGTTTGGCATCCAGAGTGCTTTTGCTGCCATGCTTGTAATCAGCCAATATATGACTATGAGGTAGCTCTTTGTTGTTTTGTGTACCAATTAAGCAGTTGCATTGGTATATTGACCTTACCAAAAAAAACATGCAGTTCTCCATGTCAGGAAACCATCCATACCATAAAACTTGTTACAAGGAGCGCTTTCATCCAAAATGTGATGTCTGCAAGCAATTTGTAAGAATCGCTTCATTATCTTTTCTTATCTGTTTGCATAAGACGATTCTCTCTGTTCTGCATTTTATATGGCAACCTTTGCAAAAAAAAAAAAACTAATAAGTACCAAATTTCCTTCCAAAAATAATGTGTTTTGAACGAAGTGATCAATGCTTCATCTGTCATCATTTATTACAATTATGTAAGCCTGGAAGCATGTAGACAGTGACAACATTCTAGATATCTTGTGGAAGTTTTTTGTTTATCGGCTTTGAATTTTGATTTTTATGCACCATCTTGTGGTTCCTTCTTGTTCAGATTCCTACAAATATGAACGGCCTTATCGAATATAGGGCACATCCTTTTTGGTTACAAAAATACTGTCCATCACATGAGGTGGATGGTACTCCAAGATGCTGTAGTTGTGAAAGAATGGAGGTATGTTCAGCTATCTTGTTTGCTTCTAGAGTTTTGATCTTGAGCATACTTGGTTAGATAAGTTGCTGTCTCCAAATCTTGGCTCACTTCATTCCAATATGGTTCATTTATTTATCAGCCAAGGGAATCAAGATATGTATTGCTTGATGATGGTCGTAAACTCTGCCTGGAGTGCCTTGACTCTGCAGTGATGGATACAAATGAGTGCCAGCCTCTTTATCTCGAAATACAGGAATTTTATGAAGGTCTCAATATGAAAGTGGAACAACAGGTTCCTCTGCTTCTTGTAGAAAGACAGGCTTTAAATGAAGCCATGGAAGGAGAGAAAACTGTATGTCTGTTGAACCAAACTACCATGAATTCTTCTGCTTTCACTTTCCTATTAGTTGTAGTTAATTTGTTTTCTGTGGAAACCAGGGACACCACCACCTTCCTGAAACCAGAGGTTTGTGCTTATCGGAAGAACAGACTGTCAGCACGGTGAGAACTGTTCCAAACACAAGATAACTTGTTCTTTCATCATTTGACCTGCTGGGTTCTGACCATGTAATAATGTTATTTTCAGATATTGAGGAGACCAAGAATGACGGGAAACAAAATTATGGAAATGATAACAGAGCCGTATAGGTTGACACGGCGATGTGAAGTGACTGCAATTCTCATTCTATATGGTCTCCCAAGGTGAAGCATTAATTTTCTGCTTCATAATGTCAGAATTGTCTCTGTAAAGAAACAACAATGTTATAATCAGCAGCTTCCAGTTCAAAAATAGTTCTATTTCAGTATACTCTTTTGTGTTGTCAAAAAGATATGAATTACATGGATTATTTGAAGATATTCTGGGTTACAGAACTTACTGAAGGGAGCAAATGATCAAAAACATTAATGTTGTGCTTCATCAGTGGATCTTCTCCTGTTACTTAAAGAATCATTGTCTCATCATCTGCATCTTTTATTGTTTGAACCTGCTGAACTCTGAATGTGTTGACATGACTTTGCGAGTCTCTAATGAGTTCTTGTTCTTGCAGATTGTTGACAGGTTCAATTTTAGCTCATGAGATGATGCATGCGTGGTTGCGTCTTAAAGGTTGTCTTTAATTCTTGTGGTATTTAGTTATTGTGTTTTTACTAATAAAATAGCATACTGACTCATAGTACACTGAAAGTCGGAGTTCAGAATATAACCTACTAAATACCACGTCTTCGTTCTTATTAAACAGTTACTCTAAGGTAATCAAAATGGGGGAAGAGAGTACCAGCCTGAATCAATGGACAACCGGTCTTACATCAGTGGAATTATTATGCACTTTTTTGCTGGTTATGCTCTCTTTGGTACATGGTTTCTATTTTAGCATGTAAAGGTATATTTAGTAATGAATCTGCTAGTGCTTTGCTTACAGTAAAGACTAAATGTCAGGATTGGTTCAACTACCAGAAGCCTTGATTCTCTAGCTTAGAAGTCAGGGCCAAAATCTTGTATGGAGTATTACATTCATGTACCTTTAGAACCAAGAATTAGCAACTGGGATTACTGAACTACTTTTAGATTTATTGGGCTTGAAGTCGTGTTATCTTGCTATGAGACTTTTAACCAATTAATGTTAATCTCCACTCGAGAAGTCGAGAACCATTAGTATATTGGCAATGACAAGACAATCAATACTGATTTATCTACCAAGAAAAGTTTGCATCAGCTTCTTATATCATTTTATTATCTACTGTCTAATGGAGTAAGGAAGATGGACATTCCATGCTAATGAGTATGTGCATTCACAGGATACCGCACACTCACTCCAGATATAGAAGAGGGCATATGCCAAGTCCTTGCCCACCTGTGGATCGAGTCGGAGATCATGGCAGGATCAGGCAGCAACGCCGCATCGACATCCTCATCCTCTTCATCATCCACATCGTCGAAGAAGGGCGGTAGGTCTCAGTTCGAGCGGAAGCTCGGTGACTTCTTCAAGCACCAGATCGAGTCGGACACCTCCGTTGCCTACGGGGACGGTTTCAGAGCTGGGAACCGGGTTGTTCAGCAGTACGGCCTGAAGCGCACCCTCGAGCACATCCGGCTGACAGGGACCTTGCCGTTCTGAGAATGCCAGAGATCCACCTTTTCACCGGAAGCTATATACCGATTTGTCATCGAGAGTCCATTTACAGGAAGAAAGAAAAGAAGGAAATGAATTTTGAAATGCACAAATTGTACAAACGTCTGGTTGATATTTTTTCTTGGAAGGGCTGAGCACAGTATATTATTAGAGATGCATTGAGGTGGCTTGCCCTGACCAATCTGTTGTATTGAGGGAGATCAAAGATTGAAATGGAAACAGTGGTATTTCTCATGTGATCTTAAAGTTAATAAGGAAAAGTACACTCCATATATATATGTCGTGGCCTAGCGGGTGATATTTGCGCGTCATCTTTTCATTTGCGATTACAAGAATATACATGTACTCCCTCTGTAAAGAAATATAAGAGTGTTTAGATTACTACTTTAGTGATGTACTCCCTCTGTAAAGAAATATAAGAGTGTTTAGATTACTACTTTAGTGATCTGAAGCTCTTATATGTCTTTATGGAGGGAGTATCTTGTAATGTTAGCAAGACGGAAAAAAAGATAAGGCTATCTTGGGTAACTATTTGTCCCCTCTACAAGCCTACTCAATAGATGAAGTGGAAAGCGTCCCTGGTCACCTGGCAATGTCCTATTCTGTAACTGGATATTACTATGTATGTGCAGAAGCTGCTGCAATAATGCTCATACACATGACTCTCGTCAGGATTCTGCAATCTTAGCAACAACCGGAATTCGTCGCCATGGCTCGCCGTTTCGTTCAGGGATATCCGCCTCGGATATGGCGAAGGTCGTCATCGCAAACTACTAGTACGTAGTTGATTGACAATCGACTCATTTGTATAGCTAGGCTGAAGGCTTTTTCACATGAAAATTGCAAGAATGGACCTCGATATTCCTCCTCATCGTCATCAATGCTAGTATCATTTATATATGCGTAAAGCATCCATTGCTGAGACTCGGATTTGCAGATGAATTAAATTATATACATGCCATACTCAATGAAAATTCTTACACAAATGGTTTATTTATTTAACAGGCACGACCAGAATATACAGTATCGATTAAAGTTTACAAGCCCACACGAATAGAATACACACAATAGTTGAACGCACAAATTCACACAAATGGTTTAGTTATTCAACACGCACGGCCGGAATAGACAGTTCCGATCATAGTTTACAAGCTCACATGGATAGAATACACACAATAGTTGAACGCATTAACGCGTAAAAAGTGATCGAGCAATTCAGTTTTGCGGCACAAGCAGGAGGTGTCTTGTTATTTCAACGCCACAGACGAAATCAGTAGGAACTCTCAATATCACACTTCACAAGCAACCAATATAGCAGCCCAGTCTTGTACAACAGCAGTAGAACAGGTATCCAACCGAGGCGCATATATCTTCCTTTTTCTATGGCGGCCTACATAACCAGCAAAGTGCACTAACATGCTGAGAGTGATGTAAGTGATAATGCCATTTCACAGTCGAGAGTGATCAACTTACATGCAAGTTCTGGGAGGGATCACCGGTCATCGTCGTCATCGTCGCGGAGAGTGTGTTGCCATTGTGTACAAACAAGTTAAGGACATTGGTAAAACAACTTGAGGAAGTCGTGAGTAATTTGGAAGAAGCCTAGATACTGGAGGGGCATGAGAAACTCAAGGCCAGGTGGGACCTCCGCCATGCTGTTTAGGCTGCCTAAGGTAAATGATTCCAGAGTCGCCATGGCACCTTGCTTTATCTCTAGCCGCTTCAGGTCAGGCATGTCTCTTAGAGAGAGATGCTTCAGGTTGGGAAACCATCCCGTGAGAAACGTCAGCTTCTCTCCATTGTATGCTCTAAAGAAATGAAGAACTGTCAAATTCACCAACTGGGAAAGGGATGGCAAAGGGTCTTCTCTCAACTGCGACCAAGATAGGCGTAGTGAATACATGTTCTACTCCACACCTTGAAAGAGAGGAGACCCCCTCGAGAGTGTCCCTTCCGGTAATCTTCCGTTCAACCTTAACTTTTGCAGGCTAGTCGGGAGGGTCATCATGAGAAGTTCATTCTTATCACTTGCACCCACATATAGGTAGGACAGAAATGGCATCTGCACTAGACTCGTGGAGGTGTTCACAGTAGATTCCCTTCACATTGCATATCTTCAAGCTTCTGAGTTGCCTTAGCTCCACTAGTTGCTTAATGGATTCATCTTGCACTTCCAACGCTTGTAGAGTCTGCAGGTTTGTTAGGTTTCCAAGCCCAATGGGGGATGCATACACCACTGCTAAGTCGAAAGTCTCGTCCTAACACAGTTTCTTTCTCAGCAAATAAGTGCCTAAGCTTCTTCAACTTGACAATCCCTCTAGGCAACTCATGTATGTCAGATCTACAGAGGCCCAGTGTCAACAAATTCAGAAGCTTCTCGATGGATTACTTCACTTTTGAGTCCCGCAAACCCAAATGGCGGAGATTAAAAAGATCACCAATAGCATCGGGAATCTTCTCAATAGGTAGACAAGTTAATTCTAGCACTGTCATATATCTTGAATTTTCAGATAGTAGAGGTAGCAGGGTTAATGGCGGCATGCTTTTGTCCAGTGTAATGAAAGTTTGAGGTCCATGCATACTACTCCCTCCCTTCCTAAATATAAGTCTTTCTAGGCATTTATGGACTACATACGAAGCAAAATGAGTGAATCTACACTCTAAACTACGTTTATATACATCCGTATGTAGTCTATATTAAAATCTCTAGAAAGACTTATATTTAGGAACGGAGGGAGTAGAAAATGAATGATGAATACCCTTCTTTAGTTTGTGCACTACCAATCGCCGTCCATCCCTATGAAGAGATTCCCCGCATATATAATCCTCACATTAACACCAAAACGATAGTTCTGGCACAAATCAACTGCCAATTCACGTACGATATCATGCATTCGGAATCTTTTCATCCTACCAAATGCGTTCCTGCGAACAAGTTATAGCATGTTCCTGTTAACCAACTCCTTTAGATAGCCTTCTGCCACTTCTTCTAATGTGCTTACACCCTTCTCCATGATGAACCCCTCCGCCGTCCATAACCGTACAAGAATTTTTCTGCGGAAAAGATAGTCTTCTGGAAATAGGCTGCAGTACAGGAAACAACACTCTTCAAGTATGTTGGAAGGTAGATGAAGCTCAGGTGCAAGTTTAGCAACTTCGCCTTCTCGTGTTGGGATCATCAATCTACTGCCATTACCATTGCAAACAAGTGTCTTAGCAAAGCCATAAAATGCTTCTATGGAGCAAACATCGTCTAATATGATCAAATACTTCTTTTGCTTAAGAAATTCCTTCAGAGTCTCTTCAAGGTCTATGATTCTCATAGCCTCAATATTTGACGCAACACTCTTCAAGGTCTATGATTCTCATAGCCTCGATATTTGATGGAACACTTACTTTACCATGGAATAGTTCCTTGATTATATTTCTCAAAACATCTTCTCTAGAATAAGTTTGAGAGATGGAGACCCATGAGTGGCATTGAAATTTCTCTCTCTCCTTATTATAGACATTTGCAGCTAAAGCTATCTTGCCAAGCCCTCCAATTCCTACTAGTGTTATCACATTATGTTCTAGATCATCACCTTGCAACCACTCCTTAAGTTTTTCTCTATTTTCATCCACCCAAGCTAGATCTTCCTCATCAAGGGAACGTGAAATGTTTGCCAGATCTTGGGATTTATTGATAATTTAATTCAAGCTGCTAGTATCTCCATTATTTATCATGGAAACCCAACGGTTTTTCATCTCTAACAGGTGTGTAAGGTCTTTCTCTATTTCCTTCACTTTGGAAGCAATCTGATTCAAGGAAATAAGAGATCTTGGTTTTCCAAGCTTTTCTTCAGGTAAAAGCAACACCCAATATCATGTTCCCGACCAACTTGATACATATACTCATCCACCATATCCTCCATCCCATGTGCTACCTTCCGCACCTCATCCAACCAGCCCTCGTACACTTGATTGTTGTGGTTTCGAATGTCCATTTGACATAGAACATCATGAATTATGCGAAGCTCCCTAACAATGCAGCCCATGCTGCCCTGTAGCTCTATTACTCGGGTCCCATACTTGGAAAAATGAGCACTCGCCTGATTTGCTGCTCCATTTGCTAAGGCGAGTCCCATCTTTTCAATGACTAGAAGAAGCACAATTACAGCCATTACTTTCTCTCGTTGAGTTGCTAATGCCTCACTGGTTGGTGGCCTAGGTGCATATTTTCCTCTCTGTCTCTAGGTGACCATCTGCATAATGAAGCGACAGATGCATTAATTTAACTATTTTTATATTTTTTGCTAATAGCAAGCACTTGCCAAAAACTCTGCATGAACAGCTGAAAAGTGTAATTAAGTAGAACCTCCCAAATTAAGCAACCCTCTTATTTCATACTTATACCCACAAACAATAAGAGTTATTTTACGGTACATCTTACTACAGATTTTAAGGTGTAGAATATAACTGATCCAATGGTTATTATGGTTGGACCCAAAGTTTGGCTCAAGGAGAGTTTGGTAATTTCCTATTTTCTGACAATGGCTAGCTAGTTGTGGTAGATTTGTACTTCCATCTGTAATTACTCCTAATTAATCTGTTCCCCATAACAAATGCTAATGAATCTATAGTAAACTCTAATTAATAGTTCATATTAATTATTCACATCTTGCATGGGACTATGGCTGCAAACGAGTCTACTATATCATTAAGCTCCCTAGGATTGGTAGCCTCTCATTCAATTGATGACATTGGATTTGGATTGGGTTTCTAATTTTGATCGAATTGTGGTAGTTTTTTTGTTAAACACTCAACAAATCATGTGCTAATTAACAGGTTAAATGTGCCTGTAATTAAAATCAAATTGATGAATGAATAACGATTTGAAGGTCAAATTATGAGGAATCGGTGCTATCATCTCAACATCACAAGGGAATCAACCTTCAAAATTTGAGATTTCAACAACTAGCTAGAGTATATGTCCTTCTTTCGAAAAAGAATGGAAACACAAGATCCTACCTCCTCTTATGCCACGGCACACGGGTGCAGGGATGAGATGAAGGTGAGGCGGGGTATGCGGTCCGGCGGCGTTTTGCAGGAGGCGAAGCATGACGTGTGAGTTGGGGAAAATGCACCTTGGGTGCTCCTCATTGCATTGCTATGAATGTATAGCTGTTTTACATGTACACGTCACTTCAACGCAGGAGAAAGAGAGAGAGAGAGAGAGAGAGAGAGAGAGAGAGAGAGAGAGAAGGGGAAGTGCGACGTGGGCAGGGTGAGTGGGGATCGTGCATGGCATGCAAGCCCATGCATACGTGATCGCTGACTGCGAACAGGTGCCGTGGGAGGCACACCACTAGGAGCACCGCCCGGAGCGCCGTAGTGCGACGCCGTGTCGACAAAGTGATGAGCGCCGCCGGGCCGGGGCCAGAGGATGCCCGAGCACGGATCATGCGGCTTCCGTGGCATGGGCCATGCATGGACCATGCCGGTCCAGGGTGTAGGAGCAGGGGTCGAGGTGTGGAACCAGCCCTGTCAGAGTGGGATGCACTACTGGAATCAGAGAACTTGCCATCAACCAGTTCTTTGCCATCTGCTAGCTGACGGCAAAGAAGGTCTTTGCCGCCAGCTTACAAAAAACAGACGGCAGTTCTTTGCCGTCTTTTTGTTGTAAGCTGGCGGCAAAGATACTATTTGCCATTAGCCAGTTCTTTGCCGTCCGCTAGCTGACGGCAAACATTCTTTGCTGTCAGCTAGAGGACGACAAAAAAAGAGGTGGGCCCCACTAATGACCTGCTTACAAAAACCCTAGCGGCCCCCCTCTTTGTTGTCTGCTAGCAGACGACAAAGACGGGGCGGACGGCAAACGTTTGACTTAACAAACGGCCGCGCCCCCACCCCGACCCCTCTCTCTGTTTCTCTCCATCCCCGACGACCACCGCAGGCTGCCCCCCCCCCCCACCCGCCGCCACCCCGCCGCCCCACCACCCCGCCGCGCGGCCACTGGTGTTGGTGTGTCCCGACGCCCTAGCCACATGCGGTCTCTAGTGGGTGATCCCCGGCATGCCGGCTCTCCTCGAGCATGAAGAACGCGCGGCAGTGGAGGAACGTATGGAAGGGTGTCTGCATAGTCAGGATGTGAATAGCATAATGATACGTCTTCAACGTATCTATAATTTTTGATTGTTTCATGCTATTATATTATCTGTTTTGGATGTTTAATGAGCTTTAATATGCTCTTTTATATTATTTTTGGGACTAACCTATTAACCGAAGGCCCAGTGCCAGTTTCTGTTTTTTTACCAATTTCAGTGTTTTGCAGAAAAGGAATACTAAACGGAACGAAACCTTCGCGAGGATCTTTCTTGGAACAAACGCAATCCATAAGACTTGGAGTTGAAATCTGGAACACCGCGAGGCGGTCACGAGGCAGGAGGGCGCGCCCAGGGGGTAGGCGCGCCCCACCCTCGTGGGCCCCACGGAGCTCCACCGACCTATTTCTTCCGCATATATATTCTCTTATACCCTAAAAACATCAGGGGGAGCCACGAAATTAATTTTCGACCGCCGCAACCTTCTGTACCCATGAGAACCCATTTTGGGGCCTTTTGCGGCGCTCCGCCGGAGGGGGAATCGATCACGGAGGGCTTCTACATCAACACCATAGCCTCTCCGATGATGTGTGAGTAGTTTACCACAGACCTTCGGGTCCATAGTTATTAGCTAGATGGCTTCTTCTCTCTCTTTGATTCTCAATACAAAGTTCTTCTCGATGTTCTTGGAGATCTATTCGATGTAATACTTTTTGCGGTGTGTTTGCCGAGATCCGATGAATTGTGGATTTATGATCAAGTTTATCTATGAATAATATTTGGTTCTTCTCTGAATTCTTATATGCATGATTTGATATCTTTGCAAGTCTCTTCGAATTATCGGTTTAGTTTGGCCTACTAGATATATCTTTCTTGCAATGGGAGAAGTGCTTAGCTTTGGGTTCAATCTTGCGGTGTCCTTTCCCAGTGACAGCAGGGGCAGCAAGGCACGTATTGTATTGTTGCCATCGAGGATTAAAAGATGGGGTTTATATCATATTGCTTGAGTTTATCCCTCTACATCATGTCATCTTGCTTAATGCGTTACTCTGTTCTTATGAACTTAATACTCTAGATGCATGTTGGATAGCGGTCAATGTGTGGAGTAATAGTAGTAGATGCAGAATCGTTTCGGTCTACTTGACACGGACGTGATGCCTATGTTCATGATCATTGCCTAGATATTCTCATAACTATGCGCTTTTCTATCAATTGCTCGGCAGTAATTTGTTCACCCACCCTAATACATGCTATCTTGAGAGAAGCCACTAGTGAAACCTATGGCCCCCGGGTCTCTTTCCTATTATATTACATCTCTTTTATTTACATCGCATCTCGTTTACTATTTTGCAATCTTTACTTTCCAATCTATACAACAAAAATACCAAAAATATTTACTTTACTATCTTTATTAGATCTCACTTTTGCGAGTGATCGTGAAGGGATTGACAACCCCTTTATCGCGTTGGTTGCAAGGTTAATGATTGTTTATGCAGGTACTAGGCGATTTGCGTGTAGTCTCCTACTGGATTGATACCTTGGTTCTCAAAAACTGAGGGAAATACTTACGCTACTTTGCTGCATCACCCTTTCCTCTTCAAGGGAAAACCAACGCATGCTCAACAGGTAACAAGAAGGATTTCTGGCGCCGTTGCCGAGGAGATCTACGCTCAAGTCAAGACATATCAAGTACCCATCACAAAATCTTCTCCCTCGCATTACATTATTTGGCATTCGCCTTTCGTTTTCCTCTCCCCCACCCCTAAAACGAATTTCGAAAACCCTTTGCCTTTGCCTTTTCTTCGCCTCTTTCCTGTTCGTCTCTTTTCGCTTGCTTCTTGTGTATCCGTGTGTTAGATCGTCTGCTTCATTGTCATGGCTATTCCTCCTATCATTGTTAATACTCCCGATAATGAAGTTCTCAATTTTAAACAAATGGAGGGAGAAAATTTAAAAGATGCTTGGTATAGAATTTGCAATGCTCAAAATAGATCTACTAAAAAGCAATCTACTTCCGTTCTTCTTCGCAATTTTTACGTAGGCATCACTCCTTGGAATAGATATATTCTTGACACCATTACCGGAGGTAATTTCTTGGGAAGCCACACTTTTGATTCTTATAATGCTATGATAGATTTGTTAGGCCCACCACCTCTTTTGGTCAATGGAACTATTTTAACTCTGGAACATGTGATGCAAAGGCTTGATATAATTGAAAATAAAATTGCCACTGTAGATTTGATTGAAAATTTGGATAAAAAGATCCATAACCACATTACCCAATATGGATCTAAGGTAGGCATTACTCTGAATTTTTTTAGTGAAAAGGAACCCATAGTTAATGAAAAAATAGATCAAGATTCCACTAGAATTGATAAACTCGAAAATATTATTACCAACTTGGGATCCGCTTTTTCTGCCATTAAGAATACCTCAAATCCTCCTCCTACCAAAGTTGCCAAGTTTATCTATGTTCCGAAAAATAAGGGTGAATCCTCTAGTAAGAAAAATGAAGACCTTAAATCAATAAGTGTTCAGCCCAATTTTTTTCGATATCATTAAGGAACCTTTTACTACAAATGAATTTCTCGATTTCTTGCCTAGGAGTTTGATCATTAGTAAAACCAATGAACCTCCTAAGGGTCATATATGTTCAATTGAAGAATTGCATGCCAAAGATGACAATACCTAGATCTATTCTTGTTTTTATGCCTAGCTAGGGGCGTTAAAAGATAGCGCTTGTTGGGAGGCAACCCAATTTTATTTTTGTTCTTTACTTTTTGTTCCTGTTTAGTAATAAATAATTCATCTAGCCTCTGGTTAGATGTGGTTTCGTGTTTTAATTAATGTTTGTGCCAAGTAATACCTTTAGGATAACCTACGGTGATAGTTAATTTGATCTTGCTGAAAAACAGAAATTTTTGCGCGGACGAGAATAATTTTCATAAATCACAGGAACGTGCTTTGCAGGTTATTGTTTTTGCGGAAGATTAATAAACAAATTTCTTAGTACTTCCTAATTTCTAAGGATTTTTGGAGTGACATAAGTATTCGAAAGTTACAGATTGCTACAGACTGTTCTGTTTTTGACAGATTCTGTATTTCGTGTTGTGTTTGCTTATTTTGATGAATCTATGAGTAGTATCGGGGGGTATGAATCATAGAGAAGTTGGAATACAGTAGGTTTAAGACCAATATAAATAAAGAATGAGTTAATTACAGTACCTTAAAGTGGTGGTTTGTTTTCTTATACTAACGGAGCTCACGAGATTTTCTGTTAAGTTTTGTGTTGTGAAGTTTTCAAGTTTTTGGGTAAAGATTTGATGGATTTTGGAATAAGGAGTGGCAAGAGCCTAAGCTTCGGGATGCCCAAGGCACCCCAAGGTAAAATTCAAGGACAACTAAAAGCCTAAGCTTGGGGATGCCCCGGAAGGCATCCCCTCTTTCGTCTTCGTCTATCGGTAACTTTACTTGAGGCTATATTTTTATTCACCACATGATATGTGTTTTGCTTGGAGCGTCTTGTATGATTTGAGTCTTTGCTTTTAGTTTACCACAATCATCCTTGCTGTACACACCTCTTGGGAGAGACACATGAATCGGAATTTATTAGAATACCCTATGTGCTTCACTTATATCTTTTGAGCTAGATAATTTTGCTCTAGTGCTTCACTTATATCTTTGTAGAGCACGGTGGTGGTTTTATTTTATAATCCCTCTGTTCCTTGATATAAGGTGTATAGATTTTCGAGAAAAAGTCTGAAATATAAGGTGTATTGCGTTGCACCACTCGTTTGGATAATTTTTTTAGGGATTTGATTACATTTCCTTATATCATGTAAGCTCCTCTATTTTCTCATGTCAATTAGTCATGTGTAATTTCACTCAAAACTTGTGAAATTTTCCCTCCACATGCGTTCTTTAATTTCCGTGCCAAAAACTATACACCCTATATCTAGGAACGGAGGGAGTAGAAATTATTGATCTCTCATGCTTCACTTATATTATTTTGAGAGTCTTTTAGAACAGCATGGTAATTTGCTTTGGTTATAAAACTAGTCCTAATATGATGGGCATCCAAGATGGGTATAATAAAAACTTTCATATAAAGTGCATTGAATACTATGAGAAGTTTGATGCTTGATGATCGTTTTGAGATATGAGGATGGTGATATTAGAGTTATGCTAGTAGGGTAATTGTGAATTTGAGAAATACTTGTGTTGAGGTTTGCAAGTCCCGTAGCATGCACGTATGGTAACCGTTGTGTGACAAATTTGAAGCATGAGGTATTTCTTTGATTGTCTTCCTTTGTGAGGAGGTCGGGATCGCGCGATGGTTAACTCCTACCAACCCTTCCCCTAGGGGCATGCGTGTAGTACTTTGTTTTGATGACTTGTAGATTTTTGCAATAAGTATGTGAGTTATTTATGACTAATGTTGAGTCCATGGATTATACGCACTCACACCCTTCCACCATTGCTAGCCTCTCTAGTACCGCACAACTTTCATCGTTACCATACACCCACCATATACCTTTGATACGTCCATTTTGCATCATGCTTTTAGATTGATATTTATTGCATTATGGGCTGTTATTACACATTATGTCACAATACTTAAGCCTATTCTCTCTTATTTTACAAGGTTTACATAAGGAGGGAGAATGCCGGCAGCTGGAATTCTGGGCTGGAAAAGGAGCAAACATTAGAGACCTATTCTGCACAACTCCAAAAGTCCTGAAACTCCACAAAAGTTATTTTTGGAAATAATAAAAAATACTGAGCGGAAGAAATACCAGAGGGGGCCCACACCCTGGCCACGAGGGTGGGGGCGCACCCTACCCCCCTGGGCGCGCCCCCTGCCTCGTGGGCCCCCTGTTGGCCCTCCGGTGCCTATCTTCTGCTATATGAAGTCTTTCGTCCGAAGAAAAATCATAAGCAAGCTTTCGGGACGAGACTCCGCCGCCACGAGGCGGAACTTTGGCGGAACCAATCTAGGGCTCCGGTAGAGCTGTTCTACCGGGGACACTTCCCTCCGGGAGGGGGAAATCATCGCCATCGTCATCACCAATGCTCCTCTCACCGGGAGGGGGGCCAATATCCATCAACATCCTCACCAGCACCATCTCCTCTCAAACCCTAGTTCATCTCTTGTATCCAATTCTTGTCTCTAAGTCTGGGATTGGTACTTGTAGGTTGCTAGTAGTGTTGATTACTCCTTGTAGTTGATGCTAGTTGGTTTATTTGGTGGAAGATCATATGTTCAGATCCTTTATGCATATTAATACTCCTCTGATTATGAACATGAATATGCTTTGTGAGTAGTTACGTTTGTTCCTGAGGACATGGGAGAAGTCTTGCTATTAGTAGTCATGTGAATTTGGTATTCGTTCGATATTTTGATGAGATGTATGTTGTCTCTCCTCTAGTGGTGTTATGTGAACGTCGACTACATGACACTTCACCATTATTTGGGCCTAGAGGAAGGCATTGGGAAGTAATAAGTAGATGATGGGTTGCTAGAGTGACAGAAGCTTAAACCCTAGTTTATGCGTTGCTTCGTAAGGGGCTGATTTGGATCCATATGTTTCATGCTATGGTTAGGTTTACCTTAATACTTCTTTTGTAGTTGTGGATGCTTGCAATAGGGGTTAATCATAAGTGGGATGCTTGTCCAAGTAAGGACAGCACCCAAGCACCGGTCCACCCACATATCAAATTATCAAAGTACCGAACGCGAATCATATGAACGTGATGAAAACTAGCTTGACGATAATTCCCATGTGTCCTCGGGAGCGCTTTTCTCTATATAAGAGTTTGTCCAGGCTTGTCCTTTGCTACAAAAAAGGATTGGGCCACCTTGCTGCACTTTATTTACTTTTGTTACTTGTTGATCGTTACAAATTATCTTATCACAAAACTATCTGTTACCGATAATTTCAGTGCTTGCAGAGAATACCTTGCTGAAAACCGCTTATCATTTCCTTCTGCTCCTCGTTGGGTTCGACACTCTTACTTATCGAAAGGACTACGATAGATCCCCTGTACTTGTGGGTCATCAACCTTCCTCAAAATAACCACCATACCTACCTATTATGGCATTTCCATAGCCATTCCGAGATATATTGCCATGCAACTTTCCTCCGTTTCGTTCATTATGACATGTTCCATCATTGTCATATTGCTTTGCATGATCATGTAGTTGACATCGTATTTGTGGCAAAGCCACCATTCATAAGTTTTCATACATGTCACACTTGATTCATTGCACATCCCGGTACACAGCCGGAGGCATTCATATAGAGTCATATTTCGTTCTAGGTATTGTGTTGTAATTCTTGTGTTGTAAATAAATAGAAGTGTGATGATTTTCATTATTAGAGCATTGTCCCATGTGAGGAAAAAAAGAGAAAGAGTCTCCAAAAAAAGAGGATTCTCCAAAAAAAGGGAAGAAAAGAAAAAAAAAGAAAAAAATGAGAGAAAAAGAGAGAAGGGATAATGTTACTATCCTTTTTCCACACTTGTGCTTCAAAGTAGCACCATGATCTTCATTATAGAGAGTCTCTTATTTTGTCACTTTCATATACTAGTGGGAATTTTTGTTATAGAACTTGGCTTGTATATTCCAACAATGGGCTTCCTCAAATGCCCTAGGTCTTCATGAGCAAGCAAGTTGGATGCACACCCACTTAGTTTCTTTTGTTGAGCTTTCATACATTTATAGCTCTAGTGCATCCGTTGCATGGCAATCCCTACTCACTCACATTGATATCTATTGATGAGCATCTCCATAGCCCATTAATATGCCTAGTTGATGTGAGACCATCTTCCTCCTTTTTGTCTTCTCCACAACCACCATTCTATTCCACCTATAGTGCTATGTCCATGGCTCACGCTCATGTATTGCGTGAAAGTTGAAAAAGTTTGAAAATACTAAAGTATGAAACAATTGCTTGCTGAAACCGGGGTTGTGCATGATTCGAGTACTTTGTGTGACGAAGATGGAGAATAGCCAAACTATATGATTTTGTAGGGATGAACTTTCTTTGGACATGTTATTTTGAGAAGACATGATTACTTTGTTAGTATGCATGAATTATTATTTTTTATGTCAATATTAAACTTTTGTCTTGAATCTTTCGGATCTGAACATTCATGCCACAATAAAGAAAATTACATTGATAATTATGTTAGGTAGCATTCCACATCAAAAATTCTGTTTTTATCATTTACCTACTTGAGGACGAGCAGGAATTAAGCTTGGGGATGCTTGATACGTCTCCAACGTATCTATAATTTTGATTGTTCCATGCTATTATATTATCTGTTTTGGATGTTTAATGGGCTTTAATATGCTCTTTTATATTATTTTTGGGACTAACCTATTAACCGAAGGCCCAGTGCCAGTTTCTATTTTTTGCCTTTTTTAGTGTTTTGCAGAAAAGGAATACCAAACGGAACAAAACCTTCGCGAGGATCTTTCTTGGAACAAACGCAATCCATAAGACTAGGAGTTGAAGTCTGGAATATCGCGAGGCGGTCACGAGGCAGGAGGGCCCGCCCAGGGGGGTAGGCGCGCCCCCCACCCTCGTGGGCCCCAGAGAGATCCACCGACCTATTTCTTCCGCCTAAATATACTCTTATGCCCTAAAAACATCAGGGGGAGCCACGAAGCCGATTTTCCACCGCCGCAACCTTCTGTACCCGTGAGATCCCATCTTGGGGCCTTTTTCGGCGCTCCGCCGGAGGGGGAATCGATCACGGAGGGCTTCTACATCAACACCATAGCCTCTCCGATGTTGTGTGAGTAGTTTACCACAGACCTTCGGGTCCATAGTTATTAGCTAGATGGCTTCTTCTCTCTCTTTGATTCTCAATACAAGGTTCTCCTCGATGTTCTTGGAGATCTATTCGATGTAATACTTTTTGCGGTGTGTTTGCCGAGATCCGATGAATTGTGGATTTGTGATCAAGTTTATCTATGAATAATATTTGGTTCTTCTCTGAATTCTTATATGCATGATTTGATATCTTTGCAAGTCTCTTCGAATTATCGGTTTAGTTTGGCCTACTAGATTGATCTTTCTTGCAATGGGAGAAGTGCCTAGCTTTGGGTTCAATCTTGCGGTGTTCTTTCCCAGTGACAGCAGGGGCAGCAAGGCACGTATTGTATTGTTGCCATCGAGGATAAAAAGATGGGGTTTATATCATATTGCTTGAGTTTATCCTTCTACATCATGTCATCTTGCTTAATGCGTTACTCTGTTCTTATGAACTTAATACTCTAGAGGCATGCTGGATAGCGGTCGATGTGTGGAGTAATAGCAGTAGATGCAGAATCGTTTCGGTCTACTTCACACGGACGTGATGCCTATGTTCATGATCATTGCCTAGATATTCTCATAACTATGCGCTTTTCTATCAATTGCTCGGCAGTAATTTGTTCACCCACCCTAATACATGCTATCTTGAGAGAAGCCACTAGTGAAACCTATGGCCCCCGGGTCTCTTTCCTATTACATTACGTATCTTTTATTTACATCACATCTCGTTTACTATTTTGCAATCTTTACCTTCCAATCTATACAACAAAAATACCAAAAATATTTACTTTACTATCTTTATTAGATCTCACTTTTGCGAGTGACCGTGAAGGGATTGACAACCCCTTTATCGCGTTGGTTGCAAGGTTCTTGATTGTTTGTGCAGGTACTAGGTGATTTGCGTGTAGTATCCTACTGGATTGATACCTTGGTTCTCAAAAACTGAGGGAAATACTTACGCTACTTTGCTGCATCACCCTTTCCTCTTCAAGCAGTGGCGGAGCTTTGTGGGGGCCAACCTGGGCCATGGCCCCCCCAGCTCACAAGAATACATGTATGTATTCTTTTGTGTTAAGTCCATTTTTCACTAAAAATAATCATTTTTGCCCCCCTCCACCCCATGGCCCCTCCATGATTTCTACTCAAGCTCCGCCACTGTCTTCAAGGGAAAACCAACGCATGCTCAAGAGGTAGCACATAACAAAAACGCGGGTGCAGCCCACGAAACATATTCATCACCTATTCGCGGTCGGTAACGGACGCGCCGAGATCGGCAAGGCGATCGGCAAGGCGATCGGCGCAGTCTTTGAGCCGAGCGAAGTATGCGATGATGGACGACGACCCCTGCTCGATGCGTTGGAAGTCCGTGGAGAGGAAGATGATCTGGTGCCTGCTGTTCTCGAGGAAGAGAGTGCAGATGGAGGCCCAGACATCGGCGGCGGAGGCACCGCGCTGATGCATGAGCCCAAAGATTTCTGCGCTCGCGCTGTTGTACAACTAGGACACGATGTGGCCGTCGTCCTATGCCCAGGTTGGGTCAGCGGTGCACGGCGGACCGGTGATGTGGTCCTGGATGGCGTACTTCTGGAACATCACCTCGAACAACATGAGCTATTGGGAGAAGTTGGGAGGGTTGAGGGAGAGCACCAGTGGTACGTGCTGGTTGATGTAGACAGTGGCTTGCGCCAGTGGAGTGAGGAGAAGGCACTGGGGTCGGGGACGAACAACGGCTCACCGATGATGCCGCGGGAGAACACCGAGGGGGTGAGAAGGGCTTGGATGGTAGGATTCGGGCACTGTGGAGGGCCGAAGCGCCAACACTACTAGGGAAAACCTTATACACAGAATCATAGCGGTAGCGCTGGATAAAATGAAGTAGCAGTAGCGCGTGGCAGTAAAAGGCGCTACTGCTATCCTGTTAGCAGTAGCGCGTGTTAGCAAAACGCGCTGCTGCTAAGTTTGAACTGGGCGCACACGGCTAGCCCCACTTAGCAGCAGCGCATGTCCTTATCCAGCGCTACTGCTATGCTCCTTAGTAGTAGCGCTTTTCCTCAACCTGTGCTGCTACTAACCCTACCTTATCGTCCCCGCGCGGCCGACCCTCTCACTCCCTCTCATTCACTCTCCCCGCATCCCCCGTCATCGCCGCCGCCGCCGTTCCCTGACCACCATCGTCGCCCGCCGCCGCAGACGCTCCTGCTCCTCCTCCACTGAGGTACTCCCTCCATCCCTCCTCCTCCCTCCTCCCTCCTCCCCTCCCTCCTCCTCCCACCGCGCCCTCATCCCTCCTCCTCCCACCGCCCCCTCCTCCGGCCAAGCCCTTTGCCGGCAGCCCTCCTCCCACCGCCCCCTCCCCCTCCTCTCTCCTCCCTCCTCCCACCCCCTCCTCCCTCCCTCCTCCTCCCTCCTCCGATCCCACCGCCCTCCTCCCCCTCCTCCTCTCTCCTCCCTCCTCCTCCCTCCTCCCACCCCCTCCTCCCTCCATCTCTATTTTTTACTATAGTTTTTTTACTATTCTATAATATAGTTTTTTACTGTTTTTAGTATGTGTTTAATAGAATTAGTAAGAAAATTAATAGAACTAGTTGAACTAGTTTATTTTTAGTAAGAACTAGTTTATTTTTATTTAGAGTAAGTGCTTAGTTGAACTAGTTGAATTAATAGAACTAGTTTATTTTTAGTAAGAAAATTGAGGTATATATATGAGATTTGATGATCTAATTAAAATTTTGCTATAGAACTAGTTTATTTTGAAGTGGACATGCCATATTTTGAACATGTCACATTTGTTGTTATTTTTTTAGTTAAAGCAATTATTCCCGCATCGACGTCGACGATGCCTATCCCGCATCCTCGTCGTCGACTCGGCGGAGGAGGCCTGCTTGATCAGAGGGTCCATGTCCGGGACTGGGCTCCGCTGGGCTGGTACTGGGAGGTGCTACCTTCCGGGGGGCGTAGCTTGGTGAGGAGCCAGCCCGCCGTTGACCCGAACCTTCTTTGGTGGCGGTCGCGTGGGACAGTTATGGTGCGGAGGCTTCCGTCCCCCGCGGAGGTGGTACGTCACCGTGTCAGCGAGGAGGACGAGCACGTCCTTCGCTACATGGTTGCGTTGGAGGACAGGTTCAACAATACCTGGCAGGTTCTTCAGGGATCTCACTGGAGCTATGATCCTGTGATGGTTCCTTCTCTTTGGGTGTCCACTACCCGCGCCGATACCAGTCGTTCGCTAGGGTTTTAGCTGTATTAGTGATGTTATATGTATGATACTATTCGAGATGTATTAGTGAAAATATTCGATGATGTACGAACGCAAGAGATGATTTAGTATTGCTTATTGAATGCATGCTAATTTGAATACTAATTTATTTTATGATTTAGTTTTGCTTATTGCATGCTCAAATTTGAGAACTGCTCAAATTGGAGAACTACTCCTATTTTGAATGCTCAAATTCGAGAGCACTATGCAAGGCGTATGCATTTGATTAGTTGATAGCTTATAGGGTTTTTGTTATTGCAGAAATCCAGGAGCCCCTTGATGACCCACAAGTATAGGGGATCTATCATAGTCCTTTCAATAAGTAAGAGTGTCGAACCCAACGAGGAGCAGAAGAAAATGACAAGCAGTTTTCAGTAAGGTATTCTCTGCAAGCACTGACATTATCGGTAACAGATAATTTTGTGATAAGGTAATTCGTAACGGGTAACAAGTAACAAAAGTAAACAAGGTGCAGCAAGGTGGCCCAATCCTTTTTGTAGCAAAGGACAAGCCTAGACAAACTCTTATATAAAGGAAAGCGCTCCCGAGGACACATGGGAATTATCATCAAGCTAGTTTTCATCATGCTCGTATGATTCACGTTCGTTACTTTGATAATTTGATATGTGCGTGGACCGGTGCTTGGGTACTGCCCTTCCTTGGACAAGCATCCCACTTATGATTAACCCCCCCCCTCGCAAGCATCCGCAACTACGAAATAAGAATTAATGTAAACCTAACCATAGCATGAAACATATGGATCCAAATCAGCCCCTTACGAAGCAACGCATAAACTAGGGTTTAAGCTTCTGTCACTCTAGCAACCCATCATCTACTTATTACTTCCCAATGCCTTCCCCTAGGCCCAAACAATGGTGAAGTGTCATGTAGTCGACGTTCACATAACACCACTAGAGGAAAGACAACATACATCTCATCAAAATATCGAACGAATACCAAATTCACATGACTACTTATAACAAGACTTCTCCCATGTCCTCAGGAACAAACGTAACTACTCACAAATCATATTCATGTTCATAATCAGAGGGGTATTAATGTGCATAAAGGATCTTAACATATAATCTTCCACCGAATAAACTAACTAGCATCAACTACAAGGAGTAATCAACACTACTAGCAACCCATAGGTACCAATCTGAGGTTTTGAGACAAAGATCGGATACAAGAGATGAACTAGGGTTTGAGAGGAGATGGTGCTGGTGAAGGTGTTGATGGAGATTGACCCCTCCCGATGAGAGGATCGATGGTGATGTCGATGGTGACGATTTCCCCATCCCGGAGGGATGTTTCCCCGGCAGAACAGCTCCGCCGGAGCCCTAGATTGGTTCCACCAAGGTTCCGCCTCGAGACGGCGGCGCTTCGTCCCAAAAGCTTCCTTATGATTTTTTTCAGGGCAAAAGACACCTTATACCAGAAGATGGGCATCGGGGGGCTTCCAGGTGGCCCACGAGGGAGGGGGCGCGCCTAGGGGGGTAGGGCGCCCCCTCCACCCTCGTGAATGGTGGGTGGCCCCCCTCTGGTGCTTTCTTCGCCCAATATTATTAATATATTCCAAAACTGAGTTTTGTGGAGTTTCAGGACTTTTGGAGTTGTGCAGAATAGGTCTCTAATATTTGCTCCTTTTCCAGCCCAGAATTCCAGCTGCCGACATTCTCCCTCTTCATGTAAACCTTGTAAAATAAGAGACAAAAGACATAAGTATTGTGACATAATGTGTAGTAACAGCCCATAATGCAATAAATATCGATATAAAAGCATGATGCAAAATGGACGTATCAACTCCCCCAAACTTAGACCTCGCTTGTCCTCAAGCGGAAGAGGATATTGAAAAATATGTCCACATGTTTAGAGATAGAGGTGTCGATAAAGTAAAATACGGACATGAGGGCATCATGATCATTCTTAGAATAGCAACACACACACACACACACACACACACACACATATATATATATATATATATATATATATATATATTTCGTCATATGATTTCTTATGCTGAAGTAACAATCTATTCACAATGTAAAGTATGAATCAGAAACTTCATTGAAAACTAACAAACTATGATCTCAGTCATTGATGCATTTGCAGTTTATCATAACATCGGAAAGAGTCAATATAAGAGCTTTTCAGCAAGTCCACATACTCAACTATCATTTAGTCTTTCACAATTCCTAACACTCACGCAATACTTACGGTATGAAGTCTTAATCGGACACAGAGAAAGATAGGGGCTTATAGTTTCGCCTCCCAACCTTTTACCTCAAGGGTAACGTCAACAATAATGCTTTATGAAAACCCACATCCAATTGGATATATATATCAGGATCTTTCCAACACATAGTGCTTGCCAAAGGATAAAGTGTAATAAGGAAAGGTGAAGATCACCATGACTCTTGTATAAGGTATAAGACAAAAATAAAAGACAGGCCCTTCATAGAGGGAAGCAGAGGTTGTCATGTGCTTTTATGGTTGTATGCACAAAAACTTAATGCAAAAGAACGTCACTTTATATTGCCACTTGTGATAGGGACCTTTATTATGCAGTCCGTCACTTTTATTTCTTCCATATCACAAGCTCGTATAAAGCTTATTTTCTCCACACTAATAGATCATACATATTTAGAGAGCAATTTTCATTGCTTGCAACAATGACAACTTACTTGAAGGATCTTACTCAATCCATAGGTAGATATGGTGGACTCTCATGGCAAATCTGGGTTTAAGGATATTTGGAAGCACAAGTAGTATCTCTACTTGGTGCAAAGAGTTTGGCTACCATGAGGGGGAAAGGCAAGCTCAACATGTTGGATGATCCATGACAATATAATTTATTTCGGATATAAGAAACATAACCCATTACGTTGTCTTCCTTGTCCAACATCAACTTTTTAGCATGTCATATTTTAATGAGTGCTCACAATCATAAAAGATGTCCAAGATAGTATATTTATATGTGAAAACCTCTCTTTCTTTATTACTTCCTATTAATTGCAACGATGACCAAAACTATGTTTGTCAACTCTCAACAACTTTTATTCATCATACTTTTTATATGTGAAGTCATTACTCTCCATAAGATCAATATGATCTCTTCGTTTCTTTTTATTCTTTCTTTTCTTTTATTCCCTTAAGATCATAGCAAGATAACCAAGCCCTCGACTCAAGACTAATGTTTATTATATATAGCTCACGGACTCGATTACATAGATAAGGATCAACACAAAAACTCAAAGCTAGATTATACTTAACTTTATTCTACTAGATCAAGATATAACCGAAAGGATCGAACTAAGAAAAACGGTAAAGATAGAAGTGTGATGGTGATATGATACCGGGGCACCTCCCCAAAGCTTGGCAGTTGCCAAGGGGAGTGCCCATACCCATGTACTTATGTCTCTTTATTCGGAGGTGGTGATGATGGAGTTGTTGATGAAGGGGTGTCGGACATCGAGCGTAGGAGATCCTCCAACTTGCGGATAATGCCCTTGAGTGCGGTGATATGCTCTTGCAACAAAATATTTTCACATGTGAGATACTTGTTTTGTATGCGAGCTAGCTAAATCATCTTGAAAGCTTCAATTTCAGTAGGGGTGAGATGATTGTAGTAGGGTTGAAAGAAGCCTTCTTCTTCTACTGCCGGGACTTGCTCCTCTGCGGCTTCCTTGATCTTGTCACCTCCCTTGATTTCCCCGATTTCTTCTCGCTTCGTCTCTATCTTCATTAGCCAAGCATCATCGCCCACGTTGTTGGAGGAGGGGGACGACATGATGCTTGACCTTGAGAAACTCTGGTAGAAAATAGCTCGAAACAGAAACAAAGGATTTCATCATGGTACAGTGGTCAAAACCTTCGGGAGATTATATAATGAATTTTTACCGACTAAAAGAAGTATCGTGCAAGAAAACAGAGTCCGGAGGGCACACGAGGTGTCCACGAGGCAGGGGGGCGCGCCCAGGGGGGTAGGGCGCGCTCTCCACCCTAGTGGATGCCTCGTATCCTTTCCAGACTACCTCTTATTTCCCTATTTTTCTAAATATTCCAAAACAGAGAAAAACTGCTATTAGAACTGATTTGGAGACGGTTTACTTACCGTACCACATACCTATTCCTTTTCGGAGTCTGAAACGTTCTGGAAAGTGTCGCTTATATACTCCTCCGGGGTTACGGTGTCAATAACATTGGTTTCAACATTTATAGGATTACCTGAGATATAATGTTTGATTCTTTGACCATTCACCACCTTCGGATTTGTGCCTTCGAAGTTGTTGATTTTTATGGCACCGGAACGATAGACCTCCTCGATAACGTAAGGACCGTCCCATTTAGAGAGGAGTTTTCCTGCAAAAAATCTTAAACGAGAGTTGTATAACAGAACATAATCACCTACATTAAACTCACGCTTTTGTATCCTTTTGTCATGCCATCTTTTAACCTTTTCCTTAAACGGTTTGGCGGTCTCATAGGCTTGGGTTTTCCACTCATCAAGTGAGCTAATGTCAAATAGTCTCTTATCACCGGCAAGTTTGAAATCAATTGAGCTCTTTAATGGCCCAATATGCCTTATGTTCTAGTTCGAGAGGTAAGTGACATGCTTTTCCATAAACCATTTTATATGGGGACATACCCATAGGATTTTTATATGCAGTTCTATAGGCCCATAATGCATCATCAAGTTTCTTGGACCAATTCTTTCTAGATATATTAACAGTCTTTTGCAAAATTAATTTAATCTCTCTATTACTCAGTTCTACTTTTCCACTAGACTGTGGGTGGTATGGAGATACAATTCAATGATTAACATCATACTTAGAAAGCATTTTACGAAAAGCACCATGAATAAAATGTGAACCACCATCAGTCATTAAGTATCTAGGGACTCCAAACCTCGGAAAAATAACTTCTTTAAGCATCTTAATAGAGGTGTTATGATTAGCACTACTAGTTGGAATAGCTTCTACCCACTTAGTAACGTAATCAATAGCAACTAAAATATGTGTATGCCCATTAGAGGAAGGAAACGGTCCCATATAATCAAAGCCCCAAACATCAAATGGTTCAATAACAAGTGAATAGTTCATAGGCATTTCTTGACGTCTACTAATATTACCAATTCTCTGACATTCATCGCAAGACAAGACAAACTTACGGGCATCTTTGAAGAGAGTAGGCCAATAAAAACTGGATTGCAATACCTTATGGGCAGTTCTTGAAGGAAATATGCCCTAGAGGCAATAATAAAGTTATTATTCATTTCCTTATTTCATGATAAATGTTTATTATTCATGCTAGAATTGTATTAACCGAAAACATAATACATGTGTGAGTACATAGACAAACAGAGTGTCACTAGTATGCCTGTACTTGACTAGCTCGTTGACCAAAGATGGTTACGTTTCCTAGCCATAGACATGAGTTGTCATTTGATTAACGAGGTCACATCATTAGGAGAATGATGTGATTGACTTGACCCATTCCGTTAGCTTAGCACTTGATCGTTTAGTATGTTGCTATTGCCTTCTTCATGACTTATACATATTCCTATGACTATGAGATTATGCAACTCCCGTTTACCGGAGGAACACTTTGTGTGCTACCAAACGTCACAACGTAACTGAGTGATTATAAAGGTGCTCTACAGGTGTCTCCGAAGGTACTTGTTGGGTTGGCGTATTTCGAGATTAGGATTTGTCACTCCGATTGTTGGAGAGGTATCTCTAGGCCCTCTCGGTAATGCACATCACTATAAGCCTTGCAAGCATTGTGACTAATGGGTTAGTTGCGAGATGATGTATTACGAAACGAGTAAAGAGACTTGCCGGTAACGAGATTGAACTAGGTATTGAGATACCGACGATCGAATCTTGGGCAAGTAACATACCGATGACAAAGGGAACAACGTATGTTGTTATGCGGTCTGGCCGATAAAGATCTTCGTAGAATATGTGGGAGCCAATATGAGCATCCAGGTTCCGCTATTGGTTATTGACCGGAGACGTGTCTCGGTCATGTCTACATAGTTCTCGAACCCGTAGGGTCCGCACGCTTAACGTTTCGATGACAGTTATATTATGAGTTTATATGTTTTGATGTACCGAAGGTTGTTCGGAGTCCCGGATGTGATCACGGACATGACGAGGAGTCTCGAAATGGTCGAGACATGAAGATTGATATATTGGAAGCCTATATTTGGATATCGGAAGTGTTCCGGGTGAAGTCGGGATTTTACCGGAGTACCGGAGGGGTTACCGGAAGCCCCCGGGGGTTAATGGGCCATAGTGGGCCTTAGTGGAGAAGAGGAGAGGTGGCCAGGGCAAGGGCCGCGCGCCCCTCCCCCTAGTCCGAATAGGACAAGCAGAGGGGGGCGGCGCCCCCCTTTCCTTCTTCTCCTCCACCTCTTTCCCCCTCTGCTCCTAATCCAACAAGGAAAAGGGAGGGAGTCCACTAGTAGAAAACTGGGCTTTGGTCACAGGGCAATATTCACATTAGTCCCGGTTCAGTCATGAACCGGGACTAATGTGAGCATTGGTCCCGGTTCGTGCGGCTAGGGGCCTGCCGGGCCTCGTGGGGGCATTGGTCCCGCTTCGTTCGGACCCTTTGGTCCCGGTTGGTGGGACAAACCGGGACCAATGGGCCACACTCCTGGCCCACCACCCTTTAATCCCGGTTCATACCACAAACCGGGACTAAAGGGCTGGTCCTAGTTGCGGCCAGTGTTTAGTTCCACCTCGCCAACCGAAGGGCGCTCACACCAGTTTATAAGCCCGTCCCTCTCTGCCTTGTTGAGCTCCTCTTAAAGTGAAAATAGATGCCCTTATACAGGGAATTTGACCTAAATTCACAGTAAATTTCATAGAAATTTATTATGAATTTAGGTTGAATTTCCTCTATAAGCGCATCTATGTTCATTTTTTATAGTAAATAAAATAAATAAACCTTAATAAAATAAATAAAAATAAATAAACCTTAATAAAGTAAAATAAAATAAACTATAGTAACTAAAATAAATAAACCTTAATAAATTAAATACAAAAAGCAGCAGTAAAATAAATAAAAATAGCAGCAGTAAAATAAATAAAAATAAAATAATTAAAGTAAAATACATAAGTAATTAGAAATAAAATAAATAAGTTTTTTGTTGTAAGTAGAAACAAAACAAAACAAATAAAACAAAAGAGAAAACAAAAAACAGGGAAAAAACTATGCCACCTACCGGGCCACCACGACCTGAATACGACTTGAAACCCGTCCGTGGGCCAGGATTCGGGCCCGCAGAAGGCCCAGTAGGCCCCATAGGCAAAGAGAACGGTTAGGCCCGAAAGCCTGCAGTTGAGAGGAGCTCGAGAGGGTGGGCGCAGCAGCGCTTATAAACCACTCTCGAGCCCTCTCAACTAGCGAGGTGGGACTAAACTTTTGACGCGGGGCAGCACAAGGCCTTTGGTCCCGGTTGGTGCCACCAATCGGGACTAAAGGGGGCATTGGTCCCGGTTCGTGGCACCAACCGGGACCAAAGGCATGTAGTCCCGGTTGGTGCCACGAACCGGGACCAAAGAGTTCCTTATATATACCCCATCGACACAGCAGAGCACTCCACAGTGCTCTGTTTTTTCTGGCCGGCGAGGGGAGGGCATTTGGGTGCTCTAGCTCACCTCCTATGCACATGAGGTGTTCGATGAAATGTCTGAGCCACACTAGTTAATCTTTCTCCTCTCGAAACTCGACCTCCGAGCTCCATTTTCCCCGAGATTTGTCTAGGTTTAGCGGTCCGTCACGTCCCGTCCCCGTCTTCACCGTCGTCGATCGCCCGCGCCGATCTCGTCGCCAGCACCACCGTGGTGAGCCTCTTGTTCTTATCTTCTTTCTGAAAGGAAAAAATTCTTACTTTAGATAGTTACTAGTCTAATTTTGTTACTTTTATTATTCCTTCTTATTACATAGTGCGATGGTTTTGGTATCCGCCCCCGTCGGCCCTCGTCCTGTCTATGATTCGGATGTGGTATATATTATCCTTTTATAACTATTTGGTTCATTTATTGTTTATGAAAAATATACCGACCAACGTGACATAGATTTTATTTATCTAGGAGGTGGTTGAACCGGAAATTCTAACCGACCCTATTGTCGAGAGGTTAAATTTAGTTGAAGAAGAAAACAATTACTTGAAGGAAAAAATAAAAAAAATTGAGGAGGAGAAGATGATATTGGAGTTGCATGTTGCGAATGTCGTCGATGATCACAAGATCAAGATGGATGCAATGCGCTTGAAGATTAGAAAGATTAGAAAATATGCCATTCATACCGAGGCTTGGTATCATTATGCCGTTGGATCAATTGTTACCTTGGTTGCGATTATGATCGCATTTGTTTTCGCATTGAAATGTTTTACATAGTTTCAATGTATGGTTTAATTAATTAGATGCTCTGGAGAGCTATATATATGTTGTTAGATGAGAACTATGTATGTACTTTGGTTTTAATGTGATGATGAACTTCTATTAATTTGGTCACTTAATTATCTATTCATGATGTTCTGTTATGGTTTTTGACACACTTAATTATATATAATGCACGCAGATGAACCAGCAATGGATGTACGGTGACAGACACACCTCCGAGTACATTAAGGGCGTGCATGATTTTCTCGAAGTGGCTGAGGCAAACAAGCAGAATGGTTTTATGTGTTGTCTATGCCCTATATGTGGGAATACGAAGTCTTACTCTGAGCGGAAAATCCTTCACACCCACCTGCTTTACAAGGGTTTCATGCCACACTATAATGTTTGGACGAGGCACGGGGAAATAGGGGTTATGATGGAAGACGGCGAAGAAGAAGAGGACGATGACAATTATGTGCCCCTGAATACGGTGATGCTGCAACGGGGGAAGCTGCTGAAGATCAAGAGGAACCAGACGATGTGCCCAATGATGCTGCAAGGGGGGAAGCTGCTGATGATCAAGAGGAACCAGTGCCCGATGATGATGATCTCCGCCGGGTCATTGTCGATGCAAGGACGCAATGCGAAAGTCAAAAGGAGAAGCTGAAGTTCGATCGCATGTTAGAGGATCACAAAAAAGGGTTATACCCCAATTGCGAAGATGGCAACACAAAGCTCGGTACCGTACTGGAAGTGATGCAGTGGAAGGCATAATGCTGTGCCTGACAAAGGATTTGAGAAGCTATTGAAAATATTGAAGAAGAAGCTTCCAAAGGATAACGAATTGCCCGACAGTACATACGCAGCAAAGAAGGTCGTATGCCCTCTAGGATTGGAGGTGCAGAAGATACATGCATGCCCTAATGACTGCATCTTCTACCGCGGTGCGTACAAGGATCTGAACGCATGCCCGGTATGCGGTGCATTGCGGTATAAGATCAGACGAGATGACCCTGGTGATGTTGACGGCGAGCCCCCCAGGAAGAGGGTTCCTGCGAAGGTGATATGGTATGCTCCTATAATACCACGGTTGAAACGTCTGTTCAGAAACGAAGAGCATGCCAAGTTGATGCGATGGCACAGTGAGGACCGTAAGAAAGACGGGAAGTTGAGAGCACCCGCTGACGGGTCGCAGTGGAGAAAAATCGAGAGAAAGTACTGGGCTGAGTTTGCAGCTGACCCAAGGAACGTATGGTTTGGTTTAAGCGCGGATGGCATTAATCCTTTCGGGGAGCAGAGCAGCAATCACAGCACCTGGCCCGTGACTCTATGTATGTATAACCTTCCTCCTTGGATGTGCATGAAGCGGAAGTTCATTATGATGCCAGTTCTCATCCAAGGCCCTAAACAACCCGACAACGACATTGATGTGTACCTAAGGCCATTAGTTGAAGAACTTTTACAGCTGTGGAATGGAAACGGTGTACGTACGTGGGATGAGCACAAACAGGAGCAATTTAACCTGCACACGTTGCTGTTTGTAACCATCAACGATTGGCCCGCTCTCAGTAACCTTTCAGGACAGACAAACAAGGGATACCACGCATGCACGCACTGTTTAGATGACACTGAAAGTATATACCTGGACAAATGCAGGAAGAATGTGTACCTGGGCCATCGTTGATTTCTTCCGACCAACCATCAATGTCGAAAGAAAGGCAAGCATTTCAAAGGCGAGGCAGATAACCGGAAGAAGCCCGCCATGCGTACCGGTGATCACGTACTTGCTATGGTCAATGATTTACACGTAATCTTTGGAAAGGGTCCCGGCGGACTAGCTGTTCCGAATGACGCTGAGGGACACGCACCCATGTGGAAGAAGAAATCTATATTTTGGGACCTACCCTACTGGAAAGAGCTAGACGTCCGCTCTTCAATCGACGTGATGCACGTGACGAAGAACCTTTGCGTGAACCTGCTAGGCTTCTTGGGCGTGTATGGGAAGACAAAAGATACACCTGAGGCACGGGAGGACCTGCAACGTTTGCACGAAAAAGACGGCATGCCTCCGAAGCAGTATGAAGGTCGTGCCAGCTACGCTCTTACGAAAGAAGAGAAGGAAATCTTCTTTGAATGCCTGCTCAGTATGAAGGTCCCGACTGGCTTCTCGTCGAATATAAAGGGAATAATAAATATGCCAGAGAAAAAGTTCCAGAACCTAAAGTCTCATGACTGCCATGTGATTATGACGCAACTGCTTCCGGTTGCATTGAGGGGGCTTCTACCGGAAAACATCCAATTAGCCATTGTGAAGCTATGTGCATTCCAAATGCAATCTCTCAGAAGGTGATCGATCTAGAAATCATACCAAGGCTAAGGAGTGATGTGGCGCAATGTCTTGTCAGTTTCGAGCTGGTGTTCCCACCATCCTTCTTCAATATCATGACGCACGTCCTAGTTCATCTAGTCGACGAGATTGTCATTCTGGGGCCCGTATTTCTACACAATATGTTCCCCTTTGAGAGGTTCATGGGAGTCCTAAAGAAATATGTCCGTAACCGCGCTAGGCCAGAAGGAAGCATCTCCATGGGCCATCAAACAGAGGATGTCATTGGGTTTTGTGTTGACTTCATTCCTGGCCTTAAGAAGATAGGTCTCCCTAAATCGCGGTATGAGGGGAGACTGACTGGAAAAGGCATGCTTGGAGGGGACTCAATAATATGCAGGGACGGATATTCTTGGTCTCAAGCACACTACACAGTTCTATAGAACTCTACCTTGGTGACCCCGTATGTCGATGAACACAAGAACAGTCTGCGCTCCAAACACCCAGAGCAGTGTGACGACTGGATTACATGTGAACACATCAGGACTTTCAGCAGTTGGTTGGAAACACGTCTCAGAGGTGACACCACTGTTTGTGATGAGTTGTACTCGTTGTCCAGGGGACCATCTTCGACTGTATTGACTTACAAAGGATACGAGATAAATGGGAATACATTTTACACGATCGCCCAAGATCAAAAGAGCACCAACCAAAACAGCGGTGTCCGCTTTGATGCAGCAACCGAGAGGGGAAAGGACACATATTAGGGTTACATAATGGACATATGGGAACTTGACTACGGACATGATTTTAAGGTCCCTTTGTTTAAGTGCAAATGGGTCAATCTGTCAGGAGGCGGGGTACAGGTAGACCCACAGTACGGAATGACAACAGTGGATCTAAACAATCTTGGGTACACTGACGAACCGTTCGTCCTAGCCAATGATGTGGCACAGGTTATCTATGTGAAGGGCATGTCTACCAGACCGAGGAAAAGAAAAGATAAGGAAGCGAATACATCATACGATGAGCCAAAGCGCCACATAGTTCTTTCAGGAAAAAGGGACATTGTGGGAGTGGAGGGCAAGACAGACATGTCTGAAGATTATGAAAAGTTTCATGAAATTCCTCCCTTCAAAGTCAAGGCTGACCCAAGCATCCTGATAAACGATGAAGATTATCCATGGTTACAGCGCAATAAGCAAATGACACAAGCGAAGAAAAAGTGAAGACTTTCTCCCGCAACTATTATGATGATACCATGCCAACTTTGTAACAGACGAGTATGATACCATTGTCCGTTTTGTACAAGAAGTGCATCTAGTTTTTGCCGTAACCCTCTCAACTTTCTTGCACATGCTATGTGGATGAAATGATGATACCATGCCAACTTTCAACCTTTTCAGAGTTCATTTGAAATGCTTTTCAATTTTAGGGTCTTATAGCTCAAAATAATTAGTAAATGCATGAAAAATAACAGGCCAAAAATTAAAAATTATGCCACCTACTGGGCCACCACGGCCTGAATATGATTAGAAACCCATCCATGGGCCAGGATTCAGGCCCGCAGAAGGCCCAGTAGGCCCACAGGCATGTACAGAGAGGTTAGGCCCGTAAGCCTGCTTTAGAGAGGAGCTCGACAGCTCAGGCGCACCGCACCTTATAAATAGGTGCGGCTCTTTCTCAGCAAGCGAGGTGGGACTAAACTCACCACCACGCCGCTGTGCAAGGCCATTGGTCCCGGTTGGTGGCACGAACCGGGACCAATTCCACCCTTTGGTCCCGGTTGGTGCCACGAACCGGTACTAATGAGGCTGTGGCCCCACGAGCACCTTTAGTACCGGTTCGTGGCACGAACCGGTACTAGAGTTTCTTACTAAGCAGTTTTTTAGTCCCACCTCGCTAGCTGAGAGGCACTAGGAGCGGTTTATAAGCCCTGAGTGCAGAGACGATGAAGAAGAGGCGCAATGCTCACGTTGCTTAGCTTCAAGCCTTGAGGAATAAGGTAAACTGCATGGAGCTATGTGAAGTGCAGTCTACACTATTCCGAAAGGCTTGAAGCAAATCAACGAGCATTGCGCCTCTTTTTTATTTTTAATAACTTATTACAACTCCGGACTTCTTGTGTTCCGACAAAATAAAATAAACTTTAATAAAATTTATGAAACTAAAATTAACAAAGTATTTTCTGTTCAAAACATTATAAGAAACCTCTATTATTATTGAAACTAAAATCATATAAAATTGATGCAACTAAAATTATCGAAGTATTTTCTGTTCAAAATCATTAAAAGCAAAAAGAATTTTCATAAAGAACTTTTTTTGATAGAAACTTTAATAGCAAAAAGAATTATCATAAAGTAAAATAAATAAGTAATTAGAAACAAAATAAAATAAAATAAATAAGTTTTTTGTTGTAAGTAGAAACAAAACAAAATAAATAAAGCAAAAAAGAAAACAAAAAAATAAATACAGCAAAAAGAATTTTCATAAAGAACTTTTTTTGATAGAAACTTTAATAGCAAAAGGAATTATCACAAAGTAAAATAAATAAGTAATTAGAAACAAAATAAATAAAATAACTAAGTTTTTTGTTGTAAGTTGAAACAAAACAAAATAAATAAAGCAAAAAAGAAAACAAAAAAACTAAATACAGCAAAAAGAATTTTCATAAAGAACTTTTTTTGATAGAAACTTTAATAGCAAAAAGAATTATCATAAAGTAAAATAAATAAGTAATTAGAAACAAAATAAAATAAAATAAATAAGTTTTTGTTGTAAGTAGAAAGAAAACAAAATAAATAAAGCAAAAAAGAAAACAAAAAAACTAAATACAGCAACAAAAGTTGTTGGGGCGCTGTCCGCTGGGCCCTCCAACCCTCGGGTTTGCAAATACAGGCCCAGAAGGGCTAGAGGGCTCAACGGGCAGCGCGCCAAAGTTAGGCCCAGAAGCCTGCTATAGAGAGGAGTTCGAGACAGCAGCCGCAGCGGGGCTTATAAACCACTCCGAGCCCTTCTCAACTAGCGAGGTGGGACTAAACTTTTGGCCGCGACGCGGGCAGCAAGAGGCCTTTGGTCCTGGTTGGTGCCACCAACCGGGACTAAAGGGGTGCATTGGTACCGGTTCGTGGCACCAACCGGGACCAATGCCCACACTTTAGTCCCAGTTGGTGCCACCAACCGGGACCAAAGGCCGCCGCTTCCCGCCCTTTGCGCTGCTGAAAAGAGGGCTTTGGTCCCGTTGGTGGCACCAACCGGGACTAATGCCTACCTTTAGTCCCGGTTGGTGCCACGAACCGGGACTAAAGGCTTTGCTATATAAGTTCACACTTAGGAAATTTTCAGAGTTACCTAGCAGTTGCCGCCCCGACGACGCCGACGCCGCCAGGCCACCCGGACGCCGCCCGCCGCCCCCGCCGTCGCTGTTGCCCGCGCCCTCGCCGTCAGCCGCGCCCCTGCCCCGACGCGCACCGCCCTGGTCCGTCCCCGTCGCCCTGCCCCGCCCTTCACCGCCAACGCCTCTGCCCCTGCCCCGCCACGCCGCCGTCGCCTCTGCCCCTGCCCCGACGCGCCGCCGTCGCCTTGGTCAGGGCCGGCACTGCCCCCTAATTCCTCCATGTTTTTTCTAGACATTTATATGCTTAATTATATGTATATGTATGAGTATATGTATGTGTGTATATCTGTTTATATGTCCTTTTTTTAGATCTTTTTTTGCATTTTCTCTGTGTATATGTATGTATATATGTTCTCTGTGTATATATATGTTCATGTATATATGCAAAAGATAAATTTTTAGAAAAGTTAGGATTTTTTCTGTTCATAGATTTTTTTGGTGATATTAATTATTGTAGAATATGCAAATGTTTGTATATTCATATGAACAATGCATTAGGCAAAACCTTTACTTATTTTTCGAAATTTTCTATTTGAACATTTTTTTATGAATGAGAGGAGAAAGGAAAATAAGAAGAGGAAGAAAGGAGAAGAAGAGGAGAGGAAGAAGAGGACAAATAAATAAGAAGAGGAAAAAAGAAGAAAAAGAAGAGGAGAAGAAGAAAGGAATAGAAGAGAAGAAGAAAAAATAGAAAAAATTCTATTTTTTCTTCTTCTCTCCTCTATACCTTTCTTCTTCTCCTCTTTTTTTTCTTCTTTTTTTTCTTCGATCTTCTCCTCTATTCCTTTTCTTCTTCTCCTCTTTTTGTTTCTTCTTCGTTTTCTTATGTTTTATCGGGTCTGTCGTCGTCGATATATCCCTCTCCCGATAACTTCAACACGAGGGGGGGTCGATATACCCCCTCCCCGATAATATTATTTTCCCATGTACGTTCATTGTCGTTGTCGATATAACCCCCTCCCGATAACTTCAACACGTGGGGGGAGGGTCGATATACCCCCTCCCAGATAACATTATTTTCCCATGTATGTATGTCGTCGTTGTCGATATATATAACTCCCTCCCAGATAACTTCGACATGATGGACGGTCGATATTTATACCCCCTCTCGACCGTGATAACTTATACCACGGGAGCACCCCCCGGCCCTCTCGCTCAACCAAAACTCTCGATCACACCCAAACCGTAGAAAAAAACGACGTCGGTCTCCTACTCCCTCCCGCCGCGTCCCTACCCTTGAAGCGTTGCTGAGGCCACCCCAAACCCGGAATAAGATAGGTCTACGTTTGCACTAACCACCTGCTGTCATGTTTGTGTAATAACTGCCATGTTGTAATATTTGCAGAAACAATGGAGCACGGACGAGACGAGCAAGCAGAAGAGGTGTTGGGGGACATAATCTTAGCCGGAGGTGATATCTTGTCGTATCTTAACGGCAATGATGGTCTGGAAGAACAGGGTGAAGAAGCAGGCTACGGTGATCGAAGAGTGGAGGAGGAAAGACAGGATTATGATGGCTCCGGTGACCCAATGCTGGTGCAAGAAGGAGCCCGTGGTGACGGCTCCGGTGACCGAACAGAGTCCGGCCAGGTAAATATATTAGTTAAGCCTTTGCTGACTAGCTAATTGATGCATTCATTGTTTTGGTATGTACACATATTAATTAACACTCGTCTTTCTTCTTTTTTCTAGCCCTCCGGATCGAGCACAACTGCGGTAAAGAGACGAGGCCCGAAGAGAAAGTTGCGCTCTGATGAAAGGTTTGAGATCACAGCAATCGCGCGCGACGACCAACCGATTGAACCCATCCGGACAAAGGATGCATTTGCTGCTCAGTGCGGGGTTCTAGTTAGGGACAAGATCCCGATCAGCATCTACCAATGGTATAAGCCTAAGAAGGAAGACCCTGAGGTGTCTTATGTCAATGATATGCAGAAAGATGATCTTTGGACTGAGCTGAAGGCAAATTTCACCCTACCGCCAGAGGAGGATCCGGAGAAGCCAGTTAAAGAGCAACTAATCAAGTCTCATGCTCTTAAGAAGATGGCAGACCTATTCAGGAGGTCGAAGAATGAGCTGAAAACGTTTGTCGACAAAGAAGAGACACCCGAATTCATCGGCCGGTATGAGAAGATCAGAGATCACTGGCCCGCATTTGTGGCCCACAAGACATCGGAAAAGAGTAAGAAGATGTCAGCGACAAACAAGAAGAATGCTGCGAAGAAGAAGCTTCACCATCGCACGGGGTCAGGTGGCTACCTCAATGCCCGGCCTAAGTGGGCCAAGGCTGAGAATGATCTGCTTGAAAAAGGGATCGAACCACAGACAATGAACTGGACAGACCGTTGCCGGAATTGGTTCTTCGGGGCTGGCGGAACCTTGGACCCTGTATCAGGGAGGTGCGTTTGGACGAACGAGCTTTTGAGAATACCAGTCAAGAATATTCAGCAATATATCGATGCAGCACAGGAAGGGACGTTCGTTCCAGACAGAGAGAACGACGAGCTCACAATGGCCCTCGGGAATCCTGAGCACCCTGGACGGACACGAGGCACGCCAGGCTCCGTTCCCTGGAAGGCTGGTTTTCCGGACGCGGGCGGTTACAAAAGCCAGGAGAGGAGGAAAAAAGTGGAGCAGATCCAAATTCAGAAGCTGCACGAAAGGGTTCAAGCGCTAGAGGAACGAGACGGCAATCGACATGCCGAAACTACCCCGCCATCTCAGCGGAGAAGCAGCATGGCTTCCACCGAGCTGCTTCAGCTGGAGAATGTCTTGACGGCTCCTGCTAGCTACCCCGTGGATGCTATCACGGAGTCTCGACATTGCCACCTTATGGCGGAATGGCAGAACTTCAAAGTCAAGGCGGCTGTTGGCTCTGTTTTACCTCCTGAACCCGGCGCAACCTACCACTGCCGGCCGATTCCAGAAGGATGTGCTAGGGTGATGGTGGATGAAATAACGGAGGGATTTGAGGACCTCCAGCTTGACCACCCTACCGGTGAAGGGGAGACTCGGCTGGGTTTAGCTCTGCAGACTCCATGCCTATGGCGGAAGGAGCTCATCAAGCTTCCAAACTGGACGGCTCCGGCGAGTAAGGGCACTCCTCCTCCTCCTCCGCCTCCTCCTCCGGCGAGTGATCAGGGCACTCAGCCTCCTTCTCCGGCGCGTGGCAGCACTCCGCCTCCTCCTCCGCCTCCTCCTCCAGCGAGTGATCAGGGCACTCAGCCTCCTTTTCCGGCGCGTGGCGGCACTCCGCCTCCTTCTCCGCCTGCGCCGGCGTGCCAGAGCAGCCAACCTCCTCCTTCTCCGCCTTGTCAGCAAGGGCGGAAGAGACCCGCCGCCGCTGCGGCTTCTCCGGCACGTCGTAGTCCTTCTCCTCCGCCTCGTAAGCAAGGAAAGAAGACAGCTGCAGCCGCTCCGTCTGCTCTGTCGGCGTCTAGCAGTACAGCTGCCAGAGGCGGGAGGCAATACAGTGCCGCCACGCGCCGGCGTGCCAGAGCAGCCAACCTCCTCCTTCTCCGCCTCATCAGCAAGGGCGGAAGAGACCCGCCGCCGCTGCGGCTGCTCCGGCACTTCGTAGTCCTTCTCCTCCGCCTCGTAAGCAAGGAAAGAAGACAGCCGCAGCCGCTCCGTCTGCTCTACTGGCGTCTAGCAGTACAGCTGCCAGAGGCGGGAGGCAATACAGATTCGGTCCTTCTCTGAAGACTCCAGAGAAGTTACCATACGAGAGGACCGAGGAGGAAACCAGGAAGATCGTGCGAGCCGAAGTGCCAAACTTCTTTGAAGGGATGAAAGCAAAGAAACATCCACCTCCGGAGGAGAAGGTAGATTCGGTGAAAGCAAAGCGCACTCTGGCTGCCCTGACAAAACCACCAAAGTCTCCGCCTAGAGGCAACTATGAGCGCATTCTTGCAAAGAAATATGCCGAAGCGGAGCAGTCGGGAAGTACTGTCAGTGATCAAAGGTTAAAAGAACGACGAGATGGGAAAAAAATTGCCCAGCTCGGCGAACAAGCGAACCAATCGTGGCCCCCGCTCAAGGTGTCAAAAGACATCGTCGCTAATGATCCGAGGATGGTGGCCGGTTATAGCAATCTTGGAGATTACCTGCCCGACGATGTACATTATGAAATCATGGAGGTCGACGAACACAAATACCATTACGGGAAGCCTCTCGTCAAAGATGAAAGATCTCTAACAACGATGATGCGAAGACTACATGATTGGTACATGAAAACCTGCAGAGAGTCTGATGGGACGAATACTTTGACGCTGAGAGTTAAACCGGAGCATGACCTCGTTGGAATTGATCTGCTGAATGTTCCATTTGAGGATTTCTTCCAGTTTTACAATCAAAAGGCCCTCGATAAAACAACGATCACTTGCTACTGTCTGTAAGTAGTACTACTTCTGTCATTAAGTCTCTCTATATAGGTCAGCTCTTTCATTGCATGTATTTATAATTATCCTCACTATATTATGCAGATTGAAGATCGCCGAATTGAAGAAAAGACAAATCGGTGATATTGGGTTCATTAACACAAATCTCATAGATGCATATACGGTTGAAAAACATCCCAAAGAAGCCGAGGCCAACTTGCTACAATCGTTGGTATTAAATAAAAAAAAGATATAATACTCTTTCCTTACAACTTCAAGTGAGTGTTACTGTCTTGTGCATATTCGGTTTCCCTTATTAGTCCAGGTTATGGTAATGTAATTGATGACTTCTGCATGCATGCGCAGCTTCCACTATATTCTCCTAGAGATTAAGCTTGAGCAGGGAGTAGTAACCGTCTTAGACTCGAGACGAAAAGATCCCCAGGACTATGCGAACATGACTCAAATGCTCGAGAAGTAAGTTATATCGATCATTATCCACCATATCAGCAACTTTGTTCATTTCCTGATATCAAGTAATTGTTTTCTTTGTCTGGCAGGGTTTGGAGAAAATTCACCACAAAAGCTCCGGGACTGCCGAAGAAGCTGTAATTTAAACACCCGAAAGTAAGTACTATAGTAGCATGTTCCGCGCATCTCCTAGTGATTCAAGCGCTAGTTTCATCAATACCATTTAGCATGCTTGCTTATCAGTTTGATTGACCTCTATTTCTTGTAAGGTGGTTGTGGCAGGAAGCCGGGAATAATTACTATGGATACTACGTTTGCGAGTCCATCCGCTACACGACCTGTGAGCGGGGCTACTCTGACGAACAATATGAAGTGCGTAAGCAATAATATTCACAATTTTATTTTATTACCATCATTTCTGTTGAGTTTCATTTATTCATATATATATGTATTGACCCCCTTCTTCAAATTAGATGTTTCGGAAGCGGGATGAACTCCTAGCACCAGATCGTATGCGAGCAATTCAAGAGGATTTGGTGGCATTCTTCCTTGACCACGTGATCGCTGAAAACGGAGAATACTATGTGGACCCTTTGTTCTTACAATTTAATTAGGAGATTGTATTGTAAGAGATAATTATTGTATATATGTAGCCGGTAGTGTCGGATAGATATACGAGAACTTGTTGTTCGACCAATCTCTCGGAGAAGGAGAGGTGGTCGATATCACTTCTCTCTGTATGCATATGTTCATGACGATCTTCTGTTTCTTTCATTTGATTACTAGCTAGCGTGTCTAGTCCTCTCCATACGTATATAGTACGTAGCGTCGACCAAGCACGGAGATAAGAGAGGACACTTCTCTCTATTAATTAGCTAGCTAACACAATATATGAAACACCTAAATTAACCCCCCAAAACCTCCCAACCCCCCCCCCCCTTAAAAAAACAAAAACCCCAGCCCCTGAAATGCTGACGCGTGGATGCCTATTGGTCCCGGTTGGTGACACCAACCGGGAAAAAAGGCCCTGCCTATTGGTCCCGGTTGGTGGCACCAACCGGGACAAAAGGCCCTGCCTATTGGCCCCGGTTGGTGGCACCAACCGGGACCAAAGGCCCCCCTGCCTGGGCTGGCAGCAGCGGCCACGTGGAGGACCTTCTGTCCCGGTTCGTGTAAGAACCGGGACTAAAGGGTTAGGGCTTTAGTAACGACCCTTTAGTCCCGGTTCCAAAACCGGGACAAAAGGCCCTTACAAACCGGGGTAAAAGCCCCATTTCCTACTAGTGGTCCTACTCCCGGTGGGAGTAGGACTCCTCCTGGTGCGCCCCCTCCTGGCCGGCCGCACCTCCCCCCTTGCTCCTTTATATACGGGGGTAGGGGGCACCCTAGAGAAACAACAATTGATCGTTTGATCTTTTAGCCGTGTGCGGTGCCCCCCTCCACCATAGTCCACCTCGATAATACTGTAGCGGTGCTTAGGCGAAGCCCCGCGTTGGTAGAACATCATCATCGTCACCACGCCGTCGTGCTGACAAAACTCTCCCTCAACACTCGGCTTGATCGGAGTTCGAGGGACGTCATCGGGCTGAACGTGTGCTGAACTCGGAGGTGCCGTGCGTTCGGTACTTGATGGGTCGGATCATGAAGACGTACGACTACATCAACCGCGGTGTGCTAACGCTTCCGCTTTCGGTCTACGAGGGTATGTGGACAACACTCTCCCCTCTCGTTGCTATGCATCACCATGATCTTGGGTGTGCGTAGGATTTTTTTTGAAATTACTACGTTCCCCAATAGTTCTATCTCCAGCGTGGTGTCCTCCATATGCCTCGGAGTGACACTTGCGTAGGATCTGTTCCTGTTCATGCTCAGGTACACAACATCTAATAACACCATCTACTCCTTCTTTATAAAGGTGTGGGTCATCCCAGAAGTAATGTCTTAAATCATAGAAAAACTTTTTCTTTTGCTGGTATGTGAAACTAGGTGGTATAAATTTAGCAACAATGTAATTAGCATAATCAGCATACCATGGAGCAGTACGAGAAGCATTTATGACAGCTAATTGTTCACCAGGAAAACTATCATCAATAGGGAGTGGGTCATCAAGAACATTTTCTAACCTAGACAAGTTGTCTGCAACGGGGTTCTCAGCTCCCTTCCTATCAATAATATGCAAATCAAATTCTTGTAGCAAAAGAACCCATGTAATAAGTCTAGGTTTAGCATCTTTCTTTTCCATAAGGTATTTAATAGCAACATGATCAGTGTGAACAGTTACTTTAGAATCAACAATATAAGGTCTGAACTTATCACAAGCAAATACAACTGCTAAAAATTCCTTTTCAATAGTAGCATAATTTCTCTGGGCACTGTCTAGAGTTTTACTAGCATATTGGATAACATTTAATTTCTTATCAACTCTTTGTCCTAGAACAGCACCTACAGGATAATCACTAGCATCACACATAATTTCAAAGGGTAAATTCCAATCAGGTGGCTGAATAATAGGTGTAGAAATCAAGGCTTTCTTAAGTATTTCAAATGTTTCTACACAATCATCATCAAAGACAAAAGGAACATCTTTTTGTAAGAGATTAGTCAGAGGCCTAGAAATTTTTGAGAAGTCTTTAATGAACCTCCTATAAAAACCGGCATGACCAAGGAAACCTCTTATACCTTTAATGTCCTTAGGACACGACATCTTTTCAATAGCATCAACTTTAGCTTTATCAACTTCAATACCTATTTCAAAAAAATTATGCCCCAAGACAATACCTTCATTAACCATAAAGTGGCACTTCTCCCAATTCAAGACAAGATTAGTTTCTTCACATCTCTGCAAAACTCGATCAAGTTTGCTTAAGCAATCATCAAAAGAAGTTCCATACACGGAGAAATCATCCATGAAAACCTCAACAATCTTTTCACAAAAGTCTGAGAATATAGCAGTCATACATCTTTGAAAGGTAGCAGGTGCATTACATAAACCAAAAGGCATACGTCTATAAGCAAAGGTACCGAAAGGGCAAGTAAAAGTGGTCTTTTCCTGATCCTCTTTCGACACAGGTATTTGAGAGAAACCAGAATAACCGTCTAGAAAGCAAAAATGTGTATGTTTGGATAATCTTTCTAGCATTTGATCAATAAAAGGTAAAGGGTAATGATCCTTTCTAGTAGCTTTATTTAATTTGCGGAAATCAATTACCATTCTATAACCTGTAACAATTTTTGTGGAATCAATTCGTCTTTATCATTAGGAACAACAGTAATACCTCCCTTCTTAGGGACACAATGGACAGGACTTACCCACTGACTATCAGCAACGGGATAAATTATACATGCCTCCAGAAGCTTTAGTATTTCATTTCTTACCACTTCTTTCATCTTAGGATTTAACCGTCGTTGGTGATCAACAAATGGTTTAGCGTCTTTCTCCAATTTTATTTTGTGCTGGCATAGAGTGGGACTAATGCCCTTAAGATCATCAAGAGTATATCCAATAGCAGCACGGTGCTTCTTCAGAGTTTTCAATAATTTCTCTTCTTCCTGCTCTGAAAGGTTAGCACTAATAATAACAGGATATATCTTATTTTCATCAAGATAAGCATATTTAAGAGTATCAGGTAATGGTTTAAGCTCAAACACGGGATCACCCTTGGATGGAGGAGGATCCCCTAGGATTTCAACAGGCAAGTTGTGTTTCAATAAAGGTCCCTGTTTAAAGAATACTTTATCTATTTCCCTTCTTTCATTCATGAACATATCATTTTCATGGTCAAGCAAATATTGTTCTAAAGGATCATTAGGAGGCACGGCAATAGAAGCAAGACCACTAATTTCATCTTTACTAGGCAATTCTTTATCATGGGGTTGTCTATGAAATTTAGCAAAACTAAAATCATGAGACATATACCCTAAACCAACAGTAACAATATCCTTTTCGCATTCTATCCTAGCATTGACAGTATTCAAGAAGGGTCTACCAAATATAATGGGACAAAAGTCATCTTGTGGGGAACCAAGAACAAGAAAATCAGTAGGATATTTAACTTTCCCACACAAGAATTCAACATCTCTAACAATCCCAATTGGTGAAATAGTATCTCTATTGGCAAGCTTAATAGTAACATCAATACCTTCTATTTCAGCAGGTGCAATATCACGCATAATTTCTTTGTATAAGGAATGAGCTATTGCACTCGCATTAGCACCCATATCACATAAGCCATGATAACAACGATCTCCTATTTTAACAGAAACAACAGGCATGCCAACAACAGGTCTATGTTTACCTTTAGTATCGGGTCTAGCAATTCTAGCAACTTCATTACAAAAGTAAATAACATGCCCATCAATATTATCAACCAAGAGATCCTTAACCATAGCAATACTAGGTTCAATTTTAATTTTCTCAGGGGGTGTAGGTGTTCTAGCATTACTCTTACGAACCACAGTTGAAGCTTTAGCATGATCCTTTATTCTAACAGGAAAAGGTGGTTTCTCAATATAAGCGGTAGGAACAATAGGATCAACATTATAAGTGATAGTCTTTTCTTCAACTTTAATAGGTTCAATTACTTTTACTTCAATGGGAGGATGATATTTAAACCACTTCTCCTTAGGGAGATCAACATGAGTGGCAAATGATTCACAGAGAGAAGCTACTATCTCCGAGTCAAGTCCATATTTAGTGCTAAATTCACGAAAAACATCGGTATCCATAAAAGATTTAACACAATCAAACTTAGGTGTTATACCTAACTCCTTACCTTCGTCGAGTTGCCAATCTTCAGGGTTGCGTTTAATTCTTTCCAATAAATCCCATTTGAATTCAATAGTCTTCATCATAAAAGAACCAGTACAAGAAGTATCGAGCATGGAGCGATTGTTGAGAGAAAGCCGAGCATAAATTTTTTGAATAATAATTTCCCTTGAGAGCTCATGATTGGCGCATGAATATAACATAGACTTAAGCCTCCCCCAAGCTTGGGTGATACTTTCTCCTTCGTGAGGCAAAAAATTATATATATAATTACGATCACGATGAACCGGATGCATTGGATAAAACTTCTGATGAAATTCCAATTTCAATCGGTTGTAGTTCCATGATCCAATATCATCACATAGCCTAAACCATGTCAATTCCTTTCCCTTCAAAGATAAAGGGAAGACCTTCTTCTTAATAACATCCTCGGGCATACCTGCAAGCTTAAATAACCCACAAACTTCATCCGCATAGATTAGGTGCATATCGGGATGTAATGATCCATCTCCTGTAAAAGGATTAGCTAGCAGTTTCTCTATCATACCCGAAGGAATTTCAAAGTAAACATTTTCAGTAGGTTCAGTAGGTTGAGGAGCAACTCTTTGCTCTACTGGTCGGGGTGAAGATACCCCGAACAAGCCCCTCAAAGGATTATTTTCCATAGTATCAAGTGAAAGTAAATTTCAGCACACTATATAAATTTTTCCTTACCAAATTCCAACTACCAAAGGCGCTTCACTCCCCGGAAACGGGGCCAGAAAAGAGTCTTGATGACCCAAAAGTATAGGGGATCTATCGTAGTCCTTTCGATAAGTAAGAGTGTCACCCAACAAGGAGCAGAAGGAAATGACAAGCAGTTTTCAGTAAGGTATTCTCTGCAAGCACTGAAATTATCAGTAACAGATAGTTTTGTGATAAGGTAATTCGTAACGGGTAACAAGTAACAAAAGTAAACAAGGTGCATCAAGGTGGCCCAATCCTTTTTGTAGCAAAGGACAAGCCTGGACAAACTCTTATATAAAGGAAAGCGCTCCCGAGGACACATGGGAATTATCGTCGAGCTAGTTTTCATCATGCTCATATGATTCGCGTTCGTTACTTTGATAATTTGATATGTGGGTGGACCGGTGCTTGGGTACTGCCCTTCCTTGGACAATCATCCCACTTATGATTAAACCCCCTCGCAAGCATCCGCAACTATGAAAGAAGAATTAAGGTAAACCTAACCATAGCATGAAACATATGGATCCAACTCAGCCCCTTACGAAGCAACGCATAAACTAGGGTTTAAACTTCTGTCACTCTAGCAACCCATCATCTACTTATTGTTGGAAATATGCCCTAGAGGCAATAATAAAATGGTTATTATTGTATTTCCTTGTTCATGATAATTGTCTGTTGTTCATGCTATAATTGTATTAACTGGAAACCGTAATACATGTGTGAATACATAGACCACAACATGTCCCTAGTAAGCCTCTAGTTGACTAGCTCGTTGATAAATAGATGGTTATGGTTTCCTGACCATGGACATTGGATGTCATTGATAACGGGATCACATCATTAGGAGAATGATGTGATGGACAAGACCCAATCCTAAGCATAGCACAAGATCGTGTAGTTTGTTTGCTGGAGCTTTTCTAATGTCAAGTATCATTTCCTTAGACCATGAGATTGTGCAACTCCCGGATACCGTAGGAATTCTTTGGGTGTACCAAACATCACAACGTAACTGGGTGGCTATAAAGGTGCACTACAGGTATCTCCGAAAGTGTCTGTTGGGTTGGCACGAATCGAGACTGGGATTTTTCACTCCGTATGACGGAGAGGTATCTCTGGGCCCACTCGGTAATGCATCATCATAATGAGCTCAATGTGACCAAGTGTTTGGTCACGGGATCATGCATTACGGTACGAGTAAAGTGACTTGCCGGTAACGAGATTGAACAAGGTATTGGGATACCGATGATCGAATCTCGGGCAAGTAACGTACCGATTGACAAAGGGAATTGTATACGGGATTGATTGAATCCTCGACATCGTGGTTCATCCGATGAGATCATCGTGGAACATGTGGGAGCCAACATGGGTATCTAGATCCCGCTGTTGGTTATTGACCGGAGAGTCGTCTCGCACGTCTGCATGTCTCCCGAACCCATAGGGTCTACACACTTAAGGTTCGGTGACCCTAGGGTTGTAGAGATATTAGTATGCGGAAATCCGAAAGTCGTTCGGAGTCCCGGATGAGATCCCGGACGTCACGAGGAGTTCCGGAATGGTCCGGAGGTAAAGATTTATATATGGGAAGTCCTATTTTGGCCACCGGAAAATGTTCGGGATTTTTCGGTACTGTACCGGGAAGGTTCTAGAAGGTTCCGAAGTGGGGCCCACCTGCATGGGGGGACCCACATGAACGTGGGTAGTGGGGGCAAAGCCCCACACCCCTAGTCAAGGCGCACCAAGATCCCACCTTAGAAGGAATAAGATCATATCCCGAAGGGATAAGATCAAGATCCCTAAAAAAGGGGGATAACAATCGGTAGGGAAGGGAAATGATGGGATTTCTTTCCCCCACCTTTGCCAACGCCCCAATGGACTTGGAGGGCAAGAAACCAGCCCCCTCCACCCCTATATATAGTGGGGAGGCGCATGGGAGCATCACCCCAAGCCCTGGCGCCTCCCTCCCTCCCGTGACACCTCTTCCTCCCCGCTTGCGCTTGGCGAAGCCCTGCCGGGATCCCGCTACTTCCACCACCACGCCGTTGTGCTGCTGGATCTCCATCAACTTCTCCTCCCCCCTTGCTGGATCAAGAAGGAGGAGACGTCCCCGCTCCGTACGTGTGTTGAACGCGGAGGTGCCGTCCGTTCGGCGCTAGGATCATCGGTGATTTGGATCACGACGAGTATGACTCCATCAACCCCGTTCTCTTGAACGCTTCCGCTTGCGATCTACAAGGGTATGTAGATGCACTCCTCCCCTCTCGTTGCTAGCATCTCCTTGATTGATCTTGGTGACACGTAGGAAAATTTTGAATTTCTGCTACGTTCCCGAACAGTGGCATCATGAGCCAGGTTTATGCGTAGATTCTATGCACGAGTAGAACACAAAGTAGTTGTGGGCGACGATTTGTTCAATTTGCTTACCGTTACTAGTCTTATCTTGATTCGGCGGCATTGTGGGATGAAGTGGCCCGGACCGACCTTACACGTACTCTTACGTGAGACAGGTTCCACCGACTGACATGCACTTGATGCATAAGGTGGCTAGCGGGTGTCTGTCTCTCCCACTTTAGTCGTATCGGTTTCGATGAAAAGGGTCCTTATGAAGGGTAAATAGCAATTGGCATATCACCGTTGTGGCTTTTGCGTAGGTAAGAAACGTTCTTGCTAGAAACCCATAGCAGCCACGTAAAACATGCAACAACAATTAGAGGACGTCTAACTTGTTTTTGCAGGGTATGCCATGTGATGTGATATGGCCAAAAGGATGTGATGAATGATATATGTGATGTATGAGATTGATCATGTTCTTGTAATAGGAATCACGACTTGCATGTCGATGAGTATGACAACCGGCAGGAGCCATAGGAGTTGTCTTAATTTATTGTATGACCTGCGTGTCAATGAAAAACGCCATGTAATTACTTTACTTTATTGCTAACCGTTAGCCATAGTAGTAGAAGTAATAGTTGGCGAGACAACTTCATGAAGACAAGATGATGGAGATCATGGTGTCATGCCGGTGACGAAGGTGATCATGCCGCGCCTCGAAGATGGAGATCAAAGGCGCAAGATGATATTGGCCATATCATGCCACTTTATGATTTGCATGTGATGTTTGTCATGTTTACATCTTATTTGCTTAGAACGACGGTAGCATAAATAAGATGATCCCTCACTAAAATTTCAAGAGATGTGTTCCCCCTAACTGTGCACCGTTGCGAAGGTTCGTTGTTTCGAAGCACCACGTGATGATCGGGTGTGATAGATTCTAACGTTCGCATACAACGGGTGTTGACGAGCCTAGCATGTATAGACATGGCCTCGGAACACAAGCAAAACACTTAGGTTGACTTGACGAGCCTAGCATGTACAGACATGGCCTCGGAACACAAGAGACCGAAAGGTCGAACATGAGTCATATAGTAGATACGATCAACATGGAGATGTTCACCGATGATGACTAGTCCGTCTCATGTGATGATCGGACACGGCCTAGTCGATTCGGATCATGTATCACTTAGATGACTAGAGGGATGTCTGTCTAAGTGGGAGTTCATTAAATAATCAGATGAACTTAATTATCATGAACATAGTCAAAAGGTCTTTGCAAATAATGTCGTAGCTTACGCTTTAGTTCTACTAAGATATGTTCCTAGAGAAAATTTAGTTGAAAGTTGATAGTAGCAATTATGCGGACTGGGTCCGTAAATTGAGGATTGTCCTCATTGCTGCACAGAAGGCTTATGTCCTTAATGCACCACTCGGTGTGCTGAACCTCGAGCGTCGTTTGTGGATGTTGTGAACATCTGACATACACGTTTTGATGACTACGTGATAGTTCAGTGTGTGATGCTAACGGTTTAAAATTGTGGCACCAAAGACGGTTTTGAAACGTCGCAGAACATATGAGATGTTCCAAAGACTGAAATTGGGATTTCAGACTAATGCCCACGTCAAGAGGTATGAGACCTCTGACAAGTTTCTTAAGCCTGCAAACTAAGGGAGAAAAGCTCAATCGTTGAGCATGTGCTCAGATTGTCTGAGTACTACAATCACTTGAATCGAGTGGGAGTTAATCTTCCAGATGAGATAGTGATGGTTCTCCATAGTCACTGCCGCCAAGCTATTAGAGCTTCGTGATGAACTATAACATATCAGGGATAGACATGATGATCCTTGAGCAACTCGCGATGTTTGACACCGCGAAAGTAGAAATCAAGAAGGAGCATCAATTGTTGATGGTTAGTAAAACCACTAGTTTCTAGAAGGGCAAGGGCAAGAAGGGATACTTCATGAAACGGCAAATCAGTTGCTGCTCTAGTGAAGAAACCCAAGGTTGAACCCAAACCAGAGACTAAGTGCTTCTGAAATGAGGGGAACGGTCACTGAAGCAGAACTACCCTAGATACTTCGTAGATGAGAAGGCTGGCAAGGTCGACAGAAGTATATTGGATATACATTATATTAATGTGTACTTTACTAGTACTCCTAGTAGCACCAGGGTATTAGATACCGGTTCGGTTGCTAAGTGTTAGTAACTCGAAATAAAAGCTGCGGAGACTAGCTAAAGGTGAGATGACGATATGTGTTGGAAGTGTTTCCAAGGTTGATGTGATCAAGCATCGCATGCTCCCTCTACCATCGAGATTGGGGTTAAACCTGAATAATTATTATTTGGTGTTTGCGTTGAGCATAGACATGATTGGATTATGTTTATCGCAATACGGTTATTCATTAAAGGAGAATAATGGTTACTCTGTCTATTTGAATAATACCTTCAATGGTCTTGCACCTACAATGAATGGTTTATTGAATCTCGATCGTAGTGATACACATGTTCATGCCAAAAGATATAAGATAGTAATGATAGTACCACATACTTGTGGCACTGCCACTTGAGTCATATTGGTATAAAACGCATGAAGAAGCTCCATGTTGATGGATCTTTGGACTCACTCGTTTTTGAAACGATTGAGACATGCGAACCATGTCTATTAGTATATATGCATGAAGAAAGTCCATACAGATGGATCATTTGGACTCACTTGATTTTGAATCACTTGAGACATGCAAATCATACCACATGGGCAAGATGACTGAAAGGCCTCGTTTTCAGTAAGATGGAACAAGAGAGCAACTTGTTGGAAGTAATACATTTGATGTGTGCAGTCCAATGAGTGCTGAGGCACGCAGTGGATATCGTTATGTTCTTACTTCACAGATGATTTGAGTAGATGGTGAGAATATTTACTTGATGAAACACAAGTCTGAATTATTGAAAGGTTCAAGTAATTTCAGAGTGAAGTTGAAGATCGTCGTGACAAGAGGATAAAATGTCTGTGATATGATCATAGAGATGAATATCTGTGTTACGAGTTTGGCACACAATTAAGAAATTGTGGAAATTGTTTCACGACTAATACCGCCTGGAACACCATATTGTGATGGTGTGTCCGAACATCATAACTGCACCCTATTGGATATGGTGCATACCATGATGTCTCTTATCGAATTACAACTATCGTTTATGGGTTAGGCATTAGAGACAACCGCATTCACTTTAAATAGGGCACCACGCAATTCCGTTGAGACGACACCGTATGAACTATGGTTTAGAGAAACCTAAGCTATCGTATCTTAAAAGTTTGGGGCTGCGACGCTTATGTGAAAAAGTTTCAGGCTGATAAGCTCGAACCCAAAGCGGATAAATGCATCTTCATAGAATACCCAAAACAGTCGGGTATACCTCCTATTTCAGATCTGGAAGCAAAAGTGATTATTTCTAGAAATGGGTCCTTTCTCGAGGAAAAGTTTCTCTCGAAAGAATTGAGTGGGAGGATGGTGGAGACTTGATGAGGTCATTGAACCGTCACTTCAACTAATGTGTAGCAGGGCACAGGAAGTTGTTCCTGTGGCACCTACACCAATTGAAGTGGAAGCTTATGATAGTGATCATGAAACTTCAGATCAAGTCACTACCAAACCTCATAGGACGACAAGGATGCGCACTACTTCAGAGTGGTACGTAATCCTGTCTTGGAAGTCATGTTGCTAGACAACAATGAACCTACGAGCTATGGAGAAGCGATGGTGGGCCCGGATTCCGACGAATGGCTCGAGGCCATAAAATCCGAGAGGATCCATGTATGAAAGCAAAGTATAGACTTTCAAAGAACTACTTGATGGTCGTAAGGCTGTTGGGTACAGATGGATTTTAAAAGGAAGACAGACAATGATGGTAAGTGTCACCATTAAGAAAGCTCGACTTGTCGTTAAGATGTTTTCCGGCAAGTTCAAGGAGTTGACTGCGATGAGACTTTCTCACTCGTAGCGATGCTAAGAGTCTGTTAGAATTATATTAGCAGTTACTGCATTATTTATGAAATCTTGCTAATAGGATGTCAAAACATTGTTTCCTCGACGATTTTCTTGAGGAAAGGTTGTATGTGATACAACCAGAAGGTTTTGTCAATCCTGAAAGATGCTAACAAGTATGCAAAGCTCCAGCAATCCTTCTAAGGATTGGAGTAAGCATCTCGGAGTTGGAATGAACGCTTTGATGAGATGATCAAAGATTTTCGGTTTATACAAAGTTCATGAGAAACTTGTATTTCCAAAGAAGTGAGTGGGAGCACTATAGAATTTTTGATGAGTATATGTTGTTAACATATTGTTGATCAGAAATGATGTAGAATTTCTGGAAAGCATCCAGGGTTATTTGAAAAGTGTTTTTAATGGAAAACCTGGATTAAGCTACTTGAACATTGAGCATCAAGATCTATAAGGATAGATCAAAAACGCTTAATAGTACTTTCAAATGAATACATACCGTGACAAGATTTTGAAGGAGTTCAAAATAGATCAGCAAAGAAGGAGTTCTTGGCTGTGTTGCAAGGTGTGAGTATTGAGTAAGACTCAAGACCTGACCATGGCAGAAGAAAGAGAAAGGACGAAGGTCGTCCCCTATGCTTTAGACGTAGGCTCTACAATATGCTATGCTGTGTACCGCACCTGAAGTGTGCCTTGCCATGAGTTAGTCAAGGGGTACAATAGTGATCCAGGAAGGGATCACATGACAGCGGTCGAACTTATCCTTAGTATTTAGTGGACTAAGGAATTTTCTCGATTATGGAGGTGGAAAGGGGGTTCGTCGTAAAGGGTTACGTCGATGCAAACTTTGACACTAATCCGGATGACTCTGAGTAGTGAACCGGATTCGTATAGTAGAGCAGTTATTTGGAATAGCTCCAAGTAGCGCGTGGTAGCTGCATCTACAAGATGACATAGAGATTTGTAAAGCACACACGGATCTGAATGTTGCAGACCCGTTGACTAAAACCTCTCTCGTAAGCATAACATGATCCAACCCTAGAACTCATTGAGTGTTAATCACATGGTGATGTGACTAGATTATTGACTCTAGTAAACTCTTGGGTATTAGTCACATGGCGATGTGAACTTTGAGTGTTAATCACATGGTGATGTGAACTAGATTATTGACTCTAGTGCAAGTGGGAGACTGTTGGAAATATGCCCTAGAGGCAATAATAAAATGGTTATTATTGTATTTCCTTGTTCATGATAATTGTCTGTTGTTCATGCTATAATTGTATTAACTGGAAACCGTAATACATGTGTGAATACATAGACCACAACATGTCCCTAGTAAGCCTCTAGTTGACTAGCTCGTTGATCAATAGATGGTTATGGTTTCCTGACCATGGACATTGGATGTCATTGATAACGGGATCACATCATTAGGAGAATGATGTGATGGACAAGACCCAATCCTAAGCATAGCACAAGATCGTGTAGTTCGTTTGCTAGAGCTTTTCTAATGTCAAGTATCATTTCCTTAGACCATGAGATTGTGCAACTCCCGGATACCGTAGGAATGCTTTGGGTGTACCAAACGTCACAACGTAACTGGGTGGCTATAAAGGTGCACTACAGGTATCTCCGAAAGTGTCTGTTGGGTTGGCACGAATCGAGACTGGGATTTGTCACTCCGTATGACGGAGAGGTATCTCTGGGCCCACTCGGTAATGCATCATCATAATGAGCTCAATGTGACCAAGTGTTTGGTCACGGGATCATGCATTACGGTACGAGTAAAGTGACTTGCCGATAATGAGATTGAACAAGGTATTGGGATACCGACGATCGAATCTCGGGCAAGTAACGTACCGATTGACAAAGGGAATTGTATACGGGATTGATTGAATCCTCGACATTGTGGTTCATCCGATGAGATCATCGTGGAACATGTGGGAGCCAACATGGGTATCCTGATCCCGCTGTTGGTTATTGACCGGAGAGTCGTCTCGGTCATGTCTGCATGTCTCCCGAACCCGTAGGGTCTACACACTTAAGGTTCGGTGACGCTAGGGTTGGAGAGATATTAGTATGCGGAAATCCGAAAGTCGCTCGGAGTCCCGGATGAGATCCCGGACGTCACGAGGAGTTCCGGAATGGTCCGGAGGTAAAGATTTATATATGGGAAGTCCTATTTTGGCCACCGGAAAATGTTCGGGATTTTTCGGTATTGTACCGGGAAGGTTCTAGAAGGTTCCGAAGTGGGGCCCACCTGCATGGGGGGACCCACATGAACGTGGGTAGTGGTGGCAAGGCCCCACACCCCTGGTCAAGGCGCACCAAGATCCCACCTTAGAAGGAATAAGATCATATCCCGAAGGGATAAGATCAAGATCCCTACAAAGGGGGATAACAATCGGTAGGGAAGGGAAATGATGGGATTTCTTTCCCCCACCTTTGCAATGCCCCAATGGACTTGGAGGGCAAGAAACCAGCCCCCTTCACCCCTATATATAGTGGGGAGGCGCATGGGAGCAGCACCCCAAGCCCTGGCGCCTCCCTCCCTCCCGTGACACTTCTTCCTCCCCGCTTGCGCTTGGCGAAGCCCTGCCGGGATCCCGCTACTTCCACCACCACGCCGTCGTGCTGCTGGATCTCCATCAACTTCTCCTCCCCCCTTGCTGGATCAAGAAGGAGGAGACGTCCCCGCTCTGTACGAGTGTTGAACGCGGAGGTGCCGTCCGTTCGGCGCTACGATCATCGGTTATTTGGATCACGACGAGTACGACTCCATCAACAAGGGTATGTAGATGCACTCGTCCCCTCTCGTTGCTAGCATCTCCTAGATTGATCTTGGTGACACGTAGGAAAATTTTGAATTTCTGCTACGTTCCCCAACACTTATTACTTCCCAATGCCTTCCCCTAGGCCCAAACAATGGTGAAGTGTCATGTAGTCGACGTTCACATAACACCACTAGAGGAAAGACAACATACATCTCATCAAAATATCGAACGAATACCAAATTCACATGACTAGTTATAACAAGACTTCTCCCATGTCCTCAGGAACAAACGTAACTACTCACAAATCATATTCATGTTCATAATCAGAGGGGTATTAATGTGCATAAAGGATCTTAACATATAATCTTCCACCGAATAAACCAACTAGCATCAACTACAAGGAGTAATCAACACTACTAGCAACCCATAGGTACCAATCTGAGGTTTTGAGACAAAGATCGGATACAAGAGATGAACTAGGGTTTGAGAGGAGATGGTGCTGGTGAAGATGTTGATGGAGATTGACCCCCTCCCGATGAGAGGATCGATGGTGATGATGATGGTGACGATTTCCCCCTCTCGGAGGGATGTTGCCCCGGCAGAACAGTTCCGTTGGAGCCCTAGATTGGTTCCGCCAAGGTTCCGCCTCGAGACAGCGGCGCTTCGTCCCGAAAGCTTCCTTATGATTTTTTTCAGGGCAAAAGACACCTTATACCAGAAGATGGGCATCGGAGGGCTTCCAGGTGGCCCTCCACCCTCGTGGACAGTGGGTGGCCCCCCTCTGGTGCTTTCTTCGCCCAATATTTTTAATATATTTCAAAACTGACTTTCGTGGAGTTTCAGGACTTTTGGAGTTGTGCAGAATAGGTGTCTTATATTTGCTCCTTTTCTAGCCCAGAATTCCAGCTGCCGGCATTCTCCCTCTTCATGTAAGCCTTGTAAAATAAGAGAGAAAAGGCATAAGTATTGTGACATAATGTGTAGTAACAGCAGATAATGCAATAAATATTGATATAAAATCATGATGCAAAATGGACGTATCACCCCTCCATCATCCCCGCCGTCGTCCCCGTCACCGACCCCTCTCCGACCTTGAGGTGAGACCAACCAAATCTCCATGTCAATATGAGTCCTATAAAATATTTTGAAATGTTTTTGTTCATATTTTCAACCATTGAAATGCAATGACCATCAAGTTTGAATGCCCATATGATGTAGATATAAACATGTATATCTTGTGTTGCTCAAATAGGATATGTGCTTGCCCAAGTGGCCGGCCATGTTTGCCGGTAACACCTCCGAGTGGCCTATGTTTTGCTGGAGTGTTAATTAATTTCCGCTCCGGCAAATTTCAGGCGCTCGATATGTCCTTTTTTAGCAAAGGTCATGCGGATTTTTTTCGTGAATTTTGGCATGACTTGTGCTAGAATATGTAGGAAATATCGAGTGACCTGGATTTTCTAGAAAGATAATTAAACGACATTTCGGTTTGACTTTATGTCTGTCGAGGCTCCACCATATATGAGAGAAGAAGAATGCCGACTGTTGTCGTGGCGGTCGCTTCTCCCTCGTTCCCGTGTGCTAGACATTTTGGTTTAATGCACTCGGGGACGAAGGGAGGAGCGACCATCACCAACGGTCGAATATATACACCACGTGAGCTGGGAGTTTTCAAAAAGACTCGACGGACCGATAGTCAACCCGTGATGAATAATAATGATTTAATTTAGATTTTGTAGTACATATATTGAATTTTAGAAGTTTAATCTTTGAATTATGAACCGAGGAAATGTCGTGTCGAAGGACGAAAGTCTCCCGGCGGAGTGCGACTGGTGCGGCGACGACCGGGGTCTGTGCGACATGCCTCACCTGGTAGAAGGTCGGCGCTTCAGCATTAAGCTTTAGGAGACCTTCGTTGTTGAAACGGTACACAACGACGACAAGTGTTTTTTCGTAATTAAGCACGACTTCTGCTTCTTCAACATGTAATTTTCGTCTTTTACAATTCGACTATAGCTTATCCCATGCCATGCAAGACGCTATGTCTTGGAGATGATGGATTTTGAAGATCATAAAAGTATGGAAACAAAGATAGTTCAGCTAAGGACCAATCATGGATATGATTTTGCTGTAAATCTATACAGTTCTGAGAGCGTATCCCATTTTGGTTGCCCGAATTGGGAAGCACTTTGCAAGACGTATGATTTTCATGAGGGTATGCTTGTCACCATGGATCTTGGTTATCCTGACATCGACGAAGACAATATGGACATTTGGGTCCTTGCTGATACGCTTCCAATTCTACCGCTGTGTGAGTTTCTCAAACATAGTTATTAAGTAATTTATATTGTTTATTTGAAAATAGTTCACAGCTTATTTCCATTCATAGCTTATTTTCATTCTTCAAAGAATGTGCGGAAGATGGTAGACAGAACCTACTACACCGATGGCGCAGAATTAACTTATCAGGAAAAAAATCATCTGATCTCATTTATTAATGATCTTGAGAATTACAATATCTATTATCAAACTCCTGCACATTATGGTCAATACGTGCCACTAGTGCACGTGTTGAACTACGGTAACATCCATGGAGATGGCATGGTAAGATTGTTTACTATTACGACATCCGTGCATCTTTTGCATAAATTCTTCTAAAACTAAACTACATTGCTAACTACGAAGTTATTACTATGTTTTTCAACAGAAAATTCCGAAAGATTGTGTGCCTCACCTGATGTTTCCGAAAGGTCACCTTAATGTTATGAGCTTACGACCAGGTCATCCTACGCTTCATTGTTGTCCATACTGGATTTCTAAAACCGATGCAGACCTGACAATCAAAGATTGGAAAAAATGTATGATCAGTCATAGGGAGCTACTTGGAAGCAATATTGTGCGAAGGGCAAAAATTAGAGACAGGATAATCTCCATTCTCCATAATGGAGAGTCAGGGCCTATCTTGTTTTATGCTATTTTACCTAAGAGAGGGTAGTAGGTCCTATGAGAGAGGAGTAGGTCCTATGTTATATGTGTTATTATGTGCTACAATGTGTTAGAGTTGATGATGATGATGAGGAGGAGTTGTGATTATGACTAGTGACCAACTTGCTATATAATGTCTCATTGACGAAAATGATGACCATGAGGAGTTGTTATATGAAAATGATGTATTATGATGATAGGTTGTTAATGATATGATGATGATTTATTATATCACTAGGTGAAAGAACCGCGGATTAGTTTCAAGTGGATGGATCTATCCACTTGAAACTAATCCACGGTTCTTTCACCCAGTGATGTAATAACTCATTATGATGTAAAAACAGTCTCTAAATTGCTACTGTATGAAAACTTATATAATGGTGTATGAATACGACATAAAATGAAAAAGAAATAGAATACGCAATAGTAGTAGTAGAGCGGGTACAAAGTCGCGCTGCTAGTATTTACCAATAGCGCTTCCTACCAAACGCGCTGCTACTAAGTGCGTATAGCATTAGCGTGTCTAGACCTGCTAAGCTTTAGCTATAGCGCCGTATCAGTAGCACGGCACCCCGCACTACTGATAGGCCAAAAACCAGCGCTACTGCTAGACTTTTCCCTAATAGTGCAGGCGAGCCGCCGGAAGTGTAGCCAGGACAAGGAGGCGGCGAAGGGGGTGGGGATGGTGGGGGGATCGCCAATGCAAAGGTATAGATTTTTACAAGAGAAATACTTTTAATCATTTATTACTACCTGTGATGTGCTTGTGTATCTTTCGGCTGCCATCCTGGGCCCCGCAAAAAGAATCTTGCCGTCCTGGGTGTTACTAGCGGGAAATTCCTATTTGACGCATTCTGCATCAAAATTTCGCTATACCACACATGAGATTCGAGCGATCATCCAGATTGGGCCGGCCCGTTTAAGCGTTGTCAGCCATCCCGGTTTTGGGAAACTTCTAGAGGTCTCTAGCTGGGTTTTTTAGTTTTGGGAAACTTCTAGAAGGTCTCCAGCCGGATTTTTCAGTTTCTATTTTCTTTTTTGTTTTTTCCTCTTTCTTTTTTTCCCTTTTCTGTTTATTTTGTTTACTTTTTTTGCCTTTTTCACTTTTCTTTCTCAAATTGATTTTTCTTTTCAAAACTGTTTAGAATTTTTTAAATGTTCACATTTTACAAAATTGTTCAGTTTCTCATAAAAATGTTCTGTTTTCAAATTTTGTTGACAATTTCCAAAAAAATAATATAATTTTAAAATATTTTCGCTTCATTTCAGAGAATGTTCGGAAAGTCAAAAAATGTCAGCCTTTTTAAGTTTCGTTCACAAAGCAAAAAAAATATGTTTTTCTCAAAAAAATCCCGTTTTTTAAATTTGCTCACAACTTCAAAAAATGTTCACATGTTTAAATTTTTGTTCAAAAATTTAAAAAAATGTTTGGGACTTTAAATTTTTTTCATCTTTCCAAATTTTGTTCACAAATTCAGAAATGTTCAGGAATTTCGAAAATTCTTCCTATTTTTTTTTAAAAAAAATCATAAATTGAAAATATATTTTAATTTTCAATTTTTGTTCACATATTTTTTAAATATTCGCATTTTTAATTTTTGTTCACCATTGAAAAATGTCTCGCGGATTTAAAAAATGTTCCTTTTTCCAAATTTGTTCACATATTGAAAAAATTGCTACAGTTTTTTGAATTTGTTCAGAAATTCAAAAAATGTTCATGTTTTTCAAAGTCAGTTTGCAAATTCAAAAACTAGGTTGTCATTTTGAAAATTATTCACCTTTAAAATTTTGTTATTGTTTTTCATGTTTGCTTTTGCAATAAATAGTTCATTGTTTCAAAAAAAAATCTCGTGTTCATTTTTTGTTCCTATTTGTTTTTAATTTCTTTTTGAGTTTCCCAAATAAAGTTTGCGTTTCAAAAAGTATTTCCTTTTTAAAAATCACGTGTGGCAGTTTTTTTAAAAAGTTTTAATATGCAACGTATTATGGTTCACATATACTGGGCTGCCATTTTGCATGCTAAACCTCAGTTACTACAGTACTGTGGACGCGCTTTCCTTGCGGGAGGACTTGTGTACGATCCCTTGCCCACAAGTTTTGTGGAAATTTTTACCCGCAAAAAAAAAGAGTTTTATTGAATTTTATGAACTTGTTTTATTTTGTGCCGCTTCGGGTTGGTTCTTTACAATTCGCGTTGCCAATACTTCACACATTGCTCACCTGGTGGAGTGGCTCGCGCACCGTGTGTACCTGCAGAGGCTGCGTGTTCTATTCCGTCGCAAGCCTTTTCCTATTTTTGCATCTTTTCATTCCGCGAAGGACAGCGATTGGGCCGGCCCAGATGAACTGCCTCTTGTGCGAAACCGCGACTCCATGCCGCAATAAGCGGCATATAGGAGGTCCCTTGCTGGCGCGCCAAGAGAACAAGGAAATGGCACTTGCAGCGAAACCGCGACTCCCAGCCGGAATAAGCGGCATATAGGAGGTCCCTTGCTGACGCACCAAGAGATCAAGGAACTGGCACTTGCAGCGTGTGTGAGATTGGGCCATAGATATTTACTCCATGCATCTTTTTGCCGATAAAGAGCGGGTTTTAATTACTATAGCTTATACTTTTTTTTTGCGGGATTACTCCAGCTTATACTAGTAATACATTTCCTTTCATGCACTGTAGAGGTCCATTATGGACTCGCGATTAAATGATACTCGATTTCGGACCTTAAAATTCACGTTCTAGACAGGGCAACCTAATCTAGTCTTTATTCTCGAAACAGGCTTTCATCCCGCTTTATATATAAAGCAATCACCGGATCTAGGCTTTATTTGAATGTAGAACTATGCGAATCTCGAAACAAAAAAATATTTCCGTTATTCATATGAAACTCTACTATTGTAGGTCTTGCAGCTTGGAAAATCTTCCGGAGGCGGAGGAAGAGTCGAGTCCAAAGTTGGACCGTTCTCCACCACGAATGCTGCCGCCATGCCTGACGACGAGTGGTGCCCAAAATGGCAGTGCATGAACCACACACCTGTTCATTCCACATAGATAAAATATACTATGGACTAAAATGAAGTTAGGTCAATTTTGGAACTCTAATTAAGCCATCTATCTATAGGAAAAACCTAATGACAGATGCACACGGTAATTAATTGGCAAAGAGATTAATTACCTGGATTGTTGGTGACAAATCGGACGGCCGCCCACCCGAATAGTGGGACATGGACGGTGTTCCTCACCGGCGGATCCACCAGGTTGTACGTCGCCACGTCTGTCTCGGCGTTGTATTGTCCGAACCCCTGCGCGAGGACGAGGAAGTCGTGGCCATGGAGGTGCATGGGGTTAGCGTATGTGTCCGCCAGCACCGGGCTCTGGAAGACGATCTCCACCGTGGCGTTGTACCGCAGCCTTCTCACCGACGTCGCCTTGGACGTCGGCTCTAGCGTTTCGCTGTAGTTAAACATCCTGGGTGCCCTGTCAGGTAGTTCCCGCAGCGTGCCGATGCTGCTCGTGTTGCCGTGGTAGTGCGCCTGCAGCAATGGTGTTGTTGTGGGGAGCTGGAAGGAGACGTTGTTCACCATGCCCATCATATTAGTAGCATTGTTGCAGGATGATTCGCCTTCTCTACAGACGAAGCTCGCGTCAAGGGCGTAGAAGAGGTGCTCATGGACGTTGGCCGGCACCGGCTGAGGCTGCAGGCTTGTCAAGTTGCCATGGAAGTAGAAGGAAGTGGCCGCGTCATGCTTATCCGGCATTTCAGGCGCCATTATTAATGAAGCACTATCAGATAGAGCTTTCTCTTCTACTTTTCTTGGACCGTCACCGTATTGAACTATCCCTCTTGAGATGAAGACTGGGATCTGGATCGCAGGCTTGGGCGGCTGGTTGGCCTTGGCGACGATGTAGTATCTGCCAGCAGGATGCGCGTCGGCCACAAGCAGAGCGTCGACGGTCTCGCCCGGCGCGATCGCGATGACGTCTGTGGTGTACGGCTTGACATAGTTGGCGTCGGCGGCCACCACCGTGAACCTGTGCCCGGCGATCTTCAAGTAATATTCCGAGTTCATCGCAGCGTTCACTATCCGTAACAAATATGTCTTGCCATGCTCCACCTTGAGAATGTTGCTGTCTTTAACGGTCCCTGTAAAACCCAGGTTGTATCGTTACTTAAATTTGGGAGTGTGCGGAAAGCTGGGTTGAAATGCATCGTATAAGTAAGTTTTTTTAGTAGTTTGAATTGTTTACCACATGTGTCAGGTGGTATCATAGAAGTTAGTAAAAGTTAGAACTATCTGTGTTTGAATTAAAAGGCAATTCAATTTAAACTACCAAAATGTCTTATACTCCATCTTTTTCGGTTTATAGGGCTCAATTCAAAGATCTCACCAACCAAGGTAGATGGTGAGTGATGGAATACTTTTTGTAATTTGCCAAAGCACCCAATTAATGCTTTTGTTTTCCTCAAAAATTATGTTTACCAATGCATTAATTGCAATGCATGCATGCATAAAATACATGCATTGGTCAATTTCTGTTAATACTTGCATGCAATGATTTAATGCACCTTAGAATCTGAACATGTGATGGGGAACAACCTAATTGAGCCTTATATAATGGGAAAACTAAAATTTTGAGATAAGCCCTATAAACCGGAAAGGAGGGAGTATTTAAAAAGAGAGGGTGTAGTAATTACCAGAGCAGTTGTCCAGATCTCCAGGCTTCCCATTTATGGTAGCTACACGGGGCATATCAAAAAGGTGACCGTTCCTAAGGTTCTTGTCTAGCTGATTCAAGTCCATCTCCCACCATTCGCCTGCAATTAATCAAGAAACGCTAAACCTATTAATTCAGCAGGCCGGTTTCTTTGCATCTAGCATTGGTGTTGTAGATATTTCCACACCTATGACGATCGGGATCTCCTTGTGAGGCTTGGGAAACGGGTATGACCTGGAACCAGATCTTGGCCGGATGATCAAGGCGCCATGGATGCTTGCCCGGAGACTGCCAACGTGAGCGTGCCACCACAGCGTGCCCTCCTGGCCGGTGACGTTAAATCGGTAGGTGAAGTTTTTGTTCGGCTGGATGGGGCACTGGGTTATCATCCCCGCTCCATCTGCCCAGCAGTTCAGTTGCAGCTTCACTCCATGCCTGCATGTATCAAGTAAAATCCTTGATTTTCTCATTTTTTTTCTCTCTCCCTCTCTCTACAGAATACATAATTACGTTAGATAGTAAAGTCCATCCCATAATATAACAAAAATCCTCTCAAAATACCATCCCGTAATATACATATCCCCAATGGACTAATGCATGTAGTCCATCCGGTAAGAGCACGGTATATATATAGTCAGCTGCTGGCTATAGCGTGTTGCCATGTCATCTATAGACAATGTAATAGCCAACACATATACTAGTCAGTTATAAAAAAGTATTACTTTATTAACATATGATCCACCTTTCACTCTGATAAAGCTTCTTGTAGCTCATGCTACAGCTCTCTATAAGTCTATATCGTGCTTCTCACCCCTCCTCTTTCTCTACCAACTCGGCAACAATATAACATTTAAATCCTTACAACCCGCTTACGTCATCTTATTATACTTAATCTAATCAATATAGTCCACCAACGTAGGCTTGATTGTAAAGAAAGAGAAAAAGTAGGCAGTCGTGGCGGGGGACCAATGCATGTAGGGGTAATCCTCTCAACCATGTCTACTATTTTTGCTACGAGTTTTAATAGTTGGCAATCCGTAGGGTGACAGGGATAATCCCTCTAATTCAATTACGATTTTTATAGGAGTTTTACTGGTAGTAGTGGTCGGGTCGAGGGACGTAGCTGTTCTGATCCCGAGCTCACATGAGCTCAGGTGAACAGTACAATAAAAAAAATCAAAAAAATCCGAATTTTTTGTGTGTGAAACTTTGACAAATGTTTGGATAGCTCGCAAATTTTCAACATCCTAAGATATTCGTGGAAAATGTGGGAAAAAATCGATGCTCCAAAATTTTATTTTCAAACGCATTTTGAAGCATCGATTTTTTTTGTGCCACATTTTACACGAATGTCATCAGGCGATGAAATTTTGCAAGCTATGAAAACATTTGTCAAAGTTTCACACACAGAAAATTAGTATTTTTTTAAAAAAAATTAACTGTTCATCCAAGCTCATGTGAGCTCGGATTAGAACATCACTTTTGGCGGGGCGAGGGACCAGTGCGACATCGGTATCTCATTTGATTATGTTACTTTTTTGCCATGATCTTTTACTAGTAGACCGAGGAGTAGCGGTAACCAAATAAATTCTGTTTGTTTTTTCCCGTGATTTTACCATGATTAACCACACAGGCCGCGTCCGGGCGGGCGGAGCACGTGATTATGTAGTCCCTCCGTCTAGGTGTATAAGTCATCTTACGAAAATCAAATAATCCCAAAACACTTAGGCACAGTGCATTGACTCCCATCTCGTTTCTCGTTTCTTGACATATCAACCAATAAGAGATGTGGGGCGTGTATGTTTTCAACGACTCAAGACTATCAAACACGACATGCAGTGGTTAGTTCATTGCATGCAATGCTATTAATTAGCAAATAAACCTTAAGTTCTCTTGTTTTTTCCTCTCCTTCTTGGTCAATGACTTATTCACCTAGACGGAGGGAGTATGTATGTTTTAGAAAATAATAAATATGATATACTTACCAGTGAATTGTTAGTCCATAGGGGGACTTGTTGATGACTTGAACAGCCACCGAGTCTCCTTCTTTAACCTCTATCGCTGGACCTGGGAATTGCCCGTTCACCACAGTGACCAGCATGTCGTTGCACAACCGATTTAGCTTAACCTGGCTCACCTATATTCCAGTAAATCAATCGATTATTTACTTGTACAAAGGAGGACCAAGGAGGCTAGCAAGAGCTTACAACAAAGGTGTGCTCGACGAGTGCCGCACCGCCTGCCGCTACTAGGGCCGCAGCGACGAAGAACACGACGACGACGACTGCCATGGCTGCCATCGCGCGGGAGCTAGTAGCCTGGATGCTTAGCACACACGGATCTATGCTCTATGTATATAGTGGTAGTGGGTGGGTGGGTGGGTAGGGGGGATTAATTAATGCATGCCATCAGCGGTACATATAAAAATGAGAAAAAAAATTCTAACGGGCACCTCACGGTCCGGGCGTTACTACCTTGCGCTAGTCTCTCGAAACAAACAGCTTTTGGCTGATGCTTCAAGGTTGCGGCTACTGCCAGTACGTCCCTAGCAGAGACTTAGGGACAATGCACACAAGGTGTTTGTTTCTATACTTGAAAAAGAAACAAAAAAGTACTACTAGTGTGTTTCTTGAAGATCTTTTATCTCTTGGGGATCATGGAGCCATGGACGTGATAATGCATACAAGATCTGTGGACCAACTACTGAGCTTACAGATCAGAAATGTGCAGCAACAAATTAATGTGGTAGCTAGCAGCAGGATGTTGATAAATCCATCACATGCACGGTTGGTGCGTGTCCGTGAATAATCTAATCAGGCTGGATGTACCAGCCTCACGTGACCCCGCGTCGCCGTCCCGGCGGCATGGGGGAAACCTAGGAGCGCCGCCAGCCAGAGCCTACTCGTCCCTCCCCATGTCTCGCCGCCACCAGAGGCTTCGCCGGTGAAGCCGTGCTGGATCCAGGGATGGTGGCGGCGGGGCGCGTCTGGTAGTTGGGCGGGCAGCCTCATGGCGGCGGCTGCGCCTTGCACCGGCGGCTCGGCGGCCCGGTGGTGCTGATGACGGCGGAGGCGGTTGGCTGCGGCTGTTGGTGTCTACGACTTTTGGCAGTGGCTGCTACTCGGATTCCGGCTTGGCGATCTGATCTAGGCCTTGCTGCACGCTACGCTGGTGACGTGTGTCCTCTGGATTGATCTGGGATGGATCGTGGCCGCTAGGCATCATGCACGGCTGGTGGTTGTTGGTGTCGCATGTGCGGTGCACGCCATGTCCGGTAGAGGTGCTCCGCTGATGCTCGATGTGGCGGTCGATGGCTGATACAGTTCTGTTTCGTTCCGCGGTATTCGGGAGACAAACCATGTGGCGGTCGATGTTGATACACCTCTGATGCATTCGGTGACCACTAGTAGGAAACGAGCCTTTAATCCCGGTTCGAGAGGGCATTTAGTCCACGTTCTGGAACCAGGACAAAAGGGCCGGGACTAAAGGCCCCCTTTAGTACCGTTTGTGTTACGAACCGGGACTAAAGGCCTTTCACGTGGCCGCTCTCTGTGCGTGGGCTAAAGATTTATTTTTTCAATTTTTTTATTAATTTTTTTAACATTTTTTGATTTATTTTTAGTTTTCTTCTGATTTTAAATCTTTGAAATATTTGACAATTTAATCTCTAATCACCCCTCACTGCTTCGGAATTTAATCTCTAATCTCTAATTAGCACTCAGTCCAAATCGTCTAACTTTCTGGCCAGTCACCCATCATCTCACTACTCCAGCCCGAGCACGCTTAAATTTCAGGTTCTATCTCCCCTAGTTTCCAAGTCTGCACATGTTGTTTTCCTGACAATAGTAAGCTATCAATCTTGTTAACCCTTAGGTCTTGATGTCACATGATTTAATTTTTTGAATTCCAAACAACTATTAAAATAAACAACAATGATTAATTTAAAAACTCAAAAATACTTCAAAAATGGAAAAAATACAAAAAAGATAAAAAATTCTCAAAAAACAAAAAAAATAAAAAAAATCCAAAATAATACAAAAAGTTCAAAAAAAAGGTAATAATAATATTGAATTCCAATGAAAATAAAATAATAATAATAATAATAATTATGCCATTTATTTATTGAATATCAAAATTCGACAAACAATATATCCATTAATATCAGAAAAATGTGACCATAATGTCACACGCTTCACCGTTTGAGTTTGAAAGTATTATTCTAAAAAACAATAATTATTTAGTAACACTAATATTTATTGAATAAATAGTTTCACCGTTTTAGTAGCAAAAATTGGATGCACTTCGTGTACAAACTGGACCATCTCTTTCGAAGTAACAGGGTTTCGGAAGAAAACTCAGCTGTTACAAAGACATTTCATTTTTGTAATCTTATTTCAACTCCAGAATTTTGGTGTGTTCAATATGAACCATTCAAAGCCACATTCTTAAATTTCAACCCTTTTTGACTTGATTTGCTATTTTCATGCATTTAATGATTCTTCGAGTTAAATTAGCCTGAAATTGATAAGCACTACAAATACACTCTGAAAACCCTAAACCCGGGACTTAAAACGTCCGAAACTCTATTCTAAACAATAAACACTAAAGGTTCAAACCCTAAAACCTAACCCTAAAATTGGAAATCTAAACCCTAGCCCTAAACCCTAAAACGTCTAAAACGTCCAAAAACTCTATTTTTCCTTGGTAATTTTGTGATTTTACAAAATTGTCCTAAACCCGAAACTTAAAACGTCCAATACTCTATTCTAAACAGTAAACACTAAAGGTTCAAACCATAAAACCTAACCCTAGACTCTGAAATATAAACCCTAAAAACGTCTAAAACGTCCAAAAACTCTATTTTCCCTTTAGAATTTTGTGATATTAAAAAAATGTCGAAACGGAAAATTTGTTTTTGCTTCCATAACCGAGATGCATCGACGTAACCCTTTACGACGAACTCTTTATCACCTCCATAACCGAGAAACATTTCCTTAGTCCTCTTTAAGGCACCTAAGGATAATTTTGACCGCTGTCCAGTGATCAACTCCTGGATCATTATTGTACCCCCTTGTCAAACTCATGGCAAGGTATACAACAGGTTTGGTACACAACATGGCATACTTTATGGAACCTATGGCTGAGGCATAGGGAATGACTTTCATTCTCTCTCTATCTTCTGTCGTGGTCGGGTTTTGAGTGTTTACTCAAGTTCACACCTTGCAACACAGGCAAGAACTCCTTCTTTGACTAATCCATTTTGAACTCCTTCAAAATCTTGTCAAGGTATGTACTCATTGAAAGTTTTATCAAGCGTCTTTATCTATCTCTATAGATCTTGATGCCCAATATGTAAGCAGCTTCACCGATGTCTTTCATTGAAAAATTCTTATTCAAATATCATTTTATGCTATCCAGAAATTCAATATCATCTCCAATCAGCAATAAGTCATCCACATATAATATCAGAAATGCTACAGAGCTCCCACTCACTTTCTTGTAAATACAGGCTTCACCGTAAGTCTGTATAAAACCATATGCTTTGATCAAAGCGTACATTCCAACTCCGAGATGCTTGCACCAGTCCATAGATGGATCGCTGGAGCTTGCACACTTTGTTAGAACCTTTAGGATCAACAAAACCTTTTGGTTGCATCATATATAACTCTTCTTTAAGATATCCATTAAGGAATGCAGTTTTGACATCCATTTGCCAGATTTCTTAATCATAAAATGCGGCAATTGCTAACATGATTCGTACAGACTTAGTCAACCCCTTGAACTTGTCGAAAACCTTTTGCGACAAGTCGAGCTTTGTAGACAGTAACATTACCATCAGCGTCAGTCTTCTTCTTGAAGATCCATTTATTCTCTATGGCTTGCCGATCATCGGGCAAGTCCACCAAAGTCCACACTTTGTTCTCATACATGGATCCTATCTCAGATTTCATGGCCTCAAGCCATCTGTCGGGATCTGAGCTCATCATAGCTTCTTCATTGTTTTTAGGTTCGCCTTGGTCTAGTAACATGACTTCCAGGACAGGATTACCCTACCACTCTGGTGCGAATCATGCTTTGTTCGACCTACGAAGTTCAGTAGTAACTTGATCTGAAGTTTCATGATCATCATCATTAGCTTCCTCTCTAGTTGGTGTAGGCATCACATGAACAGTTTTCTCTGATGTACTACCTTCCAATTCGAGAGAAGGTACAATTACCTCATCAAGTTCTACTTTTCTCCCACTCACTTCTTTTGAGAGAAACTCCTTCTCTAGAAAGGACCCATTCTTAGAACAAAAGACATTGCCTTCGGATCTGTGGTAGAAGGTGTACCCAATAGTTTCTTTAGGGTATCCTATGAAGACGCACTTCTCCAATTTGGGTTCGAGCTTATCAGGCTGAAGCCTTTTAACATAAGCGTCACATCTCCAAACTTTAAGAAACGACAGCTTAGGTTTCTTGCCAAACCATAGTTCATGCGGTGTCATCTCAATGGATTTAGACGGTGCCCTATTTAACGTGAATGCTACTATCTCTAATGCATAACCCCAAAATGATAGTGGTAAATCGGTAAGAGACATAATAGAACGCACCATATCTAATAAAGTACGGTTACGGCGTTCTGACACACCATTACGCCGTGGTGTTCCAGGTGGCGTGAGTTGTGAAACAATTCCACATTGTTTTAAATAAAGGCCAAACTCGTAACTCAAATATTTGCATCTGTGATCAGATCGTAGAAACTTTATTTTCTTGTTACGATCATTCTCCACTTCACTCTGAAATTCTTTGAACTTTTCAAATGTTTCAGACTTATGCTTCATCAATTAGATGTACCCATATCTGCTCAAATCATCTGTGAAGGTCGGAAAATAACGATACCTGTTGGGGAACGTAGTAATTTTAAAAAAATTCCTACGCACACGCATGATCATGGTGATGCATAGCAACGAGAGGGGAGAGTGTTGTCCATGTACCCTCGTAGACCGAAAGTGGAAGCGTTAACACAACGCGGTTGATGTAGTCGTACGTCTTCACGATCCGACCGATCAAGTACCGAACGCACGGCACCTCCGAGTTCAGCACACGTTCAGCTCGATGACGTCCCTCGAACTCCGATCCAGCCGAGTGTTGAGGGAGAGTTTCGTCAGCACGACGGCGTGGTGACGATGATGATGTTCCACCAACGCAGGGCTTCGCCTAAGCTCCGCAACGGTATTCTCGAGGAGTAATATGGTGGAGGGGGGCACCGCACACGGCTAAGAGATCTCAAGGATCAATTGTTGTGTCTATGGGGTGCCCCCTGCCCCCGTATATAAAGGAGCAAGGGAGGAGGAGGCCGGCCCTAGGAGGGGGCGCACCAAGTGTGGAGTCCTACTAGGACTCCCTAGTCCTAGTAGGATTCCACCTCCCATATGGAATAGGAAAAGAGGAAGGGAAAAAGAGAAGGAAGGAAGGGGGCGCCCCCCTTCCCTAGTCCAATTCGGACCAGACCAAGGGGAGGGGTGCGGCCACCCTTGAGGCCCTTTTCGTTCTTTCCCGTATGGCCCAATAAGGCCCAATACGTATTCCCGTAACTCTCTGGTACTCCGAAAAATACCCGAATCACTCGGAACCTTTCCGAAGTCTGAATATAGTCGTCCAATATATCGATCTTTACGTCTCGACCATTTCGAGACTCCTCGTCATGTCCCCGATCTCATCCGGGACTCCGAACTCCTTCGGTACATCAAAACTCAATAAAACTGTCATCGTAACGTTAAGCGTGCGGACCGAGACACGTGTCCGGTCAATAACCAATAGCGGGACCTGGATGCCCATATTGGCTCCCACATATTCTACGAAGATCTTTATCGGTCAAACCGCATAACAACATACGTTGTTCCCTTTGTCATCGGTATGTTACTTGCCCGAGATTCGATCGTCGGTATCTCGATACCTAGTTCAATCTCGTTACCGGCAAGTCTCTTTACTCGTTCCGTAATACATCATCTCGCAACAAACTCATTAGTTGCAATGCTTGCAAGGCTTAAGTGATGTGCATTACCGAGAGGGCCCAGGGATACCTCTCCAACAATCGGAGTGACAAATCCTAATCTCGAAATACGCCAACCCAACAAGTACCTTCGGAGACACCTGTAGAGTACCTTTCTAATCACCCATTTACGTTGTGACGTTTGGTAGCACACAAAGTGTTCCTCCGGTAAACGGGAGTTGAATAATCTCATAGTCACAGGAACATGTATAAGTCATGAAGAAAGCAATAGCAACATACTAAACGATCGAGTGCTAAGCTAACGGAATGGGTCAAGTCAATCACGTCATTCTCCTAATGAGGTGATCTCGTTAATCAAATGACAACTTATGTCTATGGCTAGGAAACATAACCATCTTTGGTTAACGAGCTAGTCAAGTAGAGGCATACTAGTGACACTCTGTTTGTCCATGTATTATGTTTCCGGTTAATACAATTCTAGCATGAATAATAAACATTTATCATGATATAAGGAAATAAATAATAACTTTATTATTGCCTCTAGGGCATATTTCCTTCAGTCTCCCACTTGCACTAGAGTCAATAATCTAGTTCACATCGCCATGTGATTTAACATGAATAGTTCACATCACCATGTGATTAACACCCATAGTTCACATCGTCATGTGACCATCACCCAAAGGGTTTACTAGAGTCAGTAATCTAGTTCACATCGCAATGTGATTAACACCCAAAGAGTACTAAGGTGTGATCATGTTTTGCTTGTGAGATAATTTTAGTCAACGGGTCTGTCATATTCAGATCCGTAAGTATTTTGCAAATTTCTATGTCTACAATGCTCTGCATGGAGCTACTCTAGCTAATTGCTCCCACTTTCAATATGTATCTAGACCGAGACTTAGAGTTATCTAGATTAGTGTCAAAACTTGCATTGACGTAACCTTTTACGACGAGCCTTTTGGCACTTCCATAATCGAGAAACATATCCTTATTCCAGTAAGGATAATTTTGACCGCTGTCTAGTGATCTACCCCTAGATCACTATTGTACTCCCTTGCCAAAATCAGTGTAGGGTATACAATAGATCTGGTACACAGCATGGCATACTTTATAGAACCTATGGCCGAGGCATAGGGAATGACTTTCATTCTTTTTCTATCTTCTGCCGTGGTCGGGTTTTGAGTCTTACTCAATTTCACACCTTGTAACACAGGCAAGAAACTCTTTCTTTGACTGTTCCATTTTGAACCACTTCAAAATCTTGTTAAGGTATGTACTCATTGAAAAAACTTATCAAGCGTCTTGATCTATCTCTATAGATCTTGATGCTCAATATGTAAGCAGCTTCACCGAGGTCTTTCTTTGAAAAACTCCTTTATGCTTTGCAGAATAATTCTACATTATTTCCGATCAACAATATGTCACTTACATATACTTATCAGAAATGTTGTAGTGCTCCCACTCACTTTCTTGTAAATACAGGCTTCACCGCAAGTCTGTATAAAACTATATCCTTTGATCAACTTATCAAAGCGTATATTCCTACTCCGAGATTGTTGCTCCAGTCCATAGATGGATCGCTGGAGCTTGCATATTTTGTTAGCACCTTTAGGATTGACAAAACCTTCTGGTTGCATCATATACAACTCTTTTTTAATAAATCCATTAAGGAATGCAGTTTTGTTTATCCATTTGCCAGATTTCATAAAATGCGACAATTGCTAACATGGTTCGGACAGACTTTAAGCATCGCTGCGAGTGAGAAAATCTCATCGTAGTCAACACCTTGAACTTTGTCAAAAACCGTTTTCCGACAAGTCTAGCTTTGTAGATAGTAACACTACTATCATCGTCCGTCTTCCTCTTGAAGATCCATTTATTTTTATGGCTCGCCGATCATTGGGCAAGTCAATCAAAGTCCATACTTTGTTCTCATATATGGATCCCATCTCAGATTTCATGGCCTCAAGCCATTTTGCGGAATCTGGGCTCACCATCGCTTCTTCATAGTTCGTAGGTTCGTCATGGTCTAGTAACATAACTTCCAGAACAGGATTACCGTACCACTCTGGTGCGGATCTTACTCTGGTTGACCTACGAGGTTCAGTAACAACTTGATCTGAAGTTTCATGATCATCATCATTAACTTCCTCACTAATTGGTGTAGGTGTCACAGGAACCGGTTTCTGTGATGAACTACTTTCCAATAAGTGATGAGGTACAGTTACCTCATCAAGTTCTACTTTCCTCCCACTCACTTCTTTCGAGAGAAACTCCTTCTCTAGAAAGGATCCATTTTTAGCAACGAATGTCTTGCCTTCGGATCTGTGATAGAAGGTGTACCCAACTGTCTCCTGTGGGTATCCTATGAAGACACATTTCTCCGATTTTGGTTTGAGCTTATTAGGATGAAACTTTTTCACATAAGCATCGCAACCCCAAAATTTTAAGAAACGACAACTTTGGTTTCTTGCTAAACCTCATTCATAAGGCGTCGTCTCAACGGATTTTGATGATGCCCTATTTAACGTGAATGCAGCTGTCTCTAATGCATAACCCCCAAAACGATTAGTGGTAAATTGGTAAGAGACATCATAGATTGCACTATATCCAATAAAGTACGGTTATGACGTTCGGACACACCATTATGCTGTGGTGTTCCAGGTGGCATGAATTTGTGAAACTATTCCACATTGTTTTAACTGAAGGCCAAACTCGTAACTTAAATACTCTTCTCCATGATCAGATCGTAAAAACTTTATTTTCTTGTTACGATGATTTTCTGCTTCACTCTGAAATTATATGAACTTTTCAAATGTTTCAGACTCTTGTTTCATTAAGTAGATATACCCATATCTGCTCAAATCATCTGTGAAGGTCAGAAAATAATGATACCTGCTACGAGCCTCAATATTCATCGGGCCACATACATCTGTATGTATGATTTCCAACAAATCTGTTGCTCTCTCCATAGTTCCAGAGAACGGCGTTTTAGTCATCTTGCCCATGAGGCACGGTTCGCAAGCATCAAGTGATTCATAATCAAGTGATTCCAAAATCCCATCAGTATGGAGTTTCTTCATGCGCTTTACACCAATACGACCTAAACGGCAGTGCCACAAATAAGTTGCACTATCATTATTAACTTTGCATCTTTTGGCTTCAATATTATGAATATGTGTATCACTATGATCGAGATCCAACAAACCATTTTCTTTGGTGTGTATGACCATAGAAGGTTTTATTCATGTAAACAGAACAACAGTTGTTCTCTAATTTAAATGAATAACCGTATTGCAATAAACATGATAAAATCATATTCATGCTCAATGCAAACACAAAATAACACTTATTTAGTTTCAACACTAATCCCGAAAGTACAGGGAGTGTGCGATGATGATCATATCAATCTTGGAACTACTTCCAACATACATCGTCTCCTCGCCTTTTACTAGTCTCTGTTTATTCTGCAACTCCCGTTTTTGAGTTACTACTCTTTAGCAACTGAACCAGTATCAATTACCGAGGGGTTGCTATAAACACTAGTAAAGTACACATCAGTAATCTGTATATCAAATATACCTTTGTTCACTTTTACTAGTCTCTGTTTATTCTGCAACTCCCGTTTTGAGTTACTACTCTTAGCAACTGAACCAGTATCAATTACTGAGGGGTTGCTATAAACACTAGTAAAGTACACATCAATAATCTGTATATCAAATATACCTTTGTTCACTTTGCCATCCTTCTTATCCACCAAATAGTTGGGGTAGTTCCACTTCTAGTGACCAGTCACTTTGCAGTAGAAGCACTTAGTCTCAGGCTTAGGACCAGACTTAGGCTTCTTCACTTGAGCAGCAACTTGCTTGCCGTTCTTCTTGAAGTTCCCCTTCTATCCCTTTGCCCTTTTCTTGAAACTAGTGGTCTCGTCAACCATCAACACTTGATGTTTTTCTTGATTTCTACCTTCGTCGATTTCAGCATCACGAAGAGCTCGGGAATTACTTTCGTCATCCCTTGCATACTATAGTTCATCACGAAGTTCTACTAACTTGGTGATGGTGACTAGAGAATTCTGTCAATCACTATTTTATCTGGAAGATAAACTCCCACTTGATTCAAGCGATTGTAGTACCCAGACAATCTGAGCACATGCTCACTAGTTGAGCGATTCTCCTCCATCTTTTAGCTATAGAACTTGTTGAAGACTTCATATCTCTCAACTCGGGTATTTGCTTGAAATATTAACTTCAACTCCTGGAACATCTCATATGGTCCATGACGTTCAAAACGTCTTTGAAGTCCCGATTCTAAGCCGTTAAGCATGGTGCACTAAACTATCAAGTAGTCATCATATTGAGCTAGCCAAACGTTCATAACGTCTGCATCTGCTCCTGCAATTGGTCTGTCACCTAGCGGTGCATCAAGGACATAATTTTTCTGTGCAGCAATGAGGATAATCCTCAGATCACGGATCCAGTCCGCATCTTTGCTACTAACATTTTTCAACATAATATTTCTCTAGGAACATATCAAAAATAAAACAGGGAAGCAACAACGCGAGCTATTGATCTACAACATAATTTGCAAAATACTATCAGGACTAAGTTCATGATAAATTTAAGTTCAATTAATCATATTACTTAAGAACTCCCACTTAGATAGACATCCCTCTAATCCTCTAAGTGATCACGTGATCCATATCAACTAAACCATGTCCGATCATCACGTGAGATGGAGTAGTTTCAACTGTGAACATCACTATGTTGATCATATCTACTATATGATTCACGCTCGACCTTTCGGTCTCCATGTTCCGAGGCCATATCTGTTATATGCTAGGCTCGTCAAGTTTAACCTGAGTATTCCGCGTGTGCAACTGTTTTGCACCCATTGTATTTGAACGTAGAGCCTATCACACCCGATCATCACGTGGTGTCTCAGCACGAAGAACTTTCGCAACGGTGCATACTCAGGGAGAACACTTATACTTTGATAATTTAGTGAAGGATCATCTTATAATGCTACCGTCAAACAAAGCAAGATAAGATGCATAAAGGATTAACATCACATGCAATCAATATAAGTGATATGATATGGCCATCATCATCTTGTGCTTGTGATCTCCATCTCCGAAGCACCGTGCTTGTGATCTCCATCTCCGAAGCACCGTCATGATCACCATCGTCACCAGCGCGACACCTTGATCTCCATCGTAGCATCGTTGTCGTCTCGTCAATCTTATGCTTCTACGACTATCGCTACCGCTTAGTGATAAAGTAAAGCATTACATGGCGATTGCATTGCATACAATAAAACGACATCCATATGGCTCCTGCCAGTTGCCGATAACTCGGTTACAAAACATGATCATCTCATACAACAAATTATATCACATCATGTCTTGACCATATCACATCACAACATGCCCTACAAAAACAAGTTAGACGTCCTCTACTTTGTTGTTGCAAATTTTACGTGGCTGCTACGGGCTTAGCAAGAACCGTTCTTACCTACGCATCAAAACCACAACGATAGTTTGTCAAGTTGGTGCTGTTTTAACCTTCGCAAGGACCGGGCGTAGGCACACTCGGTTCAACTAAAGTGAGAGAGACAGACACCCGCCAGTCACCTTTAAGCAACGAGTGCTCGCAACGGTGAAACCAGTCTCGCGTAAGCGTACGCGTAATGTCGGTCCGGGCCGCTTCATCTCACAATACCGCTGAACCAAAGTATGACATGCTGGTAAGCAGTATGACTTATATCGCCCACAACTCACTTGTGTTCTACTCGTGCATAGCATCAACGCATAAAACCTGGCTTTGATACCACTGTTGGGGAACGTAGTAATTTCAAAAAATTTCCTACGCACACGCAAGATCATGGTGATGCATAGCAACGAGAGGGGAGAGTGTTGTCCACGTACCCTCGTAGACCGAAAGCGGAAGGGTTAACACAACGCGGTTGATGTAGTCGTACGTCTTCACGATCCGACCGATCAAGTACCGAACGCACGGCACCTCCGAGTTCAGCACACGTTCAGCTTGATGATGTCCCTCGAACTCCGATCCAGCCGAGTGTTGAGGGAGAGTTTCATCAGCACGACGGCGTGGTGACGATGATGATGTTCCACCGACGCAGGGCTTCGCCTAAGCTCCGCAACGGTATTCTCGAGGAGTAATATGGTGGAGGGGGGCACCGCACACGGCTAAGAGATCTCAAGGATCAATTGTTGTGTCTATGGGGTGCCCCCTGCCCCCGTATATAAAGGAGCAAGGGAGGAGGAGGCCGGCCCTAGGAGGGGGCGCACCAAGTGTGGAGTCCTACTAGGACTCCCTAGTCCTAGTAGGATTCCACCTCCCATATGGAATAGGAAAAGAGGAAGGGAAAAAGAGAAGGAAGGAAGGGGGCGCCCCCCTTCCCTAGTCCAATTCGGACCAAACCAAGGGGAGGGGTGCGGCCACCCTTGAGGCCCTTTTCCTTCTTTCCCGTATGGCCCAATAAGGCCCAATACGTATTCCCGTAACTCTCCGGTACTCCGAAAAATACCCGAATCACTCGGAACCTTTCCGAAGTCCGAATATAGTCATCCAATATATCGATCTTTACGTCTCGACCATTTCGAGACTCCGCGTCATGTCCCCGATCTCATCCGGGACTCCGAACTCCTTCGGTACATCAAAACTCAATAAAACTGTCATCGTAACATTAAGCGTGCGGACCCTACGGGTTCGAGAACTATGTAGACATGACCGAGACACGTCTCCGGTCAATAACCAATAGCGGGACCTGGATGCCCATATTGGCTCCCACATATTCTACGAAGATCTTTATCGGTCAAACCGCATAACAACATACGTTGTTCCCTTTGTCATCGGTATGTTACTTGCCCGAAATTCGATCGTCGGTATTTCGATACCTAGTTCAATCTCGTTACCGGCAAGTCTCTTTACTCGTTCCGTAATACATCATCTCGCAACAAACTCATTAGTTGCAATGCTTGCAAGGCTTAAGTGATGTGCATTACCGAGAGGGCCCAGAGATACCTCTCCGACAATCGGAGTGACAAATCCTAATCTCGAAATACGCCAACCCAACAAGTACCTTCGGAGACACCTGTAGAGTACCTTTATAATCACCCATTTACGTTGTGACGTTTGGTAGCACACAAAGTGTTCCTCCGGTAAACGGGAGTTGCATAATCTCATAGTCATAGGAACATGTATAAGTCATGAAGAAAGCAATAGCAACATACTAAACGATCGAGTGCTAAGCTAACGGAATGGGTCAAGTCAATCACGTCATTCTCCTAATGAGGTGATCTCGTTAATCAAATGACAACTTATGTCTATGGCTAGGAAACATAACCATCTTTGATTAACGAGCCAGTCAAGTAGAGGCATACTAGTGACACTCTATTTGTCTATGTATTCACACATGTATTATGTTTCCGGTTAATACAATTCTAGCATGAATAATAAACATTTATCATGATATAAGGAAATAAATAATAACTTTATTATTGCCTCTAGGGCATATTTCCTTCAATACCGGCCGCCGCGTGCTTCAACACTCATTGGAACGCATACATCGGTATGTATTATTACCAATAAGTCATTAGCTCGCTCCGTTGTTCCGGAGAACGGAGTTTTAGTCATCTTGCTCATGAGGCTTGGTTCGCAAGTATCAAATGATTCGTAATCAAGTGACTCCAAAAAATCCATCTGCATGGAGTTCTTCATGCGCTTTACACCAATATGATCTAAACGGTAGCGCCACAAGTATGTTGCACTATCATTATCAACATTGCATCTTTTGGCATCAATATTATGAATATGTGTATCACTACGATCGAGATTCAATAAACCATTTGCATTGATTGCATGACCATAGAAGGTTTATTCATGTAAACAGAACAACAATTATTCACTGACTTAAATGAATAACCTTATTGCAATAAACATGATCTAATCTTGTCTATGCTCAACGCAAACACCAAATAACATTTATTTAGGCTCAACACTAATCCAGAAGGTAGAGGGAGTGTGCGATAGTGATCGTATCAACCTTGGAATCACTTCCAACACACATCGTCACCTTGCCCTCAACTAGTCTCTGTTTATTCTGCAACTCCTGTTTTGATTTACTAATCTTAGCAATTGAACCACTATCAAATACGCAGGGGATTACTATGAATACTAGTAAGGTACACATCAATAGCATGTATACCAAATATACCTTTGTTCACTTTGCCATCCTTCTTATCCGCCAAGTATTTGGGGCAGTTCCGCTTCTAGTGACCATTCCCTTTGCAGTAGAAGCACTGAGTTTCAGGCTTAGGTCCAGCTTTAGGCTTCTTCACGGAAGTGACAACTTGCTTTCCATTCTTCTTGAAGTTCCCTTTCTTTCCCTTTGCCCTTTTTCTTGAAACTAGTGGTCTTGTTAACCATCAACACTTGATGATCTTTCTTTATGTCTACCTTCGCCAATTTCAACACCACGAAGAGCTCGGGAATCATTTTTGTCATCCCTTGCATATTATACCTAATCACAAAGTTCTAGTAGCTGGGTGATAGTGACTAGAGAACTCTGCCAATCACTATCTTATCTAGAAGATTAACTCCCACTTGATTCAAGCGATTGTAGTACCCCAAACATTCTGAGTACATGCTCACTGGCTGAGCTATTCTCCTCCATCTTGTAGGCAAAGTACTTTTCAGAGGTCTCATATCTCTCGACACGGGCATGAGTCTGAAATACCAATTTCAGCTCGTGGAACATCTCATATGCTCCGTGGTGTTCAAAACATTTTTGAAGTCCCGGTTCTAAGCCGTAAAGCATGGCTCACTAAACTATTAAGTACTCATCATATCGAGTTTGCCAAACGTTCATAACGTCTGCATCTGCTCCTGCAATAGGTCTGTCACCTAGCGGTGCATCAAGGACATAATTCTTCTGTGCAGCAATGAGGATAATGCTTAGATCACGGACCCAGTACGTATCATTGCTACTATCATCTTTGAACTTATTTTTCTCTAGGAACATATCAAAAATTAGGGGACCTACATCGCGAGCTATTGATCTATAACATAATTTGCAAATACTATCAGGACTAAGTTCATGATAAATTAAGTTCAGTTAATCAAATTACTAATGAACTCCCACTTAAATAAACATCATTCAAGTTATCTAAGTGATACATGATCCAAATCAACTAACCCGTGTCCGATGATCACGCGAGATGGGGTAGTCATCAATGGTGAACATCTCTATGTTGATCATATCTACTATATGAATCACGTTCAACCTTTCTGTCTTCAGTGTTCCGAGACCATGTCTGTACATGCTAGGTCATCAAGTTTAACCCAAGTATTCTACGTGTGCAAAACTGTCTTATACCCGTTGTATGTGAACGTAGAGTCTATCACACCCGGTCATCACGGGGTCGAAACGACGAACATTGGAAATGGTGCATACTCGGGGCGAACACTATTATCTTGAAACTTAATGAAGTGATCATCTTATAATGCTACCGTCGTTCTAAGAAAAATAATATGCATAAAGGATAAACATCACATGCAATCAAAATATGTGACATGATACAACCATCATCATCTTGTGCTTTTGATCTCCATCTCCAAAGCAACATCATGATCTCCATCATCACAGGATCGACACCTTGATCTCCATCGTTGCGCCGGGGTCGTCTCGCCAACTATTGCTAACGCATAGCGATAAAGTAAAGCAATTACATGGCGTTTGCATTTCATGCAATAAAGAGACAACCATAGGGCTCCCGCCGGTTGTCGATAAATTACAAAACATGATCATATCGTACAACAACGTATATCACATCATGTCTTGACCATATCACATCACAACATGCATTGAAAAACAAGTTAGACGTCCTCTACTTTGTTGTTGCAAGTTTTACGTGGCTGCTACGGGCTTCCAGGAAGAACTGTTCTTACATACGGCAAAAACCACAACGGTGATTTATCAAGTTTGTTGTTTTTAACTTCTTCAAGGACTGACCGTAGTCAAATTCAATTCAACTAATGTAGTAGAAACAGACACCCACCAACCACCTTTATGCAAAAAAAGTTGCATGTCTGGCGGTGGAACCGGTCTCATGTACGTGGACATGTATGGTTGGTTCGGGCTGCTTCATCTTATAGTACCGCCAAATCAAAATAAGAGGTTGGTGGTAAGCAGTATGACCATCACCGCCCACAACTCTTTGTGTCTACCCGTGCATATCATCTACGCATTGACTTGGCTCTTATACCACTGTTGGGAAACGTTGCATGGAAAACAAAAATATTCTACGCACATGCAAGACCTATCAAGGAGATGCATAGCAACGAGAGGGGAGAGTGTGTCTACGTACCCTCATAGACCGTTAGCGGAAGAGTTTAGTGATACGTCTCCAATGTATCTATAATTTTTTATTGTTCCATGCTATTATATTATCTGTTTTGGATGTTTAATGGGCTTTAATATGCTATTTTATATTATTTTTGGGACTAACCTTTTAACCGAAGGCCCAGTGCCAGTTTCTGTTTTTTTGCCTATTTCGGTGTTTTGCAGAAAAGGAATACCAAACGGAATCCAAACGGAATGAAACCTTCGCGATGATCTTTCTTGGAACGAAAGCAATCCATAAGACTTGGAGTTGAAGTCTGGAACTCTGCGAGGCAACCACGAGGCAGGAGGGCGCGCCCCCACCCTCATGGGCCCCACGGAGCTCCACCGACGTACTTGTTTCGCCTATATATACTCTTATACCCTAAAAACATCAGGGGGAGCCACGGAACCACTTTTCCATCGCCGCAACCTTCTGTACCCATGAGATCCCATCTTGGGGCCTTTTCCGGCGATCTGCCGGAAGGGGAATCGATCATGGAGGGCTTCTACATAAACACCATAGCCTCTCCGATGATGTGTGAGTAGTTTACCACAGACCTTCGGGTCCATAGTTATTAGCTAGATGGCTTCTTCTCTCTCTTTGGTTCTCAATACAAAGTTCTCCTCGATGTTCTTGGTGATCTATTTGATGTAATACTCTTTTGCGGTGTGTTTGCCGAGATCCGATGAATTGTGGATTTATGATCAAGTTTATCTATGAATAATATTTGGTTCTTCTCTGAATTCTTATATGCATGATTTGATATCTTTGCAAGTCTCTTCGAATTATCGGTTTAGTTTGGCCTACTAGATTGATCTTTCTTGCAATGGGAGAAGTGCTTAGCTTTGGGTTCAATCTTGCAGTGTCCTTTCCCAGTGACAGTAGGGGCAGCAAGGCACGTATTTTATTGTTGCCATCGAGGATAAAAAGATGGGGTTTATATCATATTGCTTGAGTTTATCCCTCTACATCATGTCATCTTGCATAATGCGTTACTCTGTTCTTATGAACTTAATACTCTAGATACATGCTGGATAGCGGTCGATGTGTGGAGTAATAGTAGTAGATGCAGAATTGTTTCGGTCTACTTGACACGGACGTGATGCCTATATTCATGATCATTGCCTAGATATTCTCATAATTATGCGCTTTTCTATCAATTCCTCGGCAGTAATTTGTTCATCCACCGTAATACATGCTAAGTTGAGAGAAGCCACTAGTGAAACCTATGGCCCCCGGGTCTCTTTCTTATTATATTGTATCTTTTTTATTTACATCACATCTCGTTTTACTATTTTGCAATCTTTACTTTCCAATCTATACAACAAAAATACCAAAAATATTTATCGTACTATCTTTATTAGATCTCACTTTTGTGAGTGACCGTGAAGGGATTGACAACCCCTTTATCGCATTGGTTGCAAGGTTCATGATTGTTTGTGCAGGTACTAGGTGACTTGCATGTTATCTCCTACTGGATTGATACCTTCGTTCTCAAAAACTGAGGGAAATACTTATGCTACTTTGCTGTATCACCCTTTCCTCTTAAAGGGAAAACGAACGCTTGCTCAAGAGGTAGCAAGAAGGATTTCTCGCCGTTGCCGGGGAAATTTGCAGCAAGTCAAGTCAAGATTTGATCTCGCGTCAACTAGCCATTTCTGGCACTACAAGAATCATGTAATTTGTCGCCTGTGGATTACAGACGGCAAAGTCCTAAAAACATACGGCAAAGATTTTGCCGTCAGTCAGCAGACGGCAAAGTCAGTCGGCAAAGAGTTCTTTGTCGTCAGCATTTCATCGGGAAGACGGCAAAATCTTTGCCATCAGCAAAACTTCATCTTTGCCGTCAACCAAATAATAGCATACGGCAAAGAAAGACAGCTTTGCCGTCTGCCGTCTGCCTCATACACCCCAGACGGCAAAGAAAATTATTTCATTTAAAAAATATGAACCACCAGTCGAGGTGCAGAGGTTGTAGTTGCTCGATGGCGTAGACAAAAAAATCACAGCCATTTCACCATCTACAGTTCAAGAATGTATGACAACAGAACGGATTTTACAAGACACAAATACTCTATTTGCACAATATATCCATCATCACAATATTTACACAGAAATACACTATTTACAATATGAAGTTTCCCATTTCATGACGAACAAATGAACGAATCAGCACACATAAAAACTACAATATTTCACAAAAAAGGAGACACTGGCCCTTGCCAGCGATTAGATCCGAGCGTGAGCATCGAGCTCGAGGCGGCAGACGATGGTCTTGGGCAGATTTTATCATGGCAGAGGGGCAGATGGAGGGCGAGGGAGACGGGAAGAGAAAGGGGTGCTGCAGGGTAGCTCCGGCGAGCTCTTGACGAAGCTGCGGCGCGGCCAGGTCGAAGGGCGGCGATGATTGACGAGCAGGGGAGCTCGAGATCAGGAGGAAGCACGGGGTCGCGGTCAGGGAGGAGGATCTCGTGGCGTGGAGGAGAAGGAGGATCCCGCGACGGCCTCCTGCTCGCGCGGCAGTGAGCTCTTTCAGCGCGGGCGGATCGAAGGGAAGCGGCGGTTGACGAGAAGAGGAGATCGGGATGGGGAGGAGGCGTGGGGTCGCGGGCACGGAGGAAGAGGAGGACGCCGCGGCGAGGAGGAGGAGTATGCCGCGGTGGCCTCCTGCTCCGGCGGCTGCTCCGGGGGCGAGGAAGACGGGGCCGGCGATGGGGGACGAGGCCGGCACCGTGCGGCTGCTCCGGGGGCGAGGGAGACGGGGCCGGCGACGGGAGACAGGGCCGGCAGCGTGCGGCTGCTCCGGGGGCGAGGGAGACGGGGCCGGCATCGCGCGGCTGCTCGTGGGTGACGGGCGATGGGGCGTCGCACGACTGCTCGTGCTTCTACTCAGGAGAGGTGAGACGAGGGAGCTCTCGGGGAAGGAGAGATAGAGGAGACGAGCGCGTGGGTGGGGAGGGTCGTGCACGTGGGTGGGGCCTGTACTGATAGGTGGGTGGCACATGACTCGTGGGTGGGTGTGCGGGTAGGTCCGACTGATGCGGTTGAATTGGATCTGCGTTTTAGATCTTGCCACGTCATCGATCCGCGTGATCGATCCGTGTGGTGTGTTTTCTCTTTGCCGTCTGTCAAAAAATAATACAGACGACAAACAACTCACTTTGCCGTCTGCCTAGAAAACAACAGACGGTAAAGTTCTTTGCCGTCTGTTATGTTGTAGGCAGATGGCAAAGTTTGCTGTTTGCCGTCTGTATTTTTTTTGGCAGACGGCAAAGTCTATTTTGCCGTCAGTCTTTCTTTGCCGTCTGTATTTTTTTGGCAGACGACAAAGTCTATTTTGCCATCAGTCTTTCTTTGCCGTCTGCAGCTAACGGCAAAATTGGTCTTTGCTGTTTGGCCCGAGGAAAAGCTGACGACAAAGCCTCCCCCTGACGGCAAATTACCTGTTTCCCGTAGTGTGGCGCCGTTGCCGGGGAGATCTACGCTCAAGTCAAGACATACCAAGTACCCATCATAAACTATTCTCCCTCGCATTACATTATTTTCCATTCGCCTCTCGTTTTCCTCTCCCCCACTTCTAAAACGATTTTCTAAAACCTTTGCCTTTTCTTCGCCTCTTTTCCATTCGCCTCTTTTCGCTTGCCTTTTGTGTGCTTGTGTGTTGGATTGATTGTCTGTCACGATGGCTCAAGATATACTAAATTGTGTGACTTTTCCAATACCAACAACAATGATTTTATTAGCACTCCGATTGCTCCTATTACCGATGCTGAATCTTGTGAAATTAATGCCGCTTTGTTGAATCTTGTCATTAAAGATCAATTTTCTGGCCTTCCTAGTTAAGATGCCGCTACCCATCTTAACAACTTTGTTGATTTGTGTGATATGCAAAAGAAGAAAGATGTGGATAATGATATTGTTAAATTGAAGCTATTTCCGTTTTCTCTTAGAGATCGTGCTCAAACTTGGTTCTCTTATTTGCCTAAAAATAGTATTGATTCATGGAATAAGTGCAAAGATGCTTTTATCTCGAAGTATTTTCCTCCCGCTAAGATCATCTCTCTAAGAAACGATATTATCAATTTTAAGCAACTTGATCATGAGCATGTTGCACAAGGTTGGGAGAGGATGAAACTAATGATACGTAATTGCCCTACACATGGTTTGAATTTATGGATGATTATACAAAAATTTTACGCCGGATTGAATTTTGCTTCTACAAATCTTTTAGATTTGGCTACGGGAGGCACTTTTATGGAAATCACTTTAGGAGAAGCTACTAAACTCCTAGATAATATTATGGTTAATTGTTCTCAATGGACACCGAAAGATCCACTAGTAAAAAGGTTCGTGCAATTGAAGAGATTAATGTTGGATGAACTTATGAAATTGTTTGCTAATAAGAGTGTTTCTTCTGATCCTAATGATATGCCTTTGTCCACTTTGATTGAGAATCTATGGATGTGAATTTTGTTGGTAGGAACAATTTTGGTAACAACGCGTATAGACGAAACTTTAATTCTAGGCCGTTCCCTAGTAATTCCTCTAATAATTATGGTAATTCCTACAACAACTCTTATGGAAATTTTAATAATATGCCCTCTGATTTGAGACTAGTGTTAAAGAATTTATGAGTTCGCAAAAGAATTTCAATGCTTTGGTTGAAGAAAAATTGCTTAAGATTGATGAGTTGGCTAGGAACATGGATATAATTGCTCTTGATGTTGATTCTTTGAAACTTAGATCTGTGCCACCTAAGCATGATATCAATGAGTCTCTCAAAGCCATGAGAATTTCCATTGACGAGTGCAAAGAAAGAACCGCTAGGATGCTTGCTAAAAAAGATTGCTTTGTGAAAGCGTGTTCTTCTAGTTTCAACAATAATAATTGTGTAGATCTAAAAGTGATTGATGTGACTCCTATTAAATCTTTGTTTCCCAATATGAATCTTCATAAAGACGGGACTGGAGATGAGTCAACTTTAGTTAAAAGGCGTCCCAATGATTCGGAGTTTTTAGATCTTGATGCTAAAATTAATAAAAGTGGGATTGAAGAGGTCAAAACTTTACATAGCAATGAAACCAGTGTTTTGGATTTCAAGGCATTTAATTGTGATAATTGCTCTTTGATAGATTTTATTTCCTTGTTGCAATCCGTGTTAAATTCTCCTCATGCTTATAATCAAAACAAAGCTTTTGCTAAACATATCGTTGATGCTTTAATGCAATCTTATGAAGAAAAGCTTGAACTAGAAGTTTCTATTCCTAGAAAACTTTACGATGACTGGGAACCTACTATTAAAATTAAGATTAAAGATTATGAATTCTATGCTTTGTGTGGTTTGGGTGCTAGTGTTTCCACGATTCCAAAAACTTTGTGTGATGTGCCAGGTTTCCGTGAATTTGATGATTGTTCTCTAAATTTGCATCTTGCGGATTCCACCATTAAGAAACCTATGGGAAGGATTAATGATGTTCTTATTGTTGCAAATAGGAATTATGTGCCCGTTGATTTCATTGTTCTTGATATAGATTGCAATCATACATGTCTATTATTCTTGGTAGACCTTTTCTTAGAACGATTGGTGCAATTATTGACATGAAAGAAGGAAATATTATATTCCAATTTCCGTTAAGGAAATGCATGGAACAATTTCCTAGAAATAAAATTAAGTTGCCTTATGAATCAATTATGGGAGCCACTTATGGATTGCATACCAAAGATGATAATACCTAGGTCTATTCTTGTTTTTATCCCTAGCTAGGGGCGTTAAACGATAGCGCTTGTTGGGAGGCAACCCAATTTTATTTTTGTTTTTTGCTTTTTGTTCCTGTTTAGTAATAAATAATTCATCTAGCCTCTGGTTAGATGTGGTTTTATGTTTTAATTAGTGTTTGTGCCAAGTAAAACCTATAGGATCTTCTTGTGTGATAATTATTTGATCTTGCTGAAAAAAGACAGAACCTTTCTGCTCACGAAAACAATTATTAAAAATCACCAGAGAGTGATAAAATACTGATTCCAATTGCAGTAGATCAATAAACAAATTATCTAGGTCGCCCTATTTTTTTAGAAGTTTTGGAGTTACAGAAGTATTCGTATGAATCAGATTGCTACAGACTGTTCTGTTTTGACAGATTCTGTTTTTCGTGTGTTGTTTGCTCATTTTAATGAATCTATGGGTAGTATCGGGGGGTATGAATCATAGATAAGTTGGAATACAGTAGGTTTAACACCAATACAAATAAAGAATGAGTTCATTACAGTACCTTAAAGTGGTGGTTTATTTTCTTATACTAACGGAGCTCATGAGATTTTCTGTTAAGTTTTGTGTTGTGAAGTTTTCAAGTTTATGGGTGAAGATTCGATGGATTTTGGAATAAGGAGTGGCAAGAGCCTAAGCTTGGGGATGCCCAAGGCAACCCAAGGTAAAATTCAAGGACAACCAAAAGCCTAAGCTTGGGGATGCCCCGGAAGGCATCCCCTCTTTCGTCTTCGTCTATCGGTAACTTTACTTGAGGCTATATGTTTATTCACCACATGATATGTGTTTTGCTTGGAGCATCTTGTATGATTTGAGTCTTTGCTTTTTAGTTTACCTCAATCATCCTTGCTGTACACATGAATCGGAATTTATTAGAATACTCTATGTTCTTCACTTATATCTTTTGAGCTAGATAATTTTTCTCTAGTGCTTCACTTATATCTTTTTAGAGCACGGTGGTGGTCTTATTTTATAGAAATTATTGATCTCTCATGCTTCACTTATGTTATTTTGAGAGTCTTTTAGAACAGCATGGTAATTTGCTTTGGTTATAAAATTAGTCCTAATATGATGGACATTGAATATGGGTACAATAAAAACTTTCATATAGAGTGCATTGAATACTATGATAAGTTTGATACTTGATGATTGTTTTGAGATATGAAGATGGTGGTATTAGAGTCATGCTAGTTGAGTATTTGTGAATTAGAGAAATACTTGTGTTGAGGTTTGCAAGTCCCGTAGCATGCACGTATGGTAACCGTTGTGTAACAAATTTGAAGCATGAGGTGTTTATTTTATTGTCCTCCTTATGAGTGGTGGTCGGGGACGAGCATTGGTCTTTTCCTGCCAATCTATCCCCCTAGGAGCATGCGCGTAGTGCTTGGTTTTGATGACTTGTAGATTTTGGCAATAAGTATGTGAGTTCTTTATGACTAATGTTGAGTCCATGGATTATACGCACTCTCATCCTTCCACCATTGCTAGCCTCTCGAGTACCGCGCAACTTTCGACGGTACTATAAACCCACCATATACCTTCCTCAAAACAGCCACCATACCTACCTATTATGGCATTTCCATAGCCATTCCGAGATATATTGCCATCCAACTTTCCACCGTTCCGTTTATTATGACACTCTTCATCATTGTCATATTGCCTTGCATGATCATGTAGTTGACATCGTATTTGTGGCAAGGCCACCATTCATAATTTTTCATACATGTCACTCTTGATTCATTGCCCATCCCGGTACACCGCCGGAGGCACTCATATAGAGTCATATTTTGTTCTAGTATCGAGTTGTAATCCTTGAGTTGTAAATAAATAGAAGTGCGATGATCATCATTATTAGAGCATTGTCCCGTGTGAGGAAATAAAAAAAGAGAGAAAGGCCAAATAAAAATGAGAAGGCCCAAAAAAAAGAGAAAGGCCAAATAAAAAAGAGAAGGCCCAAAAAAAGAGAAAAAAAGAGAAGGGGCAATGTTACTATCCTTTTTCCACACTTGTGCTTCAAAGTAGCACCATGATCTTCATGATAGAGAGTCTCTTATTTTGTCACTTCCATATACTAGTGGGAATTTTCATTATAGAACTTGGCTTGTATATTCCAACAATGGGCTTCCTCAAATGCCCTAGGTCTTCATGAGCAAGGAAGTTGGATGCACACCCACTTAGTTTCTTTTGTTGAGCTTTCATACATTTATAGCTCTAGTGCATCCGTTGCATGGCAATCCCTACTCACTCCCATTGATATCTATTGATGGGCATCTCCATAGCCCATTAAAATGCCTAGTTGATGTGAGACCATTTTCCTCTTTTTTGTCTTATCCACAACCACCATTCTATTCCACCAATAGTGCTATGTCCATGGCTCACGCTCATGTATTGCGTGAAAGTTGAAAAAGTTTGAGAATACTAAAGTATGAAACAATTGCTTGGCTTGTCATCGGGGTTGTGCATGATTTGAGCATTTTTTGTAACAAAGATGGAGCATAGCCAAACTATATGATTTTGTGGGGATGAACTTTCTTTGGCCATGTTATTTTGAGAAGACCTGATTACATTGTTAGTATGCTTGAAGTATTATTATATTTATGTCAATATTAAACTTTTATCTTGAATCTTTCGGATCTGAACATTCATGCCACAATAAAGAAAATTACATTGAAAATTATGTTAGGTAGCATTCCACATCAAAAATTCTGTTTTTATCATTTACCTACTCGAGGACGAGCATAAATTAAGCTTGGGGAAGCTTGATACGTCTCCAACATATCTATTATTTTTTATTGTTCCATGCTTTTATATTATCTGTTTTGGATGTTTAATGGGCTTTAATATGCTCTTTTATATTTTTTGGGGACTAACCTATTAACCGAAGGCCCAGTGTCAGTTTCTGTTTTTTGCCTATCTCAGTGTTTAGCAGAAAAGGAATACCAAATGGAATGAAACCTTCGCGATGATCTTTCTTGGAACGAAAGCAATCCAGAAGACTTGGAGTTGAAGTTTGGAACTCCGCGAGGCGGCCACGAGGCAGGAGGGCGCGCCCAGGGGGGTAGGCGCGCCCCCACCCTCGTGGGCCCCATGGAGCTCCATCGACGTACTTCTTTCGCCTATATATACTCTTATACCCTAAAAACATCAGGGGGAGCCACGAAACCACTTTTCCGCCGCCGCAACCTTCTGCACCTGTGAGATCCTATCTTGGGGCCTTTTCCGGTGATCTACCGGAAGGGGAATCGATCACGGAGGGCTTCTACATCAACACCATAGCCTCTCTGATGATGTGTGAGTAGTTTACCACAGACCTTCGGGTCCATAGTTATTAGCTAGATGGCTTCTTCTCTCTCTTTGGTTCTCAATTCAAAGTTCTCCTCGATGTTCTTGGAGATCTATTCGATATAATACTCTTTTGCGGTGTGTTTGCCGAGATCCGATGAATGGTGGATTTATGATCAACTTTATCTATGAATAATATTTGGTTCTTCTCTGAATTCTTATATGCATGATTTGATATCTTTGCAAGTCTCTTCGAATTATTGGTTTAGTTTGGCCTACTAGATTGGTCTTTCTTGCAATGGGAGAAGTGGTTAGCTTTGGGTTCAATCTTGCGGTGTCCTTTCCCAGTGATAGTAGGGGCAGCAAGGCACGTATTGTATTAATGCCATCGAGGATAAAAATATGGGGTTTATATCATATTGCTTGAGTTTATCCCTCTACATCATGTCATCTTGCTTAATGTGTTACTCTGTTCTTATGAACTTAATACTCTAGATGCATGCTGGATAGCGGTCGATGTGTGGAGTAATAGTAGTAGATGCAGAATCGTTTCAGTCTACTTGACACGGACGTGATGCCTATATTCATGATCATTGCCTAGATATTCTCATAATTACGCGCTTTTCTATCAATTGCTCGGTAGTAATTTGTTCACCCACCATAATACATGCTATCTTGAGAGAAGCCACTAGTGAAACCTATGGCCCCCGGGTCTCTTTCTTATTATATTGCATCTCTTTTATTTACATCACATCTGTTTTTACTATTTTGCAATCTTTACTTTCCAATCTATACAACAAAAATACCAAAACTATTTATCTTACTATCTTTATTAGATCTCACTTTTGCGAGTGACCGTGAAGGGATTGACAACCCCTTTACCGCGTTGGTTGCAAGGTTCTTGATTGTTTGTGCAGGTACTAGGTGACTTGCGTGTTATCTCCTACTAGATTGATACCTTGGTTCTCAAAAACTGAGGGAAATACTTACGCTACTTTGCTACATCACCCTTTCCTCTTCAAGGGAAAACCAACGCATGCTCAAGAGGTAGCATTTAGTAACGCGGTTGATGTAGTCAAACTTCTTCATGCTTCAATTGATCAAGTACGGAACGTACGACACCTCCTCGTTCAGCACACGTTCAGCTCAGTGACGTCCTCCGCCTTATTTATCCAGCAAGATGATGAGGTGGTAGATGAGTTTCGGCAGCACGACGGCGTGGTGACAGTGATGGTGATTCTATCTACGCAGGGCTTCGCCTAAACACTACGAAAATATGACCGAGGGTGTAAATGGTGGAGGGGGGCTCCGTACACGGCTAAGGAATTGTTGTGGTTGTGCTAGGCGCCCCCCTTCCACATATATATAGGTGGGGGAGGTTGGAGCAGCCAGGAGCCGCCCCAAAGTAGGCCGATTCCTACCTGGGGTCCTTCCCAAGTGGCGCCTCCCTTACCATATTTGCCGGAGGGGGAAAGGAAAGGGGGAAGAGGGAAGGAAGGGGGAGGCCGAATCCCCCCTTTCCTTCCCCCACTTGGGCGGCTGCCATAGGGGGGGTGCCAGCCCCTTGTGGGCTGGTGTGCTCCCCTCTATTGGGCCAATAGGCCCATTACCCTCCCAGGGGTGTCCGGTACCCCTCCGGTATTACGATGACTACCTGGTACACTCCAAAACACTTCCGGTGTCCGAATACCATCGTCCTATATATCAATCTTTACCTCTTGACCATTTCGAGACTCCTCTTCATGTCCGTGATCTCATCCGGGACTCCGAACAACATTCAGTCACCAAATCATATAACACTATATCGTCCACGAATGTTAAGCTTGCGGACCCTACGGGTTCCAGAACTATGTAGACATGAACGAGACACCTCTGCGGTCAATAACAATAGCGGAACCTGGATGCACATATTGGCTCCTACATATTCTACGAAGATCTTCATCGGTCGAACTATTATGACAACATATGTAATTCCCTTTGTCCATCGGTATGTTACTTGCCCGAGATTCGATCGTAGGTATCTTCATACCTAGTTCAATCTCGTTACCAGCAAGTCTCTTTACTTGTTCCGTAATACATCATCTCGTATCTAACTCCTTAGTCATTTGCTTGCAAGCTTATGATGTGTATTACCAAGAGGGCCCAGAGATACCTCTCCGATACTCTGAGTGACAAATCCTAATCTCGAGCTATGCCAACTCAACACACACCTTTGGAGATATGCTACCTCTTGAGCACTGCGTTGGTTTTCCCTTGAAGTGGAAAGGGTGATACAGCAAAGTAGCGTAAGTATTTCCCTCAAGTTTTGAGAACCAAGGAATCAATCCAGTAGGAGGCTATGCGCGAGTCCCTCGCACCTACACAAAACAAATAAATCCTCGCAACCAACGCGATAAGGGGTTGTCAATCCCTACACGGTCACTTACGAGTGTGAGATCTGATAGATATGATAAGATAATATTTTTGGTATTTTTATGATAAAGATGCAAAGTAAAATAAAAAGCAAAGGAAATAACGAAGTGGTGGAAGATTAATATGATGAAGATAGACCCGGGGGCCATAGGTTTCACTAGTGGCTTCTCTCGAGAGCATAAGTATTTTACGGTGGGTGAACAAATTACTGTTGAGCAATTGACAGAATTGAGCATAGTTATGAGAATATCTAGGTCTGATCATGTATATAGGCATCACGTCCGAGACAAGTAGACCGACTCCTGCCTCCATCTACTACTATTACTCCACACATCGACCGCTATCCATGATGCATCTAGAGTATTAAGTTCATAAGAATAGAGTAACGCCTTAATCAAGAGGACATGATGTAGAGGGATAAATTCATATAATATGATATAAACCCCATCTTGTTATCCTCGATGGCAACAATACAATACGTGCCTGGCTGCCCCTACTGTCACTGGGAAAGGACACCGCAAGATTGAATCCAAAGCTAAGCACTTCTCCCATTGCAAGAAAGGTCAATCTAGTAGGCCAAACCAAACTGATAATTCGAAGCGCCTTGCAAAGATAACCAATCATACGTAAAAGAATTCAGAAGATTCATATTGTTCATAGATAAACTTGATCATAAACCCACAATTCATCGGTCTCAACAAACACACCGCAAAAGAAGATTACATCGAATAGATCACCACGAGAGAGGGGGAGCACATTGTATTGAGATCCAAAAAGAGAGAAGAAGCCATCTAGCTACTAACTATGGACCCGAAGGTCTGAAGTAAACTACTCACACTTCATCGGAGAGGCTATGGTGTTGATGTAGAAGCCCTCCGTGATCGATGCCCCCTCCAGCGGAGCTCCGGAACAGGCCCCAAGATGGGATCTCGTGGGTACATAAGGTTGCGGCGGTGGAATTAGGTTTTTGGCTCCCTATCTGATCGTTTGGGGGTACGTAGGTATATATAGGAGGAAGAAGTACGTCGGTGGAGCAACAGGGGGCCCACGAGGGTGGAGGGTGCGCCCCCCTACCTCGTGGCTTCCCTATTGGTTGCTTGACGTAGGGTCCAAGTCTCCTAGATCATGTTCGTTCCAAACATCACGTTCCCGAAGGTTTCATTCCATTTGGACTCCGTTTGATATTCTTTTTCTGCGAAACTCTGAAATAGGCAAAAAAAACAGCAATTCTGGGCTGGGCCTCCGGTTAATAGGTTAGTCCCAAAAATAATATAAAAGTGAATAATAAAACCCAGTAATGTCCAAAACAGAAGATAATATAGCATGGAGCAATCAAAACTTATAGATACGTTGGAGACGTATCAAGGATCCCCAAGCTTAATTCCTGCTCGTCCTCGAGTAGGTAAATGATAAAAACAGAACTTTTGATGTGGAATGCTACTTGGCATAATTTCAATGTAATTCTTTTAATTGTGGTATGAATATTCATATTCGAAAGATTCAAGACAAAATTTTAATATTGACATAAAAGTAATAATACTTCAAGCATACTAACTAAGCAATTATGTCCTCTCAAAATAACATGGCCAAAGAAAGTTCATCCCTACAAAATCATATAGTTTAGTCATGCTCCATTTCCGTCACACAGGAATGCTCTCATCATGCACAACCCCGATGACAAGCCAAGCAATTGTTTCATACTTTAGTAATCTCAAACTTTTTCAACCTTCACGCAATACATGAGTGTGAGCCATGGATATAGCACTATGGGTGGAATAGAATATAATGATGGGGGTTATGTGGAGAAGACAAAAAAGGAGAAAGTCTCACATCAACGCGGCTAATCAATGAGCTATGGAGATGCCCATCGATTGATGTTAATGCAAGGAGTAGGGATTGCCATGCAACGGATGCACTAGAGCTATAAATGCGTGAAAGCTCAACAAAAGAATCTAAGTGGGTGTGCATCCAACTTGCTTGCTCACGAAGACCTATGGCATTTGAGGAAGCCCATTGTTGGAATATACAAGCCAAGTTCTATAATGAAAAATTCCCACTAGTATATGAAAGTGACAAAACAAGAGACTCTCTATCATGAAGATCATGGTGCTACTTTGAAGAACAAGTGTGGAAAAAGGATAGTAGCATTGTCCCCCTTTTTTTGGGCCTTCTTTTTTTTCTATTTGGCCTTTCTCTCTCTTTTTTCTTCTTTATTGGGACAATGCTCTATGAATGATGATCATCACACTTCTATTTATTTACAACTCAATAATTACAACTCGATACTAGAACAAAGTATGACTCTATATGAATGCCTCCGGCGGTATACCGGGATAGCAATGAATCAAGAGTGACATGTATGAAAAAATTATGAATGGTGGCTTTGCCACAAATACGATGTCAACTATATGATCATGCAAAGCAATATGACAATGATGAACGTGTTATGATAAACAGAACGATGGAAAGTTGCATGGCAATATATCTCGGAATGGCTATGGAAATGCCATAATAGGTAGGTATGGTGGCTGTTTTGAGGAGGATATAAGGAGGTTTCACTACAGGAATCAACTATTTTGCCGTCTACCACGACGGACGGCAAAGGCATGAACGGCGGACGGCAAAAGGCTCCGGCAAAGTAGGCTACGGTAAAGAGCTACTTTGCCGTCTGCTTCCTGGCGGCTGACGGCAAAGGGCCTTTGCCGCCTGCAGCGGACGGCAAAGAGAGCAGACGGCAATAATTGCGCTGTCAGTCCGTTAAGTGGCTAAAGGCAGGCCTTTGCCGTCCGCCGCTGACGGCAAACTTTCTAGTGTCTTTGCCGTCTGCCACTGTAGGCAAACTTTCTAGTGTCTTTGCCGTCTGCCACTGTAGGCAAACTTTCTAGTGTCTTTGTCGTCTACCACTGTAGGCAAACTGACCAAATGGGTCAGCTCCCAGGAAGCACAGTTGGCTGCCACGTGGCTTCTTTGCCGTCTGCGGCAGACGGCAAAGAGCCCGTTGCCGTCGGTGGCAGACGGAAAAGAGCCTGCATATTGGCTCTTTTTTCTGTTTTTTATTAAATCCAACAATTTTCACAGCAAATATATATGACATATATAGATATATTTCACAGGCCTATTTAACAGCAAACATATCACATATATCCAGCACATAAGTTCCATACATTCATACATAAGCAAGTTCCATCCATTCATACATAAGCAAGTTCCATCCATACATATTACATAAGCAAGTTCCATCCATCCATTCATACATAAGCAAGTTCCATCCATACATAAACAAGCACTCCATAGCAAGCTAGCTTCCATGAAGTGAATGAAATCTGCAAAATGGCAAAATAAGAAAGTTAGAAATAGGTGACTAGAATAAGAAGACTAGAACAACAAGAGTAGAACAAGAAGAAGACTAGAACAAGAAGAGTAGAACAAGAAGAAGACTAGAACAAGAAGAGTAGAACAAGAAGAAGACTAGAACAAGAAGAGTATGTCATTTATGAGCTAACTTACGTGAAATGGATCATATATGAGCTAACTAAGTGGAAATGGGTCGTTTATGAGCTAGCTAAGGTGAAATGGATCATTTATGAGCTAACTTAGTTGAAATGGTTCGTTTATGAGCTAACTAAGGTCAAATGGATCGTTTTTTAGGTAACTAAGGTGAAATGGATCGTTTTTAGCTAACTTAGGTGAAATGGATCATTTATGAGCTAACTTAGTTGAAATGGATCATTTTTTAGCTAACTTAGGTGAAATGGATCATTTATGAGCTAATTTAGTTGAAATGGATCTTTTTGAGCTAACTTAGGTGAAATGGATCATTTAAGAGCTAATTTAGGTGAAATGGATCGTTTTTGAGCTAACTTGGTGAAATGGATCATTTATGAGCTAAGTTAGTTGAAATGGATCGTTTATGAGATAACCTAGGTAAGATGGGTCATTTTGGAGCTAAACTAGGTGAAATGGGTCATTTTAAAGCTAACGTAGGTAAAATGGATCATTTAGGAGCTAATCTAGGTAAAATGGGTCATTTTTCAGCTAACTTGGATGAACTGGATCATTTATAAGCTAACCAAGGTAAAATGGGTCATTTTAGAGCTAACTTAGGTAAAATGGATCGTTTATGAGCTAACTAAGCTAATTATGCAATTTTTGACATAAGTAAGCTAAGTACAGATCGTTTTAGAGCTAACTTAGGTAAAATGGATGGTTTTGGAGGTCAGTAAGCTTATTAAGTCATTTTGGAGGAGAAGAAGCTAAGTCTAGGTCATTATGGTAAGCATTGGAGGAAATAAAGCTAAGTCTAGGTCTTTATGCATGTGTTAAGCAAAACACTAGATAAACTTACCATGATCCAGGAGGTGTAGGAGCGGGCTGGCTCGTGTCGGTAGCTGGAGAAGGATCGTGCGATGCTTGTCTGGAGTTACGCTGCACCAAAGATCATTTCCAATGTCTTGTTAGCATGATGACACTCAAATGTTAAGACTAGCAAGTAATGTCCATTCAAATTAAACTCACCGTGGTCCCAGGAGCAATCACTGGCATCGGCGGAGCGGTCTGACCGGTCTTCTCGCACACAGACTGCACATTTGGTTTTGACGACTCAGTCATACTAGTTAGTAATGAGACAAACACTACATGAATGTTTTGGCTAATCTGCAGAAGAAACTTACCACAAGGAGCTCGTACATGGCCCTTGCCTGCATGTCATTCCGTGCCCTCTCCTCCTCCAACATCTTTGTCGTCCTCTCCTCCAACTCCCGCTGCCTCTCCGCCGCCTCCGCCAGAAGTTTCTCCGTTCTATCTCTCTCACTCTGTATAGCAGCCTGCAACACCACTCACATGACCATTTGTAATCATTGATGGAAGCGCACACAATGTAATGGAGAAAGATAGCTGAGTACGTATCACTAACCTTGATGGCGAGTTGGACTGGCCGTTCACGAGGCCTTATCTCAGGAGCGGAGCTCGACTGGCGCGCCTTGATCTCCGGGAGAGTGCTAGGACAACGGATAAGTCCATCTCCAATGGCTATGGAGCCATGGGACCTCCCGCCACCAGATATCATCACCAGCTCTGGATCAATGGGACCCTGGCTCGGGTTAAAGTCCTCCCCTTTCCTCGCCTTCCCCTCATCTCTATATCTCACGAGCTTGTTGTGGGAGGAGATGTTGGTGAAGTTGTTTGCATCATCGAGGTCAGACTGAGAGAATGCCTTGACTTTCTTGAAAGAGGCAGTGTGGGCCATGGCATACAGGTCGTACACCTCTGGCACCTTATCCACCTTATTGTGGCGTGCCTGAAAGAGAGAAACAATGTAAATTAGTAATTAAAGGGCTCAAGCTAGCATGATGAATGAATTGCATGAATCATGAAGCAAACCACATACCCAGTTCCGCCCGAACTGATATAAGTTGGAGCTGCCTTGATGGTGTGGCACACCTTCCATTTGGGCACGTTTGTCCTTGGCCTCGTTGTGGAGGGCTAGCCATTCTTTTGAGCACCACTCATTGACCAACACCTCCCAACAATCCATCCGATCCGCACACCATCTCGGAGGCGCCTAAGTTAGCAAATAGAAACTTGAGCGCTACGGCTAAGAATTACTAAATGAAGGAACTTAAGTAGAAGGCCTTAAGAATTACCTTCATGTACTGCTCCTTACTCAGGAACTTATCGCGGCACGCCGGCTTGGTCTTCTTGATACCACGCAAGGCGTAGTAGTCTCGAACAGCCTGCACCCGAGCCTCGTGCCGTAAGTTCTGTAGTAGGCGCTTGCAGACGTTCTCGATAACATGTGCCGCGTCCTCCTCGTATCCCTCCTCACACCTGTAGAATGTCTGCAATCAAATGAGACAATATTGATTAGTACAATTAATAACTAGCTAGTTGAAGATTTTTAAATGTGTAAAGGAGAAATTACCCAGAACTTTCTGATCACCACGTCTGCCCTCGTGTCGCACAAGACACCGTCGATAATCTCATCCGGCGGGGCCGGGGCAGCCAAGTAGTGCTCCCAGCTCAATCCAAGCTCTGGAAGCCGACCCTCACCAGGCAACGTGACAAACCCCGGGAAGTTTTGCCGGCAAAGAACTCCAAGGACGGAGTTGGGCCGGCGGACACTATGATGGTGGTCCCAACCCCTGCAGCATGACAAGGCCAACGCATTAGTTATTTGAAGAAACGTGAATGCAGAAGGTACAAAAATATTAAATGCACTTACCTCTCCCCATCAGGGAAAATCAACCACCTCTGCTCGCGGGTCGCCGGCACGGACGGGAGCCGTGTAGCACCACGCTGGTAGACGGTGCCCCCCTCCTCCTCAATATCAGTCGGCTCCCCGCCATCATCAGCATGGCCACTCGGCTCCTCGGGCTGATCCGGCCAGGTACCCCATCCAGACGTGTGCTCCTCCGGGGTCTCGTGGGCCGAACTCTCGTGGGCCGAAGGCCAGTCGACCCGAGGCTCGTGGGCCCAAGACCCGTGGACCGGAGGCTCGTGGACCGGAGTCCGTGTAGCCTCCTCCTCGGACGAGTCCACCCTAGCAGTCACGTGCTCGGGTGAAACAGCTGGGGGTGGCGGCGAGGAAGGCGCCGTAGCAGTCACCCTACCTCCTCTCCCGCGACCACGTGCCCCACCTCCTCTCTTCCTACCTCGTCCCCTGCTGGGCACCGCGGTCGACGAAGAAGGGCCCGGCGGTGTCGCCATACTGTCCAGCAACGCTCGGCGGAGAGGTGCGTCTGGAATGGAAGACCTCACACCACGCGCCGACGAAGAAGGGGCCTTGGCGCGCTCCCGACCAGCGCCCACCATCTTTCAACACCTGCCATGACAAACAGTAAACGAAATTAGTACAACATAAAAAAAGACCGACATGAATAATAATATGTGTATCACTTAAGTGTATCATCATCAAGTACAACATAAAAAATTTAATACCTGACACTACTAATAATCTCGATCAGTATCATCAATAAATGCATAATCATCATCATCACTATAATCAATGACGGGCTCATAGGGTTCAGTGGCATCAACATGTGGAAGGCCACCTTGACGTAATCGGTCAAGCAATGACAGGTCATCCGCAGCAGTAACCTCTTCTTGTTCCGGCTCTTCTTGTTCCTCCTCTGGGGTGATGTCGGATTCACTGTCGCTGTCTACTTCAATGTTTTGGGGTGAAGTATAGCGGTTCTTGAAACGCTTTTTGGAAAGACGTGTCTCTTGGAAGAATTCTCCTTCATATGTGTCTGGGTTAATGTGAGGTTCATAATCCTCTTCCTTTGGGGGAGATAGTCTAGCACGTGGCGGCACTTCATAAACGACATCCCAACCTTTCAGATTTGGATTAGTTTGGCAGGCCCACGGTAGATAGAATACTTGGGTCGCCTGTTGAGCCGTAATATAGACATCAGGAACATCTAAATGGGTGCTTTGGTTGATTTCAACTAGCCCTATATGTTCATGAGTCCTTCTAGTCTCCTTCGGCTGAAACCAATAACATTTGAAGACTACGACATTCGGTGGGTTTTCACCATAGAATAGAAGTTCATAAATTGCTTCAACTCTCCCATAATACTCGGTACCTCCTTCGCCGATAGCAGATACACAACAATTTGTAGACTTTCGGTCGGCCATAGATAGCTCTTTGCCATAGGTACGAAAGCGATACCCGTTGATGTCGTATTTGTCAAATGAACGGACCTTATAGTCAAAACCATTAGCGACTTGTCTCAATTCGGCGTCCATAGACTCTGAATTAGCCTACAAGTTTAATATGAAAGGATTGTTGCATTACGCACAAATTAGCGAATGAAATGAAATTGTCTAATAGAAATTACCGTTTGTTTGAACCAAGAGATGAAACCGGGATAGCCGCCTCCTTGCTTTGCGAGAAGCTCATACTCTTCGACAGAATCCTTTTGGATCACCGCTCCATACGAGAATAAGGCGACGTATCGACTGTATGAAATATCCAGGAATAAGAGCAGTTCAAAGGAAATAGAAGTTGCGAAACAATGTACCGAGAACTTACTCGATGTACGGCCGCACTTCTATCAGGTTGTTGAAGATATACAACGAAATGGTCCGCCATTGTTCGTTATCCAAAGATACTGGATTTGAAACACTGGCTGGTGCGAGATTCCCTTTGAATAGGCTGAGGTTGGATCCACCCTTTTTAGGGTCGTCAGCATTGTACCGAGGCTTCGGATTATGCAAATGACGATTTTTGGCTTCGTAGTGTGCTGTCACGAAGTTTGCCGCCTCCTCAGTGATGAATGCCTCAGCCATCGATGCTTCAATTCTACGTTTATTTTTACATTTTTGTCGAAGCGTCTTCTGCATCCTCTCAGTTGGGTAGCACCAACGATTTTGCACGGGCCCCCCCAATCTTGCCTCGGTCGGGAGATGCAAAATCAAATGTTGCATTGGATTAAAGAAGCCCGGTGGAAAGATCTTCTCTAACTTGCAGATCAACTCCGGCGCCAACTCTTCCATTTCTTCTAGCACGCCAGGCGATAGTTCTTTCGCACAAAGAACACGGAAGAAATAGCTGAGTTCTGCCAGTACTAGCCATTCATCCTCAGGGATGAAGCCACGCAACATCACCGGCATTACCCGCTCAATCCATATGTGCCAATCATGACTCTTGAGACCAAATATCTTCAATTTATCAAGACTGGCTCCCCTCTTTAGATTCGCTGCATACCCATCGGGGAACATCAACTGCATTTTCACCCACAAGATAATTTCCCTCATAGCTGGCCTTCCAAGATTGAACCATGCCTTTGGCTTCGTCCAGTTCTGCTTTCCTTTCGGTTCTTTCATGTTTTGTAACGGCCTATCACATAGCGCCTCCAGATCGACTCTAGCCTTAGTATTATCCTTTGACTTCCCATCTATGCCGAACAATGTACCAAAAAGTGCCTCGGCGATATTCTTCTCAGTGTGCATCACGTCGATGTTGTGTGGGCAAAGGAGGTCTTTGAAGTAAGGCAGATCCCATAAGCATGTTTTGTGAGTCCAGGCGTGCTTAGAATTATACCCCTTGAAGTACCCTGGACGCTCTGGATCTGGCTCGAGAGCGTTTAACTGATCCAGGGTCTGTTGGCCTGTCAATGCAGGTGGTGCAGAGTTTTTGACAACTCTACCTCTGATGAAGTTCTTCTTGTCTTTCCTGAACTTATGGCGAGGATTCAGGAACTGTCTATGCATGTCGAAGCAAGAAAACTTGCGACCGGCCTGAAGCCAACGAAACTCAAGAGCTCCCTTGCATGTGGGGCACGGGAACCTTCCATGCACACACCAGCCAACGAATAGCGCATACGCCGGCAAGTCATGCGTCGAGTACATGTACCAGACACGCATTATGAAGTTCCGTTTGCTATAGGCGTCGTATGTCTTGAACCCATTATCCCAGGCTTCTTGCAATTCGTCCTTAAGCGGCTGCATGTACACATTCATATTTTTCCCCGGATAGTTGGGCCCTGGAATTATCAACGTCAGGAAAATGTTCTTTCTTTGCATAATCTGTCCGGGGGGGAGATTGAGTGGAAAGACAAATACGGGCCAACAACTGTATTGGGCTGCCGTCATACCAAACACACTGAACCCATCCGTGCTGATGCCGACTCGAGGATGCCTCGGATCTGCCGCTTTGTCAGCATGTAATTCATCAAACTTTTTCCACGCAACACCATCCGATGTGTGTACAATCATCAGATTCCCATCTGCATCTAGTTCGGTTCTTTTGCCCGTTTTGTGCCATGTCATCTGTCTGGCCGTCTCTTCGACCATGAAAAGACGTTGAAGTCTTGGTACGATTGGCATATACCGAAGAACACTAACGGGGATTTTGGTCTGTGTCTTCTCACCCATACCGTTGTCTACCACAACATACCTGGAAGACTTGCAAATGGGACAATAGTTCAAGTCCGCATAGTCAAGCCTAAACAAGACACATCCTTTCTCACAGGCATGTATCTTATCATAGGGCATCTTCAGTGCACGGAGGATTTTGTCCGACTGGTACAGGTTTGCAGGCATTACATGGCCTTTGGGTAGAAAGCGTCCAAATACTGTCATCATTGCATCGTAGCATTCTCTGCCCAAGTTGAACTGAGCCTTCAGAGCCATTACTTGTGAGATGGCATCCAACTGACAAAGCTCAGTGTGCTCATGGAGCGGACGTTTTGAAGACTCCAACATTTCATTGAAGGCCTTTGCAGATTCCTCCATCTCCTCGTCCGAATCCCGAGCATCATCGAAGTCTTGCACCATGTTTTCCATCCCGGTACCATGCTCGTCGGTGCGACGACGATCCACCTCAGCTCGGTCACGTTGGGCAGACTCACCATGAAATGTCCACACCGTATAATCGGGCGTAAAACCACTCTTCTGCAGGTGTTTGCCCATTTCAGCCTCTGTCCTCTTTTCCCAATTGCCGCACCGTAAACAGGGGCACCAGGTTTTCCTCTGGCCATTTGCAAATGCGGCTCGCACAAACCCCTTGGTTTTTGTGAACCATTCAGTGCTCCATTTGTTCTGACCAGTGTGACCGGTGTACATCCACGCACGATCACTCATCTTGACTTTCAGAGCTACTAGACACACAACAAATATATATATATATATATAATTCACCATGTATATATTCATCAGTTGATCTACTTTGTCAATTTTATTACGTCCATGCAACCTACACTCTAATAGGTAATGATAGGTCCTAATCCCACCCGAGTATGTTTAGATTGGGTTCATTTTCCCATGCTATGCTCCGGATCCTACGCAAAATTTCGGCAGCACCTCCCCGCTGTTCTCCTGATACACGTCTCTGCAATAAACAGAGAGGATGTGTACCCGGAGAACAACAGGGGAGGCACTGACGAAACTTATGCGTCAGATCCGGAGCAAAGCATATGGGAAAACGAACCCAATCTAAACATACTCGGGCTGTCCATGGATAGCGTTGGACAATTCGAAAGAATCAAGGTTATAAATATGCAAATGCATGCATGCATATTTATAACTATGACGCTTTCGAACGGGAGACACATATTGGTTACGCATACTGATGATTCAAGACACATATATAGCTAGCTATCAAGTTTCATCGGCACGAACACCGGAACAGAGCAAATAATTAACGGGGGAGGAGGACATGTCATTTGTGCTCACCCACGAATGAAGGGGCAGAGCTCGTCAAACGCACGGCGAGGTCGTCGACCACCAAACCTCGTAGCGATGAAACAACTGCACATTTAAATCTACCCGATCAACACAATTATATATGATGTTTTCATAACAAAATCGAAAAATATATGACCTAACTAATAATTCACAAATATATGACCCCATCGGCCTCTGCAAGGCCAAAGAACACCTTTTCGGGAGGTGTCGGGGGTCGGGGTGTCGTGTCGGTGTCGGGGTGCCGTGTCAGGGTCGGGGTGCTGTTTCGGGGTCGGGGGGTCGGGGTGTCGTGTCGGGGTCAGGGGGTTAGGGGGTCGGGTGTCGGGGTGGAGTCGGGGTCGGGTGTCGGGGTGTGGTGCCGGGGTTGGGGGGTCAGGGGGTCGGGGTGTCGGGGTGTCGGGGTGTCGTGTCAGGGGGTCAGGGGGTCAGGGGGTCGGGGGGTCGGGTCTCGGGGTCGGGGTGTCGGGGTGTGGTGTCGGAGTCGGGATGTCGGGGTCAGGGGGTCAGGGGGTCGGGGTGTCGTGTCGGGGTCGGGGTGTCGTGTCGGGGTCGGGGTGTCGGCGGGTGGGGTGGGGGCGGAGGGGTCTTCTTCTTTCTTTCAATTCTTCTTCTTCTTCTTTCCATTCTTCTTCTTCTTCTTTCATCTTTTTTCTACTTTTTTACTTGTTTTCGTTTCTTCCTTTCTTCTTCTTCTACTTCTTCTACTTCTTTTCTTCTTCTTCTTTTACATCTTTTTTGTACTTCTTTTCTTTTCTTCCTTTCTTCTTCTTCCACTTCTTTTCTTCTTTTTCTTTTTTCATCTTTTTTCTACTTCTTCTCTTTTCTTCTTCTTCTACTTCTTCTACTACTTCTACTTCTTCTCATTCTTTTCTAACACTAACACTAACAAAATCTAGCACTAACAATTAAACAGAAAAAAAAATGAAAAAAAAGCACTAGTCCCTCACCGGAGCAATGGGACGGTCAGCGGGGGCGGTGGCGGGGGGGCGCCGGGCGACGGGGGAGGCGCCGGGCGGCGGGGGCGGTGCCGGGCGGCGGGTGGCGGGGCGTCGGGGGCGGTGCCGGGGCGGCGCCGGGCGGCGGGTGGCGGGGCGACGGGGCGTCGGCGGGTGGGGTGGCGACGGGGCGGAGGGGGCGACGGGGCGGCGCTGGGCGTCGGCGGGTGGGGTGGCGACGGGGCGGGGGGGCGACGGGGCGGAGGGGGCGACGGGGCGGAGGGGGCGACGGGGCGGCGCTGGGCGGCGGGTGGCGGGGCGACGGGGCGGCGGGGGGCGGGGGCGGCGGCGGGCGGCGGCGGCGGCGGTGGGGTGGGATGTGGTGGCGGGGCGCGTCGGGGAGGAGAGAGGGAGAGAAGAGAGAGTAACGGGCGGGGGGGTAGGGGTCGTTAGTTAGTCTCCTCTTTGCCGTCCGCCAATCTTTGCCATCCGCCTTTATGTCTCTTTACCGTCTGCTAGCAGACGGCAAAGAGGTGGGGCGTTAAGTTTTTCTAAACGGGCGGGGGGGTGGGGACCACCTCTCTCTTTGCTGTCAGCCAGCGGACGGCAAAGATTCTTTGTCGTCTGCTGGCTGACGCCAAAGAGCCGGCAGATGGCAAAGACCTGTTTTGTCGTCTGCCATTTCTTTGTCGTCTGATTTTGGGTAGCTGAGGGTAAAGAGCTTCTTGCCGTCAGCTAGCAGACGGCAAAGAGCTGGCAGATGGCAAATTAGCTGATTCCAGTAGTGTTTATGTGTGAAAGAGCGTATCATATCACGGGGTTTGGATGCACCGGCGAAGTTTGCACCAACTCTCAATGTGAGAAAGGGCAATGCACGGTACCGAAGAGGCTAGCAATGATGGAAGGGTAAGAGTGCGTATAATCCATGGACTCAACATTAGTCATAAAGAACTCACATACTTATTGAAAAAATCTACAAGTCATTAAAAACCAAGCACTACGCGCATGCTCCTAGGGGGATAGATTGGTAGGAAAAGACCATCACTCGTCCCCGACCGCCACTCATAAGGAGGACAATCAAAGAATACCTCATGTTTCAAATTTGTTACATAACGTTTACCATACGTGCATGCTACGGGACTTGCAAACTTCAACACAAGTATTTCTCAAATTCACAACTACTCAACTAGCACAACTTTAATATCACTACCTCCATATCTCAAAAGAATCATCAAGCATCAAACTTCTCTTAGCATTCAGCACACTCATAAGAAAGTTTTCTACTAGTCTTGAATACCTAACATATTAGGATTAATTTCCCAATTTAAGAAAATTACCATGCTGTTTAAGAATCTCAAAATAATATAAGTGAAGCATGAGAGAATAATAGTTTCTATAAAACAAAACCACCGCCGTGTTCTAAAAGATATAAGTGAAGCACTAGAGAAAAAACTATATAGCTCAGAAGATATAAGTGAAGCGCATAGAGTATTCTAATAAATTCTGAATCATGTGTGTCTCTCTCAAAAGGTGTGTACAGCAAAGATGATTGTGGTAAACTAAAAAGAAAAGACTCAAATCATACAAGACGCTCCAAGCAAAACACATATCATGTGGTGAATAAAAATATAGCTCCACGTAAAGTTACCGATGGAAGTAGACGAAAGAGGGGATGCCTTCCAAAAATTCAGCCAAAATAGGATGACCTAGACAATTTGTTTATTTATCAGCATCAATTGGAATCAATATTTTATCACGTTGGAACTAAACCTAAAGTAAACTAAAGTAAACCTAAACTAAACCAAACCTAAAGTAAACCTAAACTAAACTTAAAAAACATTAGAAGAAAAAATACAAGAGGTCTCACCGGAGCCCGGGGCACCGGGGAGGCGGGGCGGCCGCGGGGGTGGAGGAGAGGAGCGCCGGGGCAGCCGGGTGGAGGAGGGGGCGCCAGAGCGGCAGGGCGGACGCGGTGGTGGAGGAGAGGTGCGCCAGGGCGGCCGGGTGGAGGAGGGGGCGCCGGAGCGGCGGGGCGGCCGGGTGGAGGAGGGGGCGCCGGAGCGGCGGGGCGGCCGTGGTGGTGGAGGAGAGGGGCACCGGGGCCGCCGGGGAGGAGGAGGGGGTGCCGCGGCGACGGGGGCGGCGTGGGATGGCGGCGGCTCGGGCACGGGGATGGCGCGGGGCGGCGGAGGTGGTCGCTGGGGCGGCGGGGGCGGCGCGGCGACAGGGATGGTGCGGGGCGGCGGCTGCACGGGGGCGGGGTGGCACGGGGTGGTGGCGGCTCGGGCACGGGGCGGAGAGAGAGAGAGGGGATAGAGAGATGGGGCATGGGCGTCGTTGGCATTTTAGTTAGGGCACGGTTCTTTGCCATCTGCTAGCAGACGGCAAAGAGCCTAGCTAACGGACGTTAGTTTGGCCACTTTCTTTATAGTGTGCTAGCAGACGGCAACGAAGCTTTGCCGTCAGCTAGCGGAGGGAAAAGAAAGTGTCCCTGAGTTGGTTCTCGCTAGTGGGCCACCCTCACTCTTTGCCGTCTACTAGCTGGCGGCAAAGCTTCTATGTCGTCTGCTAGCGGACGGCAAACATGACCTTTGCCGTCAGCTCATTCTTTGCCGTCAGTTTTCTTTAAGCTGATGGCAAAGACATTCTTTGCCGTCAGCTGGCTGACGACAAAGAGCTGGCTGACGACAAAGATCCTGATTCCAGTAGTGTTAGTCCAACTAACGATAGCCAGAATAAAGACACTATACGAAGCTGCCATTTCTTGTCTAGTGGTAGCTACCGCTGCTTTGACTGTCTCTTCTTTTGTCTCAGCTATTTTCTTAACAACCGCAGTCTCAACCTTCTTGTTGATATTTTTTTCGTGTAACCTCTGTCTTTGATTTCTCTCCTCGGCGCTCTCAATGTAGTACTTCTTCCACGTGGCGCCATCTCCGACACCGTGCACATGTCCATACGATGGCCTAGTGTCCACCGGGAGTCCTTTCAATATGTTAAAGGCCCGGTTGAATGGGGTGTCCCACTTGGGCCTCGCCAACGCCTCAGAGGGCGAGTCACTTTCGGCCACAATCCTGTGCTGCTCTTTCTGCGAAAGAAACGTGGATCGTTTACAAATATCACCAAACATGCAGTCGAATTGATCAAAAGCTAAAATTAGGGAGTAAATTAGTAATTACTACCAGTCTCATGAACTCCTTCGTGATCGCGTCCCTATCGAAAACCTTGTTGACTGGGTCCCAACGGTACCGGGCCCTGATGACGTCATGCTCCTGCAGGACGGTGAACTCTGCCAAGGGGTCTAGGATCCCCAGACTTTCGCGTTCCACGTCCTCCTTGGCCGATATGGGCCTCTTCCCCGCGTAACCACGGCTTCCGTGGTGGTGGAACCCCATGTTCCTCTCTTGAAGCCCCTTCATGTTCTCCGACTTTTTTTGGCAGATTCGGCAACGCAAGCCTTTTTGAATATTTCGAACTGCTTCGTAAGAATACCTGGTGCAGCTTCGTAAGGAGGGAGTGCTCCATATCTGGTATCTTCTTTAATTTCTCATCGTTGATGGTGACGGTTCCCCATAGGATGCAGTCTATTTGATTGTCGTAGCACATGTGGGCTTCCACAGGCTCTTTTGGCTCCAAATTGCCGGGATCCACCTCCATGACCACCAGTCTAGTAGTGTTGAGTTGGTTTGGGCGTCTTATCCTCTTCGGTTTCGGTTCCATACTGGCTAATTTGCTAGTCTCGGTGCCGGTCTTGGTGCCGGTGTCGGTCTCAACGCCAGTCTCGGCGCTGGTCTCTATGTCGGTCTCAATCTCGGATGTGACAGGGGGCACTGCAACAACTGTTGCTCCTCGAGATATTTCAAATAGTTGCAATCACCAGAACCCTGTCCTTCATCGTTGCTAGCCATGTTTCCTACGATTAAATCTAGTCAATTAATTCTAGACCAAATAAAATGAATAATGATATAAAAAAAGACCTATGTTTTGCAGGAATGTTGATTCATTCCCGTTGCGGCAAATCTCGGGCACTCGATATGTCCTAGTTTCTAGCACATGCCGAAATTCACGGAAAATTTCGGCATGAACTTTGCTACAAAGTGGACAAATCGAGCGCCTGAAATTTGCCGGAACGGAAATGAATCAACATTCCGGCAAAACATAGGCCACTCGGAATCATTCCCTGTAAACAATGTTCAAATATCCATCTTCAACACCGCAACACATGGCCAAATATACACGAGCAACCACATGTCCAAATATACATGTCAAAATTTCACAAACTAATTCAAAAACTAAGTGTAGAAGAATATTCAGTTAACTACTAATAGAAGAAAATTGAGTTAACTTTAGTGCTCTATAGTGATGAAATGAAAAAAAATTCAGTTGACTACTAATTTCATTCATTTAGGTCATTCATTTAACTTCACCTAATTAACCTACTGTACCACTACTACTAGCAGCACTACTAACCTAATTAACCTAGTATAACCCTACTACCCTAACTAAAAAACATCTAATTGGCATCTACTAGTACCACTACTGCCCCAACCTAATTAACATCTACTAGTACCACTATATATACTACTAGCGGCACTGCTGCAACATTTTCTTCATTTTGTTCTTTTAAAAAAACATCTATAAAAATAAAAACCCTAATTAAACCCTACTGCCCTAACTAAATTTTTGCTCTAAACCCTACTGCCCTAGTTAAACCCTACTGCCTAACTAAATTTTCTCTCTAAACTAATTTGTTTCTCTAACCTAGCCAAACTAGTTAACCTAATGAACCAAATTAACCTAGCTAGTTAACTTAGTTTGTTAACCTAGCTAGTTAACCTACTTAACCTAGCTAATTCCTAGGGTTCATAACTAAATTCACCTAAGTAAATTAACCTAGAGATGAGGGGTGGGGGCTTACAGAGAGGGTGCTCGGGGGAGATGGTGGCGGGGAGGTGCTCGGGGGAGACGGTGGCGGGCAGGACGTTGAGGGTGGCACCGGCCGGTGGCGTCTACGGCGGCTCCGGTGACGGCGAGGGAGGCAGGGGCGTCGAGGGAGGCAGGGGCGGCGAGGAGCGGACAAGGGTGGCTTCGGGGGCGTCGAAGGCGCGCGGCTCCGGTAGTGGCGATGGCGTGCGGCTCCGGTGGTGGCTCCGGTGACGGCCACGGAGGCAGGGCCGCGAGGGAGAGGTAGGTGGCGCGAGAAGATCTAGGGAATTGGGGGAAGGAGGGACGCACGTGCAAGGGCAAGTCAAACTTAACGATAATGCATTTCAAAAACACGCGCTATAGCTATTTAGCTATAGCGCTGTTTGGCAAACGCGCTACTGCTATAGATAAGTTAGCTCTAGCGTTAGTTGGGGAAAAGCGATATAGCTAAAGTAGCTAAGGCGCTTTCGCAAATAGGCACTACTGCTATTGCTTTCAATTTTTCTTTTTCTTTAATTTTTTTCTTTTTTTCTTTTCTTTACCTTTTCTTAGTTGCAGTGTTGTAGCCTTAAAACGCGCTGCTACTACTTCATTAGCAGTAGCGTGGTCTGTAGACGGGCGCTACTATTATACCAAGGCTGGAGGCAACGGTGTAGCAGTTATAGTAGTAGCGCTTTTTGTAGGAGGCGCGCTGCTGCTATATATATACTAGTAGCGCGCTTGTTCCCCCCGCGCTACTGTTAGATAGCAGTAGCGCCTTATTTTAACAAGCGCTACTGATAAGACTCTGTGTATAACCTTTTCCCTAGTAGTGTAATGAAGTAGTACTCCTTCAGGAACCTCCGCAAGGGTCACTTGAGGTGGGCTGGAAGCGCACCACTTAGCGTGCTCTTAGCCACCACCACGTGTCGCGCTCTGGCGCTCGCTCCGAATATTTTTATGTTTGTGTTTTCGGCTTTTAGATGATTTTTGGGGGGTTTTTCTGCCTTTCGGTTTCCCCCCAGTTTTTTGTAGGATTTGGACGGATTTTTTTTGTTTCTACGAGAACATACGTTTTCTTTTTTTAACTTTCACGAGAGGTACAAATTTACTTCTCATGGAGGCATGGATTTTCTTCCGCGAGAGGCACGGTCGTGCCTTAGGGAAAGGAATAAATGCGTGTTTTTCCTTCCGCAAGAGGCACAGATATAGTTCTAGTAGAGGCATGGTCGTGACTCTCTAAAACGAAAAAAAACGCGTGAGAGGCACAAATATACTTCTTGTGAAGGCACAAATTTGTTTCCGTGCCTCTCATAAAAGGGAAAATTGTGTTTTTCTTCTACGAGAGATACAAATGTTTTTTCGTGGAGGCACGGATTTGATTCCATCAGAGGCACGGCCGTCCCTTTCATAAAATGAAAAAAAACATGTTTTTTTTCTTCCTCGAGAGGCACGGACTTACTTCTCGTGGACGCACAGATTTCCTTCCGCGAGAGGCAGGCACGGATCATGGAGCCATCGACACGTTTTCCTTTTTATTTTTCCGCGAGAGGCACAAATTACTTCTTGTGGCGGAACGGATTTGCTTCCGCGAGAGGCATGGTCGCGCCTCTTGAAAAAGGAAAAAACGTGTTTTTTTTCCTTCCATGAGAGGCATAGATTTCTTTATCATGGTGGCACAGATTTCCTTCCCTGAGCGGCGTGGTCGTGCCTTTCGAAAAAGGCAAAAATGCATTTTTCTTTTTTCCCGTCCGCGAGTCGCACAGATTTACTTCTCATCGAGGCACGGATTTGCTTCCACGAGAGGCATGGTCGTGACTCTCTAAAAAGAAAGAAAACGCGTCAGAGGCACAAATATATTTCTTGTGAAGGCATAAATTTGTTTCCGCGAGAGGCACGATCGTGCCTCTCAGAAAAGGAAAAATTGTGTTTTTCTTCTGCGAGAGATACAAATGTTTTTCGTGGAGGCACGGTCGTCTCTCTCGGAAAATGGAAAGAAAAACATGTTTTCTTTTCTTCCTTGAGAGGCAGAGACTTACTTCTCGTGCACGCACGGATTTCCTTCCGTGAGAGGCAGGCACGGATCATGGAGCCATTGACGCGTCTTCATTTTTATTTTTCCGCGAGAGGCACAAATTACTTCTTGTGGAGGAACGGATTTGCTTCCGCGAGAGGCATGGTTGCGCCTCTTGGAAAAGGAAACAACGTGTTTTTTTTCCTTCCGTGAGAGGCATAGATTTCTTTCTAATGGTGGCACGGATTTCCTTGCCCGAGCGGCGTGGTCATGCCTATCGGAAAGGGCAAAAATGCGTTTTTCTTTTTTCCCGTCCGCGAGACGCACATATTTACTTCTCATCAAGGCACGGATTTTCTTCCACGAGAGGCATGCTCCTGCCTCTTAGAAATGGAAAAAAAGGTGCTCATGGTTCGGGTTTTTATGAAAAAGTTCGTTAAAACCTAGGATCTGGTTTTGAAGATATTGACGTAAGGAATCAAATGATGAGAAAGGTTCGAGATTTGGAGACACGATTTAGCAGATATAATGTTTTGAATAAACGAATGTACCCAAAAAGGGAAAACTACCAGGTTGCGAAAAGCGCCGTACATGTAGTGCAGCACTTGTCGCAACTTGGGAGGTGGGAGTGACCTTTGAAAAGAGGGCTCCTTAATTAGTGATTTGGTCTATCAGACCACTTCATTTCGGTTCGGGTCTAGATGAGGAGTGGGCCAACGTAATTTAATTTTGAATAGCAGTCAGTTAGGTTTGACAGACAAAATTACCCTTTTTAATTTTTGGAGCAGACCCAGAAATTCTTTAGGGTAGTTTACTTATATTTGGGCAAAGGTATAGATGTTTACAAGAGAAATACTTTTAATTATTTATTACTACCTGTGATGTGCTTGTGTATCTTTTGGCTGCGATGTTGCCATCCTGGGGCCGCAAACAAAAAGTATCTTTGCCATCCCGGGTGTTGCTACCGCGCCAAGAGAGCAAGGAACCGGCAATTTTTTTCTGATAAAGGACGATTTTATTATCTCAAAATATAGCATCAAAGAGATACAAAGCATTATGAGTAACATCCGTCCTCTGCATAACTAGGATGCACACAGTCAAATTAAGAAGTCTGACAAAAAAACATGAAATAAATACAGATAAAACGACAACAGTAGAGTCCTATAGACCGACACTATGGCTATATCGAAGGAGGTGGTGGATCAATCCATAGGTTATGCTGCCATCCGTGTTGGAAAAAATACCTCCATAACCACCTGCTCTAATCGCATATACACTGCCATGGATAGTGGTTAGTACTCCGGTCATTGTAGTATAGACCACATACGTAGCGAGCGCGTACACCGAAAAATAAGTCCATACATATTTACTCCATTCATCTTTTTCCCGATAAAGAGCGGGTTTTATCTACTCCAGCTTATACTGGTAATAGCATTGTCGAGGTCCATTTTATCCTCGCTATTAAATGATACTCGATTTCAGACCTTAAAATTAATGTTCTAGACAGGGCAACCCAGTCTAGTTAGGCGTTATTCGAAAGTAGAAACATGCGAATCTCGAAACAAGAACATATTTCCTTTATTCATATGCCACTCTACTATTGTAGTTCTCGCAGCTTGGAAAATCTTCCGGAGGCGGTGGAAGAGTCGAGTCCAAAGTTGGACCGTTCTCCACCACGAAAGCTGCCGCCATGCCTGACGACGAGTGGTGCCCCAAATGGCAGTGCAGGAACCACACACCTGTTCATTTCACATAGATAAAATATACTATGGATTAAAATGAAGTCAGGTTAATTTTGGAACTCTAATTAAGACATCTATCTATAGGAAAAACCTAATGACAGATGCACACGGTAATTAATTAGCAAAGAGATTAACTACCTGGATTGTTGGTGACAAATCGGACGGCCGCCCACCCGAATATTGGGACATGGACGGTGTTCCTCACCGGCGGATCCAACAGGTTGTACGTCGCCACGTCTGTCTCGGCGTTGTATTGTCCGAACCCCTGCGCGAGGACGAGGAAGTCGTGGCCATGGAGGTGCATGGGGTTAGAGTATGTGTCCGCCAGCACCGGGCTCTGGAACACGATCTCCACCGTGACGTTGTACCGCAGCCTTCTCACCGACGTTGCCTTGGACGTCGGTTCCAGCGTTTTGCTATAGTTAAACATCCTGGGTGCCCTGTCAGGTAGTTCCCGCAGCGTGCCGATGCTGCTCATGTTGCCGTGGTAGTGCGCCTGCAGCAATGGTGTCGTTGTGGGGAGCTGAAAGGAGACGTTGTTCACCATGCCCATCATATTAGTATCATTGTTGCAGGATGATTCGCCTTTTCTACAGAAGAAGCCCCCGTCAAGGGCGTAGAAGAGGTGCTCATGGACGTTGGCCGGCACCGGCTGAGGCTGCAGGCTTGTCAAGTTGCCATGGAAGTAGAAGGAAGTGGCCGCGTCGTGCTCGTCCGGCATTTCAGGCGCCATTATTGATGACGTGCTACTATCAGATAGAGCTTTCTCCTCTTCTTTTCTTGGACCCTCACTGTATTGCACTATCCCTCTTGTGATGAAGAGCGGGATCTGGGGCACAGGCTTGGGCGACTGGCTGGCCTTGGCGACCATGTAGTATCTGCCAGCAGGATGCGCGTCGGTGACAAGCAGAGCGTCGACGGTCTCGCCTGGCGCGATCGCGATGACGTCTGTGATGTATGGCTTGACATAGTTGGCGTCAGCAGCCACAACCGTGAACTTGTGCCCGGCGATCTTCAAGTAATACTCTGAGCTCAGCGCAGCGTTCACTATCCGCAACAAATATGTCTTGCCATGCTCCACCTTCACAATGTTGCTGTCTTTGACGGTCCCTGTGAAATTCAGGTTGTATAGTTCTATAAATTTGGGAGTTTCCGAAAAGCTGGGTTGAAATGCACCCTCCACGTAATTGAAGCTAGAGATGCTCGAAATTATCTACTCCAGAGGTAGTACTATCTAGGAGTATATATCAACAGAGGCAGTAGTAATTACCAGAGCAGTTGTACAGATCTCCAGGCTTCCCGTTGATGGTAGCTGCTCTAGGCATATCTAAATGGTAACCGTTCCTAAGGTTCTTGTCTAGCTGATCAAGGTCCATCTCCCACCATTCGCCTGCAGTTATAATCGAGAAACGCAAAACCTCTAAGTACACCTTTAATTCAGCAGGACGGATTCTTGGCATCTAGCATTAGTACGTGATGTATAAATTTGCAAACCTATAACGATCGGGATCTCCTTGTCAGGCTTGGGAAACGGGTATGAGCTGGCCCCGGATCTTGGCCGGATGATCAAGGCGCCATGGATGCTTGCCCGGAGACTGCCAACGTGAGCGTGCCACCACAGCGTGCCCTTCTGGCCGGCGACGTCGAATCGGTAGGTGAAGTTCTTGTTCGGCTGGATGGGGCATTGGGTTATCATCCCCGCTCCATCTGCCCAGCAGTTGAGTTGCAGCTTCACTCCATGCCTGCATGTATCAAGGAAAATATTTGATTTTGTGTTTTTATTTCTTTTTTCTCTTCCTCTCTCTACAGAATAATACATAACTAGTAATATACATATCCCCAATGTACTAATGCGTGTAATCCATCCCGTAGAAGAGCACGGTTAATAACATAATTAGCTATATCGCCAAAAATATATATAGTCAGCCGATGTCCATAGCGTGTCGCCATGTCATCTATAGTCAATGTAATAGCCAACATGTAGAATAACTAGCTATAAGGAAGTACTACTTTTTTCTGAAAAAAAAGGAAGTACTACTTTATTAACATGTAGCCCACCTTTCACTTTCATGAAGCTTCTTGGAGCTCGTGCTACAACTAGTTGTAAGTCTATATCCCGATTCTCTTCCATTTCCTTCTCCTTCTCTACCAACTTAGCAATAATATAATATTTAAATCCTTACAACCCGCTTATCACCTTATTATACTTGCTCTAATCAATATAGTCCATCAACGCAGGTTAGATTGTAGAGAAAGAGAAAAGGTAGGCAGCATGGCCGGGGACCAATGGATGTAGGGGTAATCCTCTCAACCATGTTTACTATTTTTGCTATGAGTTTTAATAGTAGGCAGTCCGCAGGGGTATAGGGGTAATCCCTCTAAGGCTGGTTGTAACGGGGAGTACCATATACTAGTATCATGCATATGATACTAGTGTATGATACTACTTCCGTAATGCATAGTGTTATAGATTAGTATCTTAGGTTGCTTTATTAATTGTCATGCATGACGCAGAGTAGTACATCATTTAATATGACACAGTATCATAATATGATACTACATCCTCTATTTCCTCATTTAATTGTGTCACAACATTCAAAAAGTCTAGTTGGTATGCATGATACCGCTTATGACACTCCCATTACGACCAACCTAATTCTACTACCTCCGTCCAGGTGAGCTGCATCACAACCTAGGTGCATGGAGATTGGATGGAGGAGATTATGCCAAAAATCAATGCCAGTAATGATTGTTATTTGGCCAGCTTGGAAAATTGGGAGGAACCAACCACCATAGATTAGCATGCAAATCTTATCTAATGCATCAATCAATGAAAATAACAGCATGCAAAAAGAAAATTAATGACAATGGGAAATGATGAGCTACTTCCATGCGTGATGACTTAGGCTGGTCATAGTGGAGAGTAACTAGACTAGTAACATACATATGTTGCTATTCTATGTTACTACCTTTATAGTGGATAGTGTCATATGTGTGGTAACATAGATGTATTCATTTATTACTTTGTAGACTCATTTTGCTATCTGATGCTAACATATTATATTACTTTATTTGCCTCTCTTCTCATTAACGACTTGCCACTTTATCATTTTTGCTTATGTAGCATCTGTGTTACTATTTATGTTACTCCCACTATGACCAGCCTTATACTACCTCCGTCCAGGCATAAAAGGCCCCTAGACAAAATCTCTGGGACCAAGGCAACATTAGTTATAAAAAGGATTTAATTATACATGCCCCGATTACCTTATGATCCAATGGGAAAGAGAGAGAGGCCCCACTAAATCCGGCATGCACTGGCCACAGCGTTAATTACGCGCATGTACAACAGCCCCACCTCGCTGGTAGTAATTTACTTCACCCAATCAACGTGTGAAACGGCAGCCAAAGCTGACTAAAAAGTTGCGCGTAAATTATGACGGGCCTTAAACTTATGGACGTGCGTTTCAGCCTCAAGGGTGCTTTAGACCCGGACGGAGGTAGTATATTTGAAATACTAAACTTTCATTAGATGCTGTATCCACCCTGACGGAGGTTGTATTACGATTTTTGTCGGAGTTTTTCTTGTAGTAGTGGGCGGGGCGATGGACCAGTGTGATATCGGTAACTCATTTGACTACTAGTAGGAGTCAATTATACTGGTGGTGTTAGAACTTGGTGTTAGAACTTGACAAAAATAAGAGATGGCGATATTGATCGTTCTTTTTTTGAGACGAAAAAAAAGAGATCGATCATTTCTAGGATCCCTTCAGTTTCAATTAGGGAATGCTACCTTTTTTAGATAGGAGAGAAATAGATCTCTAGGGCAGGAAGAGACGGATAGCTAGGATTCCAGGAAACAAATGGATCGGTAGGCCTGATGTGATCGATTGAAAGAGATCCAACAGAAACCTTACTTTTTTAAGATAAAAAAAGAGATCCCAGCCGTCCATCTTTATAGTAAACATAAAATTAACGGATATAAAGGAGTGACTTATGTAGAACTATAAAAATTTCCGTCCTTTATTATTATGTAAAAATATTATATTATACTCCCTCCGTCTCATAATATAAAAACATTTTTGAGACTAGTGTAATGGCAAAAACGCTCTTACATTATGGGACGGAGGGAATACTTACCAGTGAATTGTTAGTCCATAGGGGGACTTGTTGACGACTTGAACAGCCACCGAGTCTCCTTCATTAACCTCTATCGCTGGACCTGGGAATTGCCCGTTCACCACAGTGACCAGCGTGTCGTTGCACAACCGATTTAGCTTAACCTGGCTCACCTATATTCCAGTAAATCCATCGATTATTTACTTGTACAAAGGAGGACCAAGGAGGCTAAGAAGAGCTTACAACAAAGGTGTGCTCGACAAGCTCCGCACCGCCTGCCGCTGCTAGGGCCGCAGCGACGAAGAACATGACGAGGACCGCCATTGCTGCCATCGCGCGGGAGCCAGTAGCCTCGATGGTTAGCACACACGGATGTATGCTCTATGTATAGGGGGGTGGGGGTCGGCGGGTCGTTGGGATTAATTAATGCATGCAATTAGTGGTACATAAGAATGAAAAAAAGTTCTAACGGGGACCTCACGGTCTGTGCTGTACAACCTTGGGCCAGTCACCCCTAGGACACAGCCTCCAAACCGTATCCCATTGCCTCATGCTACTAGATCTCTCTCTCTCTCTCTCTCTCTCTCTCTCAACGATTTGTAGGGAAGACGACGGCCGGTTCCGGTGAGGGCCGTTAGGCTGACGGTGTGTGGCAGTGGAATAGATTCTGCTGAACAAGACGGCACCAAGCGGTCCTCTTGACTCTGACGTTAGATCGATCTGCAGGTAGTCAAATCGAATCTGACATCCTCCGTAACATCCATGGTGGGTTGCCATTGGCACCAAGCGGAAGACGCCGGGCGAGAAATGTCCTAGGTCGACGGCCGATCTTCTCATGCACTCTAATGGGTCTTGGGTATTTCTTCACCTTCTACCTTCACAGCGATGCCTATGATGCGGCGCAGCCAACCTGGAATCTCGTGTGAGAGGCTGATCAAAGCCTCGTTCCAACAACTATGTCCGGCGGAGGAAGAGAGCCGCCGCAGCAGCACCACGGCTCCGACAGCTCCATGTCACGGGTCACAGCCGACGCCTCTCTTGTTTGCTTGTGGACATAGATTTTTAGAGCACATGCACCGCGGCCCTGCTATCCTGGTTCTATTGTTTTACGATCCGTGCAACACAACTAACTTTTTACATGAATTTTTTTTTTCTTTTTCTTATATAGAAGATGTCTTGAAGTTCAAACCCTTGCGACGCGCCAAAGCACATAATTCGATCATATAACAATCCCTTAACATGCAACAAAGAATCATCCCAAAGTTTCTATCGGAGAACGTAGGACGAAAACGTGCATCAACCAGTATGTATAGATTACCTCAATGTCACCTCGATTATCCGCGAGTTGGGTGTCAAAACATACATCAAGTGAATCAATAGAACATCCTATTTTCATCACAGATGTCTCATCGCAAGACATACATCAAGTGTTCTCAAATCCAATACTCAATCCAACATAACGAAACCTCAAAGAGTAAGACTCAATTAATCACAAGAAGGTAGAGGGGGAGAAACACCATATGATCCAACTATAATAACAAAGCTCGCGGTACATCAAGATCGTGCCAAATTAAGAACACAAGAGAGAGATCAAACACATAGCTACTGGTATATACCTCAGCCCCGAGGGTGAACTACTCCTCCTCATCATGGAGACTGTCGGGATGATGAACATGGCCTCCGGTGAAGGTTTTCCCCTCCAGCAGAGTGCCGAAATAGTCTCCCGATTGGTTTTTCGTGGCTACAGAGAATTGCGGCGGCGGAACTTCCGATCTAGGTTTCTTTCTGGGGGTTTTGGTATTTATAGCAACTTTTGGTGTCGGTTTCACGTAAGGAGAGTCCACGAGGCAGCGAGAAGCCAGGGGGCGCGCCCTGCACCCTTGCCTCTTCCTCGTGAAGCTTGTGGTCCAACTCCGATGCTCCGTGGGCTTCTGCTGGTCCATAAAAAATTACCGTAAATTTTCAACTCGTTTGGACTCCGTTTGATATTCATTTTCTGTAAAACTCAAAAACAAGAAAAAAACAAAAACTAACACTAGGCTCTAGGTTAATAAGTTAGTCCCAAAAATAATATAAAATAGCATATTAATGCATATAAAACATGCAAAACAGATAATATAATAGCATGGAACAATAAAAAATTATAGGTACGTTGAAGATGTATCATGGTCCATATATAATTTTGTTACGTTATTACAATTGTTAATTTTACCATTAAGATTTTTCTATTCGGACCGATTAACAATAAGAATACCATCCGGTTAAGATTTATATATGGATGTGTCTATAGAAAGCTATACTCGTGTCTGTTATGTTGGGAAACGTAGTAATTTCAAAAAATTTCCTACGCACACGCAAGATCATGGTGATGCATAGCAACGAGAGGGGAGAGTGTTGTCCACGTACCCTCGTAGACCGAAAGCGGAAGCGTTAACACAACGCGGTTGATGTAGTCGTACGTCTTCACGATCCGACCGATCAAGTACCGAACGCACGGCACCTCCGAGTTCTACACACGTTCAGCTCGATGACGTCCCTCGAACTCCGATCCAGCCGAGTGTTGAGGGAGAGTTTCGTCAGCACGACGGCGTGGTGACGATGATGATATTCCACCGACGCAGGGCTTCGCCTAAGCTCTGCAACGGTATTATCGAGGTGTAATATGGTGGAGGGGGGCACCGCACACGGCTAAGAGATCTCAAGGATCAATTGTTGTGTCTATGGGGTGCCCCCTGCCCCCGTATATAAAGGAGCAAGGGAGGAGGAGGCCGGCCCTAGGAGGGGGCGCACCAAGTGTGGAGTCCTACTAGGACTCCCTAGTCCTAGTAGGATTCCACCTCCCATATGGAATAGGAAAAGAGGAAGGGAAAAAGAGAAGGAAGGAAGGGGGCGCCCCCCTTCCCTAGTCCAATTCGGACCAGACCAAGGGGAGGGGTGCGGCCACCCTTGAGGCCCTTTTCCTTCTTTCCCGTATGGCCCAATAAGGCCCAATACGTATTCCCGTAACTCTCCGGTACTCCGAAAAATACCCGAATCACTCGGAACCTTTCCGAAGTCCGAATATAGTCGTCCAATATATCGATCTTTACGTCTCGACCATTTCGAGACTCCTCGTCATGTCCCCGATCTTATCCGGGACTCCGAACTCCTTCGGTACATGAAAACTCAATAAAACTGTCATCGTAACGTTAAGCATGCGGACCCTATGGGTTTGAGAACTATGTAGACATGACCGAGACACGTCTCCGGTCAATAACCAATAGCGGGACCTGGATGCCCATATTGGCTCCCACATATTCTACGAATATCTTTATCGGTCAGACCGCATAACAACATACGTTGTTCCCTTTGTCATCGGTATGTTACTTGCCCGAGATTCGATCGTCGGTATCTCGATACCTAGTTAAATCTCGTTACCGGCAAGTCTCTTTACTCGTTCCGTAACACATCATCCCGCAACTAACTCATTAGTCACAATGCTTGCAAGGCTTATAGTGATGTGCATTACCGAGTGGGCCCAGAGATACCTCTCCGACAATCGGAGTGACAAATCCTAATCTCGAAATACGCCAACCCAACAAGTACCTTTGGAGACACCTGTAGAGCACCTTTATAATCACCCATTTACGTTGTGACGTTTGGTAGCACACAAAGTGTTCCTCCGGTAAACGGGAGTTGCATAATCTCATAGTCATAGGAACATGTATAAGTCATGAAGAAAGCAATAGCAACATACTAAACGATCGAGTGCTAAGCTAACGGAATGGGTCAAGTCAATCACTTCATTCTCCTAATGAGGTGATCTCGTTAATCAAATGACAACTTATGTCTATGGCTAGGAAACATAACCATCTTTGATTAACGAGCTAGTCAAGTAGAGGCATACTAGTGACACTCTGTTTGTCTATGTATTCACACATGTATTATGTTTCCGGTTAATACAATTCTAGCATGAATAATAAACATTTATCATGATATAAGGAAATAAATAATAACTTTATTATTGCCTCTAGGGCATATTTCCTTCAGTCTCCCACTTGCACTAGAGTCAATAATCTAGTTCACATCGCCATGTGATTTAACATGAATAGTTCACATCACCATGTGATTAACACCCATAGTTCACATCGTCATGTGACCATCACCCAAAGGGTTTACTAGAGTCAGTAATCTAGTTCACATCGCTATGTGATTAACACCCAAAGAGTACTAAGGTGTGATCATGTTTTGCTTGTGAGATAATTTTAGTCAACGGGTCTGTCACATTCAGATCCGTAAGTATTTTGCAAATTTCTATGTCTACAATGCTCTGCATGGAGCTACTCTAGCTAATTGCTCCCACTTTCAATATGTATCTAGACCGAGACTTAGAGTCATCTAGATTAGTGTCAAAACTTGCATCGACGTAACCTTTTACGACGAGCCTTTTGTCACTTCCATAATCGAGAAACATATCCTTATTCCAGTAAGGATAATTTTGACCGCTGTCCAGTGATCTACTCCTAGATCACTATTGTACTCCCTTGCCAAAATCAGTGTAGGGTATACAATAGATCTGGTACACAGCATGGCATACTTTATAGAACCTATGGCCGAGGCATAGGGAATGACTTTCATTCTTTTCTATCTTCTGCCGTGGTCGGGTTTGAGTCTTACTCAATTTCACACCTTGTAACACAGGCAAGAAACTCTTTCTTTGACTGTTCCATTTTGAACCACTCCAAAATCTTGTTAAGGTATGTACTCATTGAAAAACTTATTAAGCGTCTTCATCTATCTCTATAGATCTTGATGCTCAATCTGTAAGCAGCTTCACCGAGGTCTTTCTTTGAAAAACTCCTTTCAAACACTCCTTTATGCTTTGCAGAATAATTCTACATTATTTCCGATCAACAATATGTCATTCACATATACTTACCAGAAATGCTGTAGTGCTCCCACTCACTTTCTTGTAAATACAGGCTTCACCGCAAGTCTGTATAAAACTATATCCTTTGATCAACTTATCAAAGCGTATATTCCAACTCCGAGATGCTTGCACCAGTCCATAGATGGATCGCTGGAGCTTGCATATTTTGTTAGCACCTTTAGGATTGACAAAACCTTCTGGTTGCATCATATACAACTCTTCTTTAATAAATCCATTAAGGAATGTAGTTTTGTTTATCCCTTTGCCATATTTCATAAAATGCGGCAATTGCTAACATGATTCGGACAGACTTAAGCATAGATACGAGTGAGAAACTCTCATCGTAGTCAACATCTCGAACTTGTCGAAAACCTTTTTGCGACAATTCTAGCTTTGTAGATAGTGACACTACTATCAGCGTCCGTCTTCCTCTTGACGATCCATTTATTCTCAATTGCTTGCTGATCATTGGGCAAGTCAACCATAGTCCACACTTTGTTCTCATACATGGATCTCATCTCAGATTTCATGGTCTCAAGCCATTTTGCGGAATCTGGGCTCAGCATCGCTTCTTCATAGTTCGTAGGTTTGTCATGGTCTAGTAACATAACCTCCAGAACAGGATTACCGTACCACTCTGGTGCGGATCTTACTCTGGTTTACCTACGAGGTTTGGTAGTAACTTGATCTGAAGTTACATGATCATCATCATTAACTTCCTCACTAATTGATGTAGGAGTCACAGGATCAGATTTCTGTGATGAACTACTTTCCAATAAGGGAGCAGGTACATTTACCTCATCAAGTTCTACTTTCCTCCCACTCACTTCTTTCGAGAGAAACTCCTTCTCTAGAAAGGATCCATTCTTAGCAACGAATATCTTGCCTTCGGATCTGTGATAGAAGGTGTACCCAACTGTCTCCTTTGGGTATCCTATGAAGACACATTTCTCCGATTTGGGTTTTGAGCTTATCAGGATGAAGCTTTTTCACATAAGCATCGCAACCCCAAAATTTTAAGAAACGACAACTTTGGTTTCTTGCTAAACCTCAGTTCAAAAGGCATCGTCTCAACGGATTTTGATGGTGCCCTATTTAACGTGAATGTAGCTGTCTCTAATGCATAACCCCAAAAACGATAGTGGTAGATCGGTAAGAGACATCATATATCGCACCATATCTAATAAAGTACGGTTACAATGTTCGGACACACCATTACACTGTGGTGTTCCAGGTGGCGTGAGTAGTGAAACTATTTCACATTGTTTTAACTGAAGGCCAAACTCGTAACTCAAATACTCTTCTCTACGATCAGATCATAGAAACTTTATTTTCTTGTCACGATGATTTTCCACTTCACTCTGAAATTATTTGAACTTTTCAAATGTTTCAGACTTGTGTTTCATCAAGTAGATATATCCATATCTGCTCAAATCATCTGTGAAGGTTAGAAAATAATGATACCTGCTACGAGCCTCAATATTCATCGGGCCACATACATCTGTATGTATGATTTCCAACAAATCTGTTGCTCTCTCCATAGTACCGGAGAACGGCGTTTTAGTCATCTTGCCCATGAGAAACGGTTCGCAAGCATCAAGTGATTCATAATCAAGTGATTCCAAAATCCCATCAGTATGGAGTTTCTTCATGCACTTTACACCAATATGACCTAAACAGCAGTGCCACAAATAAGTTGCACTATCATTATTAACTTTGCATCTTTTGGCTTCAATATTATGAATATGTGTATCACTACGATCGAGATCCAACAAAGCATTTTATTGGGTGTATGACCATAGAAGGTTTTATTCATGTAAACAGAACAACAATTATTCTTTTATTTAAATAACCGTATTGCAACAAACATGATCAAATCATATTCATGCTCAATGCAAACACCAAATAACACTTATTTAGTTTCAACACTAATCCCGAAAGTATAGGGAGTGTGCGATGATGATCATATCAATCTCGAACTACTTCCAACACACATCGTCACCTTGCCTTTTACTAGTCTCTATTTATTCTGCAACTCCCGTTTCGAGTTACTACTCTTTAGCAACTGAACCAGTATCAAATACTGAGGGGTTGCTATAAACACTAGTAAGTACACATCAATAACATGTATATCCAATATACCTTTGTTCACTTTGCCATCCTTCTTATCCACCAAATAGTTGGGGTAGTTCCGCTTCCAGTGACCAGTCCCTTTGCAGTAGAAGCACTTAGTCTCAGGCTTAGGTACAGACTTGGGCTTCTTCACTTGAGTAGCAACTTGCTTGCCATTCTTTTTTGAAGTTCCCCTTCTTCCCTTTGCCCTTTTCTTGAAACTAGTGGTCTCGTCAACCATCAACACTTGATGTTTTTCTTGATTTCTACCTTCGTCGATTTCAGCATCACGAAGAGCTCGGGAATTACTTTCGTCATCCCTTGCATACTATAGTTCATCACGAAGTTCTACTAACTTGGTGATGGTGACTAGAGAATTCTGTCAATCACTATTTTATCTGGAAGATAAACTCCCACTTGATTCAAGCGATTGTAGTACCCAGACAATCTGAGCACATGCTCACTAGTTGAGCGATTCTCCTCCATCTTTTAGCTATGGAACTTGTTGGAGACTTCATATCTCTCAACTCGGGGATTTGCTTGAAATATTAACTTCAACTCCTGGAACATCTCATATGGTCCATGACGTTCAAAACGTCTTTGAAGTCCCGATTCTAAGTCGTTAAGCATGGTGCACTAAACTATCAAGTAGTCATCATATTGAGCTAGCCAAACGTTCATAACGTCTGCATCTGCTCCTGCAATAGGTCTGTGACCTAGCGGTGCATCAAGGACATAATTTTTCTGTGCAGCAATGAGGATAATCCTCAGATCACGGATCCAATCCGCATTTTCTCTAGGAACATATCAAAAATAAAACAGGGAAGCAACAACGCGAGCTATTGATCTACAACATAATTTGCAAAATACTATCAGGACTAAGTTCATGATAAATTTAAGTTCAATTAATCATATTACTTAAGAACTCCCACTTAGATAGACATCCCTCTAATCCTCTAAGTGATCACGTGATCCATATCAACTAAACCATGTCCGATCATCACGTGAGATGGAGTAGTTTCAATGGTGAACATCACTATATTGATCATATCTACTATATGATTCACGCTCGACCTTTCGGTCTCCGTGTTCCGAGGCCATATCTGTTATATGCTAGGCTCGTCAAATTTAACCTGAGTATTCCGCGTGTGCAACTGTTTTGCACCCGTTGTATTTGAACGTAGAGCCCATCACACCCGATCATCACGTGGTGTCTCAGCACGAAGAACTTTCGCAACGGTGCATACTCAGGGAGAACACTTATACTTTGATAATTTAGTGAAGGATCATCTTATAATGCTACCGTCAAACAAAGCAAGATAAGATGCATAAAGGATTAACATCACATGCAATCAATATAAGTGATATGATATGGCCATCATCATCTTGTGCTTGTGATCTCCATCTCCGAAGCACCGTGCTTGATCACCATCGTCACCGGCTCGACACCTTGATCTCCATCGTAGTATCGTTGTCGTCTCGCCAAATAATTGCTTTTACGACTATCGCTACCGCTTAGTGATAAAGTAAAACTATTACATGATGATTGCATCTCATACAATAAAGCGACAACCATATGGCTCCTGCCATTTGCCGATAACTCGGTTACAAAACATTATCATCTCATACAACAAAATATATCACATCATGTCTTCACCATATCACATCACAACATGCCCTGCAATGAGTGCTCGCAACGGTTGTTGCAAGTTTTACGTGGCTGCTACGGGCTTAGCAAGAACCGTTCTTACCTACGCATCGAAACCACAACGATAGTTTGTCAAGTTGGTGCTGTTTTAACCTTCGCAAGGACCGGGTGTAGCCACACTCGGTTCAACTAAAGTGGGAGAGACAGACACCCGCCGGTCACCTTTAAGCAATGAGTGCTCGCAACGGTGAAACCAATCTCGCGTAAGCGTACGCGTAATGTCGGTCCGGGCCGCTTCATCTCACAATACCGCTGAACCAAAGTATGACATGCTGGTAAGCAGTATGACTTATATCGCCCACAACTCACTTGTGTTCTACTCGTGCATAGCATCAACGCATAAAACCAGGCTCGGATGCCACTGTTGGGGAACGTAGTAATTTCAAAAAAATTCCTACGCACACGCAAGATCGTGGTGATGCATAGCAACGAGAGGGGAGAGTGTTGTCCACGTACCCTCGTAGACCGAAAGCGGAAGCGTTAACACAACGCGGTTGATGTAGTCGTACGTCTTCACGATCCGACCGATCAAGTACCGAACGCACGGCACCTCCGAGTTCTACACACGTTCAGCTCGATGACGTCCCTCGAACTCCGATCCAGCCGAGTGTTGAGGGAGAGTTTCGTCAGCACGACGGCATGGTGACGATGATGATATTCCACCGACGCAGGGCTTCGCCTAAGCTCTGCAACGGTATTATCGAGGTGTAATATGGTGGAGGGGGGCACCGCACACGGCTAAGAGATCTCAAGGATCAATTGTTGTGTCTATGGGGTGCCCCCCTGCCCCCGTATATAAAGGAGCAAGGGAGGAGGAGGCCAGCCCTAGGAGGGGGCGCACCAAGTGTGGAGTCCTACTAGGACTCCCTAGTCCTAGTAGGATTCCACCTCCCATATGGAATAGGAAAAGAGGAAGGGAAAAAGAGAAGGAAGGAAGGGGGCGCCCCCCTTCCCTAGTCCAATTCGGACCAGACCAAGGGGAGGGGTGCGGCCACCCTTGAGGCCCTTTTCCTTCTTTCCCGTATGGCCCAATAAGGCCCAATACGTATTCCCGTAACTCTCCGGTACTCCGAAAAATACCCGAATCACTCGGAACCTTTCCGAAGTCCGAATATAGTCGTCCAATATATCGATCTTTACGTCTCGACCATTTCGAGACTCCTCGTCATGTCCCCGATCTCATCCGGGACTCCGAACTCCTTCGGTACATCAAAACTCAATAAAACTGTCATCATAACGTTAAGCGTGCGGATCCTACGGGTTTGAGAACTATGTAGACATGACCGAGACACGTCTCAGGTCAATAACCAATAGCGGGACCTGGATGCCCATATTGGCTCCCACATATTCTACGAAGATCTTTATCAGTCAGACCGCATAACAACATACGTTGTTCCCTTTGTCATCGGTATGTTACTTGCCCGAGATTCGATCGTCGGTATCTCGATACCTAGTTAAATCTCGTTACCGGCAAGTCTCTTTACTCGTTCCGTAACACATCATCCCGCAACTAACTCATTAGTCACAATGCTTGCAAAGCTTATAGTGATGTGCATTACCGAGTGGGCCCAGAGATACCTCTCCGACAATCGGAGTGACAAATCCTAATCTCGAAATACGCCAACCCAACAAGTACCTTTGGAGACACCTGTAGAGCACCTTTATAATCACCCATTTACGTTGTGACGTTTGGTAGCACACAAAGTGTTCCTCCGGTAAACGGGAGTTGCATAATCTCATAGTCATAGGAACATGTATAAGTCATGAAGAAAGCAATAGCAACATACTAAACGATCGAGTGCTAAGCTAACGGAATGGGTCAAGTCAATCACGTCATTCTCCTAATGAGGTGATCTCGTTAATCAAATGACAACTTATGTCTATGGCTAGGAAACATAACCATCTTTGGTTAACGAGCTAGTCAAGTAGAGGCATACTAGTGACACTCTGTTTGTCTATGTATTCACACATGTATTATGTTTCCGGTTAATACAATTCTAGCATGAATAATAAACATTTATCATGATATAAGGAAATAAATAATAACTTTATTATTGCCTCTAGGGCATATTTCCTTCATGTTAATCTACACTACTTAATTGCCTTACGTTGCAACGCGGTATACATCTTCTAGTGGTTCGCCATTACTATTGGAGATGTGATTTAACTCAACCTGCTCAAGTAACTATTGTGGGCTGCATGCACTGCACCGTGTTGTTGTTCGATTTTATTTTCTAGAATACGCAAATTGCGTACCATGGCTTTATAGAAGAAAAGAATTGTAAGTACAAGATGACTACGCCTTGCTGCGAGACTAGCATACACTCCACATCCGGCTAGTCCAAAGACAGCCACCAATGATCAGACAACTACCAAGCAAAAGGGCTTGCCTAAAAGCGAAAAACTTCGGCGCGTCTCGACCGACGTCGATCACCTCCGAAGAATAGTAGCTCCCACCAAGCTTCGCTTGTCGATGCACTATCCCCCCTTAATGCCTAAAGGAGGTGGCAAGAGGACTGAAGGACTCGATCCGACTTGAGGAAGGCACCGTCTTACATTTGGGTCAAGTATTCCCGAGGTATTGACCAATTTAAGCACGATACAATTAATATCGCACACATCCCAAAATATATGTGTATGGTCAGATAGCACAAATCACATGTCGCCCTATCCAGAACATCCGATGTAAGTTCTGTCCAGAACGTCTCACAAATGGTTTGGACTTTGTCACCGCTAACATTTTCTTGGTGATCAATGCCATTCTTGTTACCAGGAGTGGTTTCAGAACAGATACATGGATGGGGGACCAGCTCATGATGCCTTGGCTATGCCGTTGGGACATGCAAACATGGTCCAGAATCTAGCTTTTGATTTGTCAGGGTAAGCTGGTACTAGAATGTTAATAGCAAATTAATATCTGGACGCCGCGTGTTAGTATGTATGTTCACTCATTTTAGTACGTATGTAATCATTATTTTGAAAAAGCTAAATGATTTTATATTAAGGAACAGATGGAGTATATTTTAACCACGTGCCACTACCTAAAACAGGCTCTGCATTGGTCCTAAGCCTTTAATAATTATAACACTCTCTTCCAACCGCTGTGCAATGCCCTCAAATGGGTTGTAGCGGGGTGCGGTGACCACGTGAGTGCCAGCAAACATGACCTTGCAGCAGCCTCCAAGGCACAGTGCCGTCATGCAACGATATCTGTATAAGTTGTGGTCCATATTTTTTTTTTACATTATTACTATTGTTAATTTTACCATTAATTTTTTTATTTGGACCGATTAACAACAACAGAACCATCCGGTTAAGATTTATATATGGATGTGTCTATAGAAAGCTATACTCGTGTCTGTTAATCTACACTACTTAATTGCCTTACGTTGCAACGGGGTATGCATCTTCTAGTGGTTCGCCATTACTATTGGAGATGTGGCATAAATCAACCTGCTCAAGTAACTATTGTGGGGTGCATGCACTGCACCGTGCTGTTGTTTGATTTTATTATCTAGAATACGCAAATTGCGTATCATGGTTTTACAAAAGAAGAGAACTGTAAGTACAAGATGACTACGCCTTGCTGCGAGCGTAGCACCCACTCCACATCCGGCTAGTCCAAAGACAACCATCAACGACCAGACAACTACCAAGCAAAAGAGCTTGCCTAAAAACAACAAACTTTGCCGCGTATCAACCTACGCCGGTCACCTCCGAAGAACAGTAGCTCCTACCAAGCTTCGCTTGTCGATGCAGCATCCCCCCTTAATGCCTAAAGGAGGTGGCAAGAGGATGGAAGGACTCGATCTGACTTGAGGAGGGCACCGTCTTAGAGCAACTCTAGCAGACCTCGCATCCGCCCCCGACCCGGAAAATAACCGCCAAAATGCGGGTAGGGGCGGAAAAACCTGCCCGATCAGACCCCGCATACCACCCCGGCCCGGAATTTTTTTTAAGGGGCGCGGCAAAATCTTGGCCCCAAATCGCGAATACGCGGGTTTTCCCCTCGCAGCTGCGGTGCCCTACATCACAAAGAAGCAGTTGGCGGGAGGGACATTTCAGCCCGCGCGCCTTTTCCCCACCCCTTCCGCCGCCGACTGCCCTTGCTTCCGCCTGTCCGCCGACGGCGCTTCCGGCCAAATCTGCGGGCCGAATCGCGCCGCGGGGCCGCCCCCACCCTCCCGCGCCGTCACGCTGCACCGACCGCCCGGATCCGGCGAGAAGGAGCGGCGCCCTCGACGCCGCCGCCGCCGGGGATTGACCACCGTCGAGCCCGCCCCTCGTCCCCGCCCAGGATCATCCGCCGCATCTGCCACCGGTTAGTGCGTATTTTGGTGATTTTCGCGAGCGAGCGGTATAGTTGATTGACGCGACGATATGCATGTAGATGGAGTTGAGCCCGTGCGAGAAGTTGTTGCTCTCAGATTCGTCCGACTTGGATGACTCGGATGTTGAGACCATGCTTGCGAACTTTCGGCAGCAGACATTAGTCATGGCACTTGCTGTGAAGGAGCACGAAGACGAGAACCCGAAAAGGTGGCGAGGATCGACCGTCGGGCATCTTTGCATTCCTCGGAATCGTCATCTTGGGAACGAGATGTTGATGCAAGACTACTTCGCGGATAATCCTACATATCCACCGCACCTCTTCCGGAGAAGGTACCAAATGCGCCGATCCCTCTTTGTGAAAATTGTTCAAGCTTGCGAGGCAAATTGCCGGTATTTTACTCAAAGAAGAAATGCTGCGGGCTTAAAGGGATTTAGTGCATATCAAAAAATCTCCGCAGCTATGCAGGTGATTGCATATGGTGTTCCGGCTGACTATGCCGATGAGTACCTTCGCATTGGTGAAGATACTATAATTGAGTCAGTGCGTAGATTTACAAATGTGATCATCCGTGTCTTTGGTCCTGAGTATCTTCGGGCACCCAACGAGGATGACACAAAGAAACTGATGTCATCTAATGAGAGGAGAGGTTAGCCTGGCATGCTAGGTAGCATTGATTGTATGCATTGGACATGGAAAAATTGCCCGAAAGCATGGCAAGGAATGTATTGTGGCAAGTCTCGTGATGCAACAATTGTGCTAGAGACCGTAGCATCCGAGGATTTACGGATTTGGCATTGCTTCTTTGGTATGCCGGGCACTCTCAATGATATCAATGTGTTGCAACGGTCTCATTTGTTTGCTAGGCTTGCTAGTGCTGATGCTCCTGCTTGCAACTACACTATCAATAGGCATGAATACACAAAAGGGTACTATCTTGCAGATGGTACATAACCTCCTTGGTGCACATTTGTCATGAGCATCAAAGAACCCAAAACTAAAAAACAGTGTGAATTTGCAAGGGTGCAAGAGGCAGCCCGAAAAGAAATTGAAAGAGCATTCGATGTTTTGCAATCTAGGTTTGCCATTGTCCATGGTCCTGCTCTTTTTGGGATAAGAAAACCTTGAAAAATATCATGACATGCTGTGTTATCCTTCACAATATGATTCTTGAAGATGAGAGAGGAATGAACTTGGAATTCTTCTACGACAATGTGGGTAGCCGTGTCAAACCAGCTAGAGACCCTCACCGCATTAAAGCTTTTCTTCAGACATACAAGGAGATTGAAAATGCAAACACACACTTTCAACTTCAGGAGGATCTCATTGAGCACCATTGGTAAAGGGCTGGACAGTGACTCATTTTTGTATTATTTTCTATTTGTATTCATCATAAGTTTTGTATTGCATTATTTAAGTTTGATTCGGTCATTTGAATAATTATTTGTAATGTGGATGATTGTTGTATTATGTTGAATTTGAATAATTACTTAGTTTGCTTCCGTTTGTTGTATTATGTTGGATTTGATATTTGCGGGCTGATGAGATGCGGGAAGCAGCGGTGCAAGAGCAGACACCGCAAAGCAGACCCTTATAAAAGCATATTCGTTGCATATACTTTTATACGGGTCCATTTTGAGATCTGCATCTGCGGCTGTGCTTGCCGGCCCGCAAAAGCCGTTTTCCGCGAACTTCAAACACATTTTGCGGGCCGGCGGGATGCGGAGTCTACTAGAGTTGCTCTTACATTTGGGTCAAGTATTGACCAATTTAAGCACGAAACCATTGATATCACACACATCCCAAAATATATGTGTATCGTTAGATAGCACAAATCACACGTCGCCGTGTCCAGGACGTCCGCTCTAAGTCCTGTCCAGAACGTCTCATAAATGGTTTGGACAATGTCACCGCTAACATTTTCTTGGTGATCAATGACATTCTTGTTACTAGCAGTGGTGTCAGAACAAATACATGTGAAATACGTGCATGAGACATGGATGGGGGACCAGCTCATGATGCCATGGCCATGCCGTGGGGACATGCAAACATGGTCGAGAATCTAGCTTTTGATTTGTTAGTGTAAGCTGGTACTATAATGTTAATAACACATTAATTCATAGTTAGAAGTAACATAGTGTGGTTGCCTTTATTCGTTTGTAGACTCATTTTCTCTTGAGAAGTGCTACGTGATGACAACATATTATGTTATTTAAAACACCTCTGTCTTCAGTAATTATATGCCACATAAAAAGACTTATATTGTTATTTTTGAACACAGTACAGGCACAAGCGCTCATATATATGCAGATACACTCACCCCTATGAACACACAAATGCACACCCTATCCCTATGAGCACCTCCGAGAGACTAATCCGGCATGTCATCTTGAGATTTTACGAAGTCATCGTAGGCTCCTCATAGCTAACTCGAGCCTCTCTTCCCTGCCCCTATTCACAATGGGGATGTTCTTATTAGCTGATGGCGTGCATGCTAAGCTAGATACACCGCGATCCCGGTTCTTTTGGGAAGGAACTGGCATCAAGCGGAAATATCACCTGGTAAAGTGGGCGGCTGTCTGTAGGCCAAAAAAATTCGGAGGTTTGGGGATCCTAAACTCCAAACTTATGAACGTAGCCCTATTGTCCAAATGGTGGTGGCGGCTTGCCCAGAACAAGACGAGTCTCTGGGCTCAGCTGCTAAAGGCTAAGTATTTCCCAAATGGGAATCCTTTCAGTGCCCCGGCCAACGGCTCCGTGTTTTGGAAAGGGATCCAAGCGGTCCGACCAGCTTTTGCTATCGGGGCCAAATTCCAGATCCAAAATGGAAATTCCACTCGCTTTTGGCTGGATCATTGGCTGGGAGCCTCTCCCCTTTGGCAAAGTCACCCCAATCTTTTTCGGATCGCCACTGACACCAACATCTCAGTGGGAGAGGCAGCCCGTACTGACCCTCCAGCGATCCATTTCATGAGGGCCCTTTCCAACGCCGAACGGGAGGCATGGGACGACCTAGTGCATCAAATTGGTGACAACCGTTTAGGGCCGGGCGAAGATTTGGTCGATTGGAGCTTGACAGCGTCCCGGAAATTCTCGGTTAAATCTTTATACAACAAGCTTACTGAAGGGACAGCGCTTGATATAGCTAGGGGGCTCTGGAAGGCAGGTCTGCCCTTGAAAATTAAAATCTTCATGTGGCAAATGCTCAGGAATAGGCTGCCCACGTCGGATAATGTGGCAAAACGTAACGGTCCGGCTGACGGTACCTGCACTGTGTGCGGTCTAGGTGAAGATGCTAACCACGTCTTTTTTAGATGCCACCTAGCCAGGTTCGCGTGGAGTGCAGTTAGGGAAGCCTTCCACTCGAACTGGAACCCAGCCTCGGGGAACGACTTGATTGCCATCCTTAAAACCACGAGAGGGACCAGTAGTAGAATCGCTTGGCGTTGCGTAGGGGCGCTACTATGGGCTATTTGGACGACGCGCAATAAAATTATGATTGAGAAAAAATTTCCTAACCACCCTGCGGATGTGATCTTCAAATGTCACCTTTTCTTACAGACGTGGACTCCGCTGGGGAAGGAGCGCGATGCTGAGCGCATGTCGGAGGCCATGGCGCGCATCAAGACTATCCAGGTGATGGCTAGACAAGACACCACGACTCGATGATGCTTTTGGAGCCTTCGGTGGATGTTTCATGTTAGATAGGTCTTCTGCGTTGGATGATTTGGATGGTGTAATGGTGCCTTCGGGTGGAACCTTTGTTCTGTTTTCGTCGTCGTCTTGGACTGAACTTGTTTTCTGCTTTTCCGGGTTGTATCTTGCTGTACTGGTGCCTGAGGGCTTTATTAATTTAAAGCCGGACGCGTCTAGCGTCTTTGTTCCAAAAAATTTATCTTGAGATGTGCTATGTTACTAGCTAAGTTACATCCACTATGACCATCCTTAGATGCTAAAACTTATCATGCCTGTGTATTACTATTGTACAACCGGACCACGTTAATTACTATTGAACCACCGGAGCAGTGGTGAAAATTAAGGTGCGACAGTGAAATGCTCGGATGCACCAGCGAACCACCTAAAAGATTATTACTTCATGCCACGTATACCTAATAATTGTCCCTCTCGGTGGCAGATCTGGTCGTCCAAATATGAGACTTGTCTAATAATAGCCGTACTTCCTCCGATTCATTTTACTCCGCATATATGATTTGTCCGAATTCGAATTTCATAAAGTTTGACCAACTTTATAAAAAAAAATGAACATTGACAATTTGAAATCACTATCTTTAGAACCATCAAGAATTGAAAACTTTATATTGTATAAATTTAGTATTGTACATATTGATATATTTTCATTTAAATATAGACAAACTTTACGAACTTTGTCGTCAGAGAAAATTATATGTGGAGTAAAAAGGACAAGAGGGACTACTATGCTTGATAGTACTGATTAAGAGCATCTCCACCCGTCCCAGGAAGGCCCCCGAAGCACTTTTTTTAGCGCCGGCAGCAAAAAATACTCCCAGTCAGGGCCCCCACGACCATGTTTTTCGCCGGATTTGGGCAAAAACGGCGCCGGCGACCGCAACCAGAACCCAGGCTCCCGGGGGGCACTTGGGACGCCCGGCAATACTTTATGCATGCAGATACCCCACCAGTCAGCCTCTCTCTCCTCCCTCTCTCCTTCTTTTTCTGCTAGCCCATCACTTGCATGCAGAAAAAACCAATCTCCTCTCTGTCTCCGCACGAAGCCGCGTTGCGCCGCGCTCGCCTCCACGCGCGCCTCGCCTCCACGCTCGCCTCCTGGCCGCCGCGCACCCTCGCCACGCCAAGCTCCGCCCGCGGTGGCGGCGGCCGGCTGCAGGTGCGTGTGTGCCTGGACGGGGGCTACCACGTTGGCGACAAGCTGTGGCGCCCGCCAATCGGGGCGTGCTGGAGCTTGGCATCGTCGAGCTGTGGCGCAATGGCGGCGGCGACGAAGAGCGCGCATCGTCGGCGTCCACGGCAGCAAGTCGCCGGAACCGACGTCGGTGCTGTACAACCGGAGCCCGAGCCCTTCGACCCCTCCTTCCTGCCCCCGCCCCCTCTCCACCCGCCGAAGGAGGCCGCCTTCTCGCTCCCGCAGCTCCCGCCGCAGCTCTCCGTCCCGGCACCGCAGCCGCAGCTCTCCGTTGCCCGTCTCCACCGCACAAGGCGCCGCCGGGCGAGGAGATGGAGTTGGAGCCCCAGGCGGCGGTAGACGAGCTCCTCGAGGCGGCGCGCGCGAGATATTGGTCAATCACCGGCTCCCTCGTCGCCCGCCCCGCCGGGGCACCCTCCCCTGCTCCGCGCTGCTGCAGCGCCTCCTCCCGCCTGCGGCTAGCAGCTCCGTCGCCTCGCCGCTCAACGTCGCGCTCAAGCTCGCTGCGCACAAGGGCCGCGCTGGTCGAGTTGCTCGACACGCCCGGCAGGCCGCGCTAGTCCTGCTCCTGCTGCGGCCCAGGGCGGAGCGCCTGGTCTCCGGCGAAGGGGATGGAGTCCATGCTGCTGTCCGCGGCGGCGACCAGTGCCGTGGCGAGGGCGGCGAGCAGGAGGGTCGAGGGCGGAGGCGGCGAGCGGCAGGCTAGGCGAAGGCGTGCGGTGACGAGTGGATAAGTGCGTGGGAGGGCAAACGAGTGGACATTTTCTCATTCGCTGGAAAAAAAATTCGCCGGCATCCCCCCACGAGGGGAAAAAAAATGCCTCCGGGGGGCTCAACGGCTGGAGATGCTCTTAGTCCCGTCGCCCCATGGGGGTAGATTTTTTGTCCCCGGGCTACCGCAAGGACTTGACCTGTGTGGGCTATTTAACATGCATAGGGATTTGTACTTTTTTTAATATATATACTCCCTTCGGTCCTTTTGACACTGCATACTAGATTTCTAAAAAGTTGAATTTTGTAAACTTTGACCAAACTTATATTCAAAATTATCAACATCTACAATAGAAAATAAATATAATATGAAAATGTATTATATGATGGATCTAATGATATTGATTTTGCATTATGACTGTTAGTATTTTTTGGTATAAAACATGGTCAAACTTTAAAGACTTTGACATCGAACAAATCTAATACGTGAACTGGAAAGTACCGGAGGGAGTACAGTCTTGGACACAGAGCAAATACGAGAACTATACATTGTTGTGGATAATTTATAATTTTTGGTTGTTCCCCCAAGTAGTGCGTCTCTTGATAGATTTGTGATTCATCATAGAATCCTTCATTGTTTTGGTTCAAAGCTTGTTGATGTTAGGTACAATCTTAATTTTTGTTTGGTTCGCAATTCAATCTTCAAAATTCTCATAGTTTTTGCAAGAATTTTTGGTCTGCCTGTATACACTATTTTCAAAAGAAAAAAAAATTCAAATTATTTCGTTGGTCAGAGTGTTGTTTTTGAAGGAATGCTGCTGGTTTCCCTTTTGTGGACTTGATATGTGAAAAAGAGTTCTATCGTATTTTCGCACAGTTTTGGTCTCGTAGAATTCGAAGCAACACAATCTTTGCAATAATCAGTGCCTAATCCAGTCTCTGTAATAAAGTTCCACGATTGGAATCGATCGCTTAGTTTTTCAAATGGAATTGGGATTTTGTTAGATTAGCGCCATCTAGATCAGGTAGTTAATGTTGCAAAGTCAGAGTTATTTTATATTAGTTCGACACAATAGTGTGGTACCAGTACCAAACATGAGGATGTATTGATCCTTAGTGTCAGACATGGATTTGCAGAGAAAGGAAAAACAGCTATACATGACAAATATTGCCCAGATACACTCCATTATTTAACTGCAAACAGTGTCGGGTTCAGACAAGCATTGAATTACGTGACCTAAGTATTCATAAACATTGGTATTTGTTGTACAGTTGGGACGTCCTAGTGTCAGGTTTGGTCGAGTAGTACTCGCTCCGGTTCTTTTTACTTTGCATATTTGATTTGTGTCAAGTCAAACTTTGCAAAGTTTGACCAAATTTATATTAAAAAATATCAATATCTACAATACTAAATATATATATTATGAAACTACATTCCATAACTAATTTAACAATATTGATTTGGCATTGTTAATGTTGACACTTTTATCTATAAGTTTAGTCAAAGTAGAGATACTTTGACTTTAGACAAATCTAATATGGAGACTAAAAAGGACCGGAGGGAGTATTTATCACTGGCTAGTGTAAGTGAAAACTTACATACACCTAATAATGGTACTACAGTGGCAACTTTTGTTGTACTTCCTCCATATTTTAGTCTGCATCTATAATTTGACCAACGTTATAGAAATAAATTTATCAACATCCATATTAACGAATCAATATCATTAGATGCATCATGAAGTTTAATTTTCATACTATATAACTTTAGTACGGTAGATGTTGATATTTTTTAATATAAATTTGATCAAAATTCCCGTCGTTTGACTTGAGATAAATCTAAGTAAAATATGGATGGAGTACTAGCGATACCAATACTCCTTCCGTTACCTAACATAAGAGATTTAAATTTTTTTGCTTGATTCATATGTATCTAGACACATGTTACTATGTATGTTCACTTATTTTAGTATGTATGTAATCATTATTTTGAAATAGCTAAATGATTTTATATTAAGGAATGGAAGGATTAGATTTTAACCACGTGCCACTACTCAAAACAGGCTCTTCACTGCTCCTAAGCCTTTAATACTCACTGCACTCTTCCAACCGCTATGCAATGCCCTCAAGTGGGTGGTAGCTGGCTGCGGTAACCACGTGCGTGCCAGCAAACATGACCTTGCCGCAGCCTCCAATGTACAGGGCCGTCATGCACCCTATATCTGTATAAGTTGTGGTCCATCAATAATTTTGTTACATTACTACTATTGTTAATTTTACCAGTAAATTTTTTTTACCGGACGAGTTAACTATAAGAATACCATACGGTTAAGATTTATGTATGGATGTGTCTATAGAAAGCTATACTCGTGTCATGCATACTACTTAATTGCCTTACGTTGCAACAGGGTATACATCTTCTAGTGGTTCTACATTACTATTGGAGATGTGACATAACTCTGGAAGTCCATTGGTTCTCCCGGGAGCGCGCGCTCCAGCACGTGAAGATTATATTTCAGTGTGAAAAAATTTCAAACAAAAATTTGGCGCATACATCTCGACATTATATGTGTGCGCGTCAAGTTCGCAGAAAACCGGCATGTTTTGTGGCTTGTGTAAAAAAGACAAAAGGATGTATTGAGAAAAGCATTTTTACCACTAGATTTTGTCTTTTTCACACACGCAACACATAAGTTGTCGGTTTTTCGCGAAACGACTTTGTGAGCATGTACAATATAGAGATGTACGTGTCAAGTTTTTGTTTCAAAGTTTTTGACATTCCAAAATATGTTTAAAACACATTTTAAAAACCGGGAGCACGCGCTCCCATGTGCCAAAACGCCACTCTCACATAACTCAACCTGCTCAAGTAACTATTGTGGGGTGCATGGTGCATGTACTGCACGGTGCTATTGTTCAATTTTATTTTTCGAGAATACGCAAATTACATACCATACCTTCATAGAGGAAGAGAATTGTAAGTACAAGATGACTACACCATGCTGCGAGCGTAGCACCAACTCCACGTCGGTCTAGTCCAAAGATAGCCACTAACGACCAGACAACTAACAAGCAAAATAGCTTGCCTAAAAATGAAAAACCTCGCCGTGTCTCGACCAACGTCAGCCACCTCCGAAAAACAGTAGCTCCCGCCAAGCCTAAAGGAAGTGCCAAGAGGATGGAAGGACTCAGATCCGATTCGCGGAGGCACCGCCTTACATTTAGGTCAAGTATTCCCCAGGTATTGACCAATTTAAGCAAGCAAAAATTTATATGGCACACATCCCAAAATGGATGGAGTACTAGCGAGACCAATACTCCTTCCGTTACCTAACATAAGAGATTTCAATTTTTTTCTTGATTCGTATATATCTAGACACATGTTACTATGTATGTTCACTCATTTTAGTATGTATGTAACATTATTTTGAAATAGCTAAATGATTTTATATTAAGGAATGGAAGGAGTAGATTTTAACCACGTACCACTACTCAAAACAGGCCCTTCACTGGTCCTAAGCCTTTAATACTCATTACACTCTTTTCCAACTGCTATGCAATGCCCTAAAGTGGGTGGTAGCTGGCTGCGGTGACCACGTGCGTGCCAGCAAACATGACCTTGCAGCAGCCTCCAAAGTACAGGGCCGTCATGCACCCTATATCTATATCAACACCTACCTACTAATAAAGCAAGGTGCGTTTCTTCATTTTTTCCATCCGTTCATCGTCGAAATTTATTTTTCTATCCGAGGTGGTATTAAATTTTTGTGCATCTATATTCTACCAATCCTGATTTTCGAACTTGGGCTACACACGCTGTGGCCCAGTTAAGACAGCCCACCTATTTCCCTGCCCACGAAGCTCCAAAAAGTCTATTAGTCATCCGATGCGGCAGATAGTCAGAGCTTCGCACAGGTCACCTCAAACGATGCCGGACCATTTCGTTTTTCCTTTCAGATTTATTTTTAATTTTACCTTTATTTTGTAATTAAAACTTTTCAAAAAAGTTCGGAATTTTTTATTCAAAATTTTTAAAAATGTTCAGAATTACAATATTGTTTTCCCTCTTTTTAATATGTTGGGAAAAATATAGTTTTATCATTTTCATTTTTTTCAAATTCAGGACATATTCATAAAAATTCCATTTTTGTGTTTTCAATTTTTTTGGGATTTGCAAAAAATTTGAAAAAAAATCTAAATTGAAAAAATATTCTTGTTTTAGTAAAATGTTCGCAGATTCAAAATAAATTCCACGTTTAAAAACAAATTTTATAAAAAAATCTGAATTTTCCAAACATGTTCAGTTTTCAAAAGTTGGTCACGACTTCAAAAAATATTTGTGTTTTCATAAAAGGTTCATGTCTTCATAAAATGATGCGTTTCAAGTTTTGTTCATGTTTTTTTCAAAATGGAAGGAATATTAAAAACATTGTTTGTAATTTGAAAAAATGTTCAATTTTCTAGGAATATTCGGCAATTCATATTTAAAAAAATCAAAAAATATTCCTTGATCCAGGCTCCCGACCCGCATCCTATCCCTTGATCGAAGAAGAAGCAAAAGAACTCCAAAACAAGCAAGCATCGCTCTCACGTCAGATCATCGCATTACCTATACCTGCATCTATTGTTGTAGTATCTGTGAGCCATGGGGACTCAGCAATCTCATTATCATGGGTATCAAGACTAGCAAAGCTTAATGGGTATGGAATGGATAAGTGATGAGGTTGCATCACCACTAAGCATTGTGTGGTGGCTAACTTACGAGTACAAGAATAAGAAGAGAATCCACACAAACGATCGCAAACTAGTCTGCATAAGTTGTGTCCATAAATAATTTTGTTACATTACTACTATTGTTAATTTTACCAGTAAGAATTTTTTATCGGACCGGTTAACTATAAGAATACCATATGGTTAAGATTTATGTATGGATGTGTCTATAGAAAGCTATACTCGTGTCATGTATACTACTTAATTGCCTTACGTTGCAACACCGTATACATCTTCTAGTGGTTCGATATTACTATTGGAGATGTGACATAACTCTCGAAGTCCGTTGGTGCTCCTGCGAGAGCGCGCTTCTGCACGTGAAAAATTATATTTCAGTGTGAACAAATTCCAAACAAAAATTTGGCGCATACATCTCGACATTATATGTGTGCACGTCAAGTTTCGGAGAAAACCGGCATGTTTTGTGGCTTGTGTAAAAAAGACAAAAGGATGTCTTGAGAAAAGCATTTTTAGCACTAGATTTTGTCTTTTTCACACGCGACACATAAGTTGTCGGTTTTTCGAGAAACGACTTTGTGAGCATGTACAATATCGAGATGTACGTGCCAAGTGTTTGTTTCAAATTTTTTGACATTCCAAAATATGTTTAAAACACATTTTAAAAACCGGGAGCACGCGCTCACATGTGCCAAAACGCCACTCTCACAGAACTCAACCTGCTCAAGTAACTATTGTGGGGTGCATGGTGCATGCACTGCACCGTGCTACTGTTCAATTTTATTTTTCGAGAATACGCAAATTACATACCATAGCTTCATAGTAGAAGCGAATTGTAAGTACAAGATGACTATACCATGCTGCGAGCATAGCACCAACTCCACATCCATCTAGTCCAAAGATAGCCACTAACGACCAGACAACTAACCAGCAAAAGAGCTTGCCAAAAAATGAAAAACCTCGCCGCGTCTTGACCGACGTCGGCCACCTCCGAAGAACAGTAGCTCCCGCGAAGCTTCGCATGTCGATGCATCACCCCTTAATGCCTAAAGGAGGTGGCAAGAGGATGGAAGGACTCGACCGATTCGCAGAGGCACCGTCTTACATTTAGGTCAAGTATTCCGCAGGTATTGACCAATTTAAGCAAGAAAAAATTGATATGGCACACACCCCAAAATATATGTGTATGGTCAGATAGCACAAATCACATGTCGTAGTGTCCAGAACGTCCACTCTAAGTACTGTCGAGAACGTCTCACAAACGGTTTGGACTAGGTCACTGCTAACATTGTCTTGGTGATCAATGTCATTCTGGTTAGCAGGAGTGGTGTCAGAACACATACATGTGCATCAGACATGGATGGGGGACCAGGTCATGATGCCATGGCCATGGCGTGGGGACATGAAAGCATGGTCCAGAATCTAGCTTTTGATTTGTCAGGGTAAGCTCCTACTAGAATGTTAATAACACATTAATGTCTACTTCACCCAACATAATATTTTTTTAACTTGATCGATGCTTACTTTGACTATGCACATATGCCGTGATCCATTAACATTACTATAAAATATTTTCTAAACTCATCATGGCTTTGCTTTTTTATATTTTTTAGCTCAGTTAGAACATCAGCAACGGGACTTAGCAAATCTGGCCTCCTAAACACACGCGGAGGCGCCGGTCAGCGATCGGGCGTGTCCGTTTTGAGTCCTTATTTGTCCGTTCGTGCGGCCATACTCCTCATTTTGTCCATTATATATCCGGTCACTTGTACGTGATTGATGGAGATGAAGAGAGAAAAATAAAAGAATGAATAAAAAAAGAAAAATGATTGTCCGGGATGCGCTGTGTTTTATGTGGCAGACTGACCGAGGCACCCGCGAGCCCTCGTATTCTCTCTACATTTTTTTATCAATATGAGGACTCACAGACAATCTGGACATATAGGGATGATATTATGTGGCCGATTGAGTCACTTTTTTCCTTCTCTCTCCCGTTCAATCAAAAACCCGGCAGGCCCGCGAACATTTGAGGAGGATTTGTGAAGGCCGGTTATAGATGCTCGTACATTCATAGGAGCTACCACGGTTCTCCTCTGACATCCGCTAGTATTTTAGCTCCTCCTGTAAGTAGTTGGTCCCTGGGTGTGAACACTTCAAACAAAGAGAGGGAGGGGTGGGCGAGCGGTGTTTTGGCACCCGGGAGCATACGCTTCTGGTTTTTAAAATGTGTTTTAAATATATTTTGAAACGCCACAAAATTCTCACAAAATGTTTGGCGCGTACATCTCGACATTACACCTGCTCGCAAAGTTGTTTAGGGGAAAACATGCAAATTTTGTGTCGCATGTGAAAAAAATAAAATTTAGTGTTAAAAAGGGCTTTTTGCGAGACCTTTTTTTTTCTCTTTTTTACACAAGCAATACAAAATGTCGGATTTCCGCAAAAGTTAATGTGCGCACATTTTGAAATGCAATTTTCCGCATATACTCTCATGTGCCAAAGTGAATATTCAAAGGAGTGATCTCCTTTACGTTCGATCTCTTCCTGGTTAAGAAATTCATCTCGTGTCTTGCAAAAAAAAAAAAGAAATTCATCTCGTGGGGTCACCTCCAACGTGTGTGGGCTACCAGCGGGGCTGCCTTGTCCACGTGCTGCCACGAGAATATGAGATGTTAGGATGGTAGGAGTAACTTACACTCATGTCACGCATATGTAACTACATTTATAGTTAGGAGTAACATAGGGGTAGTGTCATATGTGGTTGCATTTATTAGCTTGTAGACTCATTTTCTCTTGAGAAGTGCTATGTGAAGATAACATATGATGTTACTTAAGACACCTCTATCATCATTAACTATATGCCACCTAAGAAAACTTATATTATTTGTTTGAACACAATACAGATGCAAGCGCATATATACGCGCACACACTCACCCCTATGAACACACGCGCGCACCCTATCCCAATGAGCACCTCGAAAAAACCAAGCCGACATGTCATCTTGAGATTTTACGAAGTCACCAAAGACGCCTCGTAGTCGACGGGAACGACTCCTCCCGCTGAACTTATCTTGGGACGTGTTATGTTACTAGGCAAGTTACTCCCACTATGACCTGCCTTAGATGCTAATACTTATCATGCCTGTCAATTACTATTGTACAATGGACCACCTATTAATTACTATTGAACCACCGGAGCAGTGGCGAAAATTAAGTTGCGACAGCGAAACGTTCGGATGCACCACCGAACGAGCCAAAAGATTATTACTTCATGCAACATATACCTAGAATAATTGTGCCTCTGGCTGGCAGATCTAGTTGTCCTAATATGAGATAGGTGTAATAATAGTCGTACTCCCTCCGATCCATTTTACTCCGCATATAAGATTTGTCTGAATTCAAATATCAGAAAGTTCGACCAACTTCACAAAAAATATATCAACATTGAAAATACGAAATCACTATCTTTAGATCCATCAAGAAGTATTGTACATGTTGATATATTTTCATTTGTATATTGCCAAACTAAAGTTTGACCTCAGACAATCTTATATGTGGAGTAAAAAGGATATCAGGGATTACTATGCTTGATAGTGCTGGTTAGTCCCGTCGCCCCTATGGGGGTAGGTTTTTTGTGCCCGGGCTACTGCAAGGACGCTACCTGTGCGGGCTATTTAACATGCATATGTATTTGTACTCTTTTAGATGATACATACTCCCTTCTATCCTTTTGACTCTGCATATTATATTTCTAAGAAGTCGAATTTTGCAAACTATGACCAAACTTATATTGAAAATTATCAACATCTACTGTACAAAATAAATATAATATGAAAATATATTATATGGTGGATCTAATGATATTGATTTTGCATTACGAATATTAGTACTTTTTGGTATAAAACATAGTCAAACTTTAAAGACTTAGACTTCGAACAAATCTAATACATGAACTAGAAAGGACCGGACGGAGTATAATCTTGGACAGAGAGCAAATACGAGAACTATACATTGCTTTCGAGAATTTATAATTTTTGATTGTTCCCCCAAGAAGTGCGTCTCTTGATAGATTTGTGATTCATCAGAGAAACCTTCATGGTTTGGTTGAAAGCTTGTTGATGTTAGGTACAATCTTAATCTTTGTTGGGGCCCCAACTGAATCTTCAAAATTATCATTGTTTGTGCATGAATTTTTGGTCTGCCTGTATATACTGTTTTCAAAAGAAAAAAAAACAGATTATTGTGTTGGTGAGAGTTTTCGTTTTGAAAGAATGCTGCTGGTTTCTATTTTGTGGGCTTGATTTGTGAAAAAGAATTCTATGTGCATAGTATTTTCGCGCGCTTTTAGTCTCAGAGGATCCAAACCAGCACAATCTCTGCGATATCAGTGCCTAATCCAATCTCTGTAATAAAGTTCCACGATTGGAATTGGTCGCTTAGATTTTAAAATGGAATTGGGATTTTCTTAGATTATCTAGATCGGGTAGTTAATGTTGCAAAGTCCGAGTTATTTGATATTTGTTCGACACAATAGCGTGGTACCAGTACTAAACATGAAGATGTATTGATCCTTAGTGTCAGACATGGATTTGCAGAGAAAGCAAAAAAAAAAAACAGCTATACATGACAAATATTGCCTCAGATACACATTTGACTGCAAACAGTGTAGGGTGTGAGACAAGCATTGCATTGAATTACGTGACCTAAGTATTCATAAATATTGGTATTTGTTGTACAGTTGGGACGTCCTAGTGTCAGGTTTGGTCGAGTAGTACTCGCTCCGGTTGTTTTTACTCCGCATATTTGATTTGTGTCAAGTCAAAACTTTGTAAAGTTTGACAATATTTATATTAAAATATATCAATATCTACGATACCAAATATATATATTATGAAACTACATTTCATAACTAATTTAACAATATTGATTTGGCATTGGGAATGTTGATACTTTTTTTTGTAAGTTTAGTCAAAGTAGAGATACTTTGACTTCAGACAAATCTAATATGCCGACTAAAAAGGACCGGAGGGAGTATTTATGACTGGCTAGTGTTAGTGAAAACTTACATATGCCTAATAATGGTATACAGTGGCGGCTTTTGTTGTACTTCCTCCATTTTTTAGTCTGCATCTATAATTTGACCAACTTTATAGAAATAAATTTACCAACATCCATAATAATGAATCAATATCATTAGAAGCATCATGAAGTTTAATTTTCATACTATATAACTTTAGTATGGTAGATGTTGATATTTTTTAATATAAATTTGATAAAGCTTCCCGTGGTTTGACTTGAGATAAATCTAAGTAAAAAAATGGATGGTGTACTAGCGAGACCAATACTCCTTCCGTTACCTAACATAAGAGATTTAAAAAATAAATCTTGATTCATATGTATCTAGACACATGTTAGTATGTATGTTCACTCATTTTAGTATCTATGTAATCATTATTTTGAAATAGCTAAATGAATTTATATTAAGGAATGGAAGGAGTAGATTTTAACCACGTGCCACTACTCGGAACAGGTTCTTCACTGGTCCTAAGCTTTTAATACTCATTACACTCTCTTCCAACCGCTATGCAATACCCTCAAAGTGGGTGGTAGCTGGCTGCGGTGACCACGTGCGTGCCAGCAAACATGTCCTTGCAGCAGGCTCCAAAGTACAGGGCCGTCATGCACCCTATATCTGTATAAGTTGCAGTCCAGAAATAATTTTGTTACATTATTACTATTCTTAATTTTACCAGTAAGATTCTTTTTATCAGACCGGTTAACTATAAGAATACCATACAGTTAAGATTTATGTATGGATGTGTCGATAGAAAGCTATACTCGTGTCGTTTAATGTAGACTACTTAATTGCCTTGCGTTGCAACAGGGTATACATCTTCAAGTGGTTCGACATTACTATTGGAGATGTGATATAACTCTGGAAGTCCGTTGGTGCTCCCGGGAGCGCGCTCCTGCACGTGAAAATTATATTGCAGTGTGAAAAAATTCTAAGCAATAATTTGGGGCATACATCTCGATATTATATGTGAGGACGTCAAGTTTCGGAGAAAACCAACATGTTTTGTGGCTTTCGTAAAAAAGACAAAAGGATTTCTTGAGAAAAGCATTTTTTACCACTAGATTTTGTCTTTTTCACACGCAACACATAAGTTATCGGTTTTGCGCGAAACGACTTTGTGAGCATGTACAATATCGAGATGTACATGCCAAGTTTTTGTTTGAACTTTTTTTGACATTCCAAAATATGTTTAAAACACATTTTTAAAAATCGGGAGCATGCGCTCGCATGTGCCAAAACACCACTCTCACATAACTTAACCTGCTCAAGTAACTATTGTGGGGTGCATGCTGCATGCACCGCATCGTGCTGTTGTTGAATTTTATTTTTCGAAATTACATACCATAGATTTATAAAAGAAGAGAATTGTATGTATAAGATGACTGCACCATGCTGCGAGCGTTGCACCCACTCCACGTCCGTCTAGTCCAAAGATAGCCACTAACGACCAACAACTACCAAGCAAAAGAGCTTGCCTAAAAACGAAAAACCTCGCTGCGTCTTGACCGACGTCAGTCACCTCCGAAGAGGAAGTGGATCCTCTAACATTAAGGAGGGAAGTCACCTAAGCTACAGTGCAATCTAGTGCTAAACAAAGAAGGAATGTCAGAGATACTGTAGCAAATAATGTATTTATTTACTGTAGCAGGTTATGTGCGTGGTTACTGTTCATGTAAATAAATTTAAAATTAATTTTATTGGATCATAATTTGGTTTGTATGTATTTTTTGTAAATGTATACAATAGATCTGTAATTTGCAAATTAATTCAAGTCATTTTAGCCTTAATCATATGGATGTGATGGAGGAAAGTTAGGAGCTTAGGTGACTTCTCTTCTTGATGTTAGAGGATCCACTTCCCTCCGAAGAACAGTAGCTCCCGCCAAGCTTCGCTTGTCGATGCATCATCCCCCTTAATGCCTAAAGGAGGTGGTAAGAGGATGGAAGGACTCGATCGGATTCGCGGAGGTACCTTCTTACATTTAGGTCAAGTATTCCCCAGGTATTGACCAATTTAAGCAAGAAAAAATTGAAATGGCGCACATCCCAAAATATATGTGTACGGTCAGATAGCACAAATCACATGTCGTAGTGTCCAGAAGTCCTCTCTAAGTACTGTCCAGAACAGGTCACAAACGGTTTGGACTAGGTCACTGCTAACATTTTCTTGGTGATCGATGACATTCTGGTTACCAGGAGTGGTGTCAGAACACATACATGTGAAATACGTGCATCAGACATGGATGGGGGACCAGCTCATGATGCCATGGCCATGGCGTGGGGACATGCAAACATGGTCCAGAATTTAGCTTTTGATTTGTCCGGGGTAAGCTCGTAAATGTCTACTTGACACAACATAATATTTTGTTAACTTGATCGATGCTTACTTTGACTATGCACATATGCCGTCATCCATTAAAATTACTATAAAAGATTTTCTAAACTCATCATGGCTTTGCTTGTTGATTTTTTTTAGCTCAGTTAGAACATCAGCAACGGGACTTAACAAATCTGGCCTCCCAAACACACGCGGAGGCGCCCGGTCACCGACCGGGCGTGTTCGTTTTGAGCCCTTATTTGTTTTTTGGTGCAGCCATATTCCTCATTCTGTCCATTATATATCGGGTAACTTGAACGTGATTAATGAAGAAGAAGAGAGAGAAAGAAAATAATGAATAAAAGAAAGAGAAAAGATGGTCCGGGATGGGCAGTGTTCTATGTGGCGGACTGACCGGAGGCACCCGCGACCCCACGTATTCTCTCTACATTTTTCATCAATATGAGGATTCATGGACAATCTGGACATATAGGGATGATATGAGCGATCCGATTGGGTCACTTTTTTCCTTCTCTCTCCTGTCCAGTCAATAACCGGGCAGGCCTGCGAACATTTGAGGAGGATATGTGTAGGCCGGCTCTAGATGCTCGTACATTCATAGGAGCTACCACCGTTCTCCTCTGACAGCTGTTATTATTTTAGCTCCGCCTGTAAGTAGTCGGTCCCTGGGTGTGAGCACTTCAAACAAAGAGAGGGATGGGTGGGCGAGGGGCGTTTTGGCACCCAGGAGCATATGCTTCTCGTTTTTAAAATGTATTTTAAATATATTTGAAATGCCACAAAATTCTCACAAAATGTTTGTCGCGTGCATCTCGACATTGCACGTCCTTGCCAAATTGTGTAGGAAAAAACATGCAACTTTCGTGTTGCATGTGAAAAAATAAAATTTAGTGTTAGAAAGGGCTTTTTGCGAGACATTTTTTTCTCTTTTTTACACACGCCAAATAAAATGTCGGATTTCCGCAAAAGTTGTTGTGCGCACATTTTGAAATGGATTTTTCCGCATATACTCCCATGTGCCAAAGTGAATTTTCGGAGGAGTGATCTCCTTTACGTTCTCTTCCAGGTTGACAAATTCATCTCGTGGGGTCACGTCCAACGTGTGTTTGCTAGCAGCGGGGCTGCCTTGTCCACGTGCTGGCACGTGGATATGGGATGTTAGGATGGTAGGAGTAACTTACACTTGTGTCATGCATATGTAACTATATTCATAGTCAGGAGTAACATAGAGGTAGTGTCATTTGTGGTTGCATTTATTAGCTTGTAGACTAATTTTCTCTTGAGAAGTGCTATGTGAAGATAACATATTATGTTACTTAAGACACCTCTATCATCATTAATTATATACCACATAAGAAAAATTATATTATTTTTTTGAACACATTATAGATGCAAGCGCACATATATACAGGCACACACTCACCCCTATTAATGCACACATGCACACCCTATCCGTATGACACCTTCGAAAGACTAAGCTGACATGTCATCTTGAGATTTTACGAAGTCATCGTAGACGCCTCGTAGTCGACGGGAACGTCTCCTGCCACTGAACTTATCTTGGGACGTGTTATGTTGTTTGGTAAGTTACTCCCATTGTGACCAGCCTTAGATGCTAAAACTTATCTTGCTTATCAATTACTCCCTCCGTTCCTAAATACTTGTCTTTCTAGGCATTTCAACAAGTGACTACATACGGAGTAAAATGAATGAATCTACACTTTAAAATATATCTACATACATCCGTATGTGATAGTCATTTGAAATGCCTAGAAAGACAAGTATTTAGAAACGGAGGGAATACTATTGTACAACGGACCACCTATTAATTACTATTGAACCACCGGAGCAGTGGCGAAAATTAAGGTGCGACAGCGAAACGCTCGGATGCACCAGCGAACCAGCCAAAAGATTATTACTTCATGCCACGTATACCTAGAATAATTGTGCCTCTGGTGGCAGCTCTTGTTGTCCAAATATGAGACAGGTGTAGTAATAGTCGTACTCCCTCCGATCCATTTTACTCCGCATATAAGATTTATTCGAATTCAAATTTCATAAAGTTTGACCAACTTTATATAAAATATATCAACATTGAAAATATGAAATCACTATCTTTAGATCCATCAAGAATTAAAATTTTATATATATTGTGTCAATATATTATTGTACATGTTGATATATTTTCATTTATGTATGGCCAAACTAAAGTTTGACCTCAGACAAATAAGCACTTTAGGGATTACTATGCTTGATAGTGCTGGTTAGTCCCGTCGCCCCTATGGGGGTAGATATTTTGTGCCCGGGCTACTGCAAGGACATTACCTGTGCGGGCTACTTAACATGCATAGGGATTTGTACTTCTTTTGATGATATATACACCCTTCGATCCTTTTGACTCGGCATATTAGATTTCTAAGAAGTCAAATTTTGTAAACTTTGACCAAACTTATATTCAAAATTATCAACATCTACTATACAAAATAAATATATTATATGGTGGATCTAATGATTAGGGATGACAATGGGTAGGGTATGGGCGGGTATGGTCTTTTTCTGCTCAAACCCATACCCAAATATTTTTTCTATACCCACCCATTTCAATATCCATGGGCACAAATTGGTACCCATGCCCATACCCATCGGGTATATTATACCCAGTGGGTATCCGGTGGGTAGAATATATAACATCGGCATGATAAAGGTAAGACAAGAAATGGTCTAAAACTAAACTTAGGTACTTGGCCATCACAATCTGGTTTGCACTTACATCAAAAGTTCACAATGACGATTGAGACACAAAGGTCTTAGGGCCAGTTCTTTTGGTGGCTTCTAGAATAAGCTGCAATAAGCTACCCCCTACCTAGCTTATTCTAGAACCCCAACCAAATTTATTTTTTAGAAGCCTAGTAGTTAAGACTTGACTAGTAGGCTTCTAAAAAATAAAATTGGTTGGGCTTCTAGAATAAGCTGGGTAGGGGGTAGCTTATTCTGGAAACCCAAAAAAGCTAGCAAAAGAACTGGCCCTTAATCTCCATTACTAACTAACTTACAAAAAAATCAGGTTTGCGAACTTGCAATGCTAATTACTGTAGGTTTACCCAGATATTATAGGGATTAATTAATTTATTAATTTTTTTGGGTATTCATTGGGTTACCCATGGGTATAATTTCATACCCATACCTTACCCATGCATTTTGTGGGTATGAATATCCATTACCCATGGGTATGAACTGGTAGAAAATCTCACCCATGCCCATTGTTTTCGGGTAGGTCCCCACGGGTACCCGTACCATGGGCAAAAGTGCCATCCCTACTAATGATATTGATTTTGCATTATGAATGTTAGAATTTTTTTGGTATAAAACATGGTCAAACTTTAAAGACATAGACTTCGAACAAATCTAATACACGAACTAGAAAGGACCGGAGGGAGCACTATCTTGGACACAGAGCAAATACGAGAACTATACATTGCTGTCGAGAATTTATAATTTTTGGTTGTTCCCCCAAGAAATGCGTCTCTTGATAGATTTGTGATTCATCAGAGAATCCTTCATAGTGTTGGTTGAAAGCTTGTTGATGTTAGGTACAATCTTAATTTTTGTTGTGGCCCCAATTGAATCTTCAAAATTCTCAGTGTTTGTGCATGAATTTATGGCCTGCCTGTATATACTGTTTCTAAAAGAAAAAAATTCAGATTCTTGCGCGCTGCCCCTCCCCGGTACCTGCAAATTGTCACGGCGATCGAGCAATGCGTCGATCTCGTGACTCTCTCCATCGATGATCTCGTCGGACGGTACAAGGCTCACGACGAGCCGATGCGGTACAACCTCAGAGACGGGAGGAACGACGAGCTTGTGATGCTCACAGAAGCGCAGTGGATCGCCCTAGAAAAGCAAGGCGGACCCAAAAACAGCAGCAAGAAAAAGGGGAAGCAGCATTCGATGAGAAAGAACTTCGCCGACTTGGACGGCGACTCAGACAATGAGGCTGCACCGCTACCGAGGAGAAAGTTTGGCATCAGGAAAGTGAGGTGTTATAATTGCGGCCTCCTCGGTCACTTCAAGGCTGACTGCAAGGAAGCACCAAAGCAGAAGGCGCTGATGGCCCAGTAAGGAGATGATGGTGACATGATGTTGATGAGTGAACTCGTGGACGAGAAGTATCCAGACTCTCAGGCTTTGACTAAGCAAATTGTCAAGCTTGCGGAAGAAAAAGTTTCTCATCATGATCGTGGTTCAGAAACTCGTGTCAAAGCTACAGATCCGGGGGGGGGGGGGGGGGGGGGGTGATTCCGAAACTTACGACAATGCTATGGACGTAAGTGCTAATTTTGCTGGAGCGGATACAGCGAAAGCTGCGTGTGCTCGTCCATGGAGAAGTAGCCTTTGTGCGGCGCGTTTGAGAAAGGGCAGCTGCGGCCGAAAGAGCAGTTCAGAAAATCTTAAGATAGACGAAGACGTAGCGTCAGAAGTCCACGACACCAGGCATTTCGATGTGGTCATGTTAAAAGATCACAAGGCGAATCGAGATCTGCGGCGAGTTACACTCGGACCAGGTGAGTGTGATGCGTACATGACGCCAGACACTGCAAGGAGCAGCCTCGTGTCCACGGTGTCAGACAGCGTGGCGAGCACGGGCATCGCGTCACACACCACGACGTTGGACGCGGTAGCAAAGCCCGTTGTGTCCCACACGGCTGGAGGGAGCGTGGCCGTCTCAGCGAGCGCGCTTGGCAGCCTAGTTGCGGGCGCTGCAAACGGCAACACAGCAGCAACCCAAGGTAGAAGCAGTACGTACAAGGAATGTCCAGTAGCTCTACAAGGAAACTCACCACCACGTGAAAGCCTATTAGATGGGCTAGAAGGAGCAGGTGGCTCCCATGCAGGTGCGCTGGAAAGGACCCCGGCTGCACCAACAAAATCATCCACAGTGCAAGAAGTTATTTTTGCACATGCGTCACCTCCTACAGTACAGGTGAAAAGAACACGTCCATCTACAACTGATCATCTACCGCCGGTGTTACACCCATATCCGGAGACAACTCTTCGGGTGCTTGACCCAGTAAAGGTGAAAAGGAGTGGGCGACGGTGTCTAACAAGTGTTGAAGAACCGGCAAAATTTGAAAATGCAAACACGGAGGAGTGTTGGGGCGTCGTGCTATGGAAGAGGAGTTGAGGTCGATCCACGACAACAATGAATGGGAGCTTGTGGATCTTCCCAACTATAAAAAAGTAATAGAGCTCAAGTAGGAATTCAAGGTCAAGAAAAATGTCGAAGGGTGTGTGAAGCACAAAGTGATGCTAGTGGCCAAAGAGTACGTGGAAGAGAAATGTGTGTACTTTGAAGAAGTGTTCGTTCCCATTGCAAAGATTGAGTCGGTGAGATTACTCATCGCTCTCGCGGCTCAGGAATCATGGAATGTACATCACATGGATGTAAACTACGTGCTTTTGAAGGGCGAGATAAAAGATGTGTATGTGAATTAACCACTGGATTTCATGAAAGAGGGAGAAGATCACAAGGTACTGAAGTTACACAAAATCTTGTATGAGCTATGGCAAGGACCTCGGGAGTGGAGCATCAAACTTGATCAGACATTGATTTCTTTTGGATTTGAGAAAGCCCCACTAGAGCATGCAATGTACAAGAGAGGTGAAGGAAGGGATCGTCTACTAGTTGGCATCTACGTCGATGATGTTTGATACCGGAGCAGATGAAGAGTTGATGGCAAAGTTCAAGCTACAGATGAAAGAGCTTTTCAAGATGGATGATCTCGGCCTTTTGGGTTATCAAAAGTCGCAGAGGATCACACTATGGCAGGAGACATAAACAAGGAAGGTACTTAAAAGCAGTGGCATGAAATACTGTTGATGCAATAGAGTATATTGCAGCGGCCGCTGCGGCGTGTCAAGGTGTGTGGCTAGGAAGACTATACGGTGATCTCATAGATCGAGATCCGGAACAGGTGTTGCTCTACGTTGATAGCAAATCTGAAAGTTTTCTACGCGAAGATATGGTGAGGCATGATAGGAGTAAGCACATTGATACGATGAATCACTATATAAAGGACTGCGTGGAAGAAGCTAAGACGGAGTTTAACAACAATCGCACTGATGATCAACTGGCAGACATGCTAACCAAGGCTTTGGATAGAGAGAAGTACTTGGATATGCGAAGGATCTGCGTCAGAGCTGTGACGTGACGACGTCGTGATTAGGGAGTGGTTGTTGGAGTTAATCACGTATCTAGTATATGTGTCCGAGTAGTGCACGTATACCTTGCCAACTAGGTTAGCTTTTGGGCTATTTGCTCCTCTATATATATGTAGCCTAACCCCTGTACTTTGTATCGTGCAAAGCAATACAAAATATTAGCAGGCTCGACACGAGCCTGTAGGCATCATATCGTTGTGTCCAGTGTCGTCTTTGGCTATGCATCGATCTCCTATAATTTCGCGTACGTGGTTCCAGCGACATTGATAGAGCAGGTACGCTACATTAGTAGAAAATAGGGCTTTGGTCCTGGCCGGGTAAGTCCATTAATCCCAGTTCACTCACGAACTGGGATCCATGGGGCATCCGTCACGGTTCGTGAGGTCAGGGGGCCAGCCAGGCCTCGTGGCCCATTGGTCCCGGTCCGTCTGGTCCCTTTGGTCCCGGTTCCAGACACGAAGCGGGACCAATGGGCCTCGCTCCTGGCCCACAATCATTGGTCCCGGTTTGTGGCTGGAACCGGGACCAAATGGGGTCCTTTAGTCTCGGTTCCAGCCACGAACCGGGACCAATGAGATGCCTATATATACCTGATGTCTATTATGCAACTTTATTCTTGTAGACATGTATTTGGCCTCCAAGCGCAGAGTTGTGTATGACAGTAGCAATTTTTCCTCAAGTGGATGACCTAAGGTTTATCAATCCGTAAGAGGTGTAGGATGAAGATGGTCTCTCTCAAACGACCCTGCAACCAAATACAAGAAATCTCTTGTGTGCCCAACACACTCAATACAATGGCAAATTGTATAGGTGCACTAGTTATGCGAAGATATGGTGATAAAAGTATAATATGGATGGTAGAAATATATTTTTATAATCTGAATAAATAAAAACAGAAAGGTAGCAAATAGTAAACGGGCACAAAAACGGTATTGCAATGCTTGAAAACAAGGCCTAGGGTCCGTACTTTCGCTAGTGCACTCTCTCAACAATGCTAACATAGTTGGATCTTATGATTATCCCTCAAAGTGCAATAAAGAATCACTCCCGAGTTCCTATTAGCGGAGAACAAAAGATAGAAATTGTTTGTAGGGTACAAAACCACCTCAAAGCTATTCTTTTCGATCGATCTAATCAAGAGTTCGTACTAAATTAACACCATATGACACACATCAACCAACTCTAATGTCACCTAAATACTCCAATGTTACCACGAGTATCCATGAGTTAATTCTACGATATGCATCAATCAAGTTCGTGATCATAATATTCAATCCGCACAAAGAACTACAAAGAGACCCCAAAGTTTCTATCGGAGAAAAGATAATAAAAACGTGCATCAACCCCTATGCATAGATTACCCCAATGTCACCTCGGAAATCCGCAAGTTGAGTGCCATAACATACATCAAGTGAATAAATATGATACCCCATTGTCACCTCAAATATTCATACCACAAGACATACATCATGTGTCCTCATATCTGAACATTCAATCCGACAAGACAAAACTTCAAAGGGTAAAGATTCAATTCATCAAAACAAGAGTATAGAGGGGAGAAACATCATATGATCCATCTATGTTAACAAAGCCCATGATATAGATCATGAGAGACAGAGAGAGATAAACACATAGCTACTGGTACAAACCCTCAGGCCCGAGGGTGGACTACTCCCTCCTCATCGTGGTGGCCGCCGGGATGATGAAGATGGCCAACGGTGATGATTCCCCCCTCCGGCAGGGTGCCGGAACGGGGTCTAGATTGGTTTTCGGTGGCTACAGAGGTCTGCAGCGACGGAACTTCTGATCTAGGTTAACCTCGAAGGTTTTTGGAATGTTTGTGAATTTATAGGGTAAAGAGGGGATGCGGGAGGCCACCGAGGTGGGCACAAGTCACCTGGGCGCGCCTGGGCCCCCAGGCGTGCCCTAGTGGGTTGTGCTCCCCTCGGGGCACCCCCCAGGTGCTGCTCTGGCCCATCTTTGGTGTTCTGGTCCATAAAAAATCACCAAGAAGTTTCGCGGTCTTTGGACTCCGTTTGATATTGATTTCCTGCGATGTAAAAAACAAGCAAAAAAACAGCAACTGGCACTGGGCACTGGGTCAATAGGTTAGTCCCAAAAATGATGTAAAGTTGCTACAAAATGATTGTAAAACATCCAAGAATGATAATAAAACAGCAGGAATAATTCATAAATTATAGATACGTTGGAGACGTATCAATACCCCCTTGCCCGCGAGCAGAGTAGTGGAGTGCTCTGTTTTTTTGGCCGGCTGTGGGAGAGCTTTGTGGTGCTCTAGCTCACCTCCTATGCACATGAGGTGTTGGATGAAATGCCCGAGCCACACTTAAGCTTTCTCCTCTCAAAGATCCTTGTCCAAGCTCCATTTTCCTCAAGATTTGTCTAGGTTTGGCGGTCCGTCATGTCCCGTCCCCGTCCTCACCGCCGTCGATCCCCCGCGCCGATCTCGTCGCCGCCACCACCGTGGTGAGCCTCTTGTTCTTGTCTTCTTTATAAAAGAAAAAAGTTCTTACTTGTATGATTTAAAATATACTTGTGTAATTTTCTTACTTTTATTATTTTTTGTTATTATATAGTGCGATGGTTTTGGTATCCGCCTCCGTCGGCCCTCGTCCTGTCTATGATTCGGATGTGGTATATATATATTATCTTTTATAAATATTTGTTTCATTTAGTGTTTATGACAATTATGCCGACCAACGTGACAGAGATTTTTTTATCTAGGAGGTATGTGAACCGGAAATTCCAACTGACCCTATTGTCGAGAGGTTAAATTTAGTTGACGAAGAAAACATTTACTTGAACGAAAAATTGAAAAAAATTGAGGAGGAAAAGATGATATTGGAGTTGCATGTTGTGGATGTCGTCGATGATGACAAGATCAAGATGGATGCAATGCGCTTGAAGATTAGAAAGATTAGAAAATATGCCATTCATACTGAGACTTTGTATCATTATGTTGTTGGATCAATTGTTACCTTAGTTGCGATTATGATCGCATTTGTTGTTGCATTGAAATGTTTTACATAGTTTCAATATATGGTTTAATTAGATGCTTTGGAGAGTTATATGTTGTTCAATGAGAACTATGTATGTACTTTGGTTTTAATGTGATGATGAACTTCTATTAATTTGGTCACTTCTGTATTCATGATGTTCTGTAATGGTCTCTGACACAATTAATTATATATAATGCACGCAGATGAACCAGCAATGGATATACGGTAACAGATGCACCTCCGAGTAGATTAAGGGCGTGCATAATTTTCTCGAAGTGGCTGATGCAAACAAGCAGAATGGTTTTATGTGTTGTCCATGCCCTATATGTGGGAATACGAAGTCTTATTCTGACCGGAAAATCCTTCACACCCACCTGCTTATGAAGGGTTTCATTGCCACACTATAATGTTTGGACCAAGCACAGAGAAAGAGGGGTTATGATGGAAGACAAGGAAGAAGAAGATGATGACAACTATATGCCCCCTGAATACAGTGATGCTGCAACAGGGAAGCTGAAGATCAAGAGGAACCACACGATGTGCCCGATGATGATCTTCGCCAGGTCATTGTTGATGTAAAGAGACAATGCGAAAGGGAAAAGGAGAAGTTGAAGTTTGATCGCATGTTAGAGGATCACAAAAAAGGTTTGTACCCCAATTGTGAAGATGGCAACACAAAGCTCGGTACCACCCTGGAATTGCTGTAGTGGAAGGCAGAGAATGGTGTACCTGGCAAAGGATTTGAGAAGCTACTGAAAATATGAAGAAGAAGCTTTCAAAAGATAACGAATTGCCCGACAGTACGTACACAACAAAGAAGGTTGTATGCCCTCAGTATTGGAGGTGCAGAAGATACATGCATGCCCTAATGACTGCATCCTCTACCGCGGTGCGTACGAGGATTTGAACGCATGCCCGGTATGCGGTGCATTGCGGTATAAGATCAGACGAGATGACCCTGGTGATGTTGACAGCGAGCGCCCCAGGAAGAGGGTTCATGCCAAGATGATGTGGTATGCTCCTATAATACCACAGTTGAAACGTCTGTTCAGAAACAAAGAGCATGTCAAGTTAATGCGATGGCACAAAGAGAACCGTAAGAAAGACAGTAAGTTAAGAGCACCCGCTGACGGGTCGCAGTGGAGAAAAATCGAGAGAAAGTGGGGGGGGGGGACTTTGCAGGTGACGGAAGGAACGTATGGTTTGGTTTAAGCGCGAATGGCATTAATCCTTTTGGGGAGCAGAGCAGCCATCATAGCACCTGGCCCGTGACTCTATGTATCTATAACCTTCCTCCTTGGCTGTGCATGAAGCGGAAGTTCATTATGATGCCTGTTGTCATCCATGGCTCTAAGCAACCCGGCAACGACATTTATGTGTACCTAAGACAATTAGTTGAAGAACTTTTACAGCTGTGGAATGGAAACGGTGTACGTGTGTGGGATGAGCACAAAAAGCAGGAATTTGGCCTACATGTGTTGCTGTTTGTAACCATCAATGATTGGCCTGCTCTCAGTAACCTTTCAGGACAGACAAACAAGGGATACCACGCATGCACGCACTGTTTAGATGACACTGAAAGCATATATTTGGACAAATCCTGGAAGAATGTGTACCTGGGCCATCGTCGATTTCATCTGACCAACCATCAGAGAAAGGCAAGCATTTCAAAGGCGAGGCAGATCACCGGAAGAAGCCCGCCGTCCGTACTGGTGATCACATACTTGCTATGGTCAATGATTTACAAGTAATCTTTGGAAAGGGTCCCGTCGGACTATCTGTTCCGAATGATGCTAAGGGACGCGCACCCATGTGGAAGAAGAAATCTATATTTTGGGACCTACCCTATTGGAAAGACCTAGAGGTCCGCTCTGCAATCGACGTGATGCACGTGATGAAGAATCTTTGCGTGAACCTGCTAGGCTTCTTGGGCGTGTATGGGAATACGAAGGATACAACTGAGGCACGGGAGGACCAGCAACGTGTGCACGAAAAAGACGGCATGCCTCCAAAGCAGTATGAAGGTCATCCCAACTACGCTCTTACCAAAGAAGAGAAGGAAATCTTCTTTGAATGACTGCTCAGTATGAAGGTCCCGTTTGGCTTCTCGTCCAATATAAAGGGAATAATAAATATCCCAGAGAAAAAGTTCCAGAACCTGAAGTCTCATGACTGCCACATGATTATGACGCAACTGCTTCCGGTTTCACTGAGGGGGCTTCTACCAGAAAACGTTCGATTAACCATTGTGAAGCTATGTGCATTCCTCAATGCAATCTCTCAGAAGGTGATCGATCCAGATATCCTACCAAGGTTAAGGAGTGATGTGGCGCAATGTCTTGTTAGTTTCGAGTTGGTGTTCCCACCATCCTTCTTCAATATCATGACGCACGTCCTAGTTCATCTAGTCGACGAGATTGTCGTTCTGGGACATGTATTTCTACAAATATGTTCCCCTTTGAGAGGTTCACAGGAGTCTTAAAGAAATATGATTCGTAACCGCGCTAGGCCAGAAGGAAGCATCTCCATTGGCCATCAAACAGAGGATTTCATTGGGTTTTGTGTTGACTTCATTCCTGACCTTAAGAAGATTGGTCTCCCTCAATCGCGGTATGAGAGGAGACTGACTGGAAAAGGCAGGCTAGGAGGGGACTCAATAATATGTAGGGACGGTCATTCTTGGTCTCAAGCAGACAACACAGTTCTACAGTATTCTACCTTGGTGACCCCGTATGTCGATGAACACAAGAATATTCTGCGCTCCAAACACCCGGAGCAGTGTGACGACTGGATTACATGTGAGCACATCAGGACTTTCAGCAGTTGGTTGCAAACACTTCTCATGGGTGACAACACTATTTCTGATGAGCTGTACTCGTTGGCCCGGGGACCATCTTCGACTGTATTAACTTACAAAGTGTACGAGATACATGGGAATACATTTTACACGATCGCCCAAGATCAAAAGAGCACCATTCAAAACAACGGTATCCGCTTTGATGCATCAACCAAGAGGGGAAAGGAGACATATTATGGTTACATAGTGGACATATGGGAACTTGACTATGGACATGATTTTAAGGTCCCTCTGTTTTAGTGCAAATGGGTCAATCTGTTAGGAGGCGGGGTACAGGTACACCCACAGTATGGAATGACAACAGTGGATCTGAACAATCTTGGGTACACATATGAACCATTTGTCCTAGCCAATGATGTGGCGCAAGTTTTCTATGTGAAGGACATGTCTACCAAACCTAGAAAAAGAAAAGATAAGGAAGCGGATACATCATACGATCAGCCAAAGCGCCACATAGTTCTTTCAGGAAAAAGATACATCATGGGATTGGAGGGCAAGACAGACATGTCTGAAGATTATGAAAAGTTTCATGAAATTCCTCCCTTCAAAGTCAAGGCTGACCCAAGCACCTGGTTAAATGATGAAGATTATCCATGGTTTCGGCGTAATAAGCAAAGGACACAAGCGGAAAAAGTGAAGACTTTCTCTCCACAACTATTATGATGATGCCTTTGATCTAGAATATCACTGCAGTTACATGTGAAGAAATGAAATGCCTTTTGTAACAGATGAGTTTCCTTATGAAACCCTGGTACTTCGAAAGAGATTGTCCGTTTTGTACACGAAGTGCATCTAGTTTTTGCCGTAACCCTCTCAACTTTTTAGCACATGCTATGTGGGTGAAATGATGATACCATGCCAACTTTCAACCTTTTCAGAGTTCATTTGTAGTGATTTTCAATTTCACTGTAATTTAGCTCAAAGAATGAACTAACAGCAAAAAGAATGAACTAGAAAACTTTTATGAAACTCTAATAGCAAAAAGAATGAACTAAAAATAATCAATTAAAATATTATGTTATGATCAACTAAAACAAAACTATAATATTCTTCAATAGCTAAGAATCAACTAAAAAGCTTTTATAAAACTCTAATAGCAAAAGGAATCAACTAAAAAGCTTTTATAAACCTCTAGTATTTTTGAAACTAAAATTATATAAAATTTAGCAACTAAAGTTACCAAAGTATTTTTTGTTCAAAACCTTAATTGCAAAAATAATTTTCATAAAGAATTTTTTTGTTAGAAACTTTAATAGCAAACTAAAATAGCAAAATCTGTTTTCGATGAAAACAGACATTTAAAATAACCTAAAAATTACCAAATTGAATATAACGATAAAACACAGTAATATTAAATAGCAGGAAAAAGAATCACTAAAAAATATATTTTATAGTAAAGTTATTCAGAAACTAGTGATTCACACTAATTTCAAAGAATTCAAATTTAAACTATTCAAATTTGAAAACTAATGGCACTAACAGAAAGTTTAAAATTTTTGTGACTTAAAAGAAAAAAGAATCACTGAAAAATAGTAAGTAGAAACAATAGAAAATAAATAAAAGAAAAAACAAAACAAAAAACCTGGAAAAAATTAAAAAAATGCCACCTACTGGGCCACCCCGGCCTGAATACGACTAGAAACCCAACCAGCTAGTTGGGCCAAAATTCAAGCACGCAGCAGGCCCAGTAGGCCCACAGGCAGAGAGACACGTTTTGGCCAGTAGGCCTGGTATAGAGAGGAGTACGAAAGGGGAGGCACTGCCGCGCTTATAAACTGGTGCTGAAGCTCCTCAGCTAGCGAGGTGGGACTAAACATCCACCGCGGCAGTGCCAGGCATAGGCTATTGGTCCCAGTTGGTGGCCCGAACCGGGACCAATGCCCACCTTTGGTCCCGGTTCGTGCCACCAATAGGGACCAATGCCCACCTTTGGTCCCGGTTCGTGGCACCAACTGGGACCAAAGGTCTCTACTTCCCGCCCTTTGGGCTGACGAAAAGAGAGATTTGGTCCCGGTTGGTGGCACGAACCGGGACCAAAGGGGGGCACTGGTCCCGATTTGTGCCACGAACCGGAACCAAAGGATTTGCTATATAAGCCAACACTTAGCGTTTTTCAGATGTCATCTCTGCAATTGCCCCCGACGACGCCGCCTGGCTGCCCGAGCTCGCCGTAACGATGTCGTCGCAGCCCTCTGCCCCATCGACGCCGTCGCCGCCCTCTGCCCCATCGACGCCGTCGCCGCCCTCTGCCCATCGATGCCGTCAGTCTGCTCGACCTCGCCGTCGACGCCCTCGCTGTGCCCCGACCACGCCGCCCTCGCCCCTGCCCCGACGACCACGCCGCCCTCGCCGTGCCTCTACCTCGCCTTGCCCCGACCACGCCACTATCGCCCTGCCCCGACCACGCCGCCGTCGCCGCCCTCTGCCACGCCGCCATGCCTCTGCCCCTGCCCCGACCACGCCGCACCTCTCCTCGGTCCGGCCGGCGCGCCCTTCCTCCCTGTCCTCCTCCCTGTTTTTTTCCACATATATGATGATATTTTTATTCATAGATGATATGTATGTGTATATGATGATATGTCCCATTTTTTCATGAATTTTTTGTTCATATATATGATGTTTTTTTTGTTCATACATGATCATATGATGTTTTTTGTTAATAGATGATCATATATATGATGTTTTTTTGTTCATATGTATGCATAGATGTGGCTGGATGTATATATATAGAAAATGATCATATGCTGTTTTTTATTCATAGAATATTTTTTTGTTCATGAGAGAGGCGTGGACGTCGGACAATCAAATTAAAAGTTTGCAATAATTTTGATCATATGTCAAACTTTGAATTTTGACATATGCAACATTTGATCATATATCAAAGTTTGATCATATGTCAAAATTTGAATTTTGACATATGCAACATTTTATCATATGTCAAAGTTTGATTGTATGTCAAAGTTTGAATTTTGACATATGCAACAATATTTGATCATATGTCAAAGTTTGAATTTTGACGTATGCAACATTTGACCATATGTCAAAGTTTGATCATATGTCAAAGTTTGATCATATGTCAAAGTTTGAATTTGACATATGCAACATTTGATCATATATCAAAGTTTGATCATATATCAAAGTTTGAATTTTGAGATATGCAACATTTGATCATATGTCAAAGTTTGAATTTTGACATATGCAACAATATTTGATCATATGTCAAAGTTTGACTTTTGACATAGATTTATCAAGAATGCCCCATTATGGATGTGCACAAGTTGATTCAATTTTTTTTTTCTGATCTCATCTATATATATATATATTCTTCTATATGTCACGTTGTCTGTCAAAGTATTGAAGAAATCCATGGCTTCATCATTAGCCGGAAGTAACAGGCGTATGATGCTACGAAGCTCTTCAAAGTTGTTTTGGAACGGAGTTCCGGATAGAATAATTCGCTTTTTGGTACAAATTTCAGCAAAGGCCTTCCAAATAGCGATGTTCGGAAGGCTCTTGCTGAACTTCGTACCAAAAAGCTAATTACCCTATCCGGGACTCCATTCCAAATCAATTTTGGAGAGCTTCGTACCATTATGCACCTGTTACTTCCGACTAATGATGAAGCCATGGTTTTTTTGAATCCTTTGACACTAGACAACGTGACATATAGAAGGGTACATGAGACCAGGAAAAATATGGACCATTTTTTGGACATCCAGAATGGCGCCATTTCGTTAAATCCCTTAAAGGTTAAGAGAATCCCTTGTTTGACATTCATGAGAGAGGCGGTCCGGACATCGGACGTTCATTTTTCTTTCATAGAAAACTCCGGTAACTCTACAACATGAGGGGGGACGTCGATCAACCCCCTCTCGCCCGACCAAACCCTAGAAGCGTCGAGGCCACCCCAAACCCTAGAAGCCTTTCCGAGGCCACCCTGAACCCTCGAAGCGTCGAGGCCACCCAAATTTACCATGTTAAAAGAGCATTGTCGAGGCCACCCCAAACCCTAGAAGCGTTGTCGAGGCCACCCCAAACCGTAGAAGCGTTGAGGCCACTAATATGATTCCTTGTTGTGATTAGCTAGCTAGGTCTATGTTTGCCACTAATATATCCATCTCCCATGTTTGTATATTAATTGACATGTTGTAATATTTGCAGAAACTATGGATCAAAGAGACTTGGAACAAGAGCAGTTGTTGGGGGATATAATCTTCGGCGAAGGTGATGTCTTCTCGTTTCTCAACGACACCGATGGTCAGGAAGGAGAGGATGACGGCTCCGGTGATCGAACAATGGAGGAAGGACATGATCATGAAGGCTCCGGTGACCGAATGCCGGAGGAAGAAGGAGACCATGATGACGGCTCCAGTGACCGAACGGAGGAGGGAGCTGTAGCAAAGTCCGGCAGGGTATATATATTAATTAAGCCTGTGCTGACTAGCTAATTGATGCATTAATTGTTTTGGTATGTACATATATTAACTCTTTTTTCCTCTTTTATAGCCCTCCGGATCGAGCCAAACTTCGGTAACGAGACGAGGCCCGAAGAAAAGGTTGCGCCAGGATGAAAGGTTCACGATTACAGCACTCGGGACGATGCCTACCGATTGAACCCAAGCGGACCAAGGACTTACACTACTAGGGAAAAGCCTAGCAGCAGCGCGGGTTTTAGGTACATTAGTAGCGCGGGGACCGCCGCTACTAATAAGGTGCTACACCTAACACTTAGCAGCGGCGTGTGGGCGCCCGCGCTGCTGGTATACAAGTGTAGCAGCAGCGTGCTTCGTGCAAGCTCGCTACTGCTAATAGCTCTAGCGTGCTTGGGCTGGACGCGCTACTGCTACTATCACGCTGCTGCTAACTTTCTCCACTCGCTACTGCTAATTTTAGTAGTTTTTGTTTTTTTTCTGCATATTTGTTTTGTATTTGAACAGGCTTTATACAAGAATCTTCAGCAGATACAAATGTCATCATGATACACATACAAATGGCTGCGAGGCCACAAATGTAATCATAGCATATACATACAAATAGTCTCATCATAATCATCATCCAACACAAAGTGGTATCTCGTCATCATCTCAAAAATAGCGATACAAGTCTCGATTACTTGCAACTACATCGTCATCCATCTAAACAATGATATACGCGAGAAGAGCTATCACTGTGAGTGAGAGCGGAACTATGTAGTACATGAGTTCGTATCCCTCTCTCGCATTAGCGTGAACCTAAACTAACTACTGCCTGTCGCTCGGAAACCGAAAACCGGTACACCTGGGCCTGACACTCCAGCCACTCATCGTATATATACTCCTGGCATAGCACTTCTATGTCATCGATGATCTATGCACCTGCATCGTCACATGAGTCGATGATATGCAACATATATAGTTGAGCAACAGAAAGAGACAGACTTGGCAAAAATAGAAGCAACAAATCATAAGCACAAATAACAAAGTTGATCGTACCCAAAATGCCCTAACTAGAGTGATCGTCGCTAGTCGAGGAGGACGGTTTAATTACATCACAAATAAAGTTTCGTCGTGCATAACTCAAAGTTCCGTCGGACAGAAAGTATGGACTAAACGGACACATTGTCATATATCAACAATCACTCCAGCATGTCGTGCCATCCATCCAAGTCAGGGAGATAGTCCCCGAGCCTAGTGAAAGGCTTCAGGTCGAGACGCTGAGAGGCTACCCGTGTTCGGATGTCTTCCCGCGACATTTGTCCTTCTTCGTAGAACATCCCTGTTTTTCCGACGACCTCCTTCATGATGATTTGGGAAAGTTCGCGCTGGATGTGATAGAACTCAGCTCGAAGTCAATGATTCTCGATATCTCCTACGTTCTTTGCCCATTGCGGAATATGGGCATCGCCGGATTTAGCTGACATGCGAAGGTTCTGGTGATCCCGTCTGTGCTCCAGCATGTGGTGTAGGACATAGAATCCATCATTAAGAGAATCACTCGGTTGTTGGATGCAGCAGAAGTCGGTCTTATGGCCGAAGGCGGGCCTGCCGTCCCTTCTCTTCTTGTCCTTGACCTCTCCACCCCGTGCGCCGTAGAGATAGATAGCACTGTCGAGAACATCCTTGATGTGGGTGTAATCCCATTTGTTAATGTTCTTCGACGAGTCCAAGTAAAGAGCGTGAGAGTATCGGAGGTAGAGCATGATGAGGACAGCGCGCCCGCCGCTGTGCAAAATAAGTGCACCTCAAATTAATTAGCCTCCACCGTGCAAATGAATGATTGAAATCGAAGGAAGGATATCTGCGCGGATGACTTACAGGGGATGATAAGGCACGAGAATCGCCTCCTTGTCCTTATTGGCGAGCATGAAATTGACTATGTAGTCCCTCGCGTATTCACGGTGCTTTGCGCAGACTTCCAAGAAGCTCTCGTGCATGAAGTACGGGTCAGCGACACAGATATAAGGTATCTGCTCAACCCCGATGATGTAGTTCATGTGCAAGGCGTAAAGGCGGACAAACGTAAAATCCAGCTTCTTCACGTGAAACATGTCGAATATGTAATCGAATCGAAGGAAGAACTTATCCGCGGGGAAGAAGTCGACGTACGACAATTGCCGCGGAACGTTAACCACGTAGAGTGGGTATCCTGGATCTTTCGAGGCGATGATGCCTTTCTCTATCTGCAGCACATCGTCATGAAGACTCCTTAGATCGCCGAATCTGGCCTTTAGCGCTGCAGCAGGTAGGATTGGTTGACCGGGGATATGCAATTTATCCGCGCCAGTGATATCTATACGGTCTTGAATCCGAGGCTGCTGAGGCGGCTGGATCATAGAATCAGCTTTCTTGCCTTTCCTCGCTCTCTTCCTAGGCTTCTTTGCCGGAAGGTCGTCTATAATACGTTGAGCCTACGGAGGCGGCAATTGAGGCACCGACTCATGATGCTCAAACCCTGAGTAGGCGCCAGTATAGACATACTGTTGAGTGCCATTGTCAACCTCATCCTCATCCATGGAGACGTCATCAGCGACTAATGGAGCCTCTTCCTTACCCTGTCCGCTATCACCCAACCCGACACCCGACGCTAATTGGGTATGTGGGGTGTTGATGTTCATACCTTGCTGAGGCTGCGTGCTCGTGGGTGTGCTCCCGGCCGCCTCCAGACGAAGCTGACTCTTTGTCCACAACAGGACCCACCCATTGCAACAATCACCAAGCCGCCGCGGGGTCTCGTCGTCATCCCCCCTAGTACCAGAGGAGGCAAATTCTCGTGGCCCGGTTTGACACTGGCCATGGAAACCTTGAAGACGTTCGGGGGGATCGGCCGGCTGTGGAACAATGGTTCCTTCGGATTCATTATCGTCGCCTTCCCCACGTCCACCTTCTGGTCGCCGATGGTGTACAATATGGTGCACGGGGTTTCGTCGGCCTGCGAAGAAAAGTCTGCGACGTGAGACATCCGAAAGGCAACGAAAACGGGAGATTATACATTTATTGAAGGGGCCGGTGTGACAGATACCGTGAGGGCGTCGAGCTCAGCCAAAGACGAAGCACCGCCGAGCACATCTGGTGCGGGAGCCGGTGCGGGAGCAGGTGCAGCTGCAGGTGCTGGTGCAACGCTAGTCGAGCTGCTCCCCAAGAAGTCAGCAAGGGGAAAGTCCGCTGCATTTTTTTTCTGGATTTTGCCTGGTCCAATTGAAAACGGCCGGAACCAAGGAAGTGGACATATCTACAACCATCTGTTTTGCGGCAGCTACCGCTGTTGCGACTGTCTGAGATGATTTCTTCTCAACCGCAATCTCAACCTTCTTGTCGATGTTTTTTCGGTTAACCTCCGTCTTTCCTTTCTCTCCTCCTTGGTCTCACTGTAGTACTTCTTCCACGTGGCGCCGTCTCCGACACCGTTCACGCGTCCATACGAGGTCGAGTATCCACCGGGATTCGTTTCAATATGTTCAACGCCCGGTTGAATGGAGTGTCCCACTTGGGCCTCGCCAACGCCTCAGACGGCGAGTCGCTATCGGCCGCAATCTTGTGCTGCTCTCTCTGCAAAAGGCACAAGGATCGTTTACAAATATAAATAACATGCAGTCGAATCGATCAAAAAATAAAATTACCAGCAGTCTGATGAACTCCGTCATGACCGCCTTCATCTCGAAAACCTTCTTCACTGGGTCCCAACGGTGCCGGGCCCTGAGGACGTCACGCTCCTGCGGGACGGTGAACTCCGCCAAGGGGTCTGGGATGCCCAGACTCGCGGCTTCCGCATCCTCCTTGGCCCATTTGGACTTCTTCTCGCCGTAACCACGGCTTCCGAGGTGGTGGCTCCCAATGTTCCTCTGTTGAAGCCCCTTTATGTACTTAGACTCTTTTTGGCAGCTTCGGCCTCGCAAGCCGCCTTGAATATTTGAAACTGCTCTTCCGTGATTGTCGGATTATCCTTTATAATCTCGGAGTAGGGTTCCTTCTTGTCGATGACCCTTGCTTTCACCCTTGTTTTCCAGGCGGCCAACGCGTCGCTAAACTTGGTCATGGCGTGTTTGTTTATCTTCTTCATTGCCGGGTCCTTATCTGGATCTTTATAATCCTTTTCATTCCGGCCCGGGAACAAGAATATCTGGTGAAACTTCTTTAGGAGGGAGGTCCTCATATTATCTATCTTCTGTAGTTTCTCATCATTGATGGTGGCGGTTGTCCGTACGATGCAGCCTATTTGATTGTTGTAGCACGCGCGCGCTTCCTGGGGCGCTTTTGGCTCAAAATTGGCATCGTCCACCTCCGTGACCACCAGTCTAGTAGTCCTGAGCTTGTTAGGAAGCCGTTGCCTCTTTGCTTTCGGTTCTACACCGGCTCCGCTAGTCTCGGCGCCGGTCTCAGTCTGAGCGCCGGTCTCGATGTCGGTCTCAGTCTCAGCGCCGGTCTCAGTCTCGTCGGCAAGGCTCAAAAATTCGTCTGCCGCCCGGTAGACGTCGTTGCAATCACCAGAACCCTGTCCTTCATCGCTGCTAGCCATGTTTCCTACAATTAAATCTAGTCAACTAATTCTAGACCTAATAAAATGAATGATGACATAAAGAAGGCCTATTGTTTTGCAGGAACGTTGACTCCTTCCCGGTGCGGCAAATCCCGGGCACTCGATATGTCCTAGTTTGTAGCACAAGTCATGCCGAAATTGACGGAAAATTTCGGCATGACCTTTGCTAAAAAGTGGACAAATCGAGAACCTAAATTTTTCCGGAACGGAAATGAATCAACATTCCGACAAAACATAGGCCACTCGGCTTCATTCCCTGGAAACAACAAAAGGCCACTTGGGCACAATCGAACCACTTCAATGTCGATTATGATCAATGAGCAAACAAAATTGAGCATTTTTCATATATCATGACCACTTCAAATTTGCATCTCCTAGTGTTTGACACTTCAAGAAAATCTACACAAATTTCATGCTCTCTGAAACTCAATTCAAAAACCAAATATAGATGGAGGCAGATGTGGCGAGGGAGGCAGGGGCGTCTCTGTCAAAGCCCTAGTTAAGCATATGCAATTTTTTCCTACGGCGAGGGAGGCAGATGTGGCGAGGGAGGCAGGGGTGTCTCTGTCAAAGCCCTATCTAAATTATTTTCCTAACTAAATTAACCTAACTAAATTATTTTCCTAACTAAATTAAGCTAACCAATTTAGAGAGAGAGAGAGAGAGATAGGAGGGGTGGGGCTTACAGAGGATGGCTCCGGTGGTGGCGCGGGAGGCAGTGGTGGCGAGGAAGGCAGGGGCGTCTCCGATGATGGCGAGGGAGGATCCGGTGGCATCGACTGCGGCTCCGGTGGCATCGACTGCGGCTCCGGTGGCGTTGATGAGGCCGCGCTGCTCCGGAGGCGTTGGGGGCAGCTCCGGTGGCGTCGACGGCGCGCGACTCTGGTGGCTCCGGGGGCGTCGACGTCGGCAGGAGACGGCGACGAAGTGGGGCGACGACGAATCGGGCAGACGGCGGCGGGGTGGGTCGAGGGTTTTGGGGGAGAAGTGGTGGCCTAGGGGAAACGGTTTTTTGGTTAAGTCAAACTTAGCGGTAGCGCTTTTCGCGAACGCGCTATAGCTAAGTTAGCTATAGCGATTTTCACAAAACGCGCTACTGCTATAGCTATGTAATTTCCCTCATATTTCTTATTTCCTTTTCTGTTTCTATATCGGGGGTCTAGGAAACGCGCTGCAGCTACGTTAGCTATAGAGCCTCTTACGAACAAACGCTACTGCTATGCCTTTCTCCTTTTTTTCCCTTTTTCATTTATTTTCCTCTACATTTTATTTTTTCCTTTCTCCTTTTTCTATTTCTTTCTTTTTCATTTACTTTTCCATTTGTTTTTCATTTTATTTTATTTCCATTAGCAGTAGCGCTCTCCGCGCGAAACGCACTGCTACTTATGTCCTAGCGGTAGCGCGCTTCTCTCAAGACCGCTACTGCTATGCGTAGCCTATCGTTTTAGCAAGGGGAATATTAGTGGTAGCGCTTTTTCATGTGCATGCGCTACTGCTATTGTTGTATCTGTAGCGCGGTTTTCGTACGCGCGCTACTGCTATTTAACACTAGCGCCCATTTGTGACACGCGCTACTGCCAAATTTCTGTGCATAAGGTTTTCCCTAGTAGTGTTATCTTCTGCTAACTGCGGAGCTATTGTTAGGGACAACATCCCGATCAGCATCTAGAAATGGAATAAGCCTAAGGAAGACGACCCTGAAGTTTCTTATGTCACCGATAGACAAAAAAATGATCTTTGGACCACGCCGAAGGCAAATTTCACCCTACCGCCAGAGGAGGATCCCAATAAGCCAGTCATAGAGCCACTGGTCAAGGCGTGTGCTCTTAAGAAGATGACAGATCTATTCAGGAGGTGGAAGAATGAGTTGAAATCAAAGTTTGTCGACAAAGAGAAGACTCCAGAATTCACCGGACGATTTGAGAAGATAAGAGATCACTTGCCCGCATTTGTGGCCTACAAGACATCGGACAAGAGTAAGAAAATGTCAGAGACAAACAAGATAAATGTTGCAAAGAAGCAGTTTCACCATCACACGGGGTCAGGTGGCTACCTCAAAGCCCGGCTATTGTGGGACAAAGCTGAGCAAGACCTGCTTGCTAAAGGGGTCGAACCAGAGACATTAAACTGGCCAGACTGTTCAAGGACTTGGTTCTTCGGGGTTGGGGGAACTTTGGACCCTGAAACAGGGAAGTGCTGTTGGACGGACGAGCAACTTGCAATACCTGTCGAGAAGCTTCAGAAGTATATCACCGCAGCGCAGGAAGGGACGTTCATTCGCGATAGATAGAACGACGAGCTGACTGAGGCCCTCGGGAATCCTGAGCACCCTGGACGAACACGAGGCACGCCAATATCCGTTCTATGGGTGGTTGGGTTTCCCAGCGCAGGCGGTTACAGAAGCCGGGAGAGGAAGAGGAAAGCGGAGCTGAGCAAAGTGCAGAAGCTTAGTGCAAGACTACAATAGCTAGAGGAACTTGAGAGCCAGCGAGCTGCGGGCCAACCATCTCAGCGGCACGAAGCAACCCTAGAAGCTACCCTGCCATCTCAGCGAAGAAGCAGCATGGCTTCCACGGAGCTCGTTCAGCAGCCTGACTTCACGGCTCCTAGCTACCCCGTGGATGCTATAACGGAGGCTCAACATTGCCAGCTTATGACAAAATGTCAGAACCTCACCTTGAAGGCTTCTGTCAGCTCTGTTGCACCTCCTCAACCTGACGGAAATTTTCACTGTCGTCCAATTCCACATGGCTATGCTGTTGTGACGGTGGATGAAGTAATGGAGGGATTTGAGGAGCTCGATCTTGACCACCCTACAGGTGATGGGGAGAATCAGCTGGGTTATGCTCTGAGGACTACATGTCTATGGAGGAAGGAGTACATCAAGCTCCCGAACTGGACGCCTCCGCCTCCTCCTCCTCCTCCGGTAAGTCAGGGCACTCCACCTCCTCCTCCTCCTCCTCCTCGCGCGAGTGATCAGGGCACTCCGCTTCCTTCTACGGCTCCTCCGACGCATGAGGGCACTCCGCCTCCTCCTTCGCCTCCTCCGGCGCGTCGGAGTAGTCTGCCTCCTCCTCCTCCTCGTCAGCAATGGCGGAAGATAGACGCCGCGGCTCCGGCTCCTCCAGCGCGTCGGAGCACTCCACCTCCTTCTCCGCCTCGTAAGCAACGATGGAAGGACGCCGCCGCTCCGGCGGCTAGCAGTACAACAAGATGCGGGAGGCAATTCAGATACGATCCATCTCTCAAGACTTCGGAAAAGTTACCACCCGAGAGGACCGAGAAAGAAATCACGGAGATCTTTGAAGCCTGAGTGAGGGAATTTTTTGCAAAGAAACCTCTGCCTCCGAAGGAGACGATATATCCGGTGAAGGCGAATCACACTATCGATGCCCTGAAGCGACCAGCAACGCCTCCGCCGGATTCCAACTATGTCCGCGCTCTTGAAAAGACATATGAAGATGCGCGGCAGTCGGGAACTACTTTCAGTGATAAAAGGTTAGCAGTTGAAGAAGTGGCAAAAAAAAATCCCCAGCTCGGCGAACAGGCGAACCAATCGTGCCACCTGTCGTCGCTAATCTGCCGGGGATGGTGCCCGGTACTGATACGTCTCCAACATATCTACAATTTTTTATTGTTCCATGCTGTTATGTTATCAATCTTGGATGTTTTATAATCATTTTATAGTCATTTTATATCATTTTTTGGCACTAACCTATTGACATAGTGCCAAGTGCTAGTTGCTGTTTTCTGCATGTTTTTTACATCGCAGGAAATCAATATCAGACGGAGTCCAAACGCAACGAAACTCCATGGAGATTTTTTTGGACCAGAAGGAACGTAATGGGCCCTGGCTGCGCTTGGGGGTGCCCCGAGAGGGGCACAACCTACCAAGGCGCGCCAGGAGGCCCAGACGCGCCCTGGTGGGTTGTGCCCACCTCGGGTGCCCCCTAGACCGCCTCTTTGCTCTATAAATACCCCAATATTCCCAAAACCCTAGGGGAGTCGATGAAATATTCATCCAGCCGCCGCGGAGACTAGAACCACCAGATCCAATCTAGACAACATCTCGGATGGGGTGCACCGTTTCTGGCGCCGTACCCCGGAAGGGATTGACAATCCCTTTAACACGTCGGGTTGCGAGGATTTGCTATCTGTGTGCAGGGTTGTTTACGTTGTGTTGCTTGGTTCTCGTACTGGTTCGATAACCTTGGTTTCATATCTGAGGGAAATACCTACCGCCGCTGTGCTGCATCATCCCTTCCTCTTTGGGGAAATACGGACGTAGCTTCAATCGACATCAAAAGGAATTTCTCGCGCCGTTGCCGGGGAGGCTCTTGAACATATACCAGGTTCCTAATCACAAATCACATCTCCTCGCAATTTACATTATTTGCCATTTGCCTCTCGTTTTCCTCTCCCCCACATCACAAAAATTTGCCGTTTTATACGCCTCTCTTTTTCTGTTCGTTGTTTTCTTGCCAGATCTGTTTTTGCGTGCAATCTTGTTGTGTGGTCATAATTACTCAAGAGAACACCAAGTTATGTGATTTCTCAAATACCAACAACAATGATTTTATCGACTCCGATTGCTCCTCCCGCCACTAGTGCGGAGTCTTGTGATATTAATACTGCTTTGCTGAATCTTGTTATGAAAGATCAATTTTCCGGTACTCCTAATGAGGATGCCGCGTCCCATCTTAATACCTTCGTGGAATTATGCAATATGCAAAAGAATAAATATGTGGACAATGATGTGGTGAAGATGAAATTATTCTTGTTTTCATTGCATGACTCTGCAAAAATTTGCTTCTCTTCTTTGCCTCGCAATAGTATCGATTCTTGGAATAAGTGCAAAGATGCTTTTATCACTAAGTATTTTCCTCCCACAAAAAGTATTTCCCTTAGGACCCCGATCATGAATTTCAAGCAACTTGAACATGAGCATGTTGCACAATCTTGGGAAAGGATGAAAATGATGCTAAGGAATTGCCCAACTCATGGGTTAAATCTTTGGATGATCATACAATTTTTTTATGCGGGGTTGAATTTTGCTTCTCGTAATCTTTTAGATTCCGCCGCAGGTAGTACTTTTATGGAAATTACTTTGGGTGAAGCCACCAAATTGCTTGATAATATAATGGCAAATTATTCACAATGGCATACCGAAAGGGCTCCTACTAGTAAAAAGTTAATTCGGTTGAAGAAATTTCTTCTTTGAGTGAAAAAGTTGATGCTCTTATGAAATTGGTTGCCAGTAAAAATGCTCCTATTGATTTTAATGATATGCCTTTGTCTACTTTGGTTGAGCAAAATAGTGATTCCATAGATGTGAATTTTGTCTATCGAAATAATTTCAACAACAATGCTTATAGAGGTAATTTTAATCCTAGGCCTTTTCCTAGTAATTCCTCTAATAATTATGGTAGTGGAAATCAATCTTATAATCATAATAGGAACACCTCTGATCTTGAGAATAATATCAAAGAATTTATCAACACACAAAAAGTTTTCAACACTTCCATAGAAGAAAAGTTGAGTAAGATTGAGTATTTGTCTAGAAGTGTTGATAGAATTGCCCATCATGTGGAAAATCTCAAGATGAAAATTTTTGTGCCTAAAGTAGATGAATCAATTAAAGCGCTTTATGTTTCTATGGATGAAAGTAAGAAAAGAACCGCTATGCTTAGAGCTAAAAGATAATTTTTAGAAAAAGCGTTCTCTAGTGATTACTTTTGTAAAAGTGATGAAGATCTTAAAATGATTGGTGTTTCCTCTATTGATTCTTTGTTTAGTAAAGTTAAGATTGATGGAAAAGGGACTGGAGAAGAGTCAACTTTAGGTAGAAGGCATCCCAATATATTGGAGGGTGAAAATCTTGTTGAGAAAATTGATGAAAGTGGGTTTGGAGAGGTCAAAACTTTAACTAGTGATGTGCCCACTCTTTTGGATTACAAAGACTTTAATTATTATAGTTGCTCTTCGATTTATTGTATTTCTTTGTTGCAATCCATGATAAATTCACCCCATGCTTATGAAAAAAATAAAGGTTTTACGAAACATATTGTTGATGCTATGATGAAAACTTTTGAAGAAAAATCAGAATTAGAAGTTTCAGTTCCTAGAAAATTGCATGATGAATGGGAACCTACTATCAAATTCAAGATTAAAAATTATGAGTGTTTTGCTTTGTGTGATTTGGGTGCTAGTGTTTCTACAATTCCGAAATCTTTATGTGATGTGCTTGGTCTTACTGGTATTGAAGAATGTTCTTTGAATTTGCACTTGGCGGATTCTACTATTAAAAAGCCTATGGGAAGAATTAATGATGTTCTTATTCTTGAAAATAGGAATTATGTGCCATAGATTTTATTGTTCTTGATATTGATTGTAGTCCGTCTTGTCCAATTATTCTTGGTAGACATTTTTTACGCACTATCGGTGCCGTGATTGATATGAAAGAAGGCAATATTAAGTTCCAATTTCCTTTGAGGAAGGGTACGGAACACTTTCCTTGAACAAGAACTAAGCCACCTTATGAATCAATCATGAGGGCATCTTATGGATCTCGAACCAAAGATGACAAAACTTAGATCCTTGCTTTATGCCTAGCTACGGGCATAAAACTATATTGCTTGTAGGGAGGCAACCCAATCAATAGATTTTTTTTTTGCTTTTTGCTTTCTGTTCTTGAGTTTTAGCACAATTATGCTACTATTATGGTTGTGTTTTTTGTGTTTTAATTAATGTTTGTGCCAAGTAGAACCGATAGGATCTTCTTGGGTGATAGTTGTTTGATCTTGCTGAAAAACAGAAACTTTTGCGCTCACAAAAATAATTGTTAAAAATCACCAGAACGAGATAAAATGCCAATTCTTTTTGCACAAGATTAATATACAAATTACCCAGGTCGTTCTAGTTTTTCAGAATTTCTGGAGTTACAGAAGTATTCGAAAATTTCAGAATGCTACAGATTGTTCTGTTTTGACAGATTCTCTTTTTCTTTGTGTTGTGTGCTTATTTTGATGGATCTATGGTTTTCTTTGATGAGTTTTTTCCATAGAAAAGTTGGAATACAGTAGATATAATACAAAAAAAATATGAATTGGTTTGATATAGTACTTATAGTAGTGGTTTGCTTTCTTATACTAACGGATCTCACGAAGGTTTTGTTGAGTTTTGTGTGATTGAAGTTTTCAAGTTTTGGTTTATCTTATGATGGATGAAGGATAGAAGAGCCTAAGCTTGGGGATTCCCTGGCATCCCAAGCTATTATCCAAAAGTGAGCAACCAACTAAGCTTTGGGATGCCCCCGAGTGGCATCCCCTCTTTCTTCTAATGACCATCGGTATTTTACTCGAAGCTATATTTTTATTCGTCACATGATATATGTTTTGCTTGGAGCGTCTTGTATGATATGAGTCTTTTCTTGTTTTATTTTTTGTTTTAAGTCATCAATCCTTGTTGGACACACCTATTTGAGAGAGCCAAAATTATGTCATGACTTATTAGAATTGCTCTCTATGCTTCACTTAAATCTTTTATGAGCAATGGACTTGCTCTAGTGCTTCACTTATATCTTTTTGAGCACGATGTGCTTAGTTTTTTTTGAAGAAATGCACTCTTGCTTCACTTAGATTTATTTGAGAGTTAGTAAAATTTGGAAGAAATTCTCTCTTGCTTCACTTAAATTATTTTGAGAGAAAGAAAAATTATGCTTGTGATCTTCACTTATATTTGTTTGAGCTTATGAAAAGCACACATGAAAATTAGTCCCAAAGTGATAGATATCCAAGAAGGATATAATAAAAACTTTCATGAAGATCATTGGACAAAATAAACTTGATTCTTAGTAATAGTTTTGAGATATGATGCTGTGATATGTGAGTTATGTTGATGAGTAATTATGCTTGGTAAGAATATTGGTGTTAAGATTTGTGATTCCCTATGCAAGCACTAAAGTCAATAGTCATGCAATGAAATTATATCCTACTTGTGGTGCATTATTTGATGTTAATTATGCTTAATGCTTGCTTATGTGATTATTCGTTTCTTGGTGCGTCGCTTCTCAATGTTTTTGCTAGCCTTCATTTTGCACCAAGTATGATCTCTACTTGTGCATCCAAAATCCTTTAAACCAGTTTTGCCACATGATTCCACTATATCTACCTATATGCGGTATTCTTTTGCCGTTCTAAGCAAATTAGCATGTGCCACCTCTAATTTCAAAATAAACTTCTCTTTTGTGTATTTGTTTCGCCCGCGAAGCGGTGAGGTGGCTAATATTTTCCATGCTGGATGTGTTATTCTCACGATGAGTGTTTATTCACTTGTCATTGCACGAGAGTAAGGCAAAGGTTTTTGGGATGCCCAGTCCTGAAATGCAAAAATGAATTTACTTTATGTATTCAAATAATAAATTCCTTGGAAAGTGTTGGTATGGAGGGCAACCGTGGATACGGCTAGCCAGGGAAAGTGAAAGTATGGTGGAACAAGGAATAAACTTTATTTTCTGTTTGGGAACCGCCTATGATATATCTAGCATAGAAAGTGTTGGGAACTCTAAGTCATTTTCGTTGGTGGGACGGATACACCCCCCAAAATGTTTTTATCTCTAATTTTTCGCTTTCAGCTCTAGCACCTCTACAGATCCCTACTTCCCTCTGCGAAGGGCCTTTCTTTTACTTTATGCAATTTTTTATTTTGAATTTGAGTCTCCATCTTCTCTTATAAAAGAACCAACTAGGAGGCAATATGATCGTACTTAAGTATTGGGTGTAGCTAATATTCGAGTGTGTTTCATGAATGGATCAATGGTTGAGCATGATGGGCTAGGGATAACTTATTTTAGCGTTGATGTTTTGAAAGATGGTTGCTTGTTGATATGCTTGAGTATCTAAATTATTATGTCAAAACTAGACTATTGCTTTGAATCACATAAAAGTCCAATTCTCCATGCTATAAAGAAAAGAATATGATATGACATGTTAGGCAGCATTCCATATCAAAAATTCTGTTTTTATCACTTACCTACTCGAGGACGAGTAGGAGTTAACCTTGGGGATGCTGATACGTCTCCAAAGTTTCTATAATTTGTGATAGTTACATGCTGTTATATTAGCAATATTGGATGTTTCATAATCATTTTATAGTCATTTTATATCATTTTTTGTTACTAACCTATTGACATAGTGCCAAGTGTCAGTTGCTATTTTCTGCATGTTTTTTACATTGCAGGAAATCAATATCAGACAGAGTCCAAACGCAACGAAACTCCACGGAGATTTTTTTGACCAGAAGGAATGCAATGGGCCCTGGCTGCGCCTAGGGGGTCACCCAAGGGGGCACAACCCACCAGGGCGCGCCAGGAGGCCCAGGCGCGCCCTGGTGGGTTGTGCCCACCTCGGGTGCCCCGCGGACCGCCTCTTTGCTCTATAAGTACCCCAATATTCCCAAAACCCTAGGCGAGTCGAAAAAATATTCATCCAGCCGACGCAGAGTCCAGAACCACCAGATCCAATCTAGACACGATCTCAGATCGGGTTCACCACCTCCGTTGTTGCCTCTCCAATGATGCGTGAGTAGTTCTTTGTAGACCTACGGGTCCGTAGTTAGTACCTAGATGGCTTCCTCTCTCTCGCTGAATTCTCAATACAATGGTCTCTGGGAGATCCATATGATGTAACTCTTTTGCGGTGTGTTTGTTGGGATCTGATGAACTTTGAGTTTATGATCACTTATATCTTTTTATATCCATGATAGTTATTTGAGTTTCTTTGATCTCTTATATATGCATGATTTCTTATAGCCTCGTATTTCTTCTCCGATATTTAGGTTTTGTTTGGCCAACTTGATCTATTTATCTTGCAATGGGAAGAGGTGCTTTGTAGTGGGTTCGATCTTACGGTGCTTGATCCCAGTGAGAGAAGGGGAACCGACACGTATGTATCGTTGCTACTAAGGATAACACGATGGGGTCTATCTCTACATAGATAGATCTTGTCTACATCATGTCATCGTTCTTATTGTATTACTCCGTTTTTCCATGAACTTAATACACTAGATGCATGCTGGATAGCGGTCGATGTGTGGAGTAATAGTAGTAGATGAAGGCAGGAGTCGGTCTACTCATCTTGGACGTGATGCCTATATAATGATCATTGCCTAGATATCGTCATGATTATTTGAAGTTCTATCAATTGCCCAACAGTAATTTGTTTACCTACCGTTTGCTATTTTTCTCGAGAGAAGCCACTAGTGAAACCTACGACCCCGGGGTCTTCTTTCTCATATATTTGCCTTTGCGATCTACTTTTTCCTTGCATTTATTTTCTGATCTATTAACCAAAAATAAAAAATACTTTGCTGCACTTTATTTTATTTGTGATCTATTTATTCAATATATTACAACTTTCTCCTGTCCGCGCACTGTTTCTGGCGCCGTACCCCGGAAGGGATTGACAACCCCTTTAACACGTCGGGTTGCGAGGATTTGTTATCTGTGTGCAGGGGCTGTTTACGTTGTGTTGCTTGGTTCTCCTACTAGTTCGATAACCTTGGTTTCATATCTGAGGGAAATTCTTACCGCCGTTGTGCTGCATCATCCCTTCCTCTTTGGCGAAATACCTATGTAGCTTCAAGCGACATCAGGTACCAATCCTAGTGATTACCTGGGCGATGATCTGGAGTTTGAAACAATGGAGGTGGACGAATTCAGATACCAGTACGGGGAGCCTCTCATCAAATATGGTCATCCTCCTCTAACAACGATGATGTGGAGATTCCATGAATGGTACTCGACTACCTGCTGGGAGTCTGGGAAGGATACTTTGAGGATGAGAATTAAAGAGGAGCATGACCTCGTTGGAATGGATCTGTTGTGTGTTGAATTTTACGAGTTCTTCCAGTTATACAATCAAAAGGCCCTCGACAAAACACTCGTGACTTGCTACTGTCTGTAAGTACTACTTATGTAATTAAGTCTCTGTATATTGCTCAGCTCGTTCATTGCATGTGTATATATAATTATCCTCACTATGTTATGCAGATTGAAGATCGTCGAATGCATTAAAGCACAAATCTATGACATTGGGTTCATTAAACCAAATTTCATACATGAATGGACGGTTAAAAAGAATGTCACAGAAATGGAGGACAACTTGCTAGAATCGTTGCTCAAAATTCAAAACACAGATAAAATACTCTTTCCTTATAACTTCAAGGGAGTGTTACTATCGTGTGCATATTAGGTTTCCGTTGTTACTCGAGGTTATAGTAATGTAATTGATGAGTTATGCATGCGTGCGTAGCTTCCACTTTATTCTCCTAGAGATTAAGCTTGAGCAGGGAGTAGTAACTATCTTAGACTTGAGACGAAAAGATCCCGAGGACTACGCGAACATGACTCAAATGCTCCAGAAGTAAGTTCAATCGATCATTGTCGCACCATATCGACAACTTTGTTCATTTCCTGATATCATGTTATTATTTTCTTTGTCTGGCAGGGTTTGGAAAGAGTTCACCATAATTACTCCTGGACTGCCGAGCGAGCTGCGATTTGCACACCCAAAAGTATGTACTACTACCTAGTTCCGCGCATCTCCCATTGATTCTAGCTAGTTTCATCAATACTATTTATCATGCTTGCTTATCAGCCTGATTGACCTCTATTTCTAGTAAAGTGCTTGTGGAAGGAATCCGGGAATGATTTTTGTGGATACCACATTTGCGAGTTCATCTACAACGCGACGGCCTCTAAGCGGGGCTACTCTGAAAAACAATATGAAGTGCGTAAGCTAAAAATATTCACAATTTTATTTTATTACCATCATTTGTGTTGAGTGTCATTCATATACATGTATTGACCCTCTTCTTCAAATTAGATCTGGCAGATGCGGGATGAACTCCTACCACAAGATCGCATACGAGCAATTCAAGAGGAATTTGTGGGATTTTTTCTTGACCACGTCATCAATAAAGCTGGAGAATACCATGTGGAAATTGACATAAGATGTTAGGGATTGTAAGAGATCTTATATTGTATATATGTAGCTAGTAGCGTCGGATAGATATACAAAAACTTGTTGTTCGACAAATCTCTCGGAGAAAGAGAGGTGTACTCCTTTCTGTATATGTTCATGACGGTCTTGTGGAATTAATGGTTCCTTCATTTGCTTACTAGCTAGTGTGTCGAGTTCTCTCTATACGTATAGTAGCTAGCACTGGTACAGCGATGTGCTAAACAAACGGTTTTTAACCCCTTTCCGCGACGGCTTTTGGAACCGTCGCCAAGTGAGTGTGGGTGATAGGGGGGTCCTTCCCACACGACCTAGAAATCGTCGGGGATAGGCCCACTTGGGACCCAGGCTGGGGCCGTGCGCGATCGGGCGAGGCATCGAAACCCAATAATTTCCGTAGGTATGTACATCCCACACGGTGAATCCCAGAAATCATTTCCGTAGGTATGTACATCCCATACGGTGAATCCCAGAAAATCATTTTCGTAGGTATGTACATCCCACACAGTTCTTTGTGTGGAAACGTTTGTGCAAGGTGGCCTAATGCAAACAGTTTGCTGCCGGAAGCCGTTTGTGATTGTTAGTTGATCGAACACGCCTACTTTCTAGAAACCGTGTGGGTTGTTTGAGTTCATCGCCCACGGTACTGTCTGATTAACCGTTTTCAATAGAAAACCCCAATAAGCAGGGTAATTAGCCTATTATTGATAATCCATGTACTAATCAAACCGATATTTCTTATAAAACACACCATATATTTCATATGCGTATAAAAGCAACCAGAATTTCATAATCGAATTACATCAGATAGCTTCGGCACTCAGTTACGCCATTACACAACAACACCAAGTTTCACATGCAGAATCAAAAAACTTTGAAAAGCAGCATCATACACGGTAAATAGACAGATGAATCTCATCCGGGAAACTGCAGAAGCGGAAGGCAAATATTGAGCCTTCAGTGATGTTGAATGTCCTTGCAACTTTACGCCAGTGGCTATGGATAATTGCCCGCCCAACCTTCGTCCTCTTCAGCAAGACTTCAATATTGTACCGTGGGTGTTGAATGAATACCTTCCTCGCCTCTTGACCATGCAGGTGGTTTGAGAGGTAATCAGCGGTGGACTGCTTTGAAAAGTACTGAAAACAAAGCTATGCATAAATCGCTGTTGTAAATTTTGAAATGGCGCAAGGGGTAAAAACAAGGTAAAAGATTTGGTACCATCCTATAGTTGACTTATGTCTTCTTCATTGTGCAAACAAAGATCTTTCTGTTATTCGTCGCAAGTTTCTTCATCCTAACAATCTTTCCGAGTTTCTTGACTTGATTGATATTCATGGAGATCTCATTTCCCCATATGCAAAATGGGTTGAGTAGTTGGTCTAAGCTTCTAACAGCAGGACCTACATGTGCAAGACCAAATTTTAAGAAACCTAAATATTAGAATGATTCCTGCAACTGCACAATAATGTGCTATTAGCCAAAGGACCCTGCTTGAACAAACCTCAATGGTAAATCGCAGTGTCTCCCATTGTTTCCCTGCAACACACATAAGGAAGATCTTGATCAGGTTAACTGAGATTTGCCATACTATCAGTAGAATATGTATTGAGTAAAGCCAAATTCGATTGGTGTCAGATGCATAACAATACAAAATTGTACCCACAATAAATGAAAATCAAATTGCAGAACTGAACCAAACAGTTAAATGGACAACAGACCAAATGAACCAAAATAGTTAACTGAGCACAACATTGCAGAATAGTAACATGTATGAGAAGATAAGACAGTTAACAAAACAAAGAATGCTTGAGAACAGTACTACGAAATGTAGCAATTGTTGGACCAAAGTGTTAACTGGACATTACATTTCAGAGGACCAAACTGTTAACTGAACATCAGATTGCATATTAACATTACAGAGGACAAATCACTAGAAGGCACTAGCGGTGGCCTCGAGAAAACATCATGAACTGTTTTTAAAGTAGACAACTGCGTGGCGGTGTCGACGGTGGCCTCGGAGACGAGGTGCTCCTCCATGATCTGGCAGTCGACACGCATGGCAGCCATAGCGACCTCGTTCGCGCGTGCGGCCGCATGCTACTAAGCTCCATGTTATATTGCGTGCAAAATGGCTGTGGGCGGCGCTTAATTCGTGTAGGGGGTAGTGATTTCGGTGGAAGGTGTCGCTCCGTCGGTCGGAGCATGTGGGACGGGAAAGGAGGAGGATGGTGTGGGTGGGGTGTGGATTACCTGACCATATCGACGAGGTCGCGCAGCAAGAAGAAGGGTCGACGGCGAGGAGGCCGCGCAGCAAGAAGAAGGGTCGCCGGCGAGGAGGCGGCGCTGCAAGAAGAAGGATCACCGGCGTGGAGGCGGCGCTGCAAGAAGAAGGGTTGCCGGTGAGGAGGAGGCGCTGCAAGAAGAAGGGTAGCCAGCAAGGAAGCGGCGCTGCAAGAAGAAGGGTCGCCGGCGAGGAGGCTGAGCTGCCAGTAAGCAGCAGTGAAGGTTTGAACTTGGAAAGCAAGGAGGAACAGTGGAAATGTGGCTTTTGGTAGGAGGGAGGGGGCGGGGAGATAGATATTTCCGCGGTGGCAAAAAAATTCGCTCGGTGCCGCGAGAAACTGGCGCGCAAGTGTGGTTCTAGCGTGGGCGGTGGACTGTAGACTACGAAGCTTCCTGCGTAAGCTAGACAAGACGGTGCGCCAAGATATTTTATATCGCATCCCACACGACTCTTTCTAGTAAACTATTTGTGGTATACCTGATTTTTTTGATTATGTTTTTAAAGACAAAATGGTGTTACGGAGGGAAAGGATGGTGTTTGAATTGCTATAACATTTACGTCCAGTGAACATGCAACTAGTAGATGAGTGTTGTGTCTAAATTTGGAATTATTCCGGGTTCGTTTTGCGTTTTTATGCATTAATTGAGTTTCTAGGCATTTAATGTGCATAATTCAAATTTGAACTACAAGCACAGGCTCCAGTGCACCAAAGTTGTTTGAGAAACCACATGTGTGTCCTTGGATGAATTTCTAGGTCCTATGCGAGAGATGGAAATGAAATTCAAATATCTGGGCGTCGTGGCTCGGCCAGAAAGATTGAGAAACTTGGTTTTTTAATTCCTGTAAATCCAAAACATGCCTGAAAATCATGAACTTGGCATGGTGTCATGACATGGCAGCAACATGTTTGAGTAATTTTTTTGGCGGAATTGGGACAAGCTTTGGTGTAAGCTTCTTGCAAACCGGAGCTTCCGTCAAGAAGGCTCGTGGTCATGAGAGGGAACGTGCCACCTCCGTGTGCGAAACGACATACGTACGCTGCCTTCTCCCGCGTTAATTTTTTTACACTGGCAGATTAGACCAAATAGAAATATCGTGCTAAATTTTGGAATTATTCCATATTCGTTTCGCAATTTTATGCATTAATTGAGTTTCTGGGCGTTTAATGTGCATAATTCAAATTTGAACTACAAGCACATGCTCTAGTGCACCAAAGTTGTTTGAAAGATCACATGTGTGTCCTTGGGTCAATTTATAGGTCCCATGCAAGAGATGAGAATGAAATTCAAACATCTGGGCGTCATGGCTCAGCCGAAAAGATTGAGAAACTTGGTTTTTTAATTCCTGTAAATCCAAAACACGCCCGAAAATCATGTAACTTGGCATGGTGTCATCACATGGCACCAACATGTTGCGGTAATTTTTTTGGCCGAATTGGGACAAGCTTTGGTGTAAGCTTCTTGCAAACTGGAGCTTCCGTCTAGAAGGCATGTGGTTCCGAGAGGGAAAGTGCCACCTCTGTGTGCGAAACAACATACGTACACTGCCTTCTCCTGCCTTAATTTTATACATAGGCAGATTAGACCAAATAGAAGTATCGTGCTAAATTTTGGAATTATACAGGGTTCGTTTGGCATTTTTATGCATTAATTGAGTTTCTGGGCATTTAATGTGCATAATTCAAATTTGAACTACAAGCACATGCTCCAGTGCACCAAAGTTGTTTGAAAATTTACATGTGTGTCTTTGGGTGAATTTATAGGTCCCATGCAAGAGATGGGAATGAAATTCAAACATCTAGGCGTCGTGGCTCGCTCGGAAAGAGTGAGAAACTTGGTTTTTTAATTCCTGTATATCCAAAACACGTCTGAAAATCATGAAACTTGGCATGGTCTCATGACATGGCACCAACATGCTGCGGTAATTTATTTGGCCGAATTGGGACAAGCTTTGGTGTATGCTTCTTGCAAACCGGAGCTTCCGTCAAGAAGGCATGTGGTTCCGAGAGAGAACGTGCCACCTCTGTGTGCGAAACGACATACGTACACTGCCTTCTCCTGCCTTAATTTTTTTACACAGGCAGATTAGACCAAATATAAGTATCGTGCTAAATTTTGGAATTATTCCGGGCACGTTTGGCCTTTTTTATACATTGAGCGAGTTTTTGCGCATTTAATGTGCATAATTCAAAATTGAACTACAAGCACAGGCTCCGGTGCACCAAAGTTGTTTGAGAAACTACATGTGTGTCCTTGGGTGAATTTCTAGGTCCTATGCGAGAGATGGAAATGAAATTCAAATATCTGGGCGTCGTGGCTTGGCCAGAAAGATTGAGAAACTTGGTTTTTTAATTACTGTAAACCCAAAACATGGCTGAAAATAATGAACTTGGCATGGTGTCATGACATGGCAGCAACATGTTTGAGTACTTTTTTTGGCCGAATTGGGACAAGCTTTGGTGTAAGCTTCTTGCAAACCGGAGCTTCCGTCAAGAAGGCTCGTGGTTATGAGAGGGAACGTGCCACCTCCGTGTGCGAAACGACATACGTACGTTGCCTTCTCCCGCCTTAATTTTTTTACATTGGCAGATTAGACCAAATAGAAATATCGTGCTAAATTTTGGAATTATTCCAGATTCGTTTCGCAGTTTTATGCATTAATTGAGTTTCTGTGCGTTTAATGTGCATAATTCAAATTTGAACTACAAGCACATGCTCCAGTGCACCAAAGTTGTTTGAAAGATCACATGTGTGTCCTTGGGTGAATTTATAGGTCCCATGCAAGAGATGAGAATGAAATTCAAACATCTGGGCGTCATGGCTCAGCCGAAAATATTGAGAAACTTGGTTTTTTAATTCCTGTAAATCCAAAACACGCCCGAAAATCATGTAACTTGGCATGGTGTCATCACATGGCACCAACATGTTGCGGTAATTTTTTTGGCCGAATTGGGACAAGCTTTGGTGTCAGCTTCTTGCAAACCGGAGCTTCCGTCTAGAAGGCATGTGGTTCCGAGAGGGAAAGTGCCACCTCTGTGTGCGAAACAACATACGTACACTGCCTTCTCCTGCCTTAATTTTATACATAGGCAGATTAGACCAAATAGAAGTATCGTGCTAAATTTTGGAATTATACAGGGTTCGTTTGGCATTTTTATGCATTAATTGAGTTTCTGGGCATTTAATGTGCATAATTCAAATTTGAACTACAAGCACATGCTCCAGTGCACCAAAGTTGTTTGAAAATTTACATGTGTGTCTTTGGGTGAATTTATAGGTCCCATGCAAGAGATGGGAATGAAATTCAAACATCTGGGCGTCATGGCTCGCTCGGAAAGAGTGAGAAACTTGGTTTTTTAATTCCTGTATATCCAAAACACGTCTGAAAATCATGAAACTTGGCATGGTCTCATGACATGGCACCAACATGCTGCGGTAATTTATTTGGCCGAATTGGGACAAGCTTTGGTGTATGCTTCTTGCAAACCGGAGCTTCCGTCAAGAAGGCATGTGGTTCCGAGAGAGAACGTGCCACCTCTGTGTGCGAAACGACATACGTACACTGCCTTCTCCTGCCTTAATTTTTTTACACAGGCAGATTAGACCAAATATAAGTATCGTGCTAAATTTTGGAATTATTCCGGGCACGTTTGGCCTTTTTTATACATTGAGTGAGTTTTTGCGCATTTAATGTGCATAATTCAAATTTGAACTACAAGCACAGGCTCCGGTGCACCAAAGTTGTTTGAAAAACCACATGTGTGTCATTGGGTGAATTTCTAGGTCCTATGCAAGAGATGGGAATGAAATTCAAACATCTGGGCGTCGTGGCTCGACAGGAAAGATTGAGAAACTTGGTTTTTTAAATACTGTAAATCCAAAACACGCCTGAAAATCACAAAACTTGGCATGGTGTCATGACATGGCACCAACATGCTGCGGTAATGTTTTTGGCCGTATTGGGACAAGCTTTGGTGTAAGCTTCTTGCAAACCGGAGTTTCCGTCAAGATGGCTCGTGGTTCCGAGAGGGACCGTGCCACCTCCGTGTGTGAAACGACATATATACACTGCCTTCTCCCGCCTTAATTTCTTTACACAGGCAGATTAGACCAAATATAAGTATCGTGCTAAATTTTGGAATTATTTCGGGTTCGTTTGGCCTTTTTTATACATTGATTGAGTTTCTGCGCATTTAATGTGCATAATTCAAAATTGAACTACAAGCACAGGCTCCAGTGCACCAAAGTTGTTTGAGAAACCACATGTGTGTCCTTGGGTGAATTTCTAGGTCCTATGCGAGAGATGGAAATGAAATTCAAATATCTGGGCGTCGTGGCTCGGCCAGAAATATTGAGAAACTTGGTTTTTTAAATCCTGTAAATCCAAAACATGGCTGAAAATCATGAACTTGGCATGGTGTCATGACATGGCAGCAACATGTTTGAGTAATTTTTTTGGCCGAATTGGGACAAGCTTTGGTGTAAGCTTCTTTCAAACCGGAGCTTCCGTCAAGAAGGCTCGTGGTCATGAGAGGGAACGTGCCACCTCCGTGTGCGAAACGACATACGTACGTTGCCTTCTCCCGCGTTAATTTTTTTACACTGGCAGATTAGACCAAATAGAAATATCGTGCTAAATTTTGGAATTATTCCACATTCGTTTCGCAGTTTTATGCATTAATTGAGTTTCTGGACGTTTAATGTGCATAATTCAAATTTGAACTACAAGCACATGCTCCAGTGCACCAAAGTTGTTTGAAATATCACATGTGTTTCCTTGGGTGAATTTATAGGTCCCATGCAAGAGATGGGAATGAAATTCAAACATCTGGGCGTCATGGCTCAGCCGAAAAGATTGAGAAACTTGGTTTTTTAATTCCTGTAAATCCAAAACACGCCCGAAAATCATGTAACTTGGCATGGTGTCATCACATGGCACCAACATGTTGCGGTAATTTTTTTGGCAGAATTGGGACAAGCTTTGGTGTAAGCTTCTTGCAAACCGGAGCTTCCGTCTAGAAGGCATGTGGTTCCGAGAGGGAAAGTGCCACCTCTGTGTGCGAAACAACATACGTACACTGCCTTCTCCTGCCTTCATTTTATACATAGGCAGATTAGACCAAATAGAAGTATCGTGCTAAATTTTGGAATTATACAGGGTTCGTTTGTCATTTTTATGCATTAATTGAGTTTCTGGGCATTTAATGTGCATAATTCAAATTTGAACTACAAGCACATGTTCCAGTGCACCAAAGTTGTTTGAAAATTTACATGTGTGTCTTTGGGTGAATTTATAGGTACCATGCAAGAGATGGGAATGAAATTCAAACATCTGGGCGTCATGGCTCGCTCGGAAAGAGTGAGAAACTTGGTTTTTTAATTCCTGTATATCCAAAACACGTCTGAAAATCATGAAACTTGGCATGGTCTCATGACATGGCACCAACATGCTGCGGTAATTTATTTGGCCGAATTGGGACAAGCTTTGGTGTATGCTTCTTGCAAACCGGAGCTTCCGTCAAGAAGGCATGTGGTTCCGAGAGAGAACGTGCCACCTCTGTGTGCGAAACGACATACGTACACTGCCTTCTCCTGCCTTAATTTTTTTACACAGGCAGATTAGACCAAATATAAGTATCGTGCTAAATTTTGGAATTATTCCGGGCACGTTTGGCCTTTTTTATACATTGAGTGAGTTTTTGCGCATTTAATGTGCATAATTCAAATTTGAACTACAAGCACAGGCTCCGGTGCACCAAAGTTGTTTGAAAAACCACATGTGTGTCATTGGGTGAATTTCTAGGTCCTATGCAAGAGATGGGAATGAAATTCAAACATCTGGGCGTCGTGGCTCGACAGGAAAGATTGAGAAACTTGGTTTTTTAAATACTGTAAATCCAAAACACGCCTGAAAATCACAAAACTTGGCATGGTGTCATGACATGGCACCAACATGCTGCGGTAATGTTTTTGGCCGTATTGGGACAAGCTTTGGTGTAAGCTTCTTGCAAACCGGAGTTTCCGTCAAGATGGCTCGTGGTTCCGAGAGGGACCGTGCCACCTCCGTGTGTGAAACGACATATATACACTGCCTTCTCCCGCCTTAATTTCTTTACACAGGCAGATTAGACCAAATATAAGTATCGTGCTAAATTTTGGAATTATTTCGGGTTCGTTTGGCCTTTTTATACATTGATTGAGTTTCTGCGCATTTAATGTGCATAATTCAAAATTGAACTACAAGCACAGGCTCCAGTGCACCAAAGTTGTTTGAGAAACCACATGTGTGTCCTTGGGTGAATTTCTAGGTCCTATGCGAGAGATGGAAATGAAATTCAAATATCTGGGCGTCGTGGCTCGGCCAGAAATATTGAGAAACTTGGTTTTTTAATTCCTGTAAATCCAAAACATGGCTGAAAATCATGAACTTGGCATGGTGTCATGACATGGCAGCAACATGTTTGAGTAATTTTTTTGGCCGAATTGGGACAAGCTTTGGTGTAAGCTTCTTGCAAACCGGAGCTTCCGTCAAGAAGGCTCGTGGTCATGAGAGGGAACGTGCCACCTCCGTGTGCGAAACGACATACGTACGTTGCCTTCTCCCGCGTTAATTTTTTTACACTGGCAGATTAGACCAAATAGAAATATCGTGCTAAATTTTGGAATTATTCCAGATTCGTTTCGCAGTTTTATGCATTAATTGAGTTTCTGGACGTTTAATGTGCATAATTCAAATTTGAACTACAAGCACATGCTCCAGTGCACCAAAGTTGTTTGAAATATCACATGTGTTTCCTTGGGTGAATTTATAGGTCCCATGCAAGTGATGGGAATGAAATTCAAACATCTGTGCGTCATGGCTCAGCCGAAAAGATTGAGAAACTTGGTTTTTTAATTCCTGTAAATCCAAAACACGCCCGAAAATCATGTAACTTGGCATGGTGTCATCACATGGCACCAACATGTTGCGGTAATTTTTTTGGCAGAATTGGGACAAGCTTTGGTGTAAGCTTCTTGCAAACCGGAGCTTCCGTCTAGAAGGCATGTGGTTCCGAGAGGGAAAGTGCCACCTCTGTGTGCGAAACAACATACGTACACTGCCTTCTCCTGCCTTCATTTTATACATAGGCAGATTAGACCAAATAGAAGTATCGTGCTAAATTTTGGAATTATACAGGGTTCGTTTGTCATTTTTATGCATTAATTGAGTTTCTGGGCATTTAATGTGCATAATTCAAATTTGAACTACAAGCACATGTTCCAGTGCACCAAAGTTGTTTGAAAATTTACATGTGTGTCTTTGGGTGAATTTATAGGTACCATGCAAGAGATGGGAATGAAATTCAAACATCTGGGCGTTGTGGCTCGCCCGAAAAGAGTGAGAAACTTGGTTTTTTAATTCCTGTAAATCCAAAACACGCCTGAAAATCATGAAACTTGGCATGGTCTCATGACATGGCACCAACATGCTGCGGTAATTTATTTGGCCGAATTGGGACAAGCTTTGGTGTATGCTTCTTGCAAACCGGAGCTTCCGTCAAGAAGGCATGTGGTTCCGAGAGGGAACGTGCCACCTCTGTGTGCGAAAAGACATACATACACTGCCTTCTCCTGCCTTAATTTTTTTACACAGGCAGATTAGACCAAATATAAGTATCGTGCTAAATTTTGGAATTATTCCGGGCACGTTTGGCCTTTTTTATACATTGAGTTTGTTTTTGCGCATTTAATGTGCATAATTCAAATATGAACTACAAGCACAGGCTCCAGTGCACCAAAGTTTTTTGAAAAACCACATGTGTGTCCTCGGGTCAATTTCTAGGAACTATGCAAGAGATGGGAATGAAATTCAAACATCTGGGCGTCGTGGCTCGGCAGGAAAGATTGAGAAACTTGGTTTTTTAAATACTGTAAATCCAAAACACGCCTGAAAATCACAAAACTTGGCATGGTTTCATGACATGGCACCAACATGCTGCGGTAATTTTTTTGGCCGTATTGGGACAAGCTTTGGTGTAAGCTTCTTGCAAACCGGAGTTTCCGTCAAGATGGCTCGTGGTTCCGAGAGGGACCGTGCCACCTCCGTGTGTGAAACGACATATATACACTGCCTTCTCCCGCCTTAATTTCTTTACACAGGCAGATTAGACCAAATATAAGTATCGTGCTAAATTTTGGAATTATTTCGGGTTCGTTTGGCCTTTTTTATACATTGATTGAGTTTCTGCGCATTTAATGTGCATAATTCAAAATTGAACTACAAGCACAGGCTCCAGTGCACCAAAGTTGTTTGAGAAACCACATGTGTGTCCTTGGGTGAATTTCTAGGTCCTATGCGAGAGATGGAAATGAAATTCAAATATCTGGGCGTCGTGGCTCGGCCAGAAATATTGAGAAACTTGGTTTTTTAATTCCTGTAAATCCAAAACATGGCTGAAAATCATGAACTTGGCATGGTGTCATGACATGGCAGCAACATGTTTGAGTAATTTTTTTGGCCGAATTGGGACAAGCTTTGGTGTAAGCTTCTTGCAAACCGGAGCTTCCGTCAAGAAGGCTCGTGGTCATGAGAGGGAACGTGCCACCTCCGTGTGCGAAACGACATACGTACGTTGCCTTCTCCCGCGTTAATTTTTTTACACTGGCAGATTAGACCAAATAGAAATATCGTGCTAAATTTTGGAATTATTCCAGATTCGTTTCGCAGTTTTATGCATTAATTGAGTTTCTGGACGTTTAATGTGCATAATTCAAATTTGAACTACAAGCACATGCTCCAGTGCACCAAAGTTGTTTGAAATATCACATGTGTTTCCTTGGGTGAATTTATAGGTCCCATGCAAGAGATGGGAATGAAATTCAAACATCTGGGCGTCATGGCTCAGCCGAAAAGATTGAGAAACTTGGTTTTTTAATTCCTGTAAATCCAAAACACGCCCGAAAATCATGTAACTTGGCATGGTGTCATCACATGGCACCAACATGTTGCGGTAATTTTTTTGGCAGAATTGGGACAAGCTTTGGTGTAAGCTTCTTGCAAACCGGAGCTTCCGTCTAGAAGGCATGTGGTTCCGAGAGGGAAAGTGCCACCTCTGTGTGCGAAACAACATACGTACACTGCCTTCTCCTGCCTTCATTTTATACATAGGCAGATTAGACCAAATAGAAGTATCGTGCTAAATTTTGGAATTATACAGGGTTCGTTTGTCATTTTTATGCATTAATTGAGTTTCTGGGCATTTAATGTGCATAATTCAAATTTGAACTACAAGCACATGTTCCAGTGCACCAAAGTTGTTTGAAAATTTACATGTGTGTCTTTGGGTGAATTTATAGGTACCATGCAAGAGATGGGAATGAAATTCAAACATCTGGGCGTTGTGGCTCGCCCGAAAAGAGTGAGAAACTTGGTTTTTTAATTCCTGTAAATCCAAAACACGCCTGAAAATCATGAAACTTGGCATGGTCTCATGACATGGCACCAACATGCTGCGGTAATTTATTTGGCCGAATTGGGACAAGCTTTGGTGTATGCTTCTTGCAAACCGGAGCTTCCGTCAAGAAGGCATGTGGTTCCGAGAGGGAACGTGCCACCTCTGTGTGCGAAAAGACATACATACACTGCCTTCTCCTGCCTTAATTTTTTTACACAGGCAGATTAGACCAAATATAAGTATCGTGCTAAATTTTGGAATTATTCCGGGCACGTTTGGCCTTTTTTATACATTGAGTTTGTTTTTGCGCATTTAATGTGCATAATTCAAATATGAACTACAAGCACAGGCTCCAGTGCACCAAAGTTTTTTGAAAAACCACATGTGTGTCCTCGGGTCAATTTCTAGGAACTATGCAAGAGATGGGAATGAAATTCAAACATCTGGGCGTCGTGGCTCGGCAGGAAAGATTGAGAAACTTGGTTTTTTAAATACTGTAAATCCAAAACACGCCTGAAAATCACAAAACTTGGCATGGTTTCATGACATGGCACCAACATGCTGCGGTAATTTTTTTGGCCGTATTGGGACAAGCTTTGGTGTAAGCTTCTTGCAAACCAGAGTTTCCGTCAAGAAGGCTCGTGGTTCCGAGAGGGAACGTGCCACCTCCGTGTGTGAAACGACATATATACACTGCCTTCTCCCGCCTTAATTTTTCGACACAGGCAGATTAGACCAAATATAAGTATCGTGCTAAATTTTGGAATTATTTCGGGTTCGTTTGCCCTTTTTTATACATTGATTGAGTTTCTGCGCATTTAATGTGCATAATTCAAAATTGAACTACAAGCACAGGCTCCAGTGCACCAAAGTTGTTTGAGAAACCACATGTGTGTCCTTGGGTGAATTTCTAGGTCCTATGCGAGAGATGGAAATGAAATTCAAATATCTGGGCGTCGTGGCTCGGCCAGAAATATTGAGAAACTTGGTTTTTAAAAATCCTGTAAATCCAAAACACGCCTGAAAATTCTGAAACTTGGCATGGTGTCATGACATCGCACCAACATGCTGTGGTAATTTTTCTGGCCGATTTGCCAAGGCGCACACATTAACAATCAACAAAATCATTTTGGAAGAAGTGCTGTCATGTTACAAATCAGAAACACAAGTATTATTGAAACCGGGGGCGTTCTATTTACCAATTTCGTGCCGCCACGCGTCCCTTTTTTTTATTGTCTAGGAAGTGCCGTGCGGGGTAGCTATTTGAGTTCGGGAGGCGTGCGATCAGACCCCTGCGCGTGCTCATCGGGAGGACAACCCTTTGACCGCTACCCACCGTGCACCTCCCTCCCAATGTTCCCATTAATGGCGCCCGAGCACCTATTCTACGGCGTGGCTATATGTCTCACTGGACTGAGATTAAGAGAGAAAAATGAAAATCTGAAAAGAAAGTTTTGCACAGATCTTGATGTAAGATCTGACGGACCTATATAGCATCGACTGCGACTTATAGCAAGCATGATGAATATAAGGACGATGACAGTGGATAATAATTGTCTTACATATTAAGGAACATAATTAAAAAAAGCCACATGCGGCAACTCCCGAAATACACAAGGGCAAAAGAAGATGGAAGACACCGATCTGGCTCACTGATCTCTACTTTGTTGATGCGTTGCTGCAAGCTGCGGGAACTAGTCTCCGCGGCGAGCAGCGATGAGCTCTTTCTAGTCCTCAAGATGCTTCTTGAGAGCATCCACGGATTTATCCACCAACCTTCTGTGCTTGATGCGCAGCATGGCATTCTCGTCCATAAGTTTCTCGACGATGACGCCGGTCCTCTTCAACAAGGCAGTGGTCTACTCCTGCTGCCCCGCACTTCCGACGATCTTCGCCCTCAGCAGGTCGCGCTCGGCCTGGAGCTTCACATTGCTCTCATTTAGTTGCCGGATGACGCCGGTAGACTGTTCAAATGAGGCTTTCAGGTCATCCTGCAACCTCGCCCACCTGGAGATCTGATCCATCTGCCTAAGGACGAGGGCACGAATGCGCCTGTAAGAGTCCTCGCCTGTGCGCGACACATTTTCCCAGGCCGCCGCGGCGCGGGAGGACATCTCTGCTGCATTCGCGGCGCGGCGGGACATCTCTTCTGCTTCCGCGGCGCGGCCGGACCAGTCTGCTGCATCGACGGCGCGGTGGGATCTCGGTGATGCTTCGGCGGCGCGGCGGGACCTCTCTGCTGCTACAGCCGCGCGGTGGGACATTTTGGCTGCTTTCGCAGCGAGGCGGGACATCTCTCGTGCTTCCGCTTCCAGGCTCGCCATGGCAGACGCAAGGGAACGATGATGAATGACTTGTTTGTTTTTGTGGATAAGGAGTTGAGGAGGAATGTGCAGTCATCTTGGAGTAGTTGTAGTTATAACCGAGTACTAATACGCTCCTAAGTGGAAACCGTTTAGGTTTTGATCATTGCGAACTGGCTTGTAATTTGAAATGTGACGAGACGCGGCCTCCCTGTTCTTCTAAAAAAAATTGTGACGGGACGCATGCTCAAAATTTACTGACGGCTATAAGTGCGGCACTATTTCTGGAAGGCGTAACATGGGCACGTATGCCTTCTCGGCTGCGTACTTGGCGTTTGTACCATAGGGTGCACCGCAATAGGCAATGTCAGCACACGTCTTGTTCCAACAACCGTGCGCCTTCGTTATTAACATTGCACACGCTTCTTTTAATTAGAATGTGTATGTGTCCATCTAGCGCACGCACGTTGATCTATCTAACTGTTTCAGTTTGTTGTAGCTAATCGCAAACAGTTCATCCATGTGAAGTGTATGCCATCAATCGCAGACAATTTGATCTGGATGACCCGTTTTTGTTCTGTTGCCTAATCACAAACGGTTAATCCTTCTGAATCGTATGCCCTCAATCACACACACCTTGATCTGGCTGACATTTCTTTTGTGTTGCCTAATAACAAACAGTTCATCCGAGTGGACCGTATGTTGTGTATCGCACAAGCCTTCATCTGGCTGCCCGTTTTTTTTGTTCCTCCTCGTCGCAAACAGTTAATTGAACTGAACCGTATGCCCTTCATCACACACGCAACTAAAACCTGAACCGTGTTTGATGCATCTGTCATCGCAAACGTTTTATACATTTCTGACGGTTTCATACACCACCGTTTGCGATTATTGCATCGCACACAGTTTCTCGAAGGGTCTCTGATCGTAGTGTCGCGTTAGCAGCATCCTGCAGTAGTGTAGTGTCGACCAAGCACGGAGTTAAGAGAGGTCGCTTCTCTCTATTAGCTAGCTAACACAATATATGAAACACCTAAATTAACCCTCCAAAAACCCATAACCCCCCCTCCCCCCCCCTTAAAAAAACCCCTGCTCCTGTCAGCTGCTGACGCGTGGATGCCTTTTGGTCCCGGTTGGTGTTACCAACCGGGACTAAAGGTGCTCCTGCCTGGGCGCCTCGCAGCGGCCACGTGGAACCCTTTCTGTCCCGGTTCGTAAGCGAACCGGGACTAAAGGTTTTGGACTTTAGTCCCGACCATTTAATCCCAGTTCCTGAACCGAGGCTAATGGTCCTCTAGAACCGGGACAAATGGGTCGTTTTCTACTAGTGCTAGCTTGTTATGTACGGGTACCGAAGCACCAGAGGAATCAATCAAGGTGCTTCTGGTGTACGTGCGTGTGTCGCCATATACGCTCGATCGGCCGAAAGAAATCGGCCGCCGCTAGCTTGTACGAGCGCACCATTGGAAAGTACTAGACGGTTGCATCGTCAAGGTAGGCCTGTGCCAACAGAGGAAGAGCGGCGCTTGCGTGGATGAGAGGAACGGCGATGTGTGGATAGTGGAATTGTGGAAGGGGCACGCAGAGGCGATGAGATAGCTCTCGGTGGGTATTTTGGGTGCGTCTTGCTTTTACTAATCAAAATTGTATCGGAAGTTGCTGGATGCGGACGTGCACATCCGGGCGGCTGGAACGGGACCAAAATGTGGTGTAGATGCACGTGCCTAGGCTTTCCTGTTGAGATTGATAGAGTATTAACTAGACCAAGATGAGTAGTAAGTACTGTTGTATTCCTGCTTATTGAAGATTGGGGTAGCCTGCTAAATCGAATTGTTCAGAGCTACTCGTGGGTGTATATCAATCAAGGGATTGGTGTTGTTCAGTTTGATTCTGCTTTAGTCCATTGCTGCAGGATTCAAAAAAACTGTACTATTTCGGTCGGATCGGTGTTGTTCAGTTTGATTGTACTTTCGCCCATTGCTGCAGGATTCAAAAAAACTGTACAATTTCGGTCGTTTTTCTTCATATGTTTCCCATTTTTCATCAAAAAATTCAAATTCTGAATTGTCCTTTTCGTCCGAGATTTTCCCAAAAAGTTCAAAATTCCAAAATTCGCCCATTCGTTCAAGGACAGTAATTTTTTTAAAACAAAACACAAAACCTTGACTCAATGCTATGCGTGCTAGCACCGATTACATTTTCTTTACCCGATGAGCACCAACTATAATTACTTGTTGTTTTTTGTTGTTACTGTCATACTTTAATATTCATGACTACCAAATCTTAGGAATACATTCTCAGACAAACTGAGTAAAACTGAGTGAATATTGGAAAGACTTATTTCTAAAGATAGAAGATATTTGGGGCTTACCGGTACTTGCAGACCATCAAGATATTCCTCAACTCTGAATATCATTCGATGTCGTTGATGATATAGGGAGGAGAGAGGAGGGATGAAGAGTAGAGATAGTGCGACAACGGTGCATCTTGCTCCCGTCCTGTTTCGCCCCACACAGCTGGGAGGGACGACCTATTGCCTTTAGATCGTAAAAACTAAAAAGGAGACGAACACTATCCACTGCTGGGAGTAACACTATTCTGATCACATGATCAGAATAATATTCTGATCACAATCAAACATATATAGGGCGCGTGGAGGTTTTCCTGAACTCCCGAATCGGTGGGAAAAAATGCGCATCCCCCACATCGCCACCTACCTCGCACCACCCCGCGCTCCGGTGCTGCCGCGAACCTCGCACCCCCCACACGCCGCCACCGCGACCCTCGCAGCCCCCCCCCCCCCCACGCGCAACCGCCTCTCCACTCCGCCTCACAAGCTACCTACCTCTCCCGCCACCCGATTCCGGCCTCCTACGGCTGCCGCGTGGATCTAGCCACCGTGTTCGTCGCTTTCTGGGCCCGATGACGCGTCGGAAGGTGACCCGTGGCGTGATCTCCGGCCAACGGGACTCGGCGGCGACCCCTCCACCTGTTTCCACGGCGCTGTTGTTGGATATTTATGTGGCTTTCAACATTTATTCAACATAGTAAAATTATTTAACTCAATCTGGAATTAATCATATTATTAATGTTTGTGACGGGGAATAACTGATGCAGAATGTTACTCAAGGAAGTAATACTCGAGGTGCCGGGGCCGATTGTGTTGGAATACAATAGAGGAATTAATAGGGATTGACTCTATTGGAATTTTATATGTACGTACGTATTTTTCTCGGGACATCACAGGATGGAAGAACTGGTTTTGTTTTGCAGGATCGGCTCTGTAGGCTGTTGACCCACATGATTAAGATTGGAAGTGGATCTCACACATACAATCTAATCATGGCACATGACTCACACATGTGTGCTAGGGACTAGTATATTTAGACTCGAAAAACTGACATGTTTGATCGTGGTTGGTAACATTGCTCAGGAGTCGTACGGATCTTTCCGGAAACAGGTGGAATAATAAAACACCTGGACATGGAGTCTATAAATAGGTCCCTACCCTCTGGCCTCAATATGCATTGTGAGCGGCACCGCGGAAAAGGCAGGGGAATTAGAGGGTAGCCGCATAGCCCACAATTTCCTAAAATTGGTATCTTGAGCAGGTTCGATCCGGTCACCCTAACCCTAATGACGGGCCAACTGCATGTTATCTTTGATTCGATCCGCTGCCAACTCTGCCTCTACCGCTGGTTGCCTTGGGATACTCCGACGTTGCTGGTGAGATCCATCTACCGTCCGCCGTCCGCCTGGTAGTCTACTTCAGCACCCTGTTGATTCCGCTGACTGATGTGGGTCAGATCGATGCGTTTCATGCTATGCAATCAAGCACGGAATTGTTGGAGCCTTTTCACGAGGCTTTACTTGATCGAGGAAGACACTCGATGGCTCGGTAGATCTCTGCCACGCACGCGATCGTGAAGGAGACAAGCAGCAGGTTGACTTGTAGACCTAAGCCTCTTGACCCTATTCAGGCTATTACACGCACGTGAAGCGGAACGATGAAACCTTTGCAATCCCTGGCACTTTCTTGGCACGTGGATCAAGGAAGGAAAAGTGTATTCACGTGATGCGTTCTTTTTTTTTTGTTTTTTCTATCATTGGAACGGATCTAAAAGATTGATACGTTGCCAAACCAAAAGCACAGAAATCAAGCAAAGCTTGCACTCTGATCGAGGAAGACTAGCTAATACACAAGTGTTATTACTCTTTGGCAGATTGTTGTCTTAACCAAGTTTGCGCGTATCGAGGAATTGGGGAATTGGATATAGTCGATCCTGCCTCTGAAAGTTCTGTACTGAACGAAGAAATATGTAATTCCCGTGCATACACATCTACTGTCAAAGTCCATATTTCTTCGCTATCAGGATACTTGTGAGGAAGAAAATCGCAAGGAATTAATTTTTTTTGCGGGCGCAAGGAATTAATCTGAGAAATTTGGGCATCCGTCGTCATCAAATCTACAATTCGTAACCTTTTTCTTCCATTCTATGAGTTATTTGGAATCTATAAGTTTAATATCACGGTTTGGAAATTGGAAAAATATTGTTGTATTTTCTATGAAAACATTGAACATGGGATTGATTTAAAACAAACCGGAAAAGGCCAAATTAAATTGATGTTGTTCAGGAAAAGAAAATATATATTATATGCATCTTGGAATATGGATGGCAAATGGCTTTCATACTTACGTCGGGATCATTCAATTTTTTCTTCGGCTATAGTACATGGCAATGAACAAATTGCACGGAAAATTATGTGCAGTTTGGAATATCTTATATATCTCCTTAGTGCTCAGTAATATTTATGGTTTCTATCTTTGTTGAAAATGGAAGTGTCTATTGTTGAGCATCACTTATATATGGAGGAAGATGGGAACCACTCCATGGGAAATTAAAGAAATTTTCTCTCACTTAACGGTATGCACATTGTTAATATTTGCATTAAATATGTATATGCCGCTATTTTTTTTAATAGTTGGAATGTGGATTTAAGCTCCTATGTATTATATTGCTGGAATACAATAGCAATTTTATTGACATGCTAACAGTACCAAAGGAAATTATACATTGTGTGTTTTGTCATTGTTGTTAAATCTTGTACACTTTAGAATTGGAAATTATGTCATCAAACTCCTTTGTGGAGGAAAACTATTATTGTCATAAGACACTCTGTGCAACTCCGGTGAGATGGGATTTGATTTATTGTTCCTATATTGGAATCAATTGACTATGTCATACTATTTGGAGTGGGAAGAGTGGAAATATTGCTCAATGATCAAAGTGGTGCATTACGGAATTTCACATAATGGTCTATTCTTTCTTGATGGCCCATTGGAAGTTAGCAACCCAAATTGTTATTTGGGGAAACTCATAGAGAGGAATGCTGATAATGGGAACACATGCTTCGAATATTTTTGTCATGGACGACTTTGTAACATATCATGGAACCAAATTGAATGGCTTACTGATTCTATAATTCAAAACTTAAGTGGGAGGAATTTGGTTTTATGATGCACATATATAATGTGTATTTGACTTGCACGCCTTTTCTTAAGGTGGAAGGAGATAAAAAGTTTCACATCATTTTTTTATTATACATACAGTATCTCTTTGGATACTCCCACTAGAGGTCAGATCATTTATTTTATCTCATTCATCTTTGACTCTTGACCGCACTTGGTATGTTATGTTTATCTTTCAAATACAAGTCTAATACTCAAGTGGAAAATCAGTTGATTAAAGGATTTGAAAGGTGTAACAACTGATTGGTGGGGGATTATACTTCAGGAAATATATCATATGGATACGTAACAAGCATGGAACTTCATTCACCATATTACTGTACCTTATACTTCAAAATTAAATGGAGGAATTGAATATATCTTTAATACTCCCTTATACTTCATAATTGAAAGGAGGAATTGAATATCCTTGATACTCCCTTATTTTTCTTTGGAGGAAGCATTACATATTGTGTTCATATTTTTTTTCATCGAGCACAATCACTCCATATGGGTTGTAGACTGGAAAGAAGTATTTTATTGTGGCAAGAAATTCTCAACTGCTACAAAGCACACGCCAGGAATTTATTAATTTTTATTCTAATGGATCAAGGGTATGTTTTTTGATCTGGAAAAGGAAAACTGGTGGAAAGTGGGAGCACAATATTTTATGGATAATGGTGGAATTTATGGCAATTATACTAGAATATAATCTTGACACCAAAGGAAACGACAAGTGAAACTCCTAACACTAACATGCTTAAGATAAGTGGGAGGAATTAGCTTGGAATATCATGTCTGGATAATTGTTATGTGTTGTTGGAGGAAGCCACTCTATTTTTTATTAGAGGAATAACTAAAGTCTCTTAAAGGAAGCTTACATTTTTCATGAGTGTCAACTATGGGTGGAACAAATGCGGGAAAAAACTCAAGGAGGAAGAATACAGAGTGGGAACTTATTATCTCACGAAACAACCACAAGCCCATTGCTCGTAAGTTTTCTTCCCAAATTTACAAGGAATTTGGTTCAATGGAATATTATAATGTCACTGTTGTTATTCAAATTTTACACAACGGGAAACATATTTTGTGGAAACTCTTTCCCTGGAATTTAGGGAAAGAGGAAATAAGGCATGGTTTTCTAATTCAATATATTAATGATGGTCTTATAACAAGCTTCACATCAATGGAATAACATGTCACATGGTTTCTAAATGAAGCAAGGCGGTCATCTGCAAATGCAAGTGTAAAGTATTTTGCATTATTATTGTATATGCTAACCCTGTTCTTGTTGTTTGCAATGACAAAGTCACATTGATGGAAGTGAAAGCTTGGTTAACTTTTAACTTTCAAATGAAAGGCATATTTGAAACATCCAATTTTTTGGAGTGGAAATACATAGGAAGTGTTGTGATACATTTTTCTATGGAAAATTGGAAACATGTCGTGGAATTGTCACGGCAGATGTCCTCGTGGAAGGACTTAGTCGTAGGGCCATCGCAACTAGGAAGCTTAAAGGGGTTAAAGCGGGACAAAGGACACAAGGGTTATACAGGTTCGGCCCCTTACGGTGAAGGTCAAAGCCTACTCCAGTTGAGGTGGAATTATTAGGGTTTCGATGACCAGGGAGCAAATCCGCTATGCCTGGCTATCGATCTGATGTTACCCGTCCTGAACCGCCGCTAGGTCGTCCCTTTATATAGAGAGATTAACGCCCAGCGGCTCTCAGAGTCCCGGCCGGCTCATAAACAGTGTCCGGTTCGGTCTCTTAACTATTCTTGCCTTACAATACAAGTCATGCCATTACGACGGTTTATCACTATGGGCCTTAAGTCGCCTCTGGGCCTTGGGCCCTTAACTGAACCGCCATCTTCATGCTTGACATTGGGCTCATATGATGAATCGCCATAACATAACCCGGCCCATCCTGGGCGGGTTACACCAGTAGTTATATCCCCAAACAAACAATGTTAAAATACCTTGATAAGGGGAATCGTACTCAGTGAGGAATTATCTTCGAACTCCTGAGGAAAAAGGGATACTAAATGGTATTGGAATTTGTATATATTTTCTTTATACTATCAACCTTAGCTACCGGAATCTATTGTCGCATTCAAGCGATGGAAGGAAATATGTGTCGTTAAGGGAATCCACACATCATATATGATCGTGGAATGTGCATCACAACCTGTCACTTATTTTGAAGTTTATGGTTAAAAGTAAACACAATTGAGGAAGAAATATTGTATAGACAAGGTGTGGAATGATTAAACTCAGGTGCGTATATTTGATTTATTTTTGTATAATAATAGTAATATGGTGCAGGTTCACTGACCAAGTCAGGAATTCTTTTCAAAACATGTTTACACATGGAACTTCATATATTGATTAATATGTTTCAGCCAAGTGGGAGATGTTGGATATTTATGTGGCTTTCAACATTTATTCAACATACTAAAATTATTTAACTCAATCTGGAATTATTCATATTATTAATGTTTGTGACGGAGAATAACTGATGCGGAATTTCACTCAAGGAAGTAATACTCGAGGTGTCGGGGACGACTGTGTTGGAATACAATAGAGGAATTACTAGGGATTGACTCTATTGGCATTTTATATGTATGTACGTATTTTTCTCGGGAATGGAAGAGCTGGGTTTGTTTTGGAGGATCGGCTTTGCAGGCTGTTAACCCACATGATTAAGATTGGAAGTGGATCTCACACATACAATCTAATCATGGCACATGACTCACACACGTGTGCTAGAGACTAGTATATTTAGACTCGAAAAACTGACATGTTTGATCGTGGTTGGTAATATTGCTCAGGAGTCGTACGGATCTTTCCAGAAACAGGTGGAATAATAAAACACCTGGACGTGGAGTCTATAAATAGGTCCCTACCCTGTAGCCTCAATATGCATTTTGAGCGGCACCGCGGAAAAGTCAGAGGAATTAAAAGGTAGACCGCATAGCCCACAATTTCCTAACAGCTGCACCCGGTTTCCCATTGCCGGCGCTCCTCCTGCCCCGACCCCTTCTTCCTTGATCCACCCCGCCTCCACCTCCTGTGACTCGATCCGGCAGCCTCCTTCCCCGGTGCGAGCGACCACCCCGACCCTCGGCGGCGTGATGCCCCTGTGCGCCGCGGTGGCACGGGCCCCCACCAGGTATCCAGCCGCGAAGTACTGCTCAAAAGCGAAGGACCCCGACGATGAGATTCTCTCCTTCGGCGCCAGCGTCGTTATCTGGCTACCTACTGCGTCAAGGACATTCGTAGGGGACGAATACAGCGGATGCTAGCACGTGGGAATTGGTGCTGCCGCGGTGAGTTACTCCATCCCTGAGCACAGTACGTCACTGGTGGCCTCCTCCTTCTTGTTCTGTCCTCCAAGATGCGTCATCAGAGTGAGGACAACGACACTTCTTGCAGCAAAAAACTGTAGCTTTCTTCAGTATATTTCAAAAAAGATTTGAGGTAATTCTTCTGTATTAGTTCAACAAAACAATTGACATCAGTTCCACTGATACAAGACTGGAAGGAAAACTTCATATGAGCGCAAGTCACACCACCCCTACTGCGAGTCTACGGCTTCTCAGGGAGTCGACTAGGTCACCTGGGCTCCTGTGAGAAGAGTGACAGGGTCAGCAGGAACGCAGATATCATCAAGATGGCAAGAATTGGTGCGGCTTGATCTGCCTCACTTTAGCGGCTCCTCTCCTCTGTCGCTTTTGTCGGCCAAGCCAAGCTAGACATGGATGTATGGGTGTGTACGTTGTCCTGGCCTACTGGGTGTGTGCATGCTCACTGTGAAGTCTTTCCTGGCCAGCCTCTTTAGTCCGATGTGTGTGCTCACTGTGTGGGTCGCCATCTCTCGATCGTGCCAAGCTACACCAACACTCGTTGTTTCCTTTCCCAGCTCCTATCAGACTCGATGTGTTGTGATCGACGGACAAGATGGAGGCATGGAGCTGGCGACTAGGCATGGGAAGGGAGCTTCTACTGCACTTGATCAGCTCGACAGCTGCCGTTGTGGCTGTACTTGGACGACTGCAGATAGTGCAACTGAACGACCGTGTGTGTTTTTGTCAGCCCATTTTTAAAGTTGATGCTAATAAACATTCGTCCACATTCTTTTGTAGTGTTGTTATTTACTAGAAAAAATCATGAATTTTCAATTGGCCGTTTCTTCCACTAGAACATCAGGTGCTTGGGTCCATGAGACAAAACCTATGAAACCATATGCGGAGTAGTACTAAATGATAAGAACAAGATAAATTAAAATAAATATTGTTCATTGGATTTTGATTTAAGTGGACTTATTCTCACAAGTGTGGTTTCAAGTAGATCAGTATCTAAAAAGTTCACACAAAAAGCAATCCTGGAGGGGTTCAAGTTAATGATTGAAATCATGGGGAAATCATGGAATAAAATATGCACTCTTCCGTATTTGTTCCGCATCTTTTCTTACTTGACAAAAAAAGTTGATGAAGTTCATGTATTCCTGTCGCTGAAAAATCTAAAGAAAAGAAACTCGGGGGCATTCGTCAAAAATTAGAAGTCATGAAAGAAACTCGGGGGGAGGTTAAAAATATCTTAGTTGATATGACAACCCTTGCAAGTTCAAATATAAAAACCCATGAAGTTCAACCAAAAAATAGTAACCATAGAGTTCAAAAAAGCAAAAATGTCATGTTCAAACGTTGTACAGCATGTCCTAGGGAAAAAATGTCATGTTCTAACAGAAAAAAACATTTGTCTAAAACATCAAGTTGCACAGTTTCTTGTTCTGTATCATTTCCTGAAGTTCAACAGTGTGTATGCATGCAAAAAAAACTAGTGTTTTTTGATATGTTGGTTTCAATTTGAAAATTACAAAACAAAGAAGCCCAAGTAAGTTCAAATACTAGAACAAAAAGAAGTCCAACAAAGGAGAAAAAGAACACAAAAAGAAGTTCAATTAAAAAAATAACAAAGTAATTTGACGTTCAGAAAAAATGGACATTCCCTACCGTTTAAAAAAAACGCATTTATAAATAAAATAAAAACCTAGAAGTTCAAATATGAATAATAGAGCATTTTATTTTTGCCGTTAGACAAAGTAGTGCCAATTAAACTAACAAAGTAGTTCGATCTTAATATAAAAAAAAACTTTTCTATGACACATAAACATAGAAGGTCAAACTAAAAAAAAGAGAAGTACAAGTTTAAAAAAATAGTTTTTCTTTTTCTAAAAAGACCAAGTAGTTCAAAATAAAAACTGAACTTTTAAAATGGATATTTTCCCTTTCCAAATAAAAAACCAAGAAGTTCAAATTGAAATAATAGAGCTGTTCGATATTTATAAAAAATTAAAATCTTCTCATTTCTAAACAATAAACCAAGAATAAAAATTAATTAGTATTGTTTCGTTTCTACAAATGAAATCAAGAAGTTCAAATTAAAAAATGAAGAGATTCAAGTATAATAACTAGAAAAGTTCAAATAAAAAAGTATTTTAAAAAAGGAAATAAAAAGCAAAGTTTCACTGTTTCTAGAAAAACCTAGAAGTTCATTTTCAAATAATGAAGTGTTTCAAAATATTTGTTATAAAATTCATTCTGGTGGTATATTATTTTTCACAAGCACGAACACACAGTTAAAGAAAAACAACACACACTGTTAAATATTTTATGTGTGTGTGTGTGTGTAACTTTGCACAAAAATAAACTCTAGCAGTTCACAAAACAGTAGACAATTTTTGTCGTCTCTTAAACTAAACCAAGAAGCTCAAATTTAAGATACATCGCAGGTCAATGTGTATAAGAAAATCAGAAAAAAAAATATCTAAAGAAAAGCAAGAAGTTCAAATTAACATAACACATGACATTGATGCTTATTTTTTTATAAAAAGAACATTGCTTTACGGTTTCAAAAAAAGGAAAAACAAAGTATTTCAAATAAACCAAGAAGTTCAAATTATAAAAAAAGAGAAGTTCAATATTTATGAAAAAACACAGGTTTTCTTCGTTACTAAAGGATAAAATTATAGAAGTACAAATTAAAATAAAAGTAGTAGTTTGATGTTTACGAAAAACTCAAATTCTTTCCATTTGTAGAAAAATTAAAAGTATGAGGTTCAATTAAAAAAATGTTTGATGCTTATTTGAAAACATATTTTTTTCTAAGAATAAGACTAAGAAGTTCAATTTGAAATAACATAGAAGTTTGAAGAATAGAAAAAACTCAGATTTGTTGCAAGAAGTTCACGTGCACACCGGTGCACGGTTCAGAATTTATATTGTGGGACGTTCGACCTCCAATTACATCTTTTAAAATGGCAAAAGTTGACGTTCAACCTTCAATTCCGTGTAATTGGACGTATACACAAAAGTGTGAAAGAAGTTCACAGTGAAAACAACGAGAAGTTCAAGTACCACAAGGAATGCATTTCAGGTGTGAATAAAAGTATAGAAAAATAAAAGCTAAAAAGGTTTGTTGAAAGAAGTTCAAGTGCTCTCTCCGGGGAAGTTCAAAAATTATTGCGAGAGAGGTTCACCTTGTATGTCCATGTTCAAAATCACTAAAAAGAAAAAAAAATGGCGTCTTAAAATAATTCTCTCAATCCACAATGAAGTTAAGTATATTATTTGGGAGCAATTTTATTTCAAACAGAGAAACAAAAATTTAAATTATAAAAATGGAAAAAGTTCAGGCACTACATGATTTGTGTTTAATATGAGAAAATGAATAAAATGGAAAGCTCCAAATTTTTTGTTGTAAAAAGTTAAAGTCCTCGGTCAGGGAAAGTTAAAAAAATTATTGTGAGAGAGGTTTGTATAAAAGGATTATCATTTGTGTAACACTAACGAATGGATGAGAAAAATACAAACGAAAATATGTCACATAAGTTCAATGTGAAAACAACAGGAAGTTCAACTACTGCACTGAATGAATTTCATATGAAACACTTTTAAAACCATCGCGAGTATGAAAAAATGATCAACAGGAGAAAGTTGCGTGTTTACAGTAGCTTTCCATCGGTATATCACTTGCTCTATTCCGGTGAATGGATGGAGAGCTACGAGCAAAAAAAACACGTGAAAACAGAGTGATGTTCAAGTAGACATGCCGAGAAGTTCAAGTTCTTCACGTGGTGCATTTTCAAAAAATCTGTTTTGCGATGACGGTAAAACGAATGATCTCGCCATTTTCGAAATTACTTGAAAACGGCTAGGAATCAGAGAAACCATCAACATGAATAAGTTTCACATTTTCCACATCTTTTCAATGGTATATTATTTCCCCCAATCTGACAAAGTTTGTAGAAATTACGGCGAAAATACATTTTTAGCCATTGTCAAATTGATTTAAAACCGTAAAGAACTGGGAGAAACAATATATACAAAAAGTTTCGCATTTGCTGCATTCGGACATACGGTTAAAAAATTAACTCAAAAATACGTACTCGGTGTAAGTTGTATCGTTTTCTAAATTACTCTTAAAGCATTCGGAATTAGAAAAAAAAACTTTCAACATGAAAAAGTAGCGCATTTTCATAAGTTTTCCAACGCCATATCATTTGTCTCCATTAGAATAGCCATTTAGAAATGGAATCGAAAATACGAAGTCGGCGGTTTGCAAAATTTTATGATTTTCCAAATTACTCGTTAACCATATGGAATTAGAGAAAACTATCAAGATGTGGAAGGAGCGGTTTTGCAACAGCTTTCCAACGCCATATTATTTGTCCCATTTCTATAAACAGTGTAGAAAAGCGATCGAAAATTCGATTCACGTTTTTTGTATGAAGAAAAAACGGTTTTCAAAACTGCTCTTAAAACGCTTACATTTTGCCAAAAAATTAACTTGGATCATGATACTCGTGTCCATAGCTTTCCAACGGTATATCGCAAACCCCATTTGGGAAATGTTTAAGTTCAACCTAGCACTGGGTGAATTTCAGGTCGAACAACTCAGGCAGTAAAATTGCAACTGATGTATGTTTATCATGACCCGAGAGCAAAATCCGTCAATGATCGAGATTCCTATTTAAAACGGGCAATTAGTTGCTAAAAACCGCTTGCAGATTACACTTACATGACATAGAACACGACTGACCAGAATAATTCGCGCGGGGACACACGGTTGTGAAGATAGCCCGAAGTGCAGGGAGGTTAAAAAAACATGGTTGTGTTTGCTTATGTGGTTTTCCACTTCAATTACAGAGAAAAGTGCAACTACATATATTACAACGTTTCAGCTACAAAATATACATCAGTTCAATGAGAAAAGAACATCAACTCGAAAAATATATAAAGGAGGTTGTGAGCCCAAATAACTGATTTTTCTGTTGTGTTTATTTTTTCAGCTGAAAAAAGAGAAGACTTTCTCTCATCCTTCTTCTGAGGAAGAATTGGATGGGAGTCTATGGGGCAAGCAAAGTGTGTTGTTGCTTCTACAATTGCAAACATGAATTTGAGAAAAGTTCATCATCGGCTAAGTTTGAAAAAATCTCATTTTGTGAAGTTCAGCTATTCAGCCATGAACTACTAAATGGTGGACTTGCATTTTGTTTCTTCAGTACATACATGAGTTGAATGTAATACATGGAACATATGTCAAATCTCCAAGATAGAGTTCATATTTATTTTCTTCCAAGTAGCAAATATTTTCGTGGATCAGTACAACTTCTGTACGACCTTTTGTTCACAAATCTTGTAGTATTGTTTCTACATGAATCTTTTTAGTACTTTTTAAAGCAAGCGTGGTCCATTTGTAAAAGCAAGTGTTTTTAGTACTTTTTAAAGCAAGCGTTTTTGGTGGCCAAGTGTTTTTGATTTGTGAGAGCTAAACAAATTTCTATTCAAGTGGAAGCTCCTAGTATATGATGGATGTAGGAGTTATTTTTAAATGCACTGCCCAGTGCTTCTCTTTGTGTAATGTTTTATGTTTTTAAGTGCTTGTTGAAAATTTATGTTCCTAGTAGTTCATGTATTATTGCGTGAGGAGTTCATGTGTTATTGCCCAGTAAGTAAACTATTAATGACTCTCAAGTGATGAAAAAATGGGCACTAAACTCATGACTAAAAATATCATTCAGTTCAACGATATAAACCATGCAAGTTCAGGGACGATTATATAGTAATCGTTGAAAAATTACGAGCAAAACTTTAACAAAAAAAACATAGTAAAGTCGAGTCTGTGAAAGCACACATTCAGCACAAACTCATACGGAGATCAGTTCGACTACTATGTTTCCGAAACAGTAAAAGTAGCACAACCGGTATCACCGTATTCAAAACTACTCTCTGAAAAATACCTCAGTACAAACACAGTCATGGATCAGTACGAGTACTCTCTTTTTAGACAGAAAAAACAACACGATGGGTTTCACCTTATTCAAAATTACTCTTAAATGGTTGTGAAGTAGAAAAAACATTCAACATGACTAAGTTTCACATTTTTGATAGCTATCGAACGGTATATTATTTGCCCCATTTCAACAAACTTTTTAGAAAAATCACGTTCGAAATCAAATTTGACCGTATTCAAATTCGAGTTTAAACCGTAAGGAAATAGGAAAACATTTCTATACGAGAATGTTGCGCATATTCCATAGCTTTGCAATGCCGTATCATTTGCGTCAGTCCGACAAACCGTTTGCAAAAAACCCGAAAATACGTTTCGCCCATAATTTCACCATTTTTTAAATTACTTTTAAATTGTATAGAATTTGATAAAACAATAGATAAATGGAAGAAGCAGATTTTCACCAGCTTCCTAATGCCATCTTATTTGCTCAATTCCAAGAAACCGCTTGAAAATCAGTCCAAAATACGATTCGTGTTTTCGGTTTTGAAAAAAACGGTTTTGTCAAAACTGCTCTTAAACCGTGATGGTTTTGCAAAAAATTCCTATATATTTGTAATGTAATATGATATATTACATGCCCCATTCCGACGAAAAGACGATCAGTTCGACGAGATGAAAATCATGAGTACAACCGCCTGAAACCATCAGTTCAAGTAGGGTAACAGAATAATATTCTGGTACGTGAATTAAGACCTTATTCTGCTAACACTAGGTTTATTCTGATAACACAAAACAACCGCAGCAAAAACCCATCCGAACCGCACGCACACACGCGACCAACCCACCTTATCCATTCATCAGATCCACACCCACCCCATGCTCTCGTCTTCTACCTCACACCACCGAGCCCCCCATCCCACGACCTTCTCCCCCCGAGCAACTCCCTGACCTACCTCCTTCCATCGCCGCTCACCCCGCACCGCCCATCCTTCTCCTTCGCGGAGCCCCACCTCCTTCCCACCGTGCCGCCCTCTCCGACTGCCAACCTCCTACGCAGTGCCAGATCGAGCAGGCGCATCTCACGATGGTGCTAGAGGCTACGCGCTCGAGATCGGGGACGCGACCGGTCCTCCCCGCCGACATCTCTCCATGGCGCCCCCCCGCCCTCCCTCCCGACCGGCGCCCCCCGTCCCTCCCGACCGGCGCCACCCTCTAGCTTCTGGCCGCACTAGCGCCGCTATGCTAGATGGCCGGCGGCTTACTTACCTCTGCTGTGGATGTCGGATCCCGCGCTGGGAGTGAACGGGACACCAGCACCGCGGCGGCGCGCCGTCCCCCAACCAACGCTACTCGATCCGGTGACCCCGACCACGAATCCATGGATACAACATTGGATCGGAGCTCTTCTTGACACCCATGTTCACGACCGTCGCCGCCTCCTTCTGGCCGGCGACGAGGTCAACCCTCTCTCTCTTCCTTTCCTCCACCTCACCTCCTCCTCCGGCAGCTGCAGCTCCCTTCCCCTCCTCTGCACCCACTCCTCTTCCACCTCCCCTCCTCTGTCCCAGAAGCACTGCCGACAGCGCTGCACCGGCCACATACTTTAGCCTGCTCGACTACTCCACTCGGAGGACGCCGCCGCCTACTACCACCTCCCCTCCTCTGTGCCCGTGGTGCGGTTGCGCGGGCGTTGCAGTGCTCGGCTCCTCCCGTGACGAGCGGTAGGGCATCTGCCCCCGACGGCGAGGCCACCCTCTGCCCTGACCCCCTCTCCAGTTCTCCTCCTCCCCCGTAGTGCAGAAGAAGAGCCCCAGACGGTCCCAGATGAGTCCCTCTCTCTGTTCGACTTCATAAGCCGTGGAGCAGTGCCTGCAACAACCTGATTGCAGTTCATTTTGATTTTTTTGAAGCTCGCTAAGTTTTGTTTAGTAGTTCAGCTCGTGTTTGCAGTTCGGCCAGCTTCGTCATCTGTATTTCAGGGCGGCAGCGGGTTTGAGCGAGCGAGCGGCTCGGTGAGCTATTTCGTGTAGTATGCTGGATGCATGTTTTTATGTGCTGCTTGTCTAGGATGAAATTTGTTATGTCCTTGTGACGCCGGCAAGGTTTAGCAGCAAAGTTCTGATGAAGTTGTGTGAACATATGATGAATGTGCGGTTTCAAATATTTTTGTGTTGTTTGTGAAGTGCACATGTGCCACCCCTGTAGTGCGCTTGTCCACGAATGTTCAGTTCGGCAGCCCCGCGCCCGAGTCGCATTTCAGTTTGTGTATAAAAAATTGTTGAAGAAAAACGAATGAAGTTCATTTCTTTAATGGTTCGGCGCTTCCAATTGTAAAAAGGAAAAATGTAGGAGGCTCTTGCAGTTTATTATTCTTGTTTACCCGTGCAAGTTTGTTATTCCAAATTTCGTCTTTTCAGGCCAACCACGGTAATAACAAAAAAATGAGAAGAAAGACAAAAATGTTATAAAAATGAGAAAAAGAGACAAATGTTATAGAGATTGATAAAAAATCATGGGGTTCTCTTCCGGTAGTGCCGCGGTTCACTTTCGGTAGTGTCGTGGCCCGTTTACGGTAGTCTTGATGTTCAATTTTCATAGCATTGCGGTTCACCAACGCTTGACATGAAGTGCACTCCATCTCGTTCGGGAAAATTTACGTCCCACAAAAAAGAAATCATGCAGTGCAATTGTCTGTTCAATGAAGTGCAGTTTTTAGTCTAAATAAGTACGGTTTTCTGTCTGATGCAGTACGGCCCGTTTACGGTAGTCTCGAGATTCACTTTTCATAGTCTTGCGGTTCACCAACACTCGACATGAAGTGCACTCCAACTAGTTTAGGAAAATTTATGTCCCACAACCAAGAAATCATGCAGTGCACTTGTTTGTCCGATGTAGTGCGGTTTTTCGTCCGATGCAGTGCGGTTTTCAGTCGGATGAAGTACGTATGTCGATTTGGGTGTCGCGAAAAACAGAGTGTCCGCATTTCGGTAAATTCGAAATTCCTCTGAAACTGTAAAGAATTAGAGAGAGTGTTCTACATGAAAAAGTTGCGCCTCGTCGATATCTTTCCAACGGCGTATCGTTTGAATCATTCCGACCAGCGGTTTGTAAAACTTTTACGAAAAACCGGCCGCTGCCACTCGTCGTCCGTTGCACGATTTTCAAAATTAACATAAAACCGTAAGGAATCTCAAAAATATTTCAACATATGAAAGTTGCGCCTTGTCCATATATTTTCAACGTTATATTACACGCCTCATTTTGATAAACGGTTAAAAAACTTGAGCGAAAACAGTACCGAAAATTTGAATTTTTTTCAAAAACTGAATTCCGCGATTTAGTAAATTTGAAAATGCTCTTAAACCGTAATGAATTACAGAAAATAATAGATAGGAAAAATATGCTCCTCGATGATATCTTTCCAATGGTGTATCATTTGCTTCATTCCGACGAGCGGTTTAGAAAAATAACGCGAAAAAACGCTCGCTGCCACTTGTTGTGGGCCGCACCATTTTCATAACTGCTCTTAAACAGTGAGGAATCTCAAAAAGTGTTCAACATGGCGAAGTAGCGCCTAATCCATAGCTTTTGAAAGGTATATTACAAGCCTCGTTTCGACAAATGGTTAAAAACTAGAGCAAAAATGGTTCCAAAAAAACACAGCGTGCAGTTTTTTGCGACGGGAAGTTCACTCGCGTGAGTACTGCAGCACACTTGGTGGAAATAATGACGTGCACTTGCGTTGAGTGTGTAGTGCAGAAGTGTTATCAGAATAGTTATTCTGCTAAGTATAGGACTTCTAACCTATCCTTTTGATTATACCTTTTGTGCGGTATATAAATCATTGCAACGTCACTGGTTTAATTTATTGGGTTAGGATGTGTCGTATTTTTTCTCCCGTTGCCACGCGCGGGCACTTTTGCTAGTATATATATTATGAAACTACATTTCTTAACTAATTTAAGAATATTGATTTGGCATTGTGAATGTTAATACTTTTTTCTATAAGTTGAGTCAAAGTAGAGATACTTTGACTTTAGACAAATCTAATATGCAGACTAAAAAGGACTGGAGGGAGTATTTATCACTGGCTAGCGCTAGTGAAAAGTTACATACGCCTAATAATGGTAGTGCAGTGGTGGCTTTTGTTGTACTTCCTCTGATTTTTAGTCTGCATCTATAATTTGACCAACTTTATTGAAATAAAATTGTCAACATCCATAATAGCGAATCAATATATTAGATGCATCATGAAGTTTAATTTTCATACTATATAACTTTAGTATGGTAGATGTTGATATTTTTTAATATAAATTTGATCAAGCTTCCCGTCGTTTGACTTGAGATAAATCTAAGTAAAAAAAGGATGGAGTACTAGCGAGACCAATACTCCTTCCGTTACCTAACATAAGAGATTTTAATTTTTTTTCTTGATTCATATGTATCTAGACACATGTTAGTATATATGTTCACCCATTTTAGTATGCATGTAATCATTATATTAAAATAGATGAATGATTTTATATTAAAGAATGGAAGGAGTAGATTTTAACCACGTGCCACTACTCAAAACAGGCTCTTCACTGGTCCTAAGCCTTTAATACTCATTACACTCTCTTCCAACCGCTATGCAATGCCCTAGGTGGGTGGTAGCTGGCTGTGGTGACCTTGCAGCAGCCTCCAAAGTACAGGGCCGGCATGCACCCTACATCTTTATAAGTTGTGTTCCATAAATAATTTTGTTACATTACTACTATTGTTAATTTTACAAGTAAGATTTTTTATCGGACCGGTTGACTGTAAGAATACCGTACGGTTAGGATTTATGTATGGATATGTCTATAGAAAGCTATACTCGTGTCTGTTAATGTATACTACTTAATTGCCTTACGTTGCAACAGGGTATACATCTTCTAGTGGTTCGACATTACTATAGGAGATGTAACATAACTCTGGAAGTCCATTGCTGCTCCCGGGAGCGCGCGCTCCTGCACGTGAAAAATATATTCCAGTATGAAAAAATTTCAAACAAAAATTTGGCGCATACATCTCGACATTATATGTGTGCACATCAAGTTTCGCAGAAAACTGGCATTTTTTGTGGCTTGTGTAAAAAAGTCAAACGGATGTCTTGAGAGAAACATTTTTTACCACGATATTTTGTCTTTTTTCACACGCAACACATAAGTTGTCGGTTTTTCGCAATACAACTTTGTGAGCATGTACAATACAATATATATCGAGATGTACATGCCAAGCTTTTGTTTGAAAGTTTTTGACATTCCAAATGTGTTTTAAACACAGTTTAAAACCGGGAGCACGCGCTCCCATGTGCCTAGACGCCACTCAACCTGCTCAAGTAACTATTGTGGGGTGCATGGTGCATGCATTGCACCGTCCTGTTGTTCAATTTTATTTTTCAAGAATAAGAAAATTACATGCCATAGCTTTATAGAAGAAGATAACTATAAGTACAAGATGACTACACCTTGCTGCCAGCGTAGCACCCACTCCACATCCGGCTAGTCTAAAGATAGCCACTAACGACCAAACAACTACCAAGTAAAAGAGCTTGCGTAAAAACGAAAAATCTCGCCGCGTCTCGACCGACGTTGGTCACCTCCGAAGAACAGTAGCCCCCGCCAGGCTTCGCTTGTCGATGCATCATCCCCCTTAATGCCTAAAGGAGGTGGCAAGTGGATGGAAGGTCTCGATCCGATTCGCGGAGGCACCGTCTTACATTTAGGTCAAGTACTCCCCACGTATTGACCAATTTAAGCAAGAAAAAATTGATATGGCACACATCCCAAAATATTTGTGTATGGTCAGATACCACAAATCACATGTCGTAGTGTCCAGAACGTCCTCTCTAAGTACTGTCCAGTACTGTCACAAACGGTTTGGACTAGGTCACTGCTAATATTTTCTTGGTGATCAATGTCATTCTAGTTACCAGGAGTGGTGCCAGAACACATACATGTGAAATACGTGCATCAGACATGGATGGGGGACCAGCTCATGATGCCATGGCCATGGCGTGGGGACATGCAAACATGGTCCAGAATCTAGCTTTTGATTTGTCAGGGTAAGCTGGTACTAGAATGTTAATAACACATTAATGTCTACTTGACCCAACATAATATTTTGTTAACTTGATCGATGCTTACTTTGACTATGCACATATGCCGTGATCCATTGAAATTACTATTCCCTCCATTTTTGTATACAAGACCACAAACTCAGATAACAGGTACCAATGTAAAATTTAATACCTTCTTTACAAGTTAACTTTTCTTTTTGTTTACTGGGATCATTAATACTTTGCATGCATGCAAAGAAACTGAGTGGAGGAAGTAGCCGACTATCATTATGACTGCATGCATGCATGTATTAAACAGGTTGTTAGTACGAGAAAATATCATTAACTTTGCCTTGATTATTGTTAGTGACCTTGTATAGATCTAAAATGTATATTTCATAGTGGCCTTGTATATAAAAATGGAGGGAGTATAAAAAATTTTCTAAACACTTCATGGCTTTGCTTGCTGGGTTTTTTAGCTCATTTAGAACAGGAGCAACGAGACTTAGCAAATCTGGCCTCCCAAACGCACGCGGAGGCGCCCGGTCAGCGACCAGACGTGTCCGCTTTGAGCCCTTATTTGTCTGTTGGTGCAGCCATACTCCTCATTTTGTCCATTATATATCTGGCCACTTGTACATTATTAATGAAGATGAAGAGAGAGAAAGAAAATAATGAATAAAAAAGAGAAAAGGTGGTCCGGGATGGGCGGTGTTCTATGTGGCGGACTGACCAGAGGCGTCCGCGAGCCCACGTATTCTCTCTACATTTTTCATCAATATGAGGATTCATGGACAACCTGGACATATAGAGATGATATGAGGGGTCTGATTGGGTCACTTTTTTCCTTCTCTCTCCTGTCCAGTCAATAACCGGGCAGGCCCATGAACATTTGAGGAGGATTTGTGAAGGCCGGCTATAATTCTCGTACATTCATAGGAGCTACCACCGTTCTCCTCTAACAGCCATTATTTCTTTAGCTCCTCCTGTAAGTAGTCGGTCGCTGGGTGTAAGACTTCAAACAAAGAGAGGGAGGTGTGGGCGAGGGGCGTTTTGGCACCCGGGAGCATATGCTTCTAGTTTTTGAAATGTGTTTTAACTATATTTTGAAATGCGACAAAATTCTCACAAAATGTTTTGCGCGTACATCTCGACATTGCACGTGCTCGCAAACTTGTTTAGGGAGAACATGTAACTTTTGTGTCGCATGTGAAAAAATAAAATTTAGTGTTCAAAAGGGCTTTTTGCGAGACATATTTTTTCTCTTTTTTACACAAGCCAAATAAAATGTCGGATTTCCGCAAAAGTAGATGTCCGCACATTTTTTCTCTAGGATGCACCACGGAACCACCCAAAAGATTATTACTTCATGCCACGTATACCTAGAATAATTGTGCCTCTGGGTGGCAGATCTAGTTGTCCAAATATGAGACAGGTGTAATAATAGTCGTATCCCATCCGATCCATTTTACTCCGTATATAAGATTTGTCCGAATTAAAATTTCATAAAGTTGGACCGACTTTATAAAAAAAATATCAACATTGAAGATATGAAATCACTATCTTTAGATCCACCAAGAATTAAAATATTATATTGTATCAATATAGTATTGTACATGTTGATAAATTTTCATTTATATATGGCCAAACTAAAGTTTGACCTCAGACAAATCGTATATGTGGAGTAAAAAGGACATTAGGGATTACAATGCTTGATAGTGCTGGTTAGTCCCGTCGACCCTATGGGGGTAGATTTTTTGTGCCCGGGCTACTACTAGGACATTACCTGTGCGGGCTATTTAACATGCATAGTGATTTGTACTTTTTTTATGATATATACTCCCTTCGATCCTTTTGACCTTGCATATTAGATTTCTAAGAAGTAGAATTTTGCAAACTATGACCAAACTTATATTGAAAATTATCAACATCTACTATACAAAATAAATATAATATGAAAATATATTATATGGTGGACCTAATGATATTGATTTTGCATTACAAATGTTAGAATTTTTTTGGTATAAAACATGGTCAAACTTTAAAGACTTCGACTTTGAACAAATCTAATACACGAACTAGAAAGGACCAGAGGGAGTACAGTCTTGTACACAGAGCAAATACGAGAACTATATATGTTGTCGAGAATTTATAATTTTTGGTTGTTCCCCCAAGAAGTGTTTCTCTTGATAGATTTGTGATTCATTAGAGAATCCGTCATGGTTTTGGTTGAAAGCTTGTTGATGTTTGGTACAATCTTAATTTTTGTTGGGACCCCAATTGAATCTTCAAATTTCTCAGTGTTTGTGCATGAATTTTTGGTCTGCCTGCATATACTGTTTTCAAAAGAATAAAAAAATCAGATTATTGTGTTGGTCAGAGTGTTCGTTTTAAAGGAATGTTGTTGGTTTCTCTTTTGTGGACTTGATATGTAAAAAAGAACTCTATGTGCATAGTATTTTCGTGCACTCTTTGTCTCGTAGAATTCAAAGCAGCACAATCTTTGCGATAATCAGTGCCTTATCCGGTCTCTGTAATAAAGTTCCATGATTAGAATCGGTCGCTTAGTTTTTCAAATGGAATTGGGATTTTTTTAATATTATCTAGATCAAGTAGTTAATGTTGCAAAGTCAGATTATTTGATATTTTCGACACAATAGTGTCAGACACGGATTTGCAGAGAAAGTAAAAACAGCTATACATGACAATTATTGCCTCAGATACACTCCATTATTTGACTGTAAACAGTGTCGGATGTCAGACAAGCATTGAATTACGTGACCTAAGTCGGAGTATTCAGAAAGATTGTTATTTATAGTACAGTTGGCACGTCCTAGTGTCAGGTTTGGTCGAGTAGTACTCCCTCGGGTTCTTTTCACTCTGCATATTATATTTGTGTCAAGTCAAACATAATTTGCAAAGTTTGACCAAATTTATCTTAAAAAATATCAGTATCTACAATACCCAATATATATATATATTATGAAACTACATTTCATAACTAATTTAACAATATTGATTTGACATTTTTAATATTGATACTTTTTACTATAAGTTTAGTCAAACTTGTGATACTTTGACTTTAGACAAATCAAATATGTAGACTAAAAAGGACCGGAGGGAGTATTTATCACCGGCTACTGTTAGTGAAAACTTACATGTGCCTAATATTGGTAGTATAGTAGCGGCTTTTGTTGTACTTCCTCCTTTTTTTGTCTACATCTATAATTTGACCAGCTTTATAGAAATAAATTTATCAACATCCATAATAACGAATCTATATCATTAGATGCATCATGACATTTAATTTTCATACTATATAACATTAGTATGGTAGATGTTGATATTTTTTTAAATAAATTTGATCAAACTTCCCGTCTTTTCATTTGAGATAAATCTAAGTAAAAAATGGATGGAGTACTAGCGAGACCAATACTCCTTCCGTTACCTAACACAAGAGATTGTAGTTTATTTCTTGATTCATATGTATCTAGACACATGTTAGTATGTATGTTCAAGCATTTTAGTATGTATCTAATCATTATTTTGAAACAGCTAAATGATTTTATATTAAGGAATGGAAGGACGATTTTAACCACGTGCCACTACTCAAAATAGGCTCTTCGCTGGTCCTAAGCCTTTAATACTAATTACACTCTCTTCCAGCCGCTATGCAATGCCCTAAAGTGGGTGGTAGCTAGCTCCGGTGACCACGTGCGTGCCAGCAAACATGACCTTGCAGCAGCCTCCAAAGTACAGGGCCGGCATGCACCCTATATCTGTATAAGTTGTGGTCCATAAATTATTTTGTTATTGTTAACTTTACCAGTAAGATTTTTTTATCAGACCAGTTAACTCTAAGAATATATCGTGTCTGATAACATATTATGTTACTTAAGACACCTCTATCATCATTTATTATATGCCACATGAGAAAACTTATATTATTTTTTTGAACACAGTACAGACGCAAGCGCTCATATATACGCGCATACACTCACGCTTATGAACGCACACACGCACACCCTTTCTCTATGAGCACCTCCAAAAGACTAAGCCGGCATGTGATCTTGAGATTTTATGAAGTCACCGTAGGTGCCTCGTAGTCGACCGGAACGCCTCCTCCCACTAAACTTATCTTGGTATGTGTTATATTACTAGCTAAATTACTCCCACTATGACCAGCCTTAGATCCTAAAACTTATCATGCCTGTCAATTACTATTGTACAATCGGACCACCTGCTAATTACTATTGAACCACCGAAGCAATGGTGAAAATTAAGGTACGACAACGAAACGATCGGATGCACCACCAAACCACCTAAAAGATTATTACTTCATGCCACGTATACCTAGAATAATTGTGCCTCTCGGTGGCAGATCTGGGTATCCAAAGATGAGACAGGTGTAATAATAGTCATACTCCCTCCGATCCATTCTACTCCGCATATAAGATTTGTCCGAATACGAATTTCATAAAGTATGACCAACTCTATAATATATCAACATTGACAATTTGAAAGCACTTTCTTTAGATCCATAAAGTATGACCAATCCTAAACCCTCATCGTTTTGGTTGAAAGCTCGTTGATGTTAGTTACAATCTTAATTTTTGTTGGGGCCCAATTCAATCTTCAAAATTCTCAGTGTTTGTGCACCAATTTTTGGTCTGCCTGCATATACTGTTTTCAAAAGAAAAAAAATCAGATTATTGTGTTGGTCAGAGTGTTCGTTTTAAAGGAATGTTGTTGGTTTCTCTTTTGTGGACTTGATATGTAAAAAAGAACTCTATGTGCATAGTATTTTCGTGCACTCTTTGTCTCGTAGAATTCAAAGCAGCACAATCTTTGCGATAATCAGTGCCTTATCCGGTCTCTGTAATAAAGTTCCATGATTAGAATCGGTCGCTTAGTTTTTCAAATGGAATTGGGATTTTTTTAATATTATCTAGATCAAGTAGTTAATGTTGCAAAGTCAGATTATTTGATGTTTTCGACACAATAGTGTCAGACACGGATTTGCAGAGAAAGTAAAAACAGCTATACATGACAATTATTGCCTCAGATACACTCCATTATTTGACTGTAAACAGTGTCGGATGTCAGACAAGCATTGAATTACGTGACCTAAGTTGGAGTATTCATAAAGATTGTTATTTATAGTACAGTTGGCACGTCCTAGTTGGGTGTCCAATACTCCTTCTGTTACCTAACATAAAGAGAAAGGAAGTGTCCAAAGGGTGTTAGTATGACTTACACGCCTAGGAAGTCCGGGGCTAACGCCACTCTTAAGTTGGGTGCTTCTTTTGCGAGTAGGAAAAATACTAAAAGTTAAACTGTTAGAAGTATAAAGGCAGAAAGAAAGATGACTGGAATATCCAGCTCATGTATGAATGTCATACAAGTTTTTGATGTATAGTAGGCTGGTCAAAGATATAGTTCTTGGGAATTATGGTTAAACATGTTAATCACTAATTCTTGGGTATTGTGAGTTAATCACAAAGATACCCGCTCGATTGCATTCTGTTGCGAATCAATGTAAGAGCTACTATGGCCTAAAAAGACTAACCAGGAATGAGGTTTTAATACGTGTTGGGAACATAGTAAAAGTTACTATACCTTCCATCGGTGTATTACCTATGTATTTTCTTTCATAATTCATTTTAGAGTTTCTTACACTCTAGCCCTTTGCACAAGGTATCTTGCAAGAAGGTTGTTCATAAGAGAACTTTTGATGTTCAGTATTATGAATAAACATAACGGCCATACTTTCATTGTGAATGAGATGTATGTTATGAATAATGATATTAATATATTACCTCTGTGTTTACTTTCATAATTCATTTTAGAGTTTCTTACACTCTAGCCCATTGCACAATGTTTATTGCAAAACGGTTGTTCATAAAAGAACAATTGTTGTTCAGTATTATGAATAACAAGAAGGGCCATGCTTCCATCCAAGATGGGATGTATGTTATGAATATTGATGGTAAAATGATACATCCATAACACTGACGCTAAATGTCGCAAGACTATGAGAATACCACACATGTGTGGCACTGCATTTGGTCACATTGGAGAAACCCGCATGGAAAAATTCCATTATGATGGATTTTGAAGTCGTTTGATTTTGAATCATCTGGCACTTGCAACTTTTCTCCGAAAAGTGAAGTGACTGAAATACCGTTCACAGGCCATAAGGAATGAGCAACAAACTTATTGGTGATCATACATTTTGATGTGTGTAGTTCAATAAATGTTGTTGCAAGTAGTGGATTTATATATCTTCAGAAATGACTCAAGTAGATATATGGATATTTGCTTGATGAGACGTAAGTTTGGATCTTTTGAAATCATTCGAAAGGTTTTCAAAAATGAAGTAGAAGTTATTGTAACAAGGAAATTATTTTTCTGCAATTTTATTGCAGAAAGGAATATTTGAGTTACAAGTGTAGCGAATGTTTGATGAGTTGTGAAAAGAGTTTCATAACTTACAACTCCCGGAACACCACTATGAGTGGAATGTCTGTGAAGATGTAATCAAACCATTTATGACATGGTAAGGTCAAAGATGACATAAATAAATTTGCCATTATCCCTTTTAAAGTGATGCTTTAGAGACTGCGGCTTTTACACTGAAAAGAGCTACATTAGGTCAGTTGAAATGAAGCCATGGTATGGTACGCCCAACCATGTTATATCTTTTCTTAAAATTTGGAATGTGGGGCTTGTGTAAAAGGTTACAAACCTATTCCAAATCAGACAAGTGCTACTTTGTAGGTTATACCAAAATGTTGGGTATTCCTCCCTCACTATACCGAGGCAAATAGTTTTGCCGCGAGACGGTGTGCTGTTAAAGAGAATGGTTCTTTCAAAAAGGTGAGTGGGAGAATAGTGCAACTCGACGAGATAAACAGTATCTTCGTCATCAGATCAAAGGAAAGAGACCTTGGAAGTAATTCTAGAGTTTCCTACTGCGACTGATACAGAAGTCTCTACAATAACATGTATGAACTTCGGTCGAACTTGCAGCAGAACCACGTAGGCAAGGCTCGTGCAAACCTCTCAGGTGCGCAAACGAGATATTGTTGTTAGACAACATTATACCTACGATACACAAGGAAGCGTTGATGGGCCCTGACTCCGGAATTGGCTAAATGCCAATACAACCCGAGTTAGTTTCCATATAAGTGATTCAAGATTAAAACCTTGATACACCTTTCGGAAGACTTAGAGTCTAATGAATATTTATGGAACTTAAAACTGATACGGATAAAAATGTTTTATCCATAAAGCTCGACTTGTTGAAATGACAAGTTCAAGAGTTGACTACGATGAGGTTGTTTTCATCGTAGCGATGCTTAAAGTCGGTTCGGGTTGAACTAGCAATTAATACATATTTCAATCATGAGATATGAAAAATGGATGACAATAGGATTTCCATCTGATGGAAATGAAACCAAGGACTTGCATGTGTTACAGTCCAAGGCATTTTGTTTATCCATAGGATGCTAGTAAGGGTGCAAACTTCAGAGTTCCAGCGATGGACAAAAGAGGGGCAAAATGGAGTTGGAATCTTCGTGCTTTGATGAAATGGTCAAAGTTGTTTGACTTCATCAATGGGTAACGAAGATGCGTGTAATTCAAGAAAGTAAGTGGGAGCATAATAATATTTCTAAAAACCTTGTGTGCTTGACACATTGTTAATTGGAAATAAATTTCTTGACACGAATTAGGACTTCATTTGAAAAAAGTTTTTTGATGAAGTGCTTAGGCTAAATAGCCTCAATATTAGGCATAATGATCTATGGAGATAGATTTACCTAATAGGGCTAAGCAATGAATACATATTGACAAGGTGCTAAAACCGTTTAGCACTAAGAACGACAAGGAGTGATTCTTGCCGAAGTCACATGGAAAGAGTTTTTGCAAGAATAAGTGTCCCAAAACACTGATGAGCAAAATACATGATGGAGATTCCACACACTCATGTGTTTGGATTAATCATGTATTCCATGGTATGTAAAACAACTAGATATGTCCAATACTCCCAAGCTGTTGCGAGTATGGATACTAAAGTGATCAAAGTACTGATCGTTGGACAACAGTGAAAGATGTCATTGAGTACTAGAGTAAGTACTGATTATATGTTTTCTCGCAAGCGGAGATCATGAAGAGTTCGTTGTAATGTTCCATCGATACAGTCTTCATCTTTTCTCCATGCGATTTTTGATTTAAGTTAAGGGTTTTGTGTGATACACAATATGGTGGCACGGTAGTTGGAAATTGTTCCCGACAGGATACTGTTGTGAATTCTATACCAAATGACTAAGTATGTTGACGCTTTAGAAGCGACAAACAAGATGTTGAATCATATAGTTCGTTCATGAACTTAGTATGGTTCCAAGATGGCTTTTGTCAATGGGACACTACTGCAGGTAGTTTCTCCATAACTCAGTCTGAGGAATCCAGGTTCGACCTGTGATTCACATACATAAAAGCCAAGTCCACACAAAATATGAATTTTGTGAAAGCATGAAAACGTGAGGATGTGCAATGATACACACGGAGCTGAAGTCATCAGATCCGTTGGACATCAGGCTATACCACAAGCGAAGCATTTTTTACACCAGTATGCCATAGGTGTAAAGTGCATTAGCATTGACTAGATATTGACTCTAGTGCACGTGGGAGTCTGTAGGAGATATGCCCTAGAGGCAATAATAAATGATATTATCTCCAAGTTCATAATTATGTTTATGTTCCATGCTATAACTGCTATGGTTCTCAAGTCTGCAATAACACGAGGCTCGGAGGAAGACTCATATGCACGTGTGGAATAATAAACGATAAGAAGTATTCTTAGTCTGGCCTCTAAGACTAGCTCAAGTTTTGCATGATGGTTCTGTTTTCCTGCTCATGGGCATGTCAATGCCAGCAACTTTGAGGGCACAATGTTAAGAGAATATTTGTGTTGAATCGACCCGGATTGATGTTATGCTATGAGATTCATTCGTCACAAGTTAATGGAACATAACACAGAGATGGTTAATGTTTGCATAATTCCTTAGACCATGAGAGTATCGAGTTTCTTCATGCTTGCTTCATGAACTTTGGGGTTTGTTAAACATCATCCGTAAATGGGTGGCTATTATCGAGGCTTACGGGTTCATGGAAAGGTATGTCAAGTAACTTGATAGCTCAAGATTGGGATTTTCTCCTCCGATGATGGAGAGATATACTCGGGCCCTCTCGGTGTTATGGTATCCTTCATCGTCTGGCCAGACACAGTGTGATTTGATCACAGGGATGCCGGAACACGGAAACGAGAAAAGAGAACAAAACCAGTAACGAGGTAACTAGCATAGTGGACAAATTGTTGATCCACAGGAATGCAATAAATCTCACCTCGAGTGTTTGTGACATATTGCGAAGCAACAGGAATAGCTCACGGCAACTGGAGGTTCACTCGAATATTCATTCGTGTGGGTATAGGGGTCAATATGGGTGTCCACGGCTCCGATGTTGATCATTGATCGGAAGAGGTTCCAGGTCATGTCTATACTTCACCAAACCTATAGGGTCACATGCTTAAGGGTCATCTATCTGCTGAATACTAGACAGGGAGTCTGAGAGAAAGTTTTCGGAAAAGGTTTTTCGGAGACATCAGAAAAGTTCTGAAAAGAGAGGTCACCGGATGAACTCTAGTGAAACCGAAAAAGTTGTTTCGGGGTATGCCATTAAGTCAAAATGGTTTAGGCACATGCCTGATAATTCTTGGAGGGTGCCAGAATCATCCTGGAAACTTTTTGGAATTTTCAGAAATAAAAACCGAAAATGTTTCGGAGCTGCCGGTACCGCTTTGGTGGTCTTTCGCAGATGAAATTCACTAATCTAAAATTGTTTCAGAACGAATCCAAAATCATTTTAGTGGGTACTGGAATTATTCTAAGACCCACAAAATACTTTCAGATTTAATGGACGCGAAAAATTGTCTTCATGAATAGTGAAAACGCAATCTTGTTTGCTTTTCGCAGATGAAAGTTACTAAGCCGAAATTGTTTCGGAACGCGTTGGAAATTATTTTAGTGGGTACTGGAAATGTTCTGAGCCCACATAAATATTTTCAGTTCGAACGGACGCTGAAAAATGTCGTCATGAATAGTGAAAGTGCTTTTTGCTTGGCTTCTTGGAGAAGCCACCTTGAGGGCCTTTTTGGTATTTCCCCCTTGGCTTCTTGGAGAAGCCACCCTTGGGCTTGGACTATAAATAGGGGTGGAGGGGGGCTGCCTAAAGCATCATCCCTTGCTCTCATACACATGCCATGCATTATCTGGCTTCTTCTCTCCCTCCCACGAAAAGAGTTTCGTAGAGCCGTAAGGCTGTCTGGGTTCCCGCAGGAACTAGTTCTGGATGGCGAAGCCCTGCCGGATAGATGACACCGTATGTGTGCAACCCCGTAGAGAGGTCGTAGTTTCGATCCTTTTGCCCGAGGGGCTATTTTGAGAGTGCCTCCCGAAGGGCTGTCCAAGTGACAGTCCGAGTTATGTGAATCCTCCCGAAGGGCTGTCCGAGTGACCGTCCGAGTTTTGAGCGTCCTCCCGAAGGGCTGTCCGCGACCCCGTCCGAGGGACTGTCTGACCGCCTCCCGGAGGGCTTTCTGTGGGGCGGATGAGGGTATACATCCTCGCGGTTGGGAGGTTGTAAATCCTAGCTCCGGGGATCTGCACCGCCGTTCGTCATCGACTCTACTTCCGATGCGCTACGAGTCGGTAACGAAAAAGATCAAACCATGTATGCAGTCTCCATGGTGGTCCTGGGCTGGTGCGTAGGTCGGAAATTTTTTGTTTTCTGCTGCGTTAGCCAACACAAAGGGGTACTATCTTACAGATGGTATATACCCTCCTTGGTGCACATTTGTCAAGAGCATCAAAGAACCCACAAGTAGGAAACAATGTGAATTTGCAAGGGTGCAAGAGGCGGCCCGAAAAGATATTGAAAGAGCATTCGGAGTTTTGCAATCTAGGTTTGCCATTGTACGTGGTCCTGCTCATTTTTGAGACAAGCAGACCTTGAAAAACATCTGGTTCAGGAGGATCTCATTGAGAGATCGGCACATTTATGATTCTCGAAGATGAGAGAGGCATGAACTTGGAGTTCTTCTATGACAATGTGGGTAGCCGTGTGAAACCAGGTAGAGACTCTAATCGTATTAGAGCTTTTCTTCAGACCTACAAGGAGATTGAAAATGCAAACACCCACTTTCAGCTTCAGGAGGATCTCATTGAGCACCATTGGCGAAGGGCTGGACAGTAACAAAACTCATTTTTCTATTCATTTTCATTTAGTTCATGTGTAATTTGTATTCGGGACAAGTTTTATATTGAATTATTTAGTTTGCGGCGGTGATTCGAATACTTATTTGTACTGTGGATGATTGTTGTATTGTGGTATTGATATTTTTTCTGAATATGTGCATATGTGTCAAATTCAGATCAAACCGTATCTGATTTGCGGACCGGCGGGAGCGGCGCCCGAGCAAACCCCGCAAAGCTGACCCGTAAAAAAGCATATTCTGCGAATATCCTCTTTTTTTAGAAGTACAGGGAGCTCCTCCCCGGTTCCATTTTATAGAAGGAAACCACGAAGTCGTTATTGGATACATCAGCTCACTGAGAGGAGCAGTTGAGAGAAAGACTAGGCAAATGAAAGATTATATCAACCAAGCAGAAACTAAAACGACATGAACTTCAGCACGCATACAGTGCAAGCGTCATTCTTTTAGATGCAGAGCAATCCCTGGGAGGCTTTGCGCGACTTTAGCGGTGGCCCCGCCGTAACTTGGGGTGACCAGGTGGTCGTAAGGGTTGAGGTCCGGCTTGATGACGCTGAGGTTTTCGTTTCTCGCTTCTTGGAAGGAGATGCAAAGGCTAGCGCGTCGTCCGTGATCTTCAGCTTGGTCCAAGGATCCACCAGAGGGGCTTCGGGGTGCCTCATCATCAGCCACTAATCATTAGCGGCTGCCTCAGGAAGTTTCTGAGATGCGTTGTGAAGGCCTCCAGCCTTTCTGCGGTCTCGCTCGAGGACAGTATCATCCAGTTCTTGATAGTCCTTAAGATCAACCTCAGCACCTGCTTAATTGATATCCGTAAGGTGTTATTGAAAATGATAGAGTTCCTATATTTCAGAACACACCAAAGTACAGCAGCACTAACAGTGTTGAGAGCTGAGTGCTTTTTATTAACAACCCAGAATTTCGCCACTGATTCAAAATCAGTCCCCGTGTCCTGAAATGACTTGTGATCAATGGCCAAATTTGTTTAGCCACAACACAGTCAAAAAACATATGTGAACATTTTTCAGCTTCAGAGCAAAAGACATAGTCAAGCGGTTTGATAATCTGTCTTTTCCTGAGATTATCTCTAGTCATCAGTTTGTTGTTAGCAAAAAGCCACAATAAGACATGAATTTTAGGGGGTGTTTTAAGTTTCCACACTGATGGGACGAAAACCGGTTGCACACCCCTAAAATTAATCACATGGTAGAGGGAGCTAGTAGAATAGACCCCTTTGTTTTCCAGCTGCCAAATAAGGGCATCAGTGTCATTACTGAGAGCCAAACTACCAGCTATCTCGACCAACTGATACCATTGCTCCATTAGTTTATAATCAAGGTTTCTTCTAAAGGAGAGTTTTAGCTGTGGACCATCCCACACCTCACTAACACTCTTGGCTTGCTCATTGCAAATGGAGTAGATAGGCCAGAATTGCACAGCTAGAGGGGAAGTACCGAACCAGGTGCCTTCCCAGAATCTAACTTTATCTCCTGACCCAATCTTCCATCTGTAACCAAATTTGCGCGCTTGGATAATGGTTTTTATCCCCTTCCAAAACCTAGAGGCACCGGGTGATAAGTTAGGTGCAAAGATATTAACCCTGCCAGCCATGTACTTGTGATCTATGATCAGCTTCCAAGGCTTTCCCTTTCCTTCATAGTGTCTTGTCACCCAGCAACCTAGTAGGCAGAGATAAATATCATGAAGATTTGGGATTCCCAAACCCCCGAATTCTTTCTTCATACACACCATCCTCTAGTTGGCTAGATGAAGTTTCCTATGACCTTCAAAGTCATTCCACAAACAGTTGGCCATTTGGGAATTAATCATTTCAATAACCCATTTAGGGGACTTGAAGAAGGAAAGCAGATAGATGGGAATGCTTGCAAGACAAGCTTGCGTTAAAATGAGCTTGCCTCTATATGAGAGAAGCTTACCTCTCTAGCCAGCAATCATTTGCACTATTTTATCTATCAGAGGTTGGATGTCCTCTTGCCTATAAGTTTTCATGGTGTAGGGGAATCCCAAGGTATTTGATGGGAAAACACCACCCTTTACAGTCCAGGACAAAAAGAAACGGTGAAAACTCAGAATCTATCATATTAATGGGAATGAGCTCACTCTTAGAGTAGTTAATCCTCATCCCAGACACCTGCTCAAAGCAAGTAAGGATAGTTTTAAGGTTGGAGGCATGAGCAAGGTCATTGTCTAAAAATAGCAGGGTGGCATCAGCATATTGCAGACAAATTATTCCTCCTGGGCACACTTCAGTGCACAGACCAGCAATCAAGTCTTTAGTAGCTGCTTTGGACAACATTTTAGTGAGGACATCTACTACTAGATTAAAGAGAAGTGGGGAGATGGGGTCTCCTTGCCTGAACCCATTCCAGAGATGAAGAAGTCACTCTCTGTGTTATTAACTTAACTCCCACATATCCATTATGAGTAATCTGGCGAATCCAGCTAATCCATTTACTACCAAAGCCCCTTTTCTCAAGAAGGTCTAATAGAAAGTTAAGCTCTACTTTGTCAAAGGCTTTTTCATAGTCAAGCTTCAAGATCAAGCCCTGTTTCTTCCCAGAGTGAACTGAGTGTACTACCTCATGAGCAGTAACTACACTCTCCAGGATATATATACCTTTGAGGAAGGTAGTTTGGTTGCTGGCTATTAATCTCTGAAGGATCATAGTCAACCTATTAGTAAGAACCTTAGTAAAAATCTTAAAGCTACAGTTGAGCAAGCTGATAGGCCTAATCTTTTTCATGGAAGTAGCTTCAGGCTCTTTAGGGATTAGAGTAAGCATAGCAAAGTTAAGTCTATGGATGTCTAGTTCTCTTTTATGGAAATCATTAAACATATCTATCAAATCTACTTTAACCACCTCCCAAAATTGCTGATAGAAGAAAAAAGGAGTCCCATCTGGCCCAGGGGCACCATCGAGGTATGAGTCAAAGACTGCCTTCTTGACTTCTTCCTCAGTAATTGGGGCTTCTAATGCCTCATTCTCAGCAGGTGTGACTAGCTCCTCTGCTGAGAAGAAGTCAGGCTTAAGTTCAAATCCACTACTATTGTCTTTTATAAACAAATCTTTATAAATATCCCCAACAACATTAAGCATATCCTTAATGTCATTGTTAGGCCTATCAGGTCCATCTAAGGAGTGGATGAGGGTTTTCCTCCTCCTCTGGTTAGCCACTGCATGAAACTAAGCAGTGTTTCTGTCTCCTTCCTTAATATCTCTATCCCTAGATCTTTATTTGGCTTTTGTTTCTTCCTGTTGCCAGATTTTGTGAAGTTCAGTATGTATGAATTTCATTCTAGCAAATTCTTCTACAGAAAGGTCAGAGGATTCTGCTTTAACATCTAAGATGTCAAATTCCTCCACTAGAATATTTTTGTACCTTCTAAGATTAGCTTCCTCATTGGAATTCCAACCTTTGGTAACTCTCCTAAGATTTCTAATTTTAATCCGCCAGTTTTCCATGCTAGAAGCAGCTCTATTTGGCTCTGACCAAACCTTGTGGATTAGATCAGCAAAATCGGCCCTAAGGAGCCACCATTTTTCCACCTTATAGCTACTCTTCCTAGGTCGGACCTCTACCCCAGAATCCCAAAGGAGGGGGGTATGGTCACTACCACATCTAGGAAGAGATCTACAAGAGGCCAAAGGATAGAGGGAGTCCATGTTAGTATTGCAGAAAATTCTGTCAATAGTGGACATGATGAGGTCAACCTGGTTGTTGGCCTAAGTGAATTTCCTACTAAGGAGTTTAATCTCAAACAGTCCCCAAATCTCAATCCAAGCATTGAAGTTATCACTCCATCTATGATTGATAACTCCATTGCTCTTTTCTTTTGCATTTCTAAATAGATTGAAATCCCCCCAATTAGAGTAGGGATGTGATTATCTACATATAAGGTGTGAAGCTCAGAAATAAAAGCACCTTTCCCTTCTTTATAAGGGGAGCCATATACTATAATTACCCTAAACAGATGCCCAAGAGTTTTGTGCCTCATTTCACAGCTAACAGAAAAATCTAAATGAGACCAAGAGACAACATCAAAAACATCTTGGTCCACTCCCATGAGGATGCCTCTAGCAGAGCCTATGGCTGGGAGGTGGTGCCTGCTACCTCTTGAGCACTGCGTTGGTTTTCCCTTGAAGAGGAAAGGGTGATGCAGCAAAGTAGCGTAAGTATTTCCCTCAGTTTTTGAGAACCAAGGTATCAATCCAGTAGGAGGCTACACGCAAGTCCCTCGCACCTACACAAACAAATAAATCCTCGCAACAAACGCGATAAGGGGTTGTCAATCCCTACACGGTCACTTACGAGAGTGAGATCTGATAGATATGATAAGATAATATTTTTGGTATTTTTATGATAAAGATGCAAAGTAAAGAAAGTAAACTAAAAACGGCAAAAGAAATAGCTAAGTGTTGGAAGATTAATATGATGAAGATAGACCCTAGGGCCATAGGTTTCACTAGTGGCTTCTCTCAAGAGCATAAGTATTTTACGGTGGGTGAACAAATTACTGTTGAGAAATTGACAGAATTGAGCATAGTTATGAGAATATCTAGGTATGATCATGTATATAGGAATCACGTCCGAGACAAGTAGACCGACTTCTGCCTGCATCTACTACTATTACTCCACACATCGACCGCTATCCAGCATGCATCTAGAGTATTAAGTTCATAAGAACAGAGTAACGCCTTAAGCAAGATGACATGATGTAGAGGGATAAATTGATGCAATATGATAAAAAACCCATCTTGTTATCCTCGATGGCAACAATACAATACGTGCCTTGCTGCCCCTACTGTCGCTGGGAAAGCTAAGCACTTCTCCCATTGCAAGAAAGATCAATCTAGTAGGCCAAACCAAACTGATAATTCGAAGAGACTTGCAAAGATAACCAATCATACATAAAAGAATTCAGAAGATTCAAATATTGTTCATAGATAAACTTGATCATAAACCCACAATTCATCGGTGTCAACAAACACACCGCAAAAGAAGATTACATCGAATAGATCTCCACGAGAGAGGGGGAGAACATTGTATTGAGATCCAAAAAGAGAGAGGAAGCCATCTAGCTAATAACTATGGACCCGAAGGTCTGAGGCAAACTACTCACACTTCATCGGAGAGGCTATGTTGTTGATGTAGAAGCCCTCCATGATGGATGCCCCTTCCGGCGGAGCTCCGGAACAGGCCCCAAGATGGGATCTCGTGGGTACAGAAGGTTGCGGCGGTGGAATTAGTTTTTTGGCTCCGTATCTGATCGTTTGGGGGTACGTAGGTATATGGGGTACAGTAGGAAGGAGTACGTCGGTGGAGCAACATGGGGCCCACGAGGGCGGAGGGCGCGCCTGGGGGGGGTTGGCGCGCCCCCCTACCTCGTGGCTTCCTGCTTGATTTCTTGACGTAGGGTCCAAGTCCTCTCGATCATGTTCGTTCCGAAAATCACGTTCCCTAAGGTTTCATTCCGTTTGGACTCCGTTTGATATTATTTTTCTGAGAAACTCTGAAATAGGCAAAAAACAGCAATTCTGGGTTGGGCCTCCGGTTAATAGGTTAGTCCCAAAGATAATATAAAATGGAATAATAAAGCCCAATAATGTCCAAAACAGAAGATAATATAGCATGGAGCAATGAAAAATTATAGATACGTTGGAGACGTATCAGTGCCAAGCAAAATCTCTGTGACCAATCAGAGATTTAAGGTACGAAGGGGGAAAATCCTCCTTCTTAGTTTCCTGAAAACCTAAAATAGTAAGCTATGGTGTCTATAATGAGAGGCTTTCTGCCTGCATCAGAGATGCCTCTCACATTCCAGAAGAGAGCATTCATTTTGTAATCGCTGTCCTGGGGTGCTTGCCCCGTCTATTCCTCCTTACCAGGGACCAGAGCCCTTCATTAGGGCTAGATGGTGGATCTGAGATGGCTAGATGATCCGTTAAAGGATTATACAGCTCATTCTCATGACCCTGAGTCATGGTTTGGGCTTTAGTTCCATCAATATAAGTGTGGGCGGAAGGATTGATAGATATAGCATTCTCTAAATCAACCTCAACCCCAATGTTAGTGGCTACTGAAAGGAAAGATGGATTATTGAACATGTTAAAAGATGCTTGATTCTTACCATGAGCTTTTTGGACTTCTAGGTTCTGGACCTCCTTGAGCTGTTGAGCTTTTTCCTTGATGGTTCTTCTGTCACCAGCAATTCTTGAGCTCATCCTAGCAGCTTGCGCAGGGCGCACTAGTAGAAAAAGGGTCAAATGTGAGACACATTAGTCCCGGTTTGCATTTGAGCCGGCACTAATGTGTCCATTAGTGCTGGTTCAAATGGCAAGGTGGGAGGAGATCATTAGTACCGGTTCAGTGCGAACCTTTAGTACCGGTTCATCCCACGAACCGGTACTAAAGAGGCTGGGGCCCGGCCAGGCCCTTTAGTACCGGTTCGTGGCATGAACCGATAGTAAAGAGGTTGTGGCAGGCTGTTTTTAGCCCAACCTCGCTCCCCTAGAAAGATTTTTACCACCTTAAATATGTTACTTCTCAAACTATCACAAGCACTTGGTCTTCACTGAACTCTATGTGCAGAATTTGTGGAGGACTCATATTGACAATTCAGATTGTACACAAAAAGATCATTGATAATCAATGTATTTTTTATGTATATTTTCACATGTTTACGCCCTCACTCTCTCCACTCACTCGGTCTCCCCCTCAATCCCCCGCGCCAGTCCTCCCCCGCCGGCTGCCCCTCACTCTCTCCACTCACTTCACAATTGGACGCACTTCGTGTACAAACTGGACAATCTCTTTCGAAGTATCAGGGTTTCGGACGAGAACTCATCTGTTACACAGTTACTTCATTTTTTTAAAACTTATTTGAACTCCAGACCTTTTTTGCGTTCTGTATGCAGCATTCAAAGCGACGTCATCAATTTCCAACACGTTGTGACATCATTTGCTGTTTTTCAGTCATTTACCGATTTGTTTAGAGAGCTAAATGACCATGAAATTGAAAATCACTACAAAATGAACTATGAAAATGTTGAAACTTGGCATGGTATCATCATTTCACCCGCATAGGATGTGCAAAAGAGTAGAGAGGGTCACGGCAAAAACTGGATGCACTTCGTGTACAAACTGCACAATCTCTTTCGGAGTATCAGGGTTTCGGACGATAACTCATCTGTTACACGGGCACTTCATTTTTTCTAAACTTATTTGAACTCCAGACTTTTTTTGCGTTCAGTATGCAGCATTCAAAGTGATGTCATCAATTTCCAACACGTTCTGACATCATTTGTTGTTTTTTAGTCGTTTACCGATTTGTTTAGAGAGCTAAATGACCGTGAAATTAAAAATCAGTACGAAATGAACTCTGAAAATGTTGAAACTTGGCATGGTATCATCATTTCACCCGCATAGCATGTGCAAAGGAGTAGAGTGGGTCACGGAAAAACTGGACGCACTTCGTGTACAAACTGGACAACCCCTTTCGGAGTATCAGGGTTTCGGACGAGAACTCCTCTGTTACACGGGCACTTCATTTTTTTAAAACTTATTTGAACTCCAGACTTTTTTGCGTTCAGTATGCAGCATTCAAAGCGGCGTCATCAATTTCCAACACGTTCTGACATCATTTGCTGTTTTTCAGTCATTTACCGATTTGTTTAGAGAGCTAAATGACCGTGAAATTGAAAATCACTACAAAATGAACTCTGAAAAAGTTGAAACTTGGCATGGTATCATCATTTCACCCGCATAGCATGTGCAAAAGAGTAGAGAGGGTCACGGCAAAAACTGGACGCACTTCGTGTACAAACTGGACAATCTCTTTCGGAGTATCAGGGTTTCGGACGAGAACTCCTCTGTTACACGGGCACTTCATTTTTTTAAAACTTATTTGAACTCCAGACTTTTTTGCGTTCAGTATGCAGCATTCAAAGCGACGTCATCAATTTCCAACACCTTCTGACATCATTTGTTGTTTTTCATTCATTTGCCAATTTGTTTAGAGAGCTAAAGCAAAAATATTCACAAAGAAACTAAATACAGCAAAAAAACTACTCATAAATAAATAGAAGAAAATAAATATAGCAGAAAAGAAAAAAACTATAAAAAAATTACTCAAACATAAATATAAAAAATAAATAATGCAAAAAATAAAAAACTATATAAAAAATTGTTGGGGCGATCCCAGTGGGCCTGCCAGACCTCGGGTGTGAAAATTCAGGCCCAGTAGGGCCAGCAGGCTCACAGGGCAGCGCGCCATAGTTTGGCCCGGAAGCCTGCTATATAGAGGAGTTCGAAGGAGCAGCCGCGGCTGGGTTTATAAACCAGTGTGGCTGCCCTTCGCTCGGCGAGGTGGGACTAAACATTGTCCACCGCGGGTGGCAGCGCACACCCATTAGTATCGGTTGGTGGCTCCAACCCGTACTAATGGTGGCCTTTGGTACCGGTTGGAGCCATGAACCGGTACTAAAGGGGGCCATTTCCCGCCGCTTGACCTGGCCAAAATTGGCCTTTAGTGCCGGTTCGTGGCTCCAACCGGTACTAAAGGCCCCTCCTATATATATGGCACTTACGAAAAATTCAGTTTCATCGATCACCACTTCTTCTCCAACTTCTTCGCGCGACATCGCCGCCGCCGCCGCACCGTCGCCCATTGCTCGCCGCCCCCGCCACACGTCGTCGCCCTGCCGTCCGTCGTCGTCGTCCCCGTCGTCGCCGTCTAGCGCCGCCGCCCCGTACGTCACCGTCTCGATCGCGTCGTCGCCCCCGGCCCGCCGCCCGTCGTCGTGCCGTCCCCGTCGCGTCGCCGTCTCGCACCGCCGCCCATACGCCGCCGCCCCCCACTCGTACACACACACACACTTACACACACAGATACACACACACACACGGAAACACACAGACACACATATTTTTTTTACTTATTTTATGTTTTCTGTTGTTTAGATTAATGTTAGACGAATTACGTAGATAAGAATGTTAGAATGTTAATGTTAGAATGTTAATGTTAGATGAATTAGATACAAAAGTTGTTAAATATTAATGTCAATTGTTAGATGAATTAGCTAGATATTAATTAGGTATATGAGATTTGAACTAGTTGAATTAATATAACTAGTTTATTTTTAGTAAGAAAAATAATAGAACTAGTTTATTTTTAGTAAGAAAATTTAGGTATATGAGATTATTTGAACTTTTTGAATTAATATAGCTAGCTAGTTTATTTTTAGTAAATGCTTAGTTGAACTAGTTGAATTAATAGAACTAGTTTATTTTTAGTAAGAAAATTTAGGTATATGAGATTTGATGATCTAATTAAAATATTACTATATATAGCTACTTTATATATTTTAGTAAGAAAATTAATAGAACTAGTTTATTTTTAGTAAATTCTTAGTTGAATTAATAGAACTAGTTTATTTTTAGTAAGAAAATTTAGGTATCTGAGATTTGATGATCTAATTAAAATATTACTAACTAGCTACTTTATTTTAGTTAGAAAATTAATAGAACAAGTTTATTTTTAGTAAATGCTTAGTTGAATTAATAGAACTAGTTGAATTAATAGAAGTAGTTGAATTAGTTGAATTAATAGAATTAGTAAGTGTTTAATGTTTCACCTATATGAACATAGGAAATGTCGTGTGACGACAAAAAAGATTCCATTATGTGCGAATACTATGAAGACCGGCGCGACTTGTGTGACAGAAATTTCCTTGTTGATGATAGGCGCTTCAGCATCAAGCTGGATGAGACCTTCGAAGTGGATACAGTAAGTCACAACGACAAGTATTTTTTCGTAATTAAGCATGACTTATATATGCTTCATTTGCTTCAACTTATAATTTTAAATTTTCACTATTCTACTAGCGCATCCCCTGCCATGCAAGAATTTTTGTCTTGGATAAGATAGGTTTCAGTGCTATGGAAACTATGGAGGTAAACAGAGTTTACCTGAAGACCGAGCATGGTTATACTTTCAACGTCAAATTATACAATGTAGACACATACACCTAGTTTGAATGCAAAACTTGGCAAGCACTATGCAAGGCTTATGCATTTGAGCCTGATATGGTTATCACCTTTTATATTCGTCCAGAAGATGATATTGAAGGTAATAGAGACATCTGGGTCGATGTGCAGACGCCTCAAGTTCTACCATTATGTGAGTTTCTCAACCATATTTATGTCTTTGATATTGTTTATTCAAAAATAGTTGACAACTAATTTCTATTGATAGCTTATTTCCATTCAAGCAAACATGTCCGGCGCTTGGTAGACAGGACCTACTACTGTCCCGGAACTGAACTAAACTGCGAGGACATAAGTCATTATGTTTCATGGCTTGAGGATCTTCATACTGACAAGACACATTTTCTTCCTGCACTTAGAAATGTTAGTACTCAAAACGTGCGACAAATAGTGATCGTATTGAACTACGGTCACATCTATTTAGGAAATATGGTAAGATTTTTACTATCTGTCCTCAGTGCATCTTTTGCATAAATTATTTTTGAAGTTAAACTTTCATTGCTAAGTATATTAATTACTATATAATGTTCTTCAACAGGGACTCCCGATGACATTTGTGCCTCAGTGTATCGAGACTAAAGGTCGCATGTCAATGGTTAGCTTACGGCCAAGATATCCTACATTGCACATGAGTGCATTCAGGATTTCTAAAAGCGATGAATGCTTAATAGTGAAAGATTGGAGCAAAATTGTTAACGATCCCAGAGAAGTACTAGGGGGCAGCAATGAGAAGCGCAGCCCACGATTAGGAGACATGTTCATCTGCATGCTCCAGTATGATGAATCAGGAGAGTTATACATGTTTTATGCTATTTTACCTGAGAGCGAGTAGCAGGAGTGATTAAGCTAGTTCATGCTCTTAGTACTTGTCCTCTCATGTTCGTGTTCTTCGTCCTGAACTTAATCTCAAAGAGTGATTTTCTTTTGTGGTGTTATGAACACTTATAATATCATGACCATGTTGAACTCGATGATATCTTTGCTTCTGGTACATGTGAATGTTTCTTCTTTAAGCTAGTGTTGGTGGTGATTAGATAGCGGTAATGACTATGATGATTAAATAGTGGTAATGACGACTATGATGATTTTTAGCTAGCTAGTATACTGTTGTTGATGATATGATGCAAGAATTTTTGTATTAATATGATGATGAGTTATTATATCATTTATGAAAGAAACTGCAGATTAGTTTTCAATTTAATTTAGTGCTTGTTTTACATTATAATGAGTTGTTAAATCATTAGGTGAAAGTACCGCAGATTAGTTTCGACTGGATGCATGTGGATCCTAGCTAAGTGATCAAGTTGTGGATCCTAGCTAAGTGATCAAGTATAATTATACTTGATCACTTAGCTAGGAACCACATGCATCCAGTCGAAACTAATCTGCGGTACTTTCACCTAATGATTTAACAACCCATTATAATGTAAAACAATCACTAAATTAAATTGAAAACACAAAATTAAAGAAAAAATAAAAAACAAAACCAGAACACCCCCAAACATTTAGTACCGGTTGGTGTTACCAACCGGTACTAATGTCCTAGAAGCACCCGGGCCTGGCTCGTGCCACGTGGTGGCACGTTAGCGCCAGTTCATGACGAACCGGTACTAAAGGGGGGGGACCTTTAGTCCCCACTCTTTAGTGCCGGTTAGGGAACCGGCACTAAAGGCCTTTACGAACCGGGACTCAAGCCCGGTTCTGCACTAGTGGCCCCACTTCTTGCTGTCAATAGTAGTCATCATGGCTGATACGTCTCCAATGTATCTATAATTTTTTATTGTTTCATGCTAATATATTATCTGTTTTCGATGTTTAAAGGGCTTTAATATGCTCTTTTATATTATTTTTGGGACTAACCTATTAACCGGAGGCCAGTCCCAGTTTCTGTTTTTTTTTTGCCTAATTTTAGAGTTTCGCCGAAAAGGAATACCAAACGGACTCCAAACGGAATGAAACCTTCTTTCTTGGACCGAAAGCAATCCAGAAGACTTGGAGTTGAAGTCTGGAACTCCACGAGGCGGCCACGAGGCAGGAGGGCGCGCCCCCACCCTCGTGGGCGCCTCGTAGCTCCACCAACGTACTTCTTTTGCCTATACCCTAGATCAATCAGAGAGTGCCACGGAACCACTTTTCCACCGCCGCAACCTTCTGTACCCATGAGATCCCATCTTGGGGCCTTTTCCGGCGATCTGCCGGAGGGGGAATCGATCACGGAGGGCTTCGACATCAACACCATTGCCTCTCCGATGAAGCGTGAGTAGTTTACCACAGACCTTCGGGTCCATAGTTATTAGCTAGATGGCTTCTTCTCTCTCTTTGATTCTTAATACAAAGTTCTCCTCGATGTTCTTGGAGATCTATTCGATGTAAAACTCTTTTGCGGTGTGTTTGCTGAGATCCGATGAATTGTGGATTTATGAACAAGATTATCAATGAATATTATTTGGTTCTTCTCTGAATTCTTATATGCATGATTTCATATCTTTGCAAGTCTCTTCAATTTGTCGGTTTAGTTTGGCCTACTAGATTGATCTTTCTTGCAATGGGAGAAGTGCTTACCTTTGGGTTCAATCTTGCGGTGTCCTTTCCCAGTAACAGTAGGGGCAGCAAGGCATGCATTGTATTGTTGCCATAGAGGATAAAAAGATGGGGTTTATATCATATTGCTTGAGTTTATCCCTCTACATCATGTCATCTTGCTTAATGCGTTACTCTGTTCTTATGAACTTAATACTCTATATGCATGCTGGATAGCGGTCGATGTGTGGAGTAATAGTAGTAGACGCAGAATTGTTTCGATCTACTTGACACGGACGTGATTCCTATATTCATGATCATTGCCTTAGATATCTTCGTAACTATGCGCTTTTCAATCAGTTGCTCGACAGTAATTTGTTCACCCACCGTAATACATGCTATCTTGAGAGAAGCCACTAGTGAAACCTATGCCCCCCGGGTCTCTTTATTATTATATTGCATCTCTTTTATTTACATCGCATCTCGTTTACTATTTTGCAATTTTTACTTTCCAATCTATACAACAAGCATACCAAAAATATTTACTTTACTATCATTATTAGATCTCAGTTTTGCGAGTGACCGTGAAGGGATTGACAACCCCTTTATCGCGTTTGTTGCAAGGTTCTTGATTGTTTTTGCAGGTACTAGGTGACTTGTGCGTTGTCTCCTACTGGATTGATAGCTTGGTTCTCAAAAAGTGATGGAAATACTTATGCTACTTTGCTGCATCACCCTTTCCTCTTCAAGGGAAAACCAACACATGCTCTAGAGCTAGCAAGAACGATTTCTTGCACCGTTGCCGGGGAGATCTATGCCAAGTCAAGACATACCAAGTACCCATCATAAACTCTTCTCCCTCGCATTACATTATTTGTCATTCGCCTCTCGTTTTCCTCTCTCCCTTCTGTTGTTCGTCTTTTCGTTTGCTTTGATGTATTATTTGGCTCGTTTGCTCGTTTGGTTGGAATAATTTTGTATTTATTACAAATCAGAGAACCTAAGATTTATGGATCCTCATCCGCTTGCCAATCTTTTTAAGAGATCCAATTATGATGAACCAATTGCTAGTGAGTTTTGTGCACTAGGTTATCTTTATGAAGTTTTGCTTGAAATTCGTGAATCTGAAAATTGTGATGAAGTAATTTATGAAGTGATTCACGATAGATCTTTGAATAAAAATCATGATTGCAATGATGTTATTATAAATTCTTTTAATGTCAATTGTGCTACTAATATGTAAAACCCTAAGCTTGGGGATGCTAGTTCTGCTAGGTCCACTACTTGCTGCAATGATCATGATTGGGGTGATTCTTCTTATGATCTTGAAAATTTATTTAAGCCCCATGATGAATATGAGATTGATAAGAATGTTTGCAATAATATTGAAAGTGGGTTTGGAAGAGTGTCATCTTTAGATCCCACATATTTGGAGAATATTCAATCTTATGAAATTTTTGATAAAAGTGGGTTTGGAGAGGTCATGACTTTAGTTAATGTTAATCACACTATTTTGGATCATCTAGAGAATATGTTATGTGATACCTATACACGTAATTATTATGAGAGAGGAAAATATGGTTGTAGAAATTTTCATGTTACTAAATCACCTCTCTTCATGTTGAGATTGCTGTCGTCTCTTTCTTCTTCCTTGCATATGCTAGTTTTTGCTTTCCTTGATAATTTGTTTGCTTATAAAATGCCTATGCATAGGAAATATGTTAGACTTAGATGTGTTTGTCACATGTTTTATGATGCTCTCTTTGTGCTTCAATTCTTCTCTTTTACGTGAGCATCATTGAAATTATCAATGCCTAGCTAGGGGCGTTAAATGATAGCGCTTGTTGGGAGGCAACACAATTTTATTTTTTGTTATTTGCTTTTTTATCCTGTTTAGTAATAAATAATCCGTCTACCTTCTGTTTAGATGTGGTTTTATGATTTAATTAGTGTTTGTGCCAAGTAGAACCTTTGGGAAGACTTGGGTGAAGTCTTTGCGATCTTGCTGTAAAAAACAGAAACTTTTGCGCTCACGAGATTAGCTGTCATTTTTTACTGGAGAGTGATTTTAGGTTGATTCTTTTTGAATATGATTAATAGACAAATTACTCACGTCCACCAATTTATTTCAGAATTTTTGGTGTTACATAAGTGTTCGAACAAATCAGATTCCTACAGACTGTTCTGTTTTTTTTTACAGATTCTGTTTTTCGTGTGTTGTTTGCTTATTTTGATGAATCTATGAGTACTATCGGGGGGTATGAACCATAGAGAAGTTGTAATACAGTAGGTTTACACCAATATAAATAAAGAATGAGTTTATTACAGTACCTTAAAGTGGTGGTTTATTTTCTTGTACTAACGGAGCTCATGAGATTTTCTGTTGAAGTTTTGTGTTGTGAAGTTTTTAAGTTTTTGGGTAATGATTTGATGGATTTTAGAATAAGGAGTGTCAAGAGCCTAAGCTTGGGGATGACCAAGGCACCCCAAGGTAAAATTCAAGGACAACCAAAATCCTAAGCTAGGGGATGCCCTGGAAGGCATCCCCTCTTTTGTCTTCATCTATCGGTAACTTTATTTGAGGCTATATTTTTATTCACCACATGATATGTGTTTTGCTTGGAGCGTCTTGTATGATTTGAGTCTTTTCTTTTTATTTTACCACAATCATCCTTGCTGTACACACCTTTTGGGAGAGACACGCATGAATCGGAATTTATTAGAATACTCTATGTGCTTCGCTTATATCTTTTGAGCTAGATAATTTTTATTTAGTGCTTCACTTATATCATTTTAGAGCACGATGGTGGTTTTATTTTATAGAAATTATTGATCTCTCATGCTTCACTTATATTATTTTGAGAGTCTTTTAGAACAGCATGGTAATTTTCTTTGGCTATAAAATTAGTCCTAATATGATGGGCATCCAAGATGGGTATAATAAAAACTTTCATATAAAGTGCATTGAATACTATGAGAAGTTTGTTTCCTTATGATTGTTTTGAGATATGAAGATGGTGATATTAGAGTCATGCTAGTTGAGTAGTTGTGAATTTGAGAGATACTTGTGTTAAAGTTTGTGATTCCCGTAGCATGCACGTATGGTGAACCGTTATGTGACGAAGTCAGAGCATGATTTATTTTATGATTGTCTTCCTTACGAGTGGTGGTCGGGGACAACCGATGGTCTTTTCCTACCAATCTATCCCTCTAGGAGCATGCGCATAGTACTTCTTTTCGATAACTAATAGATTTTTGCAATAAGTATGTGAATTCTTTATGACTAATGTTGAGTCCATGGATTATACGCACTCTCACCCTTCCACCGTTGCTAGCCTCTCTAGTACCGCGCAACTTTCGCCGGTACCATAAACCCACCATTTACCTTCCTCAAAACAGCCACCATACCTACCTATTATGGCATTTCCATAGCCATTCCGAGAATATTGCCATGCACCTTTCCACCGTTCTGTTTATTATGACACGCTTCATCATTGTCATATTGCTTTGCATGATCATGTGGTTGACATCGTATTTGTGGCAAAGCCACCGTTCATAATTTTTCATACATGTCACTCTTGATTCATAGCACATCCCGGTACACCGCCGGAGGCATTCACATAGAGTCATATTTTGTTCTAAGTATTGAGTTGTAAGTAAATAAAATTGTGATGATCATCATTATTAGAGCATTGTCCCATGTGAGGAAAGGATGATGGAGACTATGATTCCCCCACAAGTCGAGATGAGACTCCGGACAAAAAAAAGAGGCCATATAAAAAAAGAGAAAGGCCCAAATAAAAAAATGAGAGAAAAAGAGAGAAGGGGCAATGCTACTATCGTTTTACCACACTTGTGCTTCAAAGAAGCACCATGATCTTCATGATATTGAGTCTCCTATGTTGTCACTTTCATATACTAGTGGGAATTTTTCATTATAGAACTTGGCTTGTATATTCCAATGATGGGCTTCCTCAAAATGCCCTGGGTCTTCGTGAACAAGCAAGTTGGATGCACACCCACTTAGTTTCTTTCTGAGCTTTCATACACTTATAGCTCTAGTGCATCCGTTGCATGGCAATCCCTACTAATTCACATTGACATCTATTGATGGGCATCTCCATAGCCATCGATACGCCTAGTTGATGTGAGACTATCTTCTCCTTTTTGTCTTCTCCACAACCACCATTATATTCCACCTATAGTGCTATGTCCATGGCTCATGCTCATGTATTGCGTGAAGATTGGAAAAGTTTGAGAATTAAAAGTATGAAACAATTGCTTGGCTTGTCATCGGTGTTGTGCATGATTTAAATATTTTGTGTGATGAAAATAGAGCATAGCTAGACTATATGATTTTGTAGGGATAACTTTCTTTGGTTATGTTATTTTGAGAAGACATGATTCCTTTATTAGTATGCTTGAAGTATTATTATTTTTATGTCAATATTAAACTTTTGTTTTGAATCTTTCGGATCTGAACATTCATGCCACAATAAAGAAAATTACATTGATAATTATGATAGGTAGCATTCCACATCAAAAATTCTGTTTTTATCATTTACCTACTCGAGGACGAGCATGAATTAAGCTTGGGGATGCTTGATACGTCTCCAACGTATCTATAATTTTTTATTCTTCCATGCTAATATATTATCTGTTTTGGATGTTTAATGGGCTTTAATATGCTCTTTTATATTATTTTTGGGACTAACCTATTAACCAGAGGCCTAGTGCCAATTTCTGTTTTTTTGCCTATTTTAGAGTTTCGCAGAAAAGGAATACCAAACGGAGTCCAAACGGAATGAAACCTTCGCGATGATCTTTCTTGGACCGAAAGCAATCCAGAAGACATGGAGTTGAAGTCTAGAACTCCACGAGGCGGCCACGAGGCAGGAGGGCGCGCCCCCCACCCTCGTGGGCCCCTGGTAGCTCCACCGACGTACTTCTTTCGCCTATATATACTCTTATACCCTAGATCGATCAGAGAGAGCCATGAAACCACTTTTCCACCGCCGCAACCTTCTGTACCCGTGAGATCCCATCTTGGGGCCTTTTCCGGCGATCTACTGGAGGGGGAATCGATCATGGAGGGCTTCTACATCAACACCATTGCCTCTCCGATGAAGCGTGAGTAGTTTACCACAGACCTTCGCGTCCATAGTTATTAGCTAGATGGCTTCTTCTCTCTCATTGATTCTCAATACAAAGTTTTCCTCGATGTTCTTGGGGATCTATTCGATGTAATAATCTTTTGCGGTGTGTTTGCCGACATCCGATGAATTGTGGATTTATGAACAAGATTTTCTATGAATATTATTTGGTTCTTCTCTGAATTCTTATATGCATGATTTGATACCTTTGCAAGTCTCTTCGAATTGTCGGTTTAGTTTGGCCTACTAGATTGATCTTTCTTGCAATGGGAGAAGTGCTTAGCTTTGGGTTCAATCTTGCGGTGTCCTTTCCCAGTGACAGTACGGGCAGCAAGGCACGCATTGTTTTGTTGCCAACGAGGATAAAAAGATGGGGTTTATATCATATTGCTTGAGTTTATCCCTCTACATCATGTCATCTTTCTTAATGCGTTACTCTGTTCTTATGAACTTAATACTCTAGATGCATGCTGGATAGCGGTCGATGTGTGGAGTAATAGTAGTAGATGCAGAATCATTTCGATCTACTTGGCACGGACGTGATGCCTATATTCATGATCATTGCCTTAGATATCTTCATAACTATGCGCTTTTCTATTAATTGTTCGGCAGTAATTTGTTCACCTACCGTAATACATGCTATCTTGAGAGAAGCCACTAGTGAATCCTATGGCCCCCGGGTCTCTTTATTATTATATTGCATCTCTTTTATTTACATCGCATCTCGTTTACTATTTTGCAATCTTTACATTCCAATGTATACAACAAAAATACCAAAAATATTTACTTTACTATCTTTATTAGATCTCACTTTTGCGAGTGACCGTGAAGGGATTGACAACCCCTTTATCGTGTTGGTTGCAAGGTTCTTGATTGTTTGTGCAGGTACTAGGTGACTTGTGCATTGTCTCCTACTGGATTGATACCTTGGTTCTCAAATACTGATGGAAATACTTACGCTAGTTTGCAGCATCACCCTTTCCTCTTTAAGGGAAAACCAACGCATGCTCAAGAGGTAGCAATGGCAGGGAAGTTGGCTTCATATTGCACATCGAGAGATAATTGTTCAGCTTCATCACCATCATCCATGTCCTCTATTTCTTCCACAGGATCAATCTCATCTTCCCCAATTAGCTCCATTTCCCTCAACAGGTTCATTCCAACAGAGTCCCCCTGTTATGGGTTGAGTAATTGTTCTAGAGCTTGAATCCTGGGTAGGTATTGGGTCTCAGGGAGCTGGTTTTTGAGCATGGAAGTTGGTGTTGTCTCTTCATAGGCGTTTTGTTGCCCTGATACTTGAGTCCTGTGAGTTGAATTTCCAGTTCTAGTGAGTGAGCCAGAGTCAGAGCCAGTCCTGGACCCCTGCTGTGATCTACCATCATTAGAAACACTGTCTTTAGACATTGTTTCCAAAGAATTAGTTGTATCCAGAGAGGGGTTGGTTGCTGTCATAGCTTCGTCACTATTTCTTGGCTCCACTTCAATCAACAACCTTTAGATTTTTTCCTTTGATACCAAAAGGTCTCTCTGTAGGGATATTTGTATGGTCCTTGCATGAGATCTCCACCCTAAGTGTCTCATAAAAGGACTGGAAGTTGTGCTACCAGTCAACATCCAGCAGCACCCCCAGGGTGGAAGTGATTTGGTCAAGCATGGACCATTCACAACACTTGGGTTCATCTTCCTGATCTTGATCCAGACATCTTGCAGGTCATCCTCTGCCTCAACATTTCCTTTCCAGACTTCTACATTGACTATTACATTGTCTTTTTTCAGGCCAAAGCAGGGATAGCCTGCCACATGAGCAACATCTATCTCTGGAGGAAATTTTACTAAGAAAGTCCAGTCATCCAGAGCATTGATGGGCCATCGCCAATTGGTCTTATAAATGTCTGCAAATTCCTCAGCTAATTCTTTCTTAGACACTCCCCCAGACTCTGACTCGAAAACCCTTCACATCCACCTTCTTGAGAAAGGTTTCATGCCACACTATAATGATGGAAGACGACAAAGAAGAAGAGGATGATGACAACTATGTGCCCCCTGAATACGGTGATGCTGCAACGGGGGAAGCTGAAGATCAAGAGGAACCAGACGATGTGCCCGATGATGATCTTCGCCGGATCATTGTTGATGCAAAGAGACAGTGCGAAAGTGAAAAGAAGAAGCTGAAGTTCGATCGCATGTTAGACGATCACAAAAAAGGGTTGTACCCCAATTCCGAAGATGGCAACACAAAGCTCGGTACCATACTGGAATTGTTGCAGTGGAAGGCAGAGAATGGTGTACCTGACAAAGGATTTGAGAAGTTACTGAAAATATTGAAGAAGAAGCTTCCAAAGGATAACGAATTGCCCGCCAGTACATACGCAACAAAGAAGGTTGTATGCCCTCTAGGATTGGAGGTGCGGAAGATACATGCATGCCCTAATGACTGCATCCCGTACCGTGGTGCGTACGAGGATTTGAACGGATGCCCGGTATGCGGTGCATTGCAGTATAAGATCAGAGGTGACCCTGGTGATGTTGACGGCGAGCGCCCCAGGAAGAGGTTTCCTGCCAAGGTGATGTGGTATGCTCCTATAATACCACGGCTGAAACGTCTGTTCCAAAACAAAGAGCATGCCAAGTTGATGCGATGGCACAGAGAGGACCGGAAGAAAGACGAGAAGTTGAGAGCACCCGCTGATGGGTCGCAGTGGAGAAAAATCGAGGGAAGGTAATGGGAGGACTTTGAAGGTGACACAAGGAGAATGTATGGTTTGGTTTAAGCGCGGATGACATTAATCCTTTTGGGCAGCAGAGCAGCAATCACAGCACCTGGCCTGTGACTCTATGTATGCATAACCTTCCTCCTTGGCTGTGCATGATGCCAGTTCTCATCCAAGGCCCTAAGCAACCCGGCAACGACATTGATGTGTACCTAAGGCCATTAGTTGAAGAACTTTTATAGCTATGGAGTGGAAACGGTGTACGTGTGTGAGATGAGCACAAACAGCAGGAATTTGACTTGCATGCGTTGTTGTTTGTAAGCATCAATGATTTACCTGCTCTCAGTAACCTTTCAGGGCAGACAAACAAGGGATACCACGCATGCACACACTTTTTAGATGACATCGAAAGTATATACCTGGACAAATGCAGGAAGAATGTGTACCTAGGGCATCGTCGATTTCTTCCGCCCAACCATCAATGTAGAAAGAAAGGCAAGCATTTCAAAGGCGAGGCAGATCACCAGAAGAAGCCCGCCATCCGTACTGGTGATCACATACTTGCTATGGTCACTGATTTACATGTAATCTTTGGAAAGGGTCCCGACGGACTATCTGTTCTGAATGACGCTGACGGACGCGCACCCATGTGGAAGAAGAAATCTATATTTTGGGACCTACCCTACTGGAGAGACCTAGAGGTCCGCTCTTCAATCGACGTGATGCAAGTGACGAAGAGTCTTTGTGTGAACCTACTAGGCTTGTTGGGCATGTATGGGAAGACAAAAGATACACCGGAGGCACGGGAGGACCAGCAACGTGTGCACGAAAAAGACGGCATTCCTCCAAAGCAGTATGAAGGTCCTGCCAGCTACGCTCTTACCAAAGAAGAGAAGGAAATCTTCTTTGGATGCCTACTCAGTATGAATGTCCCATGTAGCTTCTCGTCGAACATAAAGGGAATAATAAAGATGCCAGAGAAAAAGTTCCAGAACCTAAAGTCTCATGACTGCCACGTGATTATGACGCAACTGCTTCCGGCTGCATATAGGGGGCTTCTACCGGAAAACATCCGATTAGCCATTGTGAAGCTATGTGCATTCCTCAATGCAATCTCTCAGAAGGTGAATGATCCAGAAATCCTACCAAGGTTAAGGACTGATGTGGCGCAATGTCTTGTCAGTTTCGAGCTGATGTTCCCACCATCCTTCTTCAATATCATGACGAACGTCCTAGTTCATCTAGTCGACAAGATTGTCATTCTGGGCCCTGTATTTCTACACAATATGTTCCCCTTTGAGAGGTTCACGGGAGTCCTAAAGAAATATGTCCGTAACCGCGCTTGGCCAGAAGGAAGCATCTCCACGGGCCATCAAACAGAGGATGTCATTGGGTTTTGTGTTGACTTTATTCCTAACCTGAGGAAGATTGGTGTCCCTCAATCGCGGTATGAAGGGAGACTGACTGGAAATGGCACGCTAGGAGGGGACTCAATAACATGTAGGGACGGGCATTCTTGGTTTCAAGCACACTACACAGTTCTACAGAACTCTACCTTGGTGACCGCGTATGTCGATGAACACAAGAACATTCTGCTCCAAACACCCGGAGTAGTGTGACGACTGGATTACATGTGAACATATCAGGATTCTGGCAGTTGGTTGCGAACACGTCTCAGGGGTGACAACACTACTTCTAATGAGTTGTACTCGTTGGCGAGGGGACCATCTTCGACTGTATTGACTTACGAAGGGTACTAGATAAATGATTATACATTGTACACGATCCCCCAGGATCAAAAGAGCACCAACCAAAATAGTGGTGTCCGCTTTGATGCAGCAACCAAGAAGGGAAAGGATACATATTATGGTTACATAGTGGACATATGGGAACTTGACTACAGACATGATTTTAAGGTCCCTTTGTTTCAGTGCAAATGGGTCAATTTGTCAGGAGGCGGGGTACAGGTAGACCGACAGTACCAAATGACAACAGTGGATCGGAACTATCTTGGGTACACAGACGAACCATTCGTCCTAGCCAATGATGTGGCGCAGGTTTTCTATGTGAAGGACATATCTACCAAACCGAGAAAAAGAGAAGATAAGGAAGCGAATACATCATACGATGAGCCAAAGCGCCACATAGTTCTTTCAGGAAAAAGAGACATCGTGGGATTGGAGGGCAAGCCAGACATGTCTGAAGATTATGAGAAGTTTCTTGAAATTCCTCCCTTCAAAGTCAAGGCTGACCCAAGCACCCTGTTAAACGATGAAGATTATCCATGGTTACGGCGCAATAAGCAAAGGACACAAACGAAGAAAAAGTGAAGACTTTCTCTCCACAACTATTATGATGATGCCTTTGATCTAGAATATCACTGCAGTTACATGTGAAGAAATGAAATGCCTTTTGTAACAGATGAGTTTCCTTATGAAACCCTGGTACTTCGAAAGAGATTGTCCGCTTTGTACACGAAGTGCATCCAGTTTTTTCCGTAACCCTCTCAACTTTTTAGCACATGCTATGTGGGTGAAATGATAATACCATGCCAACTTTCAACCTTTTCAGAGTTCATTTGTGGTGCTTTTCAATTTCAGGGTCATATAGCCCAAAAAAATCAGTAAATGCATGAAAAATAACAAATGAAGTCATAAAGGGTTGAAAATTGATGATGTGGATTTGAGTGGTGCACTTTGAACACACAAAAAGTTTGGAGTTCAAATAAGTTCAAAAAAATGAAATCCCTTTGTAACATATGAGTTTCCGTCCGAAACCCTAATACTTCGAAAGAGGCTGTCCATTTTGTACACGAAGTGCGTCCATTTTTTGGCGTAACCCTCTCGACTTTTAAGAACATGCTATGTGGGTGAAATGATGATACCATGCCAACTTTCAACCTTTTCAGAGTTCATTTGTAGTGCTTTTCAATTTCAGGGTCATATAGCTAAAAAATGAGTAAATGCATGAAAAATAACAAATTGAGTAAGAAAGGGTTGAAAATAGATGATGTGACTTTGAATGGTGCATTTTGAACACACAAAAAGTTTGGAGTTCAAACAAGTTCAAAAAATGTAATCCCTTTGTAATAGATGAGTTTTCATCCGAAACCCTCATACTTCGAAAGAGATTGTCCATTTTGTACACGAAGTGTATCCAGTTTTTGCCTTAACCCTCTTAACTGTTTAGAACATGCTATGTGGGTGAAATGATGATACCATGCCATCTTTCTACCTCTTCAGAGTTCATTTGAAGTGCTTTTCAATTTTAGGGTCATAACTAATAGCTAAAAGAATGAACTAGAAAACTTTTATGAAACTCTAATAGCAAAAATAATGAACTAAAATAATGAACTAGAAAACGTTAATGAAACTCAAATAGCAAAAAGAATGAATAGAAAACTTTAATGAAACTCTAATAGCAAAAGTAATCCACTAAAAAGCTTTTGTAAACCTCTAGTACTTGTGAAACTAAAATTATATAAAATTTATGCAACTAATATTATCAAAGTATTTTTCGTTCAAAACATTAATAGCAAAAAGAATTTTCATAAAGAATTTTTTTGTTTGAAACTTTAAGAGCAAACTAAAACAACAAAATCTGTTTGTGATTAAAACAGACATTTCAAATAACCTAAAAATGACCAAATTGAATATAATGATAAAACACAGTAATATTATATAGCGGGAAAAGGAATTACTCAAAAATCTTTTTTTATAGTAAAGTTATTCACAAACTAGTGATTCACACAGATTTCAAAAAATTGAAATTTAAACTATTCAAATGGGAAAACTAATGGCACTAAAAGGAAAAAAGAATCAATGAAAACAGTAAGTATTTTGCTGTAAGTAGAAACAAAATAAAATAAATAAAGCAAAAAAGAAAACAAAAAACCGGAAAAAAAATGTCACCTACTGTGCCACCACGGCCTGAATACGACTAGAAACCCAACCATGGGCCAGGATTCAGTCCCACAGCAGGCCCAGTAGGCCCACATGCAAGGAGTGACGGATTAGGCCCGAAAGCCTGCAATTGAGAGGAGCTCGAGAGGGTGGGTGCAGCAGCGAAACCACTCTCAAGCTTAACTAGCGAGGTCGGACTAAACATCCCACTGCACCACGCCAGCGCAATGTCTTTGGTCCCGGTTGGTAGCACCAACCGGGACGAAAGGGGTGCATTGGTACCGATTCGTGGCACCAATAGGGACCAATGCCCCCCTTTAGTCCCGATTAGTGCCACCAACTGGGACCAAAGGTCCCTGTTTCCCGCCCTTTGGTCAGCTGAAAACTGACCTTTGGTCCTAGTTGGTGCCACGTACCGGGACCAAAGGCTTTCCTATATAAGTCAGGACTTAGGAATTTTTCCAGATTCTCCCCCGACACCAACGCCCCTGCGCCCCAACGCCGCCAGCCTGCTCTCCTCGTCTCTGTCACCGTCGCCGCCACCGCGCCCTGCCTCATCGCCGCCCGCTCCTCATCGTTGTCGCCATCTCCGACCTCGCCGTCGCCGACGCCTCCCCGACCTCGTCGTCGCCTCCCGTCCTGCGCCCCTGCCCCCTGCCCCCCACCCTCCCCCCTGCCGACGCAAATTGCATTTTTTTTGTTGATATAGTTTTTAGTAAATGGATAAGTATGCATATTGTCTTTCCAAATATATAGGTGTATGTTGATGTATGGATATGTATGCATATTTTTTAATAATTTTATTTTTTCATATATATGATGATATTTTTTTGTTCATAAATGATCATATGAATTTTTTTATAATTCATATTAATTTTATTTGTTCATATATGGTTAGTGCATTTTAGGTTAGTTGAGTTAGTGCATTTTAGGTTAGTTGTACTGTTAGTGCATTTTAGGTTAGTTGAGTTAGTGCATTTTAGGTTAGTTGTACTGTTAGTGCATTTTAGGTTAGTAGATTTTAGGTTAGTGGAGAGGAAAAAGGGAAATTAGGAAAAAGAAGAAAAGAGGAAGAAGGAAGAAGGAAGAAGAAGAAAAAGAAGGAGAGGAAAAAGGAAAATAAGAATAAGAAGAGGAAGAAGGAGAAGAAGAAGGAGAAGGAGAGGAGAGGAAGAAGAGGAGAGAGAAAATAAGAAGAGGAAGAAGAAGAAGAAAAAGAGGAGAAGAAGAAGGAATATAGGAGAAGAGGAAAAAATAGAATAATATTCTATTTTTTCTTCTTCTCCTCTATTCCTTCTTCTTCTCCTCTGTTTTTCATCTTCTATTTTTTCTTCTTCTCCTCTATTCCTTCTTCTTCTCCTCTTTTTCTCTTCTTCTTCCTCTTCTTATTTTTTATCGGGAACGAGGGTGTCGAGGATCGCTGAGCGATCGAGGGTCGGGAACAAGGGTAGAGGGTCGAGGGTCGCCGAGGGGTCGAGGGTCGAGGTTTGTGGAATTTTTTTTCGTAGAAATTAGTGTGATATTTTTGTACATGATGATCTTGCTCGATGAATGTTCTATTTTAAAACTCACATTAAGTTTGTTCGATGATGATTTTTTTGTTCATAGAAATTTACTAAGTTAAAATGTTCTCGTGTTGGGGGGAGGAGTCCTCGAAACATATCAAGTGCACTTTATAAATTTTTATTTTTTATCGGGAACGAGGGTGTCAAGGATCGCCGAGCGGTCAAGGGTCGGGAACTAGGGTACAGGGTCGAGGGTCACCGAGTGGTCGAGGGTCGAGGGTCATTGAGGGTTCGAGGGTCGAGGATCGCCGAGGGGTCGAGAGGGGGACGTCGATCAACCCCCTCTCGCTCGACCAACTCTCGAGGACACCCAACCTCTAGAAAAAATCGTTGTCGATCTCCTACCCCCTCCCGCCCCTACCAGACAAACTCTCTCGAGATTTATAAGAGATTTATCAAGAATGCCCCCATTATAGACGTGCATAATTAAGTTGATCCATATTTTTCCTGATCTCATCTACGCTTCTATATGTGCACGTTCTCTTGTTTCAAAGTATTGAAGAAATACATGGTTTCATAATTAGCTGGAAGTAACAGGCGCATGATGGTATGAAGCTCTCCAAAATTATTTTGGAACGGAGCCCTGATAGGATAATTCTCTTTTTGGTACGAAGTTCAGCAAAGGCCTTCCAAATAGCGATGTACGAAAGGCTCTTGCTGAACTTCATACCAAAAAGCGAATTATCCTATCAGGACTCCGTTCCAACATAACTTTGGAGAGCTTCATACCATCATGCGCCTATTACTTCCGGCTAATGATGAAGCCATGGTTTTCTTCAATCCTTTGACACTAGAAAACGTGACATATAGAAGGGTAGATGAGATCAGGAAAAATAGGGACCATTTTTTGCACATCCAGAATGGCGCCATTTTGTTAAATCCCTTGTTTGACATTCATGAGATAGGCGGTTTGGACGTTGGACATTCATGAGAGAGGCGGTCCGGGACAAACCCTAGAAGCGTTGCCGAGACCATCCCAAACCCTAGAAGCGTCAAGGCCACCCAAATTTACCAAGTTAAAAGAGCGTTGTCGAGGCCACCCCAAATCCTAGAAGTGTTGTTGAGACCACCCCAAACTCTAGAAGCGTCGTTGTCAAGGCCACCCCAAACCAAAGAAGCGTCGAGGCCACTAATTAATACTCCTTGTTATGATTAGCTAGCTAGGATGGTTGCCACTAATATATCCATCTCTCATGTTTGTATATTAATTGCCATGTTGTAAGATTTGCATAAACTATGGAGCAAAGAGACTTCGAAACAGAACAGTTGTTGTGGGACATAATCCTCAGTGGAGGTGATGTCTTGTCATATCTCAACAACATCGATGGTCTGGAAGGAGAGGGTGAAGGCTCCGGTGATCAAACAATGGAGGAGGAATGACATGATCATGATGGCTTAGGTGACCGAATGCCGGTGGAAGAAGGAGACCGTCATGACGTCTCCGGTGACCGAACGGAGGAGGGAGCTGTTGCAAAGTCTGGCGAGGTATATATATTAATTAAGCCTGTGCTGACTAGCTAATTGATGAATTAATTGTTTTGTATGTACATATATTAACTTTTCTTTCTTCTTTTATACCCCTCCGGATCGGGCCAAACTTCGGTAACGAGACGAGACTCGAAGAAAAGGCTGCGCCAGGATGAAAGGTTCACGATCACAACAATCTCGGACGATGGCCAACCGATTGAACCCATGCGGACCAAGGAAGCATTTTCTACTCAGTGCGGGGCTATTGTTAGGGACATGATCTCGATCAGCATCCATCTATGGAATAAGCCTAAGAACGAAGACCCTCAAGTTCCTTATGTCCAGGATAGACAGAAAGAATATCTTCGGACCTCGCTGAAGGAAAATTTTACCCTACCGCCAGAGGAGGATCTGGATAAGCCTATTATAGAGCCATTGGTTAAGGCGTGTGCTCTTAAGAAGATGGCAGATATATTCATGAGGTGGAAGAATGAGTTGGAATCAACGTTTGTCGAAAAAGGGAAGACTCCAGAATTCACCGGCCGATTTGAGAAGATAAGAGATCATTGGCCCGCATTTTTGGCCTACAAGACATCGGACAAGAGTAAGAAGATGTCAGAGACAAATAAGAACAATGCTGCAAAGAAGAAGTTTTACCATCGCACGGGGTCAGGTGGCTACCTCAAAGCCCGACCGTTATGGGACAAAGCTGAGAATGATCTGCTTGCTAAAGGGGTCGAACCAGAGACATTGAACAGGCCAGACCGTTCAAGGACTTGGTTCTTCAGGGTTGGGGGAACCTTGGACGCTGAAACAGGGAAGTGCGTTTGGACGGACGAGCAACTTTTAATACCCGTCATGAAGCTTCAGAAGTGTATCGCCGTAGCGCAGCAAGGGACGTTCATTCCCGAAAGAGAGAATGACGAGCTGACCGACGCCCTCGGGAATCCTGAGCACCCTGGACGAACACGAGGCACGCCAGGCTCAGTTGCGTGGAAGGTTGGGTTTCCCGGCGTAGGCAGTTACAAAACCCGGGAGAGGAAGAGGAAACTGGAGCTGACCGAAATACAGAAGCTGAATGCAAGAGTACAAAAGCTAGAGGAACAAGTTGAGAGCCAATGAGCTGCAGGAGCTACCCCAGAAGCTACCCCGCCATCTCAGAAGAGAAGCAGTGTGGCTTCCACCGAGCTCGTTCAGCGGCCTGACTTCATGGCTCCTAGCAACCCCGTGGATGCTATCACGGAGGCTCAACATTGCTAGCTTATGATACAATGGCAGAACCTCAAAGTTAAGGTGGCTGTCGGCTCTGTTGCACTTTAAGTGCATCTAGTGCCCCTTAGTGATTTTGGTGTATTGAAGACTTATACGTTAAGGGACTAATGTGTTTATGAGTGTACACAGGTCTATAATTCTATGAGGAGTTTGATATTTACAGAGAAAGTTGACCCCTAAAAATGAAGTTCTTCGACTGAAGACTTTGGATTTCTGAAGACTTCCTGAAGACTTTGAAAGTGAAGAAATTGGTGTGACCTTGAAGACTTGGTATTCATTTGAGGAACATGAAGTGTGAAGACTTTTTTTTCGTAGTTTCATTTTCTCTTTCTTGAGTCATAGGAAACACCGTACTGTTAAAGGGGGTCGAGGAAATACTAAGGAAAAATTTCCATGTGATGCTCAACTCAAAATCCTACACCTACCAATCCCTTCGAGTGAAGCCATTGGAAATCTCATACAGTCCAGTCATATTCTTCAGTGACAGAGACTAAGTTCTTCTGGTCTCTGAGGAATTTGTTCTGACTGAGGAGTTAGGAATTCGCCAGTGCGGATTGCCTACACAGTGAGGAACATGATAGCCCTGAGGAATTTGATACTCAAATTTCCGACCGTTGCTGTTCTATGCGCCAGCTGTCCCAAAATATCTTCCCACCTAACGGTCATATCATTGAATGGCATTTATGTCTTATCATGATGGGCTGCTCCCTAGGCTATAAATAGCCACCCCTACAACCACTAGCTGGTTGGCTGCTCTGAGAGAAACTGACACTTGTCATTTGAGAGCATCCCATCCTCTAAGGACTTTGAGCGAAAATCATCAAGAGAGGAAAACCCAAACCCAAACACCTACAAACCCAAAGTGATTGAGCATCACTGAAGAGATTGATCCTGCGTGGATCCGACGCTTGTTACCTTTGAAGACTGTGCATCTTCCAGACGGTTAGGAGTCATGGTCTAGAGCATCCAAGAGGAATTGTGGATCGCCGAGTGACCGAGTTTGTGAAGGTTCGCAAGTCACCTGAAGACTTACCACGAGTGATTGGGCGAGGTCTGTGTGACCTTAGCTCAAGGAGAATACGGTGAGGACTGTGTGTCCGGGACTGTGTGTCCTCAGGTTTAAATACCCAGCCGCTCCAACCAGACGTACAACTGAGACAGCAGTTGGAACTGGTCTACCAAATCATTGTCTTCACCAAACCAACTGGTTCTATTAACTCAACTCTTTCATTTCCTCATAGATGTGTTGTGCTCTTGTTCATATCTGTGTTTGAAGACTTTGACTGAAGACTTTCTCAATTTCCTCAGATCAATTTCTCCAGTCTGTTTGTCTTCATCCTGTGCTATCATGTGTTTACGCTTTCTGTACTCTGTGCTTGTCTTCATTTCATCATGATGACCATGCTTGTATTCTGTTATGTTACTTCTGAGTACTTATTCCGCTGCAAGTAGTTCTTCGCGAAGGAATTTCCTCACCCGCAAATTCCTCAGTGAAGAATTCATAAAAATCGCCTATTCACGCCCCCTCTAGTCGATATAACGCACTTTCAATTAGTATCAGAGCAAGGTACTCCCTTTTTCTGTGTGATTTTGGTTTAACCGCCTGGAGTTTTAGTTATGTCGACCGCAGGTATGATCAAGGTCTCTGCTGGGTGTCCTACCTTCGATGGGACGAACTACCCTACTGGAAGAACAAGATGCGAATGCATCTTGAGGCAATTGATAACGATCTCTGGTATGTTGTGGAAAATGGTGTTCCCTCTGTCTCACCCTCACTGAACGCTACCGATGTGAAGAGATTCAAGCAACTCGATTCTCAAGTGAAGAATATCATATGTGGCCATCTGAGCAAAGGACAGTATGGAAGAGTGAGTGCATTGGAAACTGCTAAGCTTATCTGGGATAGGCTGTCCAAAGTAAATGAAGGAGTCTCAACTCAGCGTGACTCCCGATTTGATGTTCTTCGCAATCTCTTCAACTGCTTCAAAAGACTCGACAATGAAAATGCTCAACAAACCTTCGATCGTCTCACTGACATCTCAAATGAGCTTCAAGCACTTGGTGCCACTGACATCACCGACCATGAGGTGGTGAAGAAATTGTTGAGATCGCTTGATTCCTCATTTGATACTCTCGCATTGATGATACAAGAACGTGCTGATTAAAAGTCACTTGATCCCACTGATATCCTCGAGAGGCTAAATACTCATGAGTTCCAGCTTGCTGAAAAGAGAGATCTCTATGGTTCGAGCTATGGCAGATCACGTGCACTGAAGGCCAAGGCAGTTTCTGAGTCTGAAGATGAAGACTCTGACAGCAGCCTTGGTGATCCTGAAGAACTGAGCCATGATCTAGCACTGCTCGTGAAGAAATTCCAGAAGTTCTCAAGACGTGGTCGCTTTGGAAGACCCTCAAGGAGCAATGATTCCTCATCCAGTGACTACAAGAAGAGGCTTTGTCACAAATGCAAGAAACCCGGACACTACATTCAAGATTGTCCTCAGTGGGAAAAGGAATCAAAGAAGAAGAAATACAAGGATTACAGTTCTGATGATGCGAAGAAGAAGAAATCCTCAAAATCTTCATTATCAAAATCCTCAAAGTCTTCATCTCACAAGAAGAGCAGCTCCAAGAAGGCTCGGGCATTCATTGACAAGGAAATGGACTCTGAGGCTGAATCAGAAGAAAATGAGGAAGAGGAGGCATCTGAGGATTCCGAATCTGGTGTGGCGAGCCTAGCCCTCGCTACTGCATTCGTCAGCAAGTCTATCTTCAACACTGAAGAAAATGACCTCTCCAACAAGGCTGATGAAGGCAATGATGACTACGCTCCCACCTATTGCTTCATGGCAAAGGGTGCCAAGGTACTCAAATATACCTCCTCTGAATCAAGTGAGAATGAATCTGATGAAAACCTCAAGCCCAGCTACTCTAAACTTGCTAAGATTGCTGTGAAACAACAAAGGGCTTTTGAAACGGTTCAAAACATGCTAGACAAAAGTGATGATATGTTGGGTGAAGAAATGGATCGCACTAAAACATTGACTGAAAATCTTCAGAGACTTCAGACTAGGTTTGACAACCTTCAAGGTCATCATAACACTCTCTTATCTGATCATGAGAAGCTTTCTTATGAATTTCTTCAAAGAAAGCAAGATCTTGAGAAGCTAAGAGTGAGTTATGAAGATCTTCAGAAGGAGCGCGATTCATTACTTGCTCAACAAATCAGCGCTGCTCAGGAAGAATTTGTTCCTCCATGTTTGAAATGCATTGAACGTGAATCTGCTAATTCTTCACCTGAATGTTCAAATGCTTCTAATGCTACAAATTCTTCAACTATCTCTGCTATCACTAATTCCTCATCTGAGGACATTGCTAGTATCACTGACGATGCAGGGCTGAAGGAATTGTACATGAAAGGCATGTACAAAAGCCTCAAAGGGCATCAGACTCTTTGTGATGTGCTTAAAAAGCAGATCCTCAACAGGAACCCTAGGAAAGAGGGTATTGCCTTTGAGAGGAAACTCAATGCTGATGGTACATATTGGAAGCCTGAGCAGTACCCCAAAACCTCATGGGTTGCTGCAAAGGGACCTCCAATTGATCCATCTAATTTATCTGGCTTTACATGTGAATCTTGTCATTCTTCTGATGAGTCATTTGACTCCAACTATAAACTGTTTAAAAATCAGAATGGTGAAGTATTTGCTAGATATGTTTGCACTAACTGCAGGAACGGTTCTCCTATGAAGAAAATATGGGTTCCCAAAAAGTGCCTTCAAAGTCTTCAGGTGAATGTCCTCATGACACCACCTGTGAAGAATAGGAACCCCAGATCAAATTCTTCATATGGATCCAAGTCCTCATACGGACCGAATTCCTCACGTGGATCAAATTCCTAAAATGGATCAAAGTCCTCACATGAATATCATCGTGCTAACAACTCGAGCATTATTCTTCTAACCATTATGTTCATAAGTCCTCGGAGAATTTCTCTGCTTATTCATATGCTTATCCTAACTCCTCTTATGTGAAACGAAATGGATTGGCTTCTATGCCACCTTTCTCGTATGGAGCTCGCAGAGTGATGAACTCTTTGCCACCCCTTCAGATGTGGGTGGTGAAGAAAAAGAACTAATCTATTCTGCAGGGTCAGGTCTCCAGACGTGCTCAAACGTCTGAAGAATTTGCTGGAGACCTGAGAGTGCCTGAAAGGACGCAAGCTAAACATGAAGAAATGAACTTTCATTTCTCACGTCCTCATACTGCTTTATCTACTCTATTACTTGAGGAAATTGATTTGATGAATTGATGTCATATTCTTCACTGATGAAGTATATGAGTTCGTAAGCTGCACTAATTCATCTGCAAGATAATCAACCCAAAGCCACTAAGTGGGTCCTCGATAGTGGATGTACAAATCACATGACTGGTGACAAGAATCTATTGATGGATGCTCCCTTATCACCATCTCATCTGAAGCATATCATCTTCGCTGACAAAGGCAAAAGTCAGGTATTGGGTGTAGGTAAGGTTGCGATCACAAAGGATCGACACATGGACAAAGTCATGCTTGTCGAGTCCTTAGGATACAACCTCATGTCTGTCTCAATGCTTTGTGATCTTGATATGGTTGTTGTCTTTGGCAAGTATCGTTGTGTTGTGGTTATGGAAGCTGACAATTCCAAAGTCTTCGAAGGCTTGAGGAGAGGAGACTTGTATATTGTTGATTTCTCTACAGGACCACAACCAGCCGTGTGCCTACTTGCAAAAGCTTCAGAAGGCTGGCTATGCCATCGAAGACTTGGTCATGCAGGCATGAGGAATTTGCACACGCTTGCGAAGAAGAAGCATGTCATTGGCATTGAGAATGTCAAATTCCTCAAGGATCACTTATGCGGAGCCTGTGAAGCTGGGAAGATGACAAAGGCCAAGCATCCAGCAAAGACTATCATGACCACTACTCGACCATTCAAATTGCTTCACATGGACCTCTTTGGTCCTAATCATTACTCAGCAGTCACAAATGATGCATCTCTCTATGGCTTTGTTATTGTTGATGATTACTCTCATTACACATGGGTACGCATTGTTACTTACAAACATGAAGTGCAGGAAGTCTTCAAACGATTTTCCTCGAGGGCTTCAACCAACTTTGGTGTGAAGATCAAGCACATCAGAAGTGACAATGGAACTGAGTTCAAGAACTCTGGTCCTGATGACTATCTTGATGAACTTGGTATTACTCATGAGTTATCTGCTCCTTATACTCCTCACTAGAATGGCGTCGTGGAGCGCAAGAACAGGACTCTTGTTGAGATGGCTTGCACTATGCTTGATGAGTACAAGACGCCTCGTCACTTCTGGATTGAGGCAATTTATACTGCGTGCCACATCATCAACAGAGTATATCTTCACAAATTCTTCAAGAAGACTGCCTATGAACTCCTCACTGACAAGAAACCCAATGTGAGTTATTTCAAAGTCTTCGGTGCTAAATGTTGGATTAAGAGATCCTCATCACAATGCTAAATTTGCACCAAAAGCACATGAAGGTTTTATGCTTGGTTACGGAAAGGACTCGCACACCTACAGAGTCTTCAACAACGTTCTTCACAAGGTTGTTCAAACTGTAGATGTGTGGTTCGATGAAACTAATGGCTCGCAAAGAGAGCACCTACCCTCTGTGATAGATGAACCAGCACCTGAGGAAACTATCAAGTTCAAGGCTACTGAGGATGTCATTCCTACCGAAGAATCTGCTGAAGAATTCATTCCAGAACGTGAAGAACGTCGAGCTAATGCACCTGAAGAAAATGCTGAAGAAAATGGTGCTGAAGAAAATGCTGATCAAATTCCTCGACGACAACCTACTCATCCTCGCGTTGCAAAAGAAGTGCAAGTTGAAAAGATCATCGATGACATTGAAGCACCAGGTCCTCTCACACGCTCAAAAGCTTCACATTTATCTAACTTTTGTGGGCACTATGCTTTTGTCTCTATCACAGAGCCCACTAAGGTAGATGAAGCATTTCTGGAGCCTGAGTGGATTCAGGCCGTGCAAGAAGAATTACATCAATTCGAACTCAACAACGTCTGGGAACTGGTTAAACGTCCAGATCCTAGCAAGCACAATATCATTGGCACAAAGTGGTTCTACCGCAACAAGCAAGATGAAAACGACCTTGTGGTGAGGAATAAGGCACGGCTTGTAGCTCAAGGCTACGCACAGGTTGAAGGAATTGATTTCGATGAAACTTTTGCACCTGTTGCTAGACTTGAAGCTATTCGCATATTACTTGCTTATGCTAACCATCATGATATCACTTTATATCAAATGGATGTGAAAAGTGCATTCCTCAATGGTAAGCTTGAGGAAGAAGTATATGTTGCTCAACCCCCAGGTTTTGAAGATCCAAAGCATCCTGACAAAGTCTTCAGACTCGATAAGGCCCTCTATGGCCTCAAGCAGGCCCCTCGGGCATGGTATGATACTTTGAAGCAATTCCTCATGAAGAAAGGCTTCAAACCCGGTTCACTCGACCCTACTCTTTTCACTAAATCTTATGATGGTGAATTGTTTGTGTGCCAAATATATGTTGATGATATTATCTTTGGCTGTACTGACCAACGTTATAGTGATGAATTTGCCTATATGATGAGTGAAGAATATCAAATGTCTATGATGGGAGAGTTGAAATTCTTCTTAGGTCTTCAAATTCGTCAACAGCGCAATGGCATATTCATATCTCAGGAGAAATACCTCAAGGATGTACTGAGGAAATTCGGCATGCAAGATTGCAAAGGCGTCAAAATTCCGATGCCCACAAATGGCCATCTGTGCACTGATGAAAATGGTATTGACTTCGATCAAAAGGTATACCGCTCCATGATTGGTTCTTTATTGTATTTATGTGCATCTAGGCCAGATATTATGCTTAGTGTTTGCATGTGTGCCCGATTTCAAGCTACACCGAAGGAATCACACCATAAGGCTGTGAAACATATTCTTCGATATCTAGCTCACGCACCAACACTAGGATTATGGTTCCCCAAGGGCTCGGCTTTTGATCTCATTGGATATTCTGACTCTGACTATGCTGGTGATTGTGTGGACCGCAAGTCAACATCTAGTACATGTCATTTCCTCGGACGATCTTTGGTCTGTTGGTCCTCGAAGAAACAGAACTGCGTATCACTGTCTACTGCTGAAGCTGAGTACATTGCTGCTGGTTCTTGCTATGCTCAATTGCTGTGGATGAAGCAAACTCTCAAGGACTACGGTGTCAACATGAAGAATGTGCCTCTCTTCTGTGACAATGAGAGTGCCATCAAGATTGCTCACAACCCAGTTCAGCACTCGAAGACAAAGCACATTCAGATTCGTCATTATTTTCTTCGCGATCATGCATTGAAGGGCGACATTTCTATTGAGCATGTGAAGAGCGAAGAACAGCTAGCCGATATCTTCACAAAGCCCTTGCATGAGAAGAGATTTAGCAATTTGCGGTGTGAGCTAAATATCTTAGAATCTTCGAATGTTCTTTGAAAAGGACACTCATCCTAACACTTACGAAAAATTGATGAGTTAGATGTGCAACACATGAAGAAACGTTTTTCTTCAATCAATGAAGAATAACACTCTAAGTGTGAAGAAATTAATGAAGAATTTGATTCTCAGAACCCTACGACAATTGTACGCGGTGTCTGAAATCATCATTCTTATACGGTGGGCACGCCACCACAAAAGTTGAAAATCTTCAATTTGAGTTTTTCCTCAGTTTTGAAATTCCTCAGTTGTTCATGTTCTTCAACTTTGCATAGTCTTCACCTTCTCCGTCGTTTTTCTTCATTGGCTATATATATAGAGTTTATGTCCTCTACAGCATTCACTTATGGCTTCAAGTTGGTTTTTCTGCTAAGTGAATGTGATCGGACCCTTCCCCCTCTATGCTATACTCAACCCAATCTATTCACAAATTCTTCATATGCGTTCTATTTGAAACTCGTTCAAAATCTTCACTGTGTCCTTGTCAGCTGAAGAATTTGTGAACGGAACTTTTAACTTATCTTATCCAAATTTTCGGCTTTGCCGCTCAAACCGTTCCGCATCCCACGAAATACTTATCTATTCACCCACGATCTAACACGATCTCCACTTCTCAGTACGTGGGTGACACATGTCAAGCAAATGAGAAGGGTCAGGGGCACGTTCGTCCAATTTCTTCGAGCGAACAGTTTTTCACCGTGGCTATAAATACCCCCTCTCCCCTTCCTCACTTCCTTTACTCCGCTCGACCTCTCTCCAGATCGAGCTTCTCAAACCCTAGCACCGCCGCTACTTCATCGTCGCCGGTGAGTAATAGCTTCACTGCCTCGACCTCGTCTCCGCCGTACTCGCGCCGGCAGAGGAAATCTTCACTCCGCCGCCGCCGTAGCCGTCTTCCTCCGCCGAGTTAGAGCGTGGAAGAACTGCACAGATGAACTTCACTTCTCCACCTCATAGTTCGTCGTGTTCTTTGTCCAAGGTAATTAAAAGTTACTTTTACTACCCTCTTTCATTCAAATGATTTCTACAAAATCTTCAAAGGTGTTTATTCTTCAAAATTTTCACACACTAAACACCTCATATGTCATCTGTTCTTGATTTGTTTCTCTAAGCATCATTTTTCTTCAAGATTCCTCAATTGTGTGGATCTTCGATCTATAAAACTCTGGAAACTAAGACAAAGAACGCTTAGTGAAATTCTTCAAGACTCATCTGGTCAAATTCCTCAAACTTGCTCTTTTTGAAAAACGTTCTGAGAACGCATATGACTTCTCCAAATTCCTCGCAACTATACTCTGTTCACAGGTACTCATGTCCGCTGCTGAATCACTAGGTTCTCATCAACTTAACTCATTTGCAGCGTTCCTCGAAGAAAAGTTGCATACTTCTTCAGAGAGTTCAATTGTTCAAATTCCTCAACTGAAGAAAATGGCTGATGGAAAGAAGCCACAGAAAGGAGGAAAGAGGCCTGAAATCAATACTGCCTTTGAAATCCCTGAGGACATTTATGCTGGGTACTGCACACCCCCTGAGGAAGATAAAAATCAGCGCAAGGTGCGCATTTAGAGGATAAAGAGGAGATGGGCAAAAGAGTGGAGGGAGTACAGGTATGTGACTCCAAAATACATGAAGAAATTCACTGTTACTCCTCCATGCTCAAGACCACCATTGGCACCTGGCCAAGAACCAGATCCCACTAGCATCAAGCGCGGTGAGGATTTTCCTGAAGAATGTGCCAAGCGCCAGGCCAAGCTGGCCAAATAGGCAAAAGATGCAGTGAGGAAATTCAACGAAGACTCTACTGCTGCTGCTGCTGAGGCCTTTGTAAGGCCGAAGAAATCCATGGCAAAGAAGCCTGCGCATAAGCCAAGTGTTTCTTCTTTAATGCCCTCACGGCCAAGTGCCTCAGCTAAGCCCTCACGGCCAATTCCTCACGCTGCTCCTGCTCCTCCAAAGTCCTCAGCTGCTCCGACCAAATCCTCAGCACCTGTGCATCTTGCCACGTGCCAAAGGACTACAGGCATCTCTATTGCCTCAGGAGCTTCATCTAGTTCCTCAGCTGCACCAAATTCTTCAACAGGACCCTCTCTGCTGAAGAAAAAGACCACTGCTGGACGAGGCTCTCGCCCAAGTACTCACAAGAAGCAGGTCGCCTTCCAAGTGCCGTCTGAAGAAGACGAAGCTGATGATGAAGAACTTGCTGAAATCATCAGAGATAGGCAAGTCAGGGCCGCTAGAGCCAAGGGCACAAATGTGCCTCTACTTTTGGATCCAAAGTTGATCCTCGACTACATTGATCTCTGGCACAGGGACCCAAACACTCCTATGCCTGACTTCAAGCTGACTCCTGGTCAAAGTCATATGCTGACTGCCTTCATCCAAGAAGAGAAATGGAAATTTGAGAAGGCCAGGCAGCTCAAGAAAGCGCAGTACAGGAAGGAGAAATTCCTAAAGAACAACGTTGTCTCTATGACAACTGATGAACTTGTGAAGATCTAGTCTGAAATCAAAGTCCTCAGCGATGATTTCAATGCTTACTATGCTGATTGGAAAGGAGCCAAGGTCAGGTTTGTTAAACTGACTAAGATGTTCACCGCCAATGTTGCAGCCCCATCGCAACAAGAAATTCCTCAGGCTGAAGCATCTCCTCAGCCAACTGAAGAACATGCCAGCACCGCTGATGACAATCAGGCTGCTGAAGAAAATGTGAGTTCCAGGGCTGATGACTGCATTCCAGCCGCTGATGAAATTGCCAGGGCATCTACTAGTGGTGCGCCTGAAGAAAACAAAGAGGTCAGGGCAACTGCATCAGTTGTACCTGAAGAAAATCAACCAGATTCCTCTGCTCCTCCTGCGCCTACTCCAACTCCTATCCTTCCATCTGCATCAAATGTGAAGAAGACCAAGGCTGCAGAGCGTGCAACAGTGAAGAAAAGGAAAGCATCAGCTCCTTCAGATTCTTCAGCACCGAAGAAGATGAAGAAATTGACAAGCTCATTTGCTAATCCAATTGATGTTGTTCCAGTTTCCTCCATGCCATCAGAGGAAATCGTCCCTTTTGATGAAGAATATGTGATCCCTAGCGGATCTGATGAAGAAAATCCTTCTGCTGCTTCGTCAGAGCAGATGGATGAAGAAATTGAAGTGGATAAAATCCCTTCAACCCCCACAGTTTCCTCGCCAATGCCTCGGTTTACTGCTGAAGAGGCCGGCGTTGAAGAAATGGAAGATGAAGATGTGGACATTGGTTGTACCACACCAGTGATGAATGATGACTTTTGGGAAAGTTAGCACCCCAATTCTCCACTCTTCACTCCATTGCAACAAATTCCTCATTCCCCAGCAACTACAGTTCAAATGGGATCTGATGAAGCTCATGAACACATTCCAGCCGCTAGTGCTGAAGAAAATGAAAATGAAGAATTGAAGAACCAAGCTGCCACTGAAGAGGAACCAGAAATTCCTCAGCCTGAAGAAACTGAGATTGCGATTCCTGAGGTTGTGATGCAACTCACTGACACTCCTCTGCCCAAGCCAAAAGATCCATTCTCAAGGAAGCAAACATTCAAGGCTGATGATTTCTTCGGCGAGCACATATTCTTCACTGATTACAACCCCTATGACTCTGCTCGCATTAGGAAGAGGCGTTTCTGGACTGCCAGCCATGCAAATTTTTATTCCTCAGTGTTGTTCAACAAAGGCAAAGTCTTCGATCATGAGCACATTCCTCACGTGGATATGGAATCTCTACCGTGCTTCAGGCCAGTCCTTAGTGTTTTTTACGATGCTGGACTGTTAAATTTCTGCACTGATATATGTGATTGGAATGAAGAGCTCATTCTTCAATTTTATGCAACTCTGCACATCACCGGAGACTCCGAAGATGTGAATTCATGGGTGCTGGACTGGATGTCTGAAAATACTCACTACAAGGCACCAGCTACTGAATTGCTTCGGGCTTTGCCTCTCAGTCCTCCCCTTGAAGCTACTTGTTGCGTCTATAATGAACCTGAGCTTACAGATCACTATATGCAAGTGGTGATGAAGCCATTGAAGCCAGGTCAGGCCCCAAGAACAAAATTCCTTGTGAAGGAATTGTTATATGTGCCTCGGACTGTCTATCGCATTCTGACGAAGACATTGAGTCCTATCAAGGGCCACGACTCGAATGAAGAAGAAGTCGTTGGCATCATTAAGAATCTGCTTTTCAATATCATTCATGGCGTTCCCGTCAACTTCCATGATTTCTTCATGAGGACTCTGGCCAATGTCGCAATGTCACCGTTTGAGTTGAAGCCTTATGCTCCGTGGATTATGAGATTCATCAGAACAAGGTCTTCACTCAACTACAAAGCTGATACACTGAACCATTGCAGCTACTTGCCCCCGATTGAAGTCCTCAAACGGACATTTTCCTCAGCTGATGAAAAGGGCAAGGCTACTGCTGTAATTGATGAAGGCATTCGTCCATTGGATGGTCAATTTTGCAAGGCTGCATCCTACTCCACCAATGATGACTCTGCCACCCATGACTCTGCCGCCAACGCAACCAAGCCAAATCCTCAAGGCATAGCTCCAGGGTGATGACTGGCCATGAGCTTCTCCTCAGTCTTCACCAGAAGGTTGATCGCAATCACAAATGGGTCAAGCAGCAGTTTGGTTCAATTCTTCACAACATGACCGCTACCCACAATGTAGTGAAGAAAAACCATTACTACCTTCATGAAACCCTCAACTGCACCTGGGCTGTTCTGTCGCACATATATGGTGAAGAAGATCTGAAGAAAATGGGTCTCAAGGAAGATTTTGACTGGGTTGCACCTCCTCCGAAGAAGTACAAGAAGGTCAAGGTTCCTTCCTTGGTGGCCAACTCCTATTCTTCATCACGTGACACTGATGAAAATGAAGACCATGACGACACTGCGGCAGGCCCTACTACAACAAACGACCCCAACAACGCTGACGCTCCTTCATCAACTTGATATTCTTCAGGGGCGTTAGTCCTCATTTTCGAACCTTTTGGTCATGCGATGACAAAGGGGGAGAAATTTGAGTTAGTCTCCAAGCGGGTCTATCTTATGTGGGCGTTGTTTCTAAGTTACAACTCTCGTTCTTCTGATGACTTTGTTGGATCGAGTTGTAAACTTAAAACTCTATGGTGGCCTGTTACTTTTGTTGTTTCTTCTGCATGCTTATTCCTCGTTAATGTTATTGCACGCATGCTGAATTACATCAGTCACCATATTTAATCATGCATTTCAAATTCCTCATATATTATGTCAAATGCGTGTATGAATTAGAAGATATAGGGGGAGATCTCCATGATTCAACTCTTAAAGTGTGCATTGCTTCAAAAGCAAATTCCTCACTATGCACATCTTCAGGGGGAGTTCTTCTATATCTTGCAATCAAATCCCTCTATATTAGTATTTACACTTCATATGTTTATCCCCGTTGAAAACTTAACCTATATTGTCATCAATCACCAAAAAGGGGGAGATTGTAAGTGCATCTAGTGCCCCTTAGTGATTTTGGTGTATTGAAGACTTATAGGTAAAGGGACTAATGTGTTTATGAGTGTACACAGGTCTATAAGTCTATGAGGAGTTTGATATTTACAGAGAAAGTTGACCCCTAAAAATGAAGTTCTTCGACTGAAGACTTTGGATCTGAAGACTTTGAAAGTGAAGAAATTGGTGTGACCTTGAAGACTTAGTATTCATTTCAGGAACATGAAGCGTGAAGACTTTTGTTTTCGTAGTTTCATTTTCTCTTTCTTGAGTCATAGGAAACACCGTACTGTTAAAGGGGGTCGAGGAAATACTAAGGAAAAATTTCCATGTGATGCTCAACTCAAAATCCTACACCTACCAATCCCTTCGAGTGAAGCCATTGGAAATCTCATACAGTCCAGTCATATTCTTCAGTGACAGAGACTAAGTTCTTCTGGTCTCTGAGGAATTTGTTCTGACTGAGGAGTTAGGAATTCGCCAGTGCGGATTGCCTACACAGTGAGGAACATGATAGCCCTGAGGAATTTGATACTCAAATTTCCGACCGTTGTTGTGCTATGCGCCAGCTGTCCCAAAATATCTACCCACCTAACGGTCATATCATTGAAGGGCATTTATGTCTTATCATGACGGGCTGCTCCCTAAGCTATAAATAGCCGCCCCCTACAACCACTAGCTGGTTGGCTGCTCCGAGAGAAACTGACACTTGTCATTTGAGAGCATCCCATCCTCTGAGGACTTTGAGCGAAAATCATCAAGTGAGGAAAACCCAAACCCAAACACCTACAAACCCAAAGTGATTGAGCATCACTGAAGAGATTGATCCTGCGTGGATCCGACGCTTGTTACCTTTGAAGATTGTGCTTCTTCTAGACGGTTAGGCGTCATGGTCTAGAGCATCCAAGAGGAATTGTGGATCGCCGAGTGACCGATTTTGTGAAGGTTCGGAAGTCACCTCAAGACTTATCACGAGTGATTGGGCGAGGTCTGTGTGACCTTAGCTCAAGGAGAATACGGTGAGGACTGTGTGTCCTCAGGTTTAAATACCCAGCCGCTCCAACCAGACGTACAACTGAGACAGCAGTGGGAACTGGTCTACCAAATCATTGTCTTCACCCAGCCAACTGGTTCTATTTCCTCAACTCTTTCATTTCGTCATAGCTGTGTTGTGCTCAATTTCCTCAGTTCAATTTCTTCAGTCTATTTGTCTTCATCCTGTGCTATCCTGTGTTTACGCTTTCTGTACTCTGTGCTTGTCTTCATTCCATCATGATGACCATGCTTGTATTCTGTTATGTTTACTTCTGAGTACTTATTCCGCTGCAAGTAGTTCTTTGCTAAGGAATTTCCTCACCCGCAAATTCCTCAGTGAAGAATTCATAAAAATCGCCTATTCACCCCCCCTCTAGTCGATATAACGCACTTTCATGCACCTCCTCAACCCGATGGAACTTTTCACTGCCGTCCGATTCCACATGGCTATGCTGTTGTGATGGTGGATGAAATAACGAAGGGATTTAGGGAGCTCGAGCTTGACCACACTATAGGTGAAGGGAGACTCAGATGGGTCTTGCTCCGAAGACTCCATGTCTATGGCGGAAGGAGCACATCAAGCTTCCAAACTGGACGCCTCCGCCTCCTCCTCCCCCTCTGGCGAGTCAGGGCACTTCGCCTCCTCCTCCTCCTCCTCCAGCGAGTGATCAGGGCACTCCGCCTCCTTCTCCGGCTGCTCCTGCGCGTGAGGCCGGCACTCTGCCTCCTCCTTCGCCTCTTCCAGCGCGTTTGAGCAGTCCGCCTCCTCCTCCGCCTCGTCAGCAACGACCGAAGACAGACGCCGCCGCTCCGGCTGCTCCGGCGCGTCGGAGCACTCCGCCTCCTTATCCGTGTCGTAAACAACGACAGAAGAGAAACGTCGCCGCTCTGGCGCTAGGGGCACATCCAGAGGCGGGAGGCAATACAGATACGGTCCATCTCTGAAGCCTCTAGAGAAGTTACCATACGAGAGGACTGTGGAGGAAAACGCGGAGATCGTTGAAGCTCAAGCGATGAACTTTTTTGCAAAGAAACTTCCACCTCCGAACGAGACGATAGATCCGGTGAAAGCGAAGCGCACTATCGATGCCCTGAAGCGACCACCACCGCCTTCGCCGGATGACAACCATGTCTGCTGTGTTAAAAAGATATTGGAAGATGCGCGCCGGTCGGGAACTACTTCAACTGATAAAAGGTTAGCAGAATGAAGCAGTGGAAAAATATCCCCCAGCTCGGCGAACAGGCGAACCAATCGTGACCCCCGCTCAAGGTGTCTAGCGATATCGTCGCAAATCTGCCGGGGATGGTGCCCGATACCAATCCTCGTGATTACCTGGGCGATGATGTGCATTTTGATACAATGGAGGTGGATGTGTTCAGATACCAGTACGGGAAGCCTCTCGTCAAAGATGGAAGTCCTGCTCTAACAATGATGATGCAAAGATTCCATGAATGGTACATGGAAACCTGGAGCAAGTCTAGGAAGGATGCTTTGACGATGAGAATTAAAGACGAGCACGACTTCATTGGACAAGAACTGATTACTGTTGATTTTGACGAGTTTTTCCAGTTCTACAATCAAAAGGCCATCAACAAATCATTCGTGGCTTGCTACTGTCTGTAAGTACTATTTCTGTAATTAAGTCTCTATATATAGCCCAGCTCTTTCATTGCATGCATATATAATTATCCTCACTATATTATGCAGATTGAAGATCGTCGAATGCAAAAAGCACAAATCTATCACATTGGGTTCATTAACCCAAATGTCATACATGAATGGACGGTTAAAAAGAATGTCCCAGAAACCGAGGACAACTTGCTACAATCGTTGCTCAAAAATCAAAGCAATGATAAAATACTCTTTCCTTACAACTTCAGGTGAGTGTTACTGTCTTGTACATATTCGGTTTCACTTATTACTAGAGGTTATAGTAATGTAACTGATGAGTTATGCACGCGTGCGCAGCTTCCACTTTATTCTCCTAGAGTTAAGCTTGAGCAGGGAGTAGTAACCGTCTTAGACACGAGACGAAAAGATCCCGAGGACTATGCGGACATGACTCAAATGCTCCAGAAGTAAGTTCAATCGATCATTATCGCATCATATCGGCAACTTTGTTCATTTCCTGATATCAAGTAATTATTTTCTTGTCTGGCAGGGTTTGGAAAAAATTCACCGCAATTTCTCCGGGACTGCCGACCGAGCTGCGATTTAAACACCCGAAAGTAAGTACTACTACCTAGTTCCCCGCATCTCCCATTGATTCTAGCTAGTTTCATCAATACCATTTAGTATGCTTTCTTATCAGTTTGATTGACCTCTATTTCTCGTAAAGTGCTTGCGGCAGGAACGCGGGTATGATTTTTGTGGATACTACGTTTGCGAGTTCATCTACAACGCGACGGCCTCTAATAAGCGGGGCTACTCTGAAAAACAATATGAAGTGCCTAAGCAAAAATATTCACAATTTTATTTTATTACCATCATTTGTGTTGAGTTTCATTCATACACATGTATTAACCCTCTTCTTCAATTTAGATCTGGTAGATGCGAGATGAACTCCTACCACAAGATCATAAACGAGCAATTCAAGAGGAATTGGCGGGATTCTTTCTTGACCATGTCATCAATCCAGCCAGAGAATACCATGTGAAACTTGACTTCAGATTTAGGGATTGTAAGAGATCTTATATTGTATATATGTAGCTAGCAGTATCGGATAGATATACGAAAACTTGTTGTTCGACCAATCTCCGGAGAAGGAGAGGTCGATCGCTTAATGGTTTCCTTCATTTGCTTACTAACTAGCGTGTCGAGTCCTCTCTATACGTATAGTACGTAGCGTCGACCAAGCACGGAGATAAGAGACGTCACTTCTCTCTAGCTATTAGCTAGATAACACAATATATGAAACCCCCAAATTAACCCTCCAAAACCCCCAACCCCCCTCTTCAGAAAAAACAAAAACCCCAACTCCTGAGCTGCTGACTCGTGGATGCTTTTTGGTCCCGGTTGGTGTTACCAACCGGGGCTAAAGGCCCTCCTGCCTGGGCTCGCCGCAACGGCCATGTGGGGCCCCACCTATCCCGATTCGTAAGCAAACCGTGACTAAAGGAGTTGGGCTTTAGTCCCGACCCTTTAGTCCCGGTTCCAGAACCGGGACAAATGGGCCTTTTTCTACTAGTGCCTTTTAGTCACAGTTGGTGTAATCAACCAGGACTAAAGGGCCCCCAGCCCACGGCACGGGCTCGTGCCACGTGATGGGCCTTTGGTCCCGGGTCGTGACGAACAGGCACTAAAGCGGGGGGTAGGGGGCCTTTAGTCCCCATCCTTTAATGCCGGTTGGCGAACCGGGACTAAAGGTCCTTAAGAACCGGAACTAATGCCCAATTCTGCACTAGTGTGGTCTAAGGCAGCAGAGAATAGACTTGGAGTATACAACTAGGGAATGCAGAGTTCCATGGCAGATTGTAAAGAACCCTGTCCAATTTTACAAAAGTACTCCCATCGTCCCGAAATGCAAGATGTTTTTTGATACTAGCATAGTATCAAAAAACGTCTTACATTTCGGGACAGAGGGAGTAGTATTGAACTGCTCATTACTCCAAGTATACCTACGGCCATGAAGATACATATCCTTTAGCTCAAGCACAGTAGTGAAGTTTCTAAAGGTATTGAGCAATCCCCTATGGATGCTGCTATTGTTCTTATCAGCAGCAGAAGCAATCAAATTAAAATCATCCAAAATAACAAGTGCATCAGCAGAGTTCAGGCACATCAATTGTAGTTCAGCAAGGAATGCAATCTTGTCCAGATGAGCCTGAGGACCATACACGTTGATGAGATGCCAAGAGACCCCGGTTGCAACATTGGTACATTTAGCAGAGATGAAGGATTTAGAACACTGGGTGGAGCTAACAGACAAGTCATCCGTCCACGCAACAAGCAAACCTCCAATAGCACCTTCAGAGGGGGAGAAAGCAAAGCCAATGAAGCTAGGACCACATATTTCAGAGACCAGACTCGAATTAAAGGTTGACATCTTTGTTCCTTGCAAACAAATCATACAGACAACATTATGCCTAACAACCGCACGAACAGCAGCTCTTCGAGCAACCGAATTTAGACCCCTGACATTCCAGACTAGTAAATTGCAATAATTCATTGGAAACAAACACGACGCACAACAGTATAAATACAGAGATACCACATGACCTCAGGTGGCCGCGGCACAAGCAGCCCTTTCCACAGCGGGCATTGGATGTGAGCTCGGTGAGCGCCTGAATCTGGGCAGCGCTGAGGGGAGTCTGGAAATACCTCATGTACCGCGCCAGCAGGTCGGCGGGGTCAGAGTCGGGCTCGTCGAGCGCAACCCCGAGGCGGCGGCTGAACAGTTTCTTCGCCAGTGTGAGAGATGACCCCTGCAACTCCGGTGGGCGATTGGCAAGGCGGTGGCTGCGTCTCACTGCCTCCGCCTCCGCAGGAACAACTTTTTTTTTGAGAATTCCACAGGAACAACTTTTTTTTTGAGACAACCTCGCGAAACTTTTATTTAACTCGTCACACTGTTTACAAGGACCAAAGGAATCCCGTCGGGCTGGCCAAACCACACATGGCACCCCGACGCTAGTGACAGTGCATGTCTCGCTAAGTTGTGAGCATTGACATTCGATCTCCTAGACTCATGAACTAAATTACATGAAGTGAAAAAAGAGAATTGTTGCTTGATTTCTTGGATAATCGCTCCATAAGTCGCTCCGCTGCCCTTTTGTACCTCTTGGACTACTCCTTTACAGTCAGACGCAGCATGAATATGTTGCAAGTTCAAATCCCTGCACAAGTCCAGTCCTTCTCTAATGGCTAGAGTCTCAAGGGTAGCTGGATCTCCCAATCTGAAGCGCATTGCCGACGCACCCAAGAACATCCCCGCATGATCTCTGCATATTGCTCCCACTGCTCCGAAGCTGCCTCCCCTGCTTACCGATGCATCGACGTTTAGCTTTGCGTGGTTCTCCGGCGGTGCTATCCATCTAGCAGGGGCCGGTTGACCTGGCTCATTACCATTGCTAGCTTGTGTTGTTGCTTTAATCTCCGTCAGGTAAGTGTTGATGAACATGTGTGTTGCATGTGGGCTCTTGTGTATATCCTCATAGATGGCTTTTCTGCGAGCGCCCCAAATTGCCCATAATGATACTACAAATCTGATAAATTCCTGGGAGCTCAGTGCATCATGCATAGCAAAGATCCACTTCTTTGGGCAATCCTCCCGGTTCATGCTGAGCTGATCAATGATTGGTTCAGAAGACAACGCCCAGGTGCTCCTTGAAACAGGACACTCCAGTAAGGCATGTTTCCAAGTGTCATGAGCTCCACAAAGATGACAAGCTGCCGTTGTTGACATATTACGATGGTTCAGCAGCTCTCCCGCCGGTACAGAGTTCCTCGCCAAACGCCAGATAAAGACCCTAAGCTTCGATGGTACCTGAAGTTTCCACAGTTCCATCCAATGTCTTCCCTTCTGCCGCTACATGAGATGATTCCTGTCTCCCCTCTAACCAATCTTCCCGGTTCATCTTTGTTCGGACAAGCATTCTGTAAGCGGAGCTGACAGTAAAGTTCCCTCGGGGTTCCTCACTCCAGGCCCAGAAGTCGTCTATCCGCCTCATGCAAAGTGGAATTTTAAGAATGGCTTCCACGTCCAACGGAATGAACACAGACCGTATCAGCTCCTCGTTCCAGGAGGCAGTAGCTGTATGAATGAGCTCGCCAACCCTCTGTGGCGGATTCGGGATCAACGAGTGTAACGGCCTTCTGTAGCTGTCTCTAGGTATCCAGTTTTGCTCCCAAATGTGTGTTGACTCACCATGCCCAATCCTCCAAATGATGCCTTGGGCCATGACGTCCCTGCCATCCAGGATAGCTCTCCATATTTGAGATGGGTGCGACCCCAGCTCTGCTTCCAACAAAGAGCAAGTTGGATAGTAGACAGCTTTCAAAATTCTCGAGCTTAAAGAAGATGGATCATGCATTAACCTCCATGCTTGCCTTGCTAGAAGTGCAAGATTGTAAAGTTCGAGATCTCTGAATCCCATACCTCCTATAAACTGCTGAATGGGTTGTCGTCGCCGGCGATCTCTCTCTCACTGAAGATGGACTCTCACGCTCTCTGTAACTGAAACAAAGATGACAAGAGATTTTTGTGCCGCGCACACTTCCTGCGGCTTTTCTGTTTTCTCCTTATTCCTTATAACATGAGCTACATGCAAACTAAGCTAAACAGCTGATCCTACACTTCCGCCACTCCCAGCACGCACAACGTGCCATCCCATGTTGAACTGGTAGTGGCCAGTGCCCCGGGCTACCTAGCGCACGACCCGGGCTACACACACAGCTATGCAACATGCCCACGGCATGCACACGTCCAAAGAAAAAAGCAAACATGCACCTAAACTGTCTATGACACGAATGAATGCTAACAAATCACCCCCTCAGTCGTGGCTTGCTCCTTTCACGTCGACGACGCCGAGCTTCTCTCTGAACTCAACGAACTTTGCACGCCCGAGCAACTTGGTCAGAAGATCAGCAACCTGTTCCTCAGTCCTCACGTGCTGAACATTGATCCTCTTCTCCTCGACGCACTCGCGTATGAAATGATACCGAGTGTCGATGTGCTTGCTCCGGTCATGGTGAACCGGATTCTTGCACAGTGCGATCGCGGACTTGTTGTCGACGAGGAGCTTGGCCTCCATGGGTGCTTCGCCTTGGAGCTCTCCGACCAGCCGGCCGAGCCACACACCGTGGCAGGCGGCCGTAGCTGCTGCAATATACTCTGCCTCACATGATGAGAGAGCCACCGTCTTCTGCTTCTGTGATGCCCAAAGCACACAGCTGGAGCCGAAGAAGAAAACTGCGCCGGTGGTGCTCTTGCGGTCATCCGGATCACCAGCGAAGTCGCTGTCGCTGTAGCCCACCACACGTGGACGCGACGAACCATGCCGCTCATAACGACAGCCGTACGTCACCGTGCCGCTGACGTACCTCAGTATGTGCCTGACAGCCGCCATGTGCAGAGCTGTTGGAGCTTCCATGTAGCGGCTGACGAGGCCAACAGCATAGCAGATGTCCGGCCGGGTGTTCACCAAGTACCGCAAGCTCCCAACAATGCTCCGGTACTCGGTGGGATCGACGACGTCGCTGCCGTCATTCTTCATCAGCTTCAGCCTGTTCTCCATGGGTGTGTGGCAAGGATTGCAGCCCTCCAGGCCTGCGTACTTGACGATCTTCCGCGCGTAGCTGCTCTGGCACAAAGTGATTGCCTCCTCCGTCTGATTCACCTCGATGCCGAGGTAATATGAGAGGAGGCCCAGATCGCTCATGCTGTACATTGCCTTCATCTGCTCCTTGAACTCGACGATGTCGGACGCGCGGGAGCCGGTGATGATCAAGTCATCAACGTACACCCCCACGATCAGGAAGCCGTTCTCCTTCGCCCTCCTATAGACCGCGTGCTCCAAGGGACTCCGCTCGAAGCCGAGCTCCACCAGAGAGCTGTCCAACTTCGCGTTCCATGCGCGGGGAGCTTGATGAAGCCCATACAGCGCCTTGCGCAGCTTGAGCACCATGTGCTTGTTCTTGTCGTCGATGTAGCCCGGCGGCTGCCGGACATACACTTCCTCGGCGAGGTCTCCGTTCAAAAACGTGGACTTGACGTCCATGTGATGAACTTCCCAGCCGCCCCGAGCTGCGAGCGTGATGAGCACCCGCACAGACTCCATGCGCGCCACGGGTGCAAACACCTCGTCGAAGTCGACTCTTGGTTTCTGTGAATAGCCTTTGGCAACTAAACGAGCTTTGTGCTTAATCACGTTACCTTGTGGGTCTTTTTTCACCTTAAATACCCACTTTAGCCCCATGGCATGCTGCCCTTGAGGAAGATTGGTGAGCTCCCAAGTCTGGTTGCCCTTTATGCAGTTCATCTCCTCGTCCATGGCGCGCTTCCAGCACGCCTCTTTCAGCGCCAGATCGACACTGGCTGGCTCCTCGGCCGCCACGAGACACAGCCCGCTGTACTCCAGCTCGTACGGGTCGGTGTTGCGCGGTAGCGGAGTGGCAACCCCTCGGAGTCGTAAGACTCCCGGTGGGAGGCGTGACGAACGCCGGCTCGTTTGATGCAGCCGGTGTACCAGGGGACGGCATACACGGCTCTCCTGGTGTCACCGGTATCGCGCTGCCGCTCCCTGCCTTGCTTGCGGGGTCATCGTCGGAGGGCGCGGTGACTGTGTACTCCACGGTGAAAGTGCTCGGTGCAGCATGTGTCGCGGCTGCGACAGCATCAGTAGGCGCCGTCTCCCAGCTCCATGGCCTGCTCTCTTTGAAGACGACGTCGCGGGTGACGTGCAGCTTGTGCGTTGCCGGATCATAGACCCGATACGCCTTGCTGCTGTCCTCGTACCCCACGAACACCATTGGCGCCGCTCTGTCCGAGAGCTTTGTGACGCCCGGCCCGACCTTCTTCACGAATGCGGTGCAGCCGAATGTGCGCAGGTAGGAGACGTCCGGCTTCCGTCCATGCCATGCCTCGTACGGTGTGACACCGCAGAGCGCACGCGTCGGCGCCCAGTTCAGAATGTGCACGGCAGTCTTCACCGCCTCGCCCCAGAAGCGCGCCGGAACCTGCATAGACTTGAGTAGGCTTCTCGCCATCTCCACCACAGTCTGGTTGCGGCGCTCTACCACTCCATTTTGCTGCGGATAGTAGGGAGCCGTCATGTACCGCTTGATGCCGTTCTCATCGCAATAGTTTTTGAACTCCAGCGAGTTGAACTCGCCACCGCGATCACTCCGGAACGCCCTCAGCTTCACTTGGTGCTCCGTCTCGGCGAGCGCCTTGATCTTGCGGAAGAAGCGAAAGGCCTCGTCCTTGGTGCGCAGCATCTCGACCCACATAAAGCGACTGTGGTCGTCGACGATCAGCAAGAAGAACCGATTCCCGCTCGGTGTCGCCGGTGAGTTGGGGCCACACAAGTCTCCGTGGACGAGCTCTAGCCCCTGCTCCGCGCGATATGAGGATGCGCGCGGGAACGGAGCCCTGTGCATCTTGGTGATGGCGCACCCGTCACACAGCTGCTGCTCCCGATCAAGCACGGGCATGCCTGTGACCATGTCCGGCGCGGCGAGGTCGTGCAGGGCGCGGAAGTGCAGGTGCCCGTAGCGCGCATGCCAGCGCCACGGTGCGTCGTCCGCCTTCCCGAGGAGGCAGACACGGGAGGTGATCTGCAGCTGCAACTTGTACAGGCGATTGGGTGCTCGCCTCACCCTCGCCAGCAACATGTGCTCGGCGTCAAAGATGCACATCTCGCCGGCCTCAACCACGGTCTTGCATCCCACCTCATCAAGTTGTCCTAGGCTTATAATATTACTTTGCAATCTGGGAATCAAGTATACCTCCGTGAGGACGCAGTGTGCTTGGTTCTTGCACATGAACATGACGGAGCCTCTGCCGCGGATGTCGACGGCCGACCCGTCACCAAACTTGACTGTTCCAGTGACGGTCTCGTCGATGGATGAGAACATGTTGCGGTCTCCGGTCATGTGATTGATGGCCCCCGTATCGAGGTACCACACATCAGCTCGGCTCGCCTTAGGGATCACCTTCTCCTCGTTCAGGTTGACTTGCTCGTGTGCTGGCTCGTCGGTGATCTGCACCAGCCCAGCGTGGACCGCCATCAGCAGAGCTGGCTGCTCCTCGGCGGCCTGCGTGAGGTTTGCCTCCTCCTTGCGCTCGCGCTTGGGCCTGTAGCAATCCCGGGCCATGTGCCCCTGGATCCCACAGTTGTGGCAAGTGCCCTTGAAACGATGGCCGCCGCCCGACGAGCCCTGCCCGCCGCCGCTGGACGTGCCACCATCCTTGCTCTTGCCGCCGCGCTGGCCGTTTCCACGGCCTCCGCCGCAGCCGCCTCTCCCTAACGGCTTGCCGCGAGATGACCCCTCTCCAGGGGCCTGCTGCTTAGTGCGTGCCAACCACTCCTCGTGGGTCAGCATCAGCTGCCCGCCGTTGCGGCCGGCGCTCCCGTGGTCGAGGCGCTCCTCGACGGCCTTGAGGCGCCCTGTCAAATCCTCTATACTCAAAGTAGAGAGATCAACAAGCGTCTCAATGGACATAGCAATTTGTGCGTAGCGCTGCGGCACCACACGAAGGAACTTGCGCACCGCCTTCTCCTCGGTGACCTTGTCGCCGAGGATGTTCAGGCTCGTGATCATGGACCCGAGCCGCATCGCGAAGTCGTCCACGGACTCGCCGTCGCGGAATTCGATGGTCTCGAACTCCCGCGCTAGAGACTGCGCCTTGGCCGCACGCACCCGGTCACCGCCGATGCGCATGGTGGCGATCGCGTCCCACGCCGCCTTCGCCGTCGGCTTGACGGCCAGCGTCCCCACCATCTCGGGCGGCACCGCTCCAAGGATGGCCTCCAGCGCCATGCGGTCCTCGTGGAAGTCGACGTCGTCGTGCTTGACAGCGTTCCAGTAGCCACGCGCCTCCAGCTTCACTTTCATGAGCAGAGACCAGTCGTTGTAGTTCGTCTTCGTGAGCATCGGCCAACTTGTCGATCCGGACTCCCGGATCACCTTCTGCACCACAGGCGCTGCGAGCTCGTGCCCACGCACCGTGCGGCTCCGGCCGCGCCTCTGGGGCGACCGTGACGGAGACCGCGACCGTGGCGGCGTCTTCGACCCGGAGCCGCCCGCCTTGGTCTCCTCAGCCGGCGCCTTGCTGCCGGCCGCCTTGCCGCCGGCCATGTCCGCAGGATGTCAACAGGGCTCTGATGCCACTTGTCGTCGCCGGCGATCTCTCTCTCACTGAAGATGGACTCTCACGCTCTCTGTAACTGAAACAAAGATGGCAAGAGATTTTTGTGCCGCGCACACTTCTTGCGGCTTTTTTGTTTTCTCCTTATTCCTTATAACATGAGCTACATGCAAACTAAGCTAAACAGCTGATCCTACACTTCCGCCACTCCCAGCACGCACAACGTGCCATCCCACGTTGAACTGGTAGTGGCCAGTGCCCCGGGCTACCTAGCACACGACCCGGGCTACACACACACACAGCTATGCAACATGCCCACGGCATGCACACGTACAAAGAAAAAAGCAAACATGCACCTAAACTGTCTACGACACGAATGAATGCTAACATGGGTGACGGGCTTCCAATGGGCTGGTACTGTGTTGTTGCCAGAAGCGGGGCGGCTGGAGAGAAGGTCACGGGCGGGCCAGACTTAGCAGTGGCACCCTGCTCCATGACGGCTGCCACGTTAAGAGTCAAAGTCTCGAGGCTCTCAACTTGATTAGAGGAAAGCACCAGTGGCGAAGCGGGAACAGCCATGACAACGTGTGGCAGGTCTGTGAGCATGCGTCCAACAGAGGAAGCTGGCTTTGCCGAAGCCAACAACACAGGCTCTCGCTCAATCATGGGCTCGGCAACCTCGGAAGTGGCAGCATCAGCGTTGGCAGGCAAAGCCTAACATACTATATAAGCATCTTCAACAGCCGTGCTATATAAGCGCCGTGCCGGAAATTTATGGTTTTTAGCGTGCGCGCAATCGCTAAGCGAGCTTCAAGGGACGCGCAATAACCGCGCGCGGCATAAAGAGTTCAGCGCGCGGTCCAAAACACCATCACACGACGTTTATTTTCTGCACCCGCTACCGCGCGCTGCACACTCGAGCACCCGCTCGCGACTTCCACCTACCCCGACCTAGGCGCTGGCGCCGCCGCCCGCACCACCCCATTTGTTCTGGCAACCATTCCGGCGCTTTCCCGACCTATCCCCGCGCCGCCGCCGCTTCCTCCTTCTCCCTCCAGTCGACGCCGCCCCTCGCGCGCGCCATTCCTCCGACGAATAGCGCCCAACCGCCCACTGCCGCTCGGCGCCCACAAGGTGTTCGACAAAATGCTTGCAAGGTTTGCATTGCTTCAACTTCACACTTTTTACATGAATTTGGTGCATGTTGTTTGTAGTATTTATAGCCTAGTTTAAACTGAACATTGTAGATCAGTTTGTCATATGATTCTTCCAAAGAAGAATTTGATATTGAAGAGGAGGAGGATCTTGCAATGATCCTAGCTATGCACATCAATAAAAAACCAAAGCACAGCGGTTTGGTTATGGGTCGGCAGAAAACTTGGAGGGATAGGATCGATGCCCACAACAGATTGATGCGGCACTATTTTGCGGATAATAATACTTCCGGCGCCAGTTTAGGATGAGCACCGAGTTGTTCAGGCGCATTGCAGATAAACTAGCGAGCCATGACCGGTTTTTCAGCAAAGGAGGAATGCCGCCAGAGAGCTCGGGCATAGCACCTTTCAAAAGGTGACAGTCGCTTTGCGTATGTTGGCATACGGTATTCCCGCTGATCTAGTTGATGACCACTTTTGCCATGGGTGAGATTCAAGCCATCATGTGTGCCAAGCGCTTCGCAGTCGGAATTGTGCAAGTGTTTGGCCAGGTGTATTTGAGATCTCCCAATTCTGAAGACCCCGCAAGGCTATTGGAGATGAACAAAGCTTGTGGCTTCCCAGGTATGCTTGGCTCAATAGATTGCATGCATTGGAGTTGGAAGAATTGTCCTAAGGCATGGCATGGTCAATTCCACGGCCAAAAAAGGGTTCCACTATAATCCTTGAAGCGGTTCCCAATCAAGAGACTTGGATTTTGCATGCTTTTTTTTTGGAATGCTTGGATCTTTGAATGACATCAACATTGTTAATCGGTCACCACTAATGAATAAGATTGCAAATGATGAACTTCCACCGGTGTAGTTTATAGCAAATGGCTATACATACAACTATGGCTACTATCTTGCGGATGGCATGTACCCAAAGAGGCAAACATTTGTGAAGCCGTTGAAAAACCGGAAGGTAAGAAAAATCTTGATTTCACAATGCTCAGGCGGCGGCTAGAAAAGATGTGAGAGAGCTTTTGGGGTTTTTAAGCCCAATTTGCTATTGTCAGAGGACCGGCTAGATTTTGGGATCAAAAGATGCTTTGGTACATCATGCACGCTTGTGTGATCATGCACAACATGATCATCGAGAATGAGTGTGGTCAAGATTTAGACTACTCTCAGTATTAGCTCTTGGGACATACCGTGCGCGTGCGGCGGAGGTCTGCCAGGGTCACCCGTTTTGTTGCCTCCTATCATGCCATTCGACGTGCCTAAACGCATGATAATCTTCGGAAGGATCTCATCGAGGAGTGGTCGGCATGGAATAGCCGACAAAGAGCATCATGATTTGTGCGTTTGATGTTGTATTATTGAACTATTTGGTCTATTGCAAGATAAACTATTTGTTTGAGTTGTAATAATGAATTTCAACTATTTATTGTTGATTTATTTTGTTTGTGTTTGACTTTTTGGTTGTGTTTGGAATGCATATTTTGTTTGTGCGAGAGCGCGCGCTTTTTTGCAGCGGGTGCTGGAGTGGCTCGCGAACGCTATACGTTGCAGCGGCCGCTGGAGCAAGCGCTCCTTGCCGCGCAAAAACTTACAAACAGCGTGCTGCAAACTTTTTTTAGCGCGCCACACATTGCGCAGCTGTTGGAGATGCTCTAACTCAAGCTCAGCTGCGATTTGATCACGAGGAGCATGGGCACCGCTTGCATGGGGGACCGAAACCAACTACGTCGAGCTGCAGGCCAGGGAAGGTGCGCATACCGTCTGCGCAACCGTCAGGTCGCCGTTAGGGCTGAGAAGAGGGGTGGTTGAGACCAACGATGGAGCAAGACGAACGTGCTTGGGGCTGTCGTGGAAGACGAGACGGTCTAGTATCTGAACCTTCTCCCTAGGTACGGGAAGGAGAGGCGCATACGGACAGGCAGTGGTGCAGCTAGCGTCAGGGGTCGAAGTCATGCCTTGTTAGAGTTAAGCACGATCAAACTTGCACGGCACGTGCATGAGACTTAGTACGCGCATGAGTCCTAGTACGATTAGTATTCTAAAACAAGTAGGATTGGGAATACTACATAGAGTCGGTTAGACACTAAGCTATGTTCAGCGCGCGCGCACACATATTTGTAAAATTGCATATGAGCCTATAGTTTTTGTCATATTTGTAAAATATGTATATATTTGTACGAAAAAAGAGCATGCTCAAAATATGGTACATACTACCTAAAAATTAATATATATACTGCCTAAACATCATTATATACTACATACTACACGTATATGGTCTCGATTTTGACAGATACTACATACAACATACAAAAAAGCAAATGGTGATAACTATTACTGGTGGTAGGAAAAATTTGTCATTGAGCAAAAAGAAATAAAGAAAAGCAAGGCACGTCAAGAGCCTTTGCCTATCAATCCATCGATCAGTTTTTCCGTGTTGCCAAGTTCACGTGAGTTCCGTCGAAATGATCGATCGAATCGATATCAGTCTAGCTAGCTTCTGGGGGCTGGACGTGTGTGCGCTCTGTTTATCAATCAAGCTGCTAGCTAGCTTGCACGTAAGTCCGCGGTTGCTTCGGGTATTTTGGTCTAGCGCCAATAATTGGTATCTAGAGCTTCGAGGATCTACGATCTACGATGACGGATATCAACAAGTAGTCGGTCAAGTCCGGCAACGGTGTTAACAAGAAGAACAAGAAAGGCGACAAGGTGAAGAAGTGCCCGATTCTGTGCTGATGGCGGAACAGGGCGGCGCCAACGTGCAGGTGCATCGTAACATCTCCATCCAGTACCCGATGCTCACCGAAGCCAACTATGGCGTGTGGGCGGTCAACATGAAGATTATTCTCCGAACCCTTCGAGTGTGGAAAGCCATCACGGACGACGACGTCGACAATGAGTGCGACGAAGGTGCCATGGCCGCCATAGCCCAGTCTGTGCCGGATACCATGCTGATGATATTGGCGGAGTTCGAGACGGCAAGAGAGGCGTGGAACGCACTCAAGGAGATGAGGATTGGAGAAGATTGTGTCACGAAGGCTCGGGCACAAGTGCTGAAGCACCAATTTCACAAGTTGTAGATGGAGGAAACTGAATCGGTGAATGACTATGCCATGCATCTGACTACTTTGGTGGGAGAGATCCGCACGCTTGGTGCGAATCTCGAGGAAGCCGAGATCGTGGAGAAATTTTCCGGTTCGGTGACTGATAAATTCACGTACATCATCGGCACGCTCGAGTAGCTTTACGACATGACCATAACGGAGGCGATCGGACGCTTGCGGACATGGGAAGAGAATGCTCGTGGCTGTCGAAAAGGCAACGGAGGAGGTAGTGACCAACTCATGTACTCGTGCGCAGATTGGGAGTCCCCAAGTAGCAAAGGAAGGCACAACGTTGGCAAAGGCTCAAGTAACGCGAAGCACGGCGGACAAACCAAAGCAGGCAAAGGAAAAGGCAAGCCACAAGGTCGTGGTAAGGCGGACCAATCTCAAGATCGGAAGCCTTGGAACTTGGATGTGTCCGAGGTCAAGTGCTATAATTGCAACGAGATGGGTCACTTTGTTAAGGAATGTCCGGAGCCTAACAAGAGGGAGATCAAGGAAAATTTGGAGAAGCAGCAAGACGAATGTCCAGGTCTTCTGATGGCCGAAGTTTGTGATCTCGTGCAGCCTAACAAGCGGGAGATCAAGGCAAATTTGGCGAAGCAGGAAGACGAACGTCCAGGTCTTCTGCTGGACAAAGTTTGTGATCTCGTCCGAACGGCGGTTGTGAAACCAAACCGGAAGGTGGTACTTCATGAGAAGAAAGTAATACCGAAGTTATCCGGAAACCAGAACGTGTCATGGTATCTAGACACAGGTGCCAGTAACCACATGACGGGGTGCAAGGAAAAGTTCCTCGAACTGGAATATGATGTTCAAGGCTCGGTCAAGTTCGGCGATGGTTCAAATGTGGAGATTTCCGGGCAAGCTTCTGTCCTCTTCGAGGGTCTCACAGGAGAACATCGCATACTCACCGGAGTATACTACATCCCACTGCTTCACAACAACATCATCTCTATCGGGAAACTTGACGAGAATGGATGGTGGATATTGAGAACGGAGTGATGACGATCTTCGACAACCTCCGAAATGTGCTAGCCCGTGTGAATCGCACGCGGAACAAGCTCTATCTCCTCAACCTTGATCAATCTCAACCAGAGTGTTGGCTCGCCAAGAGTGATGATGATTCCTGGTTATGGCATGCTAGATTTGGACACGCTAACTTCTACACCTTGAAGAAGATGTCGAAGATGGAGATGGTATCTGGGATGCCGTTTATCGACCATGTTGATTGAGTATGTGACGGGTGCTTGGTTGGAAAACAACACTGAAGGCCTTTCCCTTCTCAGTATACTTATCGTGCAAGTGATGCACTCGAGCTGCTCCATGGTGATCTATGTGGCCCTATCACCCCAGCAACTCACGGAGGAAAGAAGTAATTCTTCCTTGTGGTAGATGACTACTCGAGATACATGTGAGTCGTTCTCCTACAATCTAAAGATGAGGCATTTGAACCATTCAAGAAGCTGAAGGCTGCAACGGAGATGAAACACAAGCTGAAGGTTCGGGCTCTACCGACGGATTGCGGCGGAGAGTTTACGTCAAACGAGTTCAATGACTACTGCGAGAAGATCGGCATAATAAGCTTTCTCACGGCACCTTATACGCCGCAGTAGAACGGGGTTGTTGAAAGGCGCAATCGAACCGTCGTTGACATGGCGAGAAGTTTACTCAAGAGCAAGAACTAGCCGGGGAGAGAAGCTGTCTCGACGGCGGTCTATCTTCTCAACCGGGCTCCAACGAAGGCAGTGATCGGTAGGATTCCGTATGAAGCAATTTACGGACGTAAGCCAGATTTGTCTCATCTACTGGCGTTCGTGTGCGTGGCCCATGTGAAGACGGCGGGGCCGCATCTCTCAAAGCTTGCCGATGCTAGCACCAAGATGGTGTTCATCGGATACGAGAGAAGTTCTGGCACCAAGGCACCGCTTCTACGATCCACGAACCAAGCGTCTACGAATTTCACGTGACGTCATGTTTGAAGAAAACCAAACGTGGAATTGGAGCGCAGCAGCCAACGATGCTCCAAACGGTAGCATATCCACAGTTGAATTTCCAACTGATGATAATGCAGGGGAGGATGTCCAGTTGGTTGGCGAGACGCCCAACCAAGGTGACCGCAATGGCAGTGATCACCATGGTGCCGACCCTGACGACTACGTGCATGGGTCACGACGCGCATGACACAGGTGCCTATCTTTTTTTTAGGAGATGGCCGGCAACCCCTTGAGCAGTGGAGAGCGGTGACTGGGAGGGGGTGGTTTGCGGCGAGGTATGGAGGGTGGGAGAATTGCCTTTTGCAGGAGCTCGTGGGCAGGACATTCCTTACTTGCGGGAGTACAACGCTGCAAAAGCTGACAAAGATTGGAATACGTTGCATGTTTTAGGATACCCAGCCATACAAAACCTCGTCGGCAGCATCCTATTGGTGCCGACCTCACCGGCAGGTACGGGAACAGCTAGATTTAAATATATTTTTTCCAATCTTTTGTGAACCAGATGGGATGGATCAATCACGTGGGTTCCGTTTCCCTTATCCGATCCGGGCGCGGCGCCTGGAGCCCGCGAGCTGGCCGCAGATCCCATCCACGTTTTCTTCCAAATAAATCCGCGCCTACCCCTGCAGCTGGCTGGAGCCCTTTATAAACGCAGCAGCACCTAAGGATTGATTGGGCCAAGCAAGAGAGCAAGCAACAACAACTAGCTCGATCAGCTTCACCTTCACGTACTCGCTAGCGAGATACACCAACGTACCAATGGACGTAGCTAGCGCACTGCTGCCGGTCCTAAGCTCCAAGCCGGACAGGTCGAGGCCGGCAATGGAGGTTCAGATCCTAAGCTCCAAGCTCGTCAAGCCAGCTGCGTCGACCGATGCCGCCGCCGTGGACGAGTACGTCCCTCTCTCCACCTTCGACAGGGTAACGTACCAGATCCAAATGGCCATCATCTACGTCTTCGCGCCGCCGGTCCCCTCCACGGCCGCCCTCGAGAAGGGCCTAGCCGTGGCGCTCGCCCAGTACCGCGTCTTCGCGGGGCAACTAGTCGTCCGCGGGGAGGCACCCGGTGGAGGCCCGGCGGTGCTGCTCAACGACCACGGCGCGCGCGTCGTGGAGGCGTCCGTGGACGCCGATCTCGTCGACGTGGCGCCGCCCAAGCCCAAGCCGGAGCTGCTGTGGCTGCACCCGAACCTGGAGGAGGCGATGGATGAGGTGGTGGTGCTGCAGCTCACACGGTTCCGCTGCGGCTCCCTCGCCGTCGGGTTCACGGCCAACCACGCCGTCACCGACGGCCGTGGCACCAGCAACTTCCTCGTCGCCTGGGGGCGCGCCACCAGGGGACTAGCCATGGGCCTCCCCCCCGTGTACAACCACGACGAGCTCTTCATGCCCCGATCCGTGTCCCGCGTCGAGTTCGACCACCGCAATCGGGAGTATTACCTGCCACCGTTGCTCACCAACATCGGCAGCGAGGCCGTCGACGACGTCAAGAAGAACAGCATCGTCATCCACAAGACGCATTTCACCAAGGACTGGATAACACTTCTCCGTGCCAGAGCGTCGGAAGGCCTTGACCGCCCGTTCAGCCGGTTCGAGACAATCCTCGCCCACCTGTGGCGCGCCATGACGCGCGCGCGGGGCCTTGGCCACAACGAGACATCTACGATCCGGCTGTCGGTGGACGGCCGCGACCGCCTCGGCGTGCCGGCGGAGTACGCCGGTAATCTCGTCCTGTGGGCGTTCCCGCAAGCCACGGCGGGCGACCTGCTGAACCGGCCGCTGAAGCATGCGGCGCAGGTCATTCACAACGAGGTGGCGAGGGTGGCTGACGCCGACTACTTCCGGTCATTCGTGGACTTCGCGAGCTCCGGCACCGTCGAAGAGGAAGGACTCGCACCAAGCGCCGCGTTGAACCTGAGAGAAGTGCTGTGCCCGGACCTGGAGGTGCACAGCTGGCTCACCTTCCCGTTCTACGACCTGGACTTCGGCACGGGGACGCCTTCGTACGTGATGCCGTCCTACTTCCCGGCAGAGGGGCTCATCTTCCTCATGCCATCCTACATCGGCGACGGTAGTGTGGATGCCTTCGTGCCGGTGTTTCAGTGCAACGTCGAGGCCTTCAAACAATGCGTCTACTGCATCTCAATGAATGATATGGAGTAGCCAAGGAAGCCAATCTACAACAAGGACATGCATGAAGATGCATAAAACGAAGTTACTTACGTGCCAAATAAATCTGCATGCCTTCAATGCATGCAATGAGCCACGAAAAATAAAACTGCATATCGATGTCATAGGTATATGCGGTGCAATAGTTTGCGTAAATTCATTATTATTAGTTCCGCACCATATTTTTTGTTTATTTGTTGTGAAAGTTTTTTTTAACTTGTGAAAGTATGTGTGCCATACGAACTACTTTTTACCTTCTTTATCTATCTATCTTATATCTTTCTTATGTGTGTGCGTCTCTCTCTCTCTCTCTCTCTCTCTCTCTCTCTCTCTCTCTCTCTCTATATATATATATATATATATATATATATATATATATATATATATATATATAGACACACACACTAATTGGAAGCACCAACGGAAGCTCTATGTTAATCCTTGATAAATAAGGTTACTGTCCGGGACGTGGAGTAACTGAGCGCGAGCTCACGTGAGCTCGTTATCTAGGTCGTTGGTTGTCGCTTCTCGATCTGTGCCATAGTTCTGTACGTACGCATGCGGTCCGCCAGAAAATCAAGCACTGTTGGGAAATACGTACGCGACAGCGTTGGGTGGTGGGCCTTCGCGCGGGGGAGAGTTGACGGATCTGACGATAGTTTGGACGGCCGTCAGTCTCCGGCGAGGTGGGCCGTGGAACAGAATCGGTGTTCCCCGTCTGATCCGTGGACCAGGACAATCGCTGAGGACTGCGGGTACGGTGTGGGCCATTTGGGGGAAGCTGAGGACTGCGGCACAGAGGCGATGAGCGCCGGCGGCGAGACAACATGGAGTTCTGATGCAGCCTATCAGCAGGTAAGTCGATCTTTGCTTTTTCGGCGACGCCGCCTCCTTTTGAGCCCTCTGTTTTAGCTAATCCAGAGGATGGCTTTCTCCCAAGTTTCAGATCCAGTCTGCTGGAGGAGATCGGGGAGAGCTTGGTGCCGGCTGCTAGTTGTCGTTGTCTTTGGTGTGGGGGATTTGTAGGCGGTACCGCGGGCTGAGGCGACGCGGCACACCAGCGGACAGCGGATAGCGGTGGTGAGCACAAGGGAGAGCTCGCCACCGATGTCGGAGCTGTCAACAGGGAAGACGAATCCCCGAGCACTGGGGTGGAACCAGAGGTCAGTGAATAACAACTTTGCCTTCCAGCACGTATTGAGTGATTTAGGAATGAAACGAATGAGTGAGTAAATCATGCAGTTAGAGTGAGTGCTGATTGTTCTACTGCATTCAGGAAATTTATGTTGTGTGTGCCTGTGTGTGAAGGCTGATTTGTTCTCCGCATTCACAAAATTCAGGCTATGTGCGCCTCTGTTTGCAGGCCGATTGCTGTCATCGTTAAGGAAAAATATTGATTTATGTACTGGTGTTTGCAGTCTGTTTTGCTCCCTGCATTTAGAATATTCATCCTATACGCGCCTGTGTTTGTAGGCTGATTGCTCTGTGCAATTAGGAAGTTCATGCTATATGAGGCTGTGTTTGCTAGTTGTTTGCCATCTGCAATTAGAAAATTCATGTTCTATGTGCCTGTGTTTGCAGGCTAAGGATTGGTATTGCCTCCCCGAGCAAAACACCGCGCCTAAACCGAGTAAGTATGTTCGAAAAGGCAGTCAGGTGTTTTGCGGAGAACCCAACTGAAAATGTGATGACACTGGTTCTTGGCACTACTTTCAACTCTGTGGCCGAGGCATACAATCTCTACAGTTTGTGTTCATGGGAAAAGGGGTTTGCCATCCGGTACGGCAAGAGCCGGCTAAATTTCGAGAGGACGAAGTGCATGCAGGAGATAGTTTGTGGGTGCTTGGTTAGTGACTAATTTGGTTTTGCTGGTTTGTGATCGGTAATTTAATTCAAATTGTGAATTTTTTTTGCAGGGTAAGGCTGGGGTTGAGAACACAAGGTCTCGCCGTGGCCCATAACGTTACATTCTGTCTGGCTGCGGGGACAGGAACTTCACTTTTCCATTCGACAGAAGGTTGCAATTATCCAGTTTTTCCTAGACAGAAGAGAAGCTGGGGCGGCGGCGTCCTTGCGTAGGAGGGCGACGCCATTGAAGACATGGAATTCTTTCTACAGCCGGTTAAAAGGTGATGTATCCCTAGACTCGTTCAATTACGTAAGATGATATAGCTGGAGCTGCAATTTCTTAGAGATTTCCCCCTCCCAACATGTCAGGATTCCAATCCTTGAGGGGATGGATGGCACCGATAGCCTGCTGGATATGGGGAAGTACGCCTGCCGACCCTTGGAGCTCCACTGCTGGCAGCCATGAGTCATAAGAAGTGGAAGTGATGAGTGGGAGCAGTAGCTCCTAGATGTGGATGCCGAACCAGTTAACAGGAAGCGCAGCTCTCCGACTATATCTCAGCAATCGATGGGGAAGGTGAATCCAGAGACTCCTGGATGGACAAAAAGGTTAGTCTGTAGCATCATTATCCTCATCAGATTACCAATTAAGGATTATAGGTACGTGTAATTAGTTAATTAAGTGCTAGGAACATGCCGTTGACTTGTAGTTGACATTATAGCTTATTTTATAGTAATAAGTTTGTTGTAGGGTGCTTCATAGGATATGTTCTGTAGTTCTCCAATAATTTATGGAATATACCACACTCGTCATATAAGTAATGTTGAGTAATCAATTTTTAGGACACCAGAAATTTGCAAATGTGATCAACTAAGTCATGTAGGGTGCGGTTTTCCACAACTTGTATTTTTGTGCTAACAGGGTCAGTATTAAATGTCGAGAGGACGAAATGCATGTAGGAAATTATTTGAGGTTGCGTGCTAAGTCTTGACGATGCAAAAACCAGCAAAAAAGGTGAACTAGTTTGTGAAGGAAATGATTTTAAATTTCTATATTATTGATATACAGGGGAAGCAGGGTTAGAGAATACACAGTCATGCCGTTGTGAATGCCCTGCACTGACCCAGTTGCTTAGGTCAGAGGACAATGGTTTGTAAATGTCTAAGCACAAGGAGAAATACAATCATTCACTCTCTCCAAATTGGCGGTTAACCGTTCACTGGCCATCCCAAACACATAGATGTTTACAACATAATTAGGAGATTTTTTGGTTAAATAGAAAAGTCCCCTTCACTAAGCGATCACTGAGAGCATTGTGCAGGAACTTGGGTTGTGACCAAGCGGATGATGATGTGAGGAAAACGATGGAATTATTTAAGGAGTTGGGTGCCAACAATCTGTGGTTCACATATCGAGTTCAAGCAGATTTGGAGGGCCGAATAAAATGTTTGATGTGGATGAATGGTAGCAGCCATTTGCGACTACAGGCGTCTGTGTGGTTTACAGGCGAGATGAACCCTAGAGCTCTTGGCTGGACACAACAGTATGTGCATTCAGTGCTACAAATTCCGAAAAAAGTGGGTCAAGCCTGAAGTGATGGGTGTATATGCATATTTTTATTGTTGTGAGGGTGCTCAAATAAATTAATCTTGACAGTGATGAAGAGCATTTTAACAAGCAATGTATCTCGATAATTAGCAGTTATTTTGGACAGTAATTTTTCATTGGCATCTGTAGACAGTGCTGGTACATTTTGACAATTATTTGACATCTTTAAAAGTGGATGATTTCTGTAGAAGCCTGAACATTGGTGTTCGTAGCAAAGTGGTACTGCAAAGTCAATGTGTACTTCTGATAACTGAAATAATATTTATCTAGGTGATGGCACAGCTAGGTGGCAGTCTGATTACTTATTGTGCCTTCACATTGAGCTGTGATATGCACATGCATATCAAAAGTTTTGACTTGACTATCATGTGTTCGACGTAAGCATCTGCTGATTTAAACATTTCTGGAATGCATGCAGGGTAACGATTGGTGTGGCTGCGTAAAGGAGGACACCTTGTCCTAATCGTCCAAGTTCGTTGGAGAAAGCAATTCGTTGGTTCGCTGAGAATCCAGGGAAAAATGTGATTGTACTGAAACTGGGTATAAGATTTGATCTTTAGGTGAAGCATACAACTTGTACTCCTGCGGGAAGGGGTTTGGTATTACATATTGGAAAAGCAGACTAAATGTTTAGAGGACAAAATGCAGGCAGGAAATCATTTGCAGCTGTGCGGTGAGTACTTCATTTTGGAATTCTCCATGTAGCACTGCTGGTTTGTTGTGATGTCAATGGCCAAATCTAAAGTTCTGGATGTTGTTTGTGCTATGCAGGGAAGGCTGGCGTTGAGAACAGTCGGTCATGCCATTGTGAGTGTTGGGCTCTTATACGATTGTTGCGATCGAAAAGGCAATGGTTGGTGCATATCAGAGCATCGGGAGCAACACATCCAATCTTTGTCTCCTAATTGCGGAGAGACAATACACTGCCTTCACACAAACACATCGACGTTTGTAGGGTAACGCAGCAGAAAACAAAAAATTTCCGACCTACGCACCAGCCCAGGACCACTATGGAGACTGCATACATGGTTTGATCTTTTTCGTTACCGACTCGTAGCGCAGCGGGAAGTAGAGTCGATGATGATCGGCGGTGCAGATCCCCGCAGCTAGGATTTACAACCTCCCAACCGCGAGGATGTATACCCTCATCTGCTCCTCAGACAGCCCTCCAGGAGGCGGTTGAACAGCCCCCCGGACGGTGTCGCGGACAGCCCTTCGGGAGGACCTTCGAAACTCGAACGGTCACTCGGACAGCCCTTCGGGAGGACCTTCGAAACTCGGACGGTCACACGGACAGCCCTTCGGGAGGCACTCACGAACTAAGACCGAAACTACGATCTCTCTACAGAGTTGCACACATACGGTGTCATCTATCCGGCAGGGCTTCGCCGTCCAGAACTAGTTCCTGCCGGAACCCAGACAGCCTTACGGCTCTACGAAACTCTTTTCGTGGGAGGGAGAGAAGAAGCCAGATAATGCATGGCATGTGTATGAGAGCAAGGGATGAGTGTGGAGGGCTGCCCCTCCACCTCTATTTATAGGAAATCCCAAGGGGGTAGGGTAGTTTCACAAAAAACCCAAAATGCACATGAATGAAGTCCTTCCACAAGGACCTAGGAGTGAAACCAAGGAACAAGAGGGTCCCCAAGGGGGGATACCCCATGTGGCCGGCCACACCCTCATGAGGGGCCCAAAAAATGGCTCCTATCCATCCATGTCATCCCCAAGATCTTTTGGAGCAAAGCCCCAAAAGGTGGCTTTCCATAAAGTAACCATAAAGCTGATTTTCACTATTCACGACGACATTTTTCAGCGTCTGATCGAACTGAAAATATTTATGTGGGCTAAGAACATTTCCAGTACCCACTAAAATGATTTTCAACGCGTTCCGAAACAATTCCGGTTTTAGTGATTTTCATCTGCGAAACGCATCTGAAGTGGCTCCGGCAGCTCCAGAACATTTCCGGTTTTTATCTCAGAAAATTCCAAAAAGCTTCCAGAATGATTCTGGCATCCTCCAAGAATTATCAGGCATGTGCCGAAACCAATTTGACTTAATGGTGTATCCCGAAACAACTTTTCGGTATCATCGAAACTTATCCGATGACCTCTCTCTGCGGTACGATTCCGCTGTCCGAAACTTTTCGGTGTCCGAAACTTTTTCGGTGATTTTCTCTCAGACTCCCTGTCTAGTATTCAGCAGATAGATTACCCTTAAGCGTGTGACCCTGTAGGTTCGGTGAAGTATAGACATGACCCGGAACCCCTTCCGATCAATGATCAACATCGGAGCCGTGGACACCCATATTGACCCCTATACCCACACGAATAAATATTCGAGTGAACCTCCAGTTGCCGTGTGCTATTCCTGTTGCTTCGCGATATGTTACAAATACCCGAGGTGAGACATGTTGGCATTCCCGTGGATCATCAACTTGTCCACTATGCTAGTTACCTCGTTACCGGTATTGTTCTCTTTTCTCATTATCGTGTTCCGACATCCCCGTGATCAAATCACAAAGTGTCTAGCCAGACGATGATGGATACCGTAACACCGAGAGGGCCCAGAGATATCTCTCCATCGTCAGAGGAGCAAATCCCAATCTTGAGCTATCAAGTTACTTGACACACTTTTCCATGAACCCGTAAGCCGCCGTAATAGCCACCCATTTACGGATGACGTTTAACAAACCCCAAAGTTCATGAAGCAAGCATGAAGAAACTCGATACTCTCATGGTCTAAGGAATCATGCAAACGTTAACCATCTATGTGTTATGTACCAATAAACTTGTGACGAATGAATCTCATAGCATAACATCATGCTGGGTCGATTCAACACAAATGTTCTCTTAACATTATGCCCTCAAGGTTGCTGACATAGACATGCCCATGATCAGGAAAACATAACCATCATGCAACACTTGAGCTAGTCTTAGAGGCCAGACTAGGAATACATTTTACCGTTTATTATTCCACACGTGCATATGAGTCTTCCTCCGAGCCTCGTGGTTATTGCAGACTCGAGAACCATAGCAGTTATAGCATGGAACATAAACATAATTATGAACTCGGAGATAAATAATATCATTTATTATTGCCTCTAGGGCATATCTCCTACAACGTTTACAACCGAGACTGGTGAAGCAGCTACGGCAAAATAACGTCAATCTAGCCAAGGTATACAACATCATAGAGAGTTTTTTCACCAAGCGAGCTCTCCATAATTTGTGTGGGGAAATAAACCATGAGCAGGCATAGGACGATGTGAGCAAAACTATGTAGGTTTTCACTGAACTGGGTGCAAAGGATCGACATTTCACGTATCTTGTGCAGGCTGATAAGGAAGGGTGAATCAGTAAAATTTGGGTGAATGGGAGCAGTAGATTGCAGTAAAATTTTGAGGATAACACAAAAAAATCAAAATTTTAACAACAAGGGCAGGAGGTTTGCCCAAGCTGTGTAGTGTATAAGCAGGGGGGTGAGGGGTAGGTGAGGGGCACACTCTGATTTCAGTCATCCACGTGAAGCTGTAGTTGGAATAAGATCAAGTTTCAGTGGGAGGTGAAATAGAGTGAATGGCTCTGACCGACTTATCTAGCGCCTCCTCTGTGGCTACGGGTTTCAAAATATACTGAACTGATTATAGATGATTCTGATTAACAGCTGTAAGTTTAGAGCATTAGCTCAGTTCCTGTGTATTGTGTTGATATTTTGTAACCTGAATGTGATGTGACGGTGTTGGAAGCGGATGTATCAGAATCATCTTTGAATCGGCGTGGCAGTCAGTGCAGTTTCAGGTGTCTCCAATGGGTCATTGCAGGTACTATGCCTGGCTTTAGGTGCAACTGTGTGTAATGTACAATAATATATTATAATGTAATAAATCGTCATGTGTGAACGAACGCCTTTGGAACAGAATCTTAGCTTTAACAGCGCACATCGTGAGCGAAAATCGGAGCCGGCCTATCCCATAGATAACGGCGTCGACTTTAATAGTTGTCAGAGTGGGCCAGATGTGGGCCATCGGCTCTTAAAAAAAGTCGGTATACAAAAGTTATACCTGGGCCTATACATGTCGGGGTGGTAATCTCGAAGGGGCTGAACGGGAGCGATAACGAGAGCATGTGTGCGCGAGCGCAGAAGAGGACTTTCGTACTGTCCGTTTGATCTCCTTATTAGTTAATATCAGCCGTGAGATGTACTACAGAGTCCTTGCGTGATATCCCACATGTACCTCCTTAAAGGAATATTTTAGTTTAGCCTTACGGTCTTAATTGTAGAGCTACGATCTAGAGTAATAAGGATGGCAGCATTTTTTCCTAAAAAAAATGGAAGAAATTTGTTGCGTGGACGTGAGAGTCCTAATAGATTACAATTGGTAGTTACCCTAAAAAATCAGATTACAATAGGCATTTGGGTGCAACACGTATTGCTCTCCTTCCTAACTCTCTTCCCATAAACCTTACATACAACTGAAAAGAAAAAAAACATCTCTGATTCTTACGTCCTCCACAAGTCCTCTTTCCTATTCAATTCGTCCCACCTCCCATGCGTGGACAAATAGAGAAATTATCTCAATGTATGCCGTCAGCTAGATCTTATTGGGAAAACTCCATCCGGTAGGCATATTTCTAACCCAACTCCCATTGATACGTGTTCTAACTGCGCAAGATGGATAGTAGCCTACATCTTCATGTGCCATAGCAGGTAAGTATATGCTGTAGGTTTTCTTGCCGAACGTCCAATCTCGCTGATCAGAGGTAACTATACTCGCTTGCGCTCAATCAAGAAAGGATATTGCTGATTTTGATCCGACAATACCATGACCATGTCCCGAACTATCTCAAATTGATTAGTTGGTTGCAATATAGAGAGGTGGTTTCTGCTCCAACCTTCCACGTGATTTTTCCACATCATGGAGAATGTGATCCGGCAGCTGGACGTTGGACATAGCTCGGCTCTGACAGTTTTCTAGGAGATCCTACTTTTCTCTAGCCAATCTGATCTGTTCTGTTCTATTATGTTAAGGGCATAAAACAAATTGATCTTTTATGGTTCTTTTAGTGTTGTAGAAACAGACTTTTAACTTCTTTTAGTGTTGTAGAAACAGACTTTTAACTTCTATAATTTGCAAAATTGAGGAGGAGGTCTGCAGTTTACAGTTTGGTCGCGCTGATTTATCAAGGTTAACTTTCATACAACTTTTATTGAATAGATTCAGTGGTGGAGCTTTTTTTAAGAACATATATATTTGTGCATAATCATAGACCTCTCACATAATCATCCATAATTCATTACAAGCTTTTGCCCGTGTTTCTTATGTACTCTTAATGGGTTACAAATTATGATCCATTATGTACACATAGTAAATGGTTAGTAAGAACGTCAACGGGCTTTCTAATTAGTAGGATGGGTTCAAGTTAAAATCATTATTTTACATGTGCACATGAATTGCTAATACTGGTATTGTTTACATCCTCCACCTGATGTTTCTGTACTACTTGTCTGGAAGGATCATCTGCTTCTTAAGGTCAAACATGATTTTATCTATGAAATTCAAATTAGGATCAACTCTTTGTATGCACAAAAATCAAAACTTTTGCTTATTCTATGTTTCTAATCTATGCTTTCCCTATGTATTTCCTAAGATTTGAGATGGACTTTCAGAAAAGTTAACCATCACGAGATTCCAAATTGTCAAACAACAGTTTTTTGCTAAGTTTTAAGCCAAAGGGCGTACTGACACTTAGCATTGACTCGGATATATATCTTTCAGCTAAGGCTTTTATAGATGCACCTAAAATATATTGTATGCTACGCACAATTTTTTTTCCATATATGACTAAGGATTTTGGGTTTGATAGATGAGCTGTATCTAAATTTTATTTTGACGAGAGCTGTATGTAGATTTACTTTTGCCTCCTGCGTACATTTTCCTATCCTTCAATTTTTCTTATTATAGCCAGTCCAGTGGTACACTTGCCGTCCACTTAAGCAGTTTTAACAACCAGTTAATCCTCACAAAAACAAAAAATAACCATAGGATATTAATTTTATGGCTTGGACTAGATAAGAGACCGTGGGATGTATCGTGTACAAAAGAGTCCTAGAAGATCACGTCAAGGAAAAAAGTCCTAGAAGATTACAATCTGTACTCTAGACTGGTACAACACCTACTGCTATCCACGCAGACGTCTCCTCTCCTCCCAATCTCTCTTCCTGCAAATCCTACAACAGAAAAAGAAAATGCATCTTTCGAAAAGATACATACATCTGGTGTTTCTGGACGTAAGATGGAAGTGTTCAGGAGTCCTAATGTATATCATATAATTCGATCGACCTCCTGTTGGCTAATAATTTTAGGCCACTACTACGAATCAACCGGCTGATAACAAACAAACGTAAACCTCCTCGCCAGCCGTCAGATTGCCCGATGCATAGCCCTTAGATCATATGTCAACGCAGAAAATCGCACGCAGCAGCTCGCCGTCAATCCCACCGTGCCTCCTCTGCGGTGAACACAACAATGGTGCTCGCCATCAATCCCATCTCACCGTGGCGTCTGCGTCGACGACCTCACAGCACCGGAGCCACCGGCCGATCCCCAACGCAGCCGCACCGGAGACGACGGAAAACAAGTTTCAACGCAACACCGACGACCCTGGGGAAGCTCCACTGCAGCTCCATGGAAGCACCGAGGCGCGAAAAAAAGCTCCGACGCAGCACCGTCAGCGTCCCGGCGAAGCTCCATTGCAGCCGCGGCGGAGCTCCATTGCAGCCACCAGTGTGCGGCGTCCGATGAAGCTCCATTGCAGCCCCGTCCGCGCTCCATTGCAGCCACCGGCGCGCGGTGTTCATTGCAGCCCCGGCCGTGCTCCACTACAGCTGCGGCGGAGCTTCATTGCAGCCCGGCATGCTCCATTGCAGCCCCCCAGCACGCTCCATTGCAGCGCGGCCGGAGGGGGCGATGCAGCTCCGGTGGCGCTTCAATGTAACCACGGCGGAGCTTCAACAACCTCGCTCCATTGCAGCGGCCACGGCGGGCGCTACGACGCAACGCACGGCGATGACGGCGAAAGCCGCGATGCAGCTCCGGTGGCGCTTCAACACAGCCACGGTAGAGCTTCGACAACCTCGTTTGCGCCCTACTGCAGCCCCCGCGGCGTGAGGATGAACAGGGACAAAGATAGAAAAAATGGGCACCGGTGTCATTGTTGCCCACAATAGCACTGATAATAGCAATGCAATATAAATAACATTTTAGGGCAATATAAAGAGTGAAAATATGCAGTGAGCTAATGGTATAAATTTTATTATATTAAAATGATTTTCATACCCTAGCACTGGTCGAGCGAAGTCAAAAAACCACTTGCTTACATATTTAGTGAAAAATAAGAAAAAGTAAAGGTAAGTTGGGAGCATTTAGTTTGTAACTTAGTGAAAACAGTAGGCGAAAGAAAAAAAATATTTTGACAACAATGTTCAAAACAAATGATACATAAAACAAATACTTATTAAGCAAAAATATAAACTAATGTGAGACTCACATGTTATAACTTCCTTCTCGACCTTTAATCTTCTTCATTCAATAAATCAATCATGGAATCATTCGTAGTGATTGTAAATATATTTATCCACATAGCAACTCAGGCTATCACTCATGAACTGGTCACCCATGCAAAACACTCTTGAGAATATTCATTTCCTCGTCGATTTTGTCAACTGGCAAAATTAGCACCATTTTTAGAAGTTGATACACCAAAGGAAAAGCAAGATGTTTCTTAGTGTCAGCTAACACTTCAGCAAGATCTGCAATGTGATCCAAATTGGCAAATCATTGGTCTCTCTGGACATCGCCAATTTACGTTCGAAGTTTATGATCAAGATCCATCAATTATGTTGAATAAAAGTCATCAGGATAAAACTCAGCTAGTTTAAATAAATAGTCCAAGTTGAAAGAAATATTTAAAATATGCTTTGTCTCCACGGTCCTCTAATTACATATCTCGGTTTCATCTCATGTTGCTTCTTAGGATTCTTAGTCTATTGTGATATTCTTTTTCGATCAGCTGAATCTGAAAGAAGTTCATCTAAATTTATTTCCCCTAGAGTAGTACCACCAACGTTTGATATACTACATAAATCTATTTAGGTAGTCCTTTCACGACCTTGAAGTCTCTGTTGGATCAGTGTCTCCTATCCGCTTCAATAGAAATCTATCTATAATCTTCTAGTCCTAATAGAATCAAGGAGATAAATTACAAATTACAATCTTAGTATTACACACATGTATGTCAGTGCCTCGGGTACCTGGGATGAACCGAAGTGGACAATCAAGAATTGCAGGACTAATTAGGGTGACGCGGCCGGCCCGCGGACATCGCCGAACCAAAATTAGCATCGTCCACCGTTGTGTAGTTCCCTGATAGCAGCGGTAGGTGTGCAGAGGATTTGGGGATCGATGTCATTGTGGAAGCGAATCGCTTGAGAGATGCGCGCGTCGTGACCTACAGCGACCTGGCGGCCGGCTGCGTCCAGGGATAGGCACCAGATTGATTGGGCCTTGTGGACTGCGTGCTAGGTTAGCAAACAGTTCCATACTTCTTCTTTACTGTTGTAATTATCTAACTTGCCTAAGACTTTGAGCTTTTGTTCTGTGGTGGGCTGGGGTCAATCGATCTTTTTTGCTGAGGTCAAACTCACAAATCGGTAAAGCTATTAGCTGAAGCATCGAATGGCATTGGTGTCAACTGACACCAGTGCCTACACATGAGCTTCGTCCTGGATGAATCAGGCCGCTCTCCTGCGGTGGTGCCTCTCCTCTGCCATTGAACAAGAAAAGGGGGAAAAAGAAGGAAGCGATGGGCGGAGAAGATAAGGTGGGAGCAGTGGGGGCACACGTGGTGAGCGGAGAGAGAGGTTTACATGAGAGAATTTTCAATCCATGCAATGAGCCTCAAAAAATAAAACTGCATATGGATGTCATCGGTATATGCGGTGCAATAGTTTGCGTCCATTCCATACTATTAGTTCCGCACCATATTTTTTGTTTGTTTGTTGTGAAAGTTTTTTTTACCTTGTAATAAAAGTATGTGTACCATACGAACTACTTTTTACCTTCTTTATATATAGATTACTATATCTATCTGTATGCCTACTAATAAGGAAGGAGCGTTTCGTCGATTTTTTTCATCCGTTCACCATTTGTTCTATCCGAGGTGATACTAAATTCTTATGCGTTTGTCTGCTAGAAAAAAGAATTTTCATACGTGGGCTGCGCGTTGTGTCTCAGCGAAGCAAGCCCCTTATTTTTCTGCCGACGCAGCTGGGAAAATTCTATTTTCCGCAACGAGCGATAACTAGCGCGTTGTGCCACCAACCGGGACCAAAGGCCTCTGCTTCCCGCCCTTTGGGCTGCTGAAAAGAGACCATTAGTCCCGGTTGATGCCACCAACCGGGACTAAAGGGGGGCATTGGTCCAGGTTGGTGCCACGAACCGGGACCAAAGCTCTGGGTATAAAAGTAGCACTTAGAAATTTTACAGAGTTCATCACCAGTTGCCCCTGACGATGCCGAGCACATCGACGCCGCCAGGCTGCCCCGACGCTATCCGCCGTCGCCGTCACTCTCGTCGCCGTCGCCCGCGCCCTTGCCCCGGCCCGCCGTCGCACGCGCCCCTGCCCCGACCCTTCCCCACCGTCGCCGTCGCCGTCACCCGCGCCCCTGCCCCAGCCCGCCCCCATCGTCGTCGTCGCCCCTGCCCCGAGCCCGCGGCCCTGCAATTAAAAGTTAGATTTTTAGATTATATATCTTGTTTTTTTCAGATTTTTTGTTCATTTAAGTAATGATTTGTTTTTTGCTTTTTTATAAAAATGTATATGTGTATGTATGTTCTCTGTGTATATATGTTCATATATGGAAAAGTTAGATTTTTAGAAAAGTTTTATCTATGTATGTTCTCTGATTTAGTACATTTTAGGTTAGTTTCATTTTTAGAAAAGTTTTATATATTTAGGAAGAAGGAAGAGAAGGAAGAAGGAAGAAGAAGAAAAAGTTTTATATATGCAAAAGTTACATTTTTAGAAAAGTTTTATATATCTAGCTAGGAAAGGAAGAAGAAGAAAAAGAATGAGATGAAAAAGGAAAATGAGAAGAGGAAGAAAGGAGAAGAAGAGGAGAGGAAAAAGAGGAGAAATAAATAAGAAGAGGAAAAAAGAAGAAAAGGAAGAGGAGAAGAAGAAAGGAATAAAGGAGAAGAAGAAAGGAATAAAGGAGAAGAAGAGAAAATAGAATATTTTCTATTTTTTCTTCTTCTCCTCTATTCCTTTCTTCTTCTCCTCTTTTTTTTCTTCTTTTTTTTCTTCGATCTTATCCTCTATTCCTTTCTCTTCTCCTCTTTTTATTTCTTCTTCGTCTTCTTATTTTTTATCGGGTATGTCGTTGTCGATATACCCCGTCCCGATAACTTCAACATGAGGAGGGGGGTCGATATACCCCCTCCCCGATAACATTATTTTCCCATGTATGTATGTCGTCGTTGTCGATATAACCCCCTCCCGGATAACTTCCACATGAGGGGCGGTCGATATATATATATACCCCCTCTCGACTATGATAACTTATACCACGGGAGCACCCCCCGGCCCTCTCGCTCGACCAAAACTCTCGAGGACACCCAAACCCTAGAAAAAAATGATGTCGGTCTCCTACCCCCTCCCGCCGCGCCCCTACCCGACAAACTCTCTCGAGGCCACCCCAAACCCCTGAAGCGTTGTCGAAGCCACCCCAAACCCTAGAGAAGCAGGGTCGAGGCCACTAATATGATTCCTTATTGTGAATAGCTAGCTAGTTCTACGTTTGCCACTAATATATCCATCTATCATGTTTGAATAATAATTGCCATGTTGTAAATATTTGCAGAAACTATGGAGCACCCCCGAGACGAAGCAACAGAAGCGGTGTTGGGGGACATAATCGCAAAAGGAAGTGATGTCGTCTTGTCGTTTCTCAACGACACCATTGGTCTGGAAGGACAGGGTGAAGAAGCAAGCTATGATTATGATGGCTCCGGTGACCCAATGCCGGTGCAAGAAGGAGACCGTGATGAAGGCTCCGGTGACCAAACCGAGTCCGGCCAGGTATATATATTAGTTAAGCCTGTGCTGACTAGCTAATTGATGCATTCATTGTTTTGGTATGTACACATATTAATTAACTCTCGTCTTTCTTCTTTTTTCTAGCCATCCGGATCGAGCACAACTTCGGTAAAGAGACGAGGCCCGAAGAAAAAGTTGCGCTCGGATGAAAGGTTTGAGATCACAGCAATCGCGCGCGATGGCATGCCGATTGAACCCATCCGGACAAAGGAAGCATTTGCTGCTCAGTGTGGGGTTCTTGTTAGGGACAAGATCCCGATCAGCATCCATCAATGGTTTAAGCCTAAGAAGGAAGACCTTGAGGTGTCTTATGTCGACGATATGCAGAAAGATGATCTTTGGACCGCGCTGAAGGCAAATTTCACCCTACCGCCAAAGGAGGATCCGGAGAAGCCAGTTAAAGAGCAATTGATCAAGTCTCATGCTCTTAAGAAGATGGCAGAACTATTCAGGAGGTGGAAGAATGAGCTGAAAACATCATTTGTCGACCAAGAAAAGACACCAGAATTCACCGGCCGGTATGAGAAGATCAGAGATCACTGGCCCGCATTTTTGGCCCACAAGACATCGGACAAGAGTAAGAAGATGTCAGCAACAAACAAGAAAAATGCTGCGAAGAGGAAGCTTCACCATCGCACGGGGTCAGGTGGCTACGTCAAAGCCCGGCCGTTGTGGGCCAAGGCTGAGAATGACCTGGTTGATAAAGGGGTCGAACCAGAGACATTGAACTGGCCAGACCGTTGCCGGACTTGGTTCTTCGGGGTTGGCAAAACCTTGGACCCTGTATCAGGGAAGTGCATTTGGACGAACGAGCAACTGAGACTACCCGTCACGAGGCTTCAGGAGTATATCGATGCAGCGCAGCAAGGGACGTCCGTTCCAGACAGAGAGAACGACGAGCTCACAATGGCCCTCGGGAATCCTGAGCAACCTGGACGGACACGAGGCACACCAGGCTCCGTTCCATGGAAGGCTGGGTTTCCGGACGCAGGCGGTTACAAATGCCAGGAGAGGAGGAAGAAAGTGGAGCATACCCAACTGCAGGCGCTGCACGCAAGGGTACAAGCGATAGAGGAACGAGAAGCAAATCGCAGCAAACGCCCTGCCGAAGCTTCCCCCGAAGCTACCCCGCCATCTCAGTGGAGAAGCAGCATGGCTTCCACCGAGCTGCTTCATCAGGAGCCTGTCTCCACGGCTCCTGCTAGCTACCCCGTGGATGCTATCACGGAGTCTCAACATTGCCACGTTATGACGCAATGGATGAAATTGAAAGTCAAGGCGGCTGTTGGCTCTGTTGCACCTCCTGAACCTGGCGCAACCTATCACTGCCGGCCGATTCCAGAAGGATATGCTAGGGTGATGGTGGATGAAATAACGGACGGATTTGAGGACCTCGAGCTTGACCACCCTACGGGTGAAGGGGAGACTCAGTTGGGTTCTTCTCTGAAGACTCCATGCCTATGGCGGAAGGAGCTCATCAACCTTCCGAACTGGACGCCTCCGCCTCCTCCTCCTCCTCCTCCGGCGAGTCAGGGCACTCCGCCTCCTCCTCCGCCTCCTCCTCCGGTGAGTGATCAGGGCACTCAGCCTCCTTCTCCGACGTGTGGCGGCACTCCGCCTCCTTCTCCGCCAGCGCCGGCGCGCCCGAGCAGCCAGCCTCCTCCTTCTCTGCCTCGTCAGCAAGGGCGGAAGAGACCCGCCGCCGCTCCGGCTGCTCCGGCGCGTCGTAGTCCTTCTCCTCCGCCTCGTAAGAAAGGAAAGAAGACAGCTGCAGCCGCTCCGTCTGCTCCGGCGTCTAGCAGTACAGCTAGAGGCGGGAGGTAATACAGATTCGGTCCTTCTCTGAAGACTCCAGAGCAGTTACCATACGAGAGGACCCTGGAGGAAAACGCGAAGATCGTGCGAGCCGAAGTGACGAACTTCTTTTAAGGGGTGAAAGCAAAGAAACATCCACCTCCGGAGGAGAAGATAGATCCGGTGAAAGCGAAGCGCACTCTGGCTGCCCTGAAGAAACCACCAAAGTCTCCAACGAAAGGAAACTATGAGCGCATTATTGAAAGGTCATTTCTCGAAGCGGAGAGGTCGGGAAGTACTATCAGTGATCAAAGGTTAAAAGAACGACGAGCTGGGAAAAAAATTGCCCAGCTCGGAGAACAAGCGAACCAATCGTGCCCCCCGCTCAAGGTGTCTAGCGATATCGTCGCTAATGATCCGAGGATGGTGCCCAGTTATACCAATCTTGGAGATTATCTTCCCGACGATGTACATTATGATTTCTTGGAGGTGGACAAACACAGATACGAGTACGGGAAGCCTCTCGTCAAAGATGAAAGATCTCTAACAACGATGATGCGAATATTCTATGATTGGTACATGAAAACCTGCAGAGAGTCTGGGGGGAGGAATATTTTGACGCTGAGAGTTAAAGAGGAGCATGACCTCGTTGGAATTGATCTGTTGAATGTTTCATTTGAGGAGTTCTTCCAGTTTTTCAATCAACAGGCCCTCGATAAATTAACGGTCACTTGCTACTGTCTGTAAGTACTACTTCTGTCATTAAGTCTCTATATATAGGTCAGCTCTTTCATTGCATGTATTTATAATTATCCTCACTATATTATGCAGATTGAAGATCGCCGAATTGAAGAAAAGACAAATCGGTGATATTGGGTTCATTAACACAAATCTCATAGATGCATATACGGTTGAATTTAAGGCCAGAGAGACCGAGGCCAACTTGCTACGATCGTTGGTAATAAATGAAAACAAAGATATAATACTCTTTCCTTACAACTTCAAGTGAGTGTTACTGTCTTGTGCATATTCGGTTTCCCTTATTAGTCCAGGTTATAGTAATGTAATTGATGAGTTATGCATGCGTGCGCAGGTTCCACTATATTCTCCTAGAGATTAAGCTTGAGTAGAGACTAATAACCGTCTTAGACTCGAGACGAAAAGATCCCCAGGAGTATGCGGACATGACTGAAATGCTCGAGAAGTAAGTTAAATCGATCATTATCGCACCATATCGGCAACTTTGTTAATTTCCTGATATCAAGTAATTGTTTTCTTTGTCTGGCAGGGTTTGGACAAAATTCACCTCAAAAGCTCCGGGACTGCCGAAGAAGCTGCAATTTAGACACCCGAAAGTAAGTACTACTAGCATGTTCCGCGCATCTCCTAGTGATTCAAGCGCTAGTTTCATCAATACCATTTATAGCATGCTTGCTTATCAGTTTGATTGACCTCTACTTCTTGTAAAGTGGTTGTGGCAGGAAGCTGGGAATAATTACTGTGGATACTACGTTTGCGAGTCCATCCGCCACACGACCTGTGAGCGGGGCTACTCTGACAAACAATATGAAGTGTGTAAATAATAATATTCATAATTTTATTTTATTACCATCATTTGTGTTGAGTTTCATTTATTCATATATATATGTATTGACCCCCTTCTTCAAATTAGATGTTTCGGATGCGGGATGAACTCCTACCACCAGATCGTATGCGAGCAATTCAAGAGGAATTGGCGGCATTCTTTCTTGACCACGTGATCGATAAAGACGGAGAATACCATGTGGACCCTGAGTTCATATATAATTAGGAGATTATATGGTAAGAGATAATTATATTGTATATATGTAACCAGTAGCGTCGGATAGATATACGAGAACTTGTTTTTCGACCAATCTCTCGGAGAAGGAGAGGTGGTCGATATCACTTCTCTCTGTATGCATATGTTCATGACGATCTTCTGTTTCCTTCATTTGCTTACTAGCTAGCGTGTCGAGTCCTCTCTATACGTATAGTAGGTAGCGTCGACCAAGCACAGAGATAAGAGAGGACACTTCTCTCTATTAATTAGCTAGCTAACACAATATATGAAACACCTAAATTAACCCCCCAAAACCCCTAAACCACCCCTTTTCAAAAAAAAAATCTCAGCTCCTGCCAGTTGCTGACGCATGGACGCCTATTGGTCCCGGTTGATGCCACCAACCGGGACCAAAGGGCCTCCTGCCTGGGCTCGCCGCACCGGCCACGTGGAGGCCCATCTGTCCCGGTTCGTGTAAGAACCGGAACTAAAGGCCTAGGGCTTTAGTAACGACCCTTTAGTCCCGGTTCAATAACCGGGACAAATGGCCTTTTTCTACTAGTGAGACACCATAGGGTGCGATACTGTGAATTATACCTTCACATGAAGTGCCCTGGGTGAAATCTGCCGATGTTATCAAAAGAAAAGAACAAGATACCTGGTAAACAAAACAAGAGAGTGTGTATAATTTGTTTCTTAAAGCATGCCAGGAGACTGTTGTGTTGGTCCAAAGCACTGTGATTGCAAGGAATTATGGAATTATCTGTACTTTGTGACTATATTTGATGTTATATACATTTCTTTTCTCAGGACATGTGCTGGATGTCACAATGAGATTGGCCATGGAGGTTTTCTTAGTTGCATAGGAGGTGTTTGGCATCCAGAGTGCTTTTGCTGCCATGCTTGTAAAGTTATAATCAGCAAATATGTGATTATGAGGTAGCTCTTTGTTGCTTTGTGTACTAATTAAGCAGTTGCATTGGTATACTGACTTTCCCAACAAAAACATGCAGTTCTCCTAAAACTTGTTACAAGGAGCGCTTTCATCCAAAATGTGATGTCTGCAAGCAATTTGTAAGAATCTCTTCATTATCTTTTCTTATCTGTTTGCATAAGACGATTCTCGTTCTGCATTTTATATGGCAACCTTTGCAAAAAAAATCTAATAAGTACCAAATTTCCTTCCAAAAATAATGTGTTTACTTACAAAAGTGATTTTTTTCTTTATGGTTGCAATGCTTCCTCTATCATCATTTATTACAATTATGTAAGCCTGGAAGCATGTAGACAGTGAGAAAATTCTAGATATCTTGTGGGAGTTTTTTGTTTACCGGCTTTGAATTTTGATTTTTATGCACCATCTTGTGGTTCCTTCTTCTTCAGATTCCTACTCATATGAACGTCCTTATCAAATATAGGACACATCCTTTTTGGTTACAAAAATACTGTCCATCACATGAGGTGGATGGTACTCCAAGATGCTGTAGTTGTGAAAGAATGGAGGTATGTTCAGCTATCTTGTTTGCTTCTAGAGTTTTTATCTTGAGCATACTTGGTTAGATAAGTTGCTGTCTCCAAATCTTGGCTCACTTCATTCCAATATGGTTCATTTACTTGTCAGCCAAGGGAATCAAGATATGTATTGCTTGATGATGGTCGTAAACTCTGCCTGGGGTGCCTTGACTCTGCAGTGATGGATACAAATGAGTGCCAGCCTCTTTATCTCGAAATACAGGAATTTTATGAAGGTCTCAATATGAAAGTGGAACAACAAGTTCCTCTGCTTCTTGTAGAAAGACAGGCTTTAAATGAAGCAATGGAAGGAGAGAAAACTGTATGTCTGTTGAACCGAACTACCATTAATTCTTCAGTTTCCTCTATCCTATTAGTTGTAATTATATTGTTTATGTGGAAACCAGGGACACCACCACCTTCCTGAAACAAGAGGTTTGTGCTTATCGGAAGAACAGACTGTCAGCACGGTGAGAACTGTTCCAAACACAAGATAACTTGTTCTTTCATCATTTGGTCTGCTGTGTTTTGACTATGAATAATGTACAGATATTGAGGAGACCAAGAATGACAGGAAACAAAATTATGGAAATGATAACAGAGCCGTATAGGTTGACACGGCGATGTGAAGTGACTGCAATTCTCATTCTATATGGTCTCCCAAGGTGAAGCATTAATTTTCTGCTTCATAATGTCAGAATTGTCTCTGTAAAGAAATAACAATGTCATAATCAGCAGCTTCCAGTTTAAAAATAGTTCTGTTTCAACTGATTCAGTATACTCTTCCTTTTGTGTTGTAAAAAAAGATATGAATTACATGGATTATTTGAAGATATTCTGGGTAACAAAACTTACTGAAGGGAGCTAATGAGCAAAAACATTAGTGGTGTGCTTCATCAGTGGATCTTCTTCTGTTACTTAAAGAATCATTGTCTCATCATCTGCATCTTTTATTGTTTGAACCTGATGAACTCTGAATGTGTTGACATGACTTTGCGAGTCTAATGAGTTCTTGTTCTTGCAGATTGTTGACAGGTTCAATTTTAGCTCATGAGATGATGCATGCGTGGTTGCGACTTAAAGGTTGCCTATGATTCTTGTGGTATTTGGTTATTGTGTTTTTACTAATAAGATAGCGTACTGACTTATAGTACACTGAAAGTCGGAGTTCAGAATATAACCTACTAAATACCACATCTTTGTTCTCACTAAACAGTTACTCTAAGGTAATCAAAATGGGGGAAGAGAGTCCCGGCCTGAATCAATGGACAACCGGTCTTACGTCAGTGGAATTATTATGCACTTTATTGCTGATTATGCTCTCTTTGGTACATGGTTTCTATTTTAGCATGTAAAGGTATATTTAGTAATGAATCTGCTAGTGCTTTGCTTACAGTAAAAACTAAATGTCAGGGTTAGTTCAACTACCAGAAGCAGTGATTCTCTAGCTTAGAAAACCTTTACAAGTCAGGGCCAAAACCTTATATGGAGTATTACATTCATGTACCTTTAGAACCAAGAATTAGCAACTGAGGTTACTGAACTACTTCTAGATTTATTGGGCTTGAAGCCGTGTTATCTTGCTATGAGACTTTTAACCAATTAATGTTAATCTCCACTCGAGAAGTCGACAACCATAAGTATATTGGCAATGACAAGACAATCAATACTGATTTATCTACCAAGAATAGTTTGCATCAGCTTTTTATATCACTTTATTATCTACTGTCTAATGGAGTAAGGAAGATGGACATTCCATGCTAATGAGTACGTGCATTCACAGGATACCGCACGCTCACTCCAGATATAGAAGAGGGCATATGCCAAGTCCTCGCCCACCTGTGGATCGAGTCGGAGATCATGGCTGGATCAGGCAGCAACGCCGCGTCGACATCCTCATCCTCTTCGTCATCCACATCGTCGAAGAAGGGCGGGAGGTCTCAGTTCGAGCGGAAGCTCGGTGACTTCTTCAAGCACCAGATCGAGTCGGACACCTCCGTTGCCTACGGGGATGGTTTCAGGGCTGGGAACCGAGTTGTTCAGCAGTACGGCTTGAAGCGCACCCTCGAGCACATCCGACTGACAGGGACCTTGCCGTTTTGAGAATGTCAGAGATGCAACTTTCTGCGGAAGTTATATACCGATTTGTCATCGAGAGTCCGTTACAGGAAAAAAAGAGAAGGAAATGAATTTTGAAATGCACAAATTGTACAAACGTTTGGTTGATATTTTTTCTTGGAAGGGCTGAGCACAGTATATTATTAGAGATGCATTGAGGTGGCTTGCCCTGACCAATCTGTTGTACTGAGGGAGATAAAAAATGGAAATGGAAACAGTGGTATTTCTTATGTGACCATAAAGTTAATAAGGAAAAGTACACTCCATATATATGTCGAGGCCTCGTCTTTTCGTTTGTGATTACAAGAATATACATCTATCTTGTAATGGTTTGCGATTACAAGAATATACATCTATCTTGTAATGTTAACAAGATGGAAAAAAGATAAGGCTATCTTGGGTAACTATTTGTCCCCTCCACAGCCTACCCAATAGATAAATAGTGTTAAGCGTCCCTGGTCACCTGCCAATGTCCTATCCTGTAACTTGATACTACTATGTATGTGCAGAAGCTGCTGCAATAATGCTCAAACACATGACTATCGTCACGATTCTGCAATCTTAGCAACAACTGGAACAGGAATTTGACGCCACGGCTCGCTGTTTCATTCAGGGATATCCGCCTCAGATATGGCCAAGATCGTCATTGCAAACTACTAGTAGTTGATTGACACTACTCATTGTATAGCTAGGCTGAAAGCTTTTTCACATGAAAAATGCAAGTATGGACCTCTATTCCTCCTCATTCTCATCAATGCTAGTATCATTTATACTCTATGCATAGGGCATCCATTGCTGAGAGTGAGATCTGTAGATGAATATAACTATATATAAAAATGCCATACACTGGGAAAAGTTGTTACACACAAATGGTTGAGTCATGACTCATGAGACCAGGAATAGACAGTGTATTGATTATAGTTTACAAGCTCACACGAATAGAATACATACAATATTTGAAAGCATTAACGCGTAAAGTCATAGCGCAATTCAATCTTACGACACGAGCTAGCAAGTGCCTTGTTATTCGAAAGCCATAAACAAAATAGATTTGCATCTGAATATCGAGGTACATGAACACAGGTGTCTTGGGCAGATCCACTGCATGATCCTCTCCATGCGGCGACCTGCATAGCCAGCAAGGTGTTAGTAAATCTAGAAAGTGGTGCAAGTAGTTGTGACACAGAGTTGAGAGCGATCGACCTACATACACATTCAGGGATCATTGGTCGTCGTCGCGGAGAGTGTGCTGCCACTGCATACCAACAAGTTCAGGGCTTTCGCGCAGCAACGTCAGGAAGTCACGGGTGATTTCCGGGAAACTTAGAAGCTGGAGGGGCATGAGGAACTCATGGCCAGGCGGGACCTCCACCATGCTTTCTAGGTTGCCTAGTACTAGTGTTTCTAGAGCTGTCATGGCACCTTGATGTATCTCTAGCATCTTCAGGTCGGGCATGTCCCACAAATAAAGGCTCTTCAGCTTGGGAAACCACCCCGTGAGAAACTCCAGCTTCTCTCCATTGTACGCTTTGTCGAGACATAGATCCATCAAATTTGGCAACTGAGAAAGGGATGGCAAAGGATCTTCTCTCAGCAGCGACCAGGATAGATGCAGTGAACACAAGTTCTACTCCATGGCTTGAAAAAGAGGAGACTCCGCCAACAATGCCCCTTCCGGCAATCTTCCGCCCAAACTTAGCTTTTGCAGGCTAGGCGGGAGGGCGTTCAACAACAGAACCTCATTCTCATCACTCGCACTCACATCTAGGTTGGACAAGAATTGCATCTGAACTAGAGACTCGCAGAGGTGTTCACAAAATATTCCCTTCACGACCCATATCCTCAAGCTTCTTAGTTGCCTTAACTCCCTTAGTTGTCTAATGGATCCATCCACTTCCTGCACTTCCAACGCTTGCAAAGTCTGCAGGTTTGTTAGGTTCCCAAGCCCAATAGGGAAGCATACACCTCTTGCATGTCGAATACTTTGTATTCGTCCTGATATAATGTTTTTCTCAGCAAATAGGTGCCTAAGCTTATTTAGCTTGCCAATCCCTGCAGGCAGCTCATGTATGTCAGATCCACAAAGGTCCAGTGTCAACAAATTCGAAAGCTTCTCAATAGATTTAGGGAGAAGCTTCACTTTTGAGCCCCGCAAACCCAAATGGCGGAGATTAAAAAGATATCCAATAGCATCCGGAATCTTCTCGACTGACAGACCACTTAATTCTAGCACAGTCATATATCTTGACTTCTCAGATAGTAGAGGCAATAGAGGGAATGAGGACATGCTTTTCTCCAGTGTAATGAAAGTTCGAAGTACGTGTATACTTGAAAATGGTTGCTGAATATCCTTCTTTAGTTTGTGCACTACCAACCGACGACCATCTCTCTGAAGAGAACCCCCACATTTATCCTCCTCATATATAACACCAAAACGATCCTTCTGGCACAAATCAAGTGCTAGTTCACGTATGATATCGTGCATTCTGAATCTTTTCATCCTACCAAATGAGTTCCTTCCAACAAGTTGAAGCATGTTTCTATTGACCAACTCCTTAACATAGCTTTCTGCCACTTCTTCTAATGTGCTGGCACCCATCTCCACGATGAACCCCTCCGCCATCCATAGTCGTAAAAGCTTTTTTCTATGGAAAAGATAGTCTTCTGGAAATAAGCTGCAGTACAGGAAACAACTTTTCAAGTGTGTTGGAAGGTAGATATAGCTCAGATGCAACACATTCCTTATGTGGTCGAGCCTTCAGTTATTAAGTATCTCCCAACTCAATTGGTCATTTATTCTTTTCCATTCTTCAACGGTTTTCTCACGCACATGCAAGAGGCTGCCAATTGACACAATAGCAAGAGGCAATCCTTTACACTTGCTAAGTATTTCCTCGGACAAAAGCCTCAACTCCTCCGGACAGTGATGGTTTGTTTCTTTTGGAAAAGATTTCTTACAAAAAAGATCCCAAGCCTTGTCTTCTGGTAAAGGTTCAAGTGTTAATATGTGTCCTTGAGAAGCAAGTGCAGCAACATCACCCTGCCGTGTTGTGATTATCAATCTGCTTCCCTTACCATTACAAACAAGTGACCTAGACAGGTCTTCAAATGCATCTGGGGTCCAAACATCATCTAATATGATCAAATACTTCATTTCCCCTAGATATCTCTTCAATGTCTCTTGAAGGCTTGTGATGTCCATAGCTGCAATGTTTGATGGACCACTGGTTGTATCTTTGAATAGTTCCTTGATTATATTTCTCAAGACATCTTCTCTAGAATAAGTTTGAGAGATGGAGACCCATGCATGGCACTGAAATTTCTCTCTCTCTTTCCTATAGACATTTGAAGCTAAAGCTGTTTTGCCAAGCCCACCCATTCCTGTCAGTGTAATCAGGGAACATTCCACATCATCACTTCCCAACCACTGCTCAAGCTTTCCTCTGTTTTCATCCACCCCAACTAGATCTTCGTCATCAAGGGAACGTGAAATGTTTGCTAGATCTTGAGACTTCTTGATCATGTAATTCAAGCTACTAGTATCTTCATTGTTTATCATGGGAACCCATTGTTTTTTCATCTCTGACAGGTGTGCGAGGTCTTTCTCTATTTCCTTCACTTTGGAAGATATCTGATTCAATGAAAGCAGAGATCTTGGTTTTCTAAGCCCTTTCTTCAGGTAAAAGCAACACCCAGTATCATGTTCCCGACCAACTTGATACATGTACTCATCAACCATATCCTCCATCCCATGTGCTACCTTCCGCACCTCATCCAACCAGCCCTCATACACTTGATTGTGGCGGTTTCGAATGTCCATTTGAAATAGAACATCATGAATTATGCGAAGCTCCCTAACAACGCGACCCATGCTGCCTTGTAGCTCTATTAGTCGGGTCGCGTACCTGGAAAACTGTGTACCGGCCTGATGTGCTGCTCCATTTGCCAAGGCTACTCCGATCTTTTCAATTACTAGAAGAAGCACAATCTCAGCCATTACTTTCTCGAGAGTTGCTAATGCCTCACTATTGGTTTGTGGTCAAGTTGGATATTATCCTGATTATCTCCAGGATGACCATCTGTAGAAATGAATCAAGTGATGCGTTAATTGAACTATTCATACATTTTGCTTTTAGCAAGCACTTGCCATAGAAGTACCTAACACAACAACTGAAAGGTGAAATAAGCCCGTTTTTTCCTTTTACTAATTAAGCATGCTAGCTACATGGCAATATAATTCCTTTACCGTTGTTCTCTTGGTGCTAAAAGAATACTAATGCCTCACTATTACAGCTTCTGGGGGTGAAGGATGTTAAAATATATTGTCCGCTCCCTCTATCAGTTCGGACTTTCGGATGAGTTGGTTGAAGCATGAATTAAATATGATATCAGAGCCAAGAGGTCTTGAGTTCAAGACCCTGGCAACGTAGTATTAAAATAAAAAGATCCTACGGCCTACATCGATCCCATGTCTAAGGCCTAAATAAGCCCGCCTCCCTCCATTAGTTTGGACTTTTGTATGAGTTGACTGGAGCATGAATTTAATAAAGGAGACAGTTCGAACGCAAGCTAAGTAACATAGAAAATAAATCCAGGAATAAATTTGATCTGACATGGCTGTCCAATTCGATCAGGGGATTGGTCTATACTCGTTCTAACTTCTAATTAAGTAAGTGGCAGGGTTGGTTACCGGAGGAATCAGGACACGAGATTCGGATTCCTATTCGGAGGCACCATGAAAATGGAGCGGACTGTGATTAAGCCTACTGGTTTGGTCATCAGAGGCTCACCTGAGATCGAGACTAACAGAGGTAGGAGGTCGATGATGCCGGCAGCGCAGGCGCGGGCCGGAGATTCGTCGGAGAAGATGTGACGATCTTCTTTAGGAGTTTACACTTGCAAACATACACACGCGTCCATGGTGGCTAAGTTGTGCGCCGCTAGCTTGCTAGCTGGTCGCCCTCAACCTATGTATCATATTGCTGTGACCTTCATTTTCTTCTAGAAGCCAGTAACCCAATGACTGAGTCTAGTTTGGCATCTTCGGAGAACACTACGTACCATCTGCTACCAGCAAGTTGTGTGGTGCTAAAGACAAGGAAGACTTGGTGGGTATGTGAGTCAAGCACGGCAATGGGAAGCATCTTTGGGTACAAACAAATCCACGTCCTATTCTGATGCTGCTGTGCTCCCTGCGCCTCACAAAAAAGTGTCACTTCTTACGCATATTAAGGTAAAACATTAAATACTTTGGCCATCGATATCGTTTTTACTATCTAAAATAGTATAGATCATAAACTTCAAATAAAAGAAAAATCATGCGCATAGAGTTGTCTCGAGAAGTACTATTCTTGAAATATCATTTGTTTTATTGGCCGTTATACATATGTTGCAGCATAAGTCAGTGGCTGAAGACTCAAATTACATCTTAAAGAAATCTTCATTTCCACCCTTGAATTAGATGGTCCAAAATGTAAGGCCATCTAGAACTTTACAGGTCAAAATATTCTGCACAGATTCGTGAACATTTGTTTTTGAAAACCAGAACCATTTTATGAAATTCCTGAACATTTTTTGAAACGCGAACATTTTTATGAAATTTTGAACAAATTTTGGAAATGAGAACATATTTTGAAATTTCTATACATTTTCTGAAACATGAACATTTTATGAATGACATTCTCAACAGATTTTGAAAAAGAGAACATTTTTTAAATTCCGGAACAATTTTGAAAACATACACATAAAAAAAATTAAAACGAGATTTTTTTCAAATTACTGAATATTTTTTTAAAGATGCACATTTTTTGAAATTGCGAACAAAATCTCAAAAAAAGAACATGTTTTTAAATTCCTGAAATACTTTTTGAAAGACGAACATTTTTTGAAATGGTGAACAAAATTTGAAAACAGAAACATTTTTTGAAATTGGGAGCAAATTTTGAAAATGATAACATGTTATAAAATTCCGAATAAATATTTAAAATTCTCAAACAAAAGAAACATGAAAAAGAAAAAACGAAAGAGGAAAGGAAAGAAAAGAAAACAGAAAAATAAAATAGAAAATTAAAACGAAAAAGGAAAAGAAATAGAAAAAGAAAGTAGCAAAAGGGTGAAATAGAGGGAATAGATAAACTGGTTCAGGAACCTTCTAGAAGGTTTCCAAAACCAGAAAAAACCGGCTAGGAACCACCGAGAAGATTCCCAAAACCGGATTCGCTCCAGCGTTTGAACGGGCCGGCCCATCTGAACGCTCGTTGATCTGCCACTGAGCTAGCCACCCCATCCACCAAGTTCGTTTTGTGGAAATAACTAGGGACGCGTCTTACTTAAAACTATACGGATGGTTTTATTCTCGATTTTCCCTTTTTTCGATTTATTTGGTTTATTTTCTTCTTCTATTTTCATTTTCTTTCTCCAGGTTTTTTATTTGTTTCTTCAGTTTTCTTTTTCTTTAAGTTTATTATGTTTCTTTTTTGGTATTCATTTATTCTTTGTTTATTTTTGTTTTTCATTCTACATTCTTATATACGTGATCAACATTTTTTCAAATACCTGTTCAACATTTTTGAAACAATTATTCAACATTTTTATATACATGATCAACATTTTTTGAAATACTATTTCAACATTTTCAAAATAATTGTTCAACATTTCATATACCTATTCAACATTTTCGAAGACTTGTTCAACATTTTTTATAGACTCACTCGACATTTTTTTATTAAGTATTCAACAGTTTTCGATAATTGTTGAGCATTCTTAATACTTACTCAACATTTTTAAATACTTGTTTAACATTTTAAAATTCTCTCTCAACATTTTTTCTTACTTATTCAACATTTTTAATACTTTTCCAACATTTTCAAATACTTGTTCAACATTTTCAAGTTCTTGTTTAACATTTTTTAATACTTGTTCAACATTTTTTAAACACTTGTTCGACTTTTTTTAAAAAAAAATTAAGTTTTTTGTTGTAATATATATGTAGAATATTTTAAAATATAAAGAAAAGTAAAAAATGAAGCAAAAAATGAAAACAGAAAAAAAAACTCCCTCGCACTGGGCTGGCCCATCTCCCCGCCAAAGCTTCACCGAGCGACAACCTTCTCTTGCGTAACGCGAGATATAGAAGCGCCCGAGAAACCCACACGGACACGTACCCGGTTGGCCCAAAAGCCTTTCAACACGCCATCCCAGAATGGTGTTTGTACACCGCAATGGCCCACTATGCGGTTGCTACTGGCTATAGATAAGCTCACAACGCGCACTGTCTCCAGCAATCGCCTCTCCTTTCTCGCCGCCCGCCGTCGTTCTCCACCTCTAGAGCTCCGGCAAACTCTGGCCCACGCACAGATCTTGGCCTCTCGGGCGATGCACGCCGGCCGCGGATAGATCTCGGCCAGACGATTGCCAAGGCTCTAATAACTGCAGCAGCCGGACCGCGTTTCTCCGGCGCGGCCTTGCGTTGTCCCCCTCGCTGCCCGCCGGCCAGAGCTCCACGGCGTCCAGCGAGGGTGGCTTTTGCTCGCGGCCGCACCGGTCGTCCCCGGCTGTTTGCCTACAAGGTGCGTCCTTCTCTTGTGCTGCTTCCATAGCTTGGGTAAAATCATGTGGGGAAAAAGGCATCTTGCAAACAAACGGCGTCGATCGACGCCTATTGTTCTAAAATTAGTTCGCTGATAATCGATTCAGTTCTAAAATTAGTTCGCTGGTATTTTGTCTGTTTCAAAATAATTTCTTTTATTCGTGTAATAACTTATATTACTCCAGCATCAACCGGGACAATTCTTCGTACATAACTCAATGACTTCTTGGAGGCCAGAGCCCAACCTAACTACGGTTCCACTACCAGTTCTAGCAAATTTAGCTAGGAAATTTGCACAATTCTGACCACGATTGATATGAGTAATACGAGCCATACGAAGAACTGAAATCACAACAAGTATTTTGAAACGAAGGGAGATATCATTAAAAACTACATTCAAATACGAATACAATAATATATTCTTTGATGACAAGCATTAACATTTTACTAATTAAATATATGATCAAATATTGACTCAAATGCGGAGGTATGGACACTTTAAACCCAAACAGAGACAGAGGTAGCAGTATTTATATTTGAGGAGCGCTTCGGTACACACACACACACACACACACACACACACACCCCCCCCCCCCCCACAAAACGTATAAAGGGTAGTACGGACATTTCACAAATTGTATTCATTAGAATGTATACGGCGTAGGTTTGTACAATTCCTGGCCACACTCGTCCCTCATGGGCTCTGCCCGTTTAGTTTCATTTTTAGTCTTAAACTCCAAAAAACTGGGCGTCCGACATGGGATTCGATCCCAAGTCCTCAGAAAACATTGCGTAAGTGCACAACCATCTGAGATAGCTAACCTTGCGTGCCAATTGACCTTCTTTTCCTCTTTTTGAATGAGATAAATAACGCTAAGAAAAAAAACTCTTTGCTTTTCTTTCGTTTTTATTTTCCCTTTTTTTCGTAAAATAGAAATTAAAAATTGTACATAAACTTTTAAAAAAAATCAGAAAAATACGAACACAATTTGAATTTTGAAAATTTGGAATTTGAGAAATAAAAACAATAAACAAAAAAACAAAAAGTCAAAGAAGATGAAAAAGGAAAAAAGAAACAGAAAAAATAAAATAGGAAAGGAAATAAAAAGAAAAAATAAAACAGGATAGGAAATATAAGATCATGGAAAAAATAGGGTCATTTGATGGATGCCAAAAATACAAGCTCTCAAACGAACCCTTCTCACCAACCCGAACACCCTCTGTTGAATGTGATCTATTTCTGGCATGCATGAAATGTCCTCAACTTTTTTTAGTAGCAGGCATGTCCATGGTAGGCATCCATGCGAGGTTTGAATGAATTTTCAACACAATATGCAAGTTGTGTCACGTCCGGCCATTTATCGGCCAGTTTTCATCGAGAAAACTCCAAAAACTGTAACAATTGTTGAAAACTCAAACAAATTGGCAAGGTGCCTTGATTTGATCATAGGAGTTGGTGGAAAAAAATTTGAGACTATTTTAATTATGTCAAGAAACAACATGCCCTCAGGTGGAGCCTTCTGGCCATCTCGAACACCCTCCATTGAACATGGTCTAGTTTTAGACATTCTTGAAATAGCCCCAACTTTTTCAAGCAGGTGGGCATGACCATGGTAGTTATCCTTACCAGGTTTGAAATTTTTCTGACACCGTATGCAAGTTCTGACACGCCTGTTCATTTATCGGTCTTTTTTTTTACCAAGAAACCTCTCAAAATTAAAAAATTGTCGAAAACCAAAACAACTTGGCATGTTCCCTTGAACCGCTCATACAGGGTCATGAATAATTTGGGGTCATTTCAAGGATGTCGAAAAACAACATACTCTCACACGAAGCCTTCTCGCCTACCTGAACACCCTCCGTCATGGTATATGTTTGGACATCCTTCAAATCACCCCAACTTTTGCAAACAGGTCGGCATGTTCATGGTAGACATCCATGTTAGGTTTGAATGATTTCCGACATATTATGCAAGTTGCTACACGTTCGGCCATTTATCGGTCTTTTTTGGCCGAGAAAACTCCATAAAATGCAGAAAGATTTGAAAACCAAAACAGCTTGTCATTGTTCCTTGAATTGGAACGTACGAGGCCCAGAGAACCGGCCCGGTCGGGCGGCCTCCTATGAATAAAGTATTTAATTTGTGAACATGTTTTCAAATTCGTGAACTTGTTTTCAAATCGATGAACTTTTTCAATTTTGCGAACTTTTTTTTGTCAAATTCGTGAACTTTTTTTCAAATTGATGAACATTTTTCAATTCCGCGAATGTTTTTCCTCCTTGGAGATTGGGGTGTTCGTGTGTTCCAGGGCGGTCCATCAAAATCGAGGTCCCTGTGTCAAAATCTAAGATGGCCCTATCTTGTTACAGGAAACATCCTACTAGATCAATTTGTCGTCTATGGCAGGCAGGTTGCATGCATAAAAAGTATTTTAGGTGTTCTTTTTAGTTGCATTCATATATATAGCGTTTTGGCATTTTAGAAAATATCTCCACAAGCAGAAAGCCTACAGTTGATAATCGACTCTTGAGAAGTGTGAATAAAACACATAATTTTTTCTTGGGTGGTCCAGATTGATGTGCCGATGGACTGGTTTTGCACACCGGCGTAGTATGTTCTTATAAAGCTTGTGCTATTTTTTATCACCAAAGGGCAGCGTAGTGGACTGGTAATTTGTGAAGTTTGGGAGACGTGGTCAGGAGCTCGATTCCTCGTGCGACCCGACTTAGCTCTTTTTTCAAGATTTTTACGTCTTGCTTTAAATAGCAAGTGACCTAGCGCCTGGTGGGCTGGCCCAGATGTGCATCCTAGCGACGTGCTTGTTCGTACGCTCGCCCGCGTATCGGAGGTTTGGTTGTGGAGAACGTACTTTCAAAAATACCATCATGCCCTTTATTACGAAGGGTTATAGGATAATCATAGCCGTTGATGTGTTTAGGGGGTGTACCGTCCCATCGCATCACATCACATGGGTTACTTTATAATATCATGGCACGTCTCCCCGTCAGCACGAGGTTATCTCTTAACAAAGCTACAATATTATATTTTAACTCCAACTATCTAGCTGTTTAGCTTTTGTGTTCTACCTAACTGTTGGTCGTCATAGTCCAGCTCATCGTGGGAACGGTGTCGCGTTGTTATTATTGGTGTAGACGTTGTAGTCATCCTTACGAAGCTAAGAAATATTTTTGGCAAAAAAGAGAGAGAGAAGAAGCAAGACTTCCTTGCGTATATAGAAGAGTTCCACTCATATCTTTCCCTTCCTTGCGTATATAGAAGAGTTCCACTCATGTCAACCTGAGTGCTGGATCGATTGCTAACAGGTATGTGCAAGCTCCTATGTACTCTGCTCTTGCTCACACTGGTCATTTTGCTCTGTTCTCTGCTCCTCTTTCAAACATGTCTTGACATCTACAACTCCCTCCATCTCATAATATAAGAACGCTATAGATTGAAAAATGTTGTTATATTATGGGCCGGAGGGAGTACATGTCTAGCTACCTTTATGTTCTGTTCTTGTGAACTAGTAACTCATTTTAATTTCATTCTCGGCGTATATTTAGTCTTGAATTTCCTTCGCTTTGATTTCAAATATGAACTATGTTCAGCTCTAATTTTGGTCCACATCGATCTAACACTATATTTTGCATCTTTGTTGCTTGATGCAGGGTTTGATTGTTTCCGTGACCATTAGCTGGACCTCCGCATAGCAGTAACAGTTTGTGGTGGACATGTGGACCGCCTGCGTACACGGCCAGGTCTCAAGTAGGTATTCACTCCCTTTTTTTCCACTGTCGAAGATCCAGTAACTACTGATTTAAGTTTACTTCCTCAAAAATAACCTTGTGTCATACCTGCTGTTGCGTCTTGATACATGGATCAGATCTATCAGATTTCGTGCAAACTCAACTGGACATTTGATAGAGGTCAACAAGAAAAGAAGCAGTTAAATCGACCATAAATCTCTATTGCCTGTTCTACCTATAAAATATAGACACATAGTTTGCTTCTGGTAACCATTTGTGTTCCTTTCGCAAAAAAAAAAAAACACACATTTGTGTTCAGTTTTCCATGGGAGAAAGCAATAACATGGACAATGTAAGTGCGGCACCAAAGCTTATGTTATTCCAGTTATTAGAAGAAATTATGAATGGTTTCTCTTTGGCATGAGCTCATATGGAAATGTATACAAGGTACGGCGAAAGACCCATGCATGGTTTCTGGTTACAGTTTCTTATAATTAGACAAGGTAGATGACACACTTGTGAATTAACTCGCACACCAAACATCGTATCGTGAATAAGTCATTATTCACTATACTACAATTTTATCTAGTATTCAGACTCTGGCACAGCCACATGCTTATTAATTCAGGCACACGCCAAAGAATCCAAGACAGAAGATACATCGTGTTCAGACATCAATAACCACACACATGCTCTAGGCAATTTCAAACATCACCGTGTACACCATTATTAGGCAGATGCCTTGCATGCGAAAAGAGGCGAGAAGAGAAGCCTAATTCTAGTCATCTCATGAACATGATCTAGTAGATCAAGAAACCATTGGGAGTCTCATATTACAAGGGTGTTCTTTGGGTAGAGGTGACCACACATGTTAGTGGTTTCATGTAGCTCTTATTTCTCTATTGATCTTCTTCATGACATTCTTGCATGCTTTATCGTACACTGATGAACTATATTCTGACAAACAACAATATATAGCAGTAGGATATGGGTCCCCACGTAAATAAACATGAGTATGCACAAATTTTCTTCCTAAATGTGTTGCATATATTGCTTCAAAGAGAACTTCAAACCATATATGGATTGATACGTTGAATAGGGAGAGCATACAAATGGAGAGGTGATTGTTGTGAAGGTGCTACATTGCATTCCAGGACTTAATGATGAGCAATTCTATTAGAGTTGTGTCGAATATTGCGTACAAGATAGGTTAAAATTGGACTTATAGTAGTATTGTGTTTAGATAGGATATGGAGTCGTGTCCTAATAGAAAACTTGTATCCTAGGCCTCTCATATGTAGTGAGGGTAGACACACGACGTAAGCTATGCCAACATAATAACACAGGAGCGCAGGGGAAGCCGGCGGCATGTGCCAGCGTCCAGGGCGACCTGGTGCGGTATTGTAGCGGTGTAATGGGGAGGAGCGCCCATAGTCAGGCCCCGGGGATGTAGCCATATCGGTGAACCTCGTTAACACATCTCGGTGTCGTGCTCGTGTGATTGCTTGGTCCTCGGATGATCGACGGTATGCCTCGGATTTATTCTAACAAGTGGTATCATGACCTAGGTGATTCAGGCCTAGATCGATGAGGCGTGGTGGCCATAGGTCGCGTGCGGCCGGCGGCAAGAGGAAGCCTGGAGCACCAGACCAAGGACGAGGTGGGGATTATGGGCAGCAGTGGCCAGATGATGTCGTCTTCTCCAATGTTCTTTTGATTCTCTCTCTCATCCATCGCTCCCGTGTTTCTCTGCAGTGAACATGGCCAACGACTGGACGACGTGGTTACCAAGGCCGGGCCAATGGCCAGGAAATTAGGAATAGGAAGAGAGAATCTTCTTTCAGCGTGGTGGTGGTCAGCAGTATTGATAGGACCATGTAATACGTAGTTTTGATTATTAGATGTACGTATTTCACTATGCCATCAGTTCTGTCGGACCTGTAGTTACCTTACAAAATTTCATATCGAAAATCCAAAGTCTGCATTTTACCTCTTGTGAAATTGATTCTGTTGTTAGTGTTTCTTCACAAGGTAGGTCTATGGGACTTGCATCTCATGACTATATATATTGGGAATTGGTTATCTTCTCAGTACTTCACGATTAGGATGTTGCATTCCCATACTTCTCATAGTTGGTGCTCATTGTGTGGTAACTATTTTATTCAACTATCCGGATGTGTTTCTTGCCCCTATTCTGGATCTCTCTAATTCTTGGGTGTACGTGGTCGTGCATATGTTTTTGATATTATCAGTTAAAATTTTCGTTGGAGGACATGACATGCTTAGAAATTTAGTTTAGTTAGATTTTCAACGTTTTAGTTATTTTCTAGAATTTTTTATTACTGTTCATATCCTCATATCTCGTTTTTTTTATGCTGCAAAAGTTGGAAGTTATAGGTATTTGTGGTGCAGCCAACCAAAGCCATGGGTGTTGCCAGCAGCCCTTCCTCTTCTAAAGAACGCATTGGTGACGGACGGCCACATGGAGCCAGATCGAGTCTGCCATGGGAGGGGCATGGGAGGCTGTGAGCACACTCAGAAGCAAATAACCAAATTCAAGATCTGCCGACATAGACGATTTCAGAGATAATTTCATTGATGCACTATATATGTATAACGTTACATGTTTATTTTATGTTTGTGCTGCTGCTTATTATCGGTCTTGACGGTACTGCTTAGCTATATTTACCAAGTGTTCATTGTTTTGTTGTCATACCAAAGCCAAGTTATACCTTGCTTTTACTAACTATATATGATATTCTCTTGATTACTCACTAATAAACACTCATGTTTGTGAAAAAATGAATATGTTTCACGCATTCATATATCTATTGTACAAATAGATGGGCGTAGCAAAGGCGCACCATCAATGATCTAGTAATCCATATAGACTCGCCCCGAATCTCACCCTTGGCAGCATCATCCCCAACTCTCGTTCACCTCCGCCGCCTCTTGCTCGTCCGTCACCGGATCCGCGACGTTTTCACATGCACTTCCCCGGCAGCACTCACCCCGCAGGGCGCCGAGCCATCTCTCGCGCTCCACGAGATACTAGCCCTTCCTCTTCTAAAGAATGCATTGGTGAACGCCGGCTCCGCCACGGCGACCATACCTGTGCTCAGACTGAGGGTGGAGCAAATAAGCGTCGCGTGTCTGAATCTTCCAAGCTAGCATAGATCAGCGGACCATGATTTACAAGGCGACTATACCTATGCTCAGACGGAGGGTGGAGCAAACAAATGGCTTGCAAGCATGGAACAGGGATGGTTCCTTTTCCTTTTTCACGTCTCTTCTGCTTTTTAATGTAAGTTCATATCGGCACCATCGGGGAGGACGTCGCTCGAGCCCCCATGGCCACAGAGCAGTCAACGAGCTGCCGCTGTTCGGCATGCGTGTGCGAGGTTGGTTTGTTTTTCTAATTAGTTTCACTTCCAATTAGCATGTGCAGAACGCGGAAGGGATCTCTGACGCATGGCCCGCCAGTCGGCACACAATCTCTCCATCCTCTAGACGGATGCTGCTGTACTAGAGCTGGGCCCGACGGACCTGGTAAGGCCAGGGCGACAGGTTTGGATACCAGGTGTTCAGGGCCTCCATGTGGTCTCTACCTTTGCCAGTGAGCCCTCTCCTCCGAGTAGTACGTACCTCAATCTCTTATTTGGGATGGTCCATAGCTAAATCGAGGATGGCCGTGAGGCGGTGGGGGTATGCATCTTGGTCAAGGGCTATTTCAGTAGAAGCTTCCGTAAATTAATAAGTTCAGTGGCAAACTTTCTTGAATCTTAATTAGCATATATAGTAGCGGAGTTTAATTCAATGGTTAGCTTGTTGCCACCACATAAGGATTCTAAATTAGTATCTATAAGTTGCACAATAATGTCATAATTTTAGTTTCCAACGTTAGTACAGCACAGGTTTAGCCTTAAGGTCAATTTATCACATGCTACCAAGTGCTATATCCAAAAAAACTGGTATGCATTGTAAGTATCAAAGATGTGTATATCATGTCTCAAAATAAAGCATTCATCATCTTTCATTATTTCCCATGGTGACATAACCTGGCACACCCTTACAAGTTACAACTTTATCAGTAACACAAATTATGTTTCTCTCAGGATGCACGGGAAATACTATTTACATTCTGTATATATTCACAACTATATAATAATCAAATAGAATGTATCATGTCTATTTTAAACTTCATCAAAAGGGTGCAAATAATCTCCGCCGCAACGGGCGAGGTATCATCTAGTATTTTCCATTAAAGAGACCCGTACTCTCCGTAGGATTTAAAGTTTACTAATGACTATAAATGCGGGAAAGGTAGAGTTCTCTAATTTTAGTTAATCTAGAGCATGCTATCAATAGCTCGTGTACCATCCCCGTAGAAAAGTTGCTCAATGTACTAGTAGTGCTGTTGCTAGTCAGTAGCATGATAGACCAGCACTAACGTACTTGTAGTAGCTATCAATGGCGAAAACGGGAAGACTTAACAATGACACGATCCTACCAAACGTATGAATCTTAGTAGAATATATCTTCCAATTTTTCTGAATGCTAGTTTATTTTCAGTTTAAGAGACCTGAATGATCCCCGCAAACACGGGAATGCTAAACTTCCGTAAATTTAGTTTATCTAACGTATGATATCAGTCGCTCAATATACGACCCCCACAAAAGTAGCCCAATGCACGAGGAATACTATTGCTAGTTGGTAGCATGACAGGCCAGCACTGCTCGAATGTGTAGTACTATTTAGGCTGGTCATAACGGGGAGCAACTTATAGAGAAGTAACATGTTACTAGTGTAATGTTATTATTAGCTTCATAGTGGGTACTGCTATAGATGTGATAACATAGAGAGCTTCATTTATTACTTTGTAAAGTCATTTTACATTGCAAACCTCTATGTGATGATCACATATCATGCTATTACATTTACATCTCTTCTCATTAATTATTTGTCACGTCATACATTTTACCTATGTGGCATGCATGTTACTATTTGTATTACTCCCACTATGAACAACCTTAATGGCGAAACCCCAAACGACTTAAGAGCAAGTACAATAGGATGATGTAAGCAGGCTATAAGAATTTAAATATTATATTTGTGCATAGTTGGAAGGAGAAAAGAGGAGAGAGAAGAAAAGCAGGTTGTAAACTAGTAGCCAGCTGCAGCACACGCTCCAAGAAGCATTGTGAGAGAAGAAGGTGGGCCATGTAGTGATAAAGTAGTAAAATCTTATATCCAACTATTCTATGAGTTGGCTCTTAGGTTGACTATAGATGACACGGCTATTACATATACATATACTCCCTCCGTCCCAAAATTCTTGTCTTAGATTTATCTACATACGGATGGGACGGAAGTAATAGTAATAGTTGACTCTATTATTAACAATGCTCTAGTGTCCACGTGATCCTACTAAATGTACGGCTTTGAGAAGAGTATGTTTTTCCTTTTTTCTTGATCATAGTACTATATTTTCCATCAAGACACCCATACGATCCGCAGGATACAGATCCGAGGTTATTTAATGATGATAAATATGGGAAAGCTAAACTTCTCTGATTTTAGTTAATCGAAACATATAATTTTGGTAGCTCAATGTACTATACCTGAAAAAAAAAAGGTACTCTAGCTCAATGTATGAGGAGTACTGTTGCAAGTCGGTAGCATGACATGCCAGCATTGCTCGTACATGTACTAGGTATTAATGGGGAAGGCGGGTACAATTCGTGAGTCAGGTAAACATACGTGTACCGTTGCTAGTCAGTGGTCTGTGGTCGGCAGCAGGGCCTTTCTTCCGGCAAGGACGTGCCTCTCACTTGGGTTTGGCAGAGGCCCCAAACTACAATGTGTGCTAGGGCATGAGTCGTGAGTGTTAGGGGCGCAGTGAGCAGAGTGTATTGACACACACACGTACAAGTTGTACTAGGCCCTTTGAAGCTCAATGCTTTTGCTTTGAATTGGTTTAAGTTTTTACAAGTGATGGTACGTACATGCCATTTTGTAGTGCATACAACCGACTAGCTAGAGAGCTTCCCAAACGTGCACAACTACTCCCAGCTCTACCTAGTATATGAACCTGTGACGAAAATTCCCAACCGCACTGCTCTGAATTCTGTCCTGTCCCATTATACCCCAATTGCGAGGCAGAGGCCGGGGAAGTGAAATTCTCCCCAATTTTTAAGGAGATCCAACCCTAACCGCGCCACCAGCCGCCCCTCCCCAGTCCTCCCCCGCTTTGCCGCCGCCGGAGGGGCCACCGGCGAAGCCCGCGCGGTCCCCAGGGAAGGTGGCGGCGGGGCGTCCTCGTCGTTCCGCCATTGCCTCGCGCATCTCGCGGCGGCCGGTGGCGCGCAGCGGGTTTCCGCCGGTGGCTGGCGCCTGCTGCCCGTGGGGCGGCGTCCCTCACGGCGGCAGGGCTGCCCCTGAACGGCGCTTGGTGGTAGCCACTTGGCGGCGCATGGGTGGACCGGATCTGGGCTTCGGGTCTGCGTCCCCGTCGTGGCAGCGCTTGCCGTTGTCCTCGGCCATGGGGCGTGGTCCCGGACGCGCCTAGCGCCGGTGGTGCTGGCCGGGATGCACGCTGGCAGCGCCCTACTTCATCTCGCGTTGTCTCACTGGCCAATGGTGGTGGTCATCTTCTTCGTCAGAGATGGCCGGCCAGAGGCTTGGTGATCGGATCTCGAGATCCATCATCTAGTCCTAGCTGCGAGCAATGTTTTAAATAGCCGACTATAGCTCCGCTATAGCCCGCTATATAGCCTTTTCACTAGGGTGCCGCTAAATGGTCCCATGTACAAATAGCCCGCTATAGCCTGCTATAGCCCGCTATAACTCCGCTATTGCTGATTTTGAGGTCCGCCGCTATTTGGCAATAGCCCGCTATTTAAAACATTGGCTGCGAGTTGGGCAGACATGGTTGGCGATGAAAACCGAGCCGGCGGCAGGGGATGGCGGCGTTCTACGCCGTTACCTTGACGGAGGCATCGTCATGTAACTACTCTCGACCCACTCGTGCTGCTCCGGGGGAAACCCTAGGATCTGGTGTTCCAGATCGGACGATGGCGGCACTGCGGTGTCGTTTATCTCTTGGGAGCATCGTTTGTGGAGCAGCACTGGAAGTCAGAGGCAGGAGGTGGAGCGGCTTCGTCTTGCACGGAGCTTCGGTAGAGATGTCAAGTCATGCCTGACCGACAGGTGCTACGCTTTGTCATGCCTGGTCGGCAGGTGCTTGTCGGCTGGTGGTACTTGGCAGCATGGCGCTGAGATGTATCAGTGGCGACCGCGACGTGCTCAGCTGTTTGCGCGCAAGGAGGAGGTGTCGTTGGGCTCCGTGGTGGCGTCGACGATAGCTAAACCGAGCAAGGTTGATGCATCAGTACAGTTTTGAAGATGGAGCGGTGGCCGTTGGTGGCGGCGGCCTCTGAGAGTATGCCGGACCAGTGTGTGCCCCAGACCCGGCAAGTGGCTAGGTTGGGGTCTCAGGTCTTAGATGTTAGGCTTGGCTGCAAGGTCTGTGATATTAGGCCCGGACTATCAGCATTCCTTCATCAACTGGATAGGAGTAGCGACAGATGTTGCCTAGATGGTGGCTTGAGACTTACTCTTGTATCTCTTTGTAAGGACTTTTATGAATAATTATTAAAGTGACTGCATGCATCGTCCGAATGCAGAGGCCGGGGGTCCTCCTCCATTTCTTAAAAAAAACCCTGATACGTCTTTAAGTGCATGCCATCTTATCCTGCCATGCACAGGATATCATATGGCCGAGCGTTGCATTCCGGGGCAGCCATGACGGTGGCTTTGGCTTCACTCTGCCCTTCTACCATAGTGGGGTGGTCACGCCTCTTGGCCATGCGGGCGGGGGTGTAGCGACGGGTAGCGCTGGTTCGTTTTCTTTCGTCAGAAGACCGATGCCGAGTGTTTAATTCGGGTGCACTGGACTTCGTCGTGGTGGTGACCTAGGTGCCTTGGGGTGGTGAGGGTGAGTTCACAAGCGAATACCTAGCTCTTTCATGCCTACAACGGCGCGGATGCCGCTGCCTCTTGAGGATGTCGCCGAGGGTTTCTCTTCTGAATGCCTGCCCCCCTGATACAACCCATGTCCGTTCGGTCATGATAGCGGCATCGCTTTGCGTTGCTACCCTCATGGGGCATTGTCGTGGAGCTCAGCCGTTGTCACTCAACCGCAACGCTGTGTTCGGGCCGCCATTTTCTCTTGTCGGCAACATCTTCGTGTCGTTTTTTGTGCCTGTGTGCATATTATTTTTGTGCGATTTCTATTGTCGGGTTATCCTTGTATATGCTTTGTATGAGCCTCACTACCTTGTGTCGTTCCAGCGTATATTCTAGATGTTACTTTATATATAAAGGTAAACGCTTGCGTTCGGCGTGTCGGCCGAAACCTTCGGCCAGTTCCGCCCACGCGCGCTGCCCCTAGCGATACAAATCGTGACACGTTAGGTGCGAGGGCCCACCTCAGCGTCATCCTCCTCTCTTATCTTCGTGCTTACGCCCAGCCCAGCTTCTTCTCCGATGCAACCTCCTCTCCCAAACATGGCAGCAATCTCGCCGGAGATGAACTGCCACCACTGCACGTTGGCGACCTGGCAGCAATCTTGCCCAGACACGGCAGCAGCCCCGATGCCATATTCCTTCTACCTGCTGCTTGGGAGGGACAAGCCACCGCAAGGGACCTGCTGCTTGGGACCCAGCAGCACGAAGGACCTGCTGAGGGCGCGACCTGCTGCCGTCAGGGGGAGGTTGCTTCGAGCTGCCGGTGCTCGGAGTTTGCCGCACGACCTGGCTGAACACGGCATCAATGCTATAACCATGTATCAAAAAGCTACAACCACCCTGCAATGATGCTACAACGTGTGCACACCGGAGCTGCAACCGGCGAGGGGTGTCGACAAAGCTACAACCGTTCACCTAAAAAGCTACAACCACATTCTCTACAGTTGCTACCCGAGTTTGTTGGAGTTGTAGCCAGACGACACCATCATCAGTGAAAATGCTACAACCGTGTGTCGCAGGAGCTACAACCAATCCGTGGAGATGCTACAATCACATACACCGTAGCTGCAACCGATAAAGCGTCGCCGACTAATGCTACAACCGTTCACGGCGGTGATGCGGCCCCGACGGCAACGACGATGTGTGTTTTTGCTGCAATCGGCATTTGTGAAAGCTACAACCGGTGTCACTGGAAGCCAACCGGCCACGGCGAGCTGCGATCGGCAGGCGCTGATGCTACAACCGGGTATGATTTTTGAGCAACAACTGACGAGGGATGCTACGACCTAGGAGCTAAATTGCTGGAACCAGCACCATGTTTTGCTGCATAGGGTGTAGAACCGCACGGGGGCACCAGCGCGGTAATCTCCGAGCCGACGAGCTACACCGGAGAGCAGCGATGATGACGTCGAGCCGGGCACGCGGAGCTGCAAGCAGGAGGCCGGGGGAGGAGGATGCAACGAGGGGCTGCAGGAAATTGCATCTGGTGACGACGGAATCATGTTGACTTAGATTGAAGACAAGGGGGGAAAAGAAGAAGATGACACTGGGTCCAATCGGACCGCTATACGCACCTGTATCGGGCGGCTGGGGCCGACCGGCCGAAAGTCGCCGAGGCCCAGTATTGCCCATGTATAAAGAGGGGTGAAACTCTAGTTCAAGTATTTCTATGAAATATAGTTCAAAGCCAATTTTTAGGAAATATTTCTCAATCCTACAAAACAAAAAAACCCTAGGAATTCAAATCTTCCACACATCAAAGGAAAATATGTTGAATTAGGTAGACCCTCACACTGAACAGGATACACCTACCTATCTTGCACCGTAGGAATTTAAAACACATAAATAATTTCTAAATTATGTTGTTTGGTTCTAAAAAATTGACTATAACATGTGATGGGTTCTTGTAGATTTAAATCCTACAGACTAGACGTCTTGCCAAGGAACTAGACAATGTCCCTCACAAATGCAAGGATGTCATCTTTAGTATGGGTAGATCATTCAAGGAATAATGATCCTAACTTCATATATTCCCTTAAACAAATAGCACTCGTGGCATAAAAATCATCAATTATATTAAATATAAATATACCACAATATAGCACCGCTAATAGCATGCTTTATCGTGCCGAGTAATGGCTGACTATATAAATGAGTGTACAATGTCTCGCTAATGGCATGATATAGCATGCTAGCGTATTTAAGGGCTAGAGCTATTCTTCTATAGTACACTAATTTTTTAGTAATTCTATTTCATGTGGGGCCTAATGATTATTATGACATGTCGAAAAAGAAATACACCATATATATTGGTGACCATATATGTCCTTCTCCTGCAAGAAAGACTATACTTTGTCATATGACCATATATGTATCATTGTTGCTAAATCTTTATACTTGCATATAAATCTAACAAGAGTATCACAGACCAATTGGTAAACAGACCAATCAAAATAGTGTGGACTCTATGGGTACACAAATTGGAAGAGTACATGAGGAGCGTTGGTTGCTAAAATTTAATAGTTGGAGTACAACAAATAGCTGGTACAATTAGGTACATTGATAAACATCTACTGAGTGCGATGTGTTTAGGTACAACATACGATGGCATACTTTTTCATAAAAGGAGGATAACCCCCGGCCTCTGCATCAAGCGATGCACATACAGTGACTTATTTAAAGGCCATGAACAGTTGGTGCTCATGCTTCTTCTTGAATCTCATTCTAATTTGAAAGTATTCTATTTATTGTATTAGTATGGAAATTTCAAGCATTGTATATGATAACAATAAGATTTGAAGAGGGGGGAGGGGGTGGTGTCTCCTAAAACAAAAGATCGGGCATCCATAAAAGCTCCATGGTGGCATGAAGATCTTCGTCAAGATCTTCATGAACATCCAGCTTTGAAGCTTTCCATAAGTCAAAGACGCAACTCAGTGGAAGGCTCTAACTCCTGCATGGGGGTGGAAGAGCCCGTCTCCGACGGAGGAACGGAGAGGAATGGCTGGGGCGATGTGGAGCAGCCCGGCAGCACACCATTGATGCATTCCCAGCGGGCCACTTGCAGAGGATCCTGCGATTTCGCCTCGAGCCGCGCCCAACGAAGAATCTCCCAAGAAGGAACCGTGGGCTGCAGCAACCCCATCCGAGCGCGCTCGTCCAGAGTAGCCTCAGCAACAATCCGCAACCCTAGAAGCTTCAACTCAATCTCAACCCTCCTTTCAAAAGCATTGATCTCATTTCTTAGCAGGTTACCTAGCCCCGGTTGGTCATGAATCAGAGTGCGCGCCATCTCTAGCTCATGTGATGCCCTACTCCAAGAGTACACCGCATCACGGATCCGAACCGCTCGGCCAAGCCGCAGTGAAACTAGCCATTCCTTCGCTTCCCTTGGAACGTCCGGGTAAACCGGCAGTAGGTTGAGTAGTTGGACATGCGGCAGGGCGGGAAGTGGAGGCGAAAGCTTGGGTGGGAAGTTTTGGCGGACGCTGGAGCGGCGTGAAGCCATGGTGGAATAATCAAGTGGCAATGAGGCAAGAGGATGGAGATGTGAGAAGTAATACTTGGTAGCAAGACATCTTTTATAGCCACTGGGGAAGGCGTTGCCTGTATGAGTCAAGAAACATGGCACAAGTCCTGTTGGATGGCGACGTGGAGGCTTCATTGCGAAACCCAGAGCGGCGCCTTTGCTTCGACCACAATAAACAGACGATGCATGCTAGCCATCAGTTTTGCTTGGGAGATGAAGAACACGAAGCGGTGGCAGAAAGGAGATGTGAACAAAGGCTATGGGACGTGGAGAATAAAAGCCAAGATTTTATTGTCCCGGGTGGCTGCGAAGGAAGGTAAGGCTGAGGCACGTCTGCCACGGTCATGTGGTATACCCACCTTGCACGAAAATCAAAGAGACCACTGATACGTCTCAAACGTATATATAACTAGATGATGCCCTGTGCGTTGTCGCGGGACATTAGTGGGACAAATATGAGAGTCGATGGGCGCTCTTAGAGGGCAAAAATTGATTAAAAACAACAGAGAAAACAAATCAATTGGACCACTAAAATGGAAGTATGATGTTTTTCTAGTCTCCGAAGTATCACTTTGAGAGCTCTAGCAAACCCCAGCTATGAAATGCTAAGTAATGTCACACTCAAATGGTAATTATCTTCAAAATATTGTCCTAAAAATGTAGGTTGTATGCTTTTTGATGTTCCAGTTACAGACAGAAACAACCTTACAAATTCTGAGATGGAAGTTTAACATGTGCTCTAGGAAAACTACAAATGGCAATTATATTTTTGAAGTAAAGAAGAGAAGGGCAACATGAAGCAAAATTTTTATTATTTTCAACTTTTCATGTACCATTTAGATCTGCAATTTCTAGCACTATATATGATGGTTACCGAGTAATAGTTAATACATCCAATAATTGAGATCGGCAATCAACAAATTGTGATAATGCAATAATATTTGTTAAAAGTAAGCAAATAAATAGACAATCAAGAAACACATTGAATGTTCGACATTGTTGTAATCTCATTGCGCTGCTCCATGTCTGCATTTTTTGGTATATATAGCAGATATCGGAAAGGATAGGAAGTGGGAGAAATTTTAATACATGAGAATCTACATATGAGTTATTTCGAAGGTGAATATTAAACACTGTAAACATATTGGGAAAGGAGAATTTGCATGTTTGTGGAGAACAAATTTTCAGAAACTTCAGGAACACCAGAAGGTAGAAAATCTTAATACCTACGGAACTGAAAAATCTATGCATGATCAAACATTTATAAAAACGCAAATACTAATTTCCATGTTGGCAGCAACCGTGCCATGTGTTGATCTAGGCTAAATGGTGGACTGAAACCCCAAACAATGATTTAGCAGGTCAGCAATGCGCACGGTGTTAATTAGCTATTGCATACATGTTTACACGCTAAATGACTTCTTATCCGAACACATTGCTATTAGCATGTCAGCAATGCACACATGTGGAAATCAAGAAAGTAATTTCATAAAATTAGCATATTATATAGGTTGATTTCTTATCCGAACACAATGCTATTTCCCCATCGATCGTACCTGAACGACTATGAGAAACACCACACATCACCTTTGAATTAGGTCAAATCCACCATACTGAATGGGACCAGATCAAGGTCAGCAAAATAAACAGAGAGATCACTGTCGTAATTGGAGAGTGTGAGAGTGACTTAGTGAGCAGCGGCTGTAGCAGCATCCCTACTATAGCAGCAGGCTCCCATAAACTTTAGATGTAGAGAACAAGTATTCTTTTTTGACATGGCAGAGAATAGAGTTGGCATCGACATGTCTCCCAGGAGCCACTCCGCGGACAACCAAGGTGCAAGCTAATGTAGATGCCAAACATCAACTGAGGATGGAGCAGATTGCAGCAACACATAAACAGTTGCATGGATGATATCACACACACACACACACACACACACACAGAGAGAGAGAGAGAGAGAGAGAGAGAGAGATAGAGAGTGAGAGAGAGAGAGAGAGAGAGAGAGAGAGAGAGAGAGAGAGAGAGAGAGAGATGGCATGTAGACATAAAAAAAGTCAAAGACGCAAGAGGGAAATTTTGTGTCATGGCATCCAGGACAGATGAAGGAGTCAACTCGGATGTGGCGGACGATCGGGCCTACCTTGCGACACGGCGGTGATCTTAACAGGCGTAGGATGGCGAGCACAACCTTCATCGTAGGCGAAGCAGTTCCTGCTTTCTTGCCGGCGAGGCCGTCGGCTCCCCTTCCCTCCGCTAGTCGCTCCAGCGGCAGCGGGAGGGTGGGGGAGCACGTTTCCTTCTGTCCGGTCTGTAGATAGTCTAGGATAGGTATGTCGGGTGGCTGCGTTCGGTCGGTGCTGACAATGCCACCGCGAATAAAGTTTTCCAGGCCACCGTCTCGGCGGCGTTCTTCAGCGGCATCGAGGAGCCATGGATTTGTGTTCGAGCGAGTTCCTCAAGACAACAGTGGAGATCTTGCTCAGGTTCTTGTTTCTTCGGCTTCGTCCGTGTTGCGTCGACTGCCTCTCCAGCGTCGTCGTGGAGCCGGAAGTTTGTGTCTTGGAGATGGTCGACGCTGCAGTGCCGGTCTTGTCCAAGGGATGGTCCACATGGAGTTTTGGCGGTGGAAGATGGTTGCTGGTTCTGGTGTTTTTCGTTGGTTCTACTTGTCGAGAACTTCAAGACCGCGATCCAAGATGTGTGAAGTATTTCTTCGGCCGACGACCCACATCGACATGTGCGTCGTCACTTGTGGCGTCGCCTGTTCAGAGGCTCATAACGCAGGTTGGCTGCTATGGCACTATCTTGGACCTTGGCAAGTTGGAGGGCTGCGTTTCTTTCCTCTGGCGAACGCTTCGGCGACGGCAGCGGCTGGACTCTTTGGCGATGGTGATGTAAATTCCTTTGTGTGCTGTCTCTCGGGACTATTTCAGAGAGAAGCCATGTATGTTGTACTTTGCTACTATGAATGAATACATGGTTCTTCTTCTTCTTCAAAAAAAAAAAACCTTCATAAAATTTTCGCCTTTTAAAAATTGTTTTGAATGTTCGCCTTTTAAAAAATCCAAAATTCAAAAACATTTTTTTAATAAAATTTTCATGTTTTCAAAATATTGTTTGTGAATTTAAAACAATTCATGTTTCAAATTTGTTTCTGTTTTTCCGAAAATATTGGAATTTTGAAAAACAATGTTCACATTTGTGATAATTTTCCACGTTTCCAATAGTGTTCGCCAATTCATATTTTTTAGTGTTCAAAAAAATCATATTTTTAGTCTAAAACTATAGTATTTTCTTAAATACTCACGCTGGCCATTGGTTAGCGGTGGACGTTTCGTTCAATGTTGCTTGACTATAAATGAAAGAATTATCGGCATGTGCCAGTAGAATAGAATGTGTTATTTGGCTTTAATAAGAGCAAAATTATGGGCACCTGTGCACTAAAATAATCAAAGAGAATAAACCCTCAAAAGGAAGGGACATTTGTGCCTGATTATGCTAATGAAATGGGATTTATGCGCTGCAATTAATAATCCACCCGGTTACGCCGTCGTAGGATAAAGTGGTCGAAGCAACCGTGTAACATCCCAAAATTCTAAATTTTGGAATGTTATAATAACAGATAGGTTGGATTGATTGTTTGATTGATTGACTGAAAGTGAGTGAATCCGAAACTTTTTGAAAGTTAAATGAGAGGGAATAAAAGGACTTTCCCGAACTTTCTTTTTGCTTTTATGATCTCCATGAATTCAAATACTTTTCATCACAAAACCCTGGAGAGAAGATGACATGACTTCTTCCATTTATTTAAATGACAAGGGGTGTTGAAAATAATGGAATTTCATTTGAAAATATTTCCAATTCTGAAACTTTATGCAACTCAATGATTTTCACGAGAGAAGATAAAATGACTTCTTCAAAACAAATGAAATATGAGTTGGGAGTTTCAAAGGATTAAAATCAAAGTCCCATTGAAATTATTTTTCAATATTGGAGTTATTTGAGTTTTATTCAAATTATTTTTCTCCAAAATAATAATATACAGAAAATAGGGTAAAATGATTCCCTACATCAGAAAATTGGAGAGAAATAAATTTGAAATCATTTTGGTATTTTTAAAATAATTTTCATTGGATTTTATTAAGGCAGTAGCACTGTTTGATTTATTTGAATTTTTGTGGACTTTATTTGCCTTTACAAAAATGTTCACGTTGTAGGAAATCTTTTTCTGAAAATTTTGATATATTATATGCCTATATAATATTTTCATTTTCTGTTGTTTCTTTCTCTGTTTGTAAAAAAAAAAACTCTTCCTCGGACCGACCGGGCCGGCCCAGGGTTCGCCAGGCCACGGCCCAGCCGGCCCACGCCGCTCGTCCCCGAGCCCCGAGCGGGATTCCTCCCGCTGCACGCCGCCGCACCGCCTCGGTGTCCGTGCCCCAGCCGGACACCGCCGCCGCCTTGCCCTGCCCCCTCCTCCACGCCACCTTGCCCCCTCCCCTCCTATAAAGGGCGCCGCCCCGGGCCCCTCTCTCTCTCCTCTCTTCTCGCCGCCGCCTCGAGCCGCATCGCCGCCGCCGCCGCGCCTCGCCTAGCCCCGTCGCCCGCGCTGCTGCCTCCGCCGCCCCGCGTAGCCTCTGCCCGCTGCCGCCGCCGCGCCGGAGCTCGCCGCCCTCGCCGGAGCCCCGCGCCATCTCGCCGGAGAATGCCGCCGCCACCGCCGTTGGTTTTCTCGCCGACGGCCGAATCCGCGAGAACCGGTACAAAACCGCTCGGTTTCCTACGGTTTTATTGTTTTTTTTTAAACCCTAGTTTGTTTTTTTATATAAAACCGGTTTTTGTTTAGGTTTATTTATTTAGAGAACGTTCGTGGGTTAGGCTTAGAAAACGAACGTTCATTATTTAGCTTTTTCCTTTTTCTGTTTATTTTTCGCCAGGGACTTATCTGTGATGATTTTATTTACAGTTTAGTCCCTATTCTTCAAACGGTCACAACTTTTTGCTCGTTTGTTCAAATCCAACGAAACCAACGCCCACGTCTTCGTTATGATCCCTTCTATCCAGTAATCCAACTCAAACATGTTTTTGAAAGTTTTAAAAATTTGAATTAGATCAGATTTGAATTCAAACTTCGTTTGATCGTAACTTGAGTTCCGTAACTCCGTTTGAGTTGATTTTTTTTGCAAAGCGAAGCTGTTGACCTAAACTTTCTGATAAGGCCAAATTCACATAATTTTGGTACTGTTAGAAATTGTTTTATGTTGCAAGAGTTAATTGCTTGGTTTTGGTGTTTTCCGAAGTATCTTCTTCGTTCTTCTCGATCTTTTGAGTGATTGCTTATGTGTGGTTACTATTGCTTGCTTATGATAGATTGACGGAGTGTGACGAGTAGATCTATCAAGAGTTTTGAGTGCGAATCATCTTCATCAACATTGCAGGCAAGTTCACACTTTGATCATACTTTTCATTACCCAGTTTTTATGCATTAGTTTCAACCCTCAAACATTGCATGGTTAGGATCTGAATAACATGTGGGTATTGGGAAGTAGATGAGATAGTACCTATTGCCCTGTTTATTATCAAACCTTTGGGTGTTACTTCTACGTTTGCTTATATTGCTATGCTATGCTCGTAGACGTGGATTGGGTTTGAGTGAATTTCCATGACAGATGTGAGATTGTTAATTAATGGTTCAACTTAACGTGGCTACTTAAATAAACATCTGGGTGGATTGAGGCACCTGGAGAACCCAGTGTTGCCTGTATTTTTGGATATCCCGGAGTACCCGTGTGATCATCCTATGGACCGCCACCCAGGCTCAAAGGGATCATAAGATTATTCATGCTAGAAACTTCCGTGTGCAGCCACAAGCCATTATGGGCTCTGGCATAGTTGAGTAGTTTGTGTGACCTCTTTCAGTGGTGGGCTAGCAGATGTAGAGGGAAAGTAGGTGTAACTGTTCACCCAGAGTAAAGAGTTAATGCTTCTGAAAGACTGTGTCTCGGTCATCCGTTTCTCAAACACCATGTAGTGCGAGAAATCCAACGGAGGCGATCGAGTCTTGTGGGAAAAGTGCACAAACCTCTGCAGAGTGTACAAACTAATCATGATTAGCCGTGTCCCCGGTTATGGACATCTTGAGTATCTAGTTCTTGGATTATCTCGTTGATCTCATCATGTTACTTTAGTTAGTCTTGTTGGGTTAATGATGATACTTAATTGGGATTGAGGTGCTGTCAACCATCTCAATATTTCACAACCACCATGATAGTTAAATAAAATTTATTCCTTTGAAGTAGGGAAAAATTGGCTTTTCGCAAAAACATTATAACTATAGAGCTTTTCCACCCGCCATATATGCATGTAGTGATAGCCTTTGTTCATCATTTCTCTATGGTGTGAATTTGCCAGTACATTCAATGTACTGACCCTCTATGGCTGCAACGTCTCATGTTGCAGGATATCTTACGACGAGTAAGTGATACGTTAGGGTTACGATTTCTACACTCAACTTTGCCGTTGGTGTTGATGGGAATCCACAACCTTGTTACTTCCGCTATTTGGATTGAGGTAATAGTATTTACGTTACTTTATACATGTGATTTACCTCTGTTATAAATCCTCGAGTACTGTGTGTGTCAGCATACCGATCCAGGGATGACACTTAAGCACAGAGACTTGATCCATTCGGGTCGGGTCGCTACAAGATGGTATCAGAGCACATGTTGACTGTAGGACGTAACCCTAGAAACTGGCAAGCCCATAGGAAGGATTTTTCCCTAAAACTTTCCTTTTCAAAAAGATCTTTTACCTCTCTCTTTCTGAGCTTATTCAAATATTCCCTTTAGTGAGACCATACCCTTTTTCCTTTTTTTCCAATCGAAGATTCGACGGATAAGACCACTTCAAGAAGTACAAGATATCGGACAACTAAGACCATTCGGAATGAAGAGGATTTTACCATGCATTATGATAATGGAAACTACAACGGTTGAAGACTCCGAAGACTGGGAGAATTTGAAGGCTCTGAAGAATTGCCAGATGTGTATGACCTAGGAAGGTTACACTTATGGAACTTGGCAGACTATGGAAGCCGTCAATACCCGAGACCAAGGTGTATCGGAGAAAGACCGAAACATTGAGAGAGTTAGAAACTCAAAGTTTTGTTAAGAAAACCCAAAGACAGGAGATATCAGTTATGGAATGAAAGCTCATGGCAGTAACATGGGCATAGACACGGCTGACCATGGTGTTATTACCCGTTTATGCTATTGTCACCATGCGGAGTTAAGCATGCAGATGCATGGAAGGATTGGATGGTAGAAGGCTGATGGAGCACCTATCAGCAAGTTGAAGTTTTAACTTTAGACCGGTGTATCACCAGGATCTGGAGTATTACATCGAGAAGTTTAGGATGGACCTGCAGGAAGCTGTATTTGACAAAGAAGTGTTTCGTGAAGAACTCAGAACCCAGAAACTGAAAGTAGCCAAGCTGGGAAAGCAAAACCTCGAGATAACGGAGACTCGTCAGGAACTGAAGGACAGTAGTACCATGGTTCATGCCAAGGATGTTGAGACCCAGAAGTTTGGAACGCAATTAATTAAAGGACGCCACGAGAGACTTCGCGTCAACAGAGAGGGTCTGGCAAAAGAACTTGAGAAGGACAAGCATGATCGGAAGAAGCCATCGGAGACATGAACAAGACTTCAAGAGTTTGGCGACTTTGAAGATTTTTGACCTTTAGAAGACCAAACCCCTGTTATACCTACGTTAGATGCGACGTTTGTGAGCTGTCATTTGTTTGTTGTTTTTCCGACAGCCACAATAAAAATCTGTCTTTTCAAAACTTTTGTTTGTATTGTGTGCATCCCTCTCTATCTCTCTTATCTCACCCCAAACCCATGGTCCCAATAGAGGATGAATGGAGATGAGCTTGTATTTTCTGGACCGATGAGTCAATTGGAGACGGACCGATGGATTCAGAACATGGAGGATCACATGAAGAATAACCCTATAGTCGGAAAGGATATGACCCGGCATGCTCTTCAATGTTTTGAAAGAGGTGCTGCTACTTGGTGGAGGATGTACCAAACCATCAATGGATGGCAAGGAGTAACCACTTGGAAAGAATTTAAGTGGACTCTACAAAGATCTCGTCTTGTGTCCCAGAAATTGAAGCCTTATGGAAAGGATATGAAGAAACCTTGTGCATACAAGCCTTGTGGAGAAATAGGACACAACCATAAGGAACACAAGGATGAATGCCCTAATTGTGAAGGAAGTCACCCAGCTGAAGAATGCCCAACTAGGCAGATCACTTGTTTCTTGTGTGAAGGGACTACCCACTACCCTGCTCAGTGTCACATCTACCCCATGGTACAAAGGACCGTCCAGCAGAAGAAAGAAGCAATGAAAAGAGCCCTCATGGAAATTTTAGAGGAATCTGTGATGAAGGAAGAGGTGGAGGACACACCCAAAGAAGAACCAATTAAACCCTGCACCAAGTCATGCTATTCATGTGGAGAAGAAGGACACATCTCCCAAAATTGTCTGAATGGGGATTTAGTAGAATTCCCGACAGAGGAAGTAGAGTATGACCCACAGGAAATAGAAGCCCTGATTGGAACGGAAAAGTCCAGGAAGAGAAGTAGATTGGATCCCAGGAACAACCCAATTTCTACAAAGAGAGACCTGAGTCATATCACATGTTTCAGGTGCAAAAATTCAGGACACTACCACAATGATTGCCCAAAAGGGAAGATGAGGACCCCAGGAGGCTATATAATCACAAGGAAACCTCGAGATATGTCAGAAGTAATATGTTTCCGTTGTGATGAAGCAGGGCACTTTGCCAGAGAATGCCCCAAGGATACGGAGACTTGTGATAAATAGTTGAGTGCAACGAGAAATATAGTAGTAGTAGTGTGGACATTTCTTTTATTAGTGAGGTGTCGGGTTGAGGCATGTAATGGAATGCAGGAGATTGTAATAATTTGAGAATCAATAAAGTTAGCATCATTGGTATTGAATTGGATTTTATGAGTTGTTACTCTATGAAGAAAGATTTTGACCATTTTCGAGGATATGAGAAATATGGTCTATGGAAGATTGTGCATTTTAAAGGTGGTAGTACCCTGTGAGGAAACTTGACCCTTGGAAAAAGGTAATGATATTCCACGAAGTGGATTTCGGACAAAATAAGTATGAGTTTTATCTCGATATGTTGGATACCCCAAGAATATGAGGGTATGGAGTATTATTGGATGTAAAGGAGGTAGTCTATGAAATTGGAGACAGAGCATGTCTTCGTGTGTTCCCTCTGCGAGGAGTTAAACTATTTGGAGTTAAGGGAAAGTTAGCCCCGAGATTTGTAGGACCATACCGAGTTTTGGAGCGTATGGGAGAAGTGGCCAACAAGTTGGAGTCACCCGAAGGACTGTCAGGAGTTCATGATGTGTTTCATGTTTCCCAGTTGAAGAAGTGCCATGCAGAGATGGCCAATATTCCCCTGTAAGGACGCTTGACCCTGGAAAGGATAATGATGTTCCACGAAGTGGAGTATGGACTTCATAAGTATAAGTTTTTTTATCTCGGTATGTGGGATATCCCACGAGGATGAAGAGATGAATTACTATTGGATATAAAGGAGGTATGATGTTGGAAATATGGATCAATGGAAATTCCATGATGAGTCTGAGTAATCATGTCCTAGTTTGGTGCCAATAGAAGGAAGGAAGACAGTACAATTGGATGGATTTAAGAATACTAGGAAGTTGGATGTTGGAGTAATGATCAGTTGCTCGATGATAAGTTCAAGGAACTACAAGTGATGAGATGGGCCATAACCCACAGGCCCCAGGACCTGCCAAGAAGCAAGCACATTCTTGCTGAAGGCAAAACCCTGGAAGAAGTTACGATTTTATCGACAAACGATCTTATAGGAGTTACGCAAAACCTGAGGGTTGGGAAGGAACGATAGATGTTGTTTGGCTTGCAGAATCCATGGATTTATCCGAACTTGGTTCGTCGACAAGAGAAATTCTGCAATGCTTGCGAGGATGACCGAGTGTTAGAATGCGAGATTCGCTAAACCATATACAAGGTAATGATTTGGGTGCGGGATGGATTGATCACCATACCGACTTACTCTTATTATTCGCTTTGCTATACGGGATGGTAAATCTGAGTGACTTACCTATAGTAGAGAGACGACGATCAAACCTTGTTTGAACGTTAGAATGGTGTAAGTATTTTTTTCCCTTGTACAAGGCAGCTCTTGCCAATCGTAGGTTATACGGTGAGGATCAACCCAGACCCATTTCCTGCAGGAGAAACCATAAATCATTGACCACTATGAGATGTTGATAGTTGTTTAGTATTGGCGCCTGACCCGTCAGCTAAGAAGACCGAGTCATGGAAGAACCTTACCAAGATGAAAGGACAGAAGAATTGTGGTAAAGGTTATGCCACTACCTGAAGAGTCCAGAGAAGGAATTATACTAAAGATCTGAGAAGACCGACCCTATCAAGGATAAGGATGGAGTATATGAGTATTGATGCGACCGTAACCATGCTTCTAAGGGTGGTAGCACCCCAGACCCCGGTGATGATCGATGGATTTTGAGAAGACCCCAAACCTAACCTATTTCTTGCTAGCCTCTCCGAATCTCGAGGACGAGATTCATTTTAAGGGTGGTAGTTTGTAACATCCCAAAATTCTAAATTTTGGAATGTTATAATAAACAGATAGATTGGATTGATTGTTTGATTGATTGACTGAAAGTGAGTGAATCTGAAACTTTTTGAAAGTTAAATGAGAGGGAATAAAAGGACTTTCCCAAACTTTCATTTTGCTTTTATGATCTCCATGAATTCAAATTCTTTTCATCACAAAACCCTGGAGAGAAGATGACATGACTTCTTCCATTTATTTAAATGACAAGGGGTGTTGAAAATATTTGAATTTCATTTGAAAATATTTCCAATTCTGAAACTTTATGCAACTCAATGATTTTCACGAGAGAAGATAAAATGACTTCTTCAAAACAAATGAAATATGAGTTGGGAGTTTCAAAGGATTAAAATCAAAGTCCCATTGAAATTATTTTTCAATATTGGAGTTATTTGAGTTTTATTCAAATTATTTTTCTCCAAAATAATAATATACAGAAAATAGGGTAAAATGATTCCCTACATCAGAAAATTGGAGAGAAATAATTTGAAATCATTTTGGTATTTTTAAAATGATTTTCATTGGATTTTATTAAGGCAGTAGCACTGTTTGATTTATTTGAATTTTTGTGGACTTTATTTGACTTTAAAAAAATGTTCACGTTGTAGGAAATCTTTTTCTGAAAATTTTAATATATTATATGCCTATATAATATTTTCATTTTCTGTTGTTTCTTTCTCTGTTTGTAAAAAAACAAACTCTTCCTCGGACCGACCGGGCCGGCCCAGTTCGCCAGGCCACGGCCCAGCCGGCCCACGCCGCTCGTCCCCGAGCCCCGAGCGGGATTCCTCCCGCCGCACGCCGCCGCACCGCCTCGGCATCCGTGCCCCAGCCGGACACCGCCGCCGCCTTGCCCTGCCCCCTCCTCCACGCCACCTTGCCCCCTCCCCTCCTATAAAGGGCGCCGCCCCGGGCCCCTCTCTCTCTGCTCTCTGCTCGCCGCCGCCTCGAGCCGCATCGCCGCCGCCACCGCTGCCAACCACTGCCGCCGCCGCCGCGCCTCGCCTAGCCCGTCGCCCGCGCTGCTGCCTCCGCCGCCCCGCGTAGCCTCCGCCCGCTGCCGCCGCCGCGTCGGAGCTCGCCGCCCTCGCCGGAGCCCCGCGCCATCTCGCCGGAGAACGCCGCCGCCACCGCCGTTGGTTTTCTCGCCGACGGCCGAATCCGCGAGAACCGGTACAAAACCGCTCGGTTTCCTACGGTTTTATTGTTTTTTAAACCCTAGTTTGTTTTTTATATAAAACCGGTTTTTGTTTAGGTTTATTTATTTAGAGAACGTTCGTGGGTTAGGCTTAGAAAACGAACGTTCATTATTTAGCTTTTAGCTTTTTCTGTTTATTTTTCGCCAGGGACTTGTCTGTGATGATTTTATTTACAGTTTAGTCCCTGTTCTTCAAACGGTCACAACTTTTTGCTCGTTTGTTCAAATCCAACGAAACCAACGCCCACGTCTTCGTTATGATCCCCTCTATCCAGTAATCCAACTCAAACATGTTTTTGGAAGTTTTAAAAATTTGAATTAGATCAGATTTGAATTCAAACTTCGTTTGATCATAACTTGAGTTCCGTAACTCCGTTTGAGTTGATTTTTTTTTTTGCAAAGCGAAGCTCTTGACCTAAACTTTCTGATAAGGCCAAATTCACATAATTTTGGTACTGTTAGAAATTGTTTTATGTTGCAAGAGTTATTTGCTTGGTTTTGGTGTTTTCCGAAGTGTCTTCTTCGTTCTTCTCGATCTTTTGAGTGATTGCTTATGTGTGGTTACTATTGCTTGCTTATGATAGATTGACGGAGTGTGACGAGTAGATCTATCAAGAGTTTTGAGTGCGAATCATCTTCATCAACATTGCAGGCAAGTTCACACTTTGATCATACCTTTTCATTACCCAGTTTTTATGCATTAGATTCAACCCTCAAACATTGCATGGTTAGGATCTGAATAACATGTGGGTATTGGGAAGTAGTTGAGGTAGTACCTATTGCCCTGTTTATTATCAAACCTTGGGAGTTACTTCTACGTTTGCTTATATTGCTATGCTATGCTCGTAGACGTGGATTGGGTTTGAGTGAATTTCCATGACAGATGTGAGATTGTTAATTAATGGTTCAACTTAAGGTGGCTACTTAAATAAACATCTGGGTGGATTGAGGCACCTGGAGAACCCAGTGTTGCCTGTATTTTTGGATATCCCGGAGTACCCGTGTGATCATCCTATGGACCGCCACCCAGGCTCAAAGGGATCATAAGATTATTCATGCTAGAAACTTCCGTGTGCAGCCACAAGCCATTATGGGCTCTAGCATAGTTGAGTAGTTGTGTGACCTCTTCAGTGGTGGGCTAGCAGATGTAGAGGGAAGTAGGTGTAACTGTTCACCCAGAGTAAGAGTTAATGCTTCTGAAAGACTGTGTCTCGGTCATCCGTTTCTCAAACACCATGTAGTGCGAGAAATCCAACGGAGGCGATCGAGTCTTGTGGGAAAAGTGCACAAACCTCTGCAGAGTGTACAAACTAATCATGATTAGCCGTGTCCCCGGTTATGGACATCTTGAGTATCTAGTTCTTGGATTATCCCGTTGATCTCATCATGTTACTTTAATTAATCTTGTTGGGTTAATGATGATACTTAATTGGGATTGAGATGCTGTCAACCATCTCAATGTTTCACAACCACCATGATAGTTAAATAAAATTTATTCCTTTGCAGTAGGGAAAAATTGGCTTTTCGCAAAAACATTATAACCATAGAGCTTTTCCACCAGCCATATATGCATGTAGTGATAGCCTTTGTTCATCATTTCTCTATGGTGTGAATTTGCCAGCATATTCCATGTGCTGACCCTTTTCGGGCTGCAACGTTTCATGTTGCAGGATTCTTACGACGAGTAAGTGATACGTTAGGGTTACGATTTCTACACTCAACTTTGCCGTTGGTGTTGATGGGAATCCACAACCTTGTTACTTCCGCTATTTGGATTGAGGTAATAGTATTTACGTTACTTTATACATGTGATTTACCTCTGTTATAAATCCTCGAGTACTGTGTGTGTTAGCATACCGATCCAGAGATGACACTTAAGCACAGAGACTTGATCCATTCGGGTCGGGTCGCTACAAACCGTGTCCCGAAGGTCGCCACGCAGCTACCAAATGAGGAGGTAGGCACAACCCTGAGATGGAGGCGGACTCGGAGGAAAAAACCGCATGAGTTGGGTGCTCGCTACCACGCCGACCAACCCTACCACTATCAAGATTACGTGTGTTAAACATGTCCAGCGAGAAGACCATAACTCTTTACTGTGTCGCCTACCATTGTGTTGACCCTTTGTTTGGATGACGAATCAATTATCTTTTTCGTTATTTCTCGCAAAAAAAATCTTTCCCGTTATAACGAACGGGCATATGCTAGTCTAAACTACGTATTAGATGGCTCGATCCATGCTGCTAACCACCAGCACGCTGAAAGAAGATTCACTCTTCCTAATTTCCTGGCCATTGGCTCGGCCTTGGTAACCACGTCGTCGAGTCGTTGGCCAGGTTCACTGCAGAGAAAAACGGGTGAGATGGATGAGAGAGAGAATCGAAAGAACAAGAACAAAAGAATCCCAAACTCCTTTCAGCACTGTTGAGTATATGTATTGGGCATATTTACGTATTGGGTCTATCTCTTAGTTGCCTTATATAGTTGAGGTCATAGCCTACTTCTGTACATCATATATACATACGTGCGTTTGCACATGAGACATACAACACGTGATTCCCACATCATACATGGTATCAGATTTTAGGTTCTAACCCTACCCTTCCGCCGCCGCCGCCGCCGCCGCCTGTGCCCGCCTCCCGTGCCGGCCGCCGCCGCCTCTCCCTGCCGCCGCGCCTCCCCTTCCTCCCCGCGCCGCCGCACCCTCTTCCTGCCGCCGCCACCCACCGCCCAGGCCGCCGCAGCTCTCCCGCCCGCTCCCTCCGAGCCGCCCGCCCGCTTACCCTGATTCGCCCGCGCCACCCGCCTCCCGAGCCGCGCTCCCCGCGTCGCCGATCCAGCCACCCGAGCTGCTCACTGCCGCCGCATCATCCGCAGCCGCCGCACCACCTCGAGCTGTCCCGTCCTCGCCATGTCGTCCATCACTTCCTCCGCGTCCACCAACTCCAACCCGTTCGCCGACGCCAACCCTCCCGACGTGAACGACATTCGCAGCCTGAACATCTTCGAGCGGGTGCCGGTTCGTCTCTCCCAGGCGAACTCCTCCTACTACACGTGGAAGACCTACTTCTCCATCGTGTTTCGGGAGTATCATCTCATTGATCGCGTGGACGGCACCGTCGACTCCAGCCTCGTCCCCGAGTTCCATGACTGGTCCACCATCGACACCACGATCATCCGGTGGTTCTTCCTCACCATCTCGCCGGACCTCTTACAGACGGTTGTGAAGGACGGTGATGACGCATGCGCCGTGTCGACCAAGCTGAACGGGCTCTTCACCGACAACAAGCTCCAGCGTCGCGTTTTTTTGCAACAAGAGTTTTTTGGGTGTCACCAGGACAACACCTCCGTCGACGACTATTGTCGCCGCCTGAAGACTCTCGCCGACGAGCTCCGCGATATTGGCGCGAATATCGATGATGACCTCCTCCTCAGAACGCTCACCGCTGGGCTCAACAAGTACTTCGGCAAGACCGCGGCGAACCTCAGCCTCATCCCCAACCCGTCCTTCGCAAAGTTCGTTGCGTACCTCCGCTTGGAGGAGCGGCGGATGAAGCAGGTGAAGGCGCAGGACACCCACACCGCTCTCGCCACCGGCACCACCTGCGGCGGGTCCTCGGCGCCTCCCGCTGCCCCGGCCGCACCCCCACTGCAGTGCCACCCGGCGCCCTTCCCGGCGCCCCAGCAGCCGGGGTGCTCCCTCTGCCCTATGGCCCTCCCGCCCCTCCCGCCGAATGGCGTGGTGGGGGCAGCGCGGCGGTCAGCAGCAGTAGTCGCAGGGCACCGGCCCGCCTCGTCAGCAGCCGTAGCAGTAGCAGTTCCAGGTGCCCGCTCCGTGGGCCTTCGGCTACAACCCGTTGACCGGTGTTGTTCATGCCTACACCATGTCGGTTCCACGGGCCCCTACACAGACCCTTCCCGTGCCGCACCCACCGGTGCACCAGGCATACTACGCGGCTCCGCAGCCGTATGGAGGATACCCACCACCGCAGCCGAGCGGCGGCTACGGTCTCCCTGCGGCCCCGCCGCCGCCCTCGCCGCGCTGCACACCGCGCCTACACCGAACAATTACACTGGAGGCGGTGATTGGTACATGGACACCGGGGCTACGGATCACATGTTTTCTCATCCTGGTAATCTTGCCTCCTTCACTCCCGTCACCACCGACCGCCGCATCATTGTCGGCGACGGTTCCACACTCCCTATCACACATGTCGGGCACACATCTTTTCCTTCTAATTCCATGCCTATAACTTTGTCTAACATACTTGTGTCACCTCATCTTATTAAGAACCTTGTTTCCATTCGTTGTTTAACTTGTGAAAATCCTGTTACTTTTGAATTTGACGAGCTTGGTTTTTGTGTTAAGGATGCTCAAGGTGCATCCGCCGTCCACCTCCACCACCGCACCGGTTGCTCTCTCCACTGGCGTCGATCACTGGCGCGCTCGTTTGGGTCATCCCAACCCCGTCACACTTCGTCATATTCTTAGGAGTTTCAGTTTTAGTTGTAATAAGATAGAGGATCACACCTATCATGCCTGTCGTGTCGGCAAACATGTTCGCCTCCCGTTTAATAACTCCACCACCATAGCTTCTTTTCCTTTTCAGCTGATTCATAGCGATGTGTAGACCTCTTCGGTGCCTAGTAATTCGGGCTATTTATATTATCTGGTTATCCTTGACGATTATTCTCACTATGTGTGGACTTTTCCTTCACGACGAAAGTCGGATGCACTGTCCACTTTGACGGCCTTTTACTCCTATGTCAGCACACAGTTTGGGCGTCCCATTCTTGCTCTTCAGACTGACAATGGAAAAGAGTTCGACAACCTTGCTTTCCGCACTTTTCTGTCGCACCACGGCACCGTTTTTCGTCTCACATGCCCATATACTTCATAGCAGAACGGTCGAGCCGAACGCGTCCTTCGCACTTTGAACGACTGCGTTTGCACGCTCCTGTTCCATGCTAACGTGCCGCCTCGCTTCTGGCCGGACGCACTCGCTACTGCTTCACTTCTCCTTAACCCTCGACCCTCTCGCCCACGGTGGAACTATGCACCTCATCATCCTCTCTTCGGTACGCCCCCATCTTATGATGGCTTGCGTATTTTCGGGTGTCTTTGCTATCCTAGCACTGTCGACTCTGCTCCTCACAAACTCGCACCACTTTCTGTCGCTTGCATCTTCATTGGCTATCCCTCTAACTCCAAGGGATATCGGTGCTACGATCCCGTCTCCTACCGTGTGTTCACTTCCCGGCACGTTTACTTGGATGAGCATGTGTTTCCGTTTCAGCAGGTACCCTTAGCTGTTCCTCCCGCCACCGGTGACGTGGGCTCCTTGATGCCTCTCCCAAGGCGCTCCCGCGCCTCTCTTGGCCCGCCCCTGGCTTTGAGGCGCGCCCCCCGCATGTGCGCCCCCTACAGCCGCGGCGCTGGCGCACCCTCCTCCCGCGGCAATGGCGCCCGTGGCCCTCCCACCGCCCGCTGCCCCTGTGGCCCTTCCGGCGCCCGCGGCCTCCCCGGCGCCCGCCCACCCCCCCGGCGCCTGTGGCCGGTCCGGTCACCCGCGGCCGTACGGGCGTTTTTCGCGCGAGCTCACGCTACGCCTCGGATGACTACGTCCATGCAGCGTCCACCTCTGAGCCATCCCCGTTGCCGTCCTTCGTTTGAGCCGCTCTTCGTGACCCGCTCTGGATGGCTGCGATGCAAGAGGAGTTTGATGCCCTGTTGCGCAATGATACGTCTCCAACGTATCTATAATTTTTGATTGTTCCATGCTATATTATATTCTATTTTGGATGATTAATGGGCTTTATTATACACTTTTATATTATTTTTGGGACTAACCTATTAACCGGAGGCCCAGCCCAAATTGCTATTTTTTGCCTATTTCAGTGTTTCGCAGAAAAAGAATATCAAACAGAGTCCAAACGGAATGAAACCTTCGGGAACGTGATTTTCGGAACAAACGTGACCCAGAGGACTTGGAGTGGACGTCAAGCAACCAATGAGGAAGCCACGAGGCAGGGGCGCGCCTACCCCCCGGGCGCGCCCTCCACCCTCGTGGGCCCCTCGTGGCTCCACGGACCTACTTCTTCCTCCTATATATACCTACGTACCCCCAAACCATCAGCAGAGGAGCCAAAAACCCTATTTCCACCACCGCAACCTTCTGTACCTGTGAGATCCCATCTTGGGGCATGTTCCGACGCTCCGTCGGAGGGGGCATTGATCACGGAGGGCTTCTACATCAACACCATAGCCTCTCCGATGATGTGTGAGTAGTTTATCTCAGACCTTCGGGTCCATAGTTATTAGCTAGATGGCTTCTTCTCTCTCTTTGGATCTCAATACAAAGTTCTCCTCGATTCTCTTGGAGATCTATTTGATGTAACTCTTCTTTTTGCGGTGTGTTTGTCGAGATCCGATGAATTGTGGGTTTATGATCAAGATTATCTATGAACAATATTTGAATCTCCTCTGAATTCTTTTATGTATGATTGGTTATCTTTGCAAGTCTCTTCGAATTATCAGTTTGCTTTGGCCTACTAGATTGATCTTTCTTGCAATGGGAGAAGTGCTTAGCTTTGGGTTCAATCTTGCGGTGCTCGATCCCAGTGACAGTAGGGGAAACGACACGTATTGTATTGGTGCCATCGAGGATAAAAAGATGGGGTTTATATCACATTGCATGAGTTTATCCCTCTACATCATGCCATCTTGCTTAAAGCGTTACTGTGTTCTTATGAACTTAATACTCTAGATGCATGCTGGATAGCGGTCGATGTGTGGAGTAATAGTAGTAGATGCAGGCAGGAGTCAGTATACTTGTCACGGACGTGATGCCTATATACATGATCATACCTAGATATTCTCATAACTATGCTCAATTCTATCAATTGCTCGACAGTAATTCGTTTACCACCGTAATACTTATGCTATCTTGAGAGAAGCCACTAGTGAAACCTATGGCCCCCGGGTCTATTTTCCATCATATTAGTCTCCCGATAACAAGCTATTTCTGACGTCGTTTATTTTGCTTTCTTTACTTTTACTCTTTATCATAAAAATACCAAAAATATTATCTTATAATCTCTATCAGATCTCACTCTCGTAAGTGACCGTGAAGGGATTGACAACCCCTTTATCGCGTTGGTTGCGAGGTTCTTATTTGTTTGTGTAGGTGCGTGGGACTCGAGCATGGTCTCCTACTGGATTGATACCTTGGTTCTCAAAAACTGAGGGAAATACTTACGCTGCTTGACTGCATCACCCTTTCCTCTTCAAGGGAAAACCAACATAGTGCTCAAGAGGTAGTAAGAAGGTTTTCTGACGCCGTTGCCGGGGAGTCTACGCAAAAGTCAAGACATACCAAATACCCATCACAAACTCTTATCCCCCGCATTACATTATTTGCCATTTGCCTCTCGTTTTCCTCTCCCCCACTTCACCCTTGCCATTTTATTTGCCCTCTCTTTTCCGTTCGCCTCTTTTTCGCTTGCTTCTTGTTTGCTCGTGTGTTGGATTGCTTGCTTGTCACGATGGCTCTACCTAGATTTGGTGATGTTCACCTTAAAAGGATAGAAGAGATCGAAAGCAACGTTAGAAGTTTTATGACTTTACAATTTGAGCATAATAATTTCTTTAGAAACGAGCTTAAGGAACAAAAAAGCTTTATGGGATACATGAACAAAGAGCTCGATGACATGTCTAAGGAATTTTTTGGTTTGAAATCTCAGATTGCTCATCTCGAAAAATTAATAACTGAAATCTCGGATAAGCAGGCCTCCTTAGTTAATAAGATGGCCGCTAAACCGGAAAATTTTCATGATAATAAAGATGAAGATCTAAAAGTTATTGATGTGTCCCCTATTAAATCTTTTTTTTGCAATATGAATCTTGATAATGATGGGACTGGAGATGAGCCACCTTTACCTAGAAGGTGTCCCAAAAATTCGGAGTTTTTAGATCTTGATGCAAAATTTGGTAAAAGTGGGATTGAAGAGGTCAAAACTCTAGATATTAATGAACCCACTATTTTGGATTTCAAGGAATTTAATTATGATAATTGCTCTTTGATAGATTGTATTTCCTTGTTGCAATCCGTGCTAAATTCTCCATGTGCTTATAGTCAACATAAAGCTTTTACTAAACATATCGTTGATGCTTTGATGCAATCTTTTGAAGAAAAACTTGAGTTGGAAGTTTCTATCCCTAGAAAACTTTATGATGAGTAGGAACCTACTATTAAAATTAAAATTAAATATCATGAATGCTATGCTTTGTGTGATTTGGGTGCTAGTGTTTCCACGATTCCAAAAACTTTGTGTGATTTGCTAGGATTCCCTCAATTTGATGATTGTTCTTTGAACTTACACCTTGCGGATTCCACTATTAAGAAATCTATGGGAAGAATTAATGATGTTCTTATTGTTGCAAATAGGAACTATGTGCCTGTAGATTTTATTGTTCTTGATAGAGATTGCAATCCTTCATGTCCTATTATTCTTGATAGACCTTTCCTTAGAACGATTGGTGCAATTATTGATATGAAGGAAGGAAATATTAGATTCCAATTTCCGTTAAGGAAAGGCATGGAACACTTTCCTAGAAAGAAAATAAAATTACCTTATGAATCTATTATGAGAGCCACTTTTGGATTGCCTACCAAAGATGGCAATACCTAGATCTATCCTTGCTTTTATGCCTAGCTAGGGGCGTTAAACGATAGCGCTTGTAGGGAGGCATCCCAATTTTATTTTAGTTTTTGCTTTTTGCTTCTGTTTATGAATAAATCTTTGATCTAGCCTCTGGTTAGATTTGTTTTTGTGTTTTAGTTAGTGTTTGTGCCAAGTTAAACCTATAGGATCTTCTTGGATAATAGTTATTTGATCTTGCTGAAAATTCCAGAAACTTTCTGTTCACGAAAACAATTGTTAAAAGTCACCAGAACGTGATAAAATACTGATTCCAATTGCAGCAGATCAATAAACAAATTAGTTAGGTCGTCCTATTTTGGTAGATTTTTCTGAGTTCCAGAAGTTTGAATTAGTTACAGATTACTACAGACTGTTCTGTTTTTGACAGATTCTGTTTTTCGTGTATTGTTAGCTTATTTTGATGAAACTATGGCTAGTAAAAGAGTTTATAAACCATAGAGAAGTTGGAATACAGTAGGTTTAACACCAATATAAATAAAGAATGAGTTAAATAAAGTATCTTGAAGTGGTGTTTTGTTTTCTTTCGCTAACGGAGCTCACGAGATTTTCTATTAAGTTTTGTGTTGTGAAGTTTTCATGTTTCGGGTAAGGATTTGATGGATTAAGGAACAAGGAGTGGCAAGAGCCTAAGCTTGGGAATGCCCAAGGCACCCCATGGTAAATCTAAGTACACCAAAAAGCCAAAGCTTGGGGATGCCCCGGAAGGCATCCCCTCTTTCGTCTTCGTCCATCGGTAACTTTACTTGGAGCTATATTTTTATTCACCACATGATATGTGTTTTGCTTGGAGCGTCTTGTATGATTTGAGTCTTTCACTACTGGAATCCACTTCTTTGCCATCTGCCAGTTCTTTGCCGTCCGCTTGCTGACGGCAAAGAAGGTCTTTGCCGTCAGCCACAAGAAAACGGACGACAAAGATGTGGCTGATGGCAAACAAAGTCTTTGCCATTAGCCAGTTCTTTGCCGTCCGCTGGCTGACGGCAAAGAATCTTTGCCGTCCTCTAGCTGACGGCAAAGATGTGGGTGGGTCCAGTTATTGTTTAACCAACTCAAGCCCACCGGCCCCACCTCTTTGCCATCCGCAAGAGGACGGCAAAGAAACTTTGCCGACCGTTGGCTGACGCCAAAGAGGCGGGTACGTTAATGGCCGTCCCGCCCCCTCTCATCTCTCCACTCTCTCATTCCTCCCCACCCACACCCGCGCCACCGCCGCCGACCCCGTCTGCCGTAGCTGGCCGTCCCGCCGCCCCGCACCCCTCCCCTGCGCCCCCCGACCTCCACCGCACCCCCGTCGCCCCTTCCACGTCGCCCCGCCCCCGCCCCCTCCCCTCCGTCGCCATCCCCCACCCACACAGGCCCGCGCCGCCGCCGCCGACACCATCCGGCGTAGCCGGCCGCCCCGCACACCTCCCCGACCTCCACCGCGGCCCCGCCGCCTCTTCCACGTGGGGCAGCCGCGCCGCGGCCGTCCCCGCCCCGTCCCGCCACGGCCGTCCCCGCCCCATCCCGCCGCGGCCGTCCGGCCTCCCCCTCCACCGGGTCGCCGCCTCCTCCAGTGGCCGCCGCAGCCGTCCGGCCTCCCCCTCCACGAGGTGAGCTCCTCCGCCTTTTTTTGTTTAATTAGTTTCTTTTTGTTTCTTTTAGTTTAGTTTCTGTTTTAGTTATAGTTTTAGTTTAGTTTTAGTTTTAGTTTAGTTTTAGTTTAGTTTAGTTTAGATTAGTTTTAGTTTTAGTTTATTTTAGTTTAGTTTATTTTAGATTAGTTTTAGTTTTAGTTTATTTTAGTTTAGTTTATTTTAGTTTAGTTTATTTTAGATTAGTTTTAGTTTTAGTTTAGAAGAAGAAGTAGAAGGAGGAGGGAGGAACAGGAGGAGGGAGAAGAAGAAAGAAGAAAAGAAGAAGAAGAGGAAAAATGAGGAGAAGAAGAAGAAGAAGAAGAAGAATAAGAAGAATAATAATAAGAAGAAGAAGAAGAAGAAGAAGAAGAGGAGGAGGAGGAGGAGGAGAAGAATAAAGAAGAAGAAGAAGAAGAAGAAGAAGAAGAAGAAGAAGAAGAAGAAGAAGAAGAAGAAGAAGAAGAAGAAGAAGAAGAAGAAGAAAGAGGAGAGGAGGAGAAGAAGAAGAAGAAGAAGAAAGAGGAGAGGAGGAGAAGAAGAAGAAGAGAAGAAGAAAAGGAAAAAGAGACCCCGACACCCGATCGACACCTCGACACCTCGGCACGACACCCTGCTGCCTCTTGAGCACTGTGTTGGTTTTCCCTTGAAGAGGAAAGGGGGATGCAGTAAAGCAGCGTAAGTATTTCCCTCAGTTTTTGAGAACGAAGTTATCAATCCAGTAGGAGGCCACGCTCAAGTCCCTCACACCTACACAAACAAATAAAAACCTTGCAACCAACGTAATAAAGGGGTTGTCAATCCTTTCACGGTCACTTACGAAAGTGAGATCTGATAGATATGATAAGATAATATTTTTGGTATTTTTATGATAAAGATGCAAAGTAAAAAAGGCAATAAAAATAACTAAGTGTTGGAATATTAATATGATGGAAAATAGACCCGGGGGCCATAGATTTCACTAGTGGCTTCTTTCAAGAGCATAAGTATTACGGTGGGTAAACAAATTACTGTTGAGCAATTGATAGAATTGAGCATAGTTATGAGAATGTCTAGGTATGATCATGTATATAGGCATCACGTCCGAGACAAGTAGACCGACTCCTGCCTGCATCTACTACTATTACTCCACACATCGACCGCTATCCAGCATGCATCTAGAGTATTAAGTTCAAAGGAACAGAGTAATGCTTTAAGTAAGATGACATGATGTAGAGGGATAAACTCATGCAATATGATATAAACCCCATCTATTTATCCTCGATGGCAACAATACAATACGTGCCTTGCTGCCCCTGCTGTCACTGGGAAAGGACACCGCAAGATTGAACCCAAAGCTAAGCACTTCTCCCATTGCAAGAAAGATCAATCTAGTAGGCCAAACCAAACTAATAATTCGAAGAGACTTGCAGAGATAACCAATCATACATAAAAGAATTCAGAGGAGATTCAAATATTGTTCATAGGTAAACTTGATCATAAGCCCACAATTCATCTGTCTCAACAAACACACCGCAAAAGAAGATTACATCGAATAGATCTCCACGAGAGTCGTGGAGAACTTTGTATTGAGATCCAAAGAGAGAGAGAAGAAGCCATCTAGCTAATAACTATGGACCCGAAGGTCTGAGGTAAACTACTCACACATCATCGGAGAGGCTATGGTGTTGATGTAGAAGCCCTCCGTGATCAATGCCCCCTCCGGCAGGACGTCGGAAAAGGCCCCAAGATGAGATCTCACGGGTACAAAAGGTTGCAGCAGTGGAATTAGGTTTTCGTGGATGCTTCTATTGGTTTGGGGGTACGTAGGTATATATAGGTGGAAGAAGTACATCGGTGGAGCAACGTGGGCCCCATGAGGGTGGAGGGCGCGCCCCCCTGCCTCGTGCTCTCCTAGTTGATTTCTTGACGTAGACTCCTAGTCCTCTGGATCATGTTTGTTCCGAAAATCACGTTCGCAAAGGTTTCATTCCGTTTGGGCTCCGTTTGATATTCTTTTTCTGCGAAACTCTGAAATAGGCAAAAAAACAGCAATTTGTGCTGGGCCTCCGGTTAATAGGTTAGTCCCAAAAATAATATAGAAGTGTATAACAAAGCCCATTAATCATCCAAAACAGAATATAATATAGCATGAAGCAATAAAAAATTATAGATACGTTGGAGATGTATCAAGCATCCCCAAGCTTAATTCCTGCTCGTCCTCGAGTAGGTAAATGATAAAAACAGAATTTTTGATGCGGAAGGCTACTTGGCATAATTTTTTTAAATGTAACCCTCTTAATTGTGGTATGAATATTCAGATCCAAAAGATTCGAGATAAAATTTTAATATTGACATAAAAGTAATAATACTTCAAGCATACTAACTAAGAAATTATGTCTTCTCAAAATAACATGGCCAAAGGAAGTTCATCCCTACAAAATCATATAGTTTAGTCATGCTCCATTTTTGTCACACAAGAATGCTCTCATCATGCACAACCCCGATGACAAGCCAAGCAATTGTTTCATACTTTAGTAACCTCAAACTTTTTCAATCTTCACGCAATACATGAGCGTGAGTCATGGATATAGCACTATGGGTGGAATAGAATATAATGATGGGGGTTTTGTGGAGAAGACAAAAAAGGAGAAAGTCTCACATCAACGCGGCTAACCAATGGGCTATGGAGATGCCCATCGATTGATGTTAATGCAAGGAGTAGGGATTGCCATGCAACGGATGCACTAGAGCTATAAATGCATGAAAGCTCAACAAAAGAAACTAAGTGGGTGTGCATCCAACTTGCTTGCTCACGAAGACCTAGGGCATTTGAGGAAGCCGATTGTTGGAATATACAAGCCAAGTTCTATAATGAAAAATTCCCACTAGTATATGAAAGTGACAAAACAAGAGACTCTCTATAATGAAGATCATGGTGCTACTTTGAAGCACAAGTGTGTTAAAGAGGACAGTAGCATTGTCCCTTTTTATTTTCTCTCTTTTTTTCTTTCTTTTGGGCCTTCCTTTTTTATTTGGCCTTTCTCTTTTTTTTTATTGGGACAATGCTCTATGAATGATGATCATCACACTTCTATTTATTTACAACTCAATGATTACAACTCGATACTAGAACAAAGTATGACTCCATATGAATGCTTCCGGCGGTATACCGGGAATGAATCAAGAGTGACATGTATGAAAAATTATGAACGGTGGCTTTGCCACAAATACGATGTCAACTACATGATCATGCAAAGCAATATGACAATGATGAACGTGTCATGATAAACAGTGGAAAGTTGCATGGCAATATATCTCAGAATGGTTATGGAAATGCCATAATAGGTAGGTATGGTGGCTGTTTTGAGGAAGATATAAGGAGGTTTATGTGTGGCAGAGTGTATCATATCACGGGGTTTGGATGCACCGGCGAAGTTTGCACCAACTCTCAATGTGAGAAAGGGCAATGCACGGTACCGAAGAGGCTAGCAATGATGGAAGGGTAAGAGTGCGTATAATCCATGGACTCAACATTAGTCATAAAGAACTCACATATTTATTGCAAAAATCTACAGGTCATCAAAAACCTAGCACTATGCGCATGCTCCTAGGGGGATAGATTGGTAGGAAAAGACCATAACTCATCCCCGACTGCCACTCATAAGGAAGACAATCAAAGAACACCTCATGTTTCAAATTTGTTACATAACATTTACCATACGTGCATGCTACGGGACTTGCAAACTTCAACACAAGTATTTCTCAATTTCACAACTACTCAACTAGCACAACTTTAATATCACTACCTCCATATCTCAAAACAATCATCAAGCATCAAACTTCTCTTAGTATTCAACACACTCATAAGAAAGTTTTTACTAGTCTTGAATACCTAACATATTAGGATTAATTTCCCAATTTAAGCAAATTACCATGTTGTTTAGGACTCTCAAAATAATATAAGTGAAGCATGAGAGAATAATAGTTTCTATAAAACAAAACCACCGCCATGCTCTAAAAGATATATGTGAAGTACTAGAGCAAAAACTATATAGCTCAATAGATATAAGCGAAGCGCATAGAGTATTCTAATAAATTCCGAATCATGTGTGTCTCTCTCAAAAAGGTGTGTACAGAAAATATGATTGTGGTAAACTAAAAAGCAAAGACTCAAATTATACAAGACACTCCAAGCAAAACACATATCATGTGGTGAATAAAAATATAGCTCCAAGTAAAGTTACCGATGGAAGTAGACGAAAGAGGCGATGCCTTCCGGGGCATCCCCAAGCATTGGATTTTTGGTGTCCTTAGATTATCTGGGGGTGCCATGGGAATCCCCAAGCTTAGTCTATTGCCACTCCTTGTTCCATAGCAGAAAATCTCGTGAGCTCCGTTAGCGAAAGAAAACAAAACACCACTTCAAGGTACTGTAATGAACACATTCTTTATTTATATTGGTGTTAAACCTACTGTATTCCAACTTCTCTATGGTTTATAAACTATTTTATTAGCCATAGATTCATCAAAATAAGCAAAAAACATACGAAAAACAGAATCTGTCAAAAACAGAACAGTCTGTAGTAATATGTAACTAACGCAAACTTCTGGAACTCAAAACAATATACCAAAATAGGACGACCTATACAATTTGTTTATTGGTCAGCAGCAATTGGAATCAATATTTTATCACGTTCTGGTGATTTTTAACAATTGTTTTCGTGAACAGAAAGTTTCTGGAATTTTCAGCAAGATCACATAACTATCATCCAAGAAGGTCCTATAGGTTTAACTTGGCACAAACACTAATTAAAACATAAAAAACAAATCTAACCAGAGGCTAGATCAAATATTTATTCCTAAACAGAAGCAAAAGGCAAAAAAACTAAAATAAAATTGGGTTGCCTCCCAACAAGCGCTATCCTTTAACGCCCCTAGCTAGGCATAAAAGCAAGGATAGATCTAGGTATTGCCATTTTTGGAAGGCAATCCATAAGTGGCTCTCATAATAGATTCATAAGGTAATTTAATCTTCTTTCTAGGGAACTGTTCCATGCCTTTCCTTAATGGAAATTGGAATCTAATATTCCCTTCCTTATATCAATAATTGCACCAATCGTTCTAAGGAAAGGTCTATCAAGAATAATAGGACATGAAGGATTGCAATCTATATCAAGAACAATAAAATCTACGGGCACATAGTTCCTATTTGCAACAATAAGAACATCATTAATTCTTCCCATAGATTTCTTAATAGTGGAATCCGCAAGGTGTAAGTTCAAAGAACAATCATCAAATTCACGGAATCCTAGCAAATCACACAAGTTTTTGGAATCGTCGAAACACTAGCACCCAAATCACACAAAGCATAGCATTCATGATCTTTAATTTCAATTTTAATAGTAGGTTCCCATTCATCATAAAGTTTTCTAGGGATAGAAACTTCCAACTCAAGTTTTTCTTAATAAGATTGCATCAAAGCATCAACGATATGTTTAGTAAAAGCTTTATGCTGACTATAAGCATGTGGAGAATTTAGCACGGATTGCAACAAGGAAATACAATCTATCAAAGAGCAATTATCATAATTAAATTCCTTGAAATCCAAAATAGTGGGTTCATTAATATCTAGAGTTTTGATATCTTCAATCACACTTTTACCAATTTTTGCATCAAGATCTAAAAATTCCGAATTTTTGGAACGCCTTCTAGGTAAAGGTGGCTCATAATCAGTTCCATCATTATCAAGATTCATATTGGAAAACAAAGATTTAATAGGGGACACATCAATAACTTTTAGATCTTCATCTTTATTCTCATAAAAAATTTCAGGTTTAGCGGCCATCTTATTAACTAAGGTGGCTTGCTTATCCGAAATTTCAGTTATTAATTTTTCGAGATGAGCAATCTGAGATTTTAACCCATAAAATTCCTTAGACATGTCATCGAGCTCTTTGTTCATGTATCCCATAAAGCTTTTTTGTTCCTTAAGCTCGTTTCTAAAGAAAATATTATGCTCAAATTGTAAAGTCATAAAACTTCTAACGTTGCTTTCGATCTCCGACAAACTTCTAACTACTAAATCTTGGTAGAGCCATCGTGACAAACAAGCAATCCAACACACGAGCAAAAAAGAAGCAAGCGAAAAAGAGGCGAACGAAAAAGAGAGGGAGAATAAAACGGCAAGGGTGAAGTGGGGGAGAGGAAAACGAGAGGCAAATGGCAAATAATGTAATGCGGGAGATAAGAGTTTGTGATGGGTACTTGGTATGTTGACTTTTGCGTAGACTCACCGGCAACGGCGCCAGAAATCCTTTTTGCTACCTCTTGAGCACTGCATTGGTTTTCCCTTGAAGAGGAAAGGGTGATGCAGTAAAGTAGCGTAAGTATTTCCCTCTGCTTCTGAGAACCAAGGTATCAATCCAGTAGGAGGCCACGCCCAAGTCCCTCGCACCTACACAAACAAATAAAAACCTCGCAACCAACGCAATAAAGGGGTTATCAATCCCTTCACGGTCACTTACGAAAGTGAGATCTGATAGATATGATAAGATAATATTTTTGGTATTTTTATGATAAAGATGCAAAGTAAAATAAAAGGCAATAGAAATAACTAAGTGTTGGAAGATTAATATGATGGAAAATAGACCCGGGGGCCGTAGATTTCACTAGTGGCTTCTCTCAAGAGAATAAGTATTACGGTGGGTGTACAAATTACTGTTGAGCAATTGATAGAATTGAGCATAGTTATGAGAATATCTAGGTATGATCATGTATATAGGCATCATGTCCGAGACAAGTAGACCGACTCCTGCCTGCATCTACTACTATTACTCCACACATCGACCGCTATCCAGCATGCATCTAGAGTTTTAAGTTCAAAGGAAGAGAGTAATGCTTTAAGTAAGATGACATGATGTAGAGGGATAAACTCATGCAATATGATATAAACCCCATCTTTTTATCCTCGATGGCAAGAATACAATACGTGCCTTGCTGCCCCTGCTGTCACTGGGAAACGACACCGCAAGATTGAACCCAAAGCTAAGCACTTCTCCCATTGCAAGAAAGATCAATCTAATAGGCCAAACCAAACTGATAATTCGAAGAGACTTGCAAAGATAACCAATCATACATAAAAGAATTCAGAGGAGATTCAAATATTGTTCATAGATAAACTTGATCATAAACCCACAATTCATCGGTCTCAACAAACACACCGCAAAAGAAGATTACATCGAAAGGATCTCCACGAGAATTGTGGAGAACTTTGTATTGAGATCCAAAGAGAGAGAAGAAGCCATCTAGCTAATTACTATGGACCTGAAGGTCTGAGGTAAACTACTCACACATCATCGGAGAGGCTATGGTGTTGATGTAGAAGCCCTCCATGATTAATGCCCCCTCCGGCAGGACGCCAAAAAGGCCCCAAGATGGGATCTCACGGGTACAAAAGGTTGCTGCGGTGGAATTAGGTTTTCGTGGATGCTTCTGTTGGTTTGGGGGTACGTAGGTATATATAGGAGGAAGAAGTACGTCGGTGGAGCAATGTGGGCCCCACGAGGGTGGAGGGCACGCCCAGGGGGTAGGCGCGCCCCCTTGCCTCGTGCTCTCCTGGTTGATTTCTTGACGTAGACTCCAATTCCTCTGGATCACGTTTGTTCCAAAAATCACGTTCCCGAAGGTTTCATTCCGTTTGGACTCCGTTTGATATTCTTTTTCTGCGAAACTCTGAAATAGGCAAAAAAACAGCAATTAGGGTCGGGCCTCCGGTTAATAGGTTAGTCCCAAAAATAATATAAAAGTGTATAACAAAGCCCATTAATATCCAAAACAGAATATAATATAACATGAAGCAATCAGAAATTTTAGATACGTTGGAGACGTATCACACCCTGACCCCGACCCCCGACACCCTGACACCACACCCCGACCCCGACCCCGACCAACCGACACCCTGACACCACACCCCGACCCCGACCCCGAGCCCAACACCCTGACACCCCGACCCCGACACGACACCCCGACCCCGACACCCTGACACCACACCCCGACCCCGACCCCGACCACCGACACCCCAACACCTGACACCCCAACCACCGACACCCTGACACCACACCCACCCTTACCCTTACCCCCGACACCCTGACACCACACCCAGACCCCGACCCTGACACCCTGACACCCCGACCCCGACACGACACCCCTGCACGACACCCCGACCGCGACACCCGACACCCTGACACCACACCCCAACCCCATATATATTTGTGTTGATCGGGTGTATTTTTATTATGGTCATGATTATGATACACTTAAATTATATACATATTATTATGTTCATGTCAGGTATCCAAATTTTTTATGTTGTACTAATTTTGTTTACTTTTTGTCATTGCAGGTGTTGACAGGATGGTGGGCAAGGGTCCAGAGTGCCCCAATCCTCCTGCGAGTGCTACTTGGAGGGGTGGTTCCATTATTCCAGCCCAGCCCCTCCGGAGAGCGCTGCTAGACAGTATGCAGACACCTGCAGCGGGCGCTTCTTCTTCGGCTGGGAGAGGTCGGGGGAGGACGAAGAAGCCTGCTAGAGGTGGACGTGGCAGCGGGAGAGGTAGGAAGGCTGTTACGCCTTCCTCGCCGCCACCCTCAGCTGATTCACCCGACCACAGGAGTGCTCCGTCTGACGTGGACCCATCTCGGACTCCGGTCCATGAGCCTCCGGTCGCTGATCCTTCCCCCCACCAGACTCGGGTCGCCGATCCTTCGCCCCACGTGAGTCCGATCCCAGAGTCTTTGTCCCAGAAGACTCTGGTCACGGGGTTTTCGTCCCAGAAGAGTCCGGTCACGGGGTCTTCGTCCCAGAAGACTCCGGTCACAGGGTCTTCGGCCCACGAGACTCCGGAGGCTAGTGGCTCGGAGGATGGTAACGAGGACACCTTTTCAGAAGATAGCTACAACGACGACGAGCTGGTTGAGAAGGGCAAGAAGGTCTACAAGTGTGGTTGTACAAAGCTCCCGCCCGTGCCGACGACCCCTGACCAGAGGTGGTTGATTGCGCCTAAAGGGTTGAAGTAAGTGCATTTACTATTTTTTTTAACCTTTTGCCTTCATGTTCCTTCAAATTAATATCTAATGCGTTGGCCTTGTCATACTGCAGGGGTTGGGTACGCCCCCGTGGTTCCCGTAGGCCCAACCAGGTCCTTGGCGTGCTTTGCCGGCAGCACTTCCCTGGGTGGGTCACGTTGCCCGGTGAGGGTCAGGTTCCACAGCTAGCACTAACCTGGGAGTGACCGTGAAGGGATTGGCAACCCTTTTATCGCGTTGGTTGGAAGGCTTTTGATTGTTTGTGCAGGTACCAGGTGACTTGTGGGTTGTCTCCTACTGGATTGATACCTTGGTTCTCAAAACTGAGGGAAATACTTACGTTACTTTGCTGCATCACCCTTTCCTGTTCAAGGGAAAACCAACACATGCTCAAGAGGTAGCACCACTTCAACTGCTGGGGGGGGGGGGGGGGTTGAGTATATGTGTTGTGCATATTTGTGTATTGGGCTCATCTCCTAGTTGCCTTGTATAGTTGAGGTCGTGGTCTACTTCTGTACATCATATATACATGCGTTTGCACATGAGGAATACAACACGTGATTCCGACATCATACAAGGACATTGTCCAGCCGCCGATCTGTGTCATCTGGCAACTGCTGCCCATAAGCCCCACCTCGTCCTTGGTATGGTGCTCCGGGCTTCCTTTTGCCGCGACCTATGGCCACCATGCCTCATCGACCTAGGCTTGAGTCGCCTAGCCTTGCCCGCGCCGGCATCTTCATGCGACCGAATCGACTGCGGCCGAGAGCGCCAATGTGAGGAGCATATATACTGCAACAAGCAGTAGGCTGGGAAAACAAGGAAAACAGAAAGGCACACCTCAATCAATTTCCGCCACATAACCGGCTATGAATGCCTATAGAAACTGAACAATTATTACGTCCTTCAAATTCAATCGGACGATGTGCTTCACCGAATGGCCGAACACCAATTTGGCACATCTGTATCGGCATGCGGTGCAAGACGCGCCCATGATGCCACGACCGTATCACTTGCGTTGCCTCGTGATGCTCATCTATCTAGCGACACCACGACCGTCCACCTCATCCTCTCGATCGAGCGGTTAGAGCCGCCGGTCAGACCCCGGCGCGGTGGCCATATGAGTCGTCACTCCCGGCCATCGGCCGCCGCCACGAAGAGCGACCCCTCGAACCCGCCTGCGAAACTTATTTTTTGGGATGATCTGCCTCTGCCACCGATGCGGCCTTCCTTGCCTAATAGTTGCAGGGATGAGACTAACTGGGCTGGAATAAAGGCCCTGTTAAGCACAGGGCTCAGATTTTTTCCGTGAAGTAGCTGCCCTTTTAGGACAGAGGGCCGAATGAATAAAACATGTGGTGGAGGTAGGAATAGACAACAGATTCTATATCACACAAATGGATGGCCAGAAACGTTGAGATCGTGAGAGGGCTGGGTTTTGGCTCAGTTTTACTGTCTAAACTGGATGCGTGGATCACGGCCGAAGGGATGGGGCGGCGGCGCCCTAAACCTAACATGTTTGTGAAGGAAATATGCCCTAAAGGCAATAATAAAGTTGTTATTTATATTTTCTTACATCATGATAAATGTTTATTATTCCTGCTAGAATTTTATTAACCGGAAACTTGATGCATGTGAGAATGCATAGACAAACATAGTGTCCCTAGTATGCCTCTACTTGACTAGGTCGTTAATCAAAGATGGTTAAGTTTCCTAGCCATAGACATGTGTTGTCATTTGATGAACGGGATCACATCATTAGAGAATGATGTGATGTACAAGACCCATTTGTTAGCTTAGCACTATGATCATTTATGTTTATTGATATTGCTTTCTTCATGACTTATACATGTTCGTATGACTATGAGATTATGCAACTCCCGAATACCGGAGGAACACTTAGTGTGCTATCAAAAGTCACAACGTAACTGGGTGATTATAAAGATGCTCTACAGGTGTCTCCGATGGTATTTGTTGGGTTGACATAGATCGAGATTAGGATTTGTCACTCCGTGTTTCGGAGAGGTATCTCTGGGCCCTCTTGGTAATGCACATCATTATAAGCTTTGCAAGCAATGTGACTAATGAGTTAGTTGCGGGATGATGCATTACGGAACGAGTAAAGAGACTTGCCGATAACGAGAGTGAACTACGTATTGAGATACCGACGATCGAATCTCGGGCAAGTAACATACCGATGACAAAGGGAACAACGTATGTTGTTATGCGGTTTTGACCGATAAAGATCTTCGTAGAATATGTAGGAACCAATATGAGCATCCAGGTTCCGCTATTGGTTATTGACCGGAGATGAGTCTCGGTCATGTCTACATAGTTCTCGAACCCGTAGGGTCCACGCGCTTAACGTTCGGTGACGATCGGTATTATGAGTTTATGTGTGTTGATGTACCGAAGGTAGTTCGGAGTCCCGGATGTGATCACGGACATGATGAGGAGTCTCGAAATGGTCGAGAAATAAAGATTGATATATTGGACGGATATGTTCGGACACCGGAAGTGTTCCCGAGAAGTTTCGGATAAAACCGGAGTGCCGGAGGGTTATCGGAAACCCCGGGGAACTAATGGGCCTCGATGGGCCTTAGTGGAGAGAGAGACGGGCGGCCAGGGCAGGCCGCGCGCCCCCTCCCCCTTGAGTCTGAATTGGACATGGAAGGGGGGCGGCGCCCCCCTTTTCCATTCCCCTCTCCCTCTCCTTCCTTCCCCCTCTCTCCCTTTTGGTGGAAACCTCCTAGGACTTGGAGTCCTAGTAGGATTCCCCTCTTGGGGGCGCGCCAAGGAGGGCCGGCCGGCCTCCCCCTCCCTCCTTTATATACGTGGGGAGGGGGGCACCCTAGGACACACAAGTTGATTGTTTAGCCGTGTGCGGTGCCCCCCTCCACAGATTTCCACCTCAGTCATATCGTTGTAGTGCTTAGGTGAAGCCCTGCGTCGGTAACTTCATCATCACCGTCATCACGCCGTCGTGCTGACCTCTCCCTCGACACTCAGCTGGATCTAGAGTTCGTGGGACGTCACCGAGCTGAACGTGTGCAGAGCGCAGAGGTGTTGTACTTTCGGTACTAGGATCGGTCGGATCATGAAGACGTACGACTATATCAACCGCGTTGTCATAACGCTTCCGCTTTCGGTCTACGAGGGTACGTGGACAACACTCTCCCCTCTCGTTGCTATGCATTACCTAGATGGATCTTGCGTGTGCGTAGGATTTTTTGTTGAAATTACTGCGTTTCCCAACAGTTTTTTGGTTTCACCATTTTATATCGTGCGTGTTGACGATTTTCGATTTATTTAATGAAAAAAATCGATACTCTCATCAGGAGTGCGAGTTAGTTCATAGAAAAGTCAGGGGTTTTCTGGAAAACGTTTGTGAAGGATCAAAAATATGTTCTTCATTATAAATCTCAGCCAACAATCTTTATGTTAACAATAAAATTAACGGATATATAGGAGTGACAGAAGGAGAACCAAGAAATCTTTCTCCCTTTAATATTAGGTATAGATATAGATATAGAAGGGAAGGACGAAGAAGGGTGATCCGGGTAGCTACCGCTACCCTTAGAACTGTCTTGAGGACTACCGCCTTTCATCCAACGAGCTCATCCAAACTTTTTTTTTGAAAAGGGAAAGGTGCCCTCAGCGCCAACTTCATTCAACTCAAAAACAGTGTACAACATGGAGTACAAAACCCTGTAAATTTAAGGTAGAAAGAGTAGAAACGACAGGGCATGTTCTATTCCCGTGAGCTGACCCGAAACAACCGTAGACAGGTTCCAAAGAGCGACTAAGAACCCGATGAGCTACATTGTGCGCAATCCCATTTATTTCTCTGGATATATGGAAAACCTGCGGCTGTAGATGTTGGGTAATCCTGTAGAAATCAGCAAGAGATTCTCTAATCACCCAAGGAGTGGAATCTGCTGTTACATTCCTATTCACTGCCGCCTTGGCAAGAGAAAGATTGTGGGTGAGAAACGTTGGCTGCTCAACTTGTTAGATCTGCGCTGCTTTGGCAGCAAGAAGAAGAGCTTGTGCTTCTGCTTGTAGAGGTGAGGAAGTTAGTGGTGCAGATGCTTGAATCTGAACTTGGATACTTCTATTGTCCTGCAAAAAATTGAGAAAAACTCCAATGCCCATAGCTGCATCTCCATTTGATAAACCTGGAATTTTTGAACATTTTAAAGAAGCATCAGAGAATATTTTGGCTCCTGAGATTAGAAGATCAGACCTAATGGTGCAACCTGTTGTAGCAGCAAACTGTTGTCCCTGTTAATACGAGCATGGATAGCAGAATTAGAATTGTCAGGAGGAGCCTCTGTGACAGTGTTCCATTCAGCCATGGCCACCGCAGCAAGATGTACCTGATGAGGGAAAGTACATTTCCTAGCAAAAAGACAATCATTTCTTGATTTCCAAATGCATCATAACAAGTTGAAAATGATTGGGATCGATGCACAAGGGTGATTCATATTGAGCAAAGCATTAATAATATTTTGCATAGAATGATGATTCTCCGTAAGAAGATCTATCTCCAGACTTTTTAACACTTGATATCAACTCCCAACAAACACATGTAAAGCAGGAGTGGTTTGTTACACCTCCAGGAAGTCTGAATGTGGGTAACTTGTCATGTTCTCATTCTCAGTTAGCTCATTCAAACGGAGTGGTTTCGCCCATAGCCGAATCACAAAAGGGGGTGTACCTAATAATCTCACCCCTCCCTAAGCCAGATCAGCTTTGTCGAGGCCCGTGCCACCGCTTGTTTGTGTTTGTTCTTCCTGTAGGGCTTGTTGAGCTGTGCCCTCAGCAGAACCCTCTTATACTACCTTGAGCTACTCCTTGTGTGTGTGTGTGTGCGCGCGCGCGCAATGAACTTTTGTCGGATATTGTGCTCTGGTGGTCTGCTTTATATATATAAGGCGGGGTGAAACCCTTTTTTCGGTAATATCTGACATCGAGGGTTCTACATTCGAGGTTGCAGTTTTGGTATGGAAGAACTTCCAATATATTATTTTGCAATCTAGTAAGTAATGTATGATTGTCTTCTATGTATGGGAACATGCTATGCAACTCAATTTTATGCTACACGATTGCATCCAGGAACATTATCAAGATGGTAGCAGACTAGCGGAAGCAGTGAAGAAGTTGATGCAGCGTGACAATTCCCGCAGGTAGGTTATACCTCACAGCCACGAGAATTTCTCCGAAACGATCCACGGATGGAGAGTCGAAGTAGATGACCCCTTTGAGGTATCCATATGTTCATTGCATATATAAAAATGTTAATCTGTAAAAAAATCATCTTTTATCAAGGTCTATGTATCTTTTAGGTTAGCATGGCCTATAAAAATATTCATATATATGAAAGTAATATTCATCATATTGAAAAAGTTTTATGTATAACGAAATTTGTATTAATATTAAAATAATTCATCATGTATTCTTAAAATACCCATGTTTAAGAAATTACATTAAAAATATAATACTCATTGCGTCTCATATTATTGTTTGCCAAAATGCATCTATGTAGACGTATTTCAGTGGTAGATACATCTATCTGAGCGGCAACTAATATGGGATGGAGGTAGTGCCTATAAGTCATAAAAAAGAAGGAAAAGGAAAGTAATTTTTGGATAAAAGTAAATAAATAATAGAAGGAAAGAAAAAAAGTTGAAAATAATAAATGACTTACAACCAAAAGAAAGTGGGAAAAGAGACAACAAAGTGGATGCCACAGAAAAGAAAAATATATATAACAGAAAACCGAAAATAGGCGCACACCATTTGCTCACTAGTTTTCTAACGTGGGCTGCCCCAGAACATTTTGAGGAACGTTTTGCCCGGTTTGCGGAACCTTCAACAGCCTTTTTTGTCTTCATCCATCGGGTTTCCGTTTTTCTACTTTTCTTATACTTTTAGGTTTTCTCTAGCTGTCTTGTTTTATTTATTTTAATTTTAATTTCACTTTTTAAGTTAAGGTTCATTCGTATACAAATTCCTCAACATTTTTAGAAATTATGAACATTCTTTCAAGGTTTCTTATTATTTTAATTTTAATTATTTTTCCATTTTTATTTTTTTCCAAATCCATGAGCACTTGTTTACAAATTTGTGAATTTTCTTTAAAGTCGGTAATATTGATTGAAATTCCTTAAACAAATCATAATTAAAATAAATTCATTTATGAACTTTTTGTATTCCAGAACAATGTTTCAAATTGGTGAATGATTTGAAATTGTTTGCGCATTTCAAATTCCTGCTATTTTTTGAATTAACGAAAACTATTTGGATTTATGAACATATTTTTAATTTCACGATTTTTTTTGAAATTCATGATGTTTCTATTTAGGATTTTTAAATTTCCTGAAATCATTCTTTCAAAAATAGGAATATTTTGAAATTCGCAAACATTTTACATTTGGAATATATATATTCATTTTGAATTTTTTGGTAATATATATAAATGGAGAAACCAAAAACGTAAAAATAAATAGCAAACATATATTTGAGTGAAACGTACAAAAACTAGCAAACTTGTACATGAGCAAACCGGTGAATTGTTTTAGGACTCTGAGCAAACCGTACGTTACGTAAGTGACGTGAGCAAGCGCTCATCACAGCCATTGTCCCATTTATCTTTCTTTTTACGGTTGTTTGTCCCATTTTATCTAGATCGTTGTGTGCCATCACTCGATCTGGATGGGAGCGGCAGCCTGGCCCATTTATCTAATTCGCTAACATCACTCGAATTTCATTTTTTTCTTCTCTTTTTTAGTTGAATTTTGTATTATAACTACATATGTTTGAAAAACATAAATTTAGGTAGCAATTTAAAACCACGAATTTGAAGACGTGTTAATATAGTACAAGAATTTTGTTAGCACAGTTATAAAAAATGCTGGCAACTTTCAGAAAGAATGTCCTCGAGAAACGATTTGCGTGTTTCTAAAAAATGTATATGCGCAAAATAAAAAAAATGCTGATTCCCATTAAGAAAATATAAGTGGCGCTTTAAAGAAATATTCGTGTTTTTTCTAAAATAATGTCCTTCAAGTTTTCAAATATGTTTATACAATGGAAAAATTTTGTGTCGTTTAAAAAAAGTTTATTGGCATAAAAAACGGACATTGTGTATTTGGAAAATGTTCGTGTAGTCGAAAAAGTGTTAAACATTTATAAAAAAATGTATATCAAGTATTTGTAAAAAATCAAAGCATATTTCAAGTGTGCTCTAAAAATGTACGTTGTGTACTGAGAAAAAGTGGACATCTGTTAAAAGAAGGAAACCATTAAGACCTAATCAAGAAACAAACAGAAAACCAAAGAAAGCCAATAAAGAAACAAAAAAACCAATGTACAACGAAGGAAGAAAAAGAACCCAGAAAAGCCAATGAGAAAACAAACAGAAAAGCAAAGAAAATCAAGAAAGAAACAAAGAAAACCAAAGTATAAGAAAGAAAAATAAAAAAACAATGAGAAAAAAGAAAAAAAAAGTAGAATGAGTGTTCACAATTGTAGTATCTACCACGGTTTATTTTATGGAACGTCCACAAGGGCGATATGTGTACATTTTGTGAACATTCTCATTTTCCATGCACTGCAAATGGAGCCGAGGTTTTCTTTTTACCAGATTTCAGTTTTTTTTTCAGAAATCAGCTAGTGACTGAATTTTGTAAAAATCTCCACTGCTATTAAACAATCCAACAAGAATTTTTCTAAGTGCACCCCATAATTACCCTCAGTGCACTTCAGAAAATGTACATGGACCCATTATCATCGCATGATTACACCCACTAACTTAATCTAACAGCCAGCGTTAATCTAATCCATACTCTGTGTACATTTAGCAAATTACATTGACTGACCGTACTCCACCTTTAAAAAAAATTACCCACCATGCCACCCATAAATGAAAAGTAACGATTCGACAGTAAGGCGTTTTTCTTTTCGTACCTGCATCGGGCCTCCGCTTGTGCCGCGTCGTTGCGCTGTTAGGCCTGCTCCGTCCCTCACATTACTTTACAATTGCATAGCTATATTTTTCGTTTTGGTACCTCATGTTTGCATGTATTTTGAAAATTCGGATGAAGCTTGGGCATTTTGGTTTAGCTGTGGTGGTCAAAAGGGCTTTGAGGTCCGAAAAAGGTATATGAACAATAGATCCGCCGATGCCAAGGTAACGTCAGGTTGATTTGTTTGTGCAAGGAAATGGAATGCTTAATCTCTTTTTCCAAAGTAAATTCAATTGTCAGGTCTGAAAATGTACAAGTAGCAAGGGCTACATAGGCTAATTCAGTTAACAAGTATGAACACTAAATTCAGTTATCAACTAATCGGCCCGCGACGGTGCGACAACGACAGTGTGCGCAGCCGACCTGAAGCCATGCAGATGGGTGTGCAGGTCGTCGATGTGGGGTTGCTGCGCGCGTATGCCGAGGTGTTCATCACGGGCGACGACTCGAGGGGGCCGACGAACAGGACGCCCTTGGACCGGCATGGCGGGGAAGCCATGTAGCACGTGTTGCTCTGAATGCCCTGTATCCTGGACGCCGCCGACCACAGGGGCTCCAGCTGCACGTGTTTCCCGGCCGCCTCCAACCAGAGGGGGCTCTTGCGACGTGTTGCTTTCTATCCCGGCCACTGCGGACAACAAGGGCTCCCTTTGCACGTGTTGCTTTGTATCCCGGCCACCGTTGACCACTCGGGCTCCGGCTTCACGTGTTGCTCTGCGTCCATCGCTTCTTTGGCGAGCTAATGGCGACGACGAGGATGCGCCTTGAGCTCGTTCTACCGCGATGAAGAACTATTTTTTTGGAGGTAGAATGGGAATTCTAGGGGAACGAGGAGATTATTGAAATTAGGAGGTCATCATGGTATGGATATTTTTATTGTTTTTATCTGTTTCATACTACTATTGGATTTTGTTGTTTCTCACTAAGAGCTATTTGACTTATATAATCCCAATGTTCTGTTGTTATTTTCCAAACTATTAAAAACTGGGTGTGTGCTTTATTGTGAGCGTTCACGAGAGAAGCTTACTACTATTTGGAATAACAGGTTCACTAGTAGAAAACTGGGCTTTGGTCACAGGGCAATATTTACAGTAGTCCCGGTTCAGTCACGAACCGAGACTAATGTGAGCATTGGTCCCGATTCGTGCGGCCAGGGGCCTGCCGGGCCTCGTGGGGGCATTGGTCCCGGTTCGTCCGGACCCTTTGGTCCCGGTTGGTGGGACAAACCGGGACCAATGGGCCATGCTCCTGGCCCACCACCCTTTAGTCCCGGTTCATAACACAAACCGGGACTAAAGGGCTGGTCCTAGTTGCGGCCAGTGTTTAGTCCCACCTCGCCAACCGAAGGGCGCTCACACCAGTTTATAAGCCCGTCCCTCTCTGCATTGTTGAGCTCCTCTCAAAGTGAAAATAGATGCCCTTATACAGGGAATTTGACCTAAATTCACAGTAAATTTCATAGAAATTTATTATGAATTTAGGTTGAATTTTCTCTATAAGCGCATCTATGTTCATTTTTTATAGTAAATAAAATAAATAAATCTTAATAAAATAAAATAAAATAAACTATAGTAACTAAAATAAATAAACCTTAATAAATTAAATAAAATAGCAGCAGTAAAATAAATAAAAATAGCAGCAGTAAAATAAATAAAAATAAAATAATTAAAGTAAAATACATAAGTAATTAGAAATAAAATAAATAAGTTTTTGGTTGTAAGTAGAAACAAAACAAAACAAATAAAGCAAAAGAGAAAACAAAAAACAGAGAAAAAAATTATGCCACCTACTGGGCCACCACGGCCTGAATACGACTTGAAACCCATCCGTGGGCCAGGATTCAGGCCCGCAGAAGGCCCAGTAGGCCCCACAGGCAAAGAGAACGGTTAGGCCCGAAAGCCTACAGTTGAGAGGAGTTCGAGAGGGTGGGCGCAGCAGCGCTTATAAACCACTCTCGAGCCCTCTCAACTAGCGAGGTGGGACTAAACTTTTGACGCGGGGCAGCACAAGGCCTTTGGTCCCGGTTGGTGCCACCAACCGGGACTAAAGGGGGCATTGGTCCCGGTTCGTGGCACCAACCGGGACCAAAGGCCTTTAGTCCCGGTTGGTGCCACGAACCGGGACCAAAGAGTTCCCTATATATACCCCATCGCCACAGCAGAGCACTCCACAGTGCTCTGTTTTTTCTGGCCGGCGAGGGGAGGGCATTTGGGTGCTCTAGCTCACCTCCTATGCACATGAGGTGTTCGATGAAATGTCTGAGCCACACTAGTTAATCTTTCTCCTCTCGAAACTCGACCTCCGAGCTCCATTTTCCCCGAGATTTGTCTAGGTTTAGCGGTCCGTCACGTCCCGTCCCCGTCTTCACCGCCGTCGATCGCCCGCGCCGATCTCGTCGCCAGCACCACCGTGGTGAGCCTCTTGTTCTTATCTTCTTTCTGAAAGGAAAAAATTCTTACTTTAGATAGTTACTTGTCTAATTTTGTTACTTTTATTATTCCTTCTTATTACATAGTGCGATGGTTTTGGTATCCGCCCCCGTCGGCCCTCGTCCTGTCTATGATTCGGATGTGGTATATATTATCTTTTTATAACTATTTGGTTCATTTATTGTTTATGACAAATATACCGACCAACGTGACATAGATTTTATTTATCTAGGAGGTGGTTGAACCGGAAATTCTAACCGACCCTATTGTCGAGAGGTTAAATTTAGTTGAAGAAGAAAACAATTACTTGAAGGAAAAAATAAAAAAAATTGAGGAGGAGAAGATGATATTGGAGTTGCATGTTGCGGATGTCGTCGATGATCACAAGATCAAGATGGATGCAATGCGCTTGAAGATTAGAAAGATTAGAAAATATGCCATTCATACCGAGGCTTGGTATCATTATGCCGTTGGATCAATTGTTACCTTGGTTGCGATTATGATCGCATTTGTTTTCGCATTGAAATGTTTTACATAGTTTCAATGTATGGTTTAATTAATTAGATGCTCTGGAGAGCTATATATATGTTGTTAGATGAGAACTATGTATGTACTTTGGTTTTAATGTGATGATGAACTTCTATTAATTTGGTCACTTAATTATCTATTCATGATGTTCTGTAATGGTTTTTGACACACTTAATTATATATAATGCACGCAGATGAACCGGCAATGGATGTACGGTGACAGACACACCTCCGAGTACATTAAGGGCGTGCATGATTTTCTCGAAGTGGCTGAGGCAAACAAGCAGAATGGTTTTATGTGTTGTCCATGCCCTATATGTGGGAATACGAAGTCTTACTCTGACCGGAAAATCCTTCACACCCACCTGCTTTACAAGGGTTTCATGCCACACTATAATGTTTGGACGAGGCACGGAGAAATAGGGGTTATGATGGAAGACGGCGAAGAAGAAGAGGACGATGACAACTATGTGCCCCCTGAATACGGTGATGCTGCAACGGGGGAAGCTGCTGAAGATCAAGAGGAACCAGACGATGTGCCCAATGATGCTGCAAGGGGGGAAGCTGCTGAAGATCAAGAGGAACCAGTGCCCGATGATGATGATCTCCGCCGGGTCATTGTCGATGCAAGGACGCAATGCGAAAGTCAAAAGGAGAAGCTGAAGTTCGATCGCATGTTAGAGGATCACAAAAAAGGGTTGTACCCCAATTGCGAAGATGGCAACACAAAGCTCGGTACCGTACTGGAATTGCTGCAGTGGAAGGCAGAGAATGCTGTGCCTGACAAAGGATTTGAGAAGCTATTGAAAATATTGAAGAAGAAGCTTCCAAAGGATAACGAATTGCCCGACAGTACATACGCAGCAAAGAAGGTCGTATGCCCTCTAGGATTGGAGGTGCAGAAGATACATGCATGCCCTAATGACTGCATCCTCTACCGCGGTGCGTACAAGGATCTGAACGCATGCCCGGTATGCGGTGCATTGCGGTATAAGATCAGACGAGATGACCCTGGTGATGTTGACGGCGAGCCCCCCAGGAAGAGGGTTCCTGCGAAGGTGATGTGGTATGCTCCTATAATACCACGGTTGAAACGTCTGTTCAGAAACGAAGAGCATGCCAAGTTGATGCGATGGCACAGTGAGGACCGTAAGAAAGACGGGAAGTTGAGAGCACCCGCTGACGGGTCGCAGTGGAGAAAAATCGAGAGAAAGTACTGGGCTGAGTTTGCAGCTGACCCAAGGAACGTATGGTTTGGTTTAAGCGCGGATGGCATTAATCCTTTCGGGGAGCAGAGCAGCAATCACAGCACCTGGCCCGTGACTCTATGTATGTATAACCTTCCTCCTTGGATGTGCATGAAGCGGAAGTTCATTATGATGCCAGTTCTCATCCAAGGCCCTAAGCAACCCGGCAACGACATTGATGTGTACCTAAGGCCATTAGTTGAAGAACTTTTACAGCTGTGGAATGGAAACGGTGTACGTACGTGGGATGAGCACAAACAGGAGGAATTTAACCTGCACGCGTTGCTGTTTGTAACCATCAACGATTGGCCCGCTCTCAGTAACCTTTCAGGACAGACAAACAAGGGATACCACGCATGCACGCACTGTTTAGATGACACTGAAAGTATATACCTGGACAAATGCAGGAAGAATGTGTACCTGGGCCATCGTCGATTTCTTCCGACCAACCATCAATGTCGAAAGAAAGGCAAGCATTTCAAAGGCGAGGCAGATCACCGGAAGAAGCCCGCCATGCGTACCGGTGATCACGTACTTGCTATGGTCAATGATTTACACGTAATCTTTGGAAAGGGTCCCGGCGGACTAGCTGTTCCGAATGACGCTGAGGGACACGCACCCATGTGGAAGAAGAAATCTATATTTTGGGACCTACCCTACTGGAAAGAGCTAGAGGTCCGCTCTTCAATCGACGTGATGCACGTGACGAAGAACCTTTGCGTGAACCTGCTAGGCTTCTTGGGCGTGTATGGGAAGACAAAAGATACACCTGAGGCACGGGAGGACCTGCAACGTTTGCACGAAAAAGACGGCATGCCTCCGAAGCAGTATGAAGGTCCTGCCAGCTACGCTCTTACGAAAGAAGAGAAAGAAATCTTCTTTGAATGCCTGCTCAGTATGAAGGTCCCGACTGGCTTCTCGTCGAATATAAAGGGAATAATAAATATGCCAGAGAAAAAGTTCCAGAACCTAAAGTCTCATGACTGCCACGTGATTATGACGCAACTGCTTCCGGTTGCATTGAGGGGGCTTCTACCGGAAAACGTCCGATTAGCCATTGTGAAGCTATGTGCATTCCTCAATGCAATCTCTCAGAAGGTGATCGATCCAGAAATCATACCAAGGCTAAGGAGTGATGTGGCGCAATGTCTTGTCAGTTTCGAGCTGGTGTTCCCACCATCCTTCTTCAATATCATGACGCACGTCCTAGTTCATCTAGTCGACGAGATTGTCATTCTGGGGCCCGTATTTCTACACAATATGTTCCCCTTTGAGAGGTTCATGGGAGTCCTAAAGAAATATGTCCGTAACCGCGCTAGGCCAGAAGGAAGCATCTCCATGGGCCATCAAACAGAGGATGTCATTGGGTTTTGTGTTGACTTCATTCCTGGCCTTAAGAAGATAGGTCTCCCTAAATCGCGGTATGAGGGGAGACTGACTGGAAAAGGCACGCTTGGAGGGGACTCAATAATATGCAGGGACGGATATTCTTGGTCTCAAGCACACTACACAGTTCTACAGAACTCTACCTTGGTGACCCCGTATGTCGATGAACACAAGAACAGTCTGCGCTCCAAACACCCGGAGCAGTGTGACGACTGGATTACATGTGAACACATCAGGACTTTCAGCAGTTGGTTGGAAACACGTCTCAGAGGTGACACCACTGTTTGTGATGAGTTGTACTCGTTGTCCAGGGGACCATCTTCGACTGTATTGACTTACAAAGGATACGAGATAAATGGGAATACATTTTACACGATCGCCCAAGATCAAAAGAGCACCAACCAAAACAGCGGTGTCCGCTTTGATGCAGCAACCGAGAGGGGAAAGGACACATATTATGGTTACATAATGGACATATGGGAACTTGACTACGGACATGATTTTAAGGTCCCTTTGTTTAAGTGCAAATGGGTCAATCTGTCAGGAGGCGGGGTACAGGTAGACCCACAGTACGGAATGACAACAGTGGATCTGAACAATCTTGGGTACACTGACGAACCGTTCGTCCTAGCCAATGATGTGGCACAGGTTATCTATGTGAAGGACATGTCTACCAGACCGAGAAAAAGAAAAGATAAGGAAGCGAATACATCATACGATGAGCCAAAGCGCCACATAGTTCTTTCAGGAAAAAGGGACATTGTGGGAGTGGAGGGCAAGACAGACATGTCTGAAGATTATGAAAAGTTTCATGAAATTCCTCCCTTCAAAGTCAAGGCTGACCCAAGCATCCTGATAAACGATGAAGATTATCCATGGTTACGGCGCAATAAGCAAATGACACAAGCGAAGAAAAAGTGAAGACTTTCTCCCGCAACTATTATGATGATACCATGCCAACTTTGTAACAGACGAGTATGATACCATTGTCCGTTTTGTACACGAAGTGCATCTAGTTTTTGCCGTAACCCTCTCAACTTTCTTGCACATGCTATGTGGATGAAATGATGATACCATGCCAACTTTCAACCTTTTCAGAGTTCATTTGAAATGCTTTTCAATTTTAGGGTCTTATAGCTCAAAATAATTAGTAAATGCATGAAAAATAACAGGCCAAAAATTAAAAATTATGCCACCTACTGGGCCACCACGGCCTGAATACGATTAGAAACCCATCCATGGGCCAGGATTCAGGCCCGCAGAAGGCCCAGTAGGCCCACAGGCATGTACAGAGAGGTTAGGCCCGTAAGCCTGCTTTAGAGAGGAGCTCGACAGCTCAGGCGCACCGCACCTTATAAACAGGTGCGGCTCTCTCTCAGCTAGCGAGGTGGGACTAAACTCACCACCACGCCGCTGTGCAAGGCCATTGGTCCCGGTTGGTGGCACGAACCGGGACCAATTCCACCCTTTGGTCCCGGTTGGTGCCACGAACCGGTACTAATGAGGCTGTGGCCCCACGAGCACCTTTAGTACCGGTTCGTGGCACGAACCGGTACTAGAGTTTCTTACTAAGCAGTTTTTTAGTCCCACCTCGCTAGCTGAGAGGCACTAGGAGCGGTTTATAAGCCCTGAGTGCAGAGACGATGAAGAAGAGGCGCAATGCTCACGTTGCTTAGCTTCAAGCCTTGAGGAATAAGGTAGACTGCATGGAGCTATGTGCAGTGCAGTCTACACTATTCCGAAAGGCTTGAAGCAAATCAACGAGCATTGCGCCTCTTTTTTATTTTTAATAACTTATTACAACTCCGGACTTCTTGTGTTCCGACAAAATAAAATAAACTTTAATAAAATTTATGAAACTAAAATTAACAAAGTATTTTCTGTTCAAAACATTATAAGAAACCTCTAGTATTATTGAAACTAAAATCATATAAAATTGATGCAACTAAAATTATCGAAGTATTTTCTGTTCAAAATCATTAAAAGCAAAAAGAATTTTCATAAAGAACTTTTTTGATGGAAACTTTAATAGGAAAAAGAATTATCATAAAGTAAAATAAATAAGTAATTAGAAACAAAATAAAATAAAATAAATAAGTTTTTTGTTGTAAGTAGAAACAAAACAAAATAAATAAAGCAAAAAAGAAAACAAAAAAACTAAATACAGCAAAAAGAATTTTCATAAAGAACTTTTTTTGATAGAAACTTTAATAGCAAAAAGAATTATCATAAAGTAAAATAAATAAGTAATTAGAAACAAAATAAAATAAAATAAATAAGGTTTTTGTTGTAAGTAGAAACAAAACAAAATAAATAAAGCAAAAAAGAAAACAAAAAAACTAAAAACAGCAAAAAATATTGTTGGGGCGCTGTCCGCTGGGCCCTCCAACCCTCGGGTTTGCAAATACAAGCCCAGAAGGGCTAGAGGGCTCAACGGGCAGCGCGCCAAAGTTAGGCCCAGAAACCTGCTATAGAGAGGAGTTCGATACAGCAGCCGCAGCGGGGCTTATAAACCACTCCGAGCCCTTCTCAACTAGCGAGGTGGGACTAAACTTTTGGCCGCGGCGCGGGCAGCAAGAGGCCTTTGGTCCCGGTTGGTGGCACCAACCGGGACTAAAGGGGGGGCATTGGTCCCGGTTCGTGGCCAAAGGCCGCCGCTTCCCGCCCTTTGCGCTGCTGAAAAGAGGGCTTTCGTCCCGGTTGGTGGCACCAACCGGGACTAATGCCTACCTTTAGTCCCGGTTGGTGCCACGAACCGGGACTAAAGGCTTTGCTATATAAGTTCACACTTAGGAAATTTTCAGAGTTACCTAGCAGTTGCCGCCCCGACGACGCCGACGCTGCCAGGCTGCCCCAACGCCGCCCGCCGCCCCCACCGTCGCCGTCGCCCGTGCCCGTCGTCACCGTCGCCGTTGCCCGCGCCCTCGCCGTCAGCCGCGCCCCTGCCCCGACGCGCGCCGCCCCGGCCCGTCCCCGTCGTCGCCGTCGCCCTGCCCCGCCCTTCGCCGCCGACGCCTCTGCCCCTGCCCCGACCACGCCGCCGTCACCTCTGCCCCTGCCCCGACGCGCCGCCGTCGCCTTGGTCAGGGCCGGCACTGCCCCCTAATTCCTCCATGTTTTTCTGCACATTTATATGCTTAATTATATGTATATGTATGAGTATATGTATGTGTGTATATCTGTTTATATGTCCTTTTTTTAGATCTTTTTTTTGCATTTTCTCTGTGTATATGTATGTATATATGTTCTCTGTGTATATATATGTTCATGTATATATGCAAAAGATAGATTTTTAGAAAAGTTAGGATTTTTTTCTGTTCATAGATTTTTTGGTGATATTAATTATTGTAGAATATGCAAATGTTTGTATATTCATATGAACAATGCATTAGGCAAAACCTTTACTGTTTTTTTGAAATTTTCCATTTGAACATTTTTTTTATGAATGAGAGGAAAAAGGAAAATAAGAAGAGGAAGAAAGGAGAAGAAGAGGAGAGGAAGAAGAGGAGAAATAAATAAGAAGAGGAAAAAAGAAGAAAAAGAAGAGGAGAAGAAGAAAGGAATAGAAGAGAAGAAGAAAAAATAGAAAAAATTCTATTTTTTCTTCTTCTCTCCTCTATTCCTTTCTTCTTCTCCTCTTTTTTTTCTTCTTTTTTTCTTCGATCTTCTCCTCTATTCCTTTTCTTCTTCTCCTCTTTTTGTTTCTTCTTCGTTTTCTTATGTTTTATCGGGTCTGTCGTCGTCGATATACCCCTCTCCCGATAACTTCAACACGAGGGGGGGTCGATATACCCCCTCCCCGATAATATTATTTTCCCATGTACGTTCATTGTCGTTGTCGATATAACCCCCTCCCGATAACTTCAGCATGTGGGGGGGGGTCGATATACCCCCTCCCAGATAACATTATTTTCCCATGTATGTATGTCCTCGTTGTCGATATATATAACTCCCTCCCAGATAACTTCGACATGATGGACGGTCGATATTTATACCCCCTCTCGACCGTGATAACTTATACCACGGGAGCACCCCCGGCCCTCTCGCTTGACCAAAACTCTCAATCACACCCAAACCGTAGAAAAAAACGATGTCGGTCTCCTACCCCCTCCCGCCGCGCCCCTACCCTTGAAGCGTTGCTGAGGCCACCCCAAACCCGGAATAAGCTAGGTCTATGTTTGCACTAACCACCTGTTGTCATGTTTGTGTAATAATTGCCATGTTGTAATATTTGCAGAAACAATGGAGCACGGACGAGACGAGCAAGCAGAAGAGGTGTTGGGGGACATAATCTTAGCCGGAGGTGATATCTTGTCGTATCTTAACGACAATGATGGTCTGGAAGAACAGGGTGAAGAAGCAGGCTACGGTGATCGAAGAGTGGAGGAGGAAAGACATGATTATGATGGCTCCGGTGACCCAATGCTGGTGCAAGAAGGAGCCCGTGGTGACGGCTCCGGTGACCGAACAGAGTCCGGCCAGGTAAATATATTAGTTAAGCCTGTGCTGACTAGCTAATTGATGCATTCATTGTTTTGGTATGTACACATATTAATTAACACTCGTCTTTCTTCTTTTTTCTAGCCCTCCGGATCGAGCACAACTGCGGTAAAGAGACGAGGCCCGAAGAAAAGTTGCGCTCGGATGAAAGGTTTGAGATCACAGCAATCGCGCGCGACGGCCAATCGATTGAACCCATCCGGACAAAGGATGCATTTGCTGCTCAGTGCGGGGTTCTAGTTAGGGACAAGATCCCGATCAGCATCCACCAATGGTATAAGCCTAAGAAGGAAGACCCTGAGGTGTCTTATGTCAATGATATGCAGAAAGATGATCTTTGGACTGAGCTGAAGGCAAATTTCACCCTACCGCCAGAGGAGGATCCGGAGAAGCCAGTTAAAGAGCAATTAATCAAGTCTCATGCTCTTAAGAAGATGGCAGACCTATTCAGGAGGTGGAAGAATGAGCTAAAAACGTTTGTCGACAAAGAAGAGACACCAGAATTCATCGGCTGGTATGAGAAGATCAGAGATCACTGGCCCGCATTTGTGGCCCACAAGACATCGGAAAAGAGTAAGAAGATGTCAGCGACAAACAAGAAGAATGCTGCGAAGAAGAAGCTTCACCATCGCACGGGGTCAGGTGGCTACCTCAAAGCCCAGCCTAAGTGGGCCAAGGCTGAGAATGATCTGCTTGAAAAAGGGATCGAACCACAGACAATGAACTGGACAGACCGTTGCGAGACTTGGTTCTTCGGGGCTGGCGGAACCTTGGACCCTGTATCAGGGAGGTGCGTTTGGACGAACGAGCTTTTGAGAATACCAATCAAGAAGATTCAGCAATATATCGATGCAGCGCAGGAAGGGACGTTCGTTCCTGAGCACCCTGGACGGACACGAGGCACGCCAGGCTCCGTTCCATGGAAGGCTGGTTTTCCGGACGCAGGCGATTACAAAAGCCAGGAGAGGAGGAAAAAAATGGAGCAAACCCAAATTCAGAAGCTGCACGAAAGGGTTCAAGCGTTAGAGGAACGAGACAGCAATCGACATGCCAAAACTACCCCCGAAGCTACCCCGCCATCTCAGCGGAGAAGCAGCGTGGCTTCCACCGAGCTGCTTCAGCTGGAGCATGTCTTGACGGCTCCTGCTAGCTACCCCGTGGATGCTATCACGGAGTCTCAACATTGCCACCTTATGGCGCAATGGCAGAACTTCAAAGTCAAGGCGGCTGTTGGCTCTGTTTTACCTCCTGAACCCGGCGCAACCTACCATTGCCGGCCGATTCCAGAAGGATATGCTAGGGTGATGGTGGATGAAATAACGGAGGGATTTGAGGACCTCCAGCTTGACCACCCTACCGGTGAAGGGGAGACTCGACTGGGTTTAGCTCTGAAGACTCCGTGCCTATGGCGGAAGGAGCTCATCAACCTTCCGAACTGGACAGCTCCGGCGAGTAAGGGCAGTCCGCCTCCTCCTCCGCCTCCTCCTCCGGCGAGTGATCAGGGCACCCAGCCTCCTTCTCCGGCACGTGGCGGCACTCCGCCTCCTCCTCCGGCGAGTGATCAGGGCACTCAGCCTCCTTCTCCGACGCGTGTCGGCACTCCGCCTCCTTCTCCTCCTGCGCCGGCGCGCCAGAGCAGCCAGCCTCCTCCTTCTCCGCCTCGTCAGCAAGGGCGGAAGAGACCCGCCGCCGCTGCGGCTGCTCCGGCGCGTCGTAGTCCTTCTACTCCGCCTCGTAAGCAAGGAAAGAAGACAGTCGCAGCCGCTCCGTCTGCTCTGCCGGCGTCTATCAGTACAGCTGCCAGAGGCGGGAGGCAATACAGATTCGGTCCTTCTCTGAAGACTCCAGAGAAGTTACCATACGAGAGGACCGAGGAGGAAACCAGGAAGATCGTGCGAGCCGAAGTGACAAACTTCTTTGAAGGGGTGAAAGCAAAGAAACATCCACCTCTGGAGGAGAAGGTAGATCCGGTGAAAGCAAAGCGCACTCTGGCTGCCCTGACAAAACCACCAAAGTCTCCGCCGAGAGGCAACTATGAGCGCATTCTTGCAAAGACATATGCCGAAGCGGAGCGGTCTGGAAGTACTGTCAGTGACCAAAGGTTAAAAGAACGACGAGCTGGGAAAAAATTGCCCAGCTCGGCGAACAAGCGAACCAATCGTGCCCCCCGCTCAAGGTGTCAAAAGACATCGTCGCTAATGATCCGAGGATGGTGCCCGGTTATAGCAATCTTGGAGATTACCTGCCCGACGATGTACATTATGAAATCATGGAGGTGGACGAACACAAATACCATTACGGGAAGCCTCTCGTCAAAGATGAAAGATCTCTAACAACGATGATGCGAAGATTACATGATTGGTACATGAAAACCTGCAGAGAGTGATGGGACGAGTACTTTGACGCTGAGAGTTAAACCGGAGCATGACCTCATTGGAATTGAACAGCTGAATGTTCCATTTGAGGATTTCTTCCAGTTTTACAATCAAAAGGCCCTCGATAAAACAACGATCACTTGCTACTGTCTGTAAGTAGTACTACTTCTGTCATTAAGTCTCTCTATATAGGTCAGCTCTTTCATTGCATGTATTTATAATTATCCTCACTATATTATGCAAATTGAAGATCGCCAAATTGAAGAAAAGACAAATCGGTGATATTGGGTTCATTAACACAAATCTCATAGATGCATATACGGTTGAAAAACATCCCAAAGAAGCCGAGGCCAACTTGCTACAATCGTTGGTATTAAATCAAAACAAAGATATAATACTCTTTCCTTACAACTTCAAGTGAGTGTTACTGTCTTGTGCATATTCGGTTTCCCTTATTAGTCCAGGTTATGGTAATGTAATTGATGACTTATGCATGCATGCGCAGCTTCCACTATATTCTCCTAGAGATTAAGCTTGAGCAGGGAGTAGTAACCGTCTTAGACTCGAGACGAAAAGATCCCCAGGACTATGCGAACATGACTCAAATGCTCGAGAAGTAAGTTAAATCGATCATTATCCACCATATCAGCAACTTTGTTCATTTCCTGATATCAAGTAATTGTTTTCTTTGTCTGGCAGGGTTTGGAGAAAATTCACCACAAAAGCTCCGGGACTGCCGAAGAAGCTGCAATTTAAACACCCGAAAGTAAGTACTATAGTAGCATGTTCCGCGCATCTCCTAGTGATTCAAGCGCTAGTTTCATCAATACCATTTAGCATGCTTGCTTATCAGTTTGATTGACCTCTATTTCTTGTAAAGTGGTTGTGGCAGGAACCCGGGAATAATTACTGTGGATACTACGTTTGCGAGTCCATCCGCTACACGACCTGTGAGCGGGGCTACACTGAAGAACAATATGAAGTGCGTAAGCAATAATATTCACAATTTTATTTTATTACCATCATTTGTGTTGAGTTTCATTTATTCATGTATATATGCATTGACCCCCTTCTTCAAATTAGATGTTTCGGAAGCGGGATGAACTCCTAGCACCAGATCGTATGCGAGGAATTCAAGAGGAATTGGCGGCATTCTTCCTTGACCACGTGATCGCTGAAAATGGAGAATACTATGTGGACCCTGTGTTCTTACAATTTAATTAGGAGATTGTATTGTAAGAGATAATTATTGTATATATGTAGCCGGTAGTGTCGGATAGATATACGAGAACTTATTGTTCGACCAATCTCTCGGAGAAGGAGAGGTGGTCGATATCACTTCTCTCTGTATGCATATGTTCATGACGATCTTCTGTTTCCTTCATTTGATTACTAGCTAGCGTGTCTAGTCCTCTCCATACGTATATAGTACGTAGCGTCGACCAAGCACGGAGATAAGAGAGGACACTTCTCTCTATTAATTAGCTAGCTAACACAATATATGAAACACCTAAATTAACCCCCCCACCCCCCCCCCCTTTCAAAAAAAACAAAACCCCCAGCCCCTGAAATGCTGACGCGTGGATGCCTATTTGTCCCGGTTGGTGACACCAACCGGGACAAAAGGCCCTGCCTATTGGTCCCGGTTGGTGGTACCAACCGGGACCAAAGCCCCCCTGCCTGGGCTGGCAGCCGCGGCCACGTGGAGGACCTTCTGTCCCGGTTCATGTAAGAACCGGGACTAAAGGGTTAGGGCTTTAGTAACGACCCTTTAGTCCCGATTCGAAAACCGGGACCAAAGGCCCTTACAAACCGGGGTAAAAGCCCCTTTTCCTACTAGTGGTTTCAAATACCTTCGTTGCTCTGGACCTTGTCATGGAAGGATTAACACTAAATGACCATAAATGAACTACATTGGCTAGGACCTTTAGATTATGAGTAAGCGTGGTTCCACCTTTAGTGGTTTGTGCATCTGATTTGTACGTTAGCGAGTTCTATGACTGATTTCACGTGTTCCTGACATTGCTTGGTACAACGGCAGGGGCCAGGATGTCTTATTGATGCAACTTGATGGTTTGTTTCTATGTGAACTAGCTATCTTTTGTTTCTTAGATGCGCAAACTTGTATCTCAAAAGAAAAAAGACTAGCAATGTTTTCAAACTTGTATCCCAGAACTATGATGAATTATGTCATTTGATGAGCTCCTGTGAAAACTACTAATTTCCGTTGCCTCTATATACACACTTACATATCTTTTTTCCCGGTGCCTATTGGCAGTGGCACATTCTTAGGTACCAACTAAAAGAAAATAAGATTGAAAATGTATTTTTCTTTGGTTGGGAATATTATACCTCAAATTTTGTTTAGTTTAGATCCAATGATTACTCTAAGCTATGAATAACACGTGAATTATGTCAGCTATGCAGTTTAAGAGGTCATGGTTGCGAGTATGACAAACAATTATATCTGCGTTACATGATGAGTATCTACATATTACCATGGTTTCCCGCGAGGTATTGGTGATGGCGTTGGTTGCCAAGATGCACTACCGGAGGGGGGGGGGGGGGGGCATAATGCAAATATACTTGGCCACAATTTAATTTTCTTCATGGACTGATTTTGTATCAATTAGTTAACGATATTTGGTACTTGTTATGCAATGGACTTGGGCATGTATTCATAAAGCATGATATTTTCCAGTCATTTTAATGACTTAGAAATTATATGCTATCTGCATGAGATTTCAGCTTCACAGAAAGTAGGTTTACATTGTTAATAGAATTACTATGTTTCATAATGAAATATATTTTAGTCGAGACGTGCGTTGCACGTGCATACCTACTAGTATTACAGAATGAAAAAACATTAACAAACTTTATATGATTTTTGGACAATTTTATGAACATTCCAGAATTGAAAGTCTGTTCACAAAGTGTTGTAAAAAAATGCTAATAAAGTAAAAAAAATAAGGTTCCATAATTGATAAAAATGTTCATGAGTTCTAAAAATATTCCCTATTTGTGAAAATGTTATGAATTTGAAATGGGTTGATGAAATCAAAAAATATCCATGCGTTCTTCCAAAATGCTCTCAAATTATTAATTATATTGAAGAAAAATCAGGAATGTTTCTGGGAATTACGTTGGAATGTGGATGGCTACGTGCGGGAGGAACCGGGTCAGCAACCTACAGTGTCCTCTCTGTATAAAATGGAGAAGGAAAGGCATAGACATTGTACTGTTCACAAATCACTGTGGATTCATTATTGTTCACCAGTAATTACTGGTTATAAATCGTTGTGTTATGTTCTCGTCTCCGGTGGCCTTAAGGCCATGGCTGCGCGGTGGGTCCTGGGCCTTGCCGGCGGGAGAGCTCCGTTTTTAGATGTTTTTTCAAGTTTTGTTAGGGTTTGTGCCTTACTCAGGAAGACGAGACATCGGCGGCTCCCTCAAGATGGAATAAGGTTCTCCCCGCCTAGCCCCCGTTCCGGTGGTGTGTCTAGCGTCATCGGTGGGCGTGTGGAGGTTTGTCTCCGGCAGATCTATCCTTGGTGGATTTGCTCGGATCTGGTTGTGGTTCGTCTATGTTTGTGTTTCTTCAGGTTGGATTCTTCCGATCTACGGCACTCTTCATCGGCAGCGGTTGCTGTTCTGCTATGCTGGTCCTATGGGGCCTTAGCACAACTTCCCGACTGTCTACTACAACAAGTTTTGCCCGGCTCCGACGAGGGAGGGGCGATGACGGCTGCACGCCTTCGGTTCGCTTCAGTGCTTGTAGTCGTCGCTAGGTGGTCTACGGACCTGGATGTAGTTTTATTATTTTTGATGTTCGTTGTATTGCCATGATTGAAGATAAATGGATTGGAAGTTTTTCTGTGAAAAAAAAATCGTTGTGTTATGTTGTAAATTGTGAAATAACTAACGAAGGGATGCCAGGTTACTGTAGCTTACCTGACTTTCCTACCTAAGAGCATCTCCAGCCGTTGTGCCCCCCAGGAGGCACATTTTCGGCCTCCTAGGGTTGCCCCGGCGCTAACTTTGCTCTGGGGTGAAAAAAAATTCATGTCGTCCTGCCAATTGCGGTGCTCTGCTTCCTACTCTGTGTGGTCGGGTTGGCCATGGTCGCGCTGCTCCCTGCTCTACAACCCCTCCAACTTCTCCATCGAGAGGCCGGCGGCCAAAGCGCCATGTGGTGGCCTCGAGAAGAAGGCGCTGCAGTCGCTGCCGACCGGGTCGTGAGGCCGGAACATAGGAAGGTGGACAAGGAGGAGGGGGAGCGGCCGGACTGCGCCATCTGCCAGGCGGAGTTCGCGCGCGGTGATGTGGCGCCCCGGACCCCGTGCCGGAGCTCCTTCCTGGGCACGCACAGGCGGGCGCGGGCAAGCGCCGCCCCGACCACTCAGGCGGGCACAGGCGAGCTCCGCCCCGGCCACGCGCAGACGGAGAGTTCCTCATCGAGGCTCGACCTGGACGCCGCGCACGCCCCGCCCTAGCCGCCGAGCTCGCCCCGCCTGACCGCACGCCGCCGCCAGGTTTGCCCGTGCTCGCCCGCCGGTGCGTAGCTCGTGGCTGCCCCTGGTCGCCACGCTCGGTGCCGGAGCCGGAGATGGTCCGGGAGGCTGAAGCTGCCAATCAGCGGCGCCGGAGGGGCGTGTCGCGGCGCCCGGGAGCGAGCACATGGCGGCGAGGGAGGAGGCGCGCACTAGCCGCGGCTTCTTGGCGTCCCGGCCAGGGCAGCAACGAGACGGCGGCGGCGAGGCGTGGAGGCGAGCGCGGCGCGGCCGGAGCGAGGAGTTCTTCGTGCGGAGAGAGAGAGGAGATTCTTTTTTGCATGCAAGTGGTGGGCCTAGCAGGAAAAGGAGGAGAGAGAGTGGAGAGATAGGCTGACTTGTGGGGTTTCTGCGTGCATAAAATAGCGTTGGGCGCCCCAAGTGACCCCTGATGGGCTGTGTTTCCCCTGGGACCACCGGGGCTAGTTTTGCCCAAATCCGGCGCAAAACAAGGCTGTGGGGGTGTGGCTGGGAGTTTTTTTAACCGCCGGCGCCCAAAAAGTGGCTTTGGGGGGGGGGGGGGGGTCTTGGAGGCCCTAGTAGAGATGCTCTAAGTTAGAGGATCTGAATTGTGGGGGGGGGGGAGGGAGGGAGTGGGAGCTCTCCGCTTTTCACAACGAACCCGACAATTATGAAATTTAATTCACCCTTTCCAAAACTAAGCAAAAAATCATGTTCTTATTACGCATGCAGTCGCAAGACTGACGCGCACGGGACGTGCTACATACTATAAAGGTTGGGCAGGCTTTGGGTCATTCCTGTTTTGGGGCTTTCATAACTTGTTACTCCCTCTGTTTTAAAATATAAGGTGTATAGTTTTTCTTGTGAACTAAGACTTTCTTTAAGTTTGAGCAAATTTGCAGAGAAATGTGTCAATATACATAACATCAAATCAGTATCATTCGATTCAGATGCTACAGCTCAACTACCTTCCACCATTACGCCAACCCGCCATGTTAGGTTTAATCTTGATTCATGTATCCGCATATTTAGTTTTATTATGTGCATGTAGTTTAGACGGTAGGAAGTGTGCGTAGGCCAATGATGGTTTAGGGATGTGCGCAAAGGAGGCGAGATGCCGGGCTTCCGTGCGATGCGGCGAGCATGGTGAGATGCCGGAAGTGCCGTGCGATACGGCGATGCCGTGAGAAGCGGCAAGGCGCAACGAAGACTGGGGCGTGATGGGCGATACGAACATGTTGAGCTGGGTGATCCGGTGTGATAGGTGCATGTTTCGTGTTGGAGCCAAGCCGTTGGCTCGACAGATGAGATAGGACTGAGAGAATCAGTTAGATCTGTAAGCTAGTTGCATGGAGCATGAGTTGTTAGCCGGTGTGCATGCACGTCCTGGAGAGATTCTAGGGAGATGGCGGTGTGTGGGCAAATGCGGGACGTGCCCGTGCTTGTGGCTAGGAAGTGGTTAGTGGCCGTGGCTGTGTGCGTGCGTGAGTCCACATATAAAGAGGTGTAAAGCATGTTTGTTTGAGTTGAGCCAAAAGGAATGAAAGAAGAGAAGAAAAGGTTGGGCTGTGTGAGGCAGCCAGCCACCAAATATCTTGTGTCTCCATTGTTGTATGTGTGAGCTGTGAAAGGCAGCCGAGAGGAAGAAGAAGGAGCGGCGCTGTAAGGAGACGGCGCCAACACGCCACTCACCTGCAGTCATGGCCGCGCTCCTCCTCCCCATCTTGACCACCGTCCAACGGGACGCCCGGATAAGAGCGACTGCAGCGTCGACCAGACGGCCTTCAGCGAGTTCAGTTTTCTTTGAATAAAGTTGAGTCCGGGAGCGTGTAACCTTAGCGTGTACCTATCCACGCCGAGATTCAGTAGTTCCTGTTTGGTTGTTCGATAGTTTGCGCCTGTCCAATGAAGCACCATGGGATGACATGGATCACGCATCACGCGGCGGGCTTGTAGGGTTCAAACATGGCGAGCGTCCGTAGGCTCGTCCATTTCTTCCATGATTTCAGTCTTTCAGCAGCTCGTTGTGGTTAGCTAAATAACAGAAATCAGAAAAGCTGCAGTGGCAGTTTCACAGCGCAAAACATTGTCTTCAACTGTTCTACCTCTCGCTCTCCCGCTCTTTGTCTACGAGCTAGCTAGTTTCTGCAACAACAACCGGGTACGAGGTCCCGCCGCAGTGCTATCGGGGCCTGGCGCCGAGCGCGGACCAGTTCCGGGACCTCTGCTCGTGCATCCTGTCGGAGACGCTCGCAGCCGGCCTCCAGTCCGCGTGCAGACTCAACGTCGGGTTCCTCCCGACCTCGACTCCTCACAGTGCGCCCCCGCAGATCAAAAGAAGCACGGACCTTCCTGTTGGCAGATTAATTGCTTCTCCTTTTTCTTTGATTTGCTACGAGTTGGCACAATGATTACATCATTTTGGAAATTATGAACCATAATCTTGTTGAATACTCCTATCTTTTTTAATGGCCGTATGCATCGATTGATACAGAGGCCGGGGGTTTTAACCTCCTTTTCCAAAAAAAAACTCATATCTTTTTTGTAATGGAAGATCATCGCGAACTTTTTTCAACATGTTATGGTCTGGCGCAATCTTTTTTCATATGCGTCTCCCGGTTTTATTGTGAGTGTGAACACATAAATGAAACAAGAAAAGAAAAACTCCGAAACAAAAAATATAATGAATCTCAATGCAATGCAGATGGTGAATCCCAGGAATTGTAGAATTTATTTTCTCCGTTATCCAGGAATTGTTTTCATATGCACTAACCTTATTCATTGCATGCAAACAGTGAGAGGTGTTATGTACTTATTTTGACTAAACACTAGGAGTTATACACATGGCACACACAAAAATATATATTATGTGGCGCATATAAGCGGAAGGAGTTGAAGTAGGTATCTGATTTAGTCGCATGTTGCTTAGTCATTCTTCGTCGATGTTGAAAGTCTTGAAGCCGCATTCATCATGACCGCGAGGGTTTGGTCAAAGTCATCCAAAAGTTGATGATAATCTGGAAACTTGTCCTCATCTACTGATAGAATTATCTTGATAGTGCTTCTGTAGCTTTGGTAGTGAATAATCAGAGCCTAGAAAAGCAATCCCAGAAATTAATTGCCAGTCATGGTAAGTAAAAATGAAATACTCTAAGGGTTGTTTCAAAATTGTTGTACAAAATCTGGGAAAGAAAAGTTGAGCTAATGAAACTCTCAAATCATTATTGTACTTGAAATACCTTTTTGACTAATTTTCGGCTCTCCATCCTTATTTACTTCGGTATACACCCATATTCACCATAATTGAGTGTATATTGGAATCGGTACTTAGACTTTTTTTTTGAATTTTCACCGGAGGGAGATTTCCCCACCTGAATTTATCATTTATCAGGGCCCGAACACCCAAGTAAAGCGTTTTGCACAAGTACATTTTACACACACTTGATATATGTTAATTAATTCCTTTTTAAATTATACTCAATAGTCACCGGGTGGCTTGGCTAGCGTATTTGGCAACTCTGACAGTTGACCGATTGATTGCGGCTGGACAATGCGCATGGGTGTTGCTCCTCCTTGGTTGTGCAGGTCGGCGGCAGGCGTTGGCCGGGGTTTACGCAGTCTTCTTGGGATTGTGTCGAATCTAAAGGTCGGCTTGTTGGAAATATGCCCTAGAGGCAATAATAAATTGGTTATTATTATATTTCCTTCTTCATGATAATCGTTTATTATCCATGCTAAAATTGTATTGATAGGAAACTCAGATACATGTGTAGATACATAGACAACACCATGTCCCTAGTAAGCCTCTAGTTGACTAGCTCGTTGATCCATAAATGGTTATGGTTTCCTGACCATGGACATTGGATGTCGTTGATAACGGGATCACATCATTAGGAGAATGACGTGATGGACAAGACCCAATCCTAAGCCTAGCACAAGATCGTGTAGTTCGTTTGCTAAGAGCTTTTCTAATGTCAAGTATCATTTCCTTAGACCATGAGATTGTGCAACTCCCGGATACAGTAGGAATGCTTTGGGTGTGCCAAACGTCACAACGTAACTGGGTGGCTATAAAGGTGCACTACAGGTATCTCCGAAAATGTCTGTTGGGTTGGCACGAATCGAGACTGGGATTTGTCACTCCGTGTAAACGGAGAGGTATCTCTGGGCCCACTCGGTAGGACATCATCATAATGTGCACAATGTGACCAAGGAGTTGATCACGGGATGATGTGTTACGGAACGAGTAAAGAGACTTGCCGGTAACGAGATTGAACAAGGTATCGGGATACCGACGATCGAATCTCGGGCAAGTAACATACCGATAGACAAAGGGAATTGTATACGGGATTGATTGAATCCTCGACATCGTGGTTCATCCGATGAGATCATCGAGGAGCATGTGGGAGCCAACATGGGTATCCAGATCCCGCTGTTGGTTATTGACCGGAGAGTCGTCTCGGTCATGTCTGCATGTCTCCCGAACCCGTAGGGTCTACACAATTAAGGTTCGGTGACGCTAGGGTTATAGAGATATTAGTATGCGGTAACCCGAAAGTTGTTCAGAGTCCCGGATGAGATCCCGGACGTCACGAGGAGTTCCGGAATGTTCCGGAGGTAAAGATTTATATATGGGAAGTCTTATTTTGGTCGCCGGGAAAGTTTCGCACTTTATCGGTATTGTACCGGGAGTGCCGAAAGGGGTCCGGGGGTCCACCAAGGGGGTCCACCAGCCCCGGGGGGCCACATGGGCTGTAGGGGTGTGCGCCTTGGCCTATATGGGCCAAGGGAACCAGCCCCAAGAGGCCCATGCGCCAAGAGATAAGGGAAAGGGAGAGTCCTAAAGGGGGAAGGCACCTCCGAGTTGCCTTGGGGAGGATGGACTCCTCCCTGGCCGCACCCTTCCTTGGAGGAAGGGCCAAGGCTGCGCCCCCCCTCCCTTGGCCCTATATATAGTGGGGGGAGGGAGGGCAGCAACATCTAAGCCCTGGCGCCTCCCTCTCCCTCCCGTGACACCTCTTCCTCCCCGCTTGCGCTTGGCGAAGCCCTGCCGGGATCCCGCTACTTCCACCACCACGCCGTCGTGCTGCTGGATCTCCATCGACCTCTCCTCCCCCCTTGCTAGATCAAGAAGTTGAGACGTCGCTGCTCCGTACGTGTGTTGAACGTGGAGGTGCCGTCCGTTCGGCGCTAGGATCATCGGTGATTTGGATCACGACGAGTACGACTCCATCAACCCCGTTATCTTGAATGCTTCCGCTCGCGATCTACAAGGGTATGTAGATGCACTCCTCTCTCTTGTTGCTATATGACTCCATAGATTGATCTTGGTGATGCGTAGAAATTTTTTGAATTATTGCTACGTTCCCCAACAGTGGTATCAGAACTAGGTCTATGCGTAGTTTCTATGCACGAATAGAACACAAAGTAGTTGTGGGTGTCGATTTTGTCAATTTACTTGCCGTTACTAGTCTTATCTTGATTCGGTGGCATCGTGGGATGAAGCGGCCCAGACCGACCTTATACGTACTCTTACGTGAGACAGGTTCCACCGACTGACATGCACTAGTTGCATAAGGTGGCTAGCGGGTGTCTGTCTCTCCCACTTTAGTCGGATCGGATTCGATGAAAAGGGTCCTTATGAAGGGTAAATAGAAATTGGCATATCACGTTGTGGCTTTTGCGTAGGTAAGAAATGTTCTTGCTAGAAACCCATAGCAGCCACGTAAAACATGCAACAACAATTAGAGGACGTCTAACTTGTTTTTGCAGGGTATGCTATGTAATGTGATATGGCCAAAAGGATGTGATGAATGATATATGTGATGTATGAGATTGATCATGTTCTTGTAATAGGAATCACGACTTGCATGTCGATGAGTATGACAACCGGCAGGAGCCATAGGAGTTGTCTTAATTTATTGTATGACCAACGTGTCAATGAAAACGCCATGTAATTACTTTACTTTATTGCTAACCGTTAGCCATAGTAGTAGAAGTAATAGTTGGCGAGACAACTTCATGAAGACACGATGATGGAGATCATGATGATGGAGATCATGGTGTCATGCCGGTGACGAAGGTGATCATGCCGCGCCTCGAAGATTGAGAACAAAGGCGCAAGATGATATTGGCCATATCACGTCACTTTATGATTTGCATGTGATGTTTGTCATGTTTACATCTTATTTGCTTAGAACGACGGTAGCATAAATAAGATGATCCCTCACTAAAATTTCAAGAGACGTGTTCCCCCTTGCACCGTTGCGAAGGTTCGTTGTTTCGAAGCACCACGTGATGATCGGGTGTGATAGATTCTAACGTTTGAATACAACGGGTGTTGACGAGCCTAGCATGTACAGACATGGCCTCGGAACACATGCGAAACACTTAGGTTGACTTGACGAGCCTAGCATGTACATACATGGCCTCGGAACACAAGAGATCGAAAGGTCGAACATGAGTCGTATAGTAGATGCGATCAACATGGAGATGTTCACCGATGATGACTAGTCCGTCTCACGTGATGATCGGACACGGCCTAGTTTGACTCGGATCATGTATCACTTAGATGACTAGAGGGATGTCTATCTGAGTGGGAGTTCATTGAATAATCAGATGAACTTAATTATCATGAACATAGTCAAAAGGTCTTTGCAAATTATGTCATAGCTTACGCTTTAGTTCTACTGGTTAAGATATGTTCCTAGAGAAAATTTAGTTGAAAGTTGATAGTAGCAATTATGCGGACTGGGTCCGTGAACTGAGGATTGTCCTCATTGCTGCACAGAAGGCTTATGTCCTTAATGCACCGCTCGGTGTGCTGAAACTCGGCGTCGTCTGTAGATGTTGCGAAACATCTGGCATACACGTTTTGATGACTACGTGATAGTTCAGTGCGTAATGCTAACGGTTTAGAATTGTGGCACCAAAGACGTTTTTGAAACGTCGCAGAACATATGAGATGTTCCGAAGACTGAAATTGGGATTTCAGACTAGTGCCCACGTCAAGAGGTATGAAACCTCTGACAAGTTTCTTAAGCCTGCAGACTAAGGGAGAAAAGCTCAATCATTGAGCATGTGCTCAGATTGTCTGAATACCACAATCGCTTGAATTGAGTGGGAGTTAATCTTCCAGATGAGATAGTGATGGTTCTCCATAGTCACTGCCACCAAGCTATTAGAGCTTCGTGATGAACTATAACATATCAGGGATAGATATGATGATCCTTGAAGTATTCGCGATGTTTGACACCGCGAAAGTAGAAATCAAGTAGGAGCATCAATTGTTGATGGTTAGTAAAACCACTAGTTTCAAGAAGGGCACGGGCAACAAGGGATACTTCATGAAACGGCAAATCAGTTGCAGCTCTAGTGAAGAAACCCAAGGTTGAACCCAAACCCGAGACTAAGTGCTTCTGTAATGAGGGGAACGGTCACTCAAGCAGAACTACCCTAGATACTTGGTAGATGAGAAGGTAGGCAAGGTCGACAGAAGTATATTGGATATACATTATATTAATGTGTACTTTACTAGTACTCCTAGTAGAACCAGGGTATTAGATACCGGTTCGGTTGCTAAGTGTTAGTAACACGAAATAAAAGCTGCGGAATAAACGGAGACTAGCTAAAGGTGAGATGACGATATGTGTTGGAAGTGTTTCCAAGGTTGATGTGATCAAGCATCGCATGCTCCCTCTACCATCGATATTGGTGTTATACGGTTATTCATTTAAGGAGAATAATGGTTACTCTGTTTATTTGAATAATACCTTCAATGGTCTTGCACCTAAAATGAATCTCGATCGCAGTGATACACATGTTCGTGCCAAAAGATATAAAATAGTGATGATAGTACCACATACTTGTGGCACTGCCGTTTGAGTCATATTGGTATAGAACGCATGAAGAAGCTCCATGTAGATGGATCTTTGGACTCACTCGTTTTTGAAAGGATTGAGACATGCAAACCATGTCTATTGGTATATATGCATGAAGAAACTCCATGCAGATGGATCGTTTGGACTCACTTGATTTTGAATCACTTGAGACATGAAAATCATACCACATGGGCAAGATGACTGAAAGGCCTCGTTTTCAGTAAGATGGAACAAGAGAGCAACTTGTTGGAAGCAATACATTTGATGTGTGCAGTCCAATAAGTGCTGAGGCACGCAGTGGATATCGATATGCTCTTACTTCACATATGATTTGAGTAGATGCTGAGTGTATTTACTTGATGAAACACAAGTCTGAATTATTGAAAGGTTCGAGTAATTTCAGAGTGAAGTGGAAGATCGCCGTGACAAGAGGATAAAATGTCTATGATATGATCATAGAGATATCTGAGTTAAGAGTTTGGCACACAATTAAGAAATTGTGGAAATTGTTTCACGACTAATTCCGCTTGGAGCACCATAGTGTGCTGGTGTGTCTGAACATCATAACTGCACCCTATTGGATATGGTGCATACCATGATGTCTCTTATCGAATTACACTATCGTTTATGGGTTAGGCATTAGAGACAACCGCATTCACTTTAAATAGGGCACCACGCAATTCCGTTGAGACGACACCGTTTAGAGAAACCTAAGTTGTCGTTTTTTTAAAGTTTGGGGCTGCGACGCTTATGTGAAAAAGTTTCAGGCTGATAAGCTCGAACCCAAAGCGGATAAATGCATCTTCATAGAATACCCAAAACAGTTGGGTATACCTCCTATTTCAGATCTGGAAGCAAAAGTGATTGTTTCTAGATACGGATCCTTTCTCGAGGAAAAGTTTCTCTCGAAAGAACTGAGTGGGAGGATGGTTGAGACTTGATGAGGTTATTGAACCATGACTTCAACTAGTGTGTAGCAGGGCACAGGAAGTTGTTCCTGTGGCACCTACACCAATTGAAGTGGAAGCTTATGATAGTGATCATGTAACTTCGGATCAAGTCACTACCAAACCTCGTAGGTCGATAAGGATGCGTACTACTTCATAGTGGTACATAATCCTGTCTTGAAAGTCATGTTGCTAGACAACAACGAACCTACGAGCTATGGAGAAGCGATGGTGGGCCCGGATTCCGACGAATGGCTCGAGGCCATGAAATCCGAGAGAGGATCCATGTATAAAAGCAAAGTATAGACTTTGGAAGAAATACTTGATAGTCGTAAGGCTGTTGGGTGCAGATGGATTTTAAAAGTAAGACAGGCAATGATGGTAAGTGTCACCATTAAGAAAGCTCGGCTTGTCGTTAAGGTGTTTTCCGACAAGTTCAAGGAGTTGACTACGATGAGACTTTCTCACTCGTAGCGATGCTAAGAGTCTGTTGGAATTATATTAGCAGTTACTGCATTATTTATGAAATCTTGCAGATAGGATATCAAAACATTGTTTCCTCGACGATTTTCTTGAGGAAAGGTTGTATGTGATACAACCAGAAGGTTTTCTCAATCCTGAAAGATGCTAACAAGTATGCAAAGCTCCAGCAATCCTTCGAAGGATTGGAGTAAGCATCTCGGAGTTGGAATGTACGCTTTGATGAGATGATCAAAGATTTTGGGTTTGTACAAAGTTTATGAGAAACTTGTATTTCCAAAGAAGTGAGTGGGAGCACTATAGAATTTCTGATGAGTATATGTTGTTGACATATTGTTGATCAGAGATGATGTAGAATTTCTGGAAAGCATACAGGGTTATTTGAAAAGTGTTTTTCAAATGGAAAACCTAGATTAAGCTACTTGAACATTGAGCATCAAGATCTATAAGGATAAATAAAAAACGCTTAATAGTACTTTCAAATGAATACACACCGTGACAAGTTTTTGAAGGAGTTCAAAATAGATCAGCAAAGAAGGAGTTCTTGGCTGTGTTACAAGGTGTGAGTATTGAGTAAGACTCAGGACCTGACCACAGCAGAAGAGAGAGAAAGGACGAAGGTCGTCCCCTATGCTTTAGACGTAGGCTCGACAATATGCTATGCTGTGTACCGCACATGAAGTATGCCTTGCCATGAGTTGGTCAAGGGGTACAATAGTGATCCGGGAATGGATCACATGACAGCGGTCGAACTTATCCTTAGTATCTAGTGGACTAAGGAATTTTCTCGATTATGGAGGTGAAAAGGAGTTCGTCGTAAAGGGTTACGTCGATGCAAACTTTGACACTAATCCGGATGACTCTGAGTAGTAAACCGGATTCGTATAGTAGAGCAGTTATTTGGAATAGCTCCAAGTAGTGCGTGGTAGCTGCATCTACAAGATGACATAGATATTCGTAAAGCACACACGGATCTGACAGGTTCAGACCCGTTGACTAATAACCTCTCTCACAAGCATAACATGATCAAACCAGAACTCATTGAGTGTTAATCACATAGTGATGTGAACTAGATTGTTGAGTCTAGTAAACTCTTTGGATGTTGGTCACATGGTGATGTGACCTGTGAGTGTTAATCACATGGTGATGTGAACTAGATTATTGACTCTAGTGCAAGTGGGAGACTGTTGGAAATATGCCCTAGAGGCAATAATAAATTGGTTATTATTATATTTCCTTGTTCATGATAATCGTTTATTATCCATGCTAAAATTGTATTGATAGGAAACTCAGATACATGTGTGGATACATAGACAACACCATGTCCCTAGTAAGCCTCTAGTTGACTAGCTCGTTGATCAATAGATGGTTATGGTTTCCTGACCATGGACATTGGATGTCGTTGATAACGGGATCACATCATTAGGAGAATGATGTGATGGACAAGACCCAATCCTAAGCCTAGCACAAGATCGTGTAGTTCGTTTGCTAAGAGCTTTTCTAATGTCAAGTATCATTTTCTTAGACCATGCTTTGGGTGTGCCAAACGTCACAACGTAACTGGGTGGCTATAAAGGTGCACTACAGGTATCTCCGAAAGTGTCTGTTGGGTTGGCACGAATCGAGACTGGGATTTGTCACTCCGTGTAAAAGGAGAGGTATCTCTGGGCCCACTCGGTAGGACATCATCATAATGTGCACAATGTGACCAAGGAGTTGATCACGGGATGATGTGTTACGGAATGAGTAAAGAGACTTGCCGGTAACGAGATTGAACAAGGTATCGGGATACCGACGATCGAATCTCGGGCAAGTAACATACCGATAGACAAAGGGAATTGTATACGGGATTGATTGAATCCTCGACATCGTGGTTCATCCGATGAGATCATCGAGGAGCATGTGGGAGCCAACATGGGTATCCAGATCCCGCTGTTGGTTATTGACCGGAGAGTCGTCTCGGTCATGTCTGCATGTCTCCCGAACCCGTAGGGTCTACACACTTAAGGTTCGGTGACGCTAGGGTTATAAAGATATTAGTATGCGGTAACCCCGAAAGTTGTTCGGAGTCCCGGATGAGATCCCGGATGTCACGAGGAGTTCCGGAATGGTCCGGAGGTAAAGATTTATATATGGGAAGTCTTATTTTGGTCGCCGGAAAAGTTTCGCACTTTATCGGTATTGTACCGGGAGTGCCGAAAGGGGTCCGGGGGTCCATCAAGGGTGTCCGCCAGCCCCGGGGGGCCACATGCGCTGTAGGGGTGTGCGCCTTGGCCTATATGGGCCAAGGGCACCAGCCCCAAGAGGCCCATGCGCCAAGAGATAAGGGAAAGGGAGAGTCCTAAAGGGGGAAGGCACCTCCGAGGTGCCTTGGGGAGGATGGACTCCTCCCTGGCCGCACCCTTCCTTGGAGGAAGGGCCAAGGCTGCGCCTCCCTCTCCCTTGGCCCTATATATAGTGGGGGGGACGGAGGGCAGCAACATCTAAGCCCTGGCGCCACCCTCTCCCTCCCGTGACACCTCTTCCTCCCCGCTTGCGCTTGGCGAAGCCCTACCGGGATCCCGCTACTTTCACCACCACGCCGTCGTGCTGCTGGATCTCCATCAACCTCTCCTCCCCCCTTGCTGGATCAAGAAGGAGACGTCGCTGCTCCGTACGTGTGTTGAATGCGGAGGTGCCGTCCGTTCGGCGCTAGGATCATCGGTGATTTGGATCACGAGGAGTACGACTCCATCAACCCCGTTCTCTTGAACGCTTCCGCTCGCGATCTACAAGGGTATGTAGATGCACTCCTCTCTGTCGTTGCTAGATAACTCCATAGATTGATCTTGGTGATGCGTAGAATTTTTTTGAATTACTGCTACGTTCCCCAACACGGCTCCCTCTCTGTCCCAATGAATCGGAGCATCGGCGTCCATTGGGCGCCTGGTTCGTTGAAGGTGGGGCTACCAGAGCTAAGGAATCGAGCTAGGAGAGATCTTTGGGTGGATGCTCAGGCCACGACAGCAGCAGTTGTTACTAGTGATGTATTCCTCCTCAGAGGGGTCCTTGAGGTTCATTTCCCACTCAATCCCACTCTCATTCCAGGGTGAAAAACCTTGTCTGTTCTGGACTGGGGAAGCAGCGCAGCTTGTGTCGTTACCTTCTTGAGGTTCATTAAGCTTCTGGTCTCATGTTTTTAGCCGCTTTGCAAATTTCCTCTTTAATGCCATATCTTGGTATCTAATCTTGGATTGATTTTACTCAGTACAATCACTCACTCAGTGTTGTCCTTAGCCTCATTGGTATCAGCTGATTTTTTTGTACTGATTTTGGGTTTTGTCTTTGTTTCTACCGTTGTGGTATGTGGGTTTCCTCTTCAATGCCATATTTTGGTATATACTCTTGGAATGATTTTGATCAGTACAATCACTCACTCAGTGTTCTCCCTAGCATCATTGGTCTCAGCAGAATTTTTTGTACATATTTTTGGTTATGTCTTGTTTCTACCGTTTTGGTCAGTGGACAACCTACCACATTTTGTTTTTAATCAAAGATAAATATTGTTGAGCTGTTTGAACCACCCTGGTTTTTGTTTTTGCTCCTTTTGCGCCAAGATGCTTTTTGTGTTCTTTTGTTCGATGTTCCCTTACCCCTGATAGAGGAACTTGGTTCAACATGGATTGAATGAAACAAATCGAAGATAAATAATTTCTAGTTTTAAGGAAACTTGCTATTCAGCAAAAGCTTCTGAATCTGACCTTTCGCGCATGTTATATAGGGAACGGCCCTTTTTGTATGTGTGTGTGTGTGGGGGGGGGGGGGGGGAGGAATTATGGTCTTTCTAGTAATCAGATACAACAAAGCTACTTTGTGCACAAATATCAATCGTAAATCGTATTATCGGTTGAACTACATTAGTCTGCTCGTGTGCAGCAAGATCTTGCATTACACTTACGAGTTCAGCAAATGTTCTATACACTAACTAGTTACACCTATGTATCAATAGTCTTGGGCACTCTATTATTCCTCGAGGTAGGTTTTGGACTCGTGGTCATTTATATCTTTGATTCATTATCCCATTTTTACTCTTAATAAAAAACTGTCACTGAAGAAGGGTCATCATAGTAGAGTTCACAGTCTACACAAAATTAAAACAATATACCCCTTTGAAGTTTTCAATGGTGAGCATGTATCGATATCTTTGTATTATCAGTGTACTAGTGGATGATTGTGTTCAACAGAAGGAAATAACTAATCAGTTGCATTGTTATCGAAATTGAGTACCTTATGGAAAATTTGTAAGTATGCAAGATCATGGGTTACCTACCTCTGGAATCCCATAGACGCTAGGTGCAATGAAAGCCACTGGGTGTCCACATAATTCTACTTGTTCGGTTGGTCCAACCATGTTTGAGAAAACAATTGTTGTACGTGCAAAGAGACACCGAAAGATCGAAGTTCCTACCTGGTTCAATCATCGCGATGAAATGCAATTTGAAACATTAAAATGAAGAAGAAGAATTATGAACTGTTACTTTGCTAGGTTCATGTTTGTGTAATCTAATTTTAGATAGGTAGAGCAAAGGGCAGCAAAGCATGCATACCTTGGCACCAAAAACTTTCATGAAGATCTGAGCAATCTTATATGTGAATATCACTTCTAAGGACCTCTTTTTCCTATCGAGAACCTTATTCGCTTTGCGAATGTATGCAAGTGGATCATTGTGTGCGGCTAGATAAAATGGAAGAATGATGTAGCCCAGTTTATTTCCCCATGTCACCTCGTTCCTCTTATCAGATTCTATCACATTAACATATGTCTGTTCATAGTGGTAAAATCAGCGAATTAAATTAAAATACTGATAATCTACAAAATATGACCTTGTTCAGAGATATGTATATGTTAGTGAAATCGATGATGCATGACATTTAACATCCGTTCCATATATTTTCTGAGGAAGTACATCTTACCTGTAGGCTAGTGGCTGGCCTTGTGTTGACAGGAAGAAGTGATCGCACACAGATTTTGGTAGTGTTAGGGTCACCTGGCATTGAAGTAATTTAAGAAACGAAGTGTCGTAGTATAGTAGTAAAAGGCAATATCGGCGTGTAGGAGAAATAATTGATTCTGCCATTAAACACTTGTTACCATTCCCGTACTTACCGGACTTGCGGAAGTAATATCGTGACAGAGCAGCAGAAGTCACTGCTACCAGCACGTCATTGACAGTCTGTGGTTCACGGGAAAAATAGAAAGAAAGTTGACAGTCTGTGGGAAAAAAAAAAAGATACGAGCAGCGCCCTCCGTTGAAGGATCTTAAAAGAATTTGGTGAACAAAACTAGCTCTTACGTACACAGTTCATGGAGTTCTTGAGGAACTTGACGTCATCAAGGCTAAGACTCCGGTGGACAAAGCGCTTGGCGTGGAACCGATCGCCGTCGGCACGCTTGAACATTGTGCGTGGGTCACTCAAGAACATAATTGTGGCGGCGAAGTAGGCCATGTCTGCCGCGGTGTTCCACGCGAGCACAAGATACGACCAGACCCACGCGACGAACGCGAGGGCGCCCGCGGAAAGTGGGGGGCGTTGCGGGGTGTATATGGCGCCCGTGCGTGTTGGACGACGATGCGGAGGCGCGGCTGGATGACTTCTGGTGTCGGCGGCGGCGCTGTGCGTGGACATCATGAGAAGCGCCATACTAGACATGCCGTCGCCGTAGGCGTGGTGCACGCGGATCACCACCGTGGAGGCCGCCTCGGATGTGGGGAAGTCGAGGAAGTGGAACTCCCACGGCGGGCGGGAGCGGTCTATTGGGAGCGTGGACAGAGAGGCCACGTAGTCCTCCACGACCTTGTCTGGGTCGGTCGCCATGGCTGCGTGGTCCAGGCTCGGCACGATCATGTGATCTTGGACATTCACCGTCGTGCGCGCCCATCGCGCCTCGCCATTGTTTGATCCATCCACCACCTGCATGCCAGGGTCATACGTATATACATGCATGTACTTGTAGTGGTTACGCAGTTGTAGTCACAAGAGCGCGTACTTGAATGCATCTATAGCGTGGGCATCGGGCAAGCATAGCTTCGATGCCGGCTTGGAAGGTGGTCAGGTTTATCGGCGTGTCGAGGCCGAACGTGATGACGATATAAATACCTATATCTTCCATGACTCTTGCTGTAGGGCTCACGGGCTCCTCCGCCGGAGAACGGGCGGGCGGCGTCCACTCAGTGTCGGCAGGTTCTCTGGACGTGCGGATCGGGAGCAGTCGGTTTCTTTGAACTGATGCCCAAGGACTACCACTGTCGGCGTCCATTGCTGCTTCCCTATGGACGCTAGCTACTCGATCGTATGCGTAAAGGCTCTCTGTTCCCTAGGTGTTATATATAGGACCCCCGAAGATAATGGCACAACTACTGGTTCCGTTCCATCTACTATTCTGCAACTATTTCCGATTTTCTCCAAACTAATCAGAAATGCAGAATAGTAATTGTGCAACAACTTCTGAATTTTCCATTCGTAAAAGAAAAAACTACTTCTGAATTTTCCGGAATGAATCACCGAATGCATCTTCTTACAGCCTTGTTACAAGTGAAATCCTTTTCCCCTCCAAAACATAAAAAAATCTTTAAACCCTTCTTAACTGGCGCCCTAACTCACCCCTGCCGCTCACTGTATCCCGGGGGGTTGCATACTGTGGGAGCTCGGCGCCGCAAGGGTACGACATGCTCTTCCTGGTGCTTTCCGCCGCAATTCCTCTATTCTGCCGCTGCAACATTGCTGCCACTTTTTTGTCATCTTTTCTGCGAGTGACCGGACATCGCTGCCATTAGGCACTGCATCGCGACACGGCAACACTGGTAGGCATTGGAGTTGGACAAGTTTTTATAGGAATCAACCATATATCACATGTTCATGCATGAGGCAGGTCAAAATGGTGCATATTGACAAGGCTACATCGTCTGTCGTTGGGATGGTCTAGTGAAATTGGCTTCGCATTGTTTCCCATGGAGCATTCATGCCGTTTGTCAGAGCTAAATCTGGTGGTATACTGACGGAGCGATTAGGATTGAGGGGAAACAGGACACAAAGTTTACCCAGTTTTGAGCCCTCGAGAAGATGTAATACCCTACTTCTACTTATTTATATTGCGATTGGGGTGTACAAAGTATAAGTATGAACCAAGGGATTGTATAGTCTCTAACGACTGGCGCGGACCCCGACTTATATAGCGTACCGGCTCCTCTAGGGTTATAGATCATAGTCGGCTACATGGGTGGAAGTAGTGTCCTCCATGGTTTCGGTATCCTTGTCCTGTACATCAAGCCTCTCGAACTCCTCCATATACACTGGTAGAGAATAGGCCTTTAGTCCCGGTTCGCAAAGGCCATTAATCCCGGTTGTGCAACCGGGACTAAATATGCGCGACTAAAGGCCCCTCCTTTAGTCGCGCCTCTTACGAACCGCGACTAAAGGCCCGTCCACGTGGGCGCCAGGAGTCCGTCGGGGCGGGGGACCTTTAGTCCCGGTTCTCGTGGCTAACCGGGACTAAAGGCCTCCTCCGCAGGTTTAGGGTTTTAGCCCCCCTAAACCTGGTTTTTTTGCGAATTTTTTTTATTTTCAAATTTCTGAATTATTTTAACCTATAATCTCTAATCACCACCCCTCATCACTGCTCAATTTATCCTCTAATCTCTAATCACCCCTCATCATTCCAAATCATCTAATTTCCCGGACGGTCACCCATCCTCTCACTACTCCAGCCTGAGCACGCTTAACTTCCGGGTTCTATTCTTCCTCGTTTCCAAGTCTGCACTTGTTGTTTTCCTGACAATAGTAGGATGTCAATTCTATTAACCCTCGGGAATTTAGCTTGAGCATGAAGTGACACATTTCACTGTTTGACTTTGAAACTATTGTTTTAAAAAACAATAATTATTTAGTAACACTACTATTTCTGGAATAATTAGTTTGACCATTGTTTGACCACTGTTTGACCAGATTTGACCAAAATTTTAAAAAAAACTGAAATAATTATTTAGTAACGCTAATATTCTAGAATAATTAGTTTGACCATTGTTTGACCACAGTTTGACCACAATTTGAAATTTTTTGAATTTTTTTGCCTCTCCACATCTTAAAAGCCCCGTATCTTTTTTTCTGTTAGGTTTTTGAGGATTTTGAAAATGTTTAACGGGGTTCCCCCCCTTAAATTTGGATGTAACTTTTCGAGTAGATGATTTTTCATATAAAAAACTTTTTCATCCGAGTTCGTATGCAAAAGTTATGCCCATTTTAAGAAATTTCAGAGAGATTTTGCAAATAAAGTCGAAATTCATATTTGTTAATTTTTTCCCAACAACTAGACCACATATCACATGAGAAACTTATTTTATTTTATTTTTTTGACATTTCCATCATTTTCTTTTGGTTTTTCTAAAACTGAAAAGGCGGTCCAGGGGGGGTGGGTGGGGGTGGTAGAGTTTGATGGGCCCTTTAGTACCGGTTCGTGCCGTGAACCGGTACTAATGCCTCAAAGCCCATTAGTACCGGTTGGTGGCACCAACCGGGACTAAAGGACCAACCTTTAGTCCCGGTTGGTCTGGCCAACCGCGACTAAAGGCCTTCGGGCCAGCCTGAGGACCTTTAGTCCCGGTGGGCCAGGCCAACCGGGACTAAAGCCCCTCCCGTCCGCCGGGTGTCGACCGAGCACGCTGGGCCCAGATAGTTGGTCGCGGGTCTCCTCCCGAACCGCGACTAAAGAACCCTTTTGTCGCGGTTCAATTATTTTCGGGACTAATGAAGGCGTATGGAAGCCTCTTTTTCTACTCGTGATAGAGCATCACGGGCCGCTCTAAGTGGCATAGGGTAGAACTGACCTAGGAGTCCTCTGTCCGGCCCACCCGGAAGAGAACCGACCTAGGGGTCCTAAGTCTAGAAAGCCAAAAGGACGGCAGGTGGTAGTACAAAGGAATAGTACAATTTCTCGTTCTAACAGGAAACTGGTTCGACTACGGCATGCGTTTGACGCCATGATGAGGTGAGTACGTGGAAGTAGCTAGCTAGCGATTCAGTCAGTTAGCTGTTGATGCCGCCACTGCGTCAACATCGGCATCCGCTGCACACGGACAATGGGCCACATACAAAGGCATCTTAATAGATACACGACCAATTGAAAGCAACGGATATGATTTAGCAACTACATGTTCGTGCTTTTATTAGGTATAAGTGAAGGTGGTCTACAAGAGCCTATTACTTTGTACAACCGCATACGTACGTGAGACCTTGGACATCTATCCAATTGAAAACAACGGATATTATCTAGCAACTACCTGTTCATGCCGGTCCAAAAGGATGGTAGATGATACTAAATATCATGATTAATGGCCATGATGTCAGATTGAAGCTTGGTAGCTTGGCAACCGACAATGATTCCGGTCTCTTGACTATTTGATGACTGAATACTCTACTCTTTAATATTTATGGTGACCAACACTATGATTTATTTTGTTACAATACCGACGCGCCATCCGTGTGGCCAATTACTAAAGAGAGAAGCCCAAATTTCAACCCTGAACTGTCAAAAATGTATAACAATCAACTCCGTTACGACCATGAACTATCAAAACCAGTCAAGTTACAACTTTAACCTGTCCTCAAACCGTTTTTTTGGTCAGTTTAACAAGTTTTGACAAGTTGATTGCCCTTTTAGCCAGCACGTCATAAAATAAAAGTATCCAGAAAAAAGGGATATTTTTTGTAAAAGTAACATTACCATGGTGATCATTCTACGAAAGTTGTGAAGTTTTTTTTCTAATTAGATTATAAAGTTCAAGCAAAATACATATTCACCCCTTTTTGTTCGATATTTGACCAGAAATGAAAGTGTCCAGTACAATTTAGAAAATTTGGTAAAATCAACATTACCATGATGATCAGTATGGAAAAGTTCCAAACCTTTTTGCCAAACGGATTAAACACAAGCGAAATACATATTCAACCCCCCTTTTGTTAAAATTTGACCCCCAAAAAGTGTACATAAAAATTTAAAAACTAACTTAAAAATGAAAACTACCATGTTGATTATGATCAAAATTGAAGTTTAACATTTTTCTAAATAGATTAAAAAATACAAGGGAAATACATATTCAAGACCTTCTTTGGTCAAAATTTGACCAAAAAATGGAAGTGCCCTGAAATGTTTGGAAAACTTCTTTAAAATCAACACTACAATGTTCATCAATGTGGGAAAGTTTCAAATAAAATTGTCACATACACTAAAAAATACATGCCTAATACATATTCAACAAAATATTGGATGATGTCGCAGTTGATTGTAGTGTCAGCTTGACCTATTTTGATACTTCAAGATTGTAACTTATATAGTTTTGTAACATCCCAAATTTCCAATTTGGTATGTTATACATAGATCATCATTGCATATCATGTTTTATTGCATTTCGACAAATCCTCGCTAAATCCTAAGCAACTCAAGGACCCTCGGAGAGAGTTGGGGATTTTCTCGAATTTTCATATTCGAATTTTTCAAACGAGGATTGGGATTTTAATTATTTTTCTCTCCGGAAAAATATTTTATTCTTGAAATAAACGAGAGGAGAAAATATGACTTCTCCAAAATATTGAAATACTGGAGGAACAATGTTAAAATCATTATTTGAATTTATTTGGATTTTATTTGTAATTTTTATTGCATTTAAAAATATGCATGTTTTCAAGATATTTATTTTTGATTTTAAAAATGTTCACCCTATTCTAGATTTTCTAACTAGACGGGGAAAATTTATTATATATTTTTCTGATTTTTATTTATTTTTCTATGCATTTTTCTTCGCGGAACATTAAAAAAGAAAGAAAAAGAAACGTGCCCGCGCGCCGACTGGGCCAAAGGCCCAGCCGACGGCCCGCCTCGCCGGCTTCCTCTTCCCGCACGCCGCCGGAGTCTGGCCGAGCCACGACGCCGCCGCCGCCTCGGTTGCCCCTCCCCCAAGCCGCCCTCGCCCCCCTCCATATATATAGCCCCCCCTCGCCTCTCCCCGAACGCCGCACTCGCCGCCCCGCCGCCGCACCCGCGCCGCGCCACCGCCGCCCGCACGCGCCGCCGCCGCCCGCCGAGCCCCGCGCCGCCGCCGCTCGCCGCCGCCCCGAGCCCCGCACCCCGCCCCGCCGGAGCCCCTCGCCGGAGTAGCCCCGACGAGGTACTGCCTCACTGCCGTTTTGCGTTGACCGGTTTCTTGTTTAAAAAAAAACCCTTCGTTTTAAAAAAAAACCCTAGATCGGTTTTTTTCGGTTTTCTTATTTTACGAGCGTTCACCGAACCGTTCGTTTTAACGAACGCGTTCGTCGGTTTTTCTCTGTTAACGAACATCCGTTCTTTAACCGTTCGTCCGTCCTTCTTTTTCGGCGGATTTTCTCGTTATTTCCTCAGATTCGATTTTTGATCGAATCTTCGTTTTTGTTTAACTTCTCGCTCGTTTATCGGAATCAGGTGATTCAAGCGCCTAGAGTTTCGTCTCGAAATTCTCTTTCCGTTTAACCTACTCAAACAAGTTTTTGCTACAGTAAAATTTGACCTAGATCCAGATTAGCAAACAAAGTTTCTTTCTTTCGCCGTTTGACTTTCGTTGTTTCTTTCGAGTTGATTCTTTTTGCAAACCGGAGTTCTTAAGTTGAACTTTCTGGTTGGATCTTTCATTCGAGTTTTACCTGTGCATTAGTTGAGTACTGATTGTATGCTTGTTTGTTTGCGATAGAGTACCCGGAGTGTGCCGCTTGTTACTTCGAATCGCTAGGTTTTGCGGATCATCAGCAAGGCAAGTAACACTTTGATCATACCCCGTTCATACCCAGTTTTTATTGCATTAGATCTATTTCCTCAAACACATTGCATGGTTAGGATCTAATAAACTGTGGGTATTGGGAAGTAGTTGATGAGGTAGGAACCTATTACCTGTTTTATTATCAAACCCTTGGGAGTTACTTCTACGTTGAGTTTATTATAGCCATGCTATGCTCGTAGACGTGGATTGGGTTTGAGTGATATCCATGACAGATGTGAGATTGTTAATAATGGTTCAACTTAAGGTGGCAACTAAAACTCACATCTGGGTGGATTGAGGCACCTGGAGAACCCAGTGTTGTCTGTTTGTATAAGGTCCGCCACCCAGGCTCAAAGGGATCATAAGATTATTCATGCTAGAAACTTCCGTGTGCAGCCACAAGCTATTATGGGCTCTAGCATAGCTGAGTAGGTTACAGGATCTCTTGAAGAGGTGGACTAGCAGATGTAGGGGAAAGTAGGTGTACCGGTCCATCCAGAGTAGAGAGTGATTGTTTCTGAAAGACTGTGTCTCGGTCATCCGTTTCTCAAACATCATGCAGTGCGAGAATCAAGCGGAGGCGATCGAGTCTTGTGGGAAAAGTGCACAAACCTCTGCAGAGTGTACAAACTGATCATGATTAGCCGTGTCCCCGGTTATGGACAACTTGAGTATCTAGTACCTGGATTATCATTTGAATCTCATCACCGTGATACTATTAATTAATTTTGTTGGGTTAATGATGACACTTAATTGGGATTGAGTTGGAGGTACCTTCTCAATGTTTCAACCACCATGATAGTTAAATAAAAATTTATTCCTTTTGCAGTAGGGAAAAACTGGCTTTTCGCAAAAACATTGTAACCATAGAGCTTTCCACCAGCCATATATGCATGTAGTATAGCATTATCATTGTTCATTGCTCTCTATGTGTTACTTTGCCAGCATATTCTATGTGCTGACCCGTTTTCGGGCTGCAACGTTTCATGTTGCAGACTTTTCAGACGACGAGTAAGGTGCCTTAGGTCGTGGTCTTATACTCAGTGATGCCGCTGGAGTTGATGGACTCACTTATCTTCCAAGCCTTCCGCTGTTATCGTTATTAGATGGCCTTAAGCCATGTTTATCATACTTAGTCTCTTTGGAGATATTCGATGTAATAAGTGTGTGATTGCTACTCTGTTATAAATCCTCCATTTGTACTGTGCGTGTCAGCATTACTGATCCAGGGATGACACTGGTGCACAGCAGCACAGGCCATTTGAGGTCTGGTCGCTACAAAGTTGGTATCAGAGCACACGCTGACTATAGGACACGACCACTAAGCTTAAGCCCTAGAAAGCTTCTCTCTTCTCATTTCTGACTCCTCTCCACTTTCTACTCTTTTAGGAATGGCGAATGCAAGGAGCAAGTTCATGCAACCAGATGAAGACACGCCGTTTGGACGACATTTGAAGGAAGTCACCAAGTACTTGAACATAGGAATACCAAGCGTCACCGGAACCTACAACGCCACATTACCTGAAGAGGAGAGCTGGAAGATTCAAGTTATCATTCCAGGAAGGACATTTGCGCCAATTACGGAACCCATAAGATTGGTTTTCGAAGCACCAACTTGGAGTTTAGGGAAGAGCATGGCCGCACACATCGCCATGGGACGCATTGGAGAAGTCTACCACCAGGAGCTTAAGGATACGATTTATCAAATTTGTGGACGTCGAGACGCGCAATGGGAGATGATCAAGACCAAGAAGGATGGATCAATTGCAGCTTTCATCCAGGAGCAGAACCAACATATTCGTCGCCAGGAGAACCAGATGTGCACGGACAAGGAAGAACTAAAGAAGGCATTTACGAAGATCAAGGAACTCCAAGAAGAACTCAAGACTACACGCGAAGATTATTTGGAGGAAATCAACGCGCTTGTCGGGAAGATTGACGACCTGGAGAAGAAGATTGGAGCATCCGTGGGAAATCCAGTACCAGAAGCAGAAGTCGACGAATGCACTTGTCCGGATAACTACATCATCATCGACGACACCGACTCGGAACCAAGTGAAGACGAATGGATTGATGAAGCTGGAGCAGACATCATGGAGTCTTCAACGGATCAGAATTTTTAGTAGACCACCATACCAGTAGTAGTTTTACCTCCATTCAGTAGTATAGTTCAAACACTTTGTAACGCTAGTTAGATCGATTGTTTTGCCTTGTTTGGATTGATTGAGTGATATTGATTGAATTTGTCTCATAAGCATATGGGTAGTGTTTTCTCTCTAGACCTCATTCTATTCTTAATTCTCATCTTTTCTAAACCCATCAGATGCCTCCGAGACGCGACCCCGGATTTGTTTTTCCGCCAGAGATCACCCAGTTAATTCAGCAACAGAATGCCCTGATGCAAGTGTTAGTTCAGAACCAAGGCAACAACAACAACAACCCACCGCCACCACCACCTGTTGATCACTTAGCCCGTTTCCTAAGGTTAAATCCGCCGGTGTTTTCCAGTAGCACCGAGCCGATTGTTGCAGATGATTGGCTCCACAAAGTTGGAAGGGAGTTGACCACTGCAGGATGCACAGATGCGGAAAGAGTGCGTTTTGCCGCACATCAGCTTGATGGACCCGCAGCATCATGGTGGGAGAATTACATAGCCACGCACCCTATTGACACTGTCACATGGGACCAGTTTCAGCAAGCTTTCCGTACAGCTCATGTTTCAGCAGGAGCTATGGCTATGAAGAAGCGTGAGTTTCGTAACCTACGCCAAGGAGGACGCACCGTAGGCCAGTACGTGGAGGAATTCAGTAAGTTAGCACGTTATGCACCCGATGACGTTGCTACAGATGCTGCCAAGCAGGAGAAGTTTCTGGAAGGATTGAATGATGAGCTGAGTATGCAGTTGATGGTAGCCACTTTCAACAACTACCAGGAGCTGGTAGATAGAGCTCTCATGATTGAAGGGAAGCAACAGCGGATTGAAAACCATAAGAGGAAGTATGGACAAGGTAAGTACAATTCAGGAGCCCAGCAGAAGCCTCGTTTTACCCCGAAGCCGGGAGGACAGTTTCAACATACCCATGGAGGAGGTAGTTCGCACAACCATAATGGCTCCAAGAATGGTAATGGGAATGGAGGAGGAAACGGACAGAACCGCACCAACCCATCTACCCCAACCAAGAGAGATCTAAGTCACATTACTTGTTTCAAGTGCCAGAAGACGGGACATTACGCTACCGATTGTCCCGAAGCCCAAAATGGAAATGGCAATGGAAGCTCTGGGAAGAAGCCGAACCCGTTCAACAAAGGACATGTGAACCACGTGAGCGTGGAGGAGGTTGAAGCTCAGCCTGATGCAGTAATAGGTAAGTTTTTGGTTAAGTCATTTACTGCAACTGTTCTTTTCGATACTGGTGCATCGCATTCATACATATCAAGGGGATTCGTGAATAAGTTTAAGATGTCCACCCAAGTTCTCAAAACCCCTATGTTAGTAACCTCGCCAGGAGCAGAGTATATGGCCACCCAAGGATGTTTTCAGATACCATTGGCCATTGGTAGGCATGTTTTCCCCTCAGACCTCATTGTTTTGGAATCGCAAGGTTTGGATGTGATTTTGGGAATGGATTGGCTATCGTTGTATGGAGGAAACATCGATTGTGCCAGCAAGACGATTTTGCTTACCACCCCGGAAGGAAAAAGGATCAAGTATGTATCCAGGCATATGCCGAAGAGGACTCAAGTGAATTCCTTATCAGGAGTTGTACAGGAGGAAGTACCAGTGGTGAAGGATTATCCGGATGTATTTCCAGAAGAGTTGCCAGGCATGCCACCGGATAGAGACATTGAGTTTTTGATTGAACTTTTGCCAGGCACCGGGCCAATATCTAAGAGACCGTACAGGATGCCCGCTAAGGATTTGGAGGAAATTAAGAAGCAGATCAAGGAGTTACTGGATAAAGGCTATATTCGCCCAAGTTCGTCACCTTGGGGATCACCAGTACTTCTAGTGGAGAAGAAAGATGGATCACTAAGGATGGTTGTTGATTACCGAGGATTGAACGAAGTGACCATCAAAAACAAGTACCCACTGCCAATGATAAATGATTTGTTTGACCGCCTGCAAGGAGCTAAAGTATTTTCCAAGATCGATCTACGATCAGGATACCATCAGTTAAAGATTCGAGAGCAGGATATACCCAAGACGGCATTTACCACCAGATATGGATTGTATGAGTATACCGTTATGTCATTTGGACTGACTAACGCACCTGCCTATTTCATGAACCTGATGAACAAAGTATTTATGGAGTTTTTGGATAAATTCGTCGTGGTGTTCATTGACGATATTCTAGTCTTTTCCAAGGATGAGGAAGAGCATGAGGAGCATTTGCGATTGGTACTTGAGAAGCTCAGAGAACATCAGTTATATGCCAAGTTCAGCAAATGTGAGTTTTGGTTGAAGGAAGTTGGATTCCTTGGACATGTTATTTCTGGAGAAGGAATAGCAGTAGACCCTGCCAAGGTTGACACAGTGACCAGTTGGGAATCACCCACGACAGTTGGAGAAATCCGGAGTTTTCTTGGACTTGCAGGATACTACCGGAGATTCATCGAGAATTTCTCGAAGATTGCTAAGCCCATGACTGAGCTATTGAAGAAGGACACCAAATTCAATTGGACTGAGGAATGTGAAGCTAGTTTCCAAGAGTTGAAGAAACGATTGGTTACATCACCAGTGTTGATTCTGCCAGATCAACGCAAGGATTATGAAGTTTATTGCGACGCTTCTCGTCGAGGACTTGGAGCAGTGCTTATGCAGGAAGGAAGAGTTGTTTCGTATGCTTCACGACAACTTAAACCCCATGAGAAGAATTATGCTACACATGATTTGGAATTAGCAGCCGTGGTGCATGCATTGAAGACATGGAGACATTTTCTCATCGGAAACCATTGTGAGGTGTATACGGATCACAAGAGTTTGAAGTATATTTTCACGCAGAAGGAGTTAAATCTCAGACAGAGGAGATGGTTGGAGCTCATCAAGGATTATGATATGAGATTGCATTATCACCCTGGAAAGGCTAACGTAGTAGCAGATGCGTTAAGCCGCAAGAGTCATGTCAACACCCTCATGACAGGAGAGTTACCTCAGGAGTTAGCCGAGGATCTACGCGAGCTATGTTTGGAGATAGTCCCAAGAGGCTATTTAGCGACATTGGAGATTCAGTCTACCTTGATGGAAAGGATCAGAGAAGCCCAGAAGTCAGACAAGGAGATTAAAGAGATAAAGGAGAAGATGAGCAAAGGAAAAGCCAAGGGATTTCGTGAGGATGAGCACGATACCTTATGGTTTGAGGACCGCGTATATGTGCCAAATGATCCGGAGATCAGAAAGATGATTTTGCAAGAAGCCCACGATTCACCGTACTCGATTCACCCAGGGAATACCAAGATGTATTTGGATTTGAAGAATACTTTCTGGTGGACCGGAATGAAGAAGGATATTGCGGAGTATGTAGCAGTTTGTGATGTATGTCAGAGAGTGAAGGCAGAGCATCAGAAGCTAGCAGGATTGCTACAACCATTGCCGATACCCGAATGGAAGTGGGATAAAATAGGCATGGATTTTATCACAGGATTACCCAGGACTCGTTCAGGCTATGACTCAATATGGGTTGTAGTTGATCGATTGACGAAAGTAGCTCATTTTATTCCAGTGAAGACCACTTACACCAGTGCTAAGTTGGCCAAGATATACATGACCAGGATAGTATGTTTGCATGGAGTTCCGAGGACCATTGTATCAGACAGAGGAACCCAATTTACCTCGAAGTTTTGGAAGCAGTTACATGAAACATTGGGAACCAGGCTGGAATTTAGTACAGCATTTCACCCACAGACAGATGGACAGACCGAGAGAGTCAACCAGATTTTGGAGGACATGTTAAGAGCATGTGCACTAGATTATGGATCTAGTTGGGACGACAATTTGCCATATGCGGAGTTTTCATATAACAACAGCTATCAAACCAGTTTGAAGATGGCCCCTTTCTAAGCTTTGTACGGAAGGAGGTGTAGAACACCGTTGTTGTGGGACGAAGTTGGAGACCGTCAGTTGTTTGGACCAGATTTGATTAAGGAGTCTGAACAGAAAGTAAGGTTGATTCGCGATAGGCTCAAGGTAGCCCAGTCCAGGCAGAAGAGTTATGCGGACTCTAAACGAAAGGAGACAGTTCACGAAGTCGGAGACCGAGTGTATCTTCGAGTATCACCCCTTCGAGGAGTGAAGCGCTTTGGAGTTAAGGGAAAGTTAGCGCCCCGTTTTATCGGACCATACAGAGTATTGGAACGTATGGGAGAAGTTGCTTACAAGCTGGAATTGCCCGAAGGATTGTCTGAAGTACATGATGTATTTCATGTTTCGCAGTTGAAGAAGTGCCACGCAGAGATGGCTGAGATACCACTGAGAGATACTGTGCCACTGGAAGCGATTCAGTTGGAAAGTGATTTGACTTATGAGGAGAAACCAGTTAAGATTCTCGAGTATGCCAGCCGAGTTACCCGCAGCAAGGTTATCAAGTTTTGCAAAGTTCAGTGGAGTCACCACACAGAAGATGAGGCCACCTGGGAGCGAGAGGAAGATCTACGGAAAAACCACTCCCACCTGTTTTCTAGCCAACCCGAATCTCGAGGGCGAGATTCATCTTAAGGGGGGTAGGTTTGTAACATCCCAAATTTCCAATTTGGTATGTTATACATAGATCATCATTGCATATCATGTTTTATTGCATTTCGACAAATCCTCGCTAAATCCTAAGCGACTCAAGGACCCTCGGAGAGAGTTGGGGATTTTCTCGAATTTTCATATTCGAATTTTTCAAACGAGGATTGGGATTTTAATTATTTTTCTCTCCGGAAAAATATTTCATTCTTGAAATAAACGAGAGGAGAAAATATGACTTCTCCAAAATATTGAAATACTGGAGGAAAAATGTTAAAATCATTATTTGAATTTATTTGTATTTTATTTGTAATTTTTATTGCATTTAAAAATATGCATGTTTTCAAAATATTTATTTTTGATTTTAAAAATGTTCACCCTATTCTAGATTTTCTAACTAGACGGGGAAAATTTATTTCATATTTTTATGATTTTTATTTATTTTTCTACGCATTTTTCTTCGCGGAACTTAAAAAAAAAAACGCGCCCGCGCGCCGACTGGGCCAAAGGCCCAGCCGACGGCCCGCCTCGCCGGCTTCCTCTTCCCGCACGCCGCCGGAGTCCGGCCGAGCCACGACGCCGCCGCCGCCTCGGTTGCCCCTCCCCCAAGCCGCCCTCGCCCCCCCTCCATATATATAGCCCCCCCCTCGCCTCTCCCCGAACGCCGCCGCCCGCCGCACTTGCCGCCCCGCCGCCGCACCCGCGCCGCGCCACCGCCGCCCGCACGCGCCGCCGCCGCCCCTCGCCCGCCGAGCCCTGAGCCCCGCACCCCGCCCCGCCGGAGCCCCTCGCCGGAGTAGCCCCGACGAGGTACTGCCTCACTGCCGTTTTGCGTTGACCGGTTTTTTGTTAAAAAAAAACCCTTCATTTAAAAAAAAACCCTAGATCGGTTTTTTTTCGGTTTTCTTATTTTACGAGCGTTCACCGAACCGTTCGTTTTAACGAACGCGTTCGTCGGTTTTTCTCTGTTAACGAACATCCGTTCTTTAACCGTTCGTCCGTCTTTCTTTTTCGGCGGATTTTCTCGTTATTTCCTCAGATTCGATTTTTGATCGAATCTTCGTTTCTGTTTAACTTCTCGCTCGTTTATCGAAATCAGGTGATTCAAGCGCCTAGAGTTTCATCTCGAAATTCTCTTTCCGTTTAACCTACTCAAACAAGTTTTTGCTACAGTAAAATTTGACCTAGATCCAGATTAGCAAACGAAGTTTCTTTCTTTCGCCGTTTGACTTTCATTGTTTCTTTCGAGTTGATTCTTTTTGCAAACCGGAGTTCTTAAGTTGAACTTTCTGGTTGGATCTTTCATTCGAGTTTTACCTGTGCATTAGTTGAGTACTGATTGTATGCTTGTCTGTTTGCGATAGAGTACCCGGAGTGTGCCGCTTGTTACTTCGAATCGCTAGGTTTTGCGGATCATCAGCAAGGCAAGTAACACTTTGATCATACCCCGTTCATACCCAGTTTTTATTGCATTAGATCTATTTCCTCAAACACATTGCATGGTTAGGATCTAATAAACTGTGGGTATTGGGAAGTAGTTGATGAGGTAGGAACCTATTACCTGTTTTATTATCAAACCCTTGGGAGTTACTTCTACGTTGCTTTTATTATTGCCATGCTATGCTCGTAGACGTGGATTGGGTTTGAGTGATATCCATGACAGATGTGAGATTGTTAATAATGGTTCAACTTAAGGTGGCAACTAAAACTCACATCTGGGTGGATTGAGGCACCTGGAGAACCCAGTGTTGTCTGTTTGTATAAGGACCGCCACCCAGGCTCAAAGGGATCATAAGATTATTCATGCTAGAAACTTCCGTGTGCAGCCGCAAGCTATTATGGGCTCTAGCATAGCTGAGTAGGTTACAGGATCTCTTGAAGAGGTGGACTAGCAGATGTAGGGGAAAGTAGGTGTACCGGTCCATCCAGAGTAGAGAGTGATTGTTTCTGAAAGACTGTGTCTCGGTCATCCGTTTCTCAAACATCATGCAGTGCGAGAATCAAGCGGAGGCGATCGAGTCTTGTGGGAAAAGTGCACAAACCTCTGCAGAGTGTACAAACTGATCATGATTAGCCGTGTCCCCGGTTATGGACAACTTGAGTATCTAGTACCTGGATTATCATTTGAATCTCATCACCGTGATACTATTAATTAATTTGTTGGGTTAATGATGGCACTTAATTGGGATTGAGTTGGAGGTACCTTCTTAATGTTTCAACCACCATGATAGTTAAATAAAAATTTATTCCTCTTGCAGTAGGGAAAAACTGGCTTTTCGCAAAAACATTGTAACCATAGAGCTTTCCACCAGCCATATATGCATGTAGTATAGCATTATCATTGTTCATTGCTCTCTATGTGTTACTTTGCCAGCATATTCTATGTGCTGACCCGTTTTCGGGCTGCAACGTTTCATGTTGCAGACTTTTCAGACGACGAGTAAGGTGCCTTAGGTCGTGGTCTTATACTCAGTGATGCCGCTGGAGTTGATGGACTCACTTATCTTCCAAGTCTTCCGCTGTTATCGTTATTAGATGGCCTTAAGCCATTTTATCATACTTAGTCTCTTTGGAGATATTCGATGTAATAAGTGTGTGATTGCTACTCTGTTATAAATCCTCCATTTGTACTGTGCGTGTCAGCATTACTGATCCAGGGATGACACTGGTGCACAGAAGCACAGGCCATTTGAGGTCTGGTCGCTACAAGTTTGAAATTTTATTGTTGATTATTAGGCATTTTTATAGGTTGAAATGCGTACTTCACTCATTACTAAACTATAGCCGCTTATTCGATATAAGGGCGCTTTATTACTTAAAAGGTTTAAGCATTACACCCGGCCTACAGATTAGTTGTGTTGTCTTTCAATTTTCACACCTTTTGTGAGAACTTGTAGGCTCACAATCAATACAATAAATAAGCGAGCTCTACTGTACACCTTACTTGTCATCAATCCGTCAAAGTGCACGTGCTAGTAAGTGCTAAGAGGACAACAAGATGACATGTTGCAACCATCATTGGTATGTTTACTTGATCATGTCCTGACTTCTTTAATTTTTGTTGTTGTTTGAGCGATGGCTAGAGTTGTCTCTCCCAACAGCCACATGCGCCAGAGATTGAACTTCCTACATACATGGATATGGTATTGTTATATGATTATGTTGCTAGCTAGATAATATAGAAAACTGCTCCAGCTGAGATCATCCTCAAATATGTTGCTGCTTTAAAAATAACTATGCGCTTGGTCAGGTGATATGAAAAAGGTTGTTTTTTAGGTCGTCGACATGCGTATTGATCATTTGAACTTAAGCTTGCTCATTTTGCATGAAAATGCTACCTTATTGTTTAAAATGGCAGCTTAGTGACTGCTATGGTAGTCTGCACGCCATGAGGCGTTCCCTCACTATAAGTTTACACATAAATACATTTCATGGTTACAACTAAAGTAATTAAGATGACAAATTAAGATACAAACAATGTTGTGGATTTGTGGCGAAGATGCTAAATATCACGTGCTTACACAGTTTATGGTATGTGGTGGTGGCAATGTTTCTATTAGCTTATTTACTATGTAACTGTTCAATAGTTACCAGTGACAAACACAATGTATGGTTTTCGCAATTTTATATTGTCAGTTGTTTCCATTGTCAATGGTTGAAGGTTTTCTTTCAAATTTATATCGGAACAATTTAAGCTATCTTTCTAGATAAGATATAAAATCTCAAGTGGTTCTCCATCCGTGGCTAAGATACATTCATCATGATATGTGGAGAAGTCACCGAGTACCTACAGTTTTACATCAAGACATGAGCACATTGGTCGGAAACCATATTAGATAGCTCATCCACATAATCTTGCTGGCACGCTAGCCAAACTGGTTGAACAAACCTATCACTTCCAAGTGGCTGCACCCAAAGGCCATAAGCTCCCACGCATCCACACGCAACAGTAATGACCACGTACGAATTAATGCGTCACTCTGAAGATAAATTGCAATTTTGCTTGAAATAGATGATCTATTAGAAACACACTCCTTCCAACAATTTCAAATTGCCCCAAAAATGGGAAAAACTCCCACACGGGTTTGGTCGTTCAGGTTATGGTGTATACCGCCCGACCAATTTGTAGATAAATATGATATACTTACACTACTATGAAAAACCCTAGTAGTAGCGTGGGTTGAAATCCTACAAATAACGCTGGGTCCAACGCTACTGGTAGGGCGCTACAGCTATTGTGTAGTAGTAGTGTGGGCCAAATTTGCGCTACTACTAAACTACCTAGCAGTAGTGTTGTCCAAACATGCGCTACTCCTATATTCTCTGATTTTTGTGAAAAGATTGTTGAGGTATTCATGGATGATTTTTTCGTTTATGATACTTCTTTTGATGATTGTTTAACACTAGTAGAAAACAGGGCTTTGGTTCGGGCAGGGTAAGCCCATTAGTCTCGGTTCAGTCAGGAACCGGGACCCATGGGGGCGTTCGTCCCGGTTCGTTAGCCCAGGGGGCCAGCTGGGGCCTCGTGGGCATTGGTCCCGGTTCATGGGGACCCATTTGTCCCGGTTCAAGGCACGAACCGGGACCAATGTGCCTCGCTCCTGGCCCACAACCATTGGTCCTGGTTCCAGCCACGTACCGGGACAAATGAGTTGCCTATATATACTCATCGCCACGGCAGAGCACTCCACAGTGCTCTGTTTTTTCTGGCTGGCGAGGGGAGGGCATTTGGGTGCTCTAGCTCACCTCCTATGCACATGAGGTGTTCGATGAAATGTCTGAGCCACACTAGTTAATCTTTCTCCTCTCGAAACTCGACCTCCGAGCTCCATTTTCCCCGAGATTTGTCTAGGTTTAGCGGTCCGTCACGTCCCGTCCCCGTCTTCACCGCCATCGATCGCCCGCGCGGATCTCGTCGCTGGCACCACCGTGGTGAGCCTCTTGTTCTTATCTTCTTTCTGAAAGAAAAAAGTTCTTACTTCAGATAGATACTTGTCTAATTTTCTTACTTTTATTATTCCTTGTTATTATATAGTGCGATGGTTTTGGTATCTGCCCCCGTCGGCCCTCGTCCTATCTATGATTCGGACGTGGTATATATTATCTTTTTATAACTATTTGGTTCATTTATTGTTTATGACAATTATGCCGACCAACGTGACATAGATTTTATTTATCTAGGAGGTGGTTGAACCGGAAATTTCAACCGACCCTATTGTCGAGAGGTTAAATTTAGTTGAAGAAGAAAACAATTACTTGAAGGACAAAATAAAAAAATTTGAGGACGAGAAGATGATATTGGAGTTGCATGTTGCGGATGTCGTCGATGATCACAAGATCAAGATGGATGCAATGCGGTTGAAGATTAGAAAGATTAGAAAATTGTTGGGTAACGTAGCAATAATTCAAAATTTTCTACGCATCACCAAGATCAATCTATGGAGTTTACTAGCAACGAGAGGGAAGGATTGCATCTATATACCCTTGTAGATCGCGAGCGGAAGCGTTCAAGAGAACGGGGTTGATGGAGTCGTACTCGTCGTGATCCAAATCACCGATGATCCTAGCGCCGAACTGACGGCACCTCCGCGTTCAACACACGTATGGAGCAGCGACGTCTCCTCCTTCTTGATCCAGCAAGGGGGAGGAGAGGTTGATGGAGATCCAGCAGAACGACGGCGTGGTGGTGGAAGTAGCGGGATTCCAACAGGGCTTCGCCAAGCGCTGCGGGAGGAGGGAGATGTGTCACGGGAGGGAGAGGGAGGCGCCAGGGCTTAGATATTGCTGCCCTCCCTTTCCCCCCACTATATATAGGGCCAAGGGAGAGGGGGGGGGGCGCAGCCTTGGCCCTTCCTCAAAGGAAGGGTGCGGCCAGGGAGGAGTCCTTCCCCCCCAAGGCACCTCGGAGGTGCCTTCCCCCTTTAGGACTCTCCCTTTTCCTTATCTCTTGGCGCATGGGCCTCTTGGGGCTGGTGCCCTTGGCCCATATAGGCCAAGGCGCACCACCTACAGCCCATGTGGCCCCCCGGGTCTGGTGGACCCCCTTGGTGGACCCCCGGACCCCTTTCGGCACTCCCGGTACAATACCGATAAAGTGCGAAACTTTTCCGGCGACCAAAATAAGACTTCCCATATATAAATCTTTACCTCCGGACCATTCCGGAACTCCTCGTGACGTCTGGGATCTCATCCGGGACTCCGAACAACTTTCGGGTTACCGCATACTAATATCTCTATAACCCTAGCATCACCGAACCTTAAGTGTTTAGACCCTACGGGTTCGGGAGACATGCAGACATGACCGAGACGACTCTCCGGTCAATAACCAATAGCGGGATCTGGATACCCATATTGGCTCCCACATGTTCCACGATGATCTCATCGGATGAACCACGATGTCGAGGATTCAATCAATCCCGTATACAATTCCCTTTGTCCATCGGTATGTTACGTGCCCGAGATTCGATCGTCGGTATCCCGATACCTTGTTCAATCTCGTTACCGGCAAGTCTCTTTACTCGTTCCATAACACATCATCCCGTGATCAACTCCTTGGTCACATTGTGCACATTATGATGATGTCCTACCGAGTGGGCCCAGAGATACCTCTCCGTTTACACGGAGTGACAAATCCCAGTCTCGATTCGTGCCAACCCAACAGACACTTTCGGAGATACCTGTAGTGCACCTTTATAGCCACCCAGCTACGTTGTGACGTTTGGTACACCCAAAGCATTCCTACGGTATCCGGGAGTTGCACAATCTCATGGTCTAAGGAAATGATACTTGACATTAGAAAAGCTCTTAGCAAACGAACTACACGATCTTGTGCTAGGCTTAGGATTGGGTCTTGTCCATCACATCATTCTCCTAATGATGTGATCCCGTTATCAACGACATCCAATGTCCATGGTCAGGAAACCGTAACCATCTATTGATCAACGAGGTAGTCAACTAGAGGCTTACTAGGGACATGGTGTTGTCTATGTATCCACACATGTATCTGAGTTTCCTATCAATACAATTTTAGCATGGATAATAAACGATTATCATGAACAAGGAAATATAATACTAACCAATTTATTATTGCCTCTAGGGCATATTTCCAACAGTCTCCCACTTGCACTAGAGTCAATAATCTAGTTCACATCACCATGTGATTAACACTCACAGGTCACATCACCATGTGACCAACATCCAAAGAGTTTACTAGACTCAACAATCTAGTTCACATCACTATGTGATTAACACTCAATGAGTTCTGATTTGATCATGTTATGCTTGTGAGAGAGGTTATTAGTCAACGGGTCTGAACCTTTCAGATCCGTGTGTGCTTTACGAATATATCTGTCATCTTGTGGATGCTACCACGCGCTATTTGGAGCCATTTCAAATAATTGCTCTACTATACGAATCCGGTTTACTACTCAGAGTCATCCGGATTAGTGTCAAAGTTCACATCGACGTAACTCTTTACGACGAACTCCTTTTCACCTCCATAATCGAGAAAATCCTTAGTTCACTAGATACTAAGGATAAGTTCGACCGCTGTCATGTGATCCATTCCCGGATCACTATTGTACCCCTTGACCAACTCATGGCAAGGCACACTTCACGTGCGGTACACAGCATAGCATACTGTAGAGCCTACGTCTAAAGCATAGGGGACGACCTTCGTCCTTGCTCTCTCTTCTGCTGTGGTCATGTCTTGAGTCTTACTCAATACTCACACCTTGTAACACAGCCAAGAACTCCTTCTTTGCTGATCTATTTTGAACTCTTTCGAAATCATGTCAAGGTGCGCGTTCTTTGAAAGTATCATCGGGCGTCTTGATCTATCTCCATAGATCTTGATGCCCAATATGTAAGCAGCTTTATCCAGGTCTTCCTTTGGAAAACTCCTTTCAAACAACCCTTGATGCTCTCCAGAAATTTTACATCATTTCGGATCAACAATATGTCATTCACATATACTTATCAGAAATGTTGTAGCGCTCCCACTCACTTTATTGTACATACAAGTTTCTAACAAACTTTGTATAAACCCAAAAACTTTGATCACTCCATCAAAGCATATATTCTGACTCCGAGATGCTTGCTCTAGTCCATGGAAGGATCGCTCGAGCTAGCATACCTTTTAGCATCCTTAGGATTGACAAAACCTTTTTGATTGTATCACATACAACCTCTCCTTACGAAAACTGGTAAGGAAACTTGTTTTGACATCCATCTGCCAGATTTCATGAATGCAGCTAATGCTAACATGATTCCGACGGACTTAAGCATCGCTACGGATGAGAAAATCTCATCGTAGTCAACTCCTTGATCAGGAAACCGTAACCATCTATTGATCAACGAGCTAGTCAACTAGAGGCTTACTAGGGACATGGTGTTGTCTATGTATCCACACATGTATCTGAGTTTCCTATCAATACAATTTTAGCATGGATAATAAACGATTATCATGAACAAGGAAATATAATAATAACCCATTTATTATTGCCTCTAGGGCATATTTCCAACAAAAATATGCCATTCATACCGAGGCTTGGTATCATTATGCAGTTGGATCAATTGTTACCTTGGTTGCGATTATGATCGCATTTCTTGTTGCATTGAAATGTTTTACATAATTTCAATGTATGGTTTAATTAGATGCTCTGGAGAACTATATGTTGTTCAATGAGAACTATGTATGTACTTTGGTTTGAATGTGATGATGAACTTCTATTAATATGGTCACTTATCTACTTCGAAGGAGATTGTCCATTTTGTACACGAAGTGCATCCAGTTTTTGCCGTAACCCTCTCTACTTTCTTGCACATGCTATGTGGGTGAAATGATGATACCATGCCAACTTTCAACCTTTCCAGAGTTCATTTGAAATGCTTTTCAATTTCAGGGTCTTATAGCTCAAAATAATCAGTAAATGCATGAAAAATAACAAATGAAGTCAGAAAGGGTTGAAAATTGATGATGTGGCTTTGAATGATGCATTTTGAACACAGAAAAACTATGGAGTTCAAATAAGTTCAAAAGAATGAAATCCCTTTGTAACAGACGAGTTTCCGTTTGAAACCCTGATACTTCGAAAGAGATTGTCCGTTTTGTACACGAAGTGCATCCAGTTTCTGCCGTAGCCCTCTCTACTTTATTGCACATGCTATGTGGGTGAAATGATGATACTATGCCAACTTTCAACCTTTCCAGAGTTCATTTGAAATGCTTTTCAATTTCAGGGTCTTATAGCTCAAAATAATCAGTAAATGCATGACAAAATAACAAATGAAGTCAGAAAGGGTTTAAAATTGATGATGTGGCTTTGAATGGTGCATTTTGGACAGAGAAAAACTATGGAGTTCAAATAAGTTAAAAAAACAAAACCTTTTGTAACAGACGAGTTTCCGTATGAAACCCTGATACTTCGAAAGAGATTGTCCGTTTTGTACACGAAGTGCATCCAGTTTCTGCCGTAACCCTCTCTACTTTCTTGCACATGTTATGTGGGTGAAATGATGATACCATGCCAACTTTCAACCTTTTCAGAGTTCATTTGAAATGCTTTTCAATTTCAGGGTCTTATAGCTCAAAATAATCAGTAAATGCATGAAAAAAATGACAAATGAAGTCAGAAAGGGTTGAAAATTGATGATGTGGCTTGAATGGTGCATTTTGAACACAGAAAAACTATGGACTTCAAATAAGTTAAAAAAATGAAATCCCTTTGTAACTAAAATCCCTTTATAAAACTCTAATAGCAAAAGGAATGAACTAAAAAGCTTTTATAAACCTCTTGTATTTTTTAAACTAAAATTATATAACATTCATGCCACTGAAATTATCAAAGTATTTTCTGTTCAAAACATGAAAAGCAAAAAGAAACAAAATAAACTTTAATAAATAAGTAGAAACAACATAAAATAAAATAAATAAGTAGAAACAAAATAAACTTTAACAAAGAAAACTTTATTAAAGTAAAATAAATAAACTTTAATACAATAAATAAAAGTAGCAACAGTAAGTTTTTTGTTGTAAGTAGAAACAAAATAAAATAAAGCAACAAAAAAAACAAAAAAAGTGCTACCTATTGGGCCACCACGGCGTGAATACGACTAGAAACCCAACCATGGGCCAGGATTCCGGCCCGCAGGAGGCCCAGTAGGCCCACAAGCACATCGTGACAAATTAGGCCCTCATGCCTGCAGTTGAGAGGAGCTCGAGAGGGTTGGCGCAGCAGCGCTTATAAACCACTCTCGAGCTGTCTCAGCTAGCGAGGTGGAACTAAAGTTTTGGCCGCGACGCGGACAGCACAGGGCCTTTGGTCCCGGTTGGTGGCACCAACCGGGACTAAAGGGGTGCATCGGTACCGGTTCGTGGCACCAACCGAAACCAATGCCCCCCTTTAGTCCCGGTTGGTGCTACCAACCGGGACCAAAGGCCTAGCAGCAACCAGGACTAAAGGAGGCATTGGTCCTGGTTGGTGCCACGAACCGATGCCAATGCCCTGGGTATATAAGAAAACACTTAGCAGTTTCGACCAAATCCATCACTTCATCTCCCCCGACGCCCCTGCTCCTCCTTGCTGTCGCCGCCTGACGCCCCTGCTCCACCTTGCCGTCGCCGCCGCCACCGACGCCGTTAGGCTGCTCGACGTCGCCGCCGCCGCTGCCGCCGCCGCCGCCGCCGCTACCGACGCCGTCAGGCTGCTCAACGTCGTCGCCACCGCCGCCGCTGACGCCCTCTGCCTCGACGACGGCGTCGACCCTCACGCCCCTGCCGGCCCCGACGCGCCGCCCACCGTGCCCCGCCGCCCCCTGCGAGAACCAGCCTGCTCCCGCGCCCCTCCCCTGTCCCGCGGCCCTGCGCCCCTGCCCTGCCCCGTCGGCGCGGCGCCGGCTCCTCCGCCGTGCCCCTCCACCGCTGCGCCGTGCTAGCTATTAGATTTTTAGATGTTTTTAGATGTTTTTTAGATGTTTTTAGATGCTATTTTTAGATGTTTTTACATGTTTTTTTAGATTATTATTTTATGTTTAGTTTAGTTTTAATATTAGGAAAATTTCAGATGTGTAGTTATATTTATTTAGATGTGTAGTTAATTTAGATGTTGTAATTTGTTCATAAAAATTGTGCACTTTTGTATAGAAACTTTATTTTTTTCATATGTACGAAAATGTAGAGTGAAAACGAAAACAAACATATAAGAAAAAACAAAGGAAAAAATGAAGAAGGAAAAGAAAACCGCCCGACCCGGCCACCACCGTATTTTCATAAAGTGTTTCCACCGAGTCCACGTTGCACCGATCGAGCACCCGTGGCGAAGCAAGTCTTTCTTAAGGTAGTTCTTTGTTAAAGTGAGGGGGGCGTCGGACATTACATGAGGCGGGGGTAGGGGGGCGTCGGACATGACATGAGGGGGGACATCGGAAAAAATAAGAAGAGGAAGAAGAAGAAAAAAAAGAGGAGAAGAAGAAGGAATAGAGGAGTGGAAGACTTTTTTCTTCTACTCCTCTATTCCTTCTTCTTCTCCTCTCTTTTTTCTTCTTCTTTTTTATCGGGAATGCAGGAGTCGAGGATCGCCGAACGGTCGAGGGTCGGGAACTAGGGCAGAGGGTCGAGGGTCACCGAGGGGTCGAGGGTCGTCGAGGGGTCGAGGGTCGAGGAACGTCGAGGGGTTTTGTTGAATCCTTTGACACTAGCTAGACAAACGTGATGCATTGCCGAGGCCACCCCAAACCCGAGAGAAGCTAGATCTACGTTTGCCACTAATATATCCACCTACTTCATGTGTAGAAAAGTGTATATATGTATGTATGTTCTCTGTGTATATATGTTCATATATGTATGTATGTATGTATCCCCTACCCGACAAACTCTCTCGAGGCCACCCCAAACGTTTGCCAATAATATATGCATCTGTCATGTTTGAATAATAATTGCCATGTTGTAAATATATATTTGCAGAAACTATGGACCCCCGAGATGAAGAAACAGAAGCGGTGTTGGAGGACATAATCGCACACGGAAGTGATGTCGTCTTCTCGTTTCTCAACGACACCGATGGTCTGGAAGAACAGGGTGAAGAAGCAGACTACGGTGATCGAAAAATGGAGGAGGAAGGCTCCGGTGACCCAATGCCGGCGCAAGAAGGACACCGTGATGACGGCTCCGGTGACCGAACGGAGTCCGGCCTGGTATATATATTAGTTAAGCCTATGCTGACTATAGCTAGCTAATTGATGCATTAATTGTTTTTGGTATGTACACATATATTAATGAACTCTCGTCTTTCTTGTTTTTTCTAGCCCTCCAGAACGAGCACAACTTCGGTAAAGAGACGAGGCCCGAAGAAAAAGTTGCGCTCAGATGAAAGGTTTGAGATCATAGAAATCGCGCTATGGCAAACCGATTGAACCCATCCGGACAAATGAAGCATTTGCTGCTCAGTGCGGGGTTCTTGTTGGGGACAAGATCCCGATCGGCATCCACCAATGGTTAAAGCCGGCTAAAGAAGACCCTGAGGTGTCTTATGTCTCCGATATGCAGAAAGATGATCATTGGCCCGCGCTGAAGGCAAATTTCACCCTACCGCCAGAGGAGGATCCGGAGAAGCCAGTTAAAGAGCAATCGATCAAGTCTCATGCTCTTAAGAAGATGGCAGAACTATTCAGGAGGTGGAAGAATGAGCTGGAAAAAATTGTCGACAAAGAAGAGACACCAGAATTCACTGGCCCGCATTTGTGGCCCACAAGACATCGGACAAGAGTAAGAAGATGTCAGTGACAAACAAGAAGAATGTTGCGAAGAAGAAGCTTCACCATCGCACGGGGTCAGGTGGCTACCTCAAAGCCCGGCCGTTGTGGGCCAAGGCTAAGAATGACCTGCTTGATAAAGTGGTCGAACCAGAGACATTGAGGTGGCCAGACCGTTGACGGACTTGGCTCTTCGGGGCTGGCGGAACCTTGGACCCTGTATCAGGGAAGTGCATTTGGACGGATGAGCAACTGAGAATACCAGTCACGAGGATTCAGGAGTATATCGATGCAGCCCAGCAAGGGACGCTCGTTCCAGACAGAGAGAACGACGAGCTCACAATGGCCCTCGGGAATCCTGAGCACCCTGGACGGACACGAGGCACGCCAGGCTCCGTCCCGTGGAAGGTTGGGTTTCCGGGCGCAGGCAGTTACAAATGCCAGGAGAGGAGGAAGAAAGTGGAGCATACCCAACTGCAAGCGCTACACGCAAGGGTACTAGCGATAGAGGAACGAGAAGCAAATCGCAGCAAACGACCTGCAGAAGATTCCCCCGAAGCTACCCCGCCATCTCAGCGGAGAAGCAGCGTGGCTTCCACCGAGCTGCTTTAGCAGGAGCCTGTCTTCACGGCTCCTGCTAGCTACGCCATGGATGCTATCACGGAGTCTCAACATTGCCACCTTATGACGCAATGGATGAAATTCAAAGTCAAGGCGGCTGTTGGCTCTGTTTTACCTACTGAACCTGGCGCAACCTACCACTTCCGACCGATTCCAGAAGGATATGCTAGGGTGATGGTGGATCAAATAACGGATGAATTTGAGGACCTCGAGCTTGACCACCCTACCGGTGAAGGGGAGACTCGGCTGGGTTCTTCCATGAAGACTCCATGCCTATGGCGGAAGGAGCTCATCAACCTGCCGAACTGGACGCCTCCGCCTCTTCCTTCTCCTCCGGCGAGTCAGGACACTCCGCCTCCTCCTCCGCCTCCTCCTCCGGCGAGTGATCAGGGCACTCAGCCTCCTTCTCCGGTGCGTGGCGCCACTTAGCCTCCTTCTCCGCCTGCGCCAGCGCGCCCGAACAGCCAGCCTCCTCCTTCTCCGCCTCGCCAGCAAGGGCGGAAGAGACCCGCCGCTGCTCTGGCTGCTCCGGAGCGTCGTAGTCCTTCTCCTCTGCCTCGTAAGCAAGCACGAAAGAAGACAGCCGCAGCCGCTCCGTCTGCTCCGGCGTCTAGCAGTACAGCTAGAGGCGGGAGGCAATACATATTCGGTCCTTCTCTGAAGACTCCGCCGAAGTTACCATACGAGAGGACCGTGGAGGAAAACGCGAATATCGTGCGAGCCGAAGTGACGAAATTCTTTGAAGGGGTGAAAGCAAAGAAACATCCACCTCCGGAGGAGAAGATAGATCCGTTGAAAGCGAAGCGCACTCTGGATGCCCTGAAGAAACCACCAAAGTCTCCGCCGAAAGCCAACTATGACTGCATTATTGAAAATTTATTTCTCGAAGCGAAGCGGTCGGGAAGTACTAGAAGTGATGAAAGGTTAAAAGAACGACGAGCAGCTGGGAAAAAAATTGCCAAGCTCGGCGAACAAGCGGAGCAATCGTGCCCCCCGCTCAAGGTGTCTAGTGACATCGTCGCTAATGATCCGAGGATGGTGCCCGGTTATAACAATCTTGGAGATTACCTGCCCGACGATGTACATTACGATTTCTTGGAGGTGGACGAACACAGATACGAGTACGGGAAGCCTCTCGTCAAAGATGAAAAATCTCTAACAACGATGATGCGAAGATTCCATGATTGGTACATGAAAACCTGCAGAGAGTCTGGGGGGACGAATACTTTGACGCTGAGAGTTAAATAGGAGCATGACCTCGTTGGAATTGATCTGTTGCATGTTCCATTTGAGGAGTTCTTCCAGTTTTTCAATCAAATGGCCCTCGATAAATTAACGGTCACTTGCTACTGTCTGTAAGTAGTACTATTTCTGTCATTAAGTCTCTATATATAGGTCAGCTCTTTTATTGCATGTATTTTTAATTATCCTCACTATATTATATATGCAGATTGAAGATCGCCGAATTGAAGAAAAGACAAATCGGTGATATTGGGTTCATTAACACAAATCTCATAGATGCAAATGAGGTTAAGTTTCATGCCAAAGATACCGAGGCCAACTTGCTACGATCGTTGGTAATAAATGAAAACAAAGCTATAATACTCTTTCCTTACAACTTCAAGTGAGTGTTACTGTCTTGTGCATATTCGGTTTCCCTTATTAGTCTAGGTTATAGTAATGTAATTGATGAGTTATGCATGCATGCGCAGCTTCCACTATATTCTCCTAGAGATTAAGCTTGAGCAGGGACTAGTAACCGTCTTACACTCGAGACGAAAAGATCCTAAGGAGTATGAGGACATGACTGAAATGCTCGAGAAGTAAGTTAAATCGATCATTATCGCACCATATCAGCAACTTTGTTCATTTCCTGATATCAAGTAATTATTTTTCTTTGTCTGGCAGGGTTTGGACATAATTCACCAAAAAAGCTCCGGGACTACCGGAGAAGCTGCAATTTAGACACCCGAAAGTAAGTACCACTATAGCTTGTTCCACACATCTCCTAGTGATTCAAGCGCTAGTTTCATCAATACCATTTATAACATGCTTGCTTATCAGTTTGATTGACCTCTATTTCTTGTAAAGTGGTTGTGGCAGGAAGCCAGGAATAATTACTGTGGATACTACGTTTGCGAGTCCATCCACCACACGACCTGTGAGCGGGGCTACTCTGACGAACAATATGAAGTGCGTAAGCAATAATATTCACAATTTTATATTGTTACCATCATTTGTGTTGAGTTTCATTTATTCCTATATATATGTATTGACCCCCTAATTCAAATTAGATCTGTCGGATGCGGGATGAACTCCTACCACCAGATCGTATGTGAGCAATTCAAGAGGAATTGGCGGCATTCTTCCTTGACCACGTGATCGCTAAAGACGGAGAATACCATGTGGACCCTGAGTTCATATATAATTAGGAGATTATATTGTAAGAGATAATTATATTGTATATATGTAGCCAGTAGCGTCGGATCACTACTAGGAAAAGGCCTACTAATGGCGCACCTATTTTGGCTACTAATGGCGCACTACAGGTGCGCCACTAGTGCCACGCCACTAGTATATTTTAGTAATGGCACACCACAGGTGCGCCATTAGTATCTGGTATACTAATAGCGCACCACAGGTGCGCCATTAGTACCCACAGGTGCGCCATTAGTAACTGGTATACTAATGGCGCACCACATGGAAGTGCGCCATTAGTAACAATTTTTTTTTAAAAATTTCATTTTTTCTTAATCTCAGGTCACTATTTCACATATGAGATGTCCAACACATATATATATATATACAACAAGCATCCATATAACAATCATATCCAACACACAAGTTTCATCACATATACATACATAGCCAACACATAGTTCCATCGTTACATTTTACAAAAGTTTCACATTGTTCATCCAACACCGTTATCCATCAATTCACAAAAGTTTCACATTGATACAAAATAAAAACACAAATGGAAAAGAAGCACTCCATCCATGCAAGCTTCCGTGAATTAAATCAAATCTGCAAAATGATAAACAAGAAGTTAGAAGAAGAAGACGAAGAAGAAGAAGAAGAAGAGAAGAAGAAGAAGAAGAAGACTAGAAGAATACTAGAAGAAGAAGAACACTAGAACAATACTAGAAGAAGAATAAGAAGATGAATAAGAAGAATAAGAAGAAAACTATAAGCTTATTATGTAAACTTGATCATTTTGTGCTAACATAAGTAATTTTGGAGCTAACCTATAGGAAACTAAGCATATAAGCTCTCTAAGTTAGCATATTAGAGCCAACTTAGGTAAAATGAAGCTAACATATGTCATTTTGGAAAAGAAGAAGAATAAGAAGAAGACTATAAGCTTATTATGTAAACTTGATCATTTTGTGCTAACATAAGTAATTTTGGAGCTAACCTATAGGAAACTAAGCATATAAGCTCTCTAAGTTAGCATATTAGAGCCTTAACTTAGGTAAAATGAAGCTAACCTATGTCATTTTGGAAAAGAAGAAGAGTAAGAAGAATAAGAAGAAGACTATAAGCTTATTATGTAAACTTGATCATTTTGTGCTAACATAAGTAATTTTGGAGCTAACCTATAGGAAACTAAGCATATAAGCTCTAAGTTAGCATATTAGAGCCAAGTTAGGTAAAATGAAGCTAACATATGTCATTTTGGAAAAGAAGAAGAATAAGAAGAAGACTATAAGCTTATTATGTAAACTTGATCATTTTGTGCTAACATAAGTGATTTTGGAGCTAACCTATAGGAAACTAAGCATATTAGAGATAACATAGGTAACTAAGTATATATATATATATATATCATTTTGGAGATCTGACATACCTGACATAGTTCAGTTCTCATTGTTCTTCTCCTTCTCCTTCCTCAGCCTGATGCGCCAAGAGCGGCGAGGCGGTGGAGGCAGCTGTGGGATGTAGTCCTCTACCACAATTGGCGTGGTCATGTCGCCCAGCTGTGGGATCGCGGGCGCCACCACCGGTGTGTGGTCATTGTCAGGCACCACCACCATCGCGAGGCCACCTTCAGGCAGGACGGGCACGACCATCGCTAGGTCATCCTCAGCCACCACCATCTCTTGCCCATGGTCAGCCACCACCATCTCTTGCCCATGGTCAGCCACCACCATCTCTTGCCCTTGGTCAGCCACCACCAGCGCTAGGTCATCTTCAGCCTGATGCCCATCGTCATCCTGCAGCTCCTCATCCCCACTCTGCTCCTCTTCTCCCCCACTCCAGTCCGGATCATCCTTCTTGCTGTCTTTGCTACTTTCGCTAAAGCCAGAATCGTTGTTGCTTTTGCTACAGCCATAATCGCTGCTGCTTTGGCTGTAGCCAGTGTCGCTGCTGCTGCTCCCATTGCCTGTCCAAATGCAACAATGATCGTTAACAATCGATGTGAGACAAAGCCAAATGTAGAGGAATAAGAAGAGGCAGAACGCACTGGCATCTTCGTCGTCAGCGTAGCGCATGCGAAACATAGTCGTGTTGAAAACCTTCACGATGAGCATTGTGGCGTCATCGTCGTACCTGAAGAGAAGAAAGTACCCGGTCCGCAGGTCGTAGGCACTGTAGAACTTCTCCCAGCCACGGCACAGGTACATGTGGCCCTGCTCGATCACCAACTCCACGTCCCACAGCCTGCGAACCCCGCTGCCGGCCTGTCGGAGCTTCACATTATCTGGCGGATCTTCACCCAGCATGTTCATAAAAGTGTCAGGCAGCCTCTGCAATTTGGGACAAGGAGTGATGTAGCAAACAACAGAGTTATCATAATGAGATGGGTGAAGGGGAGATCTCTCGTTTTATATACCTGCCTCGTGGCTGATACTGAAGTCCCAAGTATGACACTGAAGAACTCGATAGCATCCAACTCGTACTCCGGTGAGGCAGAGCGGCGGTGGCTGCTTCCCCCCATCTCTGATAAGCAGCAGAAGAGACCAATTAGTACCCTTACAACATCACATTGCAAATAGATGAATTGTGTAGGTATGCATGGATTTAAGATTATTTGTTCAAAGCCAATTTGTCAATGACTAATATGATATCTCAATTTTCACCAAATAATACATTTGTTATACACCACATTTTCTTTTCCTTTGGAAAAGAAAAAAGCACACTGGAGATTGTAGTTTAGTTGGGATATTGTACTGCACAAAAAAGATTGTTCCTTCAATGTGCTTGACAATGCATTGATGCCCCAACATAAATACCAGTGAAAATTGAACCCAACACTATCCTGCTTATGTTTGGTTGTAAGATTATAATAAATAAAAAGATTAGTTCATCGATGTGCTTGACAATACATGTCTTGTGAGAGGCCCTTTCAAATATTAAAATAAAGTACTGCCTCATGAATAAAACTAACTCTAATATAGTGATATTATTATTATTCTCCTGTTGCAACCCACGGGCATTTTTTGCTAGTAATTTCAAGTGTTCACAGGTGAACTTGTACCATGGATGAGCCTAGTGCTTCATTAGTCAACTGAACAGAGATAACAGGGTATAACACCATACATAAAGTGATGAGCATACATACTACTGTCCAAGAAAATTAACTGAATAGTATTGTGTCAAGTTCAGTTTGAAAATTCAGTTACTGCTTGAGTGATTTGACACCAAAAATTACTCCCAAAAATTACAATGACTGTATATTGACTGCATATATTCACTGCACAGGACTGAATTCAGTCAAGAAAACCTGTCAATTTCTGTTCACTGCATATATTCACTGTACAAGCTGTCAAGTTCTATTTCAGCTCAAGTTTCATTACAACACAAACACTGTAATTCATCTGCTCACAGAAAAATTAATAATCAAAATCAAATTACAATAGGGGTCCCAGGTTTGACCCCATGATAGGTGCTATCCTGGGATTATTCCTCTTCTGAACAAACCATCATGCATCATTTTCTAACCAAGGCATAGCTCAGGAAAACCACTTGCTTTGACCAGAACTAGCTGATTACCCCAAATCTCATGGTAAAATTAGCAAGGCAGAGCATTTCTCTTACATGACCATAGCAAGAATGACACACTCAACTTCATTGCTTCAACCACATGGACAACAGAGCAAATGTTGGAAGTTGACAATATACTTTAGATTCACACATGCTCCCCTAATTATTTTGTCTGTATATTTAGATTATCTACTTTAGGCACAATCATACACAATTCTGACTAATTCATCACTATAGGCCAGCATGAAACACACTCCTCCAAAAAAAAGCCTAAAATTCCACTATTATTGCCTGTAAAAAGGCCTAATATCCACTAGTATTGCCTCTAAAAAAGCCTTAAAAGTCCACTATTGTTGACAATCAAAATATGATCTGAACTGTAAGGAGTTAACTGAAAAATGAGTGGTTGTTGGCATGAGGGAGTAAACTGATTGTTGGCACAAAAATATAGGTTCTGCAAACATGAAAGGCATAATCAATAGGTGAGAGGTTACCAAGAAACATGAAAGGCATATCTATTCCGTCACCAACAGTGGCTTTTCCAAGAATAATATCCCTGCATGAACATAGGTGAGAGGTTAACTAACTGCCTCAAAGGCATAATCAATGGTTATACATGGAACAAATTGCCAACGGTCAGATGACCTACACTGCCACGGTCGAGGGGAGGGAGGGAGGGAATGGGGAGTGGTGGAGAGAGGGAGGAAGGAGGAAGGAGGAGAGGTACCTGGTCGCCGGAGGGGTCGGGGTCGGGGTCGGCGAAGGGGTCGCGGTCGGGGTCCGAGCTCGTCCGGGTCCTCGCTCGCCGCGGTCGAAGGAGAGCAGGGGCCGGTGGCGGAGGACGGCAGGGGCAGGCGGGATGGGCGCGTCGGGGCCGCGCTCGCCGGCTGCTGCAGGGGCCGGAGGAGGCCCTCGCTCGTCGGAGGGAGGAGGAGAGGAGAGGAGCGGGCGGCGCGCGCTCGGCCGATCCCGTTCGGGGGCGCGGGGCGGCGGGGGTGGAGTCCCGCGGGGGTCGGGGCGGCGGCGTCGAGGCAGCGCAAGACCACAGCGGCGGCGGCGTCGCCGATGGCGTGCAGGCGGCGGCGTCGCCGATGGCGTGCAGGCGCGGCGGACGGAGGGGGCGGCGGCGGACGGTTGGGGTCGAGTGGGGGATCTGGCGAGGGAGGGAGGGAGGCCACAGTGCGAGGGGAATAGGTGGAGTGCGGGATGTCTATCTAATGGCGCACCTCCCCAAGTGCGCCATAAGTACGACGATAGCAATGGCGCACCTCACCCTAGTGCGCCATTAGAAATTACTAGCCCGATTGGTCAGGTTATATTCCACCTAACCCTATCTCCATCAGAACACGCCCACTAGCCCGACTGGTCAGCACGCAGCACACACACTAGGAGGTCTTGGGTTTGATTCCCAGGCTCCCCAATTTTTGTTTTTATGCATTTAAAATGCTGTTTGATATTTATTTGTGTTTAAATATGTTCAAACTTGTTTAAATCATAACAGTAATATTTTTTATAAAAACAGTAATAATTTTTTTAAAAATATCATCAAATTTATTATTTGAAAATATCATCAAATTTATTATTTGAAAATATCATCAAATTTGTTATTTGAAAAATTAAATCAAGTTTGTTTTTTTGTTGCAATTTTAGTTGCATTCATTTGTGACGGTGGAGCGGGCCGGGGAGGGTGCGGGGGAGAGGGTGCGAGGGGTGCTCGGCGGCGGTGGAGCAGGGTAGAGGGTGCGGGGGGTGCTCGGCGGCGAGGGGGACCGGATCTGGCAAGGTGGGATAGCGATCGAGATGGAGGGGGATCGAGATCAAGTGTCCATGAAATATACACTAATGGCGCACCGTGGAAAAGTGCGCCATTACTAGTTTAAACTAGTAATGGCGCACTGTTCCTGGTGCGCCATTAGTAGTTTTGCAAAAAAAATAAAGAACAAAAAAATATAGTAGTGGCGCACTATGTGGCTAGTGCGCCATTACTAGTTAGAACTAGTAATGGCGCACTGTGCCCTGGTGCGCCATTAGTATGTTTGGAAAAAAAAAATGTTACTAATGGCGCACCGTGTGTCTGGTGCGCCATTAGTGTCTTTCACACTAATGGCGCACCAGCACACGGTGCGCCACTGCTATATAGCAATGGCGCACCACATGTCTGGTGCGTCATTAGTGGTCATTCCATCTATAGCCCTTTTCCTAGTAGTGGATAGATATACGAGAACTTGTTGTTCGACCAATCTCTCGGAGAAGGAGAGGTGGTCAATCTCACTTCTCTCTGTATGCATATGTTCATGACGATCTTCTGTTTCCTTCATTTGCTTACTAGCTAGCATGTCGAGTCCTCCCTATACATATATATAATACTTATCGTACGTCGACCAAGCACGGAGATAAGAGAGGACACTTCTCTCTATTAATTAGCTAGATAACATAATATATGAAACACCTAAATTAACCCCCAAAACCCCAAAACCACCCCATTTCAAAAAAAACAAAACAAAAACCTCAGCTCCTGCCAGCTGCTGACGCATGGATGCCTATTGGTCCCGATTTGTGCCACCAACCGGGACCAAAGGGCCTCCTGCCTGGGCTCACCGCACAGGCCACGTGGAGGCTCATCTGTCCCGGTTCATGTAAGAACCGGGACTAAAGGCCCAGGGCATTAGTAACGACACTTTAGTCCCGGTTCAACAACCGGGACAAAAGGCCCTTAAGAACCGGGACAAATGGCCATTTTTCTACTAGTGTAAGCAACCTTAATCGAGTTTTGTAAAGATGTGAAGACATTAATCTTGTCTTGAATTGGGAGAAGTGCCACTTTATGGTAAATGAAAATATTGTCTTTGGTATAAAACTTCTGAAAGAGGTATTGAAGTTGATAAAGCTAAGGTTGATGCAATTGAGAAAATGCCATGTCCTAAAGAAATATAAGGTATAAGAAGTTTCCTTAGTCACGCTGGTTTCTATAGAATGTTCATTAAAGACTTTCTAAAATTTCTAGGCCTCTTACTAATCTTTTACAAAAAGAGGTTCCATTTGTTTTTGATGGTGGTTGCGTAGAAGCCTCTGAAGTACTTAGAAAGCCTTAACCTCTGCACCTATTTGTTCAACCACCTGGTTGAAACTTTTTTTTTGAAATTATGTGCGATGCTAGTGATTGTTGGTCAGAAAAATAAACTCAAAATTCAAAAGTTTGATTTTAAAAATTCAAATGAACATATGTATTTATTACTTTTTAAATTGTTTGACGAGTGTTCTATAAACGTAATCGTCGGCCCACAAACTACCTTCGGCAACAGCGGCTTCCCAACCTACGTCGGTGAGGAGTGCCGCCACCACTTGATCCGATTCACGTGAGGGCTGCCCCTTTCGTAACCTTATTGTCCCGCATGAGTTGTACCATCCAAGACCGCCACCCTGCTCTATGAGAGAAATATCATTGGCAGCACCATATCCTCGGGTGGCAGAGAGGGAGAACGAGGGACGAGGACAGAGACCGAGGCGGCTATGGTTTCGTTCGTGTCCAACCAGTAGTGAACCGAGCGGAACACATAAAAAGATCAGCACTAAATCTTTGGTACTTCCGATCGCATGTACAATGGTTAAAGGTCAGAAAAATAAACTGAAAATTGAAAATTCAAATATTTTCTGGGTTGATACTAGTGAAATAAACTCAAATTTTAATAGTTTGCTTTTAAAAGTTCAAATAAAAATATGCCTTTTTAAATTGTTTGACGAGTGTCCTATAAAACCATACGGCTAATCCTATGCATTGCTGACTGTTTTATCCTAGACACTTGACATTCGGCAAACGACATTTTTTTTGGGTACTCCCTCCGCCTAGGTGAGTAAATCATTCTAGGTTGTGCACCGTGACCAAGGAGGAGGGAAAAACGAGAGAACTTAATGTTTATTTGCTAATTAATAGCATTGCATGCAATGAACTAACCACTGCATGTCGTATTTGGTAGTCTCAAATCATTAAAATCATGCACACCCCACATATCTTATTGGTTGATATGTCAAGAAACAAGAAACGAGGTAGAAGTTAATGCACCGCGCCTAAGTGTTTTGGTATTATTTGGTTTTCGTAAGATGACTTACACACCTAGACGAAGTGAGTAGTGGCGTTGTTCACGCTCTGAACCGAACATTTTAATGCAATCCAACATTGCTGTGTCAGAAGTTATTACAGTCAGTACCCGGTGCTAGTTGACATATATATAAGTCGAGCCTCCTTTCTTGTTCTCTCGCATTGCAATTGACCAGGCAATAGCTTCAACTCTGACAATGACAAGCAGAGCATGCACTGTCCACGAGATCCGGCGGGAGCGGCGTGCGGAAGGCCCCGCCGTCGTGCTCGCCATCGGCACGGCAAACCCGATGTACTGCGTGTCCCAAGAAGACTACCCCGACTACTACTTCCGTGTCACCAAGAGCGAGCACCTCACCGACCTCAAAGAGACCTTCAAAAAGCTGTGTAAGCACGGACGCAAACGTGCGATCCAAAGACTTGATGCGGAATTTCTGACTAGGCTAATTTACTGTGCTTCCTTCCTGATCAGGTAAGATAACAGGCATGGGAAAGCGGTTCTTCTACCACACCGAGGAACTGCTCAACGTCCACCCCGAACTTCTCCACCGCGCATCCCCATCCATTGATGCGCGGCTTGAGATCGCCGCCACCGCCGCTCCCGAGCTCGCGGCATCAGCGGCAGTGAAGGCCATCGCCGAGTGGGGTCGTCCGGCCACGGATATCACCCACCTCGTCGTCAGCACAAACTCAGCGGCCCACGCCCCAAGCGTCGACTTCCGCTTGGCTTCACTCCTCGGCCTGCGCCCCAGCGTCTGCCGTACCATGCTCCACCTTAACGGCTGCTCCGGCGGCTGCGCAGCCTTGCGCCTAGCCAAGGACCTGGCGGAGAACAACCGCGGCGCGCGCGTTCTGGTCGCCTGCGTCGAGCTCACCGTTACCTCCTTCCGTGGCCCCGACAAAGAGGACTGCTTCGACACCCTCATCAGCCAGGGGCTGTTCAGCGATGGCGCAGGGGCCGTCATCGTCGGCGCCGACCCCGTGCGCCCAGTCGAGCACCCGCTGTTTGAGATGGTGTCTGTGTCGCAGGCCGTGATACCGGAGAGCGAGCACTTGCTCAACATGCGGCTCGGGAACAGCGGCATTTGCGGCAATGTTTCTACCGAGCTGCCACGCGTGACGGGGGACAACATCGAACAGTGTTTGCTGGATGTGTTGGAGCCACTTGGTATCCGCGTCAAATGGAATGACCTCTTCTGGGTAGTGCATCCCGGTAGCCGTGCTGTTTTGGACCACATCGACGCAGCTCTCCAGCTGGAGCCCAAGAAGCTCGCCGCGAGCCGAACCGTTATGAGAGAGCACGGGAACATGCTGGGAGCGACGGTGATATTCGTGCTGCACGAGCAACGGCGGCTAATGGAGAAGGAAGCAGTGGGGGCGCATGGGTGGGGGGTGATGGTGGGATTTGGTCCGGGTTTCACTGCCGAGACGATGGTGCTGCGCGCAACTGGTGGTGACCAAAATAAAAATTACTACAAGTAGCTATAATCATGCTCCATGTAATAAGGTTAATAAAGCGCACATCCGAATAGCATTATACGGCATATCCAAGAATGATCTTCCTTGCTTCACTACAGGAATCTGGAACATTGGCCAGAGTCATGTTGTTTGTTGAGTGCAGTTGAACGGTTACTAGGCAAATATCACCTTTGTTGAGTATTACCTATGTAAACAAATATAAGATTGTTTAGAAAAGAAAAAAGTATGTTTTTCGTCCCTCAAGTTTACAAGAAGTATACATTTAACACCTTGTCTTTTTCTGGTCGACATTTAGTCCCTCATATTTCAAAACCAGAGACATTTCGTCCAAAACCAGAAATAAGGGGAAAACCGCTGACGTGTCACTGGTTTTCTCTCGCCTTCTCTGAAACAGCAGCGACATTTTATCAAGCAGCTTTTGTGTATTCGCCCTACAGACCAATGGCCATTGCAGATGAGCAACAACGCCACTGCAGGTCTGCAGCTGGCCTTGTCACGCTCGCGCTGCACGGCAGGCGGCTGCGCCGAGGACGCCGCTCCTCCACACGTCGGGCATGAGCCGGGCTGATGGCTGTTGCAGGGGAGGGCACCACGCGTTGCTGTCGCTTTGGTCCAGTGCGCCTGCCTCCGCGCCTCCGGTTGGAAGGCATCCAGGGCTTCCATGCCGGATGGCGTCACCTCGCCGTGGGGAGTCGTGTTGTCCCCTCAACATGGAGGGAGGAGGGTTACACCAAGGGTGTTCGCCGTGCTGCACCAGCTCGGGGACACAGTGGTGGGGCAAGCGAGACAGTGAGCTAATCGTCGCGTCCCTCTGTTCGGCCAATGCCTTCTCGCCGTCTTCATTGTGCCGGTGATGGATGCGCCAGATATTGGCCCTGTGGTGCTAGAAGGCATCTCCGGGAGCGGTGCCTCGCGTCTCTCGTCGACAGGGATGGACTGCGTGGCCTCGTCGACATGCTCTTGTCTATGCTGTGTGGCAGACTGGCAGCTCAAGCTCCGGCGTCGACGCCATGTCTTGGGCGTGTCCGGTGGTGAGCTTATGTAGTTCGCGGTGGTGCACGTGGATCTATGACATGGCAGGGGCGTGCGGGCCAACATGATTGGGGTCGGCCTGTGTACACAACTAGCAGCGTGGAGGTACGCGACGGCCTAGAGCAGCACCTGTGGTGGCTAACAGAGCAGCCCGCGACGCGGGCATGATAGCAGTGGCCAGCATGCAGCTACCAGAAGCTCGTGGTGGTCGGCCTCGAGCTCAGCAACATCTCCATTGATGTGCAGGGAACGCACACACAAGGTGCTTGTGAAAATGTTGCTGGTGTGAGAGAGAGGGGGGAGACAGAGAGAGAAAACCAGTGACACATGAGGGGTTTTCCTCTCATTTCTGGTTCTGGACCAGATTTCTCCGGTTTTCAAACACGAGGGACCAAATGTGGACCAGACAAAGATAAGGGATCAGATGCACACTTCTTATAAATTTGAGGGACCAAAAACATACTTTTCTCTTTAGATAACTACTCGGAAAACAACTCTTTGCCGCGTGTTCTATTTTTTTGGGCTCGGCAACCCGAATGCCTTTTTTTGCACTCCCCAAACACTTTTCTTTTGTTTGTTTTTTCTTTTGTTCTCCTTTCCCTTTGCCATGTGGCTATTTTCTACACTAGACAAACACTTGCTTTTTCCCACCTCTCTCTTTTAGAGTGGATGGCAACAAGTTGATCAATTAGTAGTATGGTCAACTCTCTTCATGAGTCATGCACGTGGGCTTCCTTTAAGTAACCATGCAATTACTAGTTCAGATGCTTGCAGAAACCCTAAAAAAACCGAAAACTGATTGTTTTTTTTAAGTTTGATACGTATGTGAAATCACCATTTCCAGTTGATGCTTGTTTACCCCTACAAAAAGTTGATGCTTGTTTACCCCTACAAAAAGTTGATGCTTGTTTGATATATACGTGGAATCACCATTTCTCGCAGATGCTTGTAGAAATGCTTCACTATTTGTAAGCATGTAAGATATTTGTAGAAAAAACATTTCTGGTTGATAAGTAGGATCACCATTGATCCACATCCATGTCAAGTGTAATCATGCATGGTGCACCTTTTTTTTTCATGCCACGAGCAACTATGTTGTGCTTGGTCGGATGGTGCAAATGTTGCCCTACAGCTAATCGATGGTCGTATGGTGCAAAGGATTATTGTGATGAAACTGATCGATGTAATTTATTGATCAAAGTGACACATATGACTATCGTTAAAGTGCTAAACAACTATCCATGAATATTATGCAGTAGCTTGTCTTTGCGGCAAAAGTTGGATTTTTATTCCATCATTGACATTACTTAAAAAGATTGAAATCTTTTGACAAGGATAATCCCTGTGTACCAAACAAGTAATTTTAGAGAAAGAGAGCTGGGGATAGAAGAGCTTGGGTATTAGAGGGATTTAAGGGAAATCACGTGCAGGGGAGGGATTCACCAAATCTCCAATAATCCCCAGCCCCTTTGGGGCTTGAAAACCCTTTATGCCAAACAAGGCCTGAATGTTTTCCCCCATTCCCACCACCCCCTTCTACCCTCCCAAGCAGCACTAACTCGCCCTTCAATACCGCAGATCCACACCGGTACGCGTCCCTCTCACCCTCCACCTCTTTAGAACCACCCTCACCCACACTAACACTCACACCCACATCACCGACCGTGTTAACCGAAAGCAGCAGAACACCACGGTCGATCTACATCTACCCTGAGCATGGTTTCCCTCCAAAACCACACACGTACCAGTGCTGATCGAACTAGCGCATACAGGACTGCACCACCAGATGGCTGCATTGGTGGCTGTCACGGACTCACGGCGTGGGCGCTACTGCTGCTCTCCTAGGGGTGCGCAGGGCAGGCGCCGGTGCCCAGCGTGATGATCTTTCGGGACTCGGTGTTGGACGCCGGCAACAACAACCTGCTCCCCACGCTGGTGCACGCCGACTTCCCGCGCTACGGCCGCGACTTCCCGGCCACCCACGCACCCACCATCCGACCTAGGAATGTCAATACTAGTACACTACTGCAGGTTGGGCTGCAATCAAGAACGACGATATGGATGGAAAGGATATCATTTATTTATCAAAGTAGCATGTTCATGTTTTTTCAGTGGCGTGTGTGGAATAATGTCAGTAAACAGCTGTACACTAGGTAACTGGATTGTAAGCGTCTACTCGATAACGCACGGAAAACTATATATGTTAAACCAGGTAAATGGAATTACATGGTCTGAACTGAACTTTCACAGTTTCATGACTGAATTGTTCCACAATTTGTGTTGCCACTCTGTTATTTGGGTATCTTACCACGTGAAATTGTGAAAGTTTGGTTCAGACACTGTGATTCCATTTACCTGATTTAACACATGAGCATATAGTTCTCTTACTTATCAACGTGTGGGTAAATACGACTATCTCTATCTGGGTTTCTAAGTGGCTACTGTTATTTACGTCACCTATTTGACTAGCAAAATGTGTGTTATATATCAAAATATATCATTACTTGATTCAACGTCAAACGATGCTTCTAATATACTCCCTCCGTCCGGAATTAATTATCGCAGAAATGAGTGTATCTACACACTAAACGGATGTTGTACACACATTTTGCTAGTCAAATTGAAAAACCAAAAATCTGTGCCCACTTCACAAACCCGGATGGAGGAAGTAGCATGCATAGTGCAGTGGAGAAATAAATCTTGTGAGCAATACTTTTAGACTGCCTTTCGATATAGATTCATTAATGGCTGTCAAAATCAGCACAAACCATAACATCGTACATTATTGGAGTATTTGATTTGGTAATCAAATAGGTTACAGATCCAATCAAAATAACTTTTGTATGAGAACAATTAAAATAGTTGGGCACATTGACTTTAATCTTATTCTCCGCTGCTGCGTACATAGCTTAACGACGAAGCGCTAATTTTTCTTGAGAGCGCCAGTTGCATGGAGCACCATGGTCTCGATAGTGAAGCCTGGTCCAAATCCCACCATGGCCCCCCACTCAGCTTGCTCTCCTTCCTCCTCCATTCGACGCCGTAGCTCATCAAGCACGAAGATCACGGTGGCGCTAAACATGTTCCCAAACTTCTGTACGACAGTTCTGCTCGCCGCTAGCTTCGTGGGCTCCAACTGGAGTGTCTTGTCAAGTTGGTCCAAGATCCCACGGCTGCCCGGGTGCACTGCCCAGAAGAGGTCATTCCACTGGAAGTCCATCTCAAGTGGACCAAATGCTTCCAAAAGACAAGGTTCCATGTTATCTGCCACGAGTGTGGGCAGTTTGGTGTAAACTTTGCCATGCGTGCCATTGCTCCCCAAGTTCAGGGTGAGCACTTGCTCGGTTTTTGGCACGAGGGTCTGAGAGACGGACACCATCTCAAACAGAGGATTCTCGACGGGGTGCATGGGATCGGCGCCGACGATAATCGCGCCTGCCCCATCACCGAACAAAGCATGAGTAATGAGGGTGTCTAAGCAGTCGCCTTCGCCTGGGCTGCAGAAGCCAGAAATGGCGAGCTCCACGCAAGCCACAAGGACGCGTGCCCCACGGTTGTTCTCAGCAAGGTCCTTGGCTAGGCGCAAGGCGGAGCAGCCGGCGAAGCAACCATTAAGATGGAGCATGGTACGACAGACGTCTGCGCGAAGGCCAAGGAGTGAAACCAAGCGTACGTCGGCGCTTGGGGCACCAGCGTCAGAGTTGGTGCTGACGATAAGGTGGGTGATGTCACTGGCCGGACGGCCCCAATTTGCGATGGCCTTCTTTGCTGCTGCTGCTGCAAGCTCTGGAGCAGCCTTGGCCACGATATCATGCCGAGCTTCGCGGGACGGCGATGTGTGGTCCAGCAAGACAGGGTGGGAGTTGAGCAGTTCATCCGTGTGGTAGAAGAAACGATTCTCGGTGCCCGTTAGACCACCTGATATCAGTTTTAGAGATCCAAAAGCCCAACAACATAAATTATGTCAGATCATATGTGTCTGCCTAGATATTTCAGTATGTTTGGGTGCTTACATATTATCTTGAATGTGTCTTTATGGTCAGTAAGGTGCTCGCTCTTGGTGACGCGGAAATAATAGTCAGGGTACTCTTCTTGGGAAACCTTGTTCGCAGGATTTGCTGTTCCGATAGCGAGCATTGCCGCTGAGCCTTCTGCACGCTGCGCACACCGGATCTCGCTAACCTTGGGTGAACTGCCTGCCATGGTCTCGGAGCAGTAACCTGCTACATATATCAGGGATCTGAAGACACAAGGGAAGCACTGTATATTGTGTGCACTAAAACCTTAGATGTACTAATAATGCACTGGAGATGTATCTATCATCTCTAATAATCATAGAAAATCCTCAAATACTCCAAGAAAGCAGCACAATGCATTTTTTCAATTTCTCCACATGGGTATCAATGTGAACAAAAGAAATGCCACGATAGTAAATGTTGTGACGTGAATAAAACTAAGAATATTCCATGCTATCAGTAGCAATGTTAATCACATCTCTAGTACACTAGGACACCTAGTTTGTCACTGCACACTATATATGGGGGCATAAAGTAACTTTCTGCTTTTGTTTTTCTTATTGGCAATGGTGAGATGCTTAGCTTGAATTATGGCTAACATGGAGTATATTTTGTCTTATTTTATAATATGAAAAATAAATATAAATATATAGATAAATTCTTTGTTGCTAATTTCTTGTTTTTTTTTTTGGAAATTTTGAATCACCCATTGCGCACTACAAAGTGTAAGATTGCACTTTTTGAAGATGTGCATAACGAATGAACTTATTAGTTCATTTTTCTTGTGTGCAGGTTAGGTTATACATAAATTTGGTCTTTCGCAGGAAGGTTACACAGAGTACAAGGATATTAATTAAGATGGGTGGATGCTAATCCAGAAGCTTAAGAAAAAGTGTGACTCGGATATAAGAAAAGTTCAGGCCACTGATGAATAGACATAGAAATAGGTTTAGGGACTTACCTTCTGGTCCTCGACCTGCTATGTCTTAATACACAGGTAGATAAGAGCTTCCTCCTGTGTATGGGAGAAACTAGGCAGCAGACAACAATTATGCACTGTGTTGTGAGATGGGAGGGATCGAAGGAGGTGCCAAATATTTAAAGGCAGCAGCAGAATTGCAGGTGGACGGTTGGGGACGCTGATAAGCATGCACCGATGCAGGTATACCTCTACGTTGCTCGGTGTCACCCGGAAGATAAATTCCGATCCGCCGCCTTTCCATCCACCCGGTTTGAATTCGGTCAACATTTTGAGATGTCCTATTAGAAAGAAAATCCCCCGCATTCAACCTCCTGTCTAATTGCCTTGCAATGTTTTTCCTAATGGTGGCAGTTTTACAGATTCATTTAAGCTGCAAAGCATGCACCGATGCACGTATACCTCAATGTTGCTCGGGGTCTGCGGAAGATAAATTATAAATTCTGATCCGCCACTTTTCCATCGGCCCGGTTTCAATTTGTTCAACATTTTGAGATCCTATTCTTAGAACAAAAATCCCCCACATTTATCCTCTCGTCTATTTGCCTTGCAATGTTTTTCCTAGTGGTGGGAGGATACCCTAACCAACAATGCACACAAAGCGTTGGCCTCCTTGCTTCACCTTGCTGCTTGGGAGATTTGGAAGGAAATGAATGCTCGTGTTTTCAAGGCCAAGGCAGCGCCAGTGGAGGTTGTTGTGCATATCATCAAGGATGAAACGGGTATCTGGGTCCTAGCTGGCGCGAGGCATTTGGGTAATGCAATGCCGCAAGAGTGGCCATTGTATCTGTTATCGCCTAGGCTATTTTGTATGGAACATCACCCTTCTTCTTAATCAATGAAAATGGAATGTCTTTTGCCTCGCTTAAAGAAAGGTATATAAATTCATTTAAGCATGTTGAGACATTCCAACATGGTACCGCAACAAAAGTAATAAGCAGGCAATGAATCCCCATTGGTTCCACCGAAACGATTAAAATGGCTTGTAAGACACACGGCAAAAACTTAAATGAATGGAACAAATGGAAAGACCGTGAAAAACTATACTTAGAGGACAATTCGACTATTCACCGGCACCCACCCCACCCTCCTCTTCTTCTTCTTCCTTTCCTTTTTCCTCTTCTTCTTCTCCTCCTCTCCTCTTTTTTCTTCTTCTTCTTCCTCTTCTTCTTTTTTCTTCTCCTCCTCCTCCTCTTCTTCTTCCTTTCCATTTTCCTCTTCTTCTTCTCCGCCTCTCCTCTTTTTTCTTCTTCTTCTTCCTCTTCTTCTTTTTTCTTCTCCTCCTCCTCTTCTTCTTCTTCCTTTCCTTTTTCCTCTTCTTCTTCTCCTCCTCTCCTCTTTTTCTTCTTCTTCTTCTTTCCTCAAACTAAACTAATCCTAAAACTAAACCTAAACCTAAAACTAAACCTAAAACTACAACTAAAACTAAATCTAAACTAAAACTAAAACTAAAAAGGAAAAAAAAGAAAAAACAGAAAAAAAAGAAAAAAAAGAAAAAAGGGGGGCTCACCTGGGGGGTGGAGGAGGCCGGTGAAGGAGGGGGGCGGGGCGGTGGAGGAGGCGGCCTGGGGCGGCGGGGGGCCGGGGCGGGGGGGGGGGGGGGCGGGGCAACGGGGCGGTGGGGGCGACGGGGCCCCGGGGCGGCGGCGAGCGGGCGGCGGTGGGGGCGACGGGGCGGCGGGGGGCCGGGCCCGGGCGGTGGGGCGCGGGGCGGCGGGGGGGCCGGGCCCGGGCGGTGGGCGCGGGGCGGCGGGGGGGCCGGGGCGGGGGGGGGGGCGACGGGGCGGTGGGGGCGACGGGGCCCCGGGCCCCGGGGCGGCGGCGAGCCGGGGCGGCGGGGGCGGCGGCGGCGCGCGGCGGGGTGGGAGAAGAGAAACGGCGAGGGAGAGACGAAGTGAGTAACGGGCAGGGGGTACGGGCCGTTAGGTAGTGAGCTCTTTGCCGTCCGCCCCTCTTTGCCGTCCGCTTTTTTGCCTCTTTGCCGTCTGCTAGCGGGCGGCAAAGAGGTGGCCCGTTAAGTTTTTCCCAAACGGGCGGGGGGTGGGGGCCACCTCACTCTTTGCCGTCTGCTGGCAGACGGCAAAGAGCTGGCAGATGGCAAAGAGCTTCTTTGCCGTCTGCCCTTTCTTTGTCGTCTGCTTTTGGGTAGCTGATGGCAAAGAGCTTCTTTGCCGTCAGCTAGCAGACGGCAAAGAGCTGGCAGATGGCAAATTAGCTGATTCCAGTAGTGATTATGGTAATCAGTACTAATACTCCCTGCATTCCTTTATATAAGTTGTATTTTTTGGGCGCGGTGACCAAGGCAAAGAATTGAGGAGAATTTTGGAAAAAAATACCCTTAACTAATTAGTAGTTAGTTAGTTAATTAGGGGCAACAAAATAACCCGTGGGCTAATAAAAGGCAACTAAATCTTGCAGCACCAGATTATAACCAATCACTGGAATGGGAGAGACAGAGAATTGTGAGTGCATGCAATTAGGGAGAGAGATTCTTTTTTACTACCTTCCTATTGGGAACTATGTAGTTCTTTTTATCTAAGGAATGTAATGGATGGTGGAAGGGCATGCAAGGAAAACTGCGAGGAAAAAAGAAATACACCTTACATATGAATTTTTTTTGGAAAAAACTGATAACTTATGTAAAGGAATGGAGGGAGTATTTTTTTAAGAAATGAGATAATTTGAGTAGGTATGACAATACTAGTCCAATCCAAAGTGATGTACAAGGAAGTATAACATTTTTATTACTAGAGAAACCATAAATTATAAATTCTGATCCGCCACTTTTCCATCTGCCCGGTTTCAATTTGTTCAACATTTTGAGATCCTATCCTTAGTACAAAAATCCCCCGCATTTATCCTCTCATCTATTTTCCTTGCAATGTTTTACCTAGTGGTGGGAGGATACCCTAACCAACAATGCGTAGAAAGCGTTGGCCTCCTTGCTTCACCTTGCTGCTTGGGAGATTTGGGAGGAAATGAATGCTCATGTTTTCAAGGCCAAGGCAGCGCCAGTGGAGGTTGTTGTGCATATCATCAAGGATGAAACGGCTATCTGGGTCCTAGCTGGTGCGAGGCATTTGGGTAATGCAATGCCGCAAGAGTGGCCATTGTATCTGTTATCGCCTAGGCTATTTTGTATGGAACTTCACCCTTCTAATTAATCAATGAAAATGGAAAGTCTTTTTCCTCGCTTAAAGAAGGGTATATAAATTCATTTAAGCATGTTGAGACATTCCAACATGGTACCGCAACAAAATTAATAAGCAGGCAATGAATCCCCATTTGTTCCACTGAAACGATTAAAATGGCTTGTAAGACACACGACAAAAACTTAAATGAATGGAACAAATGGAAAGACCGTGAAAAACTATACTTAGAGGACAATTCGACCATTCTCAAAAAATGTCTAGAAGATTCCTTTTATACAAGCTGTTAAGTGTAGTATCAAGAATCCAACCCGCCATCAACGAATATCCTAATGGTTGTGCAACTTAACAATGCTAAAAGGGAAGAGGTAGTAATTCGGCATGCAAATTGCATTCTAGATATTTCTCATTATTTGATTTTTTTTTTGAAGAAATGGTCTTTTGGTTTTTTATATTAGGGTAATCAGTACTAATACTCCCTGCATTCCTTTATATAAGGTGTATTTTTTTGGGCGCGGTGACCAAGGCAAAGAATTGAGGAGAATTTTGTAAAAAAATACCCTTAACTAATTAGTAGTTAGTTGGTTAATTAGGGGCAACAAAATAACCCGTGGGCTAATAAGAGGCAACTATATCTTGCAGCACCAGATTATAACCAAACAGTGGAATGCGAGAGAGACAGAGAATTGTGAGTGCATGCAATTAGGGAGAGATTCTTTTTTACTACCTTCCTATTGGGAACTATGTAGTTCTTTTTATCTAAGGAATGTAATGGATGGTGGAAGGGCAGGCAAGGAAAACTGCGTGGAAAAAAGAAATACACCTTACATATGACTTTTTTTTAGAAAAAATAATAACTTATATAAAGGAATGGAGGGACTATTTTATAAGAAATGAGAGAATTTGAGTAGGTATGACAATACTAGTCCAATCCAAAGTGATGTACAAGGAAGTATAAAGTTTTTATTACTAGAGAAACCATAAATTATAAATTCTGATCCGCCACTTTTCCATCTGCCCGGTTTCAATTTGTTCAACATTTTGAGATCCTATCCTTAGAACAAAAATCCCCTGCATTTATCCTCTCGTCTATTTGCCTTGCAATGTTTTTCCTAGTGCTGGGAGGATACTGTAACCAACAATGCGCAGAAAGCGTTGGCCTCCTTGCTTCACCTTGCTGCTTGGGAGATTTGGAAGGAAATGAATGCTTGTGTTTTCAAGCCCAAGGCAACGCTAGTGGAGGTTCTTGTGCATATCATCAAGGATAAAACGACTATCTGGGTCCTACCTGGTGCCAGGCATTTAGGTAATGCAATGCCGCAAGAGTGGCCATTGTATCTGTTATCGCCTAGGCTATTTTGTATCGAACTTCACCTTTCTTCTTAATGAATGAAAATGGAAAGTCTTTTGCCTCGCTTAAAGAAAGGTATATAAATTCATTTAAGCATGTTCAGATATTCCAACATGGTACCACAACAAAAGTAATAAGCAGGCAATGAATCCCCATTGGTTCCACTAAAACGATTAAAATGGCTTGTAAGACACAAGACAAAAACTTAAATGAATGGAACAAATGGAAAGACCGTGAAAAACTATACTTAGAGGACAATTCGAGCATTCTCAAAAAATGTCTAGAATTGTCCTTTTATACAAACTGTTAAGTGCAGTATCAAGAATCCAACCCGCCATCAACGAATATCCTAATGGCTGTGCAACTTGACAATACAAAAAGGGAACAGGTAGTAATTCGGCATGCAAATTGGATTCTAGATATTTCTCATTATTTGATTTTTTTCTGAAGAAATTGTCTTTTGGTTTTTTATATCAGGGTAATCAGTACTAATACTCCCTGCATTCCTTTATATAAGGTGTATTTTTTTGGGTGCGGTGACCAAGGCAAAGAATTGAGGAGAATTTTGGAAAAAATACCCTTAACTAATTAGTAGTTAGTTGGTTAATTTGGGGCAACAAAATAACACGTGGGCTAATAAAAGGCAACTAAATCTTGCAGCACCAGATTATAACCAATCAGTGGAATGGGAGAGAGAGAGAGAATTGTGACTGCATGCAATTAGGGAGAGAGATTCTTTTTTACTACCTTCCTATTGGGAACTATGTAGTTCTTTTTTATCTAAGGAATGTAATGGATGGTGGAAGGGCAGGCAAGGAAAACTGCGTGGAAAAAGGAAATACACCTTACATATGACTTTTTTTTGGAAAAAACTAATAACTTATATAAAGGAATGGAGGGAGTATTTTTTAAGAAATGAGAGAATTTGAGTAGGTATGACAATACTAGTCCAATCCAAAGCGATGTACAAGGAAGTATAACATTTTTGTTACTAGAGAAACCATCAAGCAAATACGAGGGCTACACGATTTAGTCATAAACTAATGCTCAAGGAGCTAACTGGTAAGCAATAGCTATATTTGTAACCCTCCAACTTACAATCAAATAACGCTGACTAGATATTTGACCACTCACTTATCATGAAATGTAGAGGAAAAAATGTGCGAAGTAGGAACGGTTTAATCTTGAATCCATTAATCATTCTCTTTAAAATTATTTCTAACCACTTTTTTATTTGGTTATGGAAGCAAGGAGAGGGGTAGTATTTATTTCACAAGGTGGTATAGCAGATCTTATATATGTGTATAAAATATAAGAAAATATACCCATATGAAATATTTCTAAACATTTATATCTCTTTTTATTTTTAGTATGACTATGTTCTATTTCAAAGAATAAAATAGGGATTATCTATTGAGAGATTGTTTAATGGTTGGTAGCTCTAGTCTGGTAAGCCTGTAAAGTTCTAGAAACTATCGGGGGTTGGAATCCCACCCTTTTTCTTATTTATTATGTTCTTTTTTCATTGTTTTCCTTTATTCTTTCCCTAAAAATTCTTTTGAACAATAGAATGAAGCTTAGTTAGATGGAATAACCGAGTCATTGTAGATTTTATTCGAACACGTATAAATAGGAAAATCTTTGTTAGGAGTCTTCATGTAATGGACAAGCTCGAGGTCCTGATTTATTGCATTTTCAAAGCTTGCAGTATTGGCCCGAGCTCTTGGAGCATGCCAAAAAGACCTAAAGAAAATAAGAGTGCTAGAACAAAATGAGAAGTCCATAACTATTTTCTAGAACAAATAGAATTAACTGCATTGATTTTGGTAGCTACACCGCCCACATAATATAAAGAGCTTAACTAAAGCAATGTGGGTAATATATTCTGTCGAACATCATCCTTGCCAAGGTTTTCTATTATTTTCAATCCACTCAAGTAAGAACTAATTGGGCTCCCTTGACTTAAAGATCCCCAAAACACATAGTTTCCCCCGTCAAAAATAATCTCCTATGTTGGGTAACACAATAGATATTTAGCTTAACATGTGGTTTGTTGAATGACTCCCACATTAGCTCCAAGATGATGATGTCTAACTAGAAAAGTAAATGCTTAAGACTAAGAAGCCTCTGGCCTAGTGGGTTTATAAAAACTATTAGAATAAGTCATATTATTAAACTACGCAAGTAGGTATAAGCGATCTATATTCAACTAATCAATAATTATGTACTCTAGAACTAATATGTATGAGCGCACCTGCCAATGCACTGTCCAAAAAGGCACAACATAGTCCGCAGCCATCCTATCCTTTATTTTCCACCGCATGATTATATACTAAACCAGATTGAAGCCACAATAATATTTGCCCGCATCTGGATAGCGCGGAGATAGAGCTGATGCATGGGAGGAAATCATCGAGGATCACTGCCTACTGTCAGCGTGAGCCTCCTAAATGCAGAATGAACCTATTGGGATCATGATCCTTATGCCTAGCACATTTTTAGGCGGGTGGTAAATAATCAGAACATGGACAACATAAGACATGTCTATTTCTAGTACTCTCTTACTACGCGGTTAGAACACTGAACTGTTATGTAGACTTATTTTTCAAAAGCAATGTATTAAATCTATTTTTTTATAGAATTAATGTCTTGGCTCAAAGTATGCCTCCAATTTGACGATATAAGACAAAAAAATCTGAAGGAGGACCACACCACCATATCCCCAGGCATTAATTCGTCAATCTTTGGGATCTGAGATATCATGTGTTTATATGGCTCACACATATTTAAATAAAAACTGGGAGATGATTTTGGCAAACAAATTATGAGGTATATCTTAGTAAAAACTATATAATCAGTTTCAAGTTTATGAGAAGTTATCCATGGTAAAAATTTCATGGCGTATCACTCATACTTTGTTGATCGACTTAATGGTCAAATTTTATATTTATTTAGAAGAATATTTTTGGACTAGTACTACACTCGTGCTCCCAGACGTTCCATTCAACTTTGGGCATTAAACAGTTGATTTAATATACGATGAACACCGTATGCGATGTAAATTGCGAGAGGGCTCTCTTGCGACTGTATATGATTATCCTAAGAAATAAAACCCCTCTACGTGGAGTTGTTTTGAAGATCAAGAAATTAGATGTACTTTTGCGGAGAATATTCAGTGATACTGTTGTTAAAAGCATACGGTGATACCACTACGTAAAACTAAAATTTTAATGTGTTAACAAATAATATTTGTAAATCCTCGCATGTGTCTAAGTTAGTAAAAACATCAAATTATATTCTGAAATACTATTCACAAAAAGACAACAATGAAAATGAAACTATTCACATTTAGATTTGTCTTTGTTATCTTTCTATGTGTATTTTAATTTGGATTTATATTTTTTCGCAAATCTTGAGAACATACACAATTCATATTGAACATTTAAGAAATTTTATTTCTATTTTGTGCAATGGTATCCTCGAATTAACGTGATGACTTGAAGGATACTTTCATTTAGTTTATATAGATAAGATTAGATGCAGAAGTACCAAGGAAAACCATGTTGTCCTATGTCCATCCATTCATCAGTATGTGGGATGTAATCCGATCTTGTACTGTACTACTGTTTCATATCTAGGAGGTGAGCCTATCTTGTACAGGAATGGAAATTGTACTACTATTGCTATTTCAGTAGATGTATTCATCGTTTATTAATTTAGAACGTTTCTTTCTTGACCAATAGTACACCTTCAGCTCGTAGCAGTTCCACTTAATGTGGGCATTAAACCAGTCAGAATGACTACCGGTGATACCGATCAACCAGAGACATTTCCATGGTTAACTCTTGGTCAAACCAATAATTATGCTCTTCAGCATAGTAGTCCATACACCCACCGAGTAATTGTGGGATTTGACATGATTGGAAGTTGCAACCGCAAGCAATCCAGCACTAAACTAAAATTTTCCTACCATCTATTTCACTTCCTTGTTAGTCACAAGTCCATGGCATCTATCATCATGTCATGTGTTACTCTGGTCAGCAGGTTGCATCCCGACGAGCGAGGATACCCTCCGCCACTAATGCCAAGCTCCTGCTAAAGCCTATTCGAGCCAACCATCCTCCACCGATGTCAACCACCTTCATAATCTAGCGCCTCATTGAGCGGCCACCATGCTAACTTTCATACATATTAAAGCACTACGGTTCACAAAAAAGGATGGTGAACCCAAAGTGGAGGCAGCGGGTAGGAGGTGGAGATGTCATTGCCTCCTATTTGCCTTTAGCTTGCTAGACCTAAAACCGATATGTATGTGCGATAGCGAAGGTGTTTTTTAGTAAGAAGCATGTTAAGGTCATCCTAGTATATAATTTAAAGAAAAGTAGACATGGTGATGCCAAACCTGTAAAATACTATGTCATCCTATAAGTAATGTGTGTACTTTTTTTGTCATCCATAGATCGGAATAATATGTAAGTTTCTTCCTAACTTTCCTTTTATGTTTATAATGCTCCAGAAAAATAATTTTCTACCTGAGAAATAGTCCATGTTTTTACTGCATTATGTCTTTGTAATTTGGCAAGTAGGCATCTACCGATCTTAGGTAGCAGAATAAGTACAGGATAAGTGGTGTACATAATTTTTGAACTCGTGAAAATTTTGATCACTTACAGAGAGATTATTTACCAGTCCATGACTTGAGTTCACAAATTAGCATTTTTTTTCCAAGGGGAACTTTAGTTGAGAAACATAGAGGAATGCGCCACAAGGAGTGTTGAAGAAATAACCAGTCATGTATGTGATTTTGTTTCATTTCCTCTTATTGACGCACTGACACATTTCAATGATGGCATGTTCAACATGTCTTACTGTGGTTGATGTGGCATTAGTTCTATTTTAAAAGACGCCTTCACACCAGTTCATTTAGAGAAATATTCGGTCAATATATGTTTGTCCTAGCTACTTGACGAAGACCATCGCCAACGTAATTGTTGGTCTATGCAAAATGGGCAATAGGAGATACATCAACATTCTTTAATTTTTTAATGTTTAGGAACTTGGTGTAGCCATATTAGAATTGGAAAAGGTCACTATGCTCAGGTTATGCCTCTTTGAAAAGGAGCTTTAATTAAAACTAAAGAGAACATCACACAAGCCTAGACAATATGGGAACATATATGAAAATAGTGCGTAATAAAACTATTTAATTTCAGTGGGAACGATATTGTAATATCTAAATTCGTAATTGGCCTAAACCATGGTAAAACCAACAAATATCAAACTAATATAATGTAGAAATGGTCGGGTAACTCATGATTTGGGCTTTACACTACTAGGAAAAGGGCTATAGATGGAATGGCCACTAATGGCGCACCAGACATGTGGTGCGCCATTGCTATATAGCAATGGCGCACCATGTGCTAGTGCGCCATTAGTGTGAAAGACACTAATGGCGCACCAGACAAACGGTGCGCCATTAGTAACAATTTTTTCCAAACATACTAATGGCGCACCAGGACACAGTGCGCCATTACTAGTTCTAACTAGTAATGGCGCACTAGTCACACAGTGCACCACTACTATATTTTTTTATTTTTTGTTTTTTTTGCAAAACTACTAATGGCACACCAGGGAACAGTGCACCATTACTAGCGATCCCCCTCCATCTCGATCGCTATCCCACCTTGCTAGATCCAGCCCCCCTCGCCGCCGAGCACCCCCCGCACCCTCTACCCCGCTCCACCGGGCGCCGCCGCCGACCCCCCGCACCCTCCCCCGCTCCACCGCCGCCGATGACCCACCGCACCCTTCCCTGCTCCACCGCCACCGACGACCCACCGCACCCTCCCCCGCTCCACCGCCGCCGACGACCCACCGCACCCTAGCTCCCCTGCTCCACCGCCGCCGATGACCCACCGCACCCTCCCCGGCCCGCTCCACCGCCGCTGACGACCCCCTGCACCCTCTCCAGCCTGCTCCACCGTCACAAATGAATGCTATAGCTAATTCCTCCCTCTCCCTCGCCCCAGTTCCCCTTCGTCCCTCTCCCCCGCGCCAGTTCCTCTTCGTCCGCTCCCAATCCGCGCCCCCGCCGCCTCCCTCTCCCCATCCTCCCCTCCGACCCCACCCCACTCTCGCCGGAGCAGCGCCGCAGGGCCGACACCAACCTCGCCCTCGCCCGCGCGCGCCGCAATCTCCGCCTCGCATTCAACAGCTACACATTCTACACCGAGGACAAGGACACTTTCATTACATCAATGTGGATTACCTCTAGAGATAGCAATAAAGCTTTTTCAGCTATTTGTAATTCGCGATTTAATCACGAAACGCATGAAGAGCGATGGTTATCAGAACTCCGGGGTAACGATGGAATCCTACACCGGTAATGACAAGGACAGAGCACCCCCCGCAACCCCCGACGACCCACCGCACCCTCCCCCGCTCCACCGCCGCCGAGCACCCCCCGCACCCTCTCCCCCGCACCCTGTTTTTAAAAAAATTATTACTGTTTTTATAAAAATATATTACTGTTATGATTTAAACAAGTTTCAACATATTTAAACACAAATAAATATCAAACAGCATTTTAAATGCATTTTTTATAAAAATTATTACTGTTTTTATAAAAAAATATTACTGTTATGATTTAAACAAGTTTGAACATATTTAAACACAAATAAATATCAAACAACATTTTTAATGCATAAAAACAAAAATTTGGGAGCCTAGGAATCGAACCCAGGACCTCCTAGTGTGTGTGCTGCGTGCTGACCAGTCAGGCTAGTGGGCGTGTTCTGATGGAGATAGGGTTAGGTGGAAATATAACCTGAGCAGTCGGGCTAGTAATTAAAACAAAATTCTAATGGCGCACCAGGGGGCGGTGCGCCATTAGAATCGACGTACTTATGGCGCACTAGGGGGAGGTGCACCATTGCTAACCCACTCCACTTGTTCCCCTCGCACTGTGCGTGGCCTCTCCCTCCCTCCCTCGCCAGATCCCCCACTCGACCCCAACCGTACGCCGCCGCCCCCTTGCTCCGCCCCTCCGTCCGCCGCGCCTGCACGCCGCCGCCGCCGCCGCCCCCTTGCTCCGCCCCCTCCGTCCGCCCCGATGCGCCCATCCCGCCTGCCCCTGCCGTCCTCCGCCACCGGCCCCTGCTCTCCTTCGACCGCGACGAGCAAGGACCCGGAAGAGCTCGGATCCCGACCGCGACCCCTTCGCCGACCCCGACCCCGACCCCTCCGGCGACCAGGTACCTCTCCTCCTTCCTCCTTCCTCCCTCTCTCCACCATTCCCCATTCCCTCCCACCTGTCCAGCGCCGACTCCATCACCATCGACTGACTCCCTCGCAGTCGAGATCCGCTCCGTCGACGTCTAGCAGCCCAGCTCGACCTCCAGCCACTCCAGCTCCCTGGTGCGCCAAAAAGGTGGCGGCTCGTAGCAGATAGTTCACTAGTATAAAAACAATGGTCATTGTTTAGTATTTGGCACTTTTGTTTAGGTTAAAACAATGTTATTTTTTTTGTTCTTTTGCAAAGATTAGAGTGCAGCAGCCCTGTAGATTGTCATTAATTACTATATGATTCAGTTCTAAATATTTTGTTTTATGATCCCAGTGCAAAGGAATTCATATTTTAGTTTACATCTGTCTATGTAGTGTGTTGTGAAGGCCAAGTTTGAGAAGTGGTGGTGTCGCAGAGCAATCCTCTCCCTTGACAAGTACAATGTCCACTCTTCCACATGTCTTAGTTTTTTTAATGCAATTGCTTCATTGCCATATTACATCATTAACTGTTATATATTCCAAATCGTGCAAAACTTCAATAGGGCAAACCTTATGTGATGATACAGGTTGTTAGTTGCTACTAGAAAGTGTTGAGAGATATTAAAGCGGTGTAACAATTGCTGTCGGGTTTAGCAACTGATATCTTCTTCATCTCCTTTTGCACTGCTTACATGTAAGGTATTGTAGTTTAGGTGCTTCTTTCACCAGCTGCAAAACAATGCAGCTGGTGCTTGATGCATGTGTTAATGCATGTGTTAATGCTAGTAAGCTCCTGTTATGGGTCTCAAGCATGAATGTAGCCCAAGATTTCTATTGGAACTGGACATGTGTTAATGCAATTAGGTGCTTCTTTCACCAGCTGCAAAACAATGCAATTTCATACGTTTTCACCAGCTGCAAAACATCATAAAAATACCATTAGGTACTTCCATAAACACAAAAATAGAAACAATGCAAGACATGGCTTGTCTCTGATCCTCTGTTTTCTCTTTTCATTGGTTGCATTTTGATCCTAAATGTCAATCAATAAGTCTATTATTAGGAATCAGCAAAGTTGATTATCTATTCTACATAATTTCTAATCTGATGTTTGCATTTCCTAACTGTAGCATTTTTTTCTCAGACCAAGGCAAATGAAATCGACTAAAGAAAGAAATAGCATTTACCAATTACCACTAACCATGGCACTAATGTTTCACCTTAGATCATATGTTTGTTCTCTGATACACATGTGGGAAACCTTCTAAACAACAACCTATTAATGGTAGTTGTTCTTTGTATTGTGGAATACATCGCATGTTTTATAAATTGGGTCAGATGTATAATTAGTCGATGTATAATCCTGGTACTAATTGGTCTCTTCTGCTGCTTATCAGAGATGGGGGGAAGCAGCCACCACTGCTCTGCCTCACTGGAGTACGAGTTGGATGCTTTCGAGTTCTTCAGTATCATACTTGGGACTTCAGTATCAGCCACGAGGCAGGTATATAAAACGACAGATCTCCCCTTCACCCATCTCATTATGATAACTCTGTTGTTTGCTACATCACTCCTTGTCCCAAATTGCAGAGGCTGCCTGACACTTTCATGAACATGCTGGGTGAAGATCCGCCACATAATGTGAAGCTCCGACAGGCCGGCAGCGGGGTTCGCAGGCTGTGGGACGTGGAGTTGGTGATCGAGGAGGGCCACATGTACCTATGCCGTGGCTGGGAGAAGTTCTACAGTGCCTACGACCTACGGACCGGGTACTTTCTTCTCTTCAGGTACGACGATGACGCCACAATGCTCATCGTGAAGGTTTTCAACACGACTATGTGTCGCATGCGCTACACTGACGACGAAGATGCCAGTGCGTTCTGCCTCTTCTTATTCCTCTACATTTGGCTTTGTCTCACATCGATTGTTAACGACCATTGTTGCATTTGGACAGGCAATGGGAGCAGCAGCAGCGACACTGGCTACAGCCAAAGCAGCAGCGATTATGGTTGTAGCAAAAGCAACAGCGATTCTGGCTTTAGCGAAAGCAACAGCGATTCTGGCAGCAGCAAAGACAGCAAGAAGGATGATCCGGACTGGAGTGGGGGAGAAGAGGAGCAGAGTGGGCCGCTGCAGGATGACGATGGGCATCAGGCTGAGGATGACCTAGCGCTGGTGGTGGCTAACCAAGGGCAAGAGATGGTGGTGGCTGACCATGGGCAAGAGATGGTGGTGGCTGACCATGGGCAAGAGATGGTGGTGGCTGAGGATGACCTAGCGATGGTCGTGCCCGTCCTGCCTGAAGGTGGCCTCGCGATGGTGGTGGTGCCTGACAATGACCACGCACCGGTGGTGGCGCCGGCGATCCCACAGCTGGGCGACATGACCACGCCAATTGTGGTAGAAGACAACATCCCACAGCTGCCTCCACCGCCTCGCCGCTCTTGGCGCATCAGGCTGAGGAAGGAGAAGGAGAAGAACAATGAGAACTGAACTATGTGAAACTTTTGTAATATGGTGTTGGATGGATAACGATGTTGGATGAACAATGTGAAACTTTTGTAATATGTAACGATGGAACTATGTGTTGGCTATGTATGTATATATGATGAAACTTGTGTGTTGGATATGATTGTTATATGGATGCTTGTTGTATATATATGTGTTGGATATCTCATATGTGAAATAGTGACCTGAGATTAAGAAAAAAACGATTTAAAAAAAATGCTACTAATGGCGCACTTCCATCTGGTGCGCCATTAGTATACCAGTTACTAATGGCGCACCTGTGGGATACTAATGGCGCACCCATGGTGCGCCATTAGTATACCAGATACTAATGGCGCACCTGTGGTGCGCCATTACTAAAATATTCTAGTGGCGTGGTGCTAGTGGCGCACCAGTAGTGCGCCATTAGTAGGCAAAACTGGTGCGCCACTAGTAAGCCTTTTTCTAGTAGTGTTAATTTCATACCCATTTAGGTTCCCACGCAACAATACTTCCCCATTGTATATGTGATGGAATAGATACGGTATGTGTGGTGTGATGATGATCAACCTATGATGAATTATATGGGTGATACCTTTCCCTAGTTAGTAAACTACAATGTAATATATATTGACTTTAGTTATTCTTTTAGAAATACATAGAAAAGTCGTTCCTGGCCCAATAGTAATTTTATAATTATGTAAAGAATAGAAACTTGCTATACATGTCATGTGAGGATTCCGTAAAGAGAGATGTGAGAGACCGGAGTATCACCGAAGAACTAGCCACGGAAATGTAACATCCCAAAATTCTAAATTTTGGAATGTTATATTAAATAAGTGATTATGTTTGTTGTGTGATCGATTGTGTGAAACTGAATGATTTTGAAACTTTTTAAAGTTAAATGAGAGGGAATAAAAGGACTTTCCCAAACTTTCATTTTGACTTTTGATTCCCATGAATTCAAATTCATTTCAAACACTAAACCCTACAGTGAAGATGACATGACTTCCTCCATTAAAGATTCCAAATCAGAAACTTCTATGCCACTCAAGGATTTTTATGAGGGAAGATAACACGACTTCTTCAATATTTATGAAGTAGGGTGGGAAGTAATGGGGAATCATTTGGAAATTCCAAAATTCAAATAAAATAAAGACAGGAGGAAAATATGTCTCCTTCATTATCAGAAAGAATATTTGGAAAAATGGCAATCTGAAACAATTAAAAAGTTATTTGGAAAATATTTGAGAAAAATATCAAATTCCTACTCCTTTGGAAATTTTCAAAAAAAAATGCTTTTTGTTACAGAGTTTTTTCTGCTTTCAAAAATAGTTCATATTTTTCTATATTTTATTTCATGAATTTTGTTATAAATGTTGTATTCTACAAAGGTATGTTTCATTTATTTCTCTATTGATTCCATGGCTGTTTTCTTTAAAACAACCCACGTGAGACTAGGCCTCCCTCATGAGGTTGTCCTCAACCTCAGGTCTGGGGGTTCGAGCCCGCCTCAACAGGCCATGGCAGTGTGATCCACGCACCCTGGTGCCCCCTTTCCTTCCTCCCCTCACCCCTAGAAGCTCCCTCGCCTCCTCGCACCGTTATGGCCATAAAGGCCAAGATCCTCGCCGACCAGAAATCCGGTAATGGCCAGATTTTTCTCGGCTTGCTACCGCACCCTTGGCCATCCTCGGCCCTATATAAAGCCCCCCGCCTCCCCCCCCCCGAGGTCCCTCTAAACCCCTCGACCGATTTCCTCCCTCGGGAGCTCTCTTCGCCAACTCCATCAACAACACGAACTCGACGGAGTTCGTCAACTCCGGCAGCTTCTCCACCACCACCGAGCACGAGTCCGCACCCAACTCGGTGCTCCCCGGGTTCGCCTAGATACACTCTCCACCGTCTCGCATTCGCACGTCGCTGGAAGTCACCGCAGCCTCAAAACCGAGCTCATTCCGTCATCTTCCCCAACTCCGGCTATCTTTTCAAAAACTGAGCAACAGAAAATTCCTGTAGTTCATTTTTTCAGAAAAAGAGCAAGTTTAGAAAATTCATATCTGCTAGCCTACATATCCAAACTGATTGATTCCAATTGCATTAGATCAAAAAAATGGAGTTTCAGTAGATACAAAAAGTTTTCATGTTTGAAAAAAATTAAATTTGAATTTGAATAGATTTTCTTTAAACCATATTTTTTTATATCTTTTAACTAAAAATAAGTTTTTAGTTGATTCTGTATGCTATACTTGATGTTTTATCTAACCAGTAGGATTTCACAGATTAATTTTTGAATAATGTAAAATTTCTTTGAATAAAAAACAATACTGTTTTGCCTATGGATTGGCTTTATTTTTATTCTTTTGTTCCTAATTGTTTTTAAGTAATTCTTTGTGTCACTTTTAAAAATTTGTAATATGGTTCTGATAGGCAAAAGTAGACATTTTTTGAATTAACTAAAATTAGTTTCGCTATTGTTTAGTTAATAACTAGTGTTATAGAATAGCTATTAAATTGTTTCCTTTTGCTAATAAAGTTATTCATTAAAATAAATTATGTTAAGTTATTAATTCAGTAGTTTATTTTTTGTTAGTTATTCGTTTAGATTAAATTAGTGTTGTTGTGTGTGTTTGATTGGGTCCGTCTTTTCCAAACTTTTTCTTTTAAGTTTTTCTTTGGTTTCTTTTGGATTCTTCTTTTGTGTTCTTTGTCATTTTACTTGAGGTTTTCTTTTGATTGTTAGAGTGATTGCTTATATGTAAGCAATTCTTTGATTACAATAGATTATTCTCGGAGAGTGACGAATAATTCTATCAATTTCTGAGAGCTATATAATCTTCACCAACTATACCAGGCAAGTTCACTTTGATCATATTTTGATTACCTATGATTTTATTGCATTACTGCCACTTTTCCTCTTGCATTCAATAGGAATATTGAAACTTGTAGTTTGAGTAGAATCGCGAGGTAGGAACCCATACCCTTGTCACCAAGCCCTGGGAATCGTTGCTAAGTTAGTTGCAACTATGCTTCAGTAGAAGGGGATTGTTATGAGTGTTTCATGTGAGATGTGAGTGTGATAATAATACCTGGATCAACTTCAAGACTACAAGACTTCAAGATTTTAATACACCTTTGGGTTGACTGCTTGCAAGAAGAGGGGATCCTAGGGATTGACTAGTGATCACCCGGTTCTACGCACTCAAGAGAGGATCCTAGGGATTGACCAGTGGTCACCTAGTTTTACCAGGGGATCCTAGAGATTGACTAGAGATCACCCAGTTTTACTAAGGGATCTTGGGGATTGACCAACGATCACCTAGTTTTATGGAAGGCCACCCAGGCTCAAAGAGATTGATGGATCTTTCAAGACCAGAAGCTTCCATGTGCAGCCTCAAAGCTATTATGGGCTCTAGCATAGTAGAGTACTCCGGAAAGACTGTGTCTTGGTCATCCCTGTTCTCAAACACGAGGCAGTGCAAGTACTTCAAGGGAGGCGATCGAGTCTTGTGGGTAAAGTACACAAGACTAAGTAGAGTGTCAAACTAATCAATTACCTGTGTCCCCAGCTACAGACAAATTGAGCGACTGGAATTGGATTGTCTGGATATTCTTAACACTGTTACCGATTAAATGAATTTGGGATTTTAATGACTTGGGGGAATGAGAGTTGGTTGGCGGAACCATCTCATAAATAATATCCACATAGTATTAAAATGCAAAGGAAAACTTTAAGTTAGGACAAAACTAGTTTTTATGCAAAAACTTAGACTTAGAGCTACCACAGTCATATTGCACATAGAATAGCCTTTTCATCTGTTTAATTGTGCTCTTGCCAGTACATTCAATGTACTGACCTACATGGCTGCAACTTATCATGTTGCCGATAATTTCTACCGACAGGTAAGAGTTACGATATAGGGTTACGGTATACACTCAACTTGTCGTTGGCGTTGATGGGACTCCACACCGTTATGCTTTGTTTGCGCTGTGATATATAAGGTATACTCTAGATCTACGGGTACTTATTTTAACATGTGATGTTATGGTATTTCATCGAAGTACTGTGTGTGCCAACATACTTATGCAGGGATGGTACATAAAGCACATAGACTTGACCGTAGTGGGTCAGGTCGCTACAGGAAAGGTGTGAGTGGAAGCTTGCTATCCATGTGCGAGAACCTTGAGTTGGTCATGAGATCTTATGGGTTTCAACTCTAGCCTACCCCAACTTGTTTGGGACTAAAGGCTTGGTTGTTGTTTTTGCAACTATTAGAAACATAAACGTAATTACAATAAAAAATTGAAAATAATCCAATGAATATAAAAAACAATTAATATCAATCAAATTTCAAGATTTTTTGTGTAGCCATTTGACTTGCATTTCAAGTTTAGTGAAATCAGAAGATTTGCATAGCAAAATGAAGAGATCTACACAGCTACATGTCTTTTCCGATATTAAAGCATATAATAGATTAATTATTTATGTATTATTATATTTTGGCTACGACAACTAAATTTATTTTAATATTAATTCTTTGGGACATGATTTATTTCTCTAGTATTTGTGAAAATAATAAACAAAAAATCTGAATTTATTACTGAATTTATGAATCACACTTTGTATATAACTTTATCAATAATATACGATAGATGATTAAAAGACTCTACATGTGCATTTACATGGGCTACATTGCTAGTTTACAGAAAAGTATAGGGGATTATGGATCATGTAAGGTATGGCCATCTTTTTTGTTGTGTTGATTCTGAGACTACAACCTCTCCAAAAACTTGCAAAATTGAGAGCCAACACATTTGTTAGATTATAAGTGGGATTTTTGGTTCTGCCACATTGATGGGGGTGCACCGCGTGGCAGCCGCAATGCCGTGACAAATATATATCACCGTCTTGGTCATCACAAGAATTAAAGAGTAGAGTGGTCCATGAGTGAAGTCAGGATATCACGATCACCATCATCGTGTTAATGAGCGTCAAACAAATATCATGGTGATTAATTATGATGTGTATTATCAACTGTGGTCCTTTTGGGGATTCCATAGTACAGTACCACCAACGTGCGGCCGAAGACTCCAATGTTACAATTTTCATGGCATATCAGTCATATCTGGTTGACCAAATTAATGATCTCTTTTATTTAGTCGAATATTTTTGGACCAGCACTACAACTTAAGCTCCCAGCCATTTCATTCCACTTTGACTATTACACAGTTGTTTTAGTTAGGATGAAAACCATATGACATCTAATTTGCGAGAGGACTCTTACTACGGCATATCATTCTCATGGGAAATCTAACCCTCTACGTGTAGTTATTTTTGAGATCAACAAATTATATATACTTTTGGAAGAATATTTAGTGATATCACTGTTAAAATGTTACGGTGATACCACTACACAAAACTTTTTAATGTTCCAGAAAATTCTTAGTAAATTTGTAAATGTTCAAAAGATATGTGTATAACTTGCTAAAAACTAACATACAGAAAAAATATAATCCATCATGAATAGTTTCACAAACAGAGAACATAAAAATGACTATTGACATCTAAAATTGTGTTTGTTGTCTCCCTGTGTGCATTAGAATTTGGACGCATAATTTTTCCGGATCACAGGCACATATCTCGAGACCATACACAGTTTTGTTTGAACAATTTGGAAATTTTAATTTCGGGTTTTTGTGCAGTGGTAGCGTCGGATTAACGTGATGAGTTGAAAGTTTCTTTCACCTAGTCAGTATAGATAATATAAGATGAAAAAATACCGAGGAGCACCACTCTGTCCGATGTATAGACATTGATTAGTATCTAGGGTTAGAATAATGTACTTCTAATATTATTTCATATTTGCCATGTGAGCCTAACTTGTACACGATTAGATAATGTACTTCTAATATTATTTCTATAGATGTATCCATCATATATTAATTTGGAACACTATTTTTATTGACCAATAGTACACCCTGAGCTCCTAACAGTTCCATCGAATGTGGGCATTAAACCATTAATAACGACTACATGTGCTAACGCTCAACCAGAGATAGTTTCATGGTTCACTATGGCCAAACAACTAATTATTCTCTTTAGCCCAGGAGTCCATACACCCATAAAGTTAATTGTGCATTAGCACGATTGGATGTAGCATAACCAGCCAATCCAACCCCATACTAAAATTTTCCTACCTTCAATTTCTCTTTCATGTTAATCACAATTCCATGTCGATTGTCCACCATCTTGTCATGTGTTAGTCTGGTTAGCAGGTTGCATCCCGACGAGTGATGAAACCCTTCGCCACTGATGCCATGCTCCTACTAAAGCCTCTTTGAGTGGCCCCTCTGCCGCCGATGTTATACTCCTGCCTGATCCTATGTGTCATCAAGCTGCCACCATCCTTGTATTCATATGGGTTAACAATGATGTAAAAAAAGCTTCGATGTGGAACCCGTAGTGGCACTAGCAGGTCGAGAGGTGAAGGTGCCATCACCTCCCGGTTGCCTTTACCTAGCTAGACCTAAACCCGATTCGTACATGCCACAACAAAAATTGTTTTGTCAGTACAAAACATGTTAAAGTCATCCTAGTAAATAGTTTCAAGAAAGGTAGGCATGGCTATGCAAAATCTAAAAGAGACTACCGCATCTTAAGTAATGTATGGGTATTTCTTGTTATATATAGATAGGTTCTATCTGTAAGTTTATTCATAACTTGTTGTCTATGTTTATAGTGATCTAGACACATAAGTTTCTACCAGACCAATAGTCTATTGTTCGACTGTATTAAGTCATTTTAATTTTTCAAGTAGCCATCTACCAACATCAAGCAGAAGAACAAGTACATGCTAAGTAGTTAATGTGATTTTCCTACTCATGATAATTGTTCACATGCAGAAAGGGATTATTTACCAGTCCATGGCTTGAGTTAACAAATTAGAATTTTTCTCTAATAGGAACTCCAATTAAGAAAAATAAAATAAAACACCATGAAAAGTTTATACTAAGAAATAAGAATTCAACCATGTGGTTTTGTTTTATTTCGTCTTGTTGACCTACTGACACTGTTCCATGATGGCATGTTCACTATTTTCTTACCGTGTTTGATGTGGCATTAGTTCAGTTTAAAAAATGCCTTGACACCAATTCACTATAAAACTATAGAAATAATTGGTCAATTTATGTGTGTCCTAGCTATTTCACAAGGGCTATTGCCAACAGTAATATTGGTGTATGTCAAAAGGGCAACAAGAGCTACGTAAAAATCTTTAACTTTTGAAGTTTAGGAACTTGGTATGTCCATATTAGAATAGAAAAAGGTCATTATGCTCAATTTTAAAAGGAGCATTAATTAAAACTAAAAAGAACCTCACACAAACCAAAGACATTATGGGAATCTATCTGAAAATAGTGCGTAATAAAATTATTTTATTCAATTATTTACATTGGGAATCATGTTGTAATATCTAGATGCCAAATGCCCAAACTATCATAAAACATATAATTTATTAGTTCAACTTCTTCTGATTAAGTTAATGACTTGCGAATATCATGTACAAAATTTACACATCAAACTAATATCATGTACAAATTATCGCTGACTCATGATTTGGAGTTGAATTCCGTACCCATTTAAGTTCTCAGACAATAGTACGTCCCCATTGCATAATTTGTGGAGTAGATAGGATATGTATGGTGTGATGATAATCAGCATGGGCAATGAATTATATGGACGATATATTTCCGTAGTTACTAATCTACAATGGAATATATATATATGGGCCAGCTCAGAAGGAGACCGGGCCGTAAGCAGCGGCTTGTAGCAGGCCGGCTCAAATAGAAAGATACGTTTACAACCCAGACTCTCCTGTAAACCTAGGGTTCAATCTATATATAAAGGTGAGCACCTACGTGAGAAAGACTAAGTTCCAATCCCCAGAAACCTAGGTTAGCGAAGTTCGCATATCCTTGTAATCGAGATCCAATCAATACAATCAAACATGACGTAGGCTTTTACCTCCGTTGTGAGGGGCCGAACCTGGGTAAATTCGAGTCTTTCGGTTCCAGATCAACCCCTTCAAGCTTCCACGTCCGTGCGATGGCTCCATCATCAAGTCCGCTTATGAGGACATCTGCCATGACGAAACCACGACAGTTGGCGCACACCAACTCTCTCTCTCTCACTCTCTTTCTCTCTCTCTCCCTCTCTCTCTCTCATTTTAAAATGGCTACACTTTTTATATATGCGACATCGAATGCGGTCTAATATCATGTGTCATCTGTGACAAATAGTTTGCTTCAGTTTTGCAGAACAATTTATACAATAGAAAAACAAGCTATGTCTAAAGACAGTGAGAGGAGAATATTTTATCAATCATCAATGAGTACGAGTGTGCACTTTGTAAACCTAGGTGTAATGTACCACTTCAAGTAACTTCACCATACCAAAGTTTCTCTTTATTGTTTACCCCAAAGGAAACAACATGTAGACTTCAAATTTTGCATGTCAGCAAAACATTAAAACTACAATTTGAGTCTTTTTCGGATTTCTGGTCACCATAAATACTTCAAATGATATTTCGTAATAAATAATCATGACTATATTTATACAGGAGAGAAAATCCAATAATGATAACTCCGACGATGAGCCCCGCGACGGAGCAGGTCCGCTGGGCGATGAGGCTAGTGCGAGGAGGCCGGCAATGAGGCCCGCGGCGGTGAAGGTCTTGGGGCGATGATGTTGGTGCGAGGAGGCATAATAAAAAGCAGCGGGGAAGGTACGTGAGGAGGCAGACGGGCGTTGAGGCCGGCGTGAGGAGGCCGACGATGAGGCCTGCGATGGAGCAGGTCTGCCGGACGATGAGACCCGCGGCGGTGAAGGTCTTCGGGCGATGATGTTGGTGCGAGGAGGCATAATAAGAAGCGGCGGGGAAGGTACGCGAGGAGGCAGACGGGCGTTGAGGCCGGCGTGAGGAGGCCGACGATGAGGCCTACGATGGAGCAGGTCTGCCGGACGATGAGGCCCGCGGCGGTAAAGGTCTTCGGGCGATGATGTTGGTGCGAGGAGGCATAATAAGAAGCGGCGGGGAAGGTATGCGAGGAGGCAGACGGGCGTTGAGGCCGGTGTGAGGAGGCCGACGATGAGGCCTGCGATGGAGCAGGTCTGCCGGACGATGAGGCCCGCGGCGGTGAAGGCCCGCTTGGTGATGATATCGGCGCGAGGAGGCCGACGATGAGGCCTGCGGCGGCGAAGGTCTGCCAGGCGATGAGGCCGGTGCGAAGAGGCCGACGATGAGGCCCGCGGCGGAGCAGTTCCGCCGGGCGAGGAGGCCGACGATGAGACCACGGCGGTGAAAGTCCGCCGGGTGAATCCCGGCATGAGGAGGCCGACAATTAATGAGGCTTGCGACGGTAATGTTCCGTCGGGCGTTGAGGCCGGTGCGAGGAGGCCGACGATGAGACCCGGAAGCTTTATTTGTAAATAAACGATTATTATTTGCAAATACAGTGCACTATATGTATAGGAATCAACGGTAGGGACATACGAATCTATGGTATTATTCGTCAGACGAAACAAAATGCAGACGAAACGAAACATATGCAAAAAGTCATGCCGCCATGCCACTAGGCGGCAGGGATCACATGCAGCCCCACGTTCCGTTTTGGGCGTTGGCTGGCTGTTATGCGCCAGTTGCCGCCTGGCCTTGTGGCCACACGTCGGCTGCCGCACCTGCCGCCACGGCTAGGGTGGTCTCTTTTGTCAATTTTGTTTGATGGTGGTCTTTTTTTTAATTTCGTTGGACAGGTGGTCCTTTTGAACAAAAAATCAAATTCCGTTGGCCCGTCATACAGGCCCATTCCTGTACGCGCACTATTTCTTTGTCAGCATTTCCCTCCGCCATAAATGCTGCTCCCAACCAGACGCTGTGCTATTGGTCCATATAACAGGAACAGGCGAGCTCGTCCGCGCGTTTCGCCGCTCTTAGATGTATCCATCGTATATTAATTTAGAATACTACTTTTCTTGACCAGCAGTACACCCCAAGCTCCGAACAGTTCCATTGACGTGTGCATTAAACCATTCAAAACGAGTACCTATGCTAACGATCAACCAGAGGCTGTTTCATCGTTCACTATTGGCCAGAGAACTAATTATGCCTCTTCAAGCCGCCCCTCGGCCACCGACCCAATGTGTCATCGAGCTGCCACACCATCCTTGCTTTCATATAAATTAATTATGATGCAAAAAAGATTGGATGTGGAACCCGTGGTGATGCCAACAGGTCTAGACGTGAAGGTGGCATCACCTCCCGATTGCCTTTAGCTAGCTAGACCTGCAACCGATTCATACGTGCGAAAACAAAAATTGTTTTGTCAGTACAAAACATGTTAGTTTCGAGAAAGGTAGACATGGCGATGCAAAATCTAAAAGAGACTATGTCACCTTAAGTAATGTAGGATTTTTCTTGTTATTATATAGACGGGTCCTATCCGTAAGTCAATTCATAACTTGTTGTCTATCTTTATAATGCTTCAGAAACATCAGTTTCTATCATAGCAATAGACTATTGTTTGACTGCATTAAGTGATTGTAATTTTTCAATTAGACATCTACCAATATCAAGCAGAACAATAAGTACAGGCAAAGTAGTGTATGGGATTTTCCTAATCGTGATAATTCTCAACATGCACAAGGATATTATTTACCGGTACTTGGCTTGAGTTCACAAATTAGCTATTTTCTCTAAGAGTAGAGTGGTCCATTAGTGAAGTCAGGAGATCACGACCACCACCCCCCTTCCCGTGTTACTGAGCATCAAACAAATATCTTTGTGATTAATTTATGATGTGTAGTATCATCTTTGGTCCGATTGGTACAGTCTCATCAACGACCGAACATGAAGTTGTTAAATCACATCCGTTGCTTTCAATGGTATAAACGGCTAGGGTCTTTGCTTTCAATGGTATAAGCTGCTCTAATTTCAATGAGTAGCTAGTTGTCATTCACCAGTCTAAAATTCCGAACTGATGTATATGAGCTGGACAACTGCTAACGGCTGCATACTTGTGAGTATTATATATGGTGAGCAGGACTGGTTCTGCTGCCGCTGTCGCTTCTGCCGGTGTCCAAAAGCAGGAAGTTAGAGCAGCTGTTCCCATCGAGCTCCAGGGAGTTGGTTCAGATTCCCACGCCGAACTGCGACTGTGATAGCATCTCCAAAGCTTCCACGTCCGTGAGCACAGTGTGGTGGTACTGCGGTACAGCGAGTACTTGTGGACACCCCAAACTAGAAAAGAGTACTTTCATTGACTCTTAATTGTCTACATACACAAATGATGGTTAGTTAGTACAGTAGTAAATAGGGGCCAACAACTAGGTACCTCCAACGTGTGGTCGAAGTTTTCAACGGTACAAGTTTCATGGTATATCACTCATATTTGGTTGACCAAATTAATGGTCAATCTTTTATTTATTTAGAAGAATATTTTTGAACTAGTACTACATCTCGAGCTCCCGGCCGTTTCCTTCCACTTTGACCATTAAACAGTCGTTTTAATAGACGACAAACACCATATGACATTTTTTTTGCGAGAGCACCCTTACTACGGCATATGATTCGTGTGAGAAATCTAAACCCTCTACTTGTAGTTATTTTAAGGATCATCAAATTATATATTCTTTTGGGGAGAATATTTAATTATACCACTGTTAAAATGTTATGGTGATACCACTGCACAAAACTAAAAGTTTAATGTTCCAAAAAATTCTATAAGATTTCTAAATGTTCACAAGATACTTGTATAACTTGCTAAAAACTTCGAGTTCAACTTTGAAATATACAAAGAGAAAAGATATATAATCCAGCATGAATAGTTTCACACGACAACATAAATATAACATTATTCAGATCTGAGTTTGTATTTGTTGTCTCTCTATGTGTATTAGAATTTGGATGCGTAATTTTTTGGATTGCAGGTATATATCTCGAGCGCATACACAGTTTTGTGTCAACATTTCAGAAATTTTAGAATTCTGTTTTTGTGCAGTGGTATCGATGAATTGCCATTATGACTTGAAACATGCTGTCACTTCATGAATGTCGAGGCTTTGATGTTAGTTTATCATCTTGTCCTACTATACTACTATTTCATATATGTGATGCGAGCCTATCTCATGCAGTATTGTACTACCACCACCACCACCGCCACCACCACTACTACTACTATTTCTGTAGATGTATCCATCGTATATTAATTTGGAACATTATTTTTCTTGACCAGTAGTACACCCCAAGCTCCGAGCAGTTCCAATTGAATGCGGGCATTAAACCATTCAAAACGAGTACCTATGCTAACGATCAATCAGAGGCAGTTTCTTGGTTCACTATTGGCCAGACAACTAATTATGCTCTTTAGCCCACGAGTCCATACACCCACAAAGTTAATTGTGGCACTAGCACGACTGGATGTTGCATACGCATCCAATCCAACCCTACACTAAATTTCCTTATCGTCTATTTATTTTTCATGTTAATCACAAGTCCATGTCGACTCTCCATCATCTTGTCATGTGTTACTCGGGTTAGCAGGTTGCATCCCGACGAGTGATCACACCCTCCCCCACTGATGACATGCTCCTACTAACGCCTCTTCAAGCCGCCCGTCCGCCACCGATCTAATGTGTCATCGAGCTGCCACCATCCTGGCTTTCATATGGATTAATTATGATGCAAAAAAAAAGGTCGGATGTGGCACCCGCGGTGGTGCCAACATGTTGAGAGGTGAAGGTGACATCACCTCCCGGTTGCCTTTAGGTAGCTAGACCTACAACCGATTCGTACGTGCGAAAACAAAATTTGTTTTGTCAGTACAAAACATGTTAGTTTCAAGAAAGGCAGACATGGCGATGCAAAATCTAAAAGAGATTATGGCATTTGAAGTAATGTAGGATTTTTCTTGTTATTATATAGATAGGTTCTATCTGCAAGTTTATTCATAACTTGTTGTCTATGTTTATAATGCTTCAGAAACATCAGTTTCTACCATAGCAATAGTCTATTGTTTGACTGGATTAAGTCGCTGTAAATTTTCAATTAGGCATTTACCAATATCAAGCAGAATAATAAGTACAGGGTAAGTAGTGTATGGAATTTTCCTACTCGTGATTATTCTTAACATGCATAAGGATATTATTTACCAGTTCTTTGCTTGAGTTCACAAATTAGCTAGTTTCTCTAAGGGGAATTCCAATTAAGAAACATAAAAAATCCTTCTATGTGATTTTGTTTTATTTCCTCTTATTGACCTACTGACACATTTGCATGATTGCATGTTCAATATTTTTTTCACCGTGTTTGATGTGGCATCAGTCCAGCTTAAAAAATGCCTTGACACCAGTTCATTGTAAAATTTATGTTTGTCCTAGCTATTGGAGAAGGACTATCACCAATATTAATAGTGGTGTATGTCAAAAGGGCAACGGGAGCTATGCAAAAGTTCTTTAACTTTTGATGTTTAGGAACTTGGTATGTCCTTATTATAACAGAAAAAGGTAACTTTGCTCAACTTTATTGCGAGCATTAATTAAAACTGAAAATAACCTCACACAAACCATAGACACTATAGGAATCTATCACAAAATAGTGCGTAATAAAATTATTTAATTACAAATATTTACAGGGGAATCGAAACATATAAATCATTAGTTAAACATCTTTGTATATAACTTAATATCTTGCGAATATCATGTACAAAATTTACATACCAAACAAATATCATGTACAAATTATTGGCTGACTCATGATTTGGACTTGAATTACATACCCATTTAAGTTCTCAGATAGGATATCTACTAGATAGGATATGTGTGGCCACCATATTAAAAAAAAGATCGAGCCACAGCTCGTCGTATTAACGCCTAAACCCCTCCTGTAGATCTTGGAAGTCTGTAAATTCAGCGGCAGCTTTGAGACATTTACCGCCTCCTTCTTTAGATTAACAAGGGATGACCTGTCCATACAATTCCTTCCAAAAACAGAGGCCACAAAGGAACAATCAGTTTCCAAAATGACAGGCATATCTAGAGTCATACCAATATACAGGCCGGACATGGTCGCTCTAAGTTCCGCTTCCTCGACGCTATAGCAAGCGCCAATATAATCCCAGGAGGAGAGAATAACTTGTCCGCAATGGTTTCTTACAACCACCCCCATGCTCGGAGCTTTAATGGCCTCCACAAAACTTGCATCAATATTAATCTTGTAGAACTCTGAGTTGGGAGGCTGCCAAGGAATAACATTCCTTTCCACATTAGTTGTTGGCTGAAAGGCTGCTTCCACTCGCTCACCTCTATTGCACATTTCCACCTGCAATTTAGCATGACAAGACGAGAAAGATGCCCAGTAATTTTGTACAAAGCTCACAGAGGCTGAGATGGATTCCATTTCCTTACCAAAGATCAAATCATTCCTCAAGTGCCAACCTCTCCAGAACATTAATATAGTTTGGTCACGCACTGGTGAATTTAATTGATCCAATATAATAAGAAACCAATCCGGCCCAGAATAATTGAAGATCTCCTCAGCAGGTAAGTTCCATACTTCCTTCAAAGCCATATGAAAGGCACGAGCCTTGGGGCAACTCACCAACACGTGAAAAACACATTAATCTTCAATACCACAGATCGAGCACGTACCTATAATAGCTTGATGGTGTTTAACCCTTTTAACTTGAACCGCCAAACTATAAGAAGCAGCCCTCCATGCAAAAATTCTAATTTTCTGCAGGACATTAGCATCCCAAATTATATTCCAGAGCCTCCTTTCCCCATTCCTGGCACAACTAGAATTCCCTGAATCAATTTTCGGTTCCTTAAGATTCAGTGCCAGTCCATACACACTCTTCACCGAAAAAAAACAACTTTTCTCATGGTGCCAAGCAATGATATCTCCCTCACCCAATCTCAGAGTATGCAACTTCAGGATCTCCTCTCACTAATCGGACAACGCCAAAACGCCTGAAATAATTTCATGAAAATGCGAGCATCGGTATCAAATGTATGATTTGAAACCTGGTGAGATGTAGACAGCGCAGGTTGATTCACAAATAAAATTATATAACGTATGTCTTCTTTATCTATTTATTGTTCCATGGTAACGCACCGACACTCTACTGGTACTAATTAATAAGATTAGGACACATATAGGTTAGTCCGTACGTTTTAGTTTGCATTTCTTAGGATTATTGCGGGTATATATAGGACCATACATGCTCGACCAAGAACTCAGAACAACTGCCAATTAGCACACAATCTAAAGTAACTACTGATTTTAGGGTACCAACTGGTAAATGGATCAACACTCCTACGGCTTCGGTCTAGCCGCTGTAGGCACGATTCTCATCTCGTTCGTTCTCTACCTGCTCTTGGGCGCTAAGGACAATAGGTCAAAGCTTCCTCCAGGTCCATGGAATCTTCCCGTGGTCGGCAGTCTCCATCACTTCGTCGGCACACTGCCACACCACGCATTGCTCCGCCTATCGCGCCGTTACGGCCCGCTCATGCTCCTCCGTGTCGGCGAGGTGTCTAGCGTTGTGGTGTCTACGCCCGAGGCTGCCATGGAAGTACTGAAGACGAACGACCTTGTCTTTGCGAGCCGTCCGAGCCGCCCCACGAGTGACATCGTTAGCTGCGGCGGCAAAGGCATCATCTTCACACCCTACGGCGATCACTGGCGGCTGATGCGCAAGATCTGCATCGTGGAGGTGCTCAGCGCGAGGCAGGTGCGGCGAATAGACTCCATCATGCAGGATGAGATCGCGAAGCTCGTCAGTTCCATCGTCGCCGCGTCATCCGCCTCGCCGGCTGCCATCATTAACCTCAGCAAGGCAATGGTCGAACTCACGAACAATATCATCACGAGGGCGGTGTTTGGTGGCAAGTGCCCGCAGCAAGAAACATACCTCGGGGAGCTTCACCCTTTGTTGATGCTTGTGGGAGGGTTCTGATGGCAATAAGCCATGCACACGGCCATGGCGACTGGCATGAAGATGACCAGATTGAGTCCGTAGCGTGTGTGTCCCCCAGCGTGAGCCCGTGGTTGCGTTCGTGAAGTGGAGGAGCTGCATGCGGGGAGCCGTTGCGATCTGTTGGAGTCAGGTGCGGCGTGCGCGCGGCTGGAGGGAGTTAGTTGCAAGCTAGCTAGATGGTTGGCCCGGCGGGTCATGTGGTCATGCATGGGCTAGCCCGGCGGGTCATGTGGTCATGCATGGATATGAATCCTGCATGTAGTGGTTAGCTTAGTGCGTGAGTTAGTTGCCGGGTGTGCCAGCCGTGTGGTGTGTGTGCACGGGTATAAAAAACCCTCCTCCGTATATTGATCGAGTTGCGCCGGTGTGGAGCCGAGGGTAGCCATGTAGCCACTGTAAAGAGGAAAAGGATTGGGGCGTTCGTGCGTCCATGGCGGCGTTTGTGCGCCGGCCCGAAATTTCTTGTGTCTTGTGTCTTCTTCTACCTTTAGCCGTGTGTGAGAGAGGAGGCTGCGGTTCCAACAATTGGTATCATGAGCTTAGTGTCTTGGGCGTGCTTGCCGTGACGGAGGCGTGGCAGCGATGGCGGCGCTCGCCGGTGGCTGCACGACGGAGCTCCGGGCCGTGTGTGGGCCCAAGGAGGTGGGCGGCGTTGTGGCTGTCATGGTGCGTGGCGGAGGCGGCGGGCGGTGACGTCGTACGTGCGGCGACCGCGGAGGCCGGCGAGGCGCTGCGTGGTGGCGCAGGGGCGCAGCATGGCGTGGAGGCACTACATGGCGGCATGGAGGCCGCGGCGGTGCAGGGCAATAAGCCGTGGCGGCGAGCCGGGCGCGACCGGTGCGTGTTATGGGTGCGCACTGGACGTGTCGGGACCGCGGGCGCGCGGTGAGCGTTTGGTGCAGTCGGACTCGTCGAGCGCGTCGGATGCGCGCGGGACGTGCGGGACGCACTGGTGTGGTCGGGCTCGTCGGGCGCGTCGGATGCGCGCGGGACATGCGGGACGCACTATTGCGGTCGGGCGCGTCGGGTGCGCGCGAGACATGCGGGGCGCCGAGGGACGCCAGGCATGTGTCGCCGGCGGAGAAGGAGCTCGGCGTGTGTCGCCGGAGTCGTGACGGAGCACGATGCGACCGGCGTCGTTGCGCCAGGTCGGGTCCGCGGACTGGGTCACGGTCGTGGCGAGATCGATGACGGGAGGTGCAACAACTCCGACGACGACGATGTCATGGCTTAGGGGGTGAGTGATGGCAATAAGCCATGCACACGGCCATGGCGACTGGCATGAAGATGACCAGATTGAGTCCGTAGCGTGTGTGTCCCCCAGCGTGAGCCCGTGGTTGCGTTCGTGAAGTGGAGGAGCTGCATGCGGGGAGCCGTTGCGATCTGTTGGAGTCAGGTGCGGCGTGCGCGCGGCTGGAGGGAGTTAGTTGCAAGCTAGCTAGATGGTTGGCCCGGCGGGTCATGTGGTCATGCATGGGCTAGCCCGGCGGGTCATGTGGTCATGCATGGATATGAATCCTGCATGTAGTGGTTAGCTTAGTGCGTGAGTTAGTTGCCGGGTGTGCCAGCCGTGTGGTGTGTGTGCACGGGTATAAAAAACCCTCCTCCGTATATTGATCGAGTTGCGCCGGTGTGGAGCCGAGGGTAGCCATGTAGCCACTGTAAAGAGGAAAAGGATTGGGGCGTTCGTGCGTCCATGGCGGCGTTTGTGCGCCGGCCCGAAATTTCTTGTGTCTTGTGTCTTCTTCTACCTTTAGCCGTGTGTGAGAGAGGAGGCTGCGGTTCCAACAGGTTCCACCTAGTGGACCTTTTCCCATCATCTCTGTTGGTACGGCTGCTGAGCGGTGCCACGAGTCATCTCCGGTCGTGCCACTCCCGGATCCAGAGAATCCTGGGAGACATCCTAGTTGAGCGGAAGGAGAAGGAAGCTGCCTCTGACAGCGCCGGCAGGAGAGATGACGAGGACCTGCTAGACGTGCTCCTTAGGCTGCAGAAAGAAGACACCCTCAATTTCCCTTTAACATCTGAGATCATCGGCGCAGTCATCTTCGTAAGTGATTCTCCATAGTAGTAAATGCTATTTTTATTTTGCAGGGTATAAATATAATACGTGCTCTTATTAAGTGTGCTCCCTACCTTTGTGAAGCTCATACTCAATGACAAAATATATAATATATTAATATATCTGTGCTTTTGCGACATGATTCCAGGATATATTTGCAGCTGCAACCGACACCTCCGCTACCACGCTAGAATGGGCCATGTCAGAATTAATCCGCAACCCAGAGGTGATGACTAGGACGAAACTCGAAGTTCGACAGATCAGTCTAGCACCAGGGCAATCCATGATAACGAGCGCAGACCTCGGCAATCTCCACTACCTCCGAAGGGTGATCAAGGAAACACTAAGGCTACACCCACCCGCGGCGGTGATACGCAGGGCAGCCCGAGAAAGGTGCCAGGTGATGGGCTACAACATACCCAAAGATATCCCTGTGATGATAAACTTGTTCGCAGTGGGGAGGGACGCGAGGCACTGGGGGCAGGACGCGGCGGAGTTCAGGCCCGAGAGGTTCGACGCCATGAACGTGGAGTACAGCCCGGGGTCGCAGATGGAGTTCATCCCGTTTGGGTTTGGCCGTAGGCAGTGCCCCGGAGCCCGGATGGCGACGACGACGATTGAGCTCGTGCTTGCCAATCTGCTGTACCAATTTGACTGGGCGATTCCGGGTGGGACAAGCCCGGAGTCGCTGGAAATGAGCGAGGTATTTGGGTTAACTGTGCGTCGCAGCTCCAACCTGTGCCTGCAGGCAGCAAATCGCCGTCCACAGCTGCACTAGTGTCCTACAAATGGCAGCCAAGAAGCGAGCTCATCAAACAAGTTTATTGGTGGACCAAAATTCTCTGTCTTAAGCCATCTGATTATTAACTTGGTTGGCTGACAAGTGGGCTACCTTGCGGTGGTCCACCAAATCAGGTGACTTATCACAGTGAATTTTAGTCGGACCAGTATCCATGGAAAATACTATAGATGGGCCGGTATACAATAATCTTTGGTGTGCATATAAGGTTTCAGTTTTATGGCTGTGTACCAACGCATTTATCTACTAAGTATTATCTTTTACTCGATATGAGTACATACATTATACAGAGCTAACATATCTGAAATTTGGATTTATATGCTTTGCTACAACCTGATTCACAAAACAGAATAGGGAACACGATGAATTAAGGAACAGGAATCACCATGTACTCGGTCGATCTCTGTAACGCAGTAGAATTAGGAAGCAAGAAAAAGACATGTATACGCTCCTGTTAGAAAGAAAAACAGAACTTGCGTCCACACAAATCTATTCTTACCCAATCAGTACTCAATATAGGGTATTACCCATCTATACAACAATTCAGAAATCTAGGAACCAAACCTTCCCAATTAGGCTTCTGAGCACACTGACGGTGTCCTGAATTAGAGGGTACTCACCACGTCGTTGCTGGAATTTTGTCTATTTTGGGCCAAGCCCAATAGCAGTTTCAGAAATTCCTAATAAATCCTAGAGGACCACACAACTCATTCGTGCAAGGCAAGAGGTGGAACTAAAGTTTAGTCCTACATTGCTAGTTTAGTGGGAGTTGGACCTTCTTATAAGGGAGGATGTTTCTCCACATGTATGAGCATCAGAACAAGAGGGACATTCACGCGCACTCCACCTCCGCCGCCCGCCTTGTCACGACGCGGGAATGAGCCGAGCCTTTTTGTTGTAGTGGATACTGAATACGAACGCTGCACCCTTCGGCTACTGTCTGTTCGTTCCGTCTCACTCGTTCCCTTCAGCTCCCGGCGCAGCCTCTCGCCTTCTTCTCCCGTGCCTATAAAAGGGAGGTCGCTCCTCTCCAGAGAGACACACCAGAAGACTCTGTTCCTCTCGCAGCGACTTCCTGAGCACTAAGCTACTGCCACAATCTTTCCCATCCCGGCTTGCGGTGTGCACCGCAGGTCGGGACAGTAGGCTACCGAAACCACACCTCTTTGGGTCCTGGACGTGAGAAGGGTGATAAGATTTTTTGGGAGCGCTCTGCGTGACTACTGACCGGTTCATCACGGACACTCCGGAAACTGACAACCACTTCCCCAACGACGACTTCTTTCCCGACGTCGACAACCTCTTCGACGACATGGCTGGCGAGGATGTCGACCCCAAGTCCAGTGTTTCTGTTGCTGCTGTACCGTACGTGTTTTTGCTCTTTCTGTTAGAGATCCTGCCACAGTTCCTTGTTCTAGTGTCCGCCCTAGATATGTTAGATTCTACTTCATATATGCAACTGTTTGCTCTAGATATGTTCGGTTACAGTTCGTATTTGCAGATGCTATTTACCTTCTCACTGTCAGATTACATTACTTGTTTTCTTTGCTATAATAGTCATGTTTTATCTAGTATTTCTGTTAATAAAATCATATGGTAAATTGCTCATATTTCCAACATTCCAAAAACCATATTATAGGCAATTTACACCAGTGGTTTTGCTGCTTGCATGAGACCTCCTATGTTTGAGGGTATCCACTATAAAAGGTGGCGCGTGAGAGCAGTCTTATGGTTTCGAACAATGAGGTTCTATGACGCCACCCTTGGCAAACCTGAAGGAGAGTATGATGCTCAACAGGAACAAGATTTTCAGAAAATGGATACCCTGTTTAGGGCTGCTCTCTTGAGTGTTCTTGGTGAGAACATAGTTGATGCTTATGCATCAATTGATAATGGAAAAGATATGTGGGACGCACTTGAGGCCAAGTTTGGGGTCTCAGCTGCCGGCACTGAGCTGTACATAAGGAACAATTCTATGACTACAGGATGACTGAAGAGCGCTCTGTGGTTGAGCAAGCTCATGAGATACTGTCATTTGCTAGAGAACTTGAGCTCTTCAATTGTATGCTACTGGACAAGTTTGTTGCCGGAGGCATCATCACTAAGCTTCCTCATTCGTGGAGTGTCGGTGTACAAAAGTAGGGGCTCTCCTTTTGACCCGTTTACTTGTGCACGGGCAGTCGGAGCAGCGCCCACGGCCACACCAAGCAGGGCAGAAGAGGGAAGCCGGAGGGAAACCGGAGCATGAGACGATCAAGGCAACGCCAAGACCCAGAAACACTAAAGAGCAAAGGGGCGAGGTATACTCCCCCGGCAAGGCCCTTGCCGGGGCGGCCTCCGCGGCCTCGACAAGAGCCTTGCCGGGGCAGCTTGCCCAACACCAGCAGAGCGAGCCACCCTTGAGCCTAAGAGTTCCAAGCGCTACCAACAACTACATTGGAACCAAGGCTCGGGAGCCACCTCCGTGGTGGCATACAGATCTTTGTCAAGAGCATAAATACACGAGATCAGATGAGGACCAGAAGGCGACGACCCTCGGCGGGATCCTAGCCGAGGAAACCCACAAGACCCCCGGCAAGATCCTTGCAGGGGACGACCACGACGCCGCGGCAAGACCCTTGCCGGGGCCCCGACAAGGGCCTTGCCGAGGACACCAACGGGGCCGCCGCCAGGCCCACGTCTGCCAAGACGCCACCGCCGTCCCCATGCAGCAGCCAGCTCGACCAGCTGAGCAGGCGCCTGCATGGCGACGAGCGACCTCTACACCAACCCAGCAAGCACCTGCGTGGTGGCATGTAGAGCTTCGTGAAGGCTCCACCACCGCGCCAGCCCAGCAGCCAGCCAACGTGGCACCGCGACGCCTCGTCAGCTCAGGCACGTGATAACCCACAAGTATAGGGGATCGCAACAGTTTTCGAGGGTAGAGTATTCAACCCAAATTTATTGATTCGACACAAGGGGAGACAAAGAATATTCTCAAGTATTAGCAGTTGAGTTGTCAATTCAACCACACCTGGATAACTTAGTATATGCAGCAAAGTGTTTAGTAGCAAAGTAGTATGATAGTAGTGGTAACGGTAACAAAAGTAATATTTTTGGTGTTTTGTAGTGATTGTAACAGTAGCAACGGAAACGTAAATAAGCGAAGAACAATATGTGAAAAGCTCGTAGGCATTGGATCGGTGATGAAGAATTATGCCGGATGCGGTTCATCATGTAACATTCATAACATAGGGTGACACGGAACTAGCTCCAATTCATCAATGTAATGTAGGCATGTATTCCGAATATAGTCATACGTGCTTATGGAAAAGAACTTGCATGACATCTTTTGTCCTACCCTCCCGTGGCAGCGGGGTCCTAATGGAAACTAAGGGATATTAAGGCCTCCTTTTAATAGAGTACCGGAACAAAGCATTAGCACATAGTGAATACATGAACTCCTCAAACTATGGTCATCACCGGGAGTGGTCCCGATTATTGTCACTTCGGGGTTGCCGGATCATAACACATAGTAGGTGACTATGGACTTGCAAGATAGGATCAATAACTCACATATATTCATGAAAACATAATAGGTTCGGATCTGAAATCATGGCACTCGGGCCCTAGTGACAAGCATTAAGCATAGCAAAGTCATCGCAACATCAATCTCATAACATAGTGGATACTAGGGATCAAACCCTTACAAAACTAACTCGATTACATGATAGATCTCATCCAACCCATCACCGTCCAGCAAGCCTATGATGGAATTACTCACGCACGGCAGTGAGCATCATGAAATTGGTGATGGAGGATGGTTGATGATGACGACGGTGACGGAATCCCCTCTCCGGAGCCCCAAACGGACTCCAGATCAGCCCTCCCGAGAGGTTTTAGGGCTTGGCGGCGGCTCCGTATCATAAAACGCGATGAATCCTTCTCCTTTATTTTTTCTCCCCGAAAGTGAATATCTGGAGTTGGAGTTGAGGTCGGTGGAGCGTCAGGGGGCCCACGAGGCAGGGGCGCGCCCAGGGGGGCAGGCGCGCCCCCCAGCCTCGTGGACAGGGTGTGGGCCCCCTGACGTGGATTTTTCTTCCAGTATTTTTAATATTTTCCAAAAAGATGTTCCGTGGAGTTTCAGGTCATTCCGAGAACTTTTGTTTCTGCACACAAATAACACCATGGAAAGTCTGCTGAAAACAGCGTCAGTCCGGGTTAGTTCCATTCAAATCATGCAAGTTAGAGTCCAAAACAAGGGCAAAAGTATTTGGAAAAGTAGATACGACGGAGACGTATCAACTCCCGCAAGCTTAAACCTTTGCTTGTCCTCAAGCAATTCAATTGATAAATTGAAAGTGATAAAGAAAAACTTTTACAAACTCGGTTTGCTCTTGTTGTTGTAAATATGTAAAGCAAGCATTCAAGTTTTCAGCAAATATTATGACTAACCACATTCACAATAACTCTTAGGTCTCATGTTTACTCATATCAATGGCATAATCAACTAGCGAGCAATAATAATAAATCTCGGATGACAACACTTTCTCAAAACAATCATATTGTGATATAACAGGATGGTATCTCGCTAGCCCTTTCTGAGACCGCAAAACATAAATGCAGAGCACCTTTAAAGATCAAGGACTGACTAGACATTGTAATCCATGGTAAAAGAGATCCAATCATAGTCATACCCAATATAAATTAATAGTAATGGATGCAAATGACAGCTACGCTCTCCAGCTAGTGCTTTTTAATAAGAGGGTGATGACTCAACTTAAAAGTAAATCGATAGGCCCTTCGCAGAGGGAAGCAGGGATTTGTAGAGGTGCCAGAGCTCGCTTTTGAAATAGAGATAAATAATATTTTGAGCGGCATACTTTCATTGTCAACATAACAACCAAGAGATGGCGATATCTTCCACGCTACACACATTATAGGCGGTTCCCAAACAGAATGCTAAAGTTTATACTCCCCCTCCACCAACAAGCATCAATCCATGGCTTGCTCGAAACAACGAGTGCCTCCAACTAGCAACAGTCCCAGGGGGAGTTTTGTTTGCAATTATTTTTATTCGATTTGCATAAAGCATGGGACTGGGCATCCCGGTGACCAGCCATTTTCCCGTGAGTGAGGAGCGGAGTCCACTCCTCTTGAGAATAACCCACCTAGCATGGAAGATACGGACAACCCTAGTTGATACATGAGCTATTCGAGCATACAAAACAGAATTTCATTTGAAGGTTTAGAGTTTGGCACATACAAATTTACTTGGAACCGCAGGTAGATACCGCGTATAGGAAGGTATAGTGGACTCATATGGAATAACTTTGGTGTTTAAGGAATTGGATGCACAAGAAGTATTCCCTCTTAGTACAAGTGAAGGCTAGCAAAAGACTGGGAAGCGACCAACTAGAGAGCGACAACAGTCATGAACATGCATTAAAATTAACAAACATTGAGTGCAAGCATGAGTAGGATATAATCCACCATGAACATAAATATCATGAAGGCTATGTTGATTTGTTTCAACTACATGTGTGAACATGTGCCAAGTCGAGTCACTTAAATCATTCAAAGGAGGATACCACCCCACTATACCACATCACAACCATTTTAATAGCATGTTGGCACGCAAGGTAAACCATTATAACTCATAGCTAATCAAGCATGGCATGAGCAACTATAATCTCTAATTGTCATTGCAAACATGTTTATTCATAATAGGCTGAATCAGGAATGATGAACTAATCATATTTACAAAAACAAGAGAGGTCGAGTTCATACCAGCTTTTCTCATCTCAGTCGGTCCATCATATATCGTCATAATTGCCTTTCACTTGCACGACCGAACGAAGTGAATAATAATAAGAGTGCACGTGCATTGGACTAAGCTGGAATCTGCGAGCATTCAATAAACAAGAGAAGACAAGGCAATATGGGCTCTTGGTTAAATCAACAATAATGCATATAAGAGCCACTTCAACAATTTAATCATGATCTTCTCCTATCGACCCCCAAAGAAAAGAAAAGAAATAAAAGTATTTACACGGGAAAGCTCCCAACAAGCAAAAAGAAGAACATGAAATCTTTTTGGGTTTTCTTTTTAATTATTACTACTACAGCAAGAAAGGTAAACTAACTAAAAGCTACAACTAATTTTTTTGGTTTTTCTTAAGGTTTATCAAACACACAAGAAGAAAGCAAGAAAAAGAAAATAAACTAGCATGGCTATTACAGTGAAAAAGTATGAGCACCGACATCTAGCAATGAGTGTGTAAACATAAATGTAATGTCGGTGGGAAATACGTACTCCCCCAAGCTTAGGCTTTTGGCCTAAGTTGGTTTATTGCCACGGATAGCCTGGCGGATATCCATAGTTGTAGTTGGGGTCGTACTGAGATGCTGCGGCTATTGCATCCTGAGCTGCAGCGTGGCGGCGAACTGCCTCCGCCCTCCTCTCGTACTTATCTGCCTCCTCTCTTCCTTTTGCCTGATAATCAAAGAAGGCAGGAGCAGGGAGAGTAATACGGACAGCACGACGTCTGTCAAAGATTAAGCGATACTGGAGAGGTGATTGATTCGTCTCGACAAACTGGTGGTGAACCATAGCATTAAAGTCTAAATAAGTAGGAGGCAATTCAATATCATCATTACGTATGGTTACACCAAGAAAATCAGCTAAGCGGGTTGCATAAATTTCGCCAAAGAAATCTCCATGAAATCTATTATGATGCAACCTACGTGCAACAATGGCTCCCAAGTATAAGATTTGTCTCCTAACACAGCACTCCTAAGAATACTGAGGTCAGGGACACACATGTGACATGCTTCATCTTTACCATTTATGCACCTACCAATGAAGAGAGCAAAATAATGTATAGCAGGAAAATGAATGCTCCCTATGGTAGCCTGTGTTATGTCTCTAGATTCCCCCACCGTTATACTAGAAAGAAATTCTCTAAATTCAGATTTGCGAGGTTCACTAGCACTACCCCATTATGGAAGTTTGCAAGCGGTGGTAAAATCCTATAAGTCCATAGTATAAGATTTTTCATAAAGATCAAACAGGACAGTTGGAGAGTTACGTGAAGATGAAAATTCAAACCTCTTCACAAAGGAACTAGTGAGATAGTGGTACTGGTGGCATTTTTCTGCCTCAAAGCTCACAAGATCAGCGTTACGCAAATATGCGTTAAATTCTTCCTTGATTCCCACTCGATCCATAAAATTTTCTGAAGGCCATTCACAGGGCCGCACTGGAGCGTCCCTTGGTGGCTCATCGTCAGCATCACGCATTGCAAGCCTGGGTCCTTGCTTCCTTGAAGAACCACCTTGGAACATTTTCCTAAGCATATTTCCTCCTCTGAAAAATTTCTGAAATTTTTAGTAACTTCAAATAAAAGTAAACCAAAATCAACAAAATTGATAGCAACTACTCCTACAAGTGCCTAGAGCCTTTATCAAGCACTAGAACTACTTGGAACCATATAAATTTGACATGCAAGCTCAAGAACATGGTCACCTAGGCAGCACAAATTTGCAATGAATAAAGCACTAGAACAAAAACTAATTGGACCAATGGGGGAGTCACATACCAAGGAACAATCTCCCCAAGCAGTTTTGTGAGAGGTGCTTTGAGAAAGGAGATCAAAAATCGCAGCAAAATGAGCTAGAACTCGTGCTTGAGCTGGATGGTGATTTTTTTGGGAGGAAGAAGAAGTGTGTGGGTGCAGGAATAAGTGGAGGGGAGCCACCGTGGGCCCACGAGGCAGGGGGCGCACCCTGTAGGGGTGGGCGCGCCCTGGACCCTCGTGGCCAGGTGTTTGCTCCCCCTGATGTGTTCTCAGTGCCATATATTCTCAAATATTCCAGAAAAAATCATATTTAATTTTCGGGCATTTGGAGAACTTTTATTTTTGAGGTATTTTTATATTGCACGGATAATTCAGAAAATAGACAGAAAAAATACTATTTTTGCTTTATTTCAACTAAATAACAGAAAGTAGAGAGAGGTTACAGAAGGTTGTGCCTTCTAGTTTCATCCATCTCATGCTCATCAAAAGGAATCCAGTAACAAGGTTGATCAAGTCTTGTTAACAAACTCATTCCGAATAACATGGAACCGGAGAAATTTCGAATAACACTATGTTACCTCAACGGGGATATGCACATCCCCAATAATAAGAATATCATATTTCTTCTTGACAGTAGGTTGAGGAAATTCAAAACCTCCAAAATTAATCGATGGAATTTTTCCAATAGAATTGATACTGTGTACTTGAGGTTGTTTCCTCAGGAAGTGTACTGTATGCTCGTTACCATTAACATGAAAAGTGACATTGCCTTTGTTGCAATCAATAACAGCCCCTGCAGTATTCAAAAAAGGTCTTCCAAGAATAATAGACATACTATCGTCCTCGGGAATATCAAGAATAACAAAGTCCGTTAAAATAGTAACGTTTGCAACCACAACAGGCACGTCCTCACAAATACCGACAAGTATAGCAGTTGATTTATCAACCATTTGCAAAGATATTTCAGTAGGTGTCAACTTATTCAAGTCAAGTCTACGATATAAAGAGAGAGGCGTAACACTAACACAGGCTCCAAGATCACATAAAGCAGTTTTAACATAGTTTCTTTTAATGGAGCATGGTATAGTGGGTTCTCCTGGATCTCCAAGTTTCTTTGGTATTCCACCCTTAAAAGTATAATTAGCAAGCATGGTGGAAATTTCAGCTTCCGGTATCTTTCTTTTATTAGTAACAATATCTTTCATATACTTAGCATAAGGATTCATTTTGAGCATATCAGTCAAACGCATACGCAAAAAGATAGGTCTAATCATTTCAGCAAAGCGCTCAAAATCCTCATCATCCTTTTTCTTGGATGGTTTGGGAGGAAAAGGCATGGGTTTCTGAACCCATGGTTCTCTTTCTTTACCATGTTTCCTAGCAACAAAGTCTCTCTTATCATAACGTTGATTCTTTGATTGTGGGTTATCAAGATCAACAGCAAGTTCAATTTCTACATCATTATCATTACTAGGTTGAGCATCATCATGAACATTTTCACTAGGTTCATGTTCATTACCAGATTGTGTTTCAGCATCAGAAATAGAAATATCATTTGTATTCTCAGGTGTTTCAGCAACAGGTTCACTAGAAGCATGCAATGTCCTATCATTTTTCTTTTTCTTCTTTTTAGAAGGACTAGGTGCATCTAAATTATTTCTCTGAGAATCTTGTTCGATTCTCCTAGGGTGGCCTTCAGGATACAAAGGTTCCTGAGTCATCTTACCAGTTCTAGTAGCCACTCTAACAGCATAATCATTATTCTTACTATTCAATTCATTGAGCAAATCATTTTGAGCTTTAAGTACTTGTTCTACTTGAGTGGTAACCATAGAAGCATGTTTACAAATGAGTTTAAGTTCACCTTTAACTCTAGACATATAATCACCCAAGTGTTCAAGCGTATCAGAATTGTATTTCAATTGTCTACCAAAATAAGCATTGAAGTTTTCTTGTTTGACAATAAAATTATCAAACTCTTCTAAGCATTGTCTAGCAGACTTATAATGAGGAATATCACCTTGATCAAATCTATAGAGAGAATTTACCTTTACTACCTGTGTCGGGTTATCAAGACCATGTGTTTCTTCAATAGGTGATGGATTAAGATCATATGTTTCTTCAACAGGCGGTAAATTAAGACCATGTATTTCTTCAATAGGAGGTAAATTCTTAACATCTTCAGCTTTAATACCCTTTTATTTCATAGATTTCTTTGCCTCTTGCATATCTTCGGGACTGAGAAATAGAACACCTCTATGCTTTGGAGTTGGTTTAGGAATAGGCTCAGGAATTGGCTCAGGAAGTGTCCAATTATTTTCATTTGTCAACATATTATTCAATAGAATTTCAGCTTCATCCAGCGTTCTTTCCCTGAAAACAGAACCAGCACAACTATCCTGGTAATCTCTGGAAGCATCAGTTAGTCCATTATAAAAGATATCAAGTATTTCATTTTTCTTAAGAGGATGATCAGGCAAAGAATTAAGTAATCGGAGAAGCTTCCCCCAAGCTTGTGGGAGACTCTTTTCTTCAATTTGCACAAAATTATATATTTCCCTTAAAGCAGCTTGTTTCTTATGAGCGGGGAAATATTCAGTAGAGAAGTAATAAATCATATCCTGGGGACTACGCACACAACCAGGATCAAGAGAACGGAAATATTTTAAGGATATAAAAGTAGCGGGTTCTCTCATCATAAGTGAACAGGGTGGCTATATCGTTTAATTTAGTAAGATGTGCCACAACAGTTTCAGATTCATAGCCATGGAAATGATCAGATTCAACCAGAGTAATTATATCAGGATCTACAGAGAATTCATAATCCTTATCAGTAGCACAGATAGGTGAAGTAGCAAAAGCAGGATCAGGTTTCATTCTAGCATTAAGAGATTGCTGCTTCCATTTAGCTAATAATTTCTTAACATCATATCTATCTTTGCAAGCAAAAATTTCTTTAGCAACTACTTCATCCATAACATAGCCCTCAGGCACAACCGGCAATTCATATTTATTAGGGGAAGAGTCTCCATCATCACTTTCATCAATATTATCAATAATTTCATTCTCTCTAACCCTAGCAAGTTGTTCATGAAGAAATTCACCAAGTGGCACAGTAATATCAAGCATAGAAGTAGTTTCATCATAAGTATCATGCATAGCAGAAGTGGCATCATCAATAACATGCGACATATCAGAATGAATAGCAGAAGCAGGTTTAGGTGTCGCAAGCTTACTCAAAACAGAAGGTGAATCAAGTGCAGAGCTAGATGGCAGTTCCTTACCTCCCCTCGTAGTTGAGGGATAAATTGTTGTCTTAGCGTCTTTCAAGTTCTTCATAGTGACCAGCAGATATAAATCCCAAGTGACTCAAAGAATAGAGCTATGCTCCCCGGCAACGGCGCCAGAAAATAGTCTTGATAACCCACAAGTATAGGGGATCGCAACAGTTTTCGAGGGTAGAGTATTCAACCCAAATATATTAATTCGACACAAGGGGAGCCAAAGAATATTCTCAAGTATTAGCAGTTGAGTTGTCAATTCAACCACACCTGGATAACTTAGTATCTGCAGCAAAGTGTTTAGTAGCAAAGTAGTATGATAGTAGTGGTAACGGTAACAAAAGTAATATTTCTGGTGTTTTGTAGTGATTGTAACAGTAGCAACGGAAAAGTAAATAAGCGAGGAACAATATGTGAAAAGCTCGTAGGCATTGGATCGGTGATGGAGAATTATGCCGGATGCGGTTCATCATGTAACAGTCATAACATAGGGTGACACAGAACTAGCTCCAATTCATCAATGTAATGTAGGCATGTATTCCGAATATAGTCATATGTGCTTATGGAAAAGAACTTGCATGACATCTTTTGTCCTACCCTCCCGTGGCAGCGGGGTCCTAATGGAAACTAAGGGATATTAAGGCCTCCTTTTAATAGAGTACCGGAACAAAGCATTTGCACATAGTGAATACATGAACTCCTCAAACTATGGTCATCACCGGGAGTGGTCCCGATTATTGTCACTTCGGGGTTGCCGGATCATAACACATAGTAGGTGACTATAGACTTGCAAGATAGGATCAAGAACTCAGATATATTCATGAAAACATAATAGGTTCAGATCTGAAATCATGGCACTCGGGCCCTAGTGACAAGCATTAAGCATAGCAAAGTCATAGCAACATAATCTCAGAATATAGTGGATACTAGGGATCAAACCCTAACAAAACTAACTCGATTACATGATAGATCTCATCCAACCCATCACCGTCCAGCAAGCCTACGATGGAATTACTCACGCACGGCAGTGAGCATCATGAAATTGGTGATGGCGGATGGTTGATGATGACGACGGCGATGGATTCCCCTCTCCGGAGCCCCTAACGGACTCCAGATCAGCCCTCCTGAAAGGTTTTAGGGCTTGGCAGCGGCTCCGTATCGTAAAACGCGATGAATCCTTCTCCTTTATTTTTTTCTCCCCGAAAGTGAATTTATGGAGTTGGAGTTGAGGTCGGTGGAGCGTCAGGGGGCCCATGAGGCAAGGGGGCGCGCCCAGGGGGGTAGGCGCGCTCCCACCCTAGTGGATAGGGTGTGGGCCCCCTGACGTGGATATTTCTTCCAGTATTTTTTATATTTTCCAAAAAGATGTTTCGTGGAGTTTCAGGTCATTCCGAGAACTTTTGTTTCTCCACATAAATAACACCATGGAAAGTCTGCTGAAAACAGCGTCAGTCCGGGTTAGTTCCATTCAAATCATGCAAGTTAGAGTCCAAAACAAGGGCAAAAGTGTTTGGAAAAGTAGATACGACGGAGACGTATCAGCGCGTGTCGAACTAGGCGAGGCGGCGACAGCTGGGACGTGCTTCCTTGTCGTCCCTGATAAAGCAAGAGGGGCACGTCGGTAGCGCATTAAATGCGTTTGTCCGACGGTGCCAGATGTGACGCCCGGATAATTATACTACAGTAAACCTACGCTAGTGATGACACGTCACCTCTGTTAGTGTTGATAATCTTGCGTTAGTTCAAAACCGGATCAAAATTCAAAGTTCAAAATCAAGCAAACAATAAAAGTTTTCAAATACTAAAACTAAAATGTTCAATAAATAGTAGATAAATCAGAGGCTATGATAAAATAGTAAAGAACATTATTGAAATTTGATAGGTGACTTAAACATCCTCAAACAGTGGCTGAAAACATTAATTAATAACCTTTTTATTAATACAAAATAAATATGAAATGATATTTACCCCAAACTAGTTTTTGGTGGTAAGGTATATTGTGCTGTGATTTGTGGGCCAGCTATCATATTTTACAAAACTCACTTGGTGCCCAGACAATTAGCCAAAACAGAAAAGGAAAAAATAAGACAAAGTAAAACAAAAAGAAAAGAAAATGACCCCCTGGACCAGACGGCCCAGCTCGCAGCCAGGCCGGCCCACCTGGCCCATCCGCCGAACCGGCCCGTTCCCCCCCCCCCCGGTCGCTCTCTCCCCTTCCCTGTTCCCCCGACCAGGGTCGGAACAGGCGCGCGTCCCCGCCGGACCCCCCTCGCCGGCGTCGAGGAGGGGATAAGATCGCCAGCGCCCCCGCCTCCACTGACCCCTCCCCTCGACGCCTCGGCCTCCTCCCCACCTACCTCCACCAACTCCCCTCTGCATCTCGGCCGCTCTCTCTCTCTCTGGTCCTCCCCTCGCCCGAGCGAGATCGCCGCCGAAGCCTCGTAGGCGTGGCCCCGACCACCGTTCGTCGAGCCGCCGATGTCCCCGAGCTCCCTCTACGTCGTCCTCGTCGACCCCGCGCTTCAGGACGAGCTGGGGTGCCCTACAGCGGCCGGGTCAAGCTTTTCCCCAACCTCGGTCGCCGCCGCCCGCCGCGATTCATCCCGCCTCCCCTCTGCGCTCCCGTTCACTCGAGGGCCTCCGTGTGCCGCGCCGTAAGCCTCCACCCCCTCCTCCTTCCTCTGGTTCCTCCTCATACACCGTAGAAGGCTCGCGGTGCCGCCGTCGCCATTGCCGCATGCGGCCTCGTCCGCGAGCTCGTTGCGCTCACCCCGTCCATCTCCGAGCCAAGCGGTGGCCTCCGTCGAGTTGCCGGAGGTCCGTAGAGCCCGCTAGCGTCGTTTGTTAGCTAGAACGCACCCCGTAGCGTGGTTTTCGGAGATGCCCGTAGTCCGGCGCCGCCCGCGGTCGTCGTTGAGCTCCACTCCGGCCACCCCCGCTCCTGGGATCACTCTAGATCGACGCGGGACGATCTACTCGTTCGAACGCCACCGAAAACGCGCGGAATGGTGCCCTGTGCTGGAGATCCGAGCAACTCCGGCGAACTTCCGCCGCTGGAATGGTCGCCGGCGTGATTCCGGCGACGTCACCGACGTGGCACCCACGTGGCACCGCCTGGGCCACTGACTGGTGGACCCAGGTCCCCCATTGACTTGTTGACCGCAGTCAACGAGCTGACTGGGCGGCCCCCAGCCACTGACATGCGGGCCCCCCTTCTGTTAATTAGTCTAACAATTGTTTTATAAATAAAAATAATTAGATTAACTAATCACTCACTGACATATGGGGCCCACCCCTCTAATTAGACTGTTAGTTTAGTTTAAATTACTGTTAGACTAACAGAGGCTGACATGTGGGTCCCACTGGACCCACCTGTCTGGTTTGACCGGTCAGCCGACCTGTTGACCTGCTGACGTCAGCATTACCTCATGCTGACGTCATAATTCATTTTTGCTAAATTCAAATAATTCCAGAAATTCAAATAAAACTTTGAAAATTCATATCTTTTAAACCGTAACTCGGATGAAAATGTTTTCTATATGAAAGTTGCTCAGAACGACGAGACGAATCCGAATACGCAGTCCGTTCGTCCACCACACCTCCCTAACCTATCGAACTAGCAACTTTCCCCCTCCGGTCCGTCTGTCCGAAAATGCGAAACATCGGGAATACCTCCCGGATGTTCCCCCCCCTTCGCCGGTACCACCTACTGTCGCGTTAGGGCACACCTAGCACCGCTCATTGTCACGTCACGCATCGTCATGCTTATGTTTGCATTGTATTTACTGTTTCTTCCCCCCTCTTCTCTCCGGTAGACTACGAGACCGACACTGCTGCTGTCCAGTTCGACTACGGAGTTGACGACCCCTCCTACTTGCCAGAGCAACCAGGCAAGCCCCCCCCTTGATCACCAGATATCGCCTATTCTTCTCTATACTGCTTGCATTAGCGTAGTGTAGCATGTTACTGTTTTCCGATATCCTATCCTGATGCATAGCCTATCCTTGCTACCACTGTTGTTACCTTTACCTGCAATCCTACATGCTTAGTATAGGATGCTAGATTTGCATCAGTGGCCCTACATTCTTGTCCGTCTGCTGTGCTATACTATCGGGCCGTGATCACCTGGGCGGTGATCACAGGTATATACTTATATACTACATACATGACACATGTGATGATTAAAGTCGGGTCGGCTCGTAGGAGTACCCGCAAGTGGATCTTTGTGGCGGAGCGACAGGGCAGGTTGAGACCACCCAGGTGAGAGGTGGGCCTGGCCCTGGACGGCATTCGCGGATACTTAACACGCTTAACGAGATCTTGGTATTTGATCTGAGTCTGGCCATTTGGTCTATACGCACTAACCATCTACGCAGGAGTAGTTATGGGTATCCCGGCGTCGTGGTATCAGCCGAAGCCTTCTTGACGTCAGCGACTGAGTGGCGCGCGCCGGATTGGACTGGAACGCCACTAGGCTAGGTCTGCTTCCGGCCGCGTACACAACGTGCAGGTGTGCATAGGGCGATGGGCCCAGACCCCTGCGCGCATAGGCTTAGACCGGCGTGCTGACCGCTCTGTTGTGCTTAGGTGGGGCTGCGACGCGTTGATCTTACGAGCCCGGCATGACCCAGAAAAGTGTGTTCGGCCAAATGGGATCGAGCGTGTTGGGTTATGTGGTGCACCCCTGCAAGGAAGTTTATCTATTCGAATAGCCGTGTCCCTCGGTAAAAGGACGACCCGGAGTTGTACCTTGACCTTATGACAACTAGAACTGGATACTGAATAAAATACACCCTTCCAAGTGCCAGATATAACCCGGTGATCGCTCTCTAACAGGGCGACGAGGAGGGGATCGCCGGGTAGGATTATGCTATGCGATGCTACTTGGAGGACTTCAATCTACTCTCTCCTACATGCTGCAAGATGGAGATGGCCAGAAGCGTAGTCTTCGATAGGACTAGCTATCCCCCTCTTATTCTGGCATTCTGCAGTTCAGTCCATTGATATGCCCCTTTACACATATACCCATGCATATGTAGTGTAGCTCCTTGCTTGCGAGTACTTTGGATGAGTACTCACGGTTGCTTTTCTCCCTCTTTTCCCCCTTTCTATACCTGATTGTCGCAACCAGATGCTGGAGTTCAGGAGCTAGAGCCACCGTCGACGACGACACCTACGACACTGGAGGTGCCTACTACTACGTGCAGGCCGCTGACGACGACCAGGAGTAGTTAGGAGGATCCCAGGCAGGAGGCCTGCGCCTCGTTCGATCTGTATCCCAGTTTGTGCTAACCTTCTTAAGGCAAACTTGTTTAACTTATGTCTGTACTCAGATATTTTTGCTTCCGCTGACGCTTCTGTGATCGAGCACTTGTATTCGAGCCCTCGAGGCCCCTGGCTTGTATTATGATGCTTGTATGACTTATTTATGTTTTAGAGTTGTGTTGTGATATCTTCCCGTGAGTCCCTGATCTTGGTCGTACACATTTGCTTGAATGATTAGTGTACGGTCAAATCGGGGGCGTCACAAGTTGGTATCAGAGCCAGCTGCCTGTAGGAATCCCCCTTTCCACACTCCTTGGCCGAAGTCGAGTCTAGACATTACAAAACTTTTACTAACATGGCTGTGTTTCTTACGGGCCCACGTCGCCATTGGGTGGTATTAGGATCTTTTACTCCTTGTCTATACTCTGGGACTCTGATCTCTCTTCTATTCGGGTTAAGTGAATTTTACTAAATCTAACATTAGGATCTCGTTATCACTTTCACCCGGAGAGCCCTTTATTACTGATGATCGTCTGCTGCACGTGAAGACCCTGAAGATACTCTCCGCTGATAACCCGAGAACTTGTGTTTATTGCTTTTGCAATTCTCTTTCATCGATAAACTCCTATGGATAACCACGTATACTCGCCATTCATACAATGTTTCCCAGTTGATCTTGTTATTACAAGATACCCCGAAATTCTCTCTGTTGTTCCGAGAATCCTTTGAGCTTACTGCCTTGCTGTTCTTTGTCACCTGAATACCCCTACGGATAATTCTCGCACTTACCGAGTATCCGGTCATCCCCAGTTGATTCAAGTATTCCACAATAGTCTTCAAAATACTATTCGATCTTCCGAAAATCCTCAGGAGCCTATTGCTCTCGAAATTCTTGTTTGCTTGCATTATGGTTAATCCCATAAGTCTCGTAATCTTATTGGCATCTCTTGTCATTATCATTTTGAGTCCGTTGATTCAATTTGTTGCGAATGCTCGCAATCCTCAATCATATCCTAGAATTCATTCTTCCGGCTCAGACGTCATTCTAAACGTGAGCTGGATCTCGACCTATCAAATTGCCATCGATTGTACCCCTAAGCCTACTCAACTTATCCATCCTTGATCAGAGCGTTGCTTCTGACCCCCCTGAGTTGGAAATCATAATTCTTTTGCATTTGAACTTTGAGTTAGTCAGTTGTTTCTATAATCAGATCTCCTGGCATTCTTCTTCCTCTGGTTGAGTACTGATGCTCACATCAGATCCTTTGTGGACCATCGGTTCCTTTGTTGGATTTTATCCGACAATGTCCTTCCTATTGAATAACCTTGTGAGCCTTTCCATGGGTATATAATGCCTTTGGTAAATTGTATCATCTGATTTTGAACAATGCTCTTCTTTCGAGCTTGTAATATTTACTCCGAAGTTTGTGGTATATGTTCCTAAGATGCCTTGATGGGTTGAACCTATGCCTTTCATAATACGTGTGAACTCGAAAGTTTTCATGAGTCATACTCTTCTGGTATTTTGCCAGATAAAAATTTTCCACACTGCAACTTCATCAAACGCGAGAAGTGAATGAAAGGTTATGCATTGAAGAAGTGGGAGTCGACCTTGAACTTTGTGTTCATGCCCATGGACACGATGTATACCTTATCATGGAAGCTTCTCTTAAAATAATTGTCCCCTTGTAATAAGTTCATCTGGTATCCGTGGACGTCGTTCCGACCATGTTCTCCTTTAAATACCATTTCTCGTACAAGTTTAAGCACTTGTCTTCTGTAAGAGCAATACCCCAGTCCAACCTCTACTTTGGTTTGTCGTCGAGTATTACCCCCTGGTATCTCGAGATTATCACGGAACTGCATAACTTCTTATGAGTTCTCCATCAAGTATTACATTCTCATGGATTCCAATTTTTCACGGGCTCCGAGTTATTAAACACTCAAGGACATCGATAACTGAATCGAGTCCGCATCATGATTAAACAACTCTTAATAATCTCCTTTGTTTACGAGTTCGTACTCGATCACGTCATCCCTAGCCTGCTCGGCTATGTTATTATCGTGCCGATTTTAACTGTGCTACCTGGTCTTTATTCCCGGAGCACCACCTTCGACGCTGAGCTAAACTTACGTCGATTTTCCTCGTCATATCATTTCGCCTTGAACAGCAAGCTTGATTTCGAGTTTGTGTCGTACCCCTGGTTCCAATAACTTTTCGCTTCATCATTCCTTTGGCTTGATGTCATCGCCGATCGATTACCTCTTCATAAATTCTCGCTACAAATGTGTCGTGAACATCATCAACATTCTGAGCTCTTCCAAGATATCTATCGAATTCTGGATGAGAAATACCAGCCTTGCCCTCGATGATTTGTTTTATCATCGACCATTTTATCGCCTTCCATTCAACACAAACTTGTTCGTGTTTTGTGTTGTACCTTGATTTCCTTGCTATCTAGCTTATGATATGTTCTACCTTGGAGTATTACCATCTTTTATGTCAAGTATGTCGTAAGAATTTCACCACCTCGTATGACATCTTGGTACAGTGATACTTCTCCCCATCACCATTCTTTCTTGGTCCCCGTGTTGTTTCTAAAAGGAATACCGACCAATGGTCTGTGATGTGTAAATTCTAAACTTCTAGCAACCCTATTGCTTTGAAGTTATTGGTCTATAGTTTCATTCTACGCCTATGGCTTAATGAATCATCATTCGGACATTGATTGTGCTACCTAGCCCATATTTCGGGTGCACATTTCAACCAATGTTTAACTGTGTATGTTTTCCTCGAGCATACATCATTAAGTCATTCGATCTAGCTAATGTTATCTCCTTGTTCACATAGTGATGGAATCTTTTGGAAATCTCAATGGATTGTCGCTGAGTCAATCAGTCACCTCCTCACCTCTCCTTGATGTAATGATGAACCCTTGTCCGGAACTCGCTTCCATAGTTCATCTCCCGAGAATCTCCGATGTCGTTTCGACAATTTGTGTTGCACCTTTCTTCTCAGGCATCCTGAGTCTGAGTTATCCTGACACCAATCAGATCTGAATCTCGGTCAGATATGATGGTTGGAACATATTTCCAAGAGTTATAACATTGGCCTAATTATGACCCGGTAAGGTGATGATACCCAGCACACCTGGCGGGAGGACCTATTGTTATAAGTTTTCCCTTTTAGCAAGGTTAGCTATTCTTCCATGAGGAAATTGTAAGACTTATTCTATAAGTTGTTCCTGATGGATCCTTTTTGTTTCCAAAGTCTGATCTTCACCTGTTGACCATGTCAATGCTATCTCGAAGCATGTCTATGGTACTCTGATTTTCAACGGGAACATTTGAAGCACAATGCTAAATGTTTCCTGCGCAATTATCCAAACACCGTTGTATGGGTAATGTCATGAAAATTCTCTCCCGTACCTAAAGAGTTTTCTACATTATATCATGTCATGGATATCATGCTCTGCTTGTCCTTGGGAAGGATATACCCTTGAAATATGTGTTTAAACACATTTTCCTTTCCATTCTTCTGTTTAATCCGATAATCATATTTTCCTTTCCATTGTTTGGTTTAACCTTTCTGGTGATCTATATGATCTAAGCAGTAATATTCTCCTGCTTATGTAAACACCTCGGTGTACAACTCTGTCAGTAAGACCCTGTTACTAGTGTTGGTGACATTTCGGTAACCACCGATGGACGAGAACTTTGCCTAAGGGTCCGCCTCGTTTTAACGAGCAGGAAAATGGTTCTCTTCGTCCCTCGCCCTTGGTACCAACGTGTTGCCGACATAACTGACAGGGTATTCTCTGACATGCCTTGCTATCATGACCGTGCAAGATGTCACTGCTCCTATAAAGAAAAACCACATGGTGGGCCCATAACCCACAGTTCCACAAGATCGAAACCTGACTCTCCTGTACACCCCTTGTTCCCAAAGTTATTCCTCGCGCGTGGCCTCGTATGTAATTCACGGGCCACCGTCCCAAGTGATCAATTCTGGTATCGGACACAATACTTATTCCCGTTGCTCTGAACCCCTTTTCACTCTGTTTCAGGCTTCGAACGATAGCCTACCCGTTTGAAACTTCTCATGGTACTTTCTTACTTGCTCTCGGCTTTTCTTAAGATTTAGTTCGAGAGTTACTTTCCGCCACCTTCCCCGATGATATTGACCAGATAGTAAACCTTGCAGAGGTCCGTTCTTCTAGATTACCCCCCTTACTCTGTTGTAAGTACGATGGAGTTCCCGAAGAAAGGACGACAACTTTATCATGATGACCTGAAACAGCAGAATGAAGACATCAATGTAATGGATCAACCTCTTCGAGAAGGACAACCAAGACCAAGAACACTCCCTAGAATTTCGTAACCCGAACCTTCCCCCTTACTTCCCTCTTAAATCTCGGGACGAGATTTCTTGTAGTGGAGGAGAATTGTGACGCCCGGATAATTATACTACAGTAAACCTACGCTAGTGATGACACGTCACCTCTGTTAGTGTTGATAATCTTGCGTTAGTTCAAAACCGGATCAAAATTCAAAGTTCAAAATCAAGCAAACAATAAAAGTTTTCAAATACTAAAACTAAAATGTTCAATAAATAGTAGATAAATCAGAGGCTATGATAAAATAGTAAAGAACATTATTGAAATTTGATAGGTGACTTAAACATCCTCAAACAGTGGCTGAAAACATTAATTAATAACCTTTTTATTAATACAAAATAAATATGAAATGATATTTACCCCAAACTAGTTTTTGGTGGTAAGGTATATTGTGCTGTGATTTGTGGGCCAGCTATCATATTTTACAAAACTCACTTGGTGCCCAGACAATTAGCCAAAACAGAAAAGGAAAAAATAAGACAAAGTAAAACAAAAAGAAAAGAAAATGACCCCCCTGGACCAGACGGCCCAGCTCGCAGCCAGGCCGGCCCACCTGGCCCATCCGCCGAACCGGCCCGTTCCCCCCCCCGGTCGCTCTCTCCCCTTCCCTGTTCCCCCGACCAGGGTCGGAACAGGCGCGCGTCCCCGCCGGACCCCCCTCGCCGGCGTCGAGGAGGGGATAAGATCGCCAGCGCCCCCGCCTCCACTGACCCCTCCCCTCGACGCCTCGGCCTCCTCCCCACCTACCTCCACCAACTCCCCTCTGCATCTCGGCCGCTCTCTCTCTCTCTGGTCCTCCCCTCGCCCGAGCGAGATCGCCGCCGAAGCCTCGTAGGCGTGGCCCCGACCACCGTTCGTCGAGCCGCCGATGTCCCCGAGCTCCCTCTACGTCGTCCTCGTCGACCCCGCGCTTCAGGACGAGCTGGGGTGCCCTACAGCGGCCGGGTCAAGCTTTTCCCCAACCTCGGTCGCCGCCGCCCGCCGCGATTCATCCCGCCTCCCCTCTGCGCTCCCGTTCACTCGAGGGCCTCCGTGTGCCGCGCCGTAAGCCTCCACCCCCTCCTCCTTCCTCTGGTTCCTCCTCATACACCGTAGAAGGCTCGCGGTGCCGCCGTCGCCATTGCCGCATGCGGCCTCGTCCGCGAGCTCGTTGCGCTCACCCCGTCCATCTCCGAGCCAAGCGGTGGCCTCCGTCGAGTTGCCGGAGGTCCGTAGAGCCCGCTAGCGTCGTTTGTTAGCTAGAACGCACCCCGTAGCGTGGTTTTCGGAGATGCCCGTAGTCCGGCGCCGCCCGCGGTCGTCGTTGAGCTCCACTCCGGCCACCCCCGCTCCTGGGATCACTCTAGATCGACGCGGGACGATCTACTCGTTCGAACGCCACCGAAAACGCGCGGAATGGTGCCCTGTGCTGGAGATCCGAGCAACTCCGGCGAACTTCCGCCGCTGGAATGGTCGCCGGCGTGATTCCGGCGACGTCACCGACGTGGCACCCACGTGGCACCGCCTGGGCCACTGACTGGTGGACCCAGGTCCCCCATTGACTTGTTGACCGCAGTCAACGAGCTGACTGGGCGGCCCCCAGCCACTGACATGCGGGCCCCCCTTCTGTTAATTAGTCTAACAATTGTTTTATAAATAAAAATAATTAGATTAACTAATCACTCACTGACATATGGGGCCCACCCCTCTAATTAGACTGTTAGTTTAGTTTAAATTACTGTTAGACTAACAGAGGCTGACATGTGGGTCCCACTGGACCCACCTGTCTGGTTTGACCGGTCAGCCGACCTGTTGACCTGCTGACGTCAGCATTACCTCATGCTGACGTCATAATTCATTTTTGCTAAATTCAAATAATTCCAGAAATTCAAATAAACTTTGAAAATTCATATCTTTTAAACCGTAACTCGGATGAAAATGTTTTCTATATGAAAGTTGCTCAGAACGACGAGACGAATCCGAATACGCAGTCCGTTCGTCCACCACAACCCCCTAACCTATCGAACTAGCAACTTTCCCCCTCCGGTCCGTCTGTCCGAAAACGCGAAACATTGGGAATACCTCCCGGATGTTCCCCCCCTTCGCCGGTACCACCTACTGTCGCGTTAGGGCACACCTAGCACCGCTCATTGTCATGTCACGCATCGTCATGCTGATGTTTGCATTGTATTTACTGTTTCTTCCCCCTCTTCTCTCCGGTAGACTACGAGACCGATACTGCTGCTGTCCAGTTCGACTACGGAGTTGACGACCCCTCCTACTTGCCAGAGCAACCAGGCAAGCCCCCCCTTGATCACCAGATATCGCATATTCTTCTCTATACTGCTTGCATTAGCGTAGTGTAGCATGTTACAGTTTTCCGATATCCTATCCTGATGCATAGCCTATCCTTGCTACCACTGTTGTTACCTTTACCTGCAATCCTACATGCTTAGTATAGGATGCTAGATTTCCATCAGTGGCCCTACATTCTTGTCCGTCTGCTGTGCTATACTATCGGGCCGTGATCACCTGGGCGGTGATCACGGGTATATACTTATATACTACATACATGACACATGTGATGACTAAAGTCGGGTCGGCTCGTAGGAGTACCCGCAAGTGGATCTTTGTGGCGGAGCGACAGGGCAGGTTGAGACCACCCAGGTGAGAGGTGGGCCTGGCCCTGGATGGCGTTCGCGGATACTTAACACGCTTAACGAGATCTTGGTATTTGATCTGAGTCTGGCCATTTGGTCTATACGCACTAACCATCTACGCGGGAGTAGTTATGGGTATCCCGGCGTCGTGGTATCAGCCGAAGCCTTCTTGACGTCAGCGGCTGAGTGGCGCGCCGGATTGGACTGGAACGCCACTAGGCTAGGTCTGCTTCCGGCCGCGTACGCAACGTGCAGGTGTGCATAGGGCGATGGGCCCAGACCCCTGCGCGCATAGGGTTAGACTGGCGTGCTGACCGCTCTGTTGTGCTTAGGTGGGGCTGCGACGCGTTGATCTTACGAGGCCGGGCATGACCCAGAAAAGTGTGTCCGGCCAAATGGGATCGAGCGTGTTGGTTTATGTGGTGCACCCCTGGAGGGAAGTTTATCTATTCGAATAGCCGTGTCCCTCGGTAAAAGGACGACCCGGAGTTGTACCTTGACCTTATGACAACTAGAACTGGATACTGAATAAAATACACCCTTCCAAGTGCCAGATATAACCCGGTGATCGCTCTCTAACAGGGCGACGAGGAGGGGATCGCCGGGTAGGATTATGCTATGCGATGCTACTTGGAGGACTTCAATCTACTCTCTCCTACATGCTGCAAGATGGAGATGGCCAGAAGCGTAGTCTTCGATAGGACTAGCTATCCCCCTCTTATTCTGGCATTCTGCAGTTCAGTCCATTGATATGCCCCTTTACACATATACCCATGCATATGTAGTGTAGCTCCTTGCTTGCGAGTACTTTGGATGAGTACTCACGGTTGCTTTTCTCCCTCTTTTCCCCTTTCTATACCTGATTGTCGCAACCAGATGCTGGAGTCCAGGAGCTAGAGACCGTCGACGACGACACCTACGACACTGGAGGTGCCTACTACTACGTGCATGCCGCTGACGACGACCAGGAGTAGTTAGGAGGATCCCAGGCAGGAGGCCTGCGCCTCGTTCAATCTGTATCCCAGTTTGTGCTAGCCTTCTTAAGGCAAACTTGTTTAACTTATGTCTGTACTCAGATATTGTTGCTTCCGCTGACGCTTCTGTGATCGAGCACTTGTATTCGAGCCCTCGAGGCCCCTGGCTTGTATTATGATGCTTGGATGACTTATTTATGTTTTAGAGTTGTGTTGTGATATCTTCCCGTGAGTCCCTGATCTTGGTCGTACACATTTGCGTGCATGATTAGTGTACGGTCAAATCGGGGGTGTCACACCAGAGGATAGACTCATCCATTGTACACCTTTCCACCTCCTGTGTGCCACTGTGGTGACCCCTTTTGCCTATAAAAGGAGGCCCGAGGTGACCAGGAGGAGGATTCGGATCTTTTGGGCAATTCTCGCCCCGTAGCTAGCTCAAGAACACAAGAACACTCAAATACATCCACCAAAGCAGGACTAGGGTATTACGCATCTCCACGGCCCGAACCTGGGTAAACGATCTGTGTGCTTCCTGTCAGACCCGCTCTTTGCACAACCCCGCGCCCGCCAACCGTAGAAGGGATCCAAGTGATTCCATAGGTGTCGATTTCCCCCGACATCTTTGACGCGCCAGGTAGGGGGCGCAGTTGTGAAAATCCGGTCTAGTAGTTAGCCTAGCAGTTCTTCATCGCCATGGCTCCCAAGAAGAAGACGATCAAGGTGATCGGCTTATCCGGAGCCGGACGGCCCGTACCGGTGCGAGTGAGCAGCGGGCCGGTCGCGGACATAACCCGAGGCGCGGCCCGCGAGCACCCACATGGCTCTGGCAGTCGGAGCCTGGCGAGCGGCATCGTTCGTGCGGAAGACGACGGGCCGCGTATCGCCGGACCCGAGGACGGAGCCGGGCCCCCCGCAGTCAGCACGGGGCCCTCCAGAGGTGGCGCCGTGCCACCTACGGGCGGCGCGGCAACATCCAGGACACCTGCGCCGGCGCCCACGACGCGCGACGAGCAGCGCCACCATGCCGAGGACCCCGGACGCCGCCGTGGGAAGAGTCATGTGCATCATTCGCGGGACAAAGGAGGCCAGCATGCCCGCCGAAGTGCTGGCAAAAATGGCGAGCAGCCGCCGGGCCGTGATAGAGCTCCTTCTAACGTGGTTAGAAGTCGGAGCGCGTCACGGTCCACGCAGCTTTTGCCGCCACCCACGCCAGCAGAAGCTTTGGCACGCGCGCAGCTGCTCCTCGACTTCCCTCCTGCTGTGGAAAAGCTCGACGAGTGGAGAGCCACCATCCAGAGCCTCGTCAGCGTCGCCAAAAAGACGAGCCACGGCCAGCGAGGCCCTCAGGCCGGCGCTCCGTCGAACCACCGCACGCCAGCGGTGGAGGGGCCGGAGGTGCCGCGGCCACGGTGCACTCTCCTCCTCCACACCACCCACCATGGGTGTCGATCCGTCGTGATGACACTTGTGATAACATTTCCATAGCGTCGTCCGACCAACGGACCCACCGCGACCAGCGCCAAGTTGTTCGGGAGCGAGCCCATGAGGACGCTCGAACCACCATCGAGTGCAGGCGCAATACACGCCACCATTCAGATAGGCAGGCGGGGCCCGCTATGGACCACCCAGCACCGGGAGGCTCCGGCGGCCTACCTTACGAGGTGGGTTGCCCAACATTTACCCCTGAGCTGCGGCAGTTCCAGTGGCCGTCCCACCGCACGTTCAAGCTCGACATCAGCGAGAAGTACAATTGCAAGACCCATCCGCCAGAGTTCCTCAGCATCTACACCATCGCGATGCAAGCCGCTGGAGCTCCCGACGACAAGGTGCTTGCCAATTACTTCCCGTTGGCCCTAAAACCCAATTTCATGTCTTGGTTGATGCACTTGCCGGCGGATTCCATTTCTTCTTGGTCGGATATGTGTCATGAGTTCGTTGGTGCCTTCACTGGAGGCCGCCAAGCTCATGGCCATGCGAGTGATTTGCACATCATTCCCTAGAAGGAAGGTGAAAACCTGCGCAAGTACCTACAGAGGTTCAACCGAGTGCAATACAACATCCCGGATGTTCATACCGCCGCCGTGATCAGCGCGTTCCATCAGAATGTGCGTAACCGCAAGATGCGTGAAGAGTTGGTGATGAACAAAGTCAAGGCTGCAGCCGAACTTTATGTTCTGGCCGATAGATGTGCCCGAGCGAAAGAGGGAAGGAAGTACCCCGGCGAGGACGCCGGCGCGGAAACCGACTCTACAGACCAAGACACCGCCGCCCCGACAAAGAAGGGTCGGCGCCGCAACATGAAACGCAAGGACAATACCGTGCTTGCCGTCGAGGGATCCGAGGACACCGGCGCTGCCACGAAGGCCAGTGCAGACGACCCCGACAAGGAAATTGATGGGTGCGCCGCTTGCCGGGCCTTGGCGGCTGCCGATAATCCAGGAGGCTCCGACAAGCAATACTGCAAGATCCACCGCACCAAGGGCCACGACCTCCAGAACTGCCAGCAAGTCGAGCTGCTTGCTTAGAAGCAAAAGGCTGAGTATGAGAGGCGGGACAAGGAGAAGGGCCAGGATGGTGCCGAGGGATCCGGCAAGAAGCGTGGCGGCCAAGGAGGTCGCCGCGGAAAGGATAACCAGCACGAGAGGCCCGCTCGGGGCCGCGACAAGAAGCAGGAAGATGATGATCATGACGAGGACGACGAGTCCGGCGAGCATGAGTTCCAGAAGGCCACAGAGGCCATGTGCTTCAATGGTGGAGCCTCACTGCATACCTCTCACCGCCACCTCAAGCAGTGGGCGCGTGAGATCACAACAGCAGAGCCATCATTCGATGCTCAGAAGCCAGTGAAGTGGTCCAGCACGCCTATCATCTTCGACACCGAGGACCACCCTGATAGCACAACCGCGGTCGGGTCTTTGCCGTTGTTGGTTTCACCAACGATACGGAACCTCAAGGTGAACAAGATTCTAGTTGACGGCGGGGCCGGTCTGAACTTGATCTCGCCCGTTGTGATCAAAAGGCTGCAGATTCCTGATGGAGACCTCGAGGAGACAGGCACGTTTCAAGGGATCAACCCGGGAAGGAGTCAGCCGAAAGGCAAGGTCACGCTACCTGTGACGTTTGGAGGCGAGTTCAACTATAGGACGAAGAGGATTGTCTTCGATTTAGCTGAGATCCCCTTGCCCTACAACGGGATCCTCGGCCGCCCGACACTAGCCATGTTTATGGCGGCGTCGCATTACGCCTACAACACGCAGAAGATGCCTGGCCCGATGACCATCATCACCGTCCCCTGCGACAAGAAGGATGGACTGATTTGCAGCAACTGCCGCGAAGTTACTTGCTCCTGCTGCTAAAGGCTCGAGAGGGAAGAAGAAGACCGGCAAGACCTCTCGCACCCACTCCGGCAAGTGCACCTCTTCGGAGTGTTGTGCCACCATCGAGGACGTGCCAGAGAGCTCCACTGGCAAGAGCAAGAAATCCAGAGCTGCACCGCCAAAGACCAAGAAGGTGTCCGTCAAGGAGGATGGCACGGGAGGGGCTTTCACCATAAGCTCCACCCTCGACATCAAATAGGAAAGCGCGCTCGTCACTTTCCTGCGGGCGAATGTCGATGTGTTTGCATGGCAAGCATCCGACATCCCCGGCATTCCCAGGGAGGTGATTGAGCACCATCTTGCTGTCTATCCCCATGCGCGAGCCGTCAAGCAGAAGGTCAGGAAGCAGGCTTTGGAACGGCAGGAGTTCATCACAGAGGAGATCAAGATGTTGGAAGCGGCAGGCTTGGTGAGAGGAGTTCTCCATCCGACGTGGTTGGCCAATCCGATGGTGGTGCGCAAGGCAAACGGGAAGTGGAGGCTGTGTATTGACTACACAGATATCTATAAGGCTTGTCCCAAGGACCCCTTCCCGTTGCCGCGCATCGACCAGATTGTTGACTCCACGGCCGGGTGTGACCTGTTGTCATTCCTCGACGCCTACTCGAGCTACCACTAGATCTTCATGACAAGAGAAGACCAAGAGAAGACAACATTCATCACCCCATGTGGTATGTATTGCTTTTTACGGATGCCTTTCGGGTTGAAGAGTGCTGGCTCAATGTTTGCAAGGGCGGTCCAAATTGGTTTGGAGCCCCAGCTACATAGAAATATGGAAGCCTATATGGATGACATAGTGGTCAAAACCAAGGACCGGGCAACTCTTGTACAACACTTAGAAGAGACATTTGCAAACCTGCGCAAGATCAACCTCAAGTTGAACCCTGAGAAGTGTGTCTTTGGCGTTCCATCCGGCAAGCTTCTCGGGTTCTTTGTGTCACAGCGTGGGATCGAGGCAAACCCAAACAAGATCAAGGCTATCGTGCAAATTGAGGCGCCAAGTGGATCAAGGATGTGCGTCGGCTCACTGGCTGCATTGCCGCCATGAGTAGATTTATCTCCAAGTCTGTCGAGTGCGCCCTCCCCTTTTTCAAAATCTTGAAAAAGGCGGGACCAATGGAATGGACCCCAGAGGCTGAAGCAGCACTGCAGGATTTGAAGAAATACCTCTCCTCCACACCAATACTGGTTGCGCCTAAACCACAAGAGCCATTGTTGCTGTATCTAGCAGCAACGAATCAAGTGGTCAGCGTCGCACTAGTGGCACAGAGGGAGGTCGATGAAGAGGCAGCGGCAACGGCCGGACTGGCGGATGGCAAGCCAGAGCTCCTCCCGGCAGGGCCTGGCGGCGGCAAGGCAAGGCCCCCGGCAGAGTCTGACGCCATCGGGAAAGGGCCCGTACAACCAAATGAAGTGGTGCAGAAGAAGAAAATGATGCACCACCCGGTTTACTTTGTCAGCTCCCTCTTGCAGGGGGCTAGGTCAAGGTATTCCGGTGTGCAGAAATTGCTCTTCGGCCTTCTTATGGCCTCGAGGAAGCTGCGTCATTACTTCCAAGCACACGAAATCACCGTCGTCACCCGCCTCCCGTTGCAACGGATACTACATAACCCAGACGCAACCGGGAGGATCGTGGAGTGGGCCTTGGAGTTGTCGAGCATTGGTTTGAAGTTTGAAAGTACTTCGACAATCCAGAGCAGAGTCCTAGCAGAGTTCATTGCGGAGTGGACCCCAACGCCCGACGAAGAGATCCAGGAGACCACTCTCCCCGGCAAGGAAGCAAGTCGCGACTGGATCATGTACTTCGATGGGGCTTTCTCGCTGCAAGGCACCGGTGCTGGTGTGCTGCTTGTCGCGTCCACCGGAGAGCACCTCAAGTAAGTGATCCAGATGCACTTTCCCGGGGAGATGTCCACAAACAACACTGCTGAATACGAGGGGTTGCTTGCCGGTCTCCGGATCGCGGCAGACATCGGTATTAAGAAGCTCATCGTCAGGGGAGATTCACAGCTTGTCGTCAGGCAAGTCAACAAAGATTATCAAAGCCCGTTGATGGCGGCCTACGTAGATGAGGTGAGGAAACTGGAAGAACGCTTTGATGGTATACAAGCAGAGCATGTTCCCCGAATGAAGAACGACATCGCCGATTACCTGTCGAAGCGTGTCGCGTTCAAGCTACCTGTGGAACCGGGTACTTTTGTGCTCCGGCTAACTTAGCCATCCGTTGAACCATCAACAGAGGAGAACAAGCGGAGGAAATTAGGCCCCAGCAAGTACTTTCCCGCCGAGCCTCCTGGGGCTGCCGGCAAGGATGTTGCCGTGGGTACTGAGCCTGCCGAGGGGCGACTGACTCCGGCAGGGCGTCAAGCCCTGGACGTAGAGACGGCCGCTCCCATGGCAGAAGAAATGCCTTTGGCCCTTTCCGTCGAGCCCCAGGCTCCGGCATGGGCGCAGCATACCGTCCGATTCCTCCAAACAGGGGAACTTCCTGAAGAGCAGGAAGAAGCGGAGAAAGTAGCCCGTCGGTCTGCCATGTATCAGTTCATCGACGACGTCCTGTACAGGAAAAGGCCGAACGGTGTGAAATTGAAGTGCATTCCCCGGGAGGAAGGACTGGAGCTATTGGCAGAGATACATGGAGGCATATGTGGCTCCCACATATGGTCAAGGGCCCCTGCCGCCAAGGCGTTCTGGCAGGGTTTCTTCTGGCCCACTGCCCTCCAGGATGCAACAACACTAGTAACCAAGTGTGAAGCGTGTCAGTTCCATTCGAAGAAGATTCATCAACCAGCTCAAGCCCTTCAAACAATTCCTCTTTCCTGGCCATTTTCGGTCTGGGGCCCGACATACTGGGCCCTTTCCCCCGCGCTGTCGGGGGCTTTGAGTACTTGTACGTTGCAATCGACAAGTTCACAAAGTGGCCGGAGGTGGAGGCAGTGAGGAAGGTGACAACACAATCAGCTGTCAAGTTCTTCAAGGGGCTAGTCTGTCGTTTTGGTGTGCCAAACAGAGTCATCACCGACAACGGCACGCAGTTCACAAGCCACACCTTCATGCAGTACATCCAAGACCTCGGCAGCAAGGTCTGTTTCGCTTCCGTGGCACACCCATGGAGCAACGGCCAGGCGGAGAGTGATACGTCTCCAACGTATCAATAATTTTTGATTGTTCCATGTTATATTATATTCTGTTTTGGACATTATTGGGCTTTATTATACACTTCTATATTATAATAAACCGGAGGCCCAGCCGAGAATTGCTGTTTTTTTGCCTATTTCAGAGTTTCGCAGAAAAAGAATATCAAACGGAGCCCAAACGGAATGAAACCTTTGGGAACGTGATTTTCTGAACGAACGTGATCCAGAGGACTTGGACCCTACGTCAAGACATCAACCAGGAAGGCACGAGGTAGGGGGGGCGCGCCCTCCACCCTCGTGGGCCCCACGTTGCTCCACCGACGTACTTCTTCCTCCTATATATACCTACGTACCTCCAAACTACCAGATACGGAGCCAAAAACCTAATTCCACCGCCGCAACCTTCTGTACTCGTGAGATCCCATCTTGGGGCCTTTTCCGGAGCTCCGCCGGAGGTGGCATATATCACGGAGGGCTTCTACATCAACACCATAGCCTCTCCGATGATGTGTGAGTAGTTTACCTCAGACCTTCGGGTCCATAGTTATTAGCTAGATGGCTTCTTCTCTCTTTTTGGATCTCAATACAATGTTCTCCCCCTCTCCTGTGGAGATCTATTTGATGTAATCTTCTTTTGCCGTGTGTTTGTTGAGACCGATGAATTGTGGGTTTATGATCAAGTTTATCTATGAACAATATTTGAATCTTCTCTGAATTCTTTTATGTATGATCGGTTATCTTTGCAAATCTCTACGAATTATCAGTTTGGTTTGGCCTACTAGATTGATCTTTCTTGCAATGGGAGAAGTGCTTAGTTTTGGGTTCAATCTTGCGGTGTCCTTTCCCAGTGACAATAGGGGAAGCAAGGCACGTATTGTATTGTTGCCATCGAGGATAACAAGATGGGGTTTATATCATATTGCATGAGTTTATCCCTCTACATCATGTCATCTTACTTAAAGCGTTACTCTATTCTCTTGAACTTAAGACTCTGGATGCATGCTGGATAGCGGTCGATGTGTGGAGTAATAGTAGTAGATGCAGGCAGGAGTCGGTCTACTTGTTGCGGACGTGGTGCGTATATACATGATCATACCTAGATATTCTCATAACTATGCTCAATTCTGTCAATTGCACAACAATAATTTGTTCACCCACCGTAATACTTATGCTCTCGAGAGAAGCCGCCACTAGTGAAACCTATGGCCCCCGGGTCTATTTTCCATCATATTAATCTTCCAACACTTAGCTATTTTCATTGTCTTTTATTTTACTTTGCATCTTTATTATAAAAATACCAAAAATATTATCTTATCATATCTATCAGATCTCACTCTCGTAAGTGACCGTGAAGGGATTGACAACCCCTTTATTGCGTTGGTTGCGAGGATTTATTTGTTTGTGTAGGTGCAAGGGACTTGTGCGTGGCCTCCTACTGGATTGATACCTTGGTTCTCAAAAACAGAGGGAAATACTTACGCTGCTTTACTGCATCACCCTTTCCTCTTCAAGGGAAAACCAACGTAGTGCTCAAGAGGTAGCAAGAAGGATTTCTGGCGCCGTTGCCGGGGAGTCTACGCAAAAGTCAACATACCAAGTACCCATCACAAACCCTTATCTCCCGCATTACATTATTTGCCATTTGCCTCTCATTTTCCTCTCCCCCACTTCACCCTTGCCGTTTTATTCGCCCTCTCTTTTCCGTTCGCCTCCTTTTCGCTTGCTTCTTGTTTGCTCGTGTGTTGGATTGCTTGCTTATCACGATGGCTCAAGATAATACCAAATTGTGTGACTTTACCAATACCAACAACAATGATTTCCTTAGCACTCCGATTGCTCCTCTTACCAATACTGAATCTTGTGAAATCAATGCTGCTTTGCTGAATCTTGTCATGAAAGATCAATTCGCTGGCCTTCCTAGTGAAGATGTCGCTACCCATCTAAATAGCTTCGTTGATTTGTGTGATATGCAAAAGAAGAAAGATGTGGACAATGATATCGTTAAATTGAAGCTATTTCCTTTTTCGCTTAGAGATCGTGTTAAAGCTTGGTTTTCATCTTTGCCTAAAAATAGTATTGATTCTTGGAATAAGTGCAAAGATGCTTTTATCTCTAAGTATTTTCCTCCCGCTAAAATCATCTCTCTTAGAAACGATATTATGAATTTTAAGCAACTTAATCATGAACATGTTGCACAAGCTTGGGAGAGGATGAAATTAATGATACGTAATTGCCCTACTCATGGTTTGAATTTGTGGATGATTATACAAAAATTTTATGCCGAATTGAATTTTGCTTCTAGAAATCTATTAGATTCGGCCGCGGGAGGCACTTTTATGGAAATCACTTTAGGAGAAGCTACTAAACTCCTAGATAATATTATGGTTAATTATTCTCAATGGCACACTGAAAGATCTATTAATAAAAAAGTGCATGCGATAGAAGAAATTAATGTTTTGAGTGGAAAGATGGATGAACTTATGAAATTATTTGCTAATAAAAGTGTTTCTTCTGATCCTAATGATATGCCTTTGTCTACTTTGATTGAGAATAATAATGAATCTATGGATGTGAATTTTGTTGGTAGGAATAATTTTGGTAACAACGCATATAGAGGAAACTTTAATCCTAGGCCGTATCCTAGTAATTCCTCTAATAATTATGGTAATTCCTACAACAATTCTTATGGAAATTTTAATAAGATACCTTCTGAATTTGAGACTAGTGTTAAGGAGTTTATGAATTCGCAAAAGAATTTCAATGCTTTGCTTGAAGAAAAATTGCTTAAAGTTGATGAATTGGCTAGGAACGTTGATAGAATTTCTCTTGATGTTGATTCCTTGAAACTTAGATCTAATCCACCTAAGCATGATATCAATGAGTCTCTCAAAGCCATGATAATTTCCATTGACGAGTGCAAAGAAATAACCGCTAGGATGCGTGCTAAGGAAGATTGCTTTGTGAAGGCGTGTTCTTCTAGTTTCTATGAAAATAAAGATCAAGATCTAAAAGTTATTGATGTGTCCCCTATTAAATCTTTGTTTTGCAATATGAATCTTGATAATGATGGGACTGAATATGATCCACCTTTACCTAGAAGGCGTTCCAAAAAATTGGAGTTTTTAGATCTTGATGCAAAAATTGGTAAAAGTGGGATTCGAGAGATCAAAACTCTAGATATTAATGAACCCACTATCTTGGATTTCAAGGAATTTAATTATGATAATTGCTCTTTGGTAGATTGTATTTCCTTGTTTCAATCCGTGCTAAATTCTCCTCATGCTTATAGTCAACATAAAGCTTTTACTAAACATATCGTTGATGCTTTGATGCAATCTTATGAAGAAAAACTTGAGATGGAAGTTTCTATCCCTAGAAAACTTTATGATGAGTGGGAACCTACTATTAAAATTAAAATTAAAGATCATGAATGCTATGCTTTGTGTGATTTGGGTGCTAGTGTTTCCACGATTCCAAAAACTTTGTGTGTTTTGCTAGGTTTCCGTGATTTTGATGATTGCTCTCTAAACTTGCACCTTGCGGATTCCACCATTAAGAAACCTATGGGAAGAATTAATGATGTTCTTATTATTGCAAATAGGAATTATGTTCCCGTAGATTTTTTTGCTCTTGATATAGATTGCAATCCTTCGTGTCCTATTATTCTTGGTAGACCTTTCCTTAGAACGATTGGTGCAATTATTGATATGAAGGAAGGGAATATTAGATTCCAATTTCCGTTAAGGAAAGGCATGGAACACTTCCCTAGAAATAAAATAAAATTAGCTGATGAATCTATTATGAGAGCCACTTATGGATTGCCTACCAAAGACGGCAATACCTAGATCTATCCTTGCTTTTATGCCTAGCTAGGGGCGTTAAATGATAACGCTTGTTGGGAGACAACCCAGTTTTATTTTTAGTTTTTTGCTTTTTGCTTCTGTTGAGGAATAAATATTTGATCTAGCCTCTGGTTATATGTGTTTTTATGTTTTAATTAGTGTTTGTGCCAAGTTAAACCTATAGGATCTTCTTTGATGATAGTTATTTGATCTTGCCGAAAATTCCAGAAACTTTCTGTCCATGAAAATAATTGTTAAAAATCACCAGAACGTGATAAAATAGTGATTCCAATTGCTGCTGATCAATAAACAAATTGTCTAGGTCTTCCTATTTTGGCTGAATTTTTGGGGTTCCAGAAGTTTGCGTTAGTTGCAGATTACTACAGACTGTTCTGTTTTTGACAGATTCTGTTTTTCGTGTGTTGTTTGCTTATTTTGATGAATCTATGGCTAGTAAATTAGTTTATAAACCATAGAGAAGTTGTAATACAGTAGGTTTAACACAAATATAAATAAAGAATGAGTTCATTACAGTACCTTGAAGTGGTGTTTTGTTTTCTTTCGCTGACGGAGCTGACGAGATTTTCTGTTAAGTTTTGTGTTGTGAAGTTTTCAAGTTTTGGGTAAAAGATTTGATGGATTATGGAACAAGGAGTGGCAAGAGCCTAAGCTTGGGGATGCCCATGGCACCCCAAGATAATCTAAGGACACCAAAAAGCCAAATCTTGGGGATGCCCCGGAAGGCATCCCCTCTTTCGTCTACTTCCATCGGTAACTTTACTTGGAGCTATATTTTTATTCACCACATGATATGTGTTTTGCTTGGAGCGTCTTGTATGATTTGAGTCTTTTCTTTATAGTTTACCACAATCATCTTTGCTGTACACACCTTTTGAGAGAGACACACATGATTCATAAATTGTTAGAATACTCTATGCGCTTCACTTATATATTTTGAGCTATATAGTTTTTGCTCTAGTGCTTCACTTATATCTTTTAGAGCATGACGGTGGTTTTGTTTTATAGAAACTATTATTCTCTCATGCTTCACTTATATTATTTTGAGAGTCTTAAACAGCATGGTAATTTGCTTAAATTGGGAAATTAATCCTAATATGTTAGGTATTCAAGAGTAGTAAAAAAATCTTATGAGTGTGCTGAATGCTAAGAGAAGTTTGATGCTTGATGATTGTTTTGAGATATGGAGGTAGTGATATTAAAGTTGTGCTAGTTGAGTAGTTGTGAATTTGATAAATACTTGTGTTGAAGTTTGCAAGTCCCGTAGCATGCACGTATGGTAAACGTTATGTAACAAATTTGAAACATGAGGTGTTCTTTGATTGTCCTCCTTATCAGTGGCGGTCGGGGACGAGCGATGGTCTTTTCCTACCAATCTATCCCCCTAGGAGCATGCGCGTAGTGCTTGGTTTTTGATGACTTGTAGATTTTTGCAATAAGTATGTGAGTTCTTTATGACTAATGTTGAGTCCATGGAATATACGCGCTCTTAACCTTCCATCATTGCTAGCCTCTCTGGTACTGTGCATTGCCCTTTCTCACATTGAGAGTTGGTGCAAACTTCGCTGGTGCATCCAAACCCCGTGATATGATACGCTCTTTCACACATAAACCTTCTAATATCCTCCTCAAAACAGCCACCATACCTACCTATTATGGCATTTCCATTGCCATTCCGAGATATATTGCCATGTAACTTTCCACCGTTCCGTTTATCATGACACGTTCATCATTGTCATATTTCTTTGCATGATCATGTAGTTAACATCGTATTTGTGGCAAAGCCACCATTCATAATTTTTTCATACATGTCACTTTGCTTCATTGTTATCCCGGTATACTGCCGGAGGCATTCATATAGAGCCATACTTTGTTCTAGTATCGAGTTGTAATTATTGAGTTGTAAATAAATAGAAATGTGATGATCATCATTCATATATCATTGTCCCAAAAAAAAGAGAAAGACCAAATAAAAAACAGAAGGCCCAACAAAAAGGGGGACAATGCTACTATCCTTTTTCCATACTTGTGCTTCAAAGTAGCAGCATGATCTTCATGATAGAGAGTCTCTTGTTTTGTAACTTTCATATACTAGTGGGAATTTTTCATTATAGAACTTGGCTTGTATATTCCAACAATGGGCTTCCTCAAATGCCCTAGGTCTTCGTGAGCAAGCAAGTTGGATGCACACCCACTTAGTTTCTTTTGTTGAGCTTTCATGCATTTATAGCTCTAGTGCATCCGTTGCATGGCAATCCCTACTCCTTGCATTAACATCAATTGATGGGCATCTCCATAGCTCATTGATTAGCCGCGTTGATGTGAGACTTTCTCCTTTTTGTCTTCTCCACATAACCCCCATCATTATATTCTATTCCACCCATAGTGCTATATCCATGGCTCATGCTCATGTATTTCATGAAGGTTGAAAAAGTTTGAGATTACTAAAGTATGAAACAATTGCTTGGCTTGTCATCTGGGTTGTGCATGATGAGAGCATTCTTGTGTGACGAAAATGGAGCATGACTAAACTATATGATTTTGTAGAGATGAACTTTCTTTGGCCATGTTATTTTGAGAGGACATAATTGCTTAGTTAGTATGCTTGAAGTATTATTACTTTTATGCCAATATTAAACCTTTATCTTGAATCATTCGGTTCTGAATATTCATACCACAATTAAGAGAATTACATTGAAATTATGCCAAGTAGCATTCCACATCAAAAATTCCGTTTTTTATCATTTACGTACTCGAGGACGAGCAGGAATTAAGCTTGGGGATGCTTGATACGTCTCCAACGTATCTATAATTTTTTATTGTTCCATGCTATATTATATTCTGTTTTGGAAATTATTGGGCTTTATTATACACTTTTATATTATTTTTGGGACTAACCTATTAACCAGAGGCCTAGCCAAGAATTGATGTTTTTTGCCTATTTCAGAGTTTCGCAGAAAAAGAATATCAAATGGAGTCCAAACGGAATGAAACCTTCGGGAACGTGATTTTCGGAACGAACGTGGTCCAGAGGACTTGGACCCTACGTCAAGACATCAACCAGGAAGGCACGAGGTAGGGGGCGCGCCTACCCCCCCTGGGCGCGCCCTCCACCCTCATGGGCCCCATGTTGCTCCACCGACATACTTCTTCCTCCTATATATACCTACGTACCCGCAAACTACCAGATACAGAGCCAAAAACCTAATTCCACCGCCGCAACCTTCTGTACCCATGAGATCCCATCTTGGGGCCTTGTCCGGAGCTCTGCCGGAGGGGGCATCGATCACGGAGGGCTTCTACATCAACACCATAGCCTCTCCAATGATGTGTGAGTAGTTTACCTCAGACCTTCGGGTCCATAGTTATTAGCTAGATGGCTTCTTCTCTCTTTTTGGATCTCAATACAATGTTCTCCCACTCTCTTGTGGAGATCTATTCGATGTAATCTTCTTTTGCCGTGTGTTTGTTGAGACCGATGAATTGTGGGTTTATGATCAAGTTTATCTATGAACAATATTTGAATCTTCTCTGAATTCTTTTATGTATGATTGGTTATCTTTGCAAGTCTCTTCGAATTATCATTTTGGTTTGGCCTACTAGATTGATCTTTCTTGCAATGGGAGAAGTGCTTAGCTTTGGGTTCAATCTTGCGGTGTCCTTTCCTAGTGATAGTAGGGGCAGCAAGGCACGTACTGTATTGTTGCCATCGAGGATAACAAGATGGGCTTTATATCATATTGCATGAGTTTATCCCTCTACATCATGTCATCTTACTTAAAGCGTTACTCTGTTCTCTTGAACTTAATACTCTAGATGCATGCTGGATAGTGGTTGATGTGTGGAGTAATAGTAGTAGATGCAGGCAGGAGTCGGTCTACTTGTTGCGGACGTGATGCCTATATACATGATCATACCTAGATATTCTCATAACTATGCTCAATTCTGTCAATTGCTCAACAAAAATATTATCTTATCATATCTATCAGATCTCACTCTCGTAAGTGACCGTGAAGGGATTGACAACCCCTTTATTGCGTTGGTTGCGAGGATTTATTTGTTTGTGTAGGTGCGAGGGACTCGTGCGTGGCCTCCTACTGGATTGATACCTTGGTTCTCAAAAACTGAGGGAAATACTTACGCTGATTTACTGCATTACCCTTTCCTCTTCAAGGGAAAACCAACGCAGTGCTCAAGAGGTAGCGAGAAGGATTGGCAAATGCTGAGGTACTGCGAGGCCTGAGGACCAAGACTTTTGACAGGCTGCACCAGAGCGGAAGGTGCTGGATTGATAAGTTGCCGGCGGTTCTTTGGTCGATCAGAACGACGCCAAATCGAGCCACTGACCAGACACCCTTTGCCCTCGTATACGGGGCAGAAGCAGTTTTCCCCACGGAACTCACATACGGGTCACCTCGAGTGCTCGCTTATGACGAGCTTGAGCAAGAGCTATTGCGGCACGATGACGCAACGCTCCTCGAGGAACATCGTCTTCGGGCGGCTGTGAGAGCAGCACGCTACCAGCAAGCCTTGCGCCGCTACCATAGCCGCAAGGTTCATGCCCGAAGCTTTGAGGAAGGCGACCTTGTTCTTCGACGCGTTCAGTCGGCCAAGAATTCTAACAAGTTGACGCCGAAGTGGCAAGGCCCTTATCGGGTAATACGAGTCACCAGGCCTAGCGCAGTCCGTCTGGAGACCGAACATGCTATTCCAGTGAGCAACTCCTGGAACATCAAACATCTTTGTAAGTTTTACCCATAAGGCGCGGTTGCTGGGGCCCCCGGCAAACCACCTTTTGTAAAAGCCTTGCCGACGAGGCATGTAACCCTCTGTACAAAACCAGGCGCAGACCCTGAGCATCAATAAATGAAGCGCTGGCGCCCAAAGTTTTAGCATCCAAGCTAGGTTAAGTCTCTCCCTCGGTTATTGTTGATAGTGCTTAGCGGCGACTAACCCCTAGCATAGAGGTCTTGTGCGAGTCTCTCTGTTCCTTTCCGTTCTCTTTGGTTTGCAGGGTACATGGACGTTTCTGCTGAGCCATTTGGAAGGGCCTGCAACCACAAGATTGCCGGGGGCTGCAACCACAAGGATCCAGCCCCGGCAAGCCAAGGTTGCCGGGGGCTGCAGATCCAGATAAGTTTTTTATCCCCTATTATGCACTTCCGTATGAAATTGGGGCGTATGAAACCTCGTTTTGCTCCTAACCCACCGTGCTCCCCCTTCTCCTGTACCCAGGTCCCTGGGTCGGAGCCGGGTCATAGTCGCGGTGGCAAGGAAATAAACGAAGGGCCTAACTTTGCTTCGCCCTTGCCTCCGCCAAGAGCGTGAGAATGGTCGACTAAAGTAAAGGGAAGGCAAGGCCTGTTGCCGGGTGACAATGTTTATCTTAAAAATAACAAGGAATCATTCCTTGGCGTGGACCTCGCTCACGCACAAAGAACCCGGTAAGCACCCTTTTTCATTAAAAACATCCCATACAGGTACAGTTCATACGGAATAAAAAACATGAGCAAGGGGATTACAAGTCTTGAAATTAAAAAGTGCCCGCAGGCTTACAAACTGAAAAGAGATAAGATGCCCGTAATCCCTTTCTTGTCCCTCTCCTCGGAAGGAGGAACAAGACAGCGGGAGGGCAAAAAGGTGCGCCTAGGCGAGGGGCGAGGAGCAGAAGGCACCAAGAGAACATCCCGGTGCCGGGAGAGGAGCTGGAAGATGAGCCAGCGGGCCGACAGTACGCGATGAAGGCGTCGGTGCCCGCGTACTCCGACTTGACGGCCGCCACCCACCTTCTTCGCCTTCCTCGACCCTCCTACAACAGCTGCCCAAGGAGGCGACGGGGAACGCGCCGATGGAAAGCTTGACAAGGAAGGCCCTCGGCAGGGCGCATGGCCGAGGGAGGGGCGACGCGGTCAGTCGGAGTCGAGGTCGGCGTCCCGCCGCTTGAGGCCCTCGTTGTCGCTGTCGCTGTCCTCCTCGTCACTCCTGCTCGAGGAGGAGTCTTCATCGTCGGAGGAGCTCTCGACGCAACACTTTAGGCGAGTTCCAAGATCTCCAAAGACCTTGACGAAGAGCAGGCCATTCTCCATTAACTTGAAGTAGAGAACGAGACCCACCGTCAGGCTGTGGACACGAGCAAACGGCTTCCATTCGCGACGGAGGTACATGATGTGGGGAGCAGGGAAGTCGACGTCGACCCGCGTGCCGCCGTTCCCGCAGCCCCTCATGTGCAGCCTGAGGGTCTGGGGCAGATCGAGCTCCATCTCCCGAGCGAACGGGGTAGGGAGACGAAGACGACGGCGCGGTGGCCGGCGCAGCCTGATGAAGAACTCGCAAGGCTGGTCCCCAACGTGGCCCTCCGTTGGGAGAGGCATCACCGGCGGAGGCGAGGCCGGTGCACCGCCCCGTCCCCCTCTTCCCCGAGCGCCACGGTGACCTCGTCCTCGCCCCCTCCCCCTTCCTCTCGTGGCCGGCTCCGCCACCGCGCGCTCTTGGGGATGAGGGGCGCGCTGTCGAGCAGCGACCCTCGCCGCCACCGTCTAAGGGCCGGCTCCTCCTCTCGCCATGGCATATGGAGGAAAGAAGCCGAAGTGAATGGAGGCGGATGATGAAAAGATGTGGGATACCATCCCCCTTCCACTTCTTATAAAGGGGCAGGGTCGGGGCTCGGCCGCCCCACTCGACCAATCCGGCCATCGGGGGCGCAGGGAATCGAGACTGACCCGCTGCCCCAATCAGCGACGGCCCGGTTTCCCGCCTCCGCCGCTTTCCACCTGCATGGGGGACACGTGGCGAGCAAGGAGAATCGAGGGGACGGGTGCGGCGACCGTTCCCCACCCCGTGATCGCGGGGCGCGGACGCCTTGAAGACCACGACCCGAGTCCACTTAGTAAATGAGTCGCGCCTCTGCGCCTCCCTCTTTTTATGGGGAAGGTGCGAGCCGCCTCTTTACCATGATGTGACGCATGCGCGTGGGAACCGCCCCACGCATGACTCGCACGTCACGCACAACCCTCCACGTTGCGCGTTCAATGCGGGGTCGTGGGGAAGCACAACAGACGAAAAGTTACTGCGGTAAAATCCGCCCCACCTGCCCGCGCACCGTTCTGGGCCTGGCCCAACTATGCGTCGCGCTTATGTATCGCCCAGGCCCGCGGGCTCCTGTCGTTGTACAAAAGTAGGGGCTCTCCTTTTGATCCCTTTACTTGTGCACGAGCAGTCGGGGCCGCTCCCTCGGCCACACCAAGCAGGGCAGAAGAGGGAAGCCGGAGGGAAACCGGAGCAAGAGACGATCAAGACACAGAAACACTAAAGAGCAAAGGGGCGAGGTGGACTTCCCCGGCAAGGCCCTTGAGCCTAAGAGTTCCAAGCGCTACCAACAATTACATTGGAACCAAGGCTCGGGAGGCACCTCGGTGGTGGCATGCAGATCTTTGTCAAGATCATAAATACACAAGATCAGATGAGGACCAGAAGGCGACGACCCTCGGCGGGATCCTAGCCGAGGAAACCCACAAGACCCCCGGCAAGATCCTTGCCGGGGATGACCACGACGCCGCGGCAAGACCCTTGCCGGGTCCCCGGCAAGGGCCTTGCTAAGGACACCAGCGGGGCCGCCGCCAGGCCCACGTCTGTCAAGACACCACCGCCGTCCCCATGCAGCTGCCAGCTCGACCAGCTGAGCAGGCACCTGCGTGGTGACGAGCGGCCTCTACACCCACCCAGCAAGCACCTGCGTGGTGGCATGCAGATCTTCGTGAAGGCTCCATCACCGTGCCAGCCCAGCAGCCAGCCAACGTGGCACCGCGACGCCTCGTCAGCTCAGGGGTGTGTCGAAGCCAGGCGAGGCGGCGACAGCTGGGACGTGCTTCCTTGCCGTCCCTGATAACGCAAGAGGGGCACGTCGGCAGCGCATTAAATGAGTTTGTCCGACGGTGCTAGAGGATAGACTCATGCACTGTACACCTTTCCACCTCCTGTGTGCCACTGTGGCGACCCCTTTTGCCTATAAAAGGAGGCCCGAGGGGACCAGGAGGAGGATTCAGATCTTTTGGGCAATTCACGCCCCGTAGCTAGCTCAAGAACACAAGAACACTCAAATACATCCACCAAAGCAGGACTAAGGTATTATGCATCTCCACGGCCCGAACCTGGGTAAACGATCTGTGTGCTTCCTGTCAGACCCGCTCTTTGCACAACCCCGCGCCCGCCAACCGTAGAAGGGATCCTAGTGATTCCATAGGTGTTGATTTCCCCTGACATGGAGGAACTTTGCTACCTTACTGAAACATAAGAGGCAGGAGTTTTTCGTTCCAGATCTCATTGGTACTCTTATTGTGGAAGAAAAGGCGAGAGAAAAGGACACACGTGCTCGAGGTATTGAGGGAGGATCTAGTGCGAATCTGGTACAGAAGAAAAAGTTCCAGCCCACAAGTTCAAGAACAAGGGCAAGTTTGATGGTAATGCAAAGTGTGATGGGAAGAAGAAGGCTGTACAGCACACCAACTTCAAGAGAAGAATGACAAGAAGAAAGGTGTTTGTCATGTGTGCGGAGATCCTGACCATTGGGCTCCTAGTTGCCTGAATCGTTATGACAAGCGTCACCTTGGGAAAGGCGGCAAGACCGCTAATGTTGTCATTGCTGACACTGACATGAAGGGTGCTGGGTACGGTATATTTCCCACTATTCTTTCAGTATGTCATCATCCTGATTGGTTGATTGACACGGATGCTAATGTGCATGTATGCGGTGATATTTCCATGTTTTCGTCTTATCAGACCGCAGGGACTTCAACTGTGCTGATGGGCAATGGTTCAAGTGCTTTTGTTCGTGGTGTTAGAATGGTCGATCTGAAGTCCCCCCCCCGTCAATAAAAATCTTGGTTGTGGATCTCTTCTGTGTAGAGATGGCTACAAGCTTGTCTTTGAGTCAAATAAATTTGTAATATCCAAGTATGGAACTTTTGTCGGTAAAGGCTATGAGTCAGGAGGCCTGTTTCGTTTATCCTTATCAGATGTTTGCAATAAAGTTGTTAATCATGTTTGCAACAATAGTGAATCAAATGTGTGGCATTCACGTCTTTGTCATGTTAACTTTGGTTGCATGTCGCGTCTAGCGAAGTTCAACTTAATCCCTAGTTTCACCACTGTCAAGGGATCTAAGTGTCAAGTGTGTGTGCAAGCTAAGCAACCTCGTAAGTGACATACGACTGCGTAGACAAGAAATCTTATAAATGGAGTGTTAATTGATGACTCCACTAGAGCTCATACATTCCGATCTTCGTGAAATGAATGGTGTGTTGAAAAAAGGTGGAAAGAAGTATTTTATGATGTTAATTGATGACTCCACTAGGTACTGCCATGTGCATCTTCTGAAATCTAAGGATGAAGCTTTGAACTATTTCAAGATCTATAAAGCTGAAGCGGAAAACCAACTTCATCGAAAGATTAAGAGGCTTAGGTCCGATCGTTGTGGAGATTATTTCCCAAATGAATTTGATTCCTTTTGTGCGGAACATGGTATAATCCATGAGAGGACGCCTCCCTACTCACCTCAGTCAAATGGGGTAGCCGAAAGAAAAAACCGTACTCTAACTGATTTGGTTAACTCCATGTTAGACACATCGGGTCTCTCAAGGCATGGTGGGGGGAGGCGATATTGACTGCATGTCATGTCCTAAGCAGAGTTCCCACAAAGAACAAAGACATAACTCCATTCGAGGAATGGGAGAAGAAAGGGTTAAAACTCTTACCTACGAACTTGGGGTTGTTTGGCGAAAGTCAATGTGCCAATTCCAAAGAAGCGTAAACTGGGACCAAAAACTGTGGATTGTGTTTTCCTAGGATATGCTTTTGATAACATTGGCTAGAGATTCATGGTTGTAAAATCTGAGGTATATGACATGCATGTTGGTACATTCATGGAGTCGAATGATGCGACTTTCTTTGAAGATATCTTTCCCATGAAGGATATGGCGAGCTCATAAAATCAGGAGATGCCTAGTTCCTTGAATCAGGAATTAGTTACAATTACTGAACCTACCTTTATGATGGAACACTTTGAAAATCCCGTGGAGGATAACAATGAAGTTCCTACTAGGATCAAGATATAGAGGACCGCAAAGTCTTTTGGTGATGATTTTCTTGTGTATCTCATAGATGACACTCCCAGTTCTATTTCAAGGGCCTATGCATCTAAGGATGCTGACTACTGGAAGGAAGCGGTCCGTAGTGAGATGGATTCCATCTTGGCAAATGAAACTTGGGAGATAACTGATCGTCCTTATGGGTGCAAATGGGTATTCAAGAAGAAACTTAGGACTGATGGTACTATTGAGAAGTACAAGGCTCGCCTCGTGGCTAATGGTTATACCCAAAAGGAAGGTGAAGACTTCTTTGATACTTACTCACCTGTGGCTTGACTAACCACTATTCGAGTACTACTTTCTCAAGCGGCCTCACATGGTCGTCTGGTTCATCAAATGGATGTTAAGACTGTTTTCCTAAATGTAGAGTTGGATGAGGAAATTTACATGGAACAACCAGATGCGTTTTTAGAAGATGGTCAGGAAGGAAAAGTGTGCAAGTTGCTAAAGTCTTTGTATGGACTTAAGCAAGCACCCAAGAAGTGGCATGAGAAGTTTGAAAGAACTTTAATAGTTGCAGGCTTTGTTGTAAACGAAGCTGATAAATGTGTGTACTATCGCCATGGTGGGGGCGAGGGAGTTATCCTTTGCTTGTATGTAGGCGACATACTGATTTTTCGGAACAAATCTGAACGTTATTAAAGAGGTCTAGAATTTCCTCTCTCGTTGTTTTGAGATGAAGGATTTAGGAGTGGCTGATGTCATTCTGAACATCAAGTTGTTGAGAGACGATGATGGTGGATTACATTGCTTGAATCTCACTATGTGGAAAAGATCTTGAGTCGTTTTGGTTATTGCGACTGCTAGCCCTCTCCAACACCATACGATGCTAGCGTGTTGCTTCGAAAGGATCAAAGAATTGCTAGAGATAAATTGAAGTATTCTCAGATTATTGGCTCGCTTATGTATTTAGCCAGTGGTACAAGACCTGACATCTATTTTGCTGTTAGCAAACTGAGCCGGTTTGTCTCAAAACCTAGAGATGTGCATTGGAAATCTCTAGAGAGAGTTATGCGTTACTTGAAAGGAACTGCGAGTTATGGAATTCACTACACTGGGTACCCAAAGGTACTGGAAGGGTCTAGTGACTCAAACTGGATCTCAGATGCTAATGAGATAAAGGCAATGAGTGGATATGCATTCACTCATGGAGGTGGCGCAGTTTCTTGGAAGTCTTGCAAGCAGACCATCTTAACGAGGTCAACAATGGAAGCAGAACTCACATCACTAGATATAGCTATGGTCAAAGCAGATTGGCTTCGTCGGCTCTTGAATGACTTGTCGGTCGTTGAGAAACCTGTATCGGGTATCCTTATGAACTGCGACAATCAAATCGTCATCACGAAAGTGAGAAGCTCAAAGGATAACATGAAGTCATCAAGACACGTTCAGAGAAGGTTAAAGTCTGTCAGAGAAATGAAAAACTCCAGAGTTATTGCATTGGATTATATCCAAACGTTTAGAAATCTGGCAGATACTTTTACTAAGGGTCTATCACGTAATTTGATTGATAATGCGTCGAAGGAGATGGGTATGAGACCCACAATGTGAGTTGTTCACAGTGGTAACCTAGTATATGTGATCGGAGATCCCATGAATTAGATGTGGAAGATAAGCTGTTGGTCAACTGAGAGGAGAGTATCCTTACTATTAACAATACCACTTCATGAAGATGCAACACTCTCCTAATCTGCATGGCAGGTCGATGTATATCTTAATGTGTTCTAAGTGGCTCATTGAAGCAGAGATGTTGTCCTGTAGAACATCTTTTGAGGAACACACCTATATGAGTCTGATTGTTAGAACATCGCAATCTATGAGAGTAGGGTGGTCTCTAGTAAACTCATGAAAGGTCTCGGAGTATGACACATAAACGCCACCCGTGGGGAAGACCCACGGTAGCCAAGTATCGGTCAAGGCTTTGTGTGAAGCTAGATTCGCAAAAAACTTGCTGTTCAAGGCCCAATCCACTATTCAAGTTGCTTACTAGTGTAGCATAGAGTTCTAGGTAGAAGTTCAACTTAGCAGTCGCCGATGCAGTACTGGTTTATAAAACAGTGTTTTGGAATGAAAGGCGAATTTTGTGTGCCTCTGGGATCTGGTGGGGGATTGCTCGAATTTTGACTATTTTGGGCCAAGGCCAATAGCAGTTTCAGAAATTCCTAATAAATCCTAGAGGCCCACGCAGCCCATTCGTGCAAGGCAAGATGTGGAACTAAAGTTTAGTCCCACATTTCTAGTTTAGTGGGAGCTGGACCTCCTTATAAGAGAGGATGTTTCTCCACATGTATGAGCATGAGAACAATAGGGACATTCACGCGCGCTCCTCCTCCACCGCCCGCCTCGTCACGACGCGCTGCGGGTATCGTGTATGAGCCGAGCCATTGTCCAAATTTTTGCTTCGCACTACGGGTATACGAAAGGTCACTCGGGAGCTGGAAAGTTTTTGCTGTAGTGGATAATGAATAGGAATGTTGCACCCTTTGGCTGTTGCCTGTTCGATTCGTCTCCCTCGTTTCCTTCAGCTCCCACGCACTACGGGAATATGAAAGGTAACTTGGGAGCTGGAAAGTTTTTGCTGTGGTGGGTATTGAATACGAACGCTGCACCCTTCGGCTGCTGCCTGTTCGTTTCGTCTCCCTCGTTCCTTTCAACTCCCAGCGCAACCTCTCACCTTCTTATCCTGTCCTATAAAAGGGAGCTCGGTCCTCTCCAGAGAGACACACCAGAAGACTCTCTTCCTCTCGCCACCGAGTTCCTAAGCACTGAGCTACTGCCACAATCTTCCCCATCCCGGCTTGCGGCGTGCATCGTAGGTCGGGACAGTAGGCCCCTGAAACCGCACCTCTTTGGGTCCTATACGGGAGAAGGGTGATAAGGTTTATGGGGAGCGCTCTGCGCGATTACTGACCGGTTCATCACGGACACTCCGGACACCGACCAACACTTCCCAACGATGACTTCTTCCCCAACGTCGACAGACTCTTCGACGACATGGCTGGCGAGGATGTCGACCCCATGTCAAGTGTTTCTGATGCTGCTATCCCGTACGTGTTTTTGCTCTTTCTGTTAGAGGTCCTGCCACAGTTCCTTGTTCTAGTGTCTTCCCTAAATATGTTTGCTCTAGATAAGTTTGGTTAGAGTTGGTATTTGCCTATGCTATTTACCTTCTCACTGTCAGATTACATGACTTGTTTCTCTGCTATAATAGTCATGTTTTATCTAGTATTTCTGTTAATGAAATCATATGGTAAATTCCTCATATTTCCAACAACCTCCCCACCAGTGGGTCGGGCCGAGGACCCCCATGGTGGATCACTAATAAGCACTTCGGGCAGCCAATGACATATACGAGGAAGATTCCACAAGACTTGGTGATCAAGACAAGAACTCCTCTCCACTGATGTATCCGACTAGGACTCTTGTTATCCTAGGCCTCCGGTACATTATATAAGCCGAGGCCAGGCTAGTCAATATAGGATTATGAGAATCATTCATCATCATCCCTAGGGTAAGACCACAACTTACGATCAATCAGATAGATCAATTATGTACATTGCTCTCCATCAATATAAACAATAACAGGAGATAGGCTTTTACCTCCATAGAGAGGGCCCGAACTGTGGTAAACATTGTGACCCCTATCTCCTTTTATCCATCGATCCGATCTCACTCCTCGGGCCCCCATACCCAAGATCTGCCAGTTTTGACACCAACACCGGTGCTTTCATTGAGAGCTCATTGTGTGACTAATATGTCTCCAACATATCTACTTTGTCTCACGCTTTTCCTCTTGTTTTGGACTCTAATTTGCATGATTTGAATGAAACTAACCCTGGACTGACGATGTTTTCAGCAGAACTACCATGATATTGTTTTTTTGCAGAAATAAAAGTCTCGAAATGAAATGAAACTTCGCGAGAATTGTTTATGGAATAAAAGAAGATTTTTGGAGCCAACAACCACCGGAGAGGGGCCCCTGGGTGGGCACCACCTACCAGGGAGCGCCCCCCTCTCTTGGCGCGCCCAGGTGGGTTGTACCCACCTGGTGGCCCCGCTAACGACCCCCTTGATACTATAAATTCACATTATTCAAGAAAAAATGAGGGAGAAAGAATTATCACATTTCACGAGATGGAGTCGCCGCCAAGCCCTGTTCTTCCTCGGGAGGGCAGATCTGGAGTCCGTTTGGGGCTCCGCAGAGGGGGATCTTCGTTCTTCGTCATCACCAACCCATCTCCATCGCCAATTCCTTGATGCTCCCCACCGGGAGTGAGTAATTCCTTCGTAGGCTCGCTGGTCGGTGAGGAGTTGGATGAGATTCATCATGTAATCGAGTTAGTTTTGTTAGGGCCTGATCCCTAGTATCCACTATGTTCTTAGATTGATGTTGCTATGACTTTGCTATGCTTAATGCTTGTCACTTTGGGCCCGGGTGCCATGATTTCATATCTGAACCGTTTATGAATTCATCATTATATCCATGTCTTAGATCCGATCTTGCAAGTTATAGTCACCTACTATGTGTTATGATCCGACGACCCCGGAGTGACAACAACCGGGCCCACTCTCGGTGATGACCGTAGTTTGAGGAGATCATGCATTCACTATGTGTTAATGCTTTGTTCCGGTTCTATATTAAAAGGAGGCCTTAATATCCCTTTGTTTCCAATATGGACCCCGCTGCCACGGGAGGGTAGGACAAAAGATGTCATGCAAGTTCTTTTACTAAAGCACGTATGACTATTTATGGAATACATGCCTACATTATATCGATGAACTGGAGCTAGTGCCGTATCGCCCTAGGTTATAACTGTCACATGATGAATATCATCCAACAAGTCACCGAAACAATGCCTACGAATTTAGTTATATTGATCTTGCTGCGTTCCTATTGCTATCATCACTGTTACACTTGCTACAAATTACTGCTATCATTGTTACTGTTACCGTTGCTACTACTACTGCTATCAGAATTATCAAACTACTTTGCTACTAATCATGTTGCTGTAGATAGTTAATCTCCAAGTGTGGTTGAATTGACAACTCAGCTGCTAATACCTTCAAATATTCTTTGGCTCCCCTTGTGTCGAATCTATAAATTTGGGTTGAATACTCTACCCTCGAAAACTGTTGCAATCCCCTATACTAGTGGGTTATCAAGACCTTTTTCTGGCACCGTTGCCGGGGAGGATAGCAATATTTGTTCGGTCACTTGGGATTATTATCATATTTTCACTATGAAGAATCTGAAGGATCCAAAGACTAAGATATTTCCCTCAAAGACAAGGGGAGGTAATGAACTGCCATCCTGCTCTGCTTTAGATTCACCTTCTGTTATGAGTAAACTTGCAACACCACCACATGCTATGGATTCTACTATGTCACCAGTTATTGATGATGCTACTTCTGCTATGGATAATGCTTATGATGATGCTAGTACCTTGCTTGATAATGATGATGTGCCACTTGGTGAATTTCTTGATGAACACATTGCTAGAGTAATACAACATGATGTTGTTGAATCTGATGATAAGCTGGAAACTAAAACTCCTGAGACACCTGCTAGAACTAGCCTTCCTAGATATGAAATGCCTAAGGTACCGGAAGGTTATGTTATGAGTGAGGAGGCAACTACAGATATTCTTGCTTGTAAGGATAGAGAATATTTAGAAAAATTACTATGCAAGTATAAAGAAAAATCTTTCAATGCTAGAATGAAATATGATCCTAAGTGTGCTACTTCCCCTATCTGTATTGCTGCTAAGGATTATGAATTCTCTGTTGACCCAGAGTCAATTACTTTGGTTGAATATGATCCTTTCCATGGTTATGAAACTGAAACTGTTGTGGCACATCTTACTAAGTTGAATGATATAGCCACCCTTTTTACTCATGATGAGAAAACTCGCTACTACTTTATTCTCAAATTATTTCCTTTCTCATTAAAGGGTGATGCTAAAGCTTGGTACAATACTCTTACTCCTGCTTGTGTGCGTTGTCCCCGGGATATGATTTATTACTTCTCTGAAAAATATTTTCCTGCTCATAAGAAACAAGCTTCTTTACAGGAAATATTTAACTTTGAGCAAATTAAAGAAGAGAGTCTCCCACAAGCTTGGGGGAGGCTTTGCCAGTTACTTAATGCTTTTCCTGGCCATCCTCTTAATAAAAATGAAATACTTGATATCTTCCATAATGGACTAACTGATGCTTCTATGGACTTCCTAGATAGTTGTGCTGGTTGTGTTTTCAGGGAACGAAATATTGCTCAAGCTGAAGAATTATTGAACAACATATTGAAAAACTATGATGATTGGACTCTTCCTGAACCACTGGCTAAACTCACTCCAAAGAAGAGGGGTATATTATATCTCAGTCCTGAAGATATGCAAGAGGCAAAGAAATCTATGAAGGAAAAAGGTATTAAAGCTGAGGATGTTACAAATTTACCTCCTATTGAAGAAATACAAGGGCTTGATACACCACCACTACCTAAGGTGGTAGAGATAAATTCTCTTATGAAGTTCAATGAAAATGATAATCCTCACAATATGCATCCTAGCCAATGCCTTTATGAGTTTGAAAACTATATTAGAAAACAAGATCACTTCAATGCAAATGTTATGAAACAATTGAAATATAACACTGATATGATAGCTTGCTTGAGTGACTAGTTGTTTACAATTTCAAAGGATGTTAGAGGTGTTGGAAAAAATGCTTATATAGTACAAACCTAGTTAGAACAAGTTGCTAAATCACAAAGAAAATTACGTGATGAACTAAATAATAACATACATGACTTTGCTGTGAGAGTTGCAACTAGAGGAGGTAAAATGACTCAGGAACCACGTTATCCTGAGGGACACCCAAAAAGAATTATACAAGACTCACAAAGAAAGAACACTAGTGCACCTAGTCCCTCTAAAAAGGAAAAGAAAAATGACAGGACTTTGCATGCTTCTAGTGAACCTGAAATAGAGAAACCTCCTGATAATGAAAATGAAACTTCTACCTCTGATGCTGAAACTCAATCTTGTAATGAAAATCCACCTAGTGATAATGAAAAAGATAAAGGTGATGTTCATGAAGATGCTCAACCAAATGATAAAGAACAAGATAATGATGTTGAGATAGAACCACCTGTTGATCTTTATAACCCACAACCTAAGAATAAAAGGTATGATAAATGTGACTTCCTTGCTAGAAAACACGGTAAAGAAAGAGAACCATGGGTTCAAAAACCTATGCCTTTTCCACCCAAGTCAACTAAAAATAATGATGATGAAGAATTTGAACACTTTGTTGAAATGCCGAGGCCAGTCTTTTTGCGTACTCTCTTGACTGATATCTTGAAAATGCCTCCTTATGCAAAGTATATGAAAGACATCATCACTAATAAAAGAAAAATACCAGATGCTGAAATCTCCACTATGCTTGCTAATTATACTTTCAAAGATGGAGTACCTAAAAACTTGGAGATCCGGGTATACCAACCATACCTTGCTCTATCAAAAAGAATTATGTGAAAACTGCTTTGTGTGATTTCGGAGCTGGTGTTCGTGTTATGCCTTTGTCATTATATAAAAGACTTGACTTGAATAAACTCACACCTACTGAAATATCTTTGCAAATGGCTGACAAATCAACTGCCATACCTATCGGTATCTGTGAGGATGTGCCCGTTGTTGTTGCTAACAGTACTATTTTGACTGAGTTTGTTATACTTGAGATGCCCGAGGACGACAACATGTCGATTATCCTTGGTACACCCTTCTTGAATACTACAGGGGCTGTTATTGATTGCAATAAAAGCAAGGTCACTTTTCATATTAATGGTAATGAGCATACCGTGCACTTTCCGAAGAAACAATTCCAAGTAAAAGGTATTAATGTTATTGAAAAATCTTCGACAATCACTATTGGATGTTTTCAAATACCTCTACCTACTGTCAAAAAGAAATATGAAATTCTTATTATTGGGGAGATGCATATCCCTATTGATGTAACTTAGTGATTTACGGAAGTTCTTCGGTTTCATGCTAATCGGAAGTAGTTGTTAATAAGACCTGATCAACCTTATTAATGAATCATTTTTGAGCGGTATGAAGTTGATGAATTTAGTAAGCACTACCTTCTATCCTTACTTTTTGTTTTCAGTTTTTATTAGTTAAATAAAATAAAATGCCATGTTTTGTCTGCTTTCTGAATTTCCCGTGCAATAAAAATGACCCAAAAAAGTTGTCAGAATGCCCTAAAAATTTTATACGAATTTTCTCTTAATATTTAAGAATTTTGGTGCAAAAATTACCAGAGGGAGGTGCGCCCTGTTGGGTTGTGGTCCCCATGTTAGCCCCCTCACTTACTTCTTCCTCCCACACAGTCACTTACCTCCAGAAAAAATCACTCTAGCTATCTCTCTCGTGTTCTTGCCCCCACAACCGTGGATTTCGATCTCTTTGGTCGAAGCTCCATTTTCGAAACTATTTCAGGGATTTCTTTCCTGTTATGTGACTCCACCATTTGTCCAATTAATTTTTGTTTTATTGGTTTATAGTTTGAATAAATAGCTACTCTTGGTGTTGCTGTAGATGTGCTTGCATGTTGAATTCTTAGTGTTCTAAGCAGTTTGAATGCTTGCTATGGCCTCTATGTATCGCTATGAGTAGTTGCTATTAGTTTTGGGAAGTTTTGTTGGGATAATTTTGTGGACTAAAAATTCAGATTTTTTTTTCATAGGAAAAATTGTACGCGGACATGAATATCTTCTGGAAGTTTTGCTCAAGGAAGAACTCCAAGGGTGTTATTGGGGAGTCTTCTGACAGTGATCTCCACCCTCAGAGGTTGGCGGAGGTACGGCCGTGCGAATGGTCGCACACCCCGTTCCTGCAGGAGGCCAGAATTCATGAGGAGTTCATGCAATATATTACTAATGCCGGCCTCACCGACTTCATCGCAGATGAGTGTGACCAGCACCAAATCCTCACAAATATCTTTGTTCAAAGCTTTACTTTCTTCCCTAGAAATAATCCTCCTGAAGTGAGCTTTGATTTATATGCTGAAAACCGTCAGATAGCACTTACTGATTTTTGTGACATATGCATGATCCCTTCTGATGGGAGCTTGGCCGAGCCTAGGCCGGCTGAGTTTGAGGCCTTCTATCGCACTTTGGCAATGGGTGATGAGAGGGGAGTGTCAGCCGTCAATGCTGGTGGCTTACATTTTCCTGCTGTTCGTTACTTTGCATATTTCATTACCGAATGCTTGCTTGCTAGGGAGAAGGTGGGTGTGCTCAGTTCACCAGACCTTGTTGTTTTGCATCGTGCATTACATGGCGACAACACTTATAGCTTGGGAGCTATTGTGGCTCGTCGCCTCCATCTTAATAAATCCAGGGGTAAAATACATGGTGGGATTTTTGCTACTCGTTTGGCGGCCAACTTCAATGTTGGGATACGCCCTCATTATTTCCCCCTGACCAGGGTTTACCTAGATCATGCAGCCATGTATCACCATCACTTTCTTGCACATGATAGTCCTAACATTTCCATTCCTTATAACCTGGTTTATAGCATTGACACTCGTGATGTTATCCCCTTGCCTGCACCTGCTTTGTTTGATTCTGTTGCCAGGGCGGATACCGGATTATGCCTGTAGATATCCTCACCTACTGCAACGCCCACGCTGCTGCAGAGGCTGCACAGGAACCTCCGCAGTGGGATGAGTGGATGCCCTATCCTCGTGATCCCTACTAACCTCCAGGCTACTGATCGACTACCAAGTTAGGCCAAAAGCCTAAGCTTGGGGGAGTACGTGTTTCTCACCGACATTATATTCATGTTCACATATCATTCTATTTGTCGGTGTTCACACTTTTTCATTGTATCATCCATGCTTAGATATATTTTCTTGCTTTCTTCTGGTGTGTTTCAAAAACTTTAGAAAAACCAAAAAAATTAGTTGTAGTCATTTACTTTCTATGCATGCTTAGTAGTAGAACTAAAAAAGAAAATCCAAAAAGATTTCCTTGTTCTTCTTTTGCTTGTTGGGAGCTTTCCCGTGTAAATAGTTTTTCTCGTTTTTTGCTTTTCTCTTTTATTTGCTTGTTCATGAAATACAAAAACTCCAAAAATATTTCATTGTGTTTCTTGTAACTTCTTTTCTTTTTATTCGAGTCTTACCGAGGAGAAGCCCACGATGACAATCTTGAGTGGCTCTGAATAATTGTTGAACTAATAAGAGCCCATAATACCTTGTCTTCTCCTGTTGAATAAAATGTTTTGCAGATTCCAGCTTAGTCCATGGCACTCTCACACTATTATTATTTCCATATCATTCGGTCGAGCAAATGAAAGGCAATAATGACGATATTCGATGAGATGGTCGTGGCAAAGAGAAACTAGTATGAACTCGACTTGTTTTGTCTGTGTAAATATGTTTAACCTAGTGCATATGCTTCAGCCCGTTATGATTAAACATGTTTGCAATGAAAATTAGAGATTATAGTTTCTCATGTCATGTATAAGTATCTAGGAGTGAATAATGATTTATCTTGGATATCAACATAGCGTTAACATGATTGTGATGTAGTATGATGATATGGTATCCTCCTCTGAATGTTCGAGTGGCTTGACTTGGCGCATGTTATGCATGTAGTTGAATCAAAACCAACATAGCTTCTATAATATTTATGGTCATGGTGTTCATATCCTACTCATGCTAGTGCCCAATGTTACTTATGCACAATGCCTAGTTAAGATCGTTGTTGCAATCTAGCTGGCTGCTCCTCAATCTTAATTGCTAGACTTCGCCTGTACTAAGTGGGAATTCTGCTTGTACATCAAAAACCTTGAATCCAAAGTTATTCCAGATGAGTCCACCATATTACCTACCTATATACGGTATTACCTTGCCATCCTAAGTAAATTTGCATGTGCCACCTCTAAAAACTTCTTAAAATTATCACTTTTGTGTGCCTGGATCATTCATCGAACGACAGGAGGTGGTCGATACCTTCCATGCTAAGCGGGTTATTCTTAGGTCGAGTGTTTATTCACTCGCCACCGCACGAGAAAATGGGCGGTATTAGGGGTGCCCAGTCCCAAACTGCAAACATGAAAAAAGAGTTCATCTCTTGAATAATCAAACAAAAACTCCCAATGGAGTCAAAACCTTTACTTTTCGGCTGGGAACCGCCACTAGCGTGCTTAGCATGGAAGATGTTGATACCTGATGGTCGTGAAGTGAATAAGAAGGGTGCATGTCTCAAAATATCATTTATCTTTGTTTTAAAAATTGAGCTCTGGCACCTCTGCAAATCAGTGCTTCCCTCTGCGAAGGGACTTTCTATTTACTTTTATGTTGTGTCATCACCTTCTAAAACAAGCGCGAGACCCTGAGAGCACAATTGTCATGATTTATGCATTATGTATAGCTAATGTTGGGTGCATCATGATTGGATCTTTTCTACCATGAATTACAATGTCTAGTCGCTGCTTGAACTTTGGAGGTGCTCTGCATTTATGTTTTGCGATCTCAGAAAGGGCTAGCGAGATACCACTATTGTCATATTATATCATGGTTGTTTTGATAACGTGATGCTGCTTGACATATCTTATTATTGCTTGCTGGCAGATTATGTCATTGATATGAGTTAATATAATGTTTAAATGTTATTGCCGACATGGTTAGTTATAATGCTGGTTGAAAACCTTGGTGCTGTTTAAGCTTATTTATGCAAACAAGAACAAAAGAGTTCGTAAAAGTTTATGAACTGAATTGCTTGAGGACAAGCAAATGTTTAAGCTTGGGGGAGTTGATACGTCTCCAACACATCTACTTTTTCTCACACTTTTCCTCTTGTTTTGGACTCTAATTTGCATGATTTGAATGAAACTAACCCCGGACTAACGCTGTTTTCAGCAGAACTACCATGGTGTTGTTTTTGTGCAGAAATAAAGTTCTCGAAATGAAACGAAACTTCGCGAAGATTTTTTATGGAATAAAAGAAGATTTTTGGAGCAACAACCACCGGAGAGGGGCCCCTGGGTGGGCACAACCCACCAGGGCGCGCCCCCCTCTCCTGGCGGCCAGATGGGTTGTACCCACCTAGTGGCCCCGCTGACGACCCCCCTGATACTATAAATTCACATTATTCCAGAAAAAAATCTGGGAGAAATAATTATCGCGTTTCACGAGATGGAGCCACCGCCAAGCCATGTTCTTCCTCGGGAGGGCAGATCTGGAGTCCGTTTGGGGCTCCGAAGAGGGGGGTCTTCGTTCTTCGTCACCACCAACCCATCTCCATCGCCAATTCCATGATGCTCCCCACCGGGAGTGGGTAATTCCTTCATAGGCTCACTGGTCGGCGAGGAGTTGGATGAGATTCATCATGTAATCGAGTTAGTTTTGTTAGGGCCCGATCCCTAGTATCCACTATGTTCTTAGATTGATGTTGCTATGACTTTGCTATGCTTAATGCTTGTAACTGGCCTCCCGGGTGTCATGATTTCAGATCTAAGCCGTTTATGAATTCATCATTATATCCATGTCTTAGATCTGATCTTGCAAGTTATAGTCACCTATTTGTGTTATGATCCGACAACCCCGGAGTGACAACAACCAGGCCCACTCTCGGTGATGACCGTAGTTTGAGGAGTTCATGTATTCACTATGTGTTAATGCTTTGTTCTGGTTCTCTATTAAAAGGAGGCCTTAATATCCCTTAGTTTCCAATATGGACCCCGCTGCCACGGGAGGGTAGGACAAAATATGTCATGCATGTTCTTTTAATAAAGCACGCATGACTATTTACGGAATACATGCCTTCATTATATCGATGAACTGGAGCTAGTCCTGTATCGCCTAAGGTTATAACTGTCACATCATGGATATCATCCAACAAGTCACCGATCCAATGCCTATGAATTTAGTTGTATTGATCTTGCTGCGTTATTATTGCTATCATCACTGTTACACTTGCTACAATTTACTGCTATCATTATTACTGTTACCGTTGCTACTTCCACTACTATCGAAACTATCAAACTACTTTGCTACTGATCACGTTGCTGCAGATAATTAATCTCCACGTGTGGTTGAATTGACAACTCGGCTGGTAATACCTTCAAATATTCTTTGGCTCCCCTTGTGTCGAATCTATAAATTTGGGATGAATACTCTACCCTCGAAAACTGTTGCGACCCCCTATACTTCTGGGTTACCAAGAGTGATCCACAAGGATTAGCTCAATTGGAAAGCAACTACGACATCGGCGGGTTTAGCTCTGAGCTTAATCTTCGACAGCATCTTCGTCGCCTACTCGACTTGTCACCTCAGCTAGACCGAGGACTGTGCTCTGCATCGAATCATCAAGATCGGATGGGTGCTCTCATCAACATCAACTCCGATCTCTATCAAGAGCATGGAGAAATCATCTTAGAAGTTCGGGGGCTCAACATCAACATTGCCCTCGGGTGAGTGTGCGGTTTTTCTGGACAGCGGGTTCACGTTCACCGTGAACACCTCCTCGAGCATCGTTTTGACGAATCCTTTGGTCGAATTTATAATAAATGTTTTCTTCTCAGTCGTTGCAAAGCCTTTTCTTCTACTAGTTTTCCGACGCGAGTTTGTGGTCAATAGACGGATAGCCTGGTTTCTCTCTTAAGCCACTCGAGTTTACTATGCTAAACTGGCCTGAGAAACACTCCGCCTTGGGGATAGGAGGTTGAAGCCGAAGGCTGACCTGCTTGAAGTCTGGAGATCGGATGTATCATGTTAAAGCACGACGAAAGCACATATTGATTTAAGACCAATTTCGGATTGGCACCCAAAAACTTGATCTAATTTAGGTGTAAGTTTTTATGTGAGTTTTTTGGTTTTCCAAGCTTATGGCTATTTTAACCTATTTGTGTGTCTACAACATAACTCTCATAGTGCAATGCCAGACGCCTTTAAAGCATCGGCAAAACGTTCTCTAGGTTATTGCTTTATATGCATCTGTTTCAAATTGTGTCTTTGGTCAATAGTTGGGTTGCCTGGCTCCTATGTTTACTCCTTACGTTCCAGATTGTTCGTCTAAGGGTAGAGGGAGAACCACTCTGATTGTACTTCTGGTTTAACTGGTCAAGTGCCTCAGTGGAGAAAGCCGAAAACTAACTGCCACAATAAGCGTAAACAGGTCGGCGATCCCATGACTATGTTAAACTACTGATCGCTAGAGGTTACCCCGTGTTAAACGATGGCCCTTTCATAAAATTGGCCAAAGTGTTAATGGATTGACCTCGGATGACGTTGAACACTAACCAGGGGCTAGTAACTGGCCTCCAATCATTAAGCTCCTATGACTAAGTGACAGTTATAAAGCGTGCAAATCTGATTGCTTTGTTTCCACTAACACAACCGCCTCCGGGCACCGAGAAATCGACTAAGGGTTGTCTTGTTAATACGGAAACACCAAGCCTAGCATCTACAAAGGGGTGGAAGCCGACGATGGGCCACTTTCAGATTATAAACGATCGCAATGGAGTCAAAATACACCATATCGACGGCTCCCTGAGGCACCTAGGCACAGTTACATTGGGACTCAAGGAGAGCCCATCATATCATCAGCGTTTGTATTCAATATACAAGATATTGCCTTCCGTAATCATAGTTATAAAGGCATAACTATCCATCACTTTGACTTATGATTTTTGCCAAGCTGGGTTGCCTGGTGTCGGTGTCAAAACCGGCGGATCTCGGGTAGGGGGTCCCGAACTGTGCGTCTAAGGATCGAAGGTAACAAGAGGCAGGGGACACGATGTTTACCCATGCAGTACCCTACTTCCTGCTTGATTGATCTTGATGAATATGGGGATTACAAGAGTTGATCTACCTCGAGATCATAATGGCTAAACCCTATATGTCTAGCATGTATGATTATGATTATCTCTACGGACTAAACCCTCCAATTTATATAGACACCAGAGGGGCCTAGGGTTGGATAGAGTCGGTTACAGAGAAAGGAATCTTCTTATCCGAACGCCAAGCTTGCCATCCACACAAAGGAGAGTCTCATCCAGACATGGGGGAAAGCCTTCCATCTTGTATCTTCACGGCCCATCAGTCCGGCCCACGTCAGACATCCCAGACACCGGGGGACCAGTTAATCAAGGACTCCCTCAATAGCCCCCCGAAACAGGCTTCAGTGATTATGTGTCCGGCGCGCAGATTGTCTTTGGAGTTGCAAGGCGGGTTCCTCCTCCGAATACTTCGACATAGTTGATCATCAAGAACTATGTCCGGATCTGTTTAATAGTCACAACCTCACTGCCACAAAGGCATAATATTTAATCAAGAAACACGATATGTCTTCACTGATAGTTTTGCTGGTGAGATGTTACGTCCGTTCTCTTTATTATTTCGAATCGGTTTTCAATCTCCTGTTTCGCGTTTCGAGACCCAGCCTCTGGTGACACGTCTTGTCAAAGCTTTCCTGAGGACTGCTTCAATCCAACCGTGCCGTCCGCAGAACCCCTTGGGAATAGGCGAGTTTTAAGGCTCGTGGGGGGGCGCTCTATATTCGCTGCCTTTATAAGGAGACAAGAATCCATCTTTTCACCCCACGCCTTCTTCCTCAGCCCATCCGCCCTTGAGCTCCAGCGCCCAAGCTTCAATCCCTTCCATCCCCAGAAAACACATCAGCCATGTCCGAATCTGGTTCGCAGGGCATATAGATGGCCTCCTCCATGACGGAGGGGAATATCAAGGAGCTCCAGGAAGCGGGATACCTAGCCAAGGAAATCGCCCACCGGCTTCCGGCCAAAAAGCAGATCGTCCCCACTCCGAAGCCCCATTTCCTTCATGGACTAGGGTTTCCCCTGCATCCTTTCATCCGTGGCCTTATATTTTACTATGGGCTAGATTTCCATGATCTAGCCTCGAATTCCTTCCTCAACATTTCGGCATACTTCATCGTGTGCGAAGCATTCCTCCGCATCCCTCCCCACTTCGGCCTATGGCTCAATGTCTTCAATTTGAAGCCGAAAGTGGTGGATGGTCAACACGCGGAGTGCGGCGGCGCCATGGTGAGCAAGCTCCCCAACGTCACTTGGCCCAAGGGCACCTTCAGGGAGACCATGAAGGGATGGCAGGAGGAGTGGTTCTATGTCACGGAACCCCGTGATACCACCTGGACCGGCGCTCCCGAGTTCAATTCCGGGCCTCCACTGCGGCTGACATCTTGGCTCAACAAGGGCCTGGACTAGGCGTCGTCCGATGAGGTGATGACGCTGCAGAAGCGCGTCAAAAGTATGGTAGACAAGGATAACAAACTTGCCAGCGTGATCCAAGTAATGCTCTTTCGCCAGATCCTCCCCTGCCAACGCCGGACTCAGCACATGTGGGAGTTCGACCCAGCCAGTCCACGGACCCTGCAGCGGTTCTTTGGCACGAAGCACAAAGACATGTGGAAGCTGCTTTTCAAGGCCCAGAAGACGTGGCTGGACACGTCCGAAGACCTCGATCTCGACTGCACTTATCCAGCCTCTCCCGTAAGTTTTCTGATAAGCTTAATTTGCAGATGCAAGAAGTATACTGAGCCTTCCGTTCTTCGCACAGGGCTGGACGAAGAAGGGGGAGCAGATCCATTGCCCGGCTCCGCTACAGACCCAACCATTCCTCTGCTGACGAGGATGCTGGTTCCGGCGCCATATCAGGCGCCGGAAAAGAAGACCAAGAAGAAGGGCAAGGAGGCCAAAAGTGACCTCCGCCGTAAAGGGGCTTCGGACGTTGTGTCCGAAGACACCAAAACCCACTCCTCCCCTGACAAGGATGAAGAGGAGGAGGAAGAGAGCAATTCTCCCCTTACGGGGGGAAAGAAGAAAAGGGCGGCTTCCATGGATCTAGAGGCGGAGGCGTCCAAGAAAGGGAGGATCTCCCTTATGGATGATTCCGAGTCAGGCGCCGACAACATCCCGGAGTGGCGCCCCAGGCCGAAGCCCCTGGCCGGATCGTAAGTACTCGAATGCACTTATATGTGTACATATCTAGCCTTCCGCTCTGTGATTTTAATACGTGAATTACGTGCTGCAGTCCGGCTCGTGTCCTCCCCCAGCGATCCTCATCTTCGGGGAATTCGCTGGATCCGAACGTGATGGATAGCGGGTCGCCTCCGCCGGCCTCCTCCCCCAAGGCTACGGACAATGCTGAAGTATTATCTTGAAGGACCCTTCCGGGCCAGGGAGAGGTGCGGGAAGCCGCCAAGGCGGCGCCAGAGGGTGATACCTCTGCTGCCGGAAACATGGGGGAACCAACCCCCATGGAGACTGGCGACAGGGGCCATGCCCAATTCGGCCCCCAACCGAACATTATTCTAGAGACCCACACGGTTCCGGAATCAGGCAAGCAGCTTCCTTCGAAAGAAGGGGGCACCAACCCCACCGACGACCTCTGTCAATCCGGAGGTGCCGGATACTCTAGTGGAAGCGCTTCGAAGCACTTCCATTGTGGAGGAACACCATATCCTTATGGGTACGGTGGTTGAGAGGGTTCGGTCTGCTAAAAGCGGATTGAACGAGGCCCGTGCTAGCCTTCTGACAGGCTTTGAGGTATGTGATATAATATTTTAGCTATGTACAAGGAATGCCTGTGTATAGATAGTAGCCCCTGAGACTCTGTCCGGCGTTCGCGAAGAAAGGTCGGACAAAGGATCTGATAGTTTCCGCAGGAAACTAACATATATGTCTATTTGAACAAACAGGCTTCGATGCTAGTGGCAACCTCCCATGCCGCCGAAGTCTCCGAACTAAAGCGGAAGTTGGAGCGGGCCAATGAAGAGCTCATCCGTGCCAACAAACAACTGGAGGATAAGCAAGATATGCGATACCTATTCATGTCTGAAATGATATGAGTTGTTGTGTTATCTTGCTGATCGTGTTTTTATGATGCTTATAGGCGACGCGTCTGAGGTTGAAACCCTCAAGAACGCGCTGGCCGAAGCTCAGAAGAAGGCGGAAGAGGAACGAGCCACTCGCCAAAAACACGAATCAAGGGTGGAGGATGTCCAGCAAGAGCTCAAGGACGCCATAAGTAAATGCGAGTCCTTGGAGCACAAGGTTGCGGATCAAGATGCCGAACTTGCTAAGGCCCTCCAAAGCGCACAGGAGGCCCGGGTTGACGCCCGGGGCGCCATCCGGGAGATCCAAGAGGCGAAACAAATCGCGGCGGGTAAGGCCTTTAATATGCATAGCAAATTTGTGGGGAGGTACATCTTACTGACCCAGGTTTGGAGTTCACCAGGAGCGTTCGCGGATCTGCCCCGGAGTTTTGCTGATGCTGCGGCACTTTTCTGAGCCGAAGAGGGGAGCTCAACGGAGAAGCTATTCTGGTCGCAATACCTTGCGCCAAAGCATCCAGTGCCCCTCAGCGATCAGCTAAAACAGCTGACCGAACTGCATAGGATGGCCGGATTGGCTATGAAGGATTTTATAATCCATCTGTCGCCTGCCGAACCCATACCTAGCAGTTACTTCGGGCTCGTGAAGCGACTGGTCAATGCCTGCCCCCGACTTGAGGCCGTAAAGCGGTTGGTCTGCATCGAAGGTGCGCGGATGGCCTTTGCCCGTGTCAAGGTGTAGTGGGCGAAGATGAACGTCGTCAAGCTCGCGACCGAGGGACTGTCCGCAGGCAAAGAGCACCGCACGCCGGAGTGATATTTCGATGATGTCCTCGAAGGATCCCGCATTGTAGAGGGCCAGTGTTTGAAGGACAACATTTTTTAATGAATGATCTATGTTGTCCAATCCTGTATTATGGAACAAGACTTATATATGATATGTTGCTTGCTTTATTTTAAAATGTTTCCTCCTGTGCGGCCGTTTATGATATCTGAGAGTTGGCCAGTCGTCCGCTTCAGCCCCCACGTAGGTAGTACGGGGGTGTTTGGGATAGCACATAAACACACTTGACCAAACGGCTTGGTCCATGAAGGAGGTGTTAGTGCGGCGAAGCAGGCAATCGGACTATTCGGCTTTATCGGTCTCACTTAGCCATAGGAGTTTTACAAATGGAGTGTTGGCACAGCCCCTAGTATTGTTCGATTATCCGAACTTGGGTGTTGTGGATGCCCGGCCGGGTGAAGGCCGGCCTGTCACGTAATGCACAAAAAATCGCAAGAGATTTATACTTAGTCACCGAATAGCTGACCACCTCTCGCCGTATCATGACAGCCAGTTTTCGGCTTTCTCTACTGAGTTGTTTATGCGGATGAACAGGAAAGACAATCGCAGTAGTTCTCCCTTTACTACCTTAGCCGAACAAGCGAAACATAAGGCAGTAACCACAGGAGCCGGGAAACCCAACTATTGACCAAAGACATGATTCGGAGCCGATGCATATAATGCTATGTTCGGGACGCCGAATTGTACTATGAAAGTGGTCGGACTTTATTTTATATTTAAGAAATGTACGTGGCTCACTAGAGCTCCCGGCGATTTAGGTCGTACAAAGGTGTACATGACAATCGGACAAAAACAGATAAATACAGATGAAGAGGTAGGCCATTAACGCATAGGTTGGGCTGGAAACTGCTTCCATTATAGTCTGATTGATACGTCAAAACGTATTGGTACAAATAGTGTGGTAAGCAACAAGGCTATTTTACATGCCGAGCACAAGGGAAAGCTGTGTACGAGTCCTGAAAACGGACGAGGTGATCTTTAAAGACCCTTTAGGTACTCTGCCATGCATCTACACTGCTTTTCTCCTTGGTGTATTGCCCTTCGAGAGGATCATCGATCGGTGTTTTCATGATAGGCCCCAAGAAGAGGCCTTGGTACCGTGGCAAAGGTGGTGTGGGTTATAAGGAACCTGGAAAAAATAAAAAAGAAGAGAAAAAGGAGATATGAGTGTCCGGATAGGGTCCAGACGTGTTGTGGACTTTATATTTATTATGCCTCCATCCTTTCCCATGGTATCTTTAGTGCGTAGTCATGTACGCATGGTACATACGCCACAATTTGGTAGGGGCTGAGATGGAGGCCGAATTGCTAATCGAGCTCCTGATGAGCTGGACTATCGTACTGTGGGGTAGTTCGGACTCGTTTTACGGTGTACGGGGACTTGGCCGCCGATGTAATAGTTGACTTGATAAGGCCGCCCTGTACTTCCGCTGCTAGGGCCGCGGTGTGCTCCTCAGTACGGAGGGAGCGTTCCATGTTTCCATTGACTGTTATAACACCGCATGGTCCGGGCATCTTGAGTTTGAGATAGGCATAGTGTGGGACCGCATTGAAGCGAGCGAACGTGGTTCGTCCCAGCAGTGCATGGTAGCCACTTCGGAAGGGGACGATGTCGAAGATCAAGTCTTTGCTTCGGAAGTTGTCCGGCGAACCGAAGACCTCCAATGTGATTGAGCCCGTGCAGCGGGCCTCTACACTAGGTATTACTCATTTAAAGGTAGTTTTGGTGGGCTTGATTCTTGACGAATCAATACCCATCTTGCGGACTGTGTCCTGATAGAGCAGGTTAAGGCTGCTACCGTCGTCCTTGAGGACTCGCGTAAGGTGGAATCCGTCAATGATTGGGTCGAGGTCCAGTGCGGCCGAACCTCCATGACGGATACTAGTCGGATGGTCCCTGCGATCAAAGGTGATGGGACAGGTCGACCATGGGTTGAATTTTTGGGCGCTCTATCGCATAGACTTCCCTTAGCGCGCGCTTGCACTCCCACTTGGGGATATGAGTAACGTATATCATATTCACCGTTTTGACTCCGCGCGGGAATTTCTTCTGTCCCACTGTGTTCGGCGGACGAGGCTCCTCGTCATCGTCCTCGCTGGGTGACCCTTTCTCCTTATGTTCGGTATTTAACTTACCGGCCTGTTTAAAGACCTAACACTTCTGTTGGTATGATTGGCAGGCTTGTCGGGGGTGCCGTGAATCCGGCAGGGTCGATCGAGTATTCGGTCCAAGATGGAAGAGCCCTCTCTGTTTCTTTTGAATGGCTTCTTCCGCTGACCGGACTTGGACTCGCTGAATCCGGCGTTGACCGCCGTGTCTTCGGTATTGTCATTGTTCCTTCGACGCTTGTGTTTGTTGCGTCGGGGTCTACCGTTGCTATTCCTGGCTTCGGAAGTGCCAGGTTCGCTTGTACTATTACTGCTACGGGTTAGCCAGCTGTCTTCGCCGACGCAAAAGCGGGTCATGAGTGCTGTCAGGGCTGCCATGGACTTCGGCTTCTCTTGGCCGAGGTCTCGGGCGAGCCACTTGTTGTGGATGCTATGTTTAAAGGCCTCTAGGGCTTTGGCATCTGGACAATCGACAATCTGGTTCTTTTTAATGAGGAACCTAGTCCAGAATTTTCTGGCTAACTCTCCGGGCTGCTGGACAATATGACTGAGGTCATCAGCATCTGGACGCCGGATGTAGGTGCCTTGGAAGTTGTCTCTAAAGGCATCCTCCAGGTCTTCCCAGCTTCCAATAGAGTTTTCTGGGAGGCTGTTTAACCAGTGCCGAGCTGGCCCCTTAAGTTTTACGGGAAGGTATTAGATGGCGTGTAGGTCGTCACCGCGAGCCATGTGAATGTGGAGAAGAAAATCTTCAATCCATACTGCGGGATCTGTTGTGCCGTCATATGATTCAATGTTCAAGGGTTTAAACCCTTTTGGAAACTGATGCTCCATTACCTCATCGGTGAAGCATAGGGGGTGTGCGGCGCCTCTGTATCAGGCCATGTCACGACGCAGTTCGGATAAAGTCCGCATGTGGTTTTCGGCCCGGGCGTGGTTGTGCTTGTCGCGCCAGGCTTGGTAGCCGTCTTCTCGCGCCGGGGCATGCCCCCGTGATCCGTAGATTGATCTGGTCTGACCTGCTCTATTTTCCAGGTCCTGTCGTAGGTCATATGTGTATCCCCGAGCTATTGCTTCTCTGTTTTTACGGCGAGGTGGTGCGGGCTGGTGTTCGGCTTGAGTTGTCGTTTTGTCCGGGCCACGTGGTGGTCGGTCAGGTCCGTCAGCCACGTTACGCGCTGGTGGTATGGGCTCTAGTGCCTCATCGTCGAATTGGGGTAGTAGCCTGTGCTTCAGGTAACTCTTGGTTGGGCGTTTGAGGCCGTATTGTTTGGCTGCTAGGACATTAGTCCATCTGTCGTTGAGCAGATCTTGATCGGCTTGAAGCTGCTGGTGCTTCTTTTTAGGCTTCTTGCAGTGGATATTAGTCGGCACTTAAAGCGCTCTTGTTCAAGGGGTTCCTCTGGCACGATGAAATCTTTGTCGCCGAGGCTCACGTCATCTTCGGAGAGTGGTAGATAGTTGCCATCCTCCGAGTCTTCGTTCCCTGCTGGCTCGTCAGGGTCAACTTGCCCGTCGTCCCAATCGTCCTGGTCGGATGTTGATTCGATGGGGTCTTCTTGGTCTTCGGCGTTCTCCGGAGTATTATTGTCTCCTGTGCTGGTATTGCTGTCTTTTCCGCGACGCGATTTAGAGCGGCGCTGCTGACGTCGACGCTTTGGTGGTATCTCAGGTTGTTCATTCTCTACTAGATCCTTCTCATCATCGGCGTCGTCTTCTTTAGGTATGTCCACCATGTACACGTCGTATGAGGAAGTGGCCGTCCAGCGTCCGGTGAACGGCGGGTTTTGGGCCTGCTCTTCTCCGGCATCGTCGTCCATACCGTCGATGTCTTCGGAGGCGTAATCGAGCATGTCGGTTAGATCCTCGACAGTGGCTATGAAGTGGGTGGTGGGTGGGAAGTAAAATTCCCTATTTTTAGCCCCTAGTCCGGGTTGGGCGCTATTCGGAAGCGGTTCCTCTGTGATGGCGAGGGATCGCATCAAGTCCAAGGCCTCGTTTAAGAGCGAGGTTTGGACGGGGAAGCGCGTAGAGTATGGCAGGACAGAAGTTCCCTTGTCGAGCTCACATGACGCGAACTTCGAGGGTTCGGAGCTAGTGTCCAGAGCAGAGTCCGGCTTTATGATGATGGAGGGAGCCTGACGTAACTCCGAGCCTGCCAGTGAAGCTATCCCCTCCGGTTCTCTAGTGTTGAGCTCTATAGCTACAGAGCGTCCGGCGGGCCTTAGACTGCCGTCTTCGGACCTGGTGGCGGGTTCCGGGTCTAGGGCCGGAACGGTGGTTGGGGCCGCAGACCCTTGGAAGATCAAGTCTCCTCACGGCCGCATCGTCGTAGATGATCGATGGAGCCATCGAGCCTTTCGACGACGACACAGTGGAACTCTCAATGAAAGCACCAATGTCGGTGTCAAAACCGGCGGATCTCGGGTAGGGCCTCCCGAACTGTGCGTCTAAGGATCGAAGGTAACAGGAGGCAGGGGACACGATGTTTACCCAGGTTCGGGCCCTCTTTATGGAGGTAATACCCTACTTCCTGCTTGATTGGTCTTGATGAATATGGGGATTACAAGAGTTGATCTACCTCGAGATCGTAATGGCTAAACCCTAGATGTCTAGCCTGTATGATTATGATTATCTCTACGGACTAAACCCTCCAGTTTATATAGACAGCGGAGGGGCCTAGGGTTGTACAGAGTTGGTTACAAAGAAATGAATCTTCTTATCCGAACACCAAGATTGCCATCCACGCAAAGGAGAGTCCCATCCGGACACGGGGGAAAGCCTTCCATCTTGTATCTTCACGGCCCATCAGTCCGGCCCACGTCACACATCCCAGATGCCGGGGGACCCCCTAATTAATCCAGGACTCCCTCACCTGGCTCCTGTGCTTAACCAATATGTTCCGATTGTTCGGCTAGGGGATAAAGGAAGCACCTCTATGATTGTTACTACTCGGTCATCTGGACTAATGCCTAGGACTCGGTGAAGTCAAAAGCTAGCTGCCTCATAGAATATAATTGTTTCGCAACGACAGAAGTGAAAATTTTGGTTCATTTTTTTAGAAAAATGCCACCATGTATTAATTAACTTAAGATGTTCATACAATCATTCATTACAAAATTCTCCACACAGGGCGGAACAGAATGAAAATGCAAACCATCAGACCTGCTATCGAAACTAAACTTAGCAATGTCGTGAGCCACCATATTTGCCCCCATGTTGATCTTGAAAATCTGCAAATTTAGCAGCAGCTTTGAGACATTTACTGCCTCCTACTTTAGATCAACAAGGGATGACCTGTCCATACAATTTCTTACAAAAGCAGAGGCCACAAAGGAACAGCCAGTTTCCAAAATGACAGGCATATCTAGAGTGATACCAATATACAGGCCGGACAGGGTCGCTCTAAGTTCCGCTTCCTGGACGCTATAGAAAGCTCCAATATAATCCCAGTAGGAGAGAATAAATTGTCCGCAATGGTTTCTTACACCACCCCGATGCTCGCAGCTTTACTGGCCTCCACAAAACTTGCATCGACATTAATCTTGTAGAACTCTGAGTTGGGAGGCCGCCAAGGAATAACATTCCTTTCCACATTAGTGGTTGGCCAAAAGGCTGCTTCCACTCGCTTACCTCTATTGCACATTTCCACCTGCAATTTAGCATGACAAGACGAGAAAGATGCCCAGTAATTTTGTACAAAGATCACAGAGGCTGAGATGGATTCCATTCGCTTACTAAAGATCAAATCATTCCTCAAGTGCCAAGCTCTCTAGAACATTAATATAGTTTGGTCACACACTGGTGAATTTAATTGATCCAATAAAATAAGAAACCAATCCGGCCCAGAATAATTGAAGATATCCTCGGTCGGTATGTTCCATACTTCCTTCAAAGCCATATGAAACGCACGAACCTTGGGGCAACTCACCAACTCGTGAAAAACACAATCATCTTCAATACCACAGATCGAGCACGCAGCTAGAATAGCTTGATAGTGTTTAACCCTTTTAACTTGAACCGCCAAACTATTAGAAGCATCCCTTGATGCAAAAATTCTAATTTTCTGTGGGACATTAGTATCCCAAACTATATTCCAGAGCCTCCTTTCCACATTCCTGGCACCACTAGAATTCCCTGAATTGATTTTCGGTTCCTTAAGATTCAGTGCCAGTCCACACACACTCTTCACCGAAAACTAACCACTTTTCTCATTGTGCCAAGCAATGATATCTCCCTCACCCAATCTCAGAGTATGCAACTTCACAATCTCCTCTCACCAATCGGACAATGCCGAAAGGCCTGAAATAATTTCATGAAAATGCGAGCAATAGTGTCAAACGTATGATTTGAAACCTGGTGAGATGTAGACAGCACAAGTTGATTCACAAATAAAATAATATAACATATGTCATCTTTATCTATTTGTTGTTCCGTGGTAACGCACCGACACTCTACTGGTACTGATTAATAAGATTAGGACACACTAGTCATCAACCCATGCATCTGCACGGGGTAGGTATTTTCTTTAAAGTTCTAATATGGATGAAATTTTGATATAGACATAGTCTATTGATGCATGCAACTTTCATCTTTGTTTTCAAGAATATATTGGTAAATGAGTAAATTTAACAAAATTATGAAATATTATTTATGGCACAATTTATATAAATTTCAATAGATCAACCTTAGTAATCCTTTGCCTTATTTGTTGGCTAAAGGTTGAGAAGAATCTAGTGCACTTCTTCGTACAACTTATATGTACATTACATAAGGGTCTTGAAGTTGGAAAGAAATTATGTATTTCATCTATTGGGCAGCTTATGTGCATTAAATGATGTATTCATGCTATTTCTTTTAGTTATGTTGTGATTATAAATAAGATTAAAATGATACAAAGACTCCTCCCTACCCAATACTTACGTCTTTTTATAAGTAGTATCTAAGGCAAAAAACTTAGCGGGTCCTTATGCATTATGTGAAGATATATGGCAGGCAATGAGCTTTGCCCGCCACAGTTATGCTCGTTGCTGTGGTGGGCAATTTCTGCTACCCGCCACTGCTTGTTTTCAAAAATATCTATGGCGAGTGCCCCACCTTGCCCGCCACTCCTTTCGGTTCACCTATAAGCCCTTTCCTAGTAGTGACATGGAACAAATCAGCACTTTCGGGTCTTGTGTGTCAGTGCAGGGTAGGTTGGCCGCAGAGAAAACCCTGGAGGGAACAGGGGTCCCACGGAAGATGATGGGCCGACCATTCCTATGGATGTTGCCATGGTCCCCATGATGCGCGGGGTAGAGGATGAGCGCCCTGCGGTTGAGCTCCCCTCGTCTTACCCCGGACGAAGGGGAGAATACCCTGGAATGGGTGGGGGGGTGGGAGGGGCGGGGGTTGGAACTATACCCACCTAGGATGCCGTCGTCGCGGCTAGTCGGGTTCGCATCCCCGGCGTCGTCGAAGGCAAGATGACTAGGTCTAGCACTGGGGGCGGATCCGTAGCGCCCGGTCGGCGCGAGGCAATGGGCGGTGCATGCAACATGGTGCCATGAGGTCCCCGCCAGAAGAGGCGAGGCCGGCAACCAAGCTCTCCTGGATGGTGTTGTTCTCGGCAATGATGGGGGGGCGGCAGCGCGGCCATGGCGCTGCCATCAGACAAACCTAAGGGGCGGTGAGCGAGGGAGAGACACAGAGAGTGAGTCTGGTGTGATTGTGCGTGTGAGATGACTGGTGAGTGGGGAGGAGTTATGAGCCGTCTCTTTGTCTTCCGCGCTTCCCAACCTTTCCAGGCGACGGGCACGCGTGGTCGAGCATTCCTAGCTCGACAAAAACGGCTGATTTGGCTGGGCCCTCACATGCGAGCCCAATGGTCCTTAAAGTTTCGTGTGCTCCGAGAATGTGATGCAGGAAAGGAAACCAAACTGGCCGTTTTCATCCGGTGCGGGCCTGGCACGCCTGTATGCATCCAATACATGTCTGTAGGAGCTAGTTAGCTTTTTTCCTACTTTGTAAAACTAACAAAAGTTTAGTGTGGGAAGAAATTCATGATGTTCGGGGTCAGTTTTTTTCTTATCTGAGAGCATCTTCAATAGATGATGTATCAACAACAAATTGAGAGCATCTTCAATAGATAACGTAGATGTATAAATAACTAAATTTTACATCACCAATGCCTAAAAACCAAGGTCCAACGCATGATGTAGATGCAATTTTTTTACTCAGGATTTGCTCCAGATATAAAAAAGGGCACTTGGTGATGCTAATTTGCATCACCAGCTGTGGCGCGAGCAAATCCGTAGCCATCCGTACGAAAGCTCAACTATGGCGCTAAAAGTTCTTGCCACCGACTTTCCTACCCGCCTCCTGCTGCTCGTCGCCCCGCCTGCCAACATTAGACCCTATGGCTGCCCCCGACCCCGCGGATGCAGCGGCCACTCCGCCACTATTCCCAACCCCACCATCGCCGCCATGCCTACCCCATATTGGCGCGACGACGGATTTGCAGCCCATGTCGCCCGGCCGCCGCCAGAGTGAAAGCGCCAGCAAGGAAGAAGGCTATTGCGACCAAACCACATGGTGGCAGCTCGAAGAGGCCGCCGCACAACCCCATACCATTGTAAGAAGATGAAGGCGGCTGCGGCAACCGCTGCTGCTTCGATGTCATCAACGCCCGTGGTTGTTATTGTGGCCGAAGGCATGCCTCCTCCCCCACCATCACATGCCCCGTCTCCAGCTGTGCAGTAGGAGTTGTCAACGCTCGTGGCCACTGTGTCCAACAAGCTCGACGAAATGATCCAAAGGTAATGATGATCTTCAAGCCAATGTTCACAACGTGCCAAGTGACAACGGAGAAGATACATGTTGAGAGACCATGTTTATGTTTATGTTTATGTGCACTTTTTATTGGTTGGATCATCAACTTTGTTTGCCATGATGCACTATGATAACATAATTTTGCTATGTTGGTGTTGAATTTTACATATTGTTCATTCTGTGTGTGATGATCTTGAAAATTTGGGGATGATTTTGATTCAAAGATGTGCTGCTGTAGTGAAGTTAACGCTGTTGTGTGCTGCTGTTGTACTGCTGTCGTGTGGCTGGCCTATTTTTTTACATCATCTATTGGGGCGGCTGCCCTATTGTACATCATCTGTTTGAGTTTGACGTTCTTGGTGATGTAAAAATGCATATTTTTTATGTATATTTCACTTCAACCATTTTTTGATGATGTAAAATACATCATCTATTGGAAATGCTCTCAACCACTAGCTATCTATTTCGATCAACACACCTCATCATGGCGTCAAATGCCTGCCATAGTCTAGTAACCTGTCAAATCAGGAGCGGTCAGACCAATGCAACTGCAAAACTATACCTTTGTAATATATCTATTGTCCTTTTGGCTTAATTATGTATGACCAAGCAATTCATTTTTGATTGTGCACTATCATCTGCCGTCCTTCCAAGGGACCCAACATTAATCTCTGTCTAATCTGATCATTAGATCAGACTAATGGCAATGTCAAGGTCTCTTGTGAGTACTCGTCGCTGATTCATTCAGCTGCAAGATTGTGACTTTGTGATATTAGCTGCCGTTCTTTTGTATTTTGGATGGTCGATCGGTACCATGCATTCAAAAGATATTACAGGCATTAATTTTGATTTGTAGTATCACCCGCCGTCCTTTTGAGGATCCAACATTATCCCGGTCAAACCTGAGCATTAGATTATGCTAATTCCAATTCCCATATCATTTCAGGTGTCCCCAGTGATATCACCTGACAGCGTATTACCATTATTATTCTACAATTTGTAAATACTAGTCATCAACCCGTGCTACTGCACGGGCTAGAAATTAAACTCCGAGAATAATAAAAAATATGAAATGATACAATATATTTGAATGAATTAGAAGATGCCATGCATTGTAGGAAAATGGTAAACTCGTATGCAATTATAGTTTCGTTTGAATGGATGCAAGATTATATGTGTCATTATCATGAGTGTGATACCGTTTTGAATCTTTACTTTTGCAAATGCTACTAAGTTGTAAATATCAGTGCACCTAGATATATCTTCGAAGACATGCACAGAGCAGGTTACCAAAGGAAATAAGTTCATGTAGGTTTTCTAATGAGTACTCTCAGTGTTCTACACTTTGCGGCCAATGCAATGTTCAAAGTCAGGATAACTCCAAATTTTGAACTCCAGCTCACAAATTCCTAAGAGAAAATAATAGTAAGCCCCAAGGACATATAAAAATTCAATGGCTTCGGAAGTGGATACTCAAGTCGACCTGCAAGATTAGAAGTGGCAGTAACTACAATCATATAAAAATTCGAAGTTAAAGATTATACATCCAATTCGTTATTAGCATAAAAATATTAGTTCCATCCAGATATAAGATATTATACTCTAAATTGTGGTCACCTAGAAATATATTTTTACAGATATAAGATTGGTATGTTTCTTGTCGGATGAACTTATATATGCATTGGACAGTGCCCTGATGATCGACGGTGGATTCAATTGATGCATGCATGGCGATGGATTGGCTTGAGAGTCTGCTACTGTTTCCGGCCTGGAGCGATGGACTAATAGTTCTTGTCTCCAGCAACAGGAATAGGATGCAGGAGGTTTGATCTGCCCAACTGATTCTCCACTGGGTAAAGGTGGAGAAGAGAAGAGGCGAAGCAGCAGTATGAGAATTGAGAAATAGGCAGGACTTGGCCAGCATGGCTTGTAGCGGCAGCCCTATAGTAGTTGACAGAAAACCAAAAGAAATCTCAAGCACCAAACCTATCAAAAAACAAATTTATCTCTGGAGATCTTCATTCACATACAACCTGCATGCTGCTCGACCACTCAAAGTATCTTCGCATGCAGAATGTACTCTAGACATGATCCTGATAATGTATGAAAATATTCAATGTCTAGGCATTATACCTAGCGCCAAAAAACCACTCTCTTTGGGTAATGCAAGGTAGACTAAGAGTACATTCCATGCAGATAACTGAAGATTTAGTGTGTATTTAGAAGAAACAGTATGCAACATCTAAGTCATCTGCATAGGAAACGTCAACCAAACCCATCATGCATCAGCTAATAAGGGGTGACATATAAAAACACGTATAAACCGAGCCTTCTGTAAGAATCAACGTGAACAGGCATTAAATTGAATTTGTTGACCGATGTTTTAATTGCAGTTGTAAAAAAAGCCCTAATATGGCGACTCCGTGGTGGTCCTTGTGGGTACACGCATCATCTTCCCTACAGACAGCCTTTAATCAGACTGCCCATAGATGGTCCTTGTGGGTAGACGCATCATCTTCCCTACAGACACCACTTCAAATTAGTTTTTTCAGATGTTAGGAATCAGTTCGATTTGATGGGGATTCGGTGAAGAATTTAATGGGATTTAGAACAGAGAGCATGGATTCAAGCAGATAAAGCTTACTTGCCTGCGTTGTGTGAGGAGAACCGTGGGCCCATCTGTCTACTATTTGCTCCTTGAATTTGCAGCCTCGCCAATAATGGTGGATGCCTGATCTGTCTTTAATTGCTTTCAATTCGCATCCTCCTCTAGTGCATTAGCAATTCAGCCGCGTGGCTGGGACTCAACGTTGAGTTCAATTTTCCATTGCATGCATCACACTTTGGCAATGGTTTTTCCTCGGAAAGAGGAGCAGGGAGGGTGAGGAGAGGATGGTCGAGAAGATGGCGATCCTTTTTTTACGGCAAAGAAGACCTTTTTTTTGGAGAACATGCATGAGACCTGAGTTAATTACCGGAGGTAGTTAGCTTTTTGTTGTTGAAAGATCATGCGACCTGTTTTTTTTTAGACGCATGAGACCTGAGTTGATACGGGAGGTAGTCGTGCAGAGCTTTTGTTACAGGCGGAAGTTACGCAGAGCATGCGCTTGAGTTTCATTATTATTATCCTAACCGTTAAAAATTAGATCTGATGGCTTAATAAATCTTGATAATATGGATTAACGTGGAGACGCTAATGATGCCTTCAATTAGTAAATATATAAGATATAAGATAACACTATTGTTCATGCAAACTACCCGAGTGACAGCTCATTTGCGCTCCTAGATATGATACATACAACTCCCTCTGTTTCATAATACAAGAATGTTTGTTACACTAGTGTAGTGTCAAAAACTATGGGACGGAGGGAATAGTATATTATTATTATGTATGTTTGCACCATAACATACTGTTATTTGGTTTAATTTATCACTGTATACTGTACTTCATAAGCCAATCAAACGGGGTAAATCTATGTCGTTAGGAGAGTTGATTCGACTAATATACTGGAAATATGATCTTTTGTAGAGAAACGTTGTCAGTATTGTGACCAGGCAAGCAAAACCATAGACTTTCATTGACTAGTAATTTCGCTCTTAAGCCGGTCAAGCCATACTATATTGTTTATGTTCTCACCAATGCTTTCTCAAAACTATTCCAACAAGAAGTAAATCTAAACTTCAAGGGTTTCGTACCGAACCATTTGTAGCAGACATCCAGAAGTTGCCAGCGCATGCTCTCCAATGTCGATTGTGACGCAACCTCGACCTAGACCAGTGGGTTCAGCACCTTTCTCATGTGCTCTATTTCCCTTGTGTACTGATCCTGTTAGGAATAAAGCCGTGGCCGTCATGGTGGCGATCACGTCGGGTGTGTGTGCGTGCGCACACCGGACGCGTCGAGTGCAGTCCGAGCTGCATCGGGTTGGTGGCGGGAGTGCACGGGTGTGTGTGACTGCACGTGTATGTGCGCGTGTGTGTGGGTTGGTTAGACGGACGCGCGGGGGGTGGCTGCGCCGGGCGCTGGAACCAGTCGCGTCCCGTTGGCGTGCGTGCGCGGCCGGCGTGGGAGCTGAGGAGCGTGGGGCGGGCATTGCGTGGGCACCGCGTCTAGTTGCATGCATGGCTGATGTTGAGTATATATGTTGTGCATATCTGTGTATTGGACCCACCTCCTAGCTTAGTTGAGGTCGTGGCCCACCTCTTTTACATCTTATAGACGTGCCTTTGCACATGAGCAATACATCGTGCAAATTCCCACAACATACATGGTATGAGTTTCCGGGTTCTAACCCTAGTCTTTCGCTAATGCTACCGCCGCCGCCGCCGCTTGCGCGCCTACCCGCACCGGCCGTCGCCATCTCTTCCTGCCACCGCCCGTTCCCTCCCTACCCGCGCCGCCGCCCGATCCCGTTGTCGCCGCCGACGCCCAACCCTTCGGTTGCCACTGCTCCCCCATCTCCCCGCTCATCCCTTGTCGCCCACCCCAACAGCTGCTGCCAACCGCCCACACCCGATCCACCTGAGCCGCCTGCTGCCGCCGCTACACCCGCGCTGCCCGCTGTCACCCGTCCCTAAAACCCTAACCCAAGCCGCCCGAGCGGCCCGCGCCGTCCTACCCTCGCCATGTCGTCCGTCACCTCCTCCGCGTCCATCAACTCCAACCTGTTCGCCGACACCAACCCTCCCTATGTCAACGACATCCGCAACCTCAACATCATCGAGCGGGTACCGGTTTGTCTCTCGCAGATGGACTCCTCCTACTACACGTGGAAGATGTATTTCTCCCTCGTGTTCCCGGACTATCACCTCGTCGACCACGTGGATGGCACCGTCGACTCCAGCCTCGTCCCCGAGTTCCATGACTGGTCCACCATCGACACCACGATCATCCGGTGGTTCTTCCTCACCATCTCGCCGGACCTCTTTCAGATGGTCATGCAGGACGGTGTTGATGCATGCGCCGTGTGGACCAAGCTGAACGGGCTCTTCACCGAAAACCAACTCCAACATCGCATTTTTTTGCAGCAAGAGTTTTTTGGGTGCCACCAGGACAACTCCTCCATCGAGGACTATTGTCGCCGCCTGAAGACTCTCGCTGACGAGCTCCGCGATATTGGCGCGAAGATCGATGATGACCTCCTCCTCAACACGCTCACCGCCGGGCTTAACGAGGACTTCAGCAACGCCGCGGCGAACCTCACGCTCATCCCCAACCCGTCCTTCGCCAAGTTCGTTGCATACCTCCGCTTGGAGGAGCGGCGGATGAACCAGGTGAAAGCGCGGGCCATCCACACCGCTCTCGCCGCCGGCACCACCCGCAGCGGGCCCCCGGCGCCTCCCGATGCTCCGGCCGCGCCCCCGTAGCAGCGCCACCCCGCGCCCTTCCCGGCACCGCCGCCGTACCCAACGCCCCAGCAGCAGGGGCTGCTCCCGCTGCCGTACAGCCCGTCCGCCCCTCCCTCCGAACGGCGCCGTGGGGGCCGGTGCGATGGGGGCCACCGTGGTGGCCAGGAACAGCAGCAGCTGTTCCAGGTGCCCCCTCTGTGGGCCTCCGGGTACAACCCGTGGACCGGTGTTTGTTCATGCCTACACCATGCCGGTTCCACGGGCTCCTGCACCGACCCTCTCCGTGCCGCGCCCGCCGGCGCACCAGGCGTACTACGCGGATCCGCAGCCCTATGGAGGATACCAACCGCCGCAGCTGAGCGGCGGCTACGGCCTCCCTGTGGTACCACCGCCGCCCTCGCTGGCCCTGCCGCCGGCACCTTGGGATCCGATGCTCCTCGCTACGCTGCACACCGCACCTATGCCGAAAACCTACACTGGAGGCGGTGATTGGTACATGGACACTGGGGCTACGGCTCACATGTTTGCTCATCCTGGTAATCTTGCCTCCTTCACTCCCGTCACCACCAACCACTCGATCATTGTCGGCGACGGTTCCGCACTTCCTATCACACATGTCAGGCACACTTCTTTTCCTTCTAATTTCATGCCTTTAACTTTGGCTAACATACTTGTGTCACCTCATCTCATTAAGAATCTTGTTTCCGTTCCTTGTTTAACTCGTGAAAATCCTGTTACTGTTGAATTTGACGAGCTTGGTTTTTGTGTCAAGGACGCTCGAACCAGGATGGTACTTCACCGATGTGACAGCCCCGACGAGCTCTATCTCGTGCATCCGCCATCCACCTCCACCACCGCACCGGTTGCTCTCTCTGCTGGCGTCGATCTCTTGCACGCTCATTTGGGTCATCCCACCCCCGTCGCACTTCGTCATATTCTTAGGAGTTTCAGTTTCAGTTGTAATAAGATAGAGGATCACACCTGTCATGTCTGTCGTGTCAGCAAACATGTTCGCCTTCCGTTTAATAACTCCACCGCCATAGCTTCTTTTCCCTTTTAGTTGATTCATAGCGATGTGTGGACCTCTCCGGTTCCTAGTAATTCGGGCTATTTATATTATCTGGTTATCCTTAATGATTATTCTCACTATGTGTGGACTTTCCCTTTGCGAGGGAAGTCGCATGCACTCTCCACTTTGACGGCTTTATACTCCTATGTCAGCACGCAGTTTGGGCATTCCATTCTTGCTCTTCAGACTAACAATGTAAATGAGTTCGACAATCTTGCTTTCGGCACTTTTCTGTTGCATCACGGCACAGTTTTTCGTCTTACATGCCCATATACTTCATAGCTGAACGGTCGAGCTGAACGCATCCTTCGCCCTCTGAACGACTGCGTTCGCACGCTCCTGGTCCATGCTAACATGTCGCCTCGTTTTTGGTCGGCCGCACTTGCTACTGCTTCACTTCACCTTAACATTTGACCCTGCCGCCCAATGTAGAACTACGCACCTCACCATCTTCTCTTTGGTACGCCCCCATCTTATGATGGCCTGCGTATTTTCGGGTGCCTTTGCTATCCTAGCACTGCCGACACCGCTCCCCACAAACTTGCACCACATTCTGTTGCTTGCATCTTCATTGGCTACCCCTCCAACTCCAAGGGATATCGGTTCTACGATCCCGTCTCCCACCGTGTGTTCACTTCCCGGCACGTTTACTTTGATGAGCATGTGTTTCCGTTTCAGCAGGTACCCCCGGCTGTTCCTCCAGCCACCGATGACGCGGGCTCCTCGACGCCCTTGGCACGCCTCCTGGCTTTGAGGCGCGTCCCCCGCATGTGGCGCCCCCTCTGGCCGCGGCACTGGCGCCATCGGCGCTTCCTCTTCCCACGGCCTCGGCGCCCATGGTGTCGGCCCCAGCTGCGGCCCCCGCGGCTCTTGTGGCCTCGGTCCTGGCGCCCGTGCCTTCGGTGCCCTCCTCACCAGCGGCCGGTCCGGTCACCCGCGTCCATGTGGGCGTTTTTCGCCCGAGCTCGCGCTACGCCTCGGATGATTACGTCCATGCGGCATCCACCTCTGCGCCATCGCCGTTGCCATCCTCCGTTCGAGATGCTCTTCGTGACCCGCTCCGGATGGCTGCGATGCAAGAGGAGTTTGACGCCCTGCTGCGCAATCGGACGTGGCAGCTTGTTCCCCGTCCCCGGCACGCCAATGTGATTACCGCGAAATGGGTCTTCAAACACAAGCACCATCCTGATGGTACCCTTGATCACTATAAAGCGCACTGGGTTGTTAGTGGCTTCCGTCAGCGTGCTGGCATCGACTTCACCGACACCTTCGCTCCGGTCGTTAAGCTCGGCACGATTCACACGGTTCTCCACCTTGCAATCTCCCATGCTTGGCCGGTGCACCAGATGGGCGTCTCCAACGCCTTCCTTCATGGTCACCTCGAGCAGCAGGTCTTCTGCCAGCAGCCCACGGGGTTTGTTGATCCCGTACTTCCCGACCACGTGTGCTTGCTTTCGCGGTCCTTGTACGGCTCAGGTTCCGCTCCACGTGCCTCAAGCAGGCTCCGCACGCCTGGTACCAGTGCACAACGGCGTTTCTACACCAGCTCGGGTTCCGCTCCACCCGCTCGGACGCATCGCTCTTCGTCTATCACCAGGGCTCCGACATGTCCTACTTGCTGCTCTATGTCGACGACATCATCCAGACGGCATGTATGGCTGGCCTTCTTAGTCAGCTCACTGATCGTCTTCGCGCTGAGTTCGCCATCAAGGACTTGGGTCCTTTGCACTACTTCCTCGGTGTTGAGGTGGTGCGCCGTCCGGATGGTTTCTTTCTTCTTCAGCAAAAGTACGATCATGAGCTCCTGGATCGTGCTGGCATGCTTAACTGCAAGCCCGACGCTACGCCTGTTGATACGAACGCCAAGCTCTCTGCCACGGATGGTTCTCCAGCTTCGGATGCTACATTCTACCGGTCTATCGTTGGTGCTTCCCAGTACCTCACTCTGACTCGACCAGAGATCCAGTATGCCGTGCAGCAGGTGTGTCTCCATATGCATGCTGTTTCTCCGCTATATCTGTGGCACTATGGATCTCGGCGTCACGCTCTACGTCTCCGCCGACACCGCCCTCACCGCCTACTCCGATGCCGACTGGGTGGGCTGCCCTGACACTCGTCGCTCCACTTCGGGCTATTGTGTCTTCCTTGGACCCTCACTCATCTCGTGGTCGTCCAAGCGGCAGCCTACGGTTGGGTCCCTGCCTTACAACTTCCTGGTTGGGTCCCTGCCCGACCGCCAAAGAATGCTCGTCGCCGGGAGAGCCAAGGATCTGGACACTAGCTGCTACGACTGCATCACCACCGTGCAACCCTTCTTCCGGAAATGGTCATCCATGTATGGTAAGTACGTGAATGTCTCTACTTTTTACCTACACAATCACTGTGGACTATAATTGTGTGTATTATATATACATCAATCCCATGTATGTCCGGATCAGGAAAAACATTCCTGTACTAGTTAGGACCGACATCAGCACTGTGTACTACAGACATGGAAATAGTGAAGAAAGTGTTAAGCGACAGGACAGACATGTTCCAAAAAGATTACTTGAATCCCAGCTTGGAAGCAATTCTAGAGAACGGGGTCATATTTGCAAATGGAGACGACTGGAAGCGGCGCCGTAAATTCATCGCTTTCAGCCAAGAGAAGATCCAGGTTACTCAGTTAGCAATTTGTTTTTCACAAAGTTCTTTCATAGGACGAGCTACACGGTACCTTCTATCCGCACCGTTGGTTTGCTTGGGGATTTGTTCAGTGAGGAGCAGCAAGAGCCACGCATCAATTTGATGCAGTGTAATAAAAAAAAGAACTGTCCTGTCTAGGAAGAAATCAAACTAGGCTATTGGTCTGCATGCAGTCATGTGTAGTACTACTTCTGGGAACGGAGCGGTTCGCCTGTCAAATTCTCTCAGATGCATGCACAGAACGCTTTGTGCGAGTTCTGCATGCATGTTAAAGCAGATACCATATCGCCCTTGTGGTTATAAGCAGTACGAGGCTTGCACTACGTTGGCCTCCATGAATATTATTTCTCCCCTTTCTCTGATTTCTTGATTGTTCTGGGTGCTTAACTTATGATTGTTCTCTGGTAGCTGTTGTAGGTGTTTATATAGCACTAGCCCTATTTACGATGTGTCTACCTGCGCAACTGCCTTTGATGGAGCAGTACACGAGGGAAATATAACACATGAGAAAGGTGCTGAACCCATTGGTCTAGGTCGAGGTTGCGTCACAATCGACAATGGAGAGCATGCGCTGGCAACTTCTCACTAGTGCAAAACCGGGCTATAGCACCGGTTCGTAAGGGCCTTTAGTGCCGGTTCTGCAACCGGCACTAAAGGGTGGGGACTAAAGGTCCCCCTTTAGTACCGGTTCTGCACGAACCGTCGCTAAAGGGCCACCACGTGCCACGAGTCAGCGCCGGGGGCGGGGAGCCCTTTAGTACCGGTTGGTAACACCAACCGGTACTAAAATGTTTGGTGGGGTTTAGTTTCATGATTTCTTTTTTCTTTAATTTTGTGTTTTCCATTTAATTGTTTTTCGTTTGCTAGTATTTTACGATACTACATATTGTACACGTTATGCATATATAAAAATAGAATTTCTTGTAGAACCGATCATATATATATATATATATATATATATATATATATATATATATATATATATCATCGAATGTCTCACAACGACCATTATTTACACATACACATGTATATATATATACACACACACACAATTAGGTATATATACAATTTCTCCTACATGTTGCCTTAGTGCCTTCGGAACATGATGACAATTGGGAGTGGTTCATGCGGGCGGTAGCGGGTAATAGTATTCTCCTTTGAGACCTATGACCTGTTCGAGCAAAAATCCCGCTATTTCCTTTTGAAGTGCTCGTATGTGCTCTGTTGGTAGGAGTTGGTCCCGCACATCTTTGAACTGTTAAGAAGGAAATCAATATGCATGTGTATTAGTTGTGTGACTAGATATCGATGATCATGTAAAATTTATGAATAGTGTTCTCACAAACGTACTCATTGCTGTCTACCATATTTGCACTTTTCGGACGCCATCATGCAAATGTTCTCGCAAACGTAGTATGCACACACTTCAGACCCCGGCGCCTGCTTCAGGACCTTTACGAGAATAGAATTTAATCAGATAATAATTAATCAAGCATGATAATTAATTAATGGTATTGAAACAAGAATTAAAGAGATGGTAGCTAGCTAGTACTACTTAATTGCTTACCTTGGATCGATACCAAAACAGTTTTTGTCGCCATTTTCCTGGAGTCACCTTGATGTACTTTGCCCAAGCCCTACCCGCCGGCAAATAAAATTAATAAAGGGGTTATTAAATAGTTGATATCAGGAAATGGCGAACTAAATAGTCCGAGATATAGTTAATAATTATTGAAATTACCTGTCGACTATCCCCTTCAAGATGGTGAAGTCACTTTCTTTTTTAAGTAGTGAGTCCAGTACTTCAACTTTTCCTTATTCAACTCTAATGACTAACAAGATCCAGTGGTAACTGCATGCGCACACGTTTGCATGTCTTAATTAAGCGGGCATGTGCACAATACTAATCAACTACCCTAAACCCTATACACTTAAGTATTAACATCTAGCTAGCTAGTAAGCAAAAACAGAATTTATAGTACAAGACAGTGTGACTCACAGAAAGTTGTAAGGAAGTAGTATATCTTCATTGGTATTGAGGCGCTTCAAGAACTCTAGCATTTTTTTCTCTACATCTTGTTTATACCAATGCAATTTCCATGTGTGTTCATTAATGGTATTTGGGTCAATGAACCCAATGCCATAGCGTCCAGCTTTTTTCATTTCATACATCTTCTCCTGCATAATACCACAATAAAGAATATAGTGAGGATAATTACAGGTAATGATGGATCAATGAGCACTAAAGCTAGCTTGAGACTTAAATTACAGAAAGAAATCACATACAGAAAATAGCAACTGACGTGAGATTTGTCTAAGTGCATCTTGATTGAATAACTGAAATAGTTCTGAATACTCAACGGACAGAGCTAGCTTATGGAAGTAATGATCTTCCTTGACATTCACCATGAGGGACTCTCGATTGGAACCCTTGGTAATTTTCATGTACCAATCATGCAATTCATACATTCTCGTTGGGAGGTTCTTGACCTCCTCGGGCTCGACCAAAGGTTGGCCGCGGACATATTTCCGTTTTATTTCCTCCTCTCTAAGCGGAGACATGGGCTCGATCTCGAGGAGTTGTCCAACAGTGATACCGAGCATTTCAGCCTGCCTTATATGCTCCTCAGTTATTACCAGATTGCCCAGCTGGGGAACGGTTTGCCCACATTATATAGGGCGCCGGTACTCTCATGTATTGGCACAACAAGCGGGGGATCGATCGCGCCGCCTGTTCTCCCTGCTGGGGAACGGTTTTCCCGCATTTTTTGCCAGCTGCTTGGCTCGAGCTCGAGCTCGACTCCTTCTGTAGTCGTGCTCGATGTGCCTTCCTGATTTGGCGCTCATAGTCTGAGTCAACAGGCTTGGGAGCTGGTGATCTAGCCATACGAATAAAATGGTCAATCTATTCCTCAGGCACTTTCTCCCTTGGCGGTGTTGGAAATATGCCCTAGAGGCAATAATAAATGGTTATTATTATATTTCTTTGTTCATGGTAATTGTCTATTATTCATGCTATAATTGTATTGTCCGGAAATCGTAATACATGTGTGAATACATAGACCACAATGTGTCCCTAGTAAGCCTCTAGTTGACTGGCTCGTTGATCAACAGATAGTCATGGTTTCCTGACTATGGACATTGGATGTCATTGATAACGGGATCACATCATTAGGAGAATGATGTGATGGACAAGACCCAACTTAAGCTTAGCATAAAAGATCGTGTAGTTTCGTTTGCTAGAGCTTTTCCAATGTCAAGTATCTTTTCCTTAGACCATGAGATCGTGCAACTCCCGGATACCGTAGGAGTGCTTTGGGTGTGCCAAACGTCACAACGTAACTGGGTGACTATAAAGGTGCATTACGGGTATCTCCGAAAGTGTCTGTTGGGTTGGCACGGATCAAGACTGGGATTTGTCACTCCGTGTGACGGAGAGGTATCTCTGGGCCCACTCGGTAATGCATCATCATAATGAGCTCAATGTGACTAGGGCGTTAGTCACGGGATCATGCATTGCGGTACGAGTAAAGAGACTTGCCGGTAACGAGATTGAACTAGGTATTGGGATACCGACGATCGAATCTCGGGCAAGTAACATACCGATTGACAAAGGGAATTGCATACGGATTGATTGAATCCTCGACACCGTGGTTCACCCGATGATATCATCGTGGAACATGTGGGAGCCAACATGGGTATCCAGATCCCGCTGTTGGTTATTGACCGGAGAGGCGTCTCGGTCATGTCTGCTTGTATCCCGAACCCGTAGGGTCTACACACTTAAGGTCCGGTGACGCTAGGGTTGTAGAGATATATGTATGCGGAAACCCGAAAGTTGTTCGGAGTCCCGGATGAGATCCCGGACGTCACGAGAGGTTCCGGAATGGTCCGGAGGTGAAGAATTATATATAGGAAGTCCAGTTTTGGCCACCGGGAAAGTTTCGGGGGTTATCGGTATTGTACCGGGACCACCGGAAGGGTCCCGGGGGTCCACCGGGTGGGGCCACCTATCCCGGAGGGCCCCGTGGGCTGAAAGTGGAGGGGAACCAGCCCCTAGTGGGCTGGGGCGCCTCCTTGGGCCTCCCCCCCATGCGCCTAGGGTTGGGAACCCTAGGGGGGGAGAGTTCCCCCTTGCCTTGGGGGGCAAGGCAACCCCTTCCCCCCTTGGCCGCCGCCCCCCCCTTGGAGATCCCATCTCCTAGGGCTGCGCACCCCCCTTGGGGGCCTATATAAAGGGGGGGAGGGAGGGCAGCACACTACAGCCTTTGGCGCCTCCCTCCTCCCCTGCAACACCTCTCTCTCTCTCTCTCGCAGAAGCTCGGCGAAGCCCTGCCGGAGAGCCGCTACATCCACCACCACGCCGTCGTGCTGTTGGATCTCCATCAACCTCTCCTTCCCCCTTGCTGGATCAAGAAGGAGGAGACGTCGCTGCACCATACGTGTGTTGAAGGCGGAGGTGCCGTCCGTTCGGCATTCGGTCATCGGTGATTTGGATCACGGCGAGTACGACTCCGTCATCCACGTTCATTGGAACGCTTCCGCTCGCCATCTACAACGGTATGTAGATGCACCCCCTTCCCTCGTTGCTAGTAGACTCCATAGATGCATCTTGGTGAACGTAGGAAAATTTTAAAATTATGCTACGATTCTCAACAGGCGGCGGTGCCAGTTTCGGTCCAAAATGGGCGTCCACTTGGGCCTTCACTATTGCTGCGTTTTGCTCCTCGGTCATGTCGTAAGCCCTCTGGGGAAGAGGAGTGAGGCTTGGACAATATTTATATCGCTTGCCTCCGCCTGTACCTCTTGCACTACCTCGACTCGTACCGCTACGTACCATAGCTGCGTCGGCTCTCTTCCGCGATTGCTGAGGCGTCGGAGACGGCTGACGTGGCTGAGTTGGAGCAGGAGGAGTGGCCTGATGCTTTGCCGGACTTGAAGCAGGAGGAGTGGCCTGACGCGGTGTTGGACTTGAAGCAGGAGGAGTGGCCTGACGCTATGCCGGACTTGAAGCAGGAGGAGTGGCCTGACGCTGTGCCGGACTTGGAGGAGGAGGAGTGGCTTGACGCGTTGGTGGACTTGGAGGAGCGAGAGTCTGGTGATGCGGTGGCGGACTTCGAGGAGGAGTCGGCTGACGCGGTGTCGGTGGCCTTCGAAAGATGATGCAATCCTTTGTCCATAGGATGATACGATGTTTAGCCTCTCCCAGTGTGTGCTCCTCGTCACCTCCAGGAATGTCAAGCTCTACCCCCGAATATTGGTCCACCACCTCATCAACCACGACACGAGCAATACCCGGCTGGAATCGGGTTGCAATGGAAGGTTGCATCGGGGGAATTTGTATAAGCAATGGCGTCCGCCACCTTCATGGATATGTTCTTCATTTTGAAGTGTGCTCACAGTTAGTGCTCTCCATGATGTCATCCACAGGGTATCTATCCAGCAGTGCGTCGCCCGGGGCGGAACCAACGCTGCTTCTTGGCATGGATGGGACGGTGCTATCCAATGTTGGATCATGCGCTAGCTGCTGCCGCTGCTGAGACCCCCTTTCCTGGCTAAGTGGGTCGATCTGCTGCTGCTGCTGCTGCTGGAATTTGAGTGCCAAGTCCGCGTGCGCTGATTCTAGGCCTTGAAGGCGTTCTGCTTCCTGCTTCCTCTGCTCCTCCTCCAGCTTCTTCATTCTTGACATTCTCCACATCTGCATAAGTGAAATGATCTGGTAGGGTGAAATGTTCCATGAGAGATTCCCAAAGCGTTTTTTTTCTCTGTCGCCGACCCAAGTAAGATATGGACGTTTCTTTGTTGGCTCTTTCCATTCTTGAATGGAGACCGGGAGTTGGTCCCTCACAAGAACTCCGCACTGACGAATGAACTTGTTCGCAATGTTCTTAGGCGTTCTTGGTTCGCCATTAGTTTTGATGGCATCGATGTTGTACTTTACACCCTCCTTCAACTTTTTGCCCGGGCCTCGCACTGTCCTGCTGCATGTAGAAGCAGATTTGCTCGATCCGGAGGGCTGAAAGAAGAAAGATCGATTCGTTAATATATCTTCAAATAAAAAAACATGTGATGATCACTAGTGGCCTTCTTAAATAAATATAGCTCGCAGGTCTCTGTTATTTCAAGATCAACATTGTCGGCATCATCATAATCATAATCATAGTTAATGACTTCATCAATTCGGTCGTCGCGGTTGAATATCATATCATCATCCTCCCCGATATTGTTTAGATATTGGGAGCCGTCATCTTCTTCATTCTGATCATCTGGCCCGCGAGGGCTTGCGTATGATCTCGAACAGGGTCTCTTCTCCCTCTCCGCCGGTATTGTCCTCCATAGCTTTTATTTAACTAATCCAGAAGAAATATAAAACAATTTAGTATTCAAATTACAATGCATGGATGCAATCAATAAGGAAAAACTGAGTCATAGTACATAATATGCATCGTCTCGAATAATATATAATCTCAAATACATCCTCTCGAATAATATATAATCTCGAATACATCGTCTCGAATAATATATAATCTCGAATACATCGTCTCGAATATTATATATCGAATACATCACTAGCTAGCTAGCTAATAAAGATCGAATACTACAGAAGAATCTAGTCCACTCGCGGTTCCTGAGGCGCGGGCGGTGGACACCCAAAGAGAAGGAACCATCACAGGATCATAGCTCCGGTCATCTCCCCAAAGAACCTGCCACGTATTGGAGAATCTGACGTCCATAGCAGCCATGTAGCGACGGACGTGCTTGTCCTCCTCCCTGACACGGCGACGCACCACCTCCGGCGGGGCCGGCTCCCTCTGCACCGAACGTGGCCCACACGAACGCCACCAAAGGAGATCAGGGTCGACGACGGGACCCGGGGCCGGGTTCCTCACCAAGCGGCGCGCCCGTGAAGGTAGCACCTCCCAGTGCCAGCCCGGCGGAGCCTAGTCCCAGACATGGGTCCTCTGAAGCAGGACGTCGTCGCGAACGGGTCGACGGCGAGGATGCGGGCCGGGCATCGTCGAAAACAAATACTATATATATATGCAAATATAACATTTTTTAAATTATTGGATTGTGATTTCTTATATATAAATTCTAAATTTCTATAACTTAAATTATAAGAAACTAAAAAAACATTGATCATCGTCTAACAATTTGAAATTAATCTAATTCATCTAGCTAAAACTAACATTTCTGAAATTTCTAACATTTTTATATAACTATCATTTCTATGAGATTTATAACATTTGTATAAAAAACAGAAAAAACCTTTGACATTATATATATTATAACTAACATTTCTATATACTATTTGACATTAATCTTATCTAATTATTTAATTCATCTAAAACTTTGTATGAAAAACAGAAAAACAGAAACAACTAAAAATTAAAAACAGAAAAATTGTGTGTGTGTGTGCACGTGTAGTGTGTGTGTGTGGGTGTGTGTGTGTGCGCGCGTGTAGTGTGTGTGTGTGTGTGTGTGCGCACGCGCGTGTGTGCAGTAGCTACGGCCGGCGCCGTCGGTGCGGTGGCTTAGATCGATTGGAGGGACGAGAGGGGCCGGGGGAGGGGCTCACAGCGCGCGCGCGAGGTCGAGGCGACGGCGACTGCTGGGCGAGGTCGATCTAAGGCAACGGCAACGGCGAGGCGAGGGGACGACGACGAGCTGGTGCGGCGACGGGGACGGGCCGACGACGGGGGCGGCGCGGAGTTGACGGGGATGACGCGACAAGGACGGGGGCGACGCGGAGTCGACGGCGACGGAGCCATAGGGACGGCGACCGCGCGGGACGGGGCGGCGGCAGAGAGAAGTGGGAGATGAGAAACTGAATTTTTTTGAAGTGTTACTTATATAGGAGGCACCTTTAGTACCGGTTGGAGCCACCAACCGGTACTGAAGGCCTGTTTTGGCCAGGCCAAGCGGCGGGAAGGGCAGGCCTTTAGTACCGGGTGATGACTCGAACCGGTACTAAAGACCCCCCCTTTAGTACCGGTTGGTGCCACGACCCGGTACTAAAGAGGGTGCGCTGCCAGGCGAGGGGCGCAGAAGTTTAGTCCCACCTCGCTAGCCGAGGGGCGCTCGCACCTGCTTATAAGCCCCACCGCCGCTGCTGTCTCGAGCTCCTCTCTAAAGCAGGCCTTCTGGGCCTACCACTGCTGCGATGCCCTGTTGGGCCTACTGGTCTAGAGGGCCTGCATCCTGGCCCAAGTAGAATATGGGTTTCTAGTCGTATGCAGGCCGTTGTGGCCCAGTAGGTGGGCTTTCTTTATTTAATTTTTTTCTTTTTTTCTTTTCTGCTTTATTTATTTTGTTTTATTTATTTTTTAGTTGTTTTTTGCTCTATTTAGAGTTTCTTTGTGAATATTTTTGCTTTAGGTACAAAAACTTACAAACTTTCTGTTAGTGCCGGTAGTTTTCAAATTTGAATAGTTTAAATTTTGAATTGTTTGAAATTTTTGTGAATCACTTTAAAAATAGAATTTTCAGTGATTCTTTTTTCTTATGTTTAATATTAGTGTGTTTTATCATTATATTCAATTTGGCAATACGTAGGTTATTTAAAAAATGAAATGCCTTTGTAACAGATGAGTTTTCGTTCAAAACCCTGATACTTCGAAAGAGATTGTCCATTTTGTACACGAAGTGCATCCAGTTTTTGCCATAACCCTCTCTACTTTTTTGCACATGCTATGTGGGTGAAATTATGATACCATGCAACCTTTCAACCTTTTCGCAGTTCATTTGAAGTGTTTTTCAATTTCAGGGTCATTTAGCTGAAAAAATCAGTAAATGCATGAAAGAATTTGTTTGCACATAAAATTTCTGCGCGTCTCAAATGCCAAAACACATAACTACCCTAACTATTACAGAGATTCCCTCCTGGGTGTGAAACACCGAAGAAAGTGATGATAGTGAAGCCGATCACATCCCAGATCTTTGGGTGTGAAACTTTTTCTTTGTGTGCGTCCCTTTGCACCGTAACCATGGAAAATCTTCATCATTTAACTGGATGCTCGGGTCAATACTCACTTTGAATGGAGCAATTTCATCAAACTTTTCATAATCTTCTGACATGTCTGTCTTGTCATCCACTCCCACAATGTTTCTCTTCCCAGAAAGAACTATGTGACGCTTTGGCTCATCGTATGATGCATTACCTTCCTTATCTCTTCTTTTTGTCGGCTTGGTAGACATGTCCTTCACATAGAAAACCTGTGCCACATCATTGGCTAGGACGAATGGTTCGTCTGCATACGCAAGATTGTTGAGATCCACTGTTGTCATTCCATACTGCGAGTCTTCCGTTATCCCGCCTCGTGTCATATTGATCCATTTGCACCGAAACAAAGGGACCTTCAAACCACGTCCATAGTCAAGTTGCCATATGTCCTCTATGTAACCATAATATGTTTCCTTTACCGTCTTGGTTGCTGCATCAAAGCGGACACCTCTGTTTTGGTTGGTGCTCTTCTTTATCTTGGGCGATCGTGTAAAATGTATTCCCATTTATCTCGTACCCTTTAAAAGTCATTATATTCAAAGATGGAAACTGGGATAGCAAGTACAGGTCATCTTCAATAGTGATGTCATGCATGGCACGTGTGTGCAGTCCCCGTTTGTTCACGTGTAATCCAGCCATCAGACCGCTCCGGGTGTTTGGAGCGTAGAAAATTCTTGTGTTTCTCCATATACGGAGCCACCAAGGCGGAATTATGTAGAACTGTGTGGTGTGCTTGAGTGAGAGAATGTCCGTCCATACATATTATTTGATCCCCTCCTAGCGTGTCTTTTCCATCCAGTCTGCCCTTATGCCGCGATTCAGGAACACCAATCGGCTTAAGGTCAGGAATAAAGTCAATACAAAACTCAATGACCTCCTCATTTTCATGGCCCTTGGAGATGCTTCCTTCTGGCCTAGCACGGTTATGAACATTTTTCTTTAAGACTCCCATGAACCTCTCAAAGGGGAACATATTGTGTAGAAATACAAGACCCAAAACGTTAATCTCTTCGCATAGGTGAACTAGGATGTGCGTCATGATGTTGAAGAAGGATGGTGGGAACACCAACTCGAAACTGACAAGATATTGCACCGAATCATTCTCTTACTTTGGTATGATTTCTGGATCGATTACCTTCTGAGAGATTGCATTGAGAAATGTACATAGCTTCACAATGGCTAATTGAACATTTTCAGGTAGAAGCCCCCTCCATGCAACCGGAAGCAGTTGCGTCATAATCACGTGGCAGTCATGAGATTTAGGTACTGGAACTTTTTCTCTGCCATATTTGTTATTCCCTTTATATTCGACGAGAAGCCAGACGGTACCTTAATACTGAGCTGGCATTCAAAGAAGATTTCCTTCTCTTCTTTGGTAACAGCGTAGCGGGCATGACCCTGATGTATGCCGTATTTTCCGTGCATACGTTGCTAGTCCTCCCGTCCATGCCCAAGAAGCCAAGCAGGGTCACGCAAAGATTCTTCGTCACGTGCATCACGTCGATTGTGGAGCGGACCTCTAGGTCTTTCCAATAGGGCAGGTCCCAAAAATAGATTTCTTCTTCCACATGGGTGCGCGTCCGTTAGCATCATTCGGAACAGGTTGTCCCCCAGGACCCTTTCCAAAGACTACCTTCAAATCCTTGACCATATCATGTACATCAGCACCAGTACAGTGGCGAGGCTTCGTCCGGTGATCCGCCTCACCTTTGAAATGCTTGCCTTTCTTTCTTACGGGATGCCTGCTCGGAAGAAATCCACGATGTCCCAGGTACACATTCTTCCTACAATTATCCAAATATATACTGTCGGTATCATCCAAACAGTGCGTGCATGCGCAGTATCTCTTGTTTGTCTGTCCTGAAAGGTTACTGACAGCAGACCAATCATTGATGGTCACGAACAGCAACGCCTTTAGGTCAAATTCTTCCTGTCCGTGCTCATCCCACGCACGTACACCTGTTCCTTTCCACAGCTGTAAGAGTTCTTCAACTAATGGCCTTAGGTACACATCAATGTCATTGCCGGGTTGCTTAGGGCCTTGGATGAGCACTGGCATCATAATGAACTTCCGCTTCATGCACAACCAAGGAGGAAGGTTATACATACTTAGAGTCACAGGCCATGTGCTATGGTTGCTGCTCTGCTCCCCAAAAGGATTAATGCCATTTGCGCTTAGACCAAACCATACGTTCCTTGCGTCACCTGCAAACTCCTCCCTGTAATTTCTCATGATTTTTCTCCATTGCGATCCGTCAGCAGGTACTCTCAACTTTCTGTCTTTCTTACGGTCTTCTCTGTGCCATCGAATTGCCTTGGCATGCTCTTTGTTTTGGAAGAAACGTTTCAACCGTGGTATTATAGGAGCATACCACATCACCTTGGCAGGAATATTTCTCCTGGGGCGCTCGCCCTTGAAATCACCAGGGTCATCGCGGCTGATCTTATAGCGCAATGCACCGCATACCGGGCACGCGTTCAAATCCTCGTACTCACCGCGGTAGAGGATGCAGTCATTAGGGCATGCATGTATCTTCTGCACCTCTAACCCTAGAGGGCAGACAGCCTTCTTTGCTTCGTACGTACTCTCGGGCAATTCGTTGTCCTTTGGAAGCATATTCTTTATCACTACCAGCAACTTTCCAAATCCCTTGTCAAATGCACCATTCTCTGCCTTCCATTGCAGCAATTTCAGTGTGGTGCCCAACTTTTTCTTGTCAGCTTCGCAATTCGGGTACAACAATTTCTTGTGATCCTCTAACATGCGCTGCAACTTCTTCTTCTCCAAATCACTTGCACAGTTTCTCTTTAAATCGGTAATGGCCCGACCTAGATCATCAGCGGGCTCATCTGATGCCTCTTCTTCAGCTTCTTCCCGCATTGTCGGCTCAGCTTCTTCCCCCATTGTTGTATCATCGTATTTAGGGAACCCATGGCCAGGATAGCTGTCATCGTCCTCTTCTTCTTTATTGTCTTTCATCATAACCCCTCTTTCTTCGTGCATGGTCGAAACATTACAGTGGGGCATGAAACCGGACTCAAACAGGTGGACGTGAATGGTTCTTGACTTAGAGTAATTGTGATCATTCTTACAGCCAGCACATGGACAAGGCATAAAACCATCCGCCCGCTTGTTTGCCTCAGCCGCAAGCAGAAAAGTTTGCATGCCATTAATGAACTCGGGAGAGCATCGGTCATCGTACATCCATTGTTGGCTCATCTTCATTACACAACACCGAAAAGACCAAATTAATACAAGTTTATACATAAAGTTCATGCAACACTTAAATGCAACAAACAAATAACTCTCTAGGTAAAGCATTTAAATGCAACAACAAATGCGATCAAGATCGCAACTAAGGTAACAATTGATCCAACGGCATAATGATACCAAGCCTCACTATCAATGGCATATTTTCTAATCTTTCTAATCTTCAAGCGCATTTTCTCCATCTTGATCTTGTGATCATCGACGACATCGGCAACATGCAACTCCAATTCCATCTTCTCCACCTCAATTCTTTTCAATTTTTCTTTCGAATACTCATTTTCTTTTTCAACTAAATTTAACCTCTAGACAATAGGGTCGGTTGGAATTTCTGTTTCACATACCTCCTAGATAAAAATATCTATGTCAACTTGATGGGCATAATTTGTCATAAACACGAAATGCAACAAATAGTTCTAAAAGAGAATATACCACATCCGAGTCATAACAAGGATGAGGGCCGACGGGGACGGATATCAAAACCATGGCACTATGTATAACAAATAACGTACGTGTAAGATAATTATACGAGTAACTATATATCCAAATCACACAAGCATCAATTTTTTATATAAAAAATTCATGAACAAGAGGCTCACCACAAGGTGGTGCTGGCGACGGGACGGCGCGGGCGATCGACGGTGGTTACGAGTAACTATATATCCAAATCACACAAGCATCAATTTTTATATAAAAAATTCATGAACAAGAGGCTCACCACAAGGTGGTGCTGGCGACGGGACGGCGCGGGCGATCGACGGTGGTTACGACGGAGATTTAGAAGGCACTAAGTAAACCACACCTACCTATGCAAACTAAGTGTTATTTTGACCTCAAATTGCATATAAATCAAATAATACCACATATAATTCCTCCCAAATTACTAAAACCCACAAATTAATCACTATATAAACCATTGCAAGAGCTAATCTAGCAATGAGAGATGAAAGGACAAAGTTGCTAACCTTTGTGATCATTTGAATGGATGGGGGCCTTCAAATCTTGACAAAATTTGGGCAAAATTTGTGATGAGCTCGAGAGGAAGGGAAGAACAGAGGAGAGGGGAAAGGTGGAAGAAGCGAGCTCGGGTGGACGAAGGGTTTATATAGGACGACCTTTAGTACCGGTTCGTACCACGAACCGGTAGTAATGGTGCTGGAGGGACCCCAGACTGACAACATCCTGCCACCACTCTCTTTAGTACCGGTTCGTGGCACAAACCGGTGCTAAAAGTTCGGCAAGAACCGGTACTAATGAGAGCGGCCTGCCTAGCCCTTGGAACCGGCACTAATGGACACATTAATGCCGGCTCAAATTCAAACCGAGACTAATGAGCTGAACATTTGACCCTTTTTCTACTAGTGCCTGGATGTCTGCTACAAATGGTTCGGTACAAAACTGTTGAAGTTTAGATTTTATTATTTTTGGAATAGTTTTAAGAAAGCATTGGTGAAAAGATAGAGAATATACTATGGCTTGACCAGCTTAAGAGCGAAATTACTATAGTCAATGAAAGTCTATGGTTTTGCTTAGCTGGTCACAATACTGATAGCGTTTCTCTACAAAAGATCGTATTTCCAATATATTAGTCTAATCAACTCTCCTAAAGACATAGATTTTCCCCCGTTTGATTGATTTATGAAGTATACAGCGATAAATTAAACCAAATAACAGTTTGTTATGGTGCAAACATACATAATAATAATATACTAGTGTGTATCATTTTTAGCAGCACAAATGAGCGGTCACTCGGGTAGTTTATATAAACAATACAAATTGTAGGATAATAATGTTAATATGTCGTCAGGTGATATCACTGGGGACACCTGAGAAGATAGGGGCATTGGCATTAGCATAATCTAATGCTCAGGTCTCACGGGGATTAATGTTGGATCCTCAAAAGGACGGCGGATGATACTACAAAACAAAATTAATGGCCGTAATATCTTTTCAATGCTTGGTACTGATCGACTATCCAAAAGACAAAAGAACGGCAGCTGATATCACAAAGTCCCAATCGTGCAGCTGAATGAATCAGCGACGAGTACTCACAAGAGACCTTGACATTGCCGTTGCCATGATCTAATGGTCAGATTAGAGAGAGATTAATGTTGGGTCCCTTGGAAGGATGGCAGATGATAGTGGACAATCAAAAAATGAATTGCTTGTTCATACATAATTAAGCCAAAAGGACGATATATGATATTACAAAGGCATAGTTTTGCAGTTGCATTTGTCTGACCGCTCCTGATTTGACAGGGTACTAGACTATGGCAGGCGTTTGACGCCATGATGAGGTTAGTTGATCGAAATAGCTAGTTAGTGGTTGAGAGCATTTCCAATAGATGATGTATTTTACATCACCAAAAAGTGGTTGAAGTAAAATATACATCCCCAAAACATGCATATTTACATTAGCAAGAATGTCAAACTCAAATAGATGATGTACAATAGGGCAGCCACCCGAATATATGATGTAAAAAATAGGCCAGCCGAACCACAGCAGCACAACAGCGCTAGCATCACTATAATAGCACATCTTTGAATTAAAATCATCCCAAATGTTTCAAGATGATCACATGCATACTGAACAATATGTCAAAATCAACACCAATATAGCAAAATTATGGTCTCATAGTGCATCATGGCAAACAAAGTTCATGATCCAACGAATAAAAAGTGCACAAAAACATAAACGTAAACATGGCCTCTCAAACTGTTTCTTCTCCATTATCACTTGGCACATTGTCAACATTGGCTTGAAGATCATCATTACCTTATTTCTCGCCATTGTCACTTGGCACATTATGAACATTGGCCTGTGATCCATCCATGGTATGAGATTTTTTTTACCTTTGGGACATTTCGATGAGCTTGTTGGAGACGGTGGCCGCGGGGTATGACAAATCCCCTGCATAGCCGGAGGCGGGGCATGAGATGGTGGGGGAGGAGGCACGCCTTCGGCCGCAACAATAGCCGCGGGCATCGACGACACCGAAGCAGCACCAGTTGGCGCAGCTGCCTACGTCTTCATCCAACGCGATAGGGTTGCGCGGCGGCCTCTACGAGCTGCCACCACGTGGTTGGCCGCGATAGGCTTCTTCCTCCCTGGCGCTTCCACTTTGGTGTCAGCTGCAGGACGTGGGCTGCAATTCCGATGCGGCACTAATATGGGGTAGGCATGGCGGCGATGGTAGGGAATAGTGGGAGACGCGAAGAGGCGGTTGCAGCCGCGGAGTTGGGGGAGCCGCCGTCGGATCTAATGTTGGCCAGCGGGGCGGCGGGAGGCGGGTAGGCAGGCGGGCGACGGAACATCCAGCTCAGCAGTTGGGTGTTCATACGGATGGCTGCGGATTTGCACGGCCCACAGCTATTTGCATCACCAAGTGCCCTTTTTTACATTTGGAGCAAATCCTCAGTGAAAGAATTGCATGTACATCATCCATTGGAGCTTGGTTTTTAGGCCTTGGTGATGTACAATTCAATTATTTATACATCTACATCATCTATTGAAGATGCTCTCAGTTAGTCATTGATGCATTTTGAATTAATGCATTTTTATTTCTAATATAATTTTTTGGACCCCCAACTTCCTCAATTGCTTCCCACACTAAAGTTTTGTTAGTTTTACAAAGGAGGAAAAAAACTAACTAGCTCCCGAGGACACGTTTGGTTGGACGCATACCAGCCTACCAGGCCCGCACAGGATAAAAACGACCTGTTTGGTTTCTTGTCCTTCATCAGGCAGCCCGCACGAAACTTAGAGCACCTTTGGGCCTGCATGCGAGGGAACGGTCGAATCGACCATTTTTGGCAAACTAGGCTCGCTCCAGCCACGCTTACCCGTCGCCTGGACGGGTTGGGAAGCGCAGGAGACAAAGAGATGTCTAATAACTCCTCCCCTCTCACCAATCACCTCCCACGACCATGCACACCATACTCGCTCTCTCTCCCCCCTCACCGTCCATTTTGAGTCTCTGATGGCAGCGCCATGTCCTCGCTGCGCCCCTGCCCCCATCGTAGCCGAGAACAACACCATCCTGGAGAGGTTCGTTGCCGCTCTCACCTCTTCTGGTACGGACCTCATGGCACCATGCTGCTTGCACCGCCCATTGCCGCACCCTCATTGGGCGCTCTGGATCCCCCCCCCCCCCCCCCCCCCCCCGTTGGTAGACCTAGTCATATTGGGTTCGACGACGCTGGAGGTGCGAACAGAACCAACCGCGACAACCGCAACCCACGCGGGTAGGGTTCCACACCCCCTCCCCCGATTCGAGGGTATTCTCCCCTACTCCAGTGTAAGGTGAGGGGAGCTCGACGGCGGAGCGCTCATCCTCTACCCCACGCCTCACGGGGACCATGTCAAGTTCCATAGGAATGGCCGGCCCATCATCTTCGGCGGGAACCCTGTTCCCTCAAGGGGTTTCTCCGCAGCCAGCCTATCCTGCACCGACACCTATGATCCGGAAGAGCCGATTTGTTCCCCGTGCTCGCGTTCGTAGTTTGGGTTTTTGCTTGGTTTCGATTGGATTGGATTAGAATCGATTTGATCCGATCTGATTCAATCCCATTCGAATCCAATTGATTTCGGATGAATCAGAGCAATGCTTGATTGATACTCAATTTTCCGCCGGCTGTTCGCTCCGCCTCTGATGGACTTTGGGCCGTGGAGGTGCAGAGGTACTTGGCCCCTCCCCAGCAGGAGGGACACCAATCACATTTTTGCTCAACTTGTTGGTTTTGGAGGTGTGGCAATGACGATGTTCCTTAGTGGAAATAATGCCTCACACGTCCGATCCCTGCCCCGATGGTGCGTATAGCATTGTCAAAAGGCTTTTGGTGTTGTGTCTCCGTCGGATCACGCAAGATTCGGTTGGTGCTGGATCTCGCGGGATCCTGTAGTTATAGGTTTGATCTTTCGGATCTACGACTCTCTTCATCGACGATGGTTGCTGCTCTGGTGCGCTGATCTGTTGGGGCCTTAGCCCGATGACTTCTTGATTGTTTACCACAATAAGGTTTGCCCGACTCCAGTGAGGGAGGGACAATGACCGCGGCGCAACTTCGGCTCGCTGTAGTGCTTGTAGTCATCTCTAGATGGTCCATTGACCTGGTTGTAGTTTTTATTACCTCTAGCATTCTCTATACTGCCATAATTGATTAAGAATAGATCAAAAATTTCTCTTACAATAAATAAATAAATAAGATACTCACTCTATGATACTATGCAATGTTTAGGCAGTAACATAGGCTAGCATGATATACATACCATGCGCCTGTGATACTACCAAAGTACAAAAGATCTAATCCTCTTAGACTATGATTCTACTCTCTAATTACTTTTGTGGTGATCCTGTTCCTATCTCTCTAGAAGTTTCATCTCGAATGCAACTAGGTAGCAGCGCTGCATATCGGCTCTCCGATGCGGTGGCTATTTTTTTTAAGGGGAATGCGGCGGCTACTAAACCCGCTGTCATGCGCAAAAAGCCTGCACTCCCCGTCACCCCGTGGCCTATTGCGCCCGATCGCATTGCATGCATGACGAAGCTTTGCTCAAAAAGCCTCCAGTCCTCACGTCCTATCCCTTGTGGATTCCAACCTTCTCCTAGCATTTTTTTTCTTTCGAAATCAACCTTCTCCCAGTAGTTCAGCTATACCAAAAAAGCATCCATCCCTCATTTCTTTTCTTGTTGCTTTTGCACTCCTCTCAAAAAAGTTTAGCACCACACGCATGCATGATAGATTTCTCACCGTACACTCATAAATAGTGTTCGATGATGCATTGACGTTGACCATTTTGTACGTGCTTGCTACTCACAAAATTACCTTCATATTCATATCTATTATTTCATACATGTTGTGCTATAGTTTACACCCAGTTGCCAGTATTAATTTGACAAAGCTTTTATGTTATTTATATAACTTGTCAGGTTACTTACACGTAATTGATATGATGACTAACTTGTCACTTTATTGTGTACAACTTGCCGCGGTGTTTAGACACATTTTTGGGAATGGTTCTGTACAGGTTTAATTGTGTCGAGCTGTCATTTCGTTTTACACACCTTGTCATGTTGTTTAAACCCAATTGTCTTAATGATTTGCTATAACTAGTGGTTTAATTATGCCGAGTTGCATTTTATTTTGCATAGCTTGCCGTGTTGTTTTAACCAGATTGCCAGAATAATTTATTGTGGTTACCATTTTAATTGTGCCCAATTGTGATTTTATTTTACACACCTTGCCGTGTTGGTCAAATTCAATTATCACAATGGTTTCCTGTGATTATGATTTAATTGTACCGATCTCCCATTTTATTTTGTACAGCTAGTCCTATTATCTATGTACAGTAGTCGAGAACTCGAGATGGGGTATTAAAACATCTCCATCCATCTATATGTTAAATTGTTGGTACTTGGTACAGCTCCACGTCAGCAGCCAACAACACATCATACAACCTCGCCAATGGATCATATCTTAAGATTTTTTTTATCATCAAACCGTAGAGCAATCGTTTGATGGTATTTTCATTAATGAATAGTATAATATATATACAAGTTCAAACAACAAAGGGGTAGCAAAAAGAAAATTAAATTAACCAATGCCAGCTCTTCGAATCTCCATGTGAAACAAACTTGCTTAATCTAGATGTACAATAATCCAGCTTTGGAGACCTGCTTCAATAGTATGCTTGATTCTGTGAATTAACAATAGGACATCCAACTTGAGTTGATATTTCCAGCTTAACATTAGCTGCCTTTCTAAGACCTGGTCTCACAACGGCGGTATGAAAAAATACGCTTGTTTTGTTGAGAAAACGCAATGCTTGGGTTTCAATCCGTCGATAGAAATAGTATTTAAAACCGAATAATCCTAGACTAGCCCAAAACAACAACAAACGCAAGACAAGAATACGACCAATGTCTAGTACACACACACACACACACACACACACACACACACACACACACACACACACAGCAACAGACACCACGAGAGAATCCACGGTGTAGAAGCCATCGACACAAACACGTGACAATAATCTAGGCAACAGAAGTGAGAATCACACCAGGTGGAATCATGGACTGCCAGCCTTGCTCCGCTGTCGGTGCCATGGCCTCGACACTTCCAGACACCACATGCACCTTGAATGTTGCACCACAGTATCCCACCACATTACTTGTCTTTCACAACATACGATAGCATCCGTCAGCCGAAACCCGTGGTGCCCCAGGCAACCAAGACGACACGACATGTGATAATCTGTGGTCCACTACCCATCCCATCCATGGTAGCATCATTGGCATATTTCAACCCCACCTGGGATCTGCCAGAAAGAGCCAAAGTGTATGTCATCAGCGTGCACGTCAACCTAGGGTCAGACCTCCTAGAACAATGCCTTGATGAAGGAAGCAGAATCGACAACAATGCCATTCTTGCCGGATCTGGGTTTTCGACAAGAGACTGAACCACGAGGGATGAGGGTGGACTAGGGCAACTCGACAACACCACCCAGGAGGAAAACAACGTCCGAGAGTGTCGTTGTCATCAGCACCGACAAAGGTCGTGCAGGGCTATGGCCAGGAGTGCCACAACCACAACTACACGTTTGTGAAACTCACGAAGAGACAATAGCAAGAACCTACCACCACCCACAACCGTGCCAAATGAAACACCTAGATGGACCACCACTCTGCAAACAAAGACTACCACATGCGGTACATCAGGATGAGCAACGAAGATCCACTAAACCACCCAAAAAGGAACCGACCAGCCCAGAGGATACGTGCACGAGCAATCCTCGGTCTTGGGCAAGAGCTGGCGCACATGGCAAGACCTACGGCTGCAACAAGTCAAACTCCACAAGAATGGCGAGGGAGGGGAAAGCTAGCTGCCCTAAGGCACACGGCGGTATACACATGGTAATTCCCCAGGGAAGGAAGGAGTTTTAGAAAAATGCTTGCACGAATCTTCACGTGAAATCAATTGGCATAAGACTTAGATATGCAATAATTGGGACACATCTAAATCTGCTTTGGCAAAACTGTTCAGAAAAACAAAAGAGGTAATTTGGTGACGCCGTAATTGCATCTTTTCTGTCTTTCTTTCCTTTTGTTCCCTTTATTCTAACACATGACAACCAGACAGACAAAGCTCACCGTGATCGATCCACACAAAGCGTGCACCGTCCTGCACGCGGTGGATCGTGGCGACGAGACTACAACATGCAAAGCAACTACTCAGCCGCAACGTGAACTTGCACGTTTCTGGCAGATACAATGCGCCAATGCAATAGCAAAAGCACTAACACGACTCTAGAAGTGATCATAACCTTCACGTGTACAAACTCAACATGCAAGCAATAATGAAAAGAATACATTTATTGAGGTAAATTTAAATTAACTTAACACACCCTGGGAACTGGGTCTAGAAACAGTTCCTCATCGCGAATCTTACCGAAGTTGGTGCTGAAACAGGGTCTCCGAAGGTACGAGCTTGCTTCAAACGTAACCCATAGCTCGTCGTCGATGCTTTTGCACGACCAACTTTGAGCCCAAAACTCGTGCCACTCCAACGTTTCATGCGCATCCCGTAGCCAAATATGTCCTTAAATGGCCTACTAGGGACGCCTAGCATAGTTTCGGCCGAGCCTCCTGGGATCACCATGGCCGGTGACGGCAAGGTGGCGCGATGGTTTATGAACTGCACGATGCTCTTCATAAGCTTCTTGCTGGTCGCACGTAGGGGAGCATACAGATGGAAACCATGGTCCTCACCCTCCGACTCCACCACGGTGAGGCTGCCATCAACCCACCCACACCCGCGCATGCTGCACACAAACTGGCGCCCCCGGTCGCGCAGGGTGTCCTTCTCTGCAATGGCCACAAGCACCCGCCTGCCACTTAGCAACGCGATCTCCTCGTCCGGAGGATTGATCCGAGGATCATCGTTGCCAGCCCCGCCCGCCGTCACGAAGGGCCACAGCTTATCCACCCACACTGGCGGGAACATGGCGTCGCCGTCCAAAACCTTCTCCGCCGGGAGACGCTCGGGGCCCCAGAAGAATGGATGCACCATGACCAACCCCTGGATGTCCATGATGCTGTCATCACGTGTGGCGCGTACGGCCGTGTGGTACACGATGTTGCCGCCGGCGCTGTCGCCGGCGAGGAATGTGCGGCTAGGGTCTGCGTACTTGGCGAGCCAAGGGTCGGACAAGGACGCCACCCACCGCAGCGCGGCCCATGTGTCATCGTAGGACGTTGGCACGGGATATTCCGGCGCCAGACGGTACTCCACGGACACGATGAGCGCCCCAGCGCTGGCGGCGAGGGAAGTGGCGTAACGGTGGTACGTCCGGGAGAAGGCACTCTCCGTGCAAAAGGAACCACCATGGACGTACACAACAAGGGGGAGCCTCGTGCCAGCCTGGGCAGCCTGGACAGGAAGGAACAGGCGCACGGACACGCCGGTGCCCTGGTCGATGACGACGTCCCTCGTCACCACACCACGACTGGCGGCCGGGTCCTCCGACGCCGGCACGAATGAGCTCATGAACCGCTCGATCCGGCCATCCTTGTACTTGCGGATTAATGGGTAGAATTCATCGTCCACCTCACCGTTGGCATTCTTATGGGAGGGGTAAGTCTTGTTTGCAGGCATGGTGAGCTACGATATGTTGATGCCCTTAAACTACGAGTACAAGCTAATAAAAGCCGTCAGAACTCGATGATGTTTCGGCAGAGGCTTTCTTGTATGGATTTTATAGCGTTTTACTGGACACGTGCTTCTGCACTGTATATCTTTCAATACACAGAGACTTCCCTTTTGCAATTAATGTACAAAGACTGCCTACTTATTATAATTGAAAACTCTATTTCGTGCTGGAGGACTTAAACGCTGGTCTATATGCAGGCCTCAGGTCACGCTCGCGTCTCTTCTAGTTGGTTTAGGGTTTAGTTGTTGCAAGTGTTCCAGCCCAAAAGTTCATGCTTTTTTTTTGAAAACCCACCATATATTGATTAATTCAAAACATTCATACAATCATTCATAACAAACTGTGCCACGCAGGGCATAACAGTATTGAAAAGAATACCATCTAATCTATTATCAAAGCTAAACTTAGCAATCCCGTGAGCTACCATATTTGCCCTCCTATTAATCTTGGATATCTTCATACCCGGCATCAGCCTTGAGACATTCAGCGCCTCCTTCTTTAGGTCCACCAAGCTTGACCTATCAACACACTCTTTTCCAAATATCGAAGCTATAAAGGAGCAATCAGTTTCCAAAATGATGGTCTGTCAAGAGTGATTCCAATATACATGCCAGAGAGTGTCGCTCGTAGCTCCGCTTCCTCGACGCTATGGCAAGCACCAATATAATCCCAAGAGGAGATGATAACCTGTCCATTGTGGTCACTAACCACCATCCCCACGCTCGTAGATTTGATGGCCTCCATAAAACTTGCGTCGACATTAACCTTGTAAAAACCCAAATCGGGAGTCTCCCAGAAACTGACCTCCCTCTCCAAATTTGTGTTTAGCTGTATATCTTGCACCACTTGCTTACCCTTCACTAGTAGAAAAAGGGCCATTTGTCCCGGTTCATAAGGCCCATCTGTCCCGGTTGGGGAACCGGGACTAAAGGGTCGTTACTAATGCCTAGGCCTTTAGTCCCGGTTCTTATACTAACCGGGACAGATGGGCCTCCACGTGGCCGGTGCTGCGAGCCCAGGCAGGAGGCCCTTTAGTCCCGGTTGGTGGCACCAACCGGGACCAATAGGCATCCACGCGTCAGCTATTCAGGGGCTAGGGTTTTTGTTTTTTTTTCTGAAAGGGGGGTGGATTTGGGGGTTTTGTATGGTTAATTAAGGTGTTTCATATATTGTGTTAGGTAGCTAATTAATTAATAGAGAGAAGTGTCCTCTCTTATCTCCGTGCTTGGTCGACGCTACGTACTATACGTATAGAGAGGCCCTCGACACGCTAGCTAGTAAGAAAATGAAGGAAACCATTAAGTACAGAAGTTCGTCATGCAAACCGAGAGAAGTGATCGACCTCTCCTTCTCCGAGAGATTGGTCGAACAACAAATTTTCGTATTATTTATCCGACGCTACTGGCTACATACATATACAATATGTAAGATCTCTTACAATCCCTAGCATTTGAACTCAACTTTCACATGGTATTCTCCGGCTTTATTGATGACGTGGTCAAGAAAGAATCCCGCCAATTCCTCTTGAATTGCTTTCATGCGATCTTGTGGTAGGAATTCATTCCGCATCTGCCACGTCTAATTTGAAGAAAAGGGTTAATACATATATGTGAATGAAACTCAACAGAAATGATGGTGTAATAAAATGAAATTGTGAATATTATTGCTTACGCACTTCATATTGTCTTTTAGAGTAGCCCCGCTTATTTTTCAAAGTTGCTTTGTAGATGAACTCGCACACGTAGTATCCACAGTAATCATTCCCTTGTTCCTGCCACAAGCACTTTATGATAAATAAAGGTGAATCAAACTGATAATGAAGCATTATAAATAGCATTGATGAAAGTAGCTAGAATCAACGGGAGATGCGCGCAACTAGCTAGCTAGTAGTACTTACTTTCGGGTATGTATATCGCAGCTCCTTCGGCGGTCCCGGAGCTTCTACGGTGAACTGTTTCCAAACCATGCAAGACAAAGAAAATAATTATTACTTGAGATATCAGGAAATGAACAAAAAGTTGCCGATATGGTGCGATAATGATCGATTGAACTTACTTGTTGAGAATTTTAGTCATGTCCGCATAGGTTTCGGGATCTTTTCGTCTCGAGTCTAAGACGGTTACTAGTCCCCGCTCAAGCTTAATCTCCAGGAGAATATAGTGGAAGCTGGGCACGCATGCATAACTCATCAATTACATTACTATAACCTCGCTCGAGTAATAAAGGAAACCGAATATGCACACGACAGTAACACTCACTTGAAGTTGTAAGGAAAGAGTATTAAATCTTTGTTTTGCTTTATTAACAATGATTGAGCAAGTTGGCCTCGGCCTCTTCGGCGTTCTTTTCAACCTGAAATTCATCTATGAGATTTGTGTTAATGAACCCAATATCATACATTTCTCCTTTTTTGCACTCGACGATCTTCAATCTGCATAATATAGTGAGGATAATTATAAATACATGCAATGAAAGAGCTGAGCTATATATAGAGACTTAATGACAGAAGTAGTACTTACAGACAGTAGCAAGTGACCGTTAATTTATCGAGGGCCTTTTGATTGAAGAACTGGAAGAACTCCTCAAATGGAACATGCAACAGATCAGTTCCAACGAGGTCGTGCTCCTCTTTAATTCTCAGATACAAAGTATTCGTTCCCCCGACTCTCTGCAGGTTTTCATGTACCAATTATGGAATCTTCGCATCATCGTTGTTAGAGATTTTTCATCTTTGACGAGAGGCTTCCCGTACTCGTATCTGTGTTCGTCCACCTCCAAGAAATCATAATGTACATCGTCGGGCAGGTAATCCCCAAGATTGCTATAACCGGGCACCATCCCCGGAGCATTAGCGACGATGTCGCTAGACACATTGAGCTGGGGGAACGATTGGTTCGCTTGTTCGCCGAGTTGGGCAATTTTTTTCCCAGCTGCTCGTCGTTCTTTTAACCTTTGATCACTGACAGTACTTCCCGACTGCTCCGCTTCGATATATGTCTTTAAAGTAATGCGCTCATAGTTGGTTTTCGGCGGAGACTTTGGTGGTTTCCTCAGGGCATCGATAGTGCGCTTTGCTTTCACCGGATCTACCTTCTCCTCCAGAGGTGGATGTCTCTTTGCTTTCACCCCTTCAAAGAAGTCCTTCACTTCTTTTTCAACGATGTTCTTGTTTTCTTCCGCGGTCATCTCGTATGGTAACTTCTCTAGAGGCTTGAGAGGTGGACCGTATCTGTATTGCCTCCCGCCTCTGCCTGTACTGCTAGACGCCGGAGCAGACGGAGCAGCTGCGGCTGTCTTCTTTCGTGCTTGCTTACGAGGCGGAGGAGAAGGACTACGACGCGCCGGAGCAGCCGGGGCGGCGGCGGGTCTCTTCCGCCCTTACTGGCGAGGCGAAGAAGGAGGAGGCTGGTGGTTGCTCGGGTGTGCCGGCGCAGGCGGAGAAGGAGGCAGAGTGCCGCCGCGCGCCGGAGAAGGAGGCTGAGTGCCCTGATCGTCACTCACCGAAGGAGGAGGCGGTGGAGGCGGCGGAGTGCCCAGACTCGCAGGAGGAGGAGGAGGAGGCGGAGGTATCCAGTTCGGAAGGTTGATGAGCTCCTTCCGCCATAAGCATGGAGTGTTCAGACAAGAACCCAGCCGAGTCTCCCCTTCACCCGTAGGGTGGTCAAGCTGGAGGTCCTCAAATCCTTCTATGATTTCATCCACCATCACCCTAGCATATCCTTCTGGAATCGGCCGACAGTGAAAAGTTGCGCCAGGTTCAGGAGGTGCAACAGAGCCAACAGCCGCCTTGACTTTCAATTCCATCCACTTCGTCATAAGGTGGCAATGCTGAGACTCCGTGATAGCATCTACGGGGTAGCTAGCAGGAGCCGTGAAGACAGGCTCCTGAAGCAGCTCCGTGGAAGCCACGCTGCTTCTCCGCTGAGATGGCGGGGTAGCTTCGGGTGTAGGTTCGGCAGGTCGCGTGCTGCGAACTGCCTCTCATTCCTCTAGCGCTTGTACCCTTGCGTGCAGCGCCTGTAGTTGGGTCAACTTCTTTTTCTTCTTCCCCTCCCGGCGTTTGTAACCGCCTGCGTCAGGAAATCCAGCCTTCCACGAAAGGGAGCCTGGCGTGCCTCGTTTCCGTCCGGGGTGCTCGGGATTCCCGAGGGCCTCTGTGAGCTTGTCGTTCTCTTTGTCCGAAACGAACGTCCCTTGCTGCGCCTTTTGATATACTCCTGAAGCTTCACAATGGGTGTGTTCAGCTGCTCGTTGGTCCAAACGCACTTCCCTGTTACAGGGTCCAATTTCCCCCCAACCCCGAAGAACCAAGTCCTGCAATGGTCTGGCCAGCGTCGCGTCTCTGGTTCGATCCCTTTATCAATGAGGTCATTCTCAGCCTTGTCCCACAACGGCCGAGCTTTTAGGTAGCCACCTGACCCCGTGCGATGGTGATGCTTCTTCTTTGCAGCATTTTTCTTGTTTGTCGCTGACATCTTCACTGCTCTCTCAGATTTCTTTTTGGTGACAAATTTGGGCCACTTATCTTTGATCTTCTCAAACCGGCCGATGAATTCAGGAGTCTTGTCTTGGTCGACAAACGATGATTTCAGCTCATTCTTCCACCTCCTGAATAGCTCAGCCATCTTCTTAAGAGCATAAGCCTTGATCATTGGCTTTTTAACTGGATTCTCCGGATCCTCCTCTGATGGGTTTCTAGTCGTATTCAGGCCGTGGTGGCCCAGTAGGTGGCAATTTTTTTATTTTTTCCCCGTTTTTTTGTTTTCTTTTTTGCTTTTTTTTGTTTTGTTTCTACTTAAAACAAAATACTTATTTATTTTATTTTATCTTGTTTCTACTTATATATTTGCTATTAAAGTTTCTAACAAACAAAGTTCTTTATGAAAATTCTTTTTGCTTTTAATGATTTTGAACAGAAAATACTTTGATAATTTTAGTTGCATCAATTTTATATAATTTTAGTTTCATAAATTTTAGAGGTTGCTTATAATGTTTTGAACAGAAAATACTTTGATAATTTTAGTTTCATAAATTTTATTTCTGTTATTAAAGTTTATTTTATTTTATTTTATTTTTCTTCTACTTATATATTTTATTAAATTTTATATTATTTTGTTTCAAATTACTTATTTATTTTATTTTATGATAATTCTTTTTGATATTAAATTTTCATCCATTTACTGATTATGTTATTTTGTTTCTCTTTCGAAGTATCAGGGTTTCATACGGAAACTCGTCTGTTACAAAAGGATTTCATTTTTTTGAACTTATTTGAACTCCATAGTTTTTCTATATTCAAAATACACCATTCAAAGCAACATCATCAATTTGCAACCCTTTCTAACTTCATTTGTTATTTTTCATGCATTTACTGATTTTTTTTAGCAATAAGACCCTGAAATTGAAAAGCACAACAAATGAACTTCGAAAAGGTTAAAAGTTGGCATGGTATCATCATTTCACCCACATAGCATGTGCAAGAAAGTAGAGAGGCTTACGGCAAAAACTGGATGCACTTCGTGTACAAAACGGACAATCTCTTTCGAAGTATGAGGGTTTCATACGGAAACTCGTCTGTTACAAAAGGATTTCATTTTTTTGAACTTATTTGAACTCCATAGTTTTTCTATGTTCAAAATGCACCATTCAAAGCCACATCATCAATTTTCAACCCTTTCTGACTTCACTTGTTATTTTTCATGCATTTACTGCTTTTTTCAGCTATAAGACCCTGAAATTGAAAAGCATTTCAAATAACTCTGAAAAGGTTAAAAGTTGGCATGGTATCATCATTTCACCCACATAGCATGTGCAAGAAAGTATAGAGTCTTACGGCAAAAACTGGATGCACTTCGTGTACAAAACGGACAATCTCTTTCGAAGTATCAGGGTTTCATACGGAAACTCGTCTATTACAAAAGGATTTCATTTTTTTGAACTTATTTGAACTCCATAGTTTTTCTATGTTTAAAATGCACCATTCAAAGCCACATCATCAATTTTCAACCCTTTCTGACTTCATTTGTTATTTTGCATGCATTTACTGATTTCTTCCAGCTATAAGACCCTGAAATTGAAAAGCACTACAAATGAACATGGATAGATAAGTGACCAAATTAATAGTAGTTCATCATCACATTAAAACTAAAGTACATAAATAGTTCAAATTGAACAACATATAGCTCTCCACAGCATCTAGTTAAACCATACATTGAAACTATGTAAAACCTTTCAATGCAACAACAAATGCGATCATAATCACAACTAAGATAACAATTGATCCAACGGCATAATGATACCAAGCTATGAATGGCATATTTCTAATCTTTCTAATCTTCAACCGCATTGCATACATCTAGATCTTGTGATCATCGACGACATCCGCAACATGCAACTCCAATATCATCTTCTCCTGCTCAATTTTTTTTATTTTTTCCTTCAAGTAATTGTTTTCTTCTTCGACTAAACTTAACCTCTCGACAATAGGATCGGTTGGAATTTCCGGTTCAACCACCTCCTACATAAATAAAATCTATGTCACGTTGGTTGGCATAATTGTCATAAAAAATAAATGAACCAAATAGTTATAAAAAGATAATATATACCACATCCGAATTATAGACAGGACGAGGGCCGATGGGGGTGGATACCAGAACCATCGCACTATATAATAACAAGGAATAATAAAAGTAAGAAAATTAGACAAGTATCTATCTCAAGTAAGAATTTTTTTTCTTTCAGAAAGAAGATAAGAACAAGAGGATCACCACGGTGGTGCCGGCGATGAGATCGGCGCGGGCAATCGACGACGGTGAAGACGGAGACGGGATGTGACGGACCACTAAACCTAGAAAAATCTCTGGGAAAATGGAGCTCGGAGGTCGAGTTTCGAGAGAAGAAATATTAACTAGTGTGGCTCGGACATTTCATCGAACACCTCATGTGCAGAGGAGGTGAGCTAGAGCACCCAAATGCCCTCCCCTCGCCGGCCAGCAAAAAACAGAGCACGGTGGAGTGCTCTGCTCGCTGGCGATGGGCTATATATAGGCAAATCATTTGTCCCGGTTCGTGGCTGGAACCGGGACCAATGGTTATGGGCTAGGGGCGAGGCCCATTGGTCCCGGTTCGTTCTAGAACCGGGACAAATGGGTCCAGACGAACCGGGATCAAAGCCCGCGAGGCCCCGGCCGGCCACCTGGGCTCACGAACCGGGACGAATGCACCCGTTGGTCCCGGTTCGTAAGAACCGGGACTAATGGGCTGGCCAGGCCCGAACGAAAGCCCCTTTTTCTACTAGTGCTTGTTGCACACCACCACCTGCATGTTTGCCTGACAAGACGAGAAAGTAGTCCAATAACTTTGAACAAAACTTACCGAAGTCGCGATGGATTCCTTTCCCTTGCCAAAGATCAAATCATTCCTCAAGTGCCAAGCTCTCCAGAACATGAATATTGTCTGCTCACGCATATGCGAATTTAATTGATCCAATAATATAAGAAACCAGTCTGGCCCAGAATATTTGAGAATGTCTTCAGTTGGTAGATTCCATACTTCTCTCAGAGCCAAACGAAAAGCACGTGCCTTTGGACAATTTACCAATGCATGAAAAGTACATTCATCTTCAGTACCGCAGATCGAGCACGTACCTAAAATAGTTTGATGGTGTTTCACCCTATTAACTTGAACCGCCAAACTATTAGAAGCCACCCTCCAAGCAAAGATTTTAATTTTCTGAGGAACATTTGCTTTCCAAATTATGTCCCAGAGCCTCCGTTCCCCATTCACGGCATTACTAGAATTCTGGGAATCACCTATTGATTGCTTGAGAGACAGTGCCAGTCTATACGCACTCTTCACAGAGAATAATCCATTTTTCTCATAGTGTCAAGCAAGTAGATCTCCCTCACCCAAATTCAGAATACGAAGCTCTAGAATTTCCTCTGCATCATAAGGATAAAATAGATGTGTGATCAGATTCTCATGCCACCTCCTAGACCCACTCATGAATAATTCAGACACCCATTTGATCCTCGTTCAATTCTTTTTAGCAGTTATTTTTAGGCCTGCTTCCCTAGGAATCCAATTATCCCTCCAGATATTAATACAGGTTCCATCGACAACTCTCCAAATAATGCCCTTTTTCAACAGCTCAAGCCCATACATAATACCTTGCCAAGTAAGGGAAGTCGCTTGCGGGAACACCGTATTAATTAGGTGTCCATGAGGATAATATTTAGCTTTCATCACCTTTGCACACAAGGAATCCGGGTAAACCAATAAGCGCCAAGCTTGTTTAGCCAGAAGCGCTTGATTAAAAAGCCTTAGGTCTCGAAAACCCATTCCCCCTTCACTTTTTGGCTTCGTCATATTATCCCAAGCCAGCCAATGGTTTTTTTTCCTATTATCCTCATCGCCCCACCAAAAATTCCTGGTAATCTGAGATAACTCATCACAAAGTGAAACAGGAAATTTAAAAATACCCATGGCATAGAACGGAATAGCCTGAATAACAGACTTAATCTGGATTTCCTTCACTTCACTTGAAGCATATTTTTCAATCCAGTCCGAACCCCGCTTGAGTGCTTTATCTTTGGTGGATTGAAACTTGCCCGCCTTCATACGACCTTCCGGCAGAGGCAAGCCAAGATATTTATCCTCAAATCCATCGACCGTTATTTTAAGGATAACCAAATTTTGAACCGAAAGGATACCGTTGACACCAGATTTTGGCACGGTCAAGAACTTAATTAATATGGCCTCAAATGGAGAAGTGATCTACATAAAAAAGTTTCGTATTGTCGATATGAACATCTTTGAAGTTTGGGCCATCCCCATCCGATCTCATCTCTAAGGCCAAAGTTGTGTTTGAAATATTCAGATTTTGTATTCAGAACACTATTTGGCTGATTACGCCCCCAATACGGCCTCGTATGGAAAAATTATCTATAGGGATTGTCTTCGTCTCGTCGAAACGATTGATTCTGATATAAAAATCATCTCAATCCGAAATCATACGCAAAAGTTAAAGCCATTCGAATGCAGCCCTGCCAGGAGGCTACATATGGCGCGCCCCACAAGACATGATGTCTGATGGGTAGCCCCACCACTCGGCTGTCTTGTGCGAGCGATTCATCACCGAAAATTGCCTCAAATCGAAAAACGTTCAACATGAAAGTCGTTCGCCTCGTCGAAACACTTAAATTTTCTTTTGGGCGCATTTTCATCCGAGGTCGTTTACTACCACAAAAAAGACCCGCAAGGTGCAGCCAGTTTAAACCGGATAGTTTTGGAAAGTTCGGACAAAACCAATCCGAATTTGACTAGGGTTTTGGGCGTGAATCCAAGCCTTTTCCTTGCACGGGAAGTCCAGCCGCCTCTTATATACCTAAGGGGTGACGGCCGATTGAACAACACACAATCGCAAAACCCATCTACTTTTTACCCTAGTTTTACATCTCTCCCTGGTTCATTCTCTCTCGTTCTTCGTTCGTTCTTCGTGCTGAAGGGCAGCAATCCTCGAGGCTCTAGGGGCTGGCGAACCGACCTAGGGCAGCCCATAGCCGCCGCGCATCCAAACGGGGTCCCTCCCGGGCGCTTGGGGTTTCGGGTCCTGAAAAGCACCCGCCAGATTGCTTGCATACCGCGCTTCCGGACGGGTCTCCTTCGACATGAGCTGCGGTGCATCACCCTCGGCGTTGGAGGTACACGGTGACGTGATTGTGTGCGAACAGATAGATACACAATGTCATAAACATGCATGGAGCGCACATGCTATTTCATTTTGTTGCAAGGGACTATTATTTTGAAAAAGGGCGCAATTATTATCTCAAACATCAAGTGGATACAAAGAATGGTGAGTAACACCCGCCCCTTCATAAATAGGATATTAGGGCATCTTCAACACGAACACTCAAACCACCCGCACCGAACGTGTTGTGCCATCCAACACAGGTCTGTATCAGTATGCCGAGTGGTCTGGATGCACTATCTACCCACCCGAATCGCCTCCCTCGCCCGCGCACGTTTCCCACCCGAAACAGTCAGCGCCGCTCCAGAGCATCATGCCCGCATTCATACCCAGAAAAAGCGGACGCGACCTCTCACGGGCACCGGCATCGATGTCATGCGTCGGCCGAGGGAACACTGCCTGCGCCGCTTCATGGTGCACTCGACTGCTCCACGTTCAAACGACGGCACGACCATCCGTTTGTCCGTCTGCCACCACATTAATGATGAACAGTTGCCGAGGAACCTACTGAGGCACCACCCGTCTGTCCATCTGTTGCCCACCATTGCCATTCGACCACTATATAAACTGCAGTCCCGACCATAGTTGCATTCATCATCCTTCGATCCCTTTCTCCTCCCGGCACCACTCCCACCATGGCCTCCACTCTCAAAAGCTGTCTGGGATAGACTGTCGCCGAAGTAGAAGAAGGAAATGGCCGCCGTTCCTGCCGGCTGGAAGGCCGACAGGCAGCCAAAGGCCAACATCGTCCCAATGGAGGATGCGGCCAAGGATGAGCAGGTGCCGCCCTCGTCGGTGCATTGCACCATAACATCAGTGAGGCCCCTGCCCATTACATGGACATGGTGCAGGAGGAGCAGGAGAACAGTTCCGCGAGGCACAAGCCGACATAGCCTACAACCTCCATCTCCTCCAGGAGCACTAGAAGCCAGAGGAGAAACTCGACGCCAGCAGGGCGATCCCGCCGGATGCGGACATGGCGGAGCAGGCGGCGCTAGTCGAGTCCTACTACTCCGCCTGTGAGATCCACCTCCGCCAGCATAAGGCGAAACTAGAGGCCGCTTACAAGGAGTTCGCCGAGGCAGCAGACGAGGCATGGGGCAAGAGTGATGGCAATGAGGACATCGTCGGCATGTCCGCGGGCGCCATCGGCAGCGAGGAACGGTAGTGCATGGTAGGTTGCCACCGCTCTGATCCCAGGAAGGCCACCAATCTCCCCTCCGCCTGAAGCCAAGCTGATAATCGGCGGCCGATTAGTCACTCAAGCTGCAAAGGCGAAGGCTGCGGAGGCAGAGCTCGAGAGCGCCAAGGCAGAACTGGAGAAGGCGAAGGCAAGTGTCGGAGCTTCAGTTCGCGGGTCTCATGGCCGGAAATGGGGAACGGGTGCTAGCGATCGCTTAGATTAGGTTTAGAATCGAAATATGCCGAAATTATATCTTCAGAGTCGGACGAGCTCCGCTTTTAGTTGAAGTATGTCAAAAATATAATGAATTTCATCATGTTTATATGATACCGCCGTGTTTGCATGAATCTCTTCTGGTTTATATAAAAATCCTGACGGTTTGCATGTATTTCGTCCGATTAGTTTAGACAGTGGTTGAAATGTACGCGGGCAACGATGGATGGCAGCCTCCGACATCAGTTTCCATAGACTGGTCTGCCTGTCCATAGACAAATGCCGGAGCAAATTTACGGATGAGCGTTGGAGATGCCCTTAGCACAGATTATATATGGCGCATTTGGGAATAGACTACCCCACGCAGTTTTTGGACTCCGTGGCATGTACAAACATCAATACATCATACACAGAGGTAAAATGAACTGTTCCGGAGTCAGCAGATTTCTTTCTAGTACACCTCCATTTGTCGCCATGACTGCTGATGGCGTCATTGCTGTTGGCAGATGGTTGCTGTTAACCGCCGGCGCTGTGTAACCTGTGTTAGACCCCGCATGTTGTTGCTGGATACGGAGGAGCATTCGGAGGAGGACAATGAGAGCAAGCATGATGCAACACTTCCATGTCAAAGGAAAGCTTGCACCAAGGTACATCGGCACCTTTAAGATCCTAGATTCTGAAGACTTGCCACAACAATACCGGTCAGTACATGATGCCATCTAGGTGCCCCATCTTCGGAAGTGTCTTCAAATTCCTGGCAAGCCCAACCTTTTCCAGGATATCGACCACCGTACCTTAGGCCTCATCAAGGAACTAACATGTTGTGAAATCCCAATTAGCATCACCATGCTCAAAGTTGCACCATAACATACACAAGATCCAGACGACCAACCACACAGAAGCAGAAACAACATAACATACACAGCATCCAGATGACCAATCGACCATGATTGGCGGCCGATGTTTCACCGAAGATATGTAATTGTCTTTGCTAAGTGTGAATATTACAGTTCAATAATATAATTATGCAAAATATCATTCTTAAACTGCAACATATGAAGTTCAATAACAATCATATTTCTAGCCTCTCTAAACGGGTTGATGATTAGCAAAATATAGGAGTTGTAGTAGAAAAAAATAGAAAAAATAAAATTACAGAAGAAGTTTTGACAAGGAATTGAAGTCAAATAACAATTATAATTTTTATTCATATGTCACACAGAATCAACTAAAGAGATCATTTAGGATTAATTCATAAAGAAGTCCCAAAAAACATGATTCAAATGAAACTCGATGAAATCAAATTACCAATTGGACTTTCTGTTCTATAAACTTATAATCTAATGGAAATTACTTGTAGAAAGAATAATGGTTTGAGTGGGCCAGAGATAATTTTGCAGCACGCTTGAATACCCAGCAAGATCAATTTCGCAAGCTCGATTAATAACATCGTCCTGCCCCGACCTCCTCCAAACTTCTCTAGCATTTTTGCAAAGAAAGAACACACGCTTTGTATCTTCTGGACCCGAGCAGCATGACGGGCATTGAGGCGAGGTTTTCAAATGTCTATTTGCAAGTGTAACACAACACATGAGTGTACCATGCAATGTATGCCAGAAAAAAATCTTAACCTTTGCCGGGCACGATAGCTTCCAAACCTTACACCAAATTGGTTTATAAGTGGTTCGTCCCATGCCATTGGTATGCCTTAGTTTCATACCATGTTGATAATCCCATTCCATGAAATATGCAGACTGGACAAAAAATAAATCGTGTTTCGTAGGATTAAAGGCGACAAAATCTTGCATGTCATGCTGAGGGAAAGGTATTGCGAGAACCCTTTGTACATCAATAGGGCACAAGGTTTTCCTAACCAGATCTTCATCACTGTTATTCGAAACTGGATCAATAAGGTTTGCTACACAGGAAAACAAATGACACCCTCTCGGAGTGATAGTTTTTCTAGTGGCACAATTTCGAATCCACGCGTCTTCCCAAATAATAATATTTTGGCCATTTCGAGCATGCCAAATATATCTTTTCATCAGAGAATTCACACCCGCAAAAATACTTTGCCAAGTAAACGAGGATTCCTTTTTGACTTTGCATTCTTTAAATCCCCAGCAGGAAAATACTTGACTCTCAAGACATTCGCACATAAAGAATCGAAGTCCTCAATCAGATGGAAGGCTTGCTGTGCTAGCATCGCCAGATTGGAACAATGGATATCCGGGAAACCCATCCCAACTTGATTTTTTTGTACACATATATTCCACCAAGCCATCCAATGCGTTCTTCTCTGGTTATCCTCATGTCCCGAGAAAAAAAAGTGCCATTGTTCTATAATTCATTTAGATTTTTTTAGAACTTTTAAAGACGGACATTGTCTAGGTGGGTATGGCTTAGAAGACAGACTTGAGGAGGACCTCCTTCCCTCCAACGGATACTTTTTTCCTTCCTATCGCTAATATTTGTGATAATGCAATCAATCAGATACCAGAAGCAGTCAAATTTCTCCATTCCTACATTGATAGGCAAGCCTAAATAAGGGCTTCCGTCGTGATATTAAGGTTCACACATATCTGCACTCTCACATCGCACCTTGTATTGGGGCTGCAAAAAATACTAGATTTATCAACACTGACCAATTTGCCGAAAAGTGGCACAGTAGGAGTCAAAATTGAATTCGGCATCTCAACATTATGCATATTTTCCTTCATGGGGATCAGTGAGTCATCTGCAAAGATAGGATTGGTGATCGGAAGTACATCTCTACAATGCTTCACACCCAAGATATTACCACTCTCCTCCGCGTGTGTCAAGAGTGTCATCAAACCCTTCATCCAAAGCAAAAAAAGATAGGGAGAAAGAGGATCGCCCTACCATAAGCCCCTCACCAGTTTGAAACTCTCACTTTCTTCTGCATTGAATCTAGCCCGGTATTCAACAGTTGATACACATTGCATAATCAGTTCTCTCGAAAGCCAAGTTTTAGCATAATCTCCCTTAAGAAAGACCACTCAACATAGGCATAAGCTTTATGCATATTTTGTTTTATAGCGCACAAAGCCTCTTTACCTTCTCTCTTATTCTTTATTGTACGGAAGCAAACATAAGCCAAGAAGACATTATCCCTAATCATTCTTCCGGGAACGAAAGCAATTTGGCTTGGACTAATAATTTCGGGAAGAAAAGCCTTCAAACAAATTCCCACCATTTTTCCAATAACCTCATACACCACATTACATAAGCTCATAGGTCTAAGTTGGCAATCCTTTTCCGGAGAATTAACAATGGGGGTAACCACAATCGCATTATCATTAGACCGACGAGGGATAGCACATGTATTTACTGCCTGAAGAACCTCGTCAACCAGATCATCCCCTAACATGGGCCAAAATCTTGCAAGTGCGACACTTATTGTAAGCTGGGAATTCTGGTGGGACTTATTTCAACCCACGGGAGGGACGGGTGGGTATATTTGTGCCTTTTTGGGTAGATTTTTTTAATGGTTTTATCTCTTGCATCATGAGTTCAAATCATGAACCCTTTTCACTATTGCGTTTCACATGAAAGCACAATTGAATTTTTCACCCGACATAGCACAACTATACATCACATGAAACAAACAAAAAGACCATAGGCACAAAAAAAAGGGGACCAAAGAAACTAGAAACCGAAAAAAACATGAAAAAAACAACAAAACCAAAAGAAAAAACTTTCCAGTGGGAGAACCGCCCAGCAGACTCCATGTGATCACGCATGAGTGTGCCATGTGGCAGCGCCGGAGCGCTCAGTTTTAGGAGAAGTTTCAACTGGTTGAGCCGCAAGCGGTAACCCCAACTAGTTGCTCGTGAGAAATGAAGAGTTGAGGGGAGGTTGGTGGGCGACACACAACGTACAATTCACAACTGCCCTATACTAGTAATGATAGTGTGTAGACGTGATGCCATTGCTTGAATGAGTCAAACTACCTAGTACTCACATGTGATCTTGACGTATGCAACTTTCCATTAACTAATGAGCAGATTAGAGATAGACAAATGCTGGATCCCCTGAAGGATGGCAGATGATACTACATATCAAATTTAATTGCTGTAATGTGTTTTAATTGCTCGGTACCAATCATCCAAAAAAGATAAAAGTCACGGTGTCATAGTTGCTTGTTGTAATCGTTCTTAGTTTGACAGGTCCCTTGGCTATGGCAGTGGTATGGCAGTGGTATGAGGCCATAATGAGGTTGTTCAGTTAGTTAGTCGTTCGTGAGTTGATAGCAACTACGCAGACAAGCAGCTGCGCTAACTATATCTGCATGTTCCTGCTTTTGTAAGATAGTGATATGATATTTAATTTTGCTTCCCAAAAGGACAACAACTGATATACTACATATCATAATTAATAGCCATGTTACCTGTTCGATGCCCACGAAAAAGAAAACTCACGGTGAGTCCGATCTCCTGACGTCTCTCTCGGAGACTCTAATTTTCAGTTCTTATGGTGTGGACAAGGTGATTTTATTTTGTGAGGCCGGCAGAGCCACGTTGTGCACCCGCATCCTTGAGGCCGATTACTAAATTCTACGCTCCTGCGTGTGGCCTATGATTGAATAGACTAGATCATTGTAGGCGTCCGCACATTTTCATTTTGACAAAGCAATGGTAGTTTTTGAAGAATATTGTCTTCCTGCTAAAAAAAAGAATATTGTCATACAAACATCTGAATTTTATTTCCATATAGTATTTATGTTATCATCGCTCGGTATATGGGAGGACTATTACTCCCTCGGTGGCTTTTCAGCTTACATATAAGAAAATCAAAGTCAAACCTCATAAAGTTTAACCAACTTTACATAAAAATATCAACATCCACGATCCGAAATTAGTGATGGCAATGGGTAGGGTATAGGTGGGTACAACCCTCTTCTACGCAAATCCATACCCATAGAAACTTTCTATACCCACCCATTTCAATACCCATGGGCACAAATTGATACACATGCCCATACCCGTCGGGATATCCTATACCCAATGAGTATCATGTGGATACAATATATAGTATTTACATTTTGAAAAAGTAGAAAAAAGTTCCAAAATTCAAGTGATGATGAGTTATTAGTCTAGCACAAACACGACCGCTGCAAGTGGGTGGCCTGTTGCGGCCAACAAGGAAGTATAATACACGGTTGGTGGAAGCCCGACACAGTGCGAGGCGGTGATGAGAACTAGAGATCGTTGGTCCGGTAGTTGGACAAGAGTTCGTAGGTGACCAGACGATATTTCATCATTTCAAGGGGTTACATAGGACGTAGAAGTAGTGGCTAGTTGGTGGTTGCAGTCTTATTAGCTATGGCTACTTTAGGGAATAAGCGATTGAGGGTGGGTCATAAGAGTTGGATGTTGACCCCACATATCATAAGAGTTATTTTAATTTTATAATTTTATCTGGGTATCCATTGGACTAATCATGGGCGCAATTTCATACCCATGTCCTACCCATATATTTTGCGGGTATGGTTACCCATTACCCATGGGTACTATATCTTACCAAGTCCTACCCATGCCCGTTGTTTTTGGGTAGGGTACCCGCGGGTACACATACCCATGGACAAAACTGCCATCCACAATATGAAATTAATATCATTAGATGCATTACGAAATTAATTTAAATAAATGTTGATGTTTTCCTATATTTTAGCAAATATTTGAGATTGAATTCAAACAAGTTTTATATATGGTGAGTAAAAAGAAATGGAGGGAGTACAAACATGCTCAAGGTATTCAAAGATGTCTAAATGGGATATACAGTAATCACTGCCAGTAGTAGAAACACATCATGCATGTAACGGCTTAGTTATAGCACGTGCATGTAGGAGTGACAAAACAAACACGATCATCTAAAGGAAAAACAAAGAGCAAGCACCTATTTCTTCGGAGAAAGAAGCGCATATCGCATAAGCAAATGCACGCTCAGTATCATACCACAGTCATCCTTACGGATCGAACACCAAGAAATAAGAAAAAAAATACCGTAAGCTAGCGCTGACGCAGTGGCACCGGTGTCAACACCACGGCGAACCATCGGACACACTGAGCCGGCTGGCACCCTCCTCTTGGGCTCCTTCTGGTCTGCCGCAGGAGAGTCGGCATGTCTATCCCGGGCGGGCAACTCGGCGATGGCTGACCCTAGGCTGAACGTACTACGGAGGAAGCGAGCGAATAAACACAAACTACTGGCTTCCCTGCCAAGGATGGGCTGCGAGTTAACTACCTTAAATTTCAAGGGGTTTTCTTTAAAATTGTATGATGGACCAGGAATAACAACTTTTTTTCTTTGTTATTAATAGGCGAGTACTAGGCGCCGGTCTACCCACGCTAGCCTCAGCCGGTCACCTCCCAGCCGCACATTGAAATCGCGTCAACGGCCAGGATCTCCGTGGACTGGTTCTTCGCTCTCAACCAATTCTTATCCGCAAAAACCGCTTGAGTGGGTGGAAGAAAATCTAGCACACACCCCTGCGGCACACACGCAGACGCTAGGTCGATGGCACCTCTTCTCGTAGCCCCGTAAGCGCGACCTATGAGCACCTCCGCACTGCCACTCCCCGCCGTACGCCGTACCATCCAAGCCCATCGACAGCCGCAACTCACCGTCACAGCATCTCAAGTAGCCGGTTGCAGCTGGGCGCCATGTCGGTCCCAGCTCGGTTCGCAGATTTGTTGCTGGGCACCGTGTCCGGTTCCAGCTCCGGTATGTGGCAGTTCCATCTCCATCGTTGGATGGTTGCAATATCCCCATGGCGCCCAGTGGCTTAGGTGCATCGCCAGTTGCATCTTAAAATTCGTCGCCGCTTTCGAGCACATTTGCCGATGGGCATAGCATAATCAAACGCCGGATGCAGCAAAGAGCATCTCGCTGCATATCCCCAGCAAAAGAAACATTTGCAGGTTCCAACAAAAGTCACCACCAGTCGTAGCAAAATCAAACGCCGGATGTAGCAAAAAATTGTGTATCCCGAGCAAAAGAAACACTCTTTCCAACAAAACTCATCGCGTGACCTAGCAAAATCGAACGCCGGATGCCGCAAAAAACAACCCATTTGCATATCCCCAGCAAAGAAACTCTCGCTGGTTCCAACAAAATTCACCGCCGGTCGTAGCAAAATCGAACGCCGCATGCAGCAAAAAACACCCAAAATTAGGGATCCCATTAAAAAGTCATGTATTGCAGCAAAATTTTCTGCCGCTGCCAGCAAAATAAATCATCGGTGGTAACATTGGTGCCGCATGGGCTCATGAAAGTGTTGGAAATATGCCCTAGAGGCAATAATAAATGGTTATTATTATATTTCTTTGTTCATGGTAATTGTCTACTATTCATGCTATAATTGTATTGTCCGGAAATCGTAATACATGTGTGAACACATAGACCACAACGTGTCCCTAGTAAGCCTCTAGTTGAGTAGCTCGTTGATCAACAGATAGTCATGGTTTCCTGACTATGGACATTGGATGTCATTGATAACGGGATCACATCATTAGGAGAATGATGTGATGGACAAGACCCAATCCTAAGCATAGCATAAAAGATCGTGTAGTTTCGTTTGCTAGAGCTTTTCCAATGTCAAGTATGTTTTCCTTAGACCATGAGATCGTGCAACTCCCGGATACCGTAGGAGTGCTTTGGGTGTGCCAAACGTCACAACGTAACTGGGTGACTATAAAGGTGCACTACGGGTATCTCCGAAAGTGTCTGTTGAGTTGGCACGGATCGAGACTGGGATTTGTCACTCCGTGTGACGGAGCGGTATCTCTGGGCCCACTCGGTAATGCATCATCATAATGAGCTCTATGTGACTAAGGCGTTAGTCACGGGATCATGCATTGCGGTACGAGTAAAGAGACTTGCCGGTAACGAGATTGAACAAGGTATTGGGATACCAACGATCGAATCTCGGGCAAGTAACATACCGATTGACAAAGGGAATTGCATACGGGATTGATTGAATCCTCGACACCGTGGTTCATCCGATGAGATCATCGTGGAGCATGTGGGAGCCAACATGGGTATCCAGATCCCGCTGTTGGTTATTGACCGGAGAGGCGTCTCGGTCATGTCTGCATGTCTCCCGAACCCGTAGGGTCTACACACTTAAGGTTCGGTGACGCTAGGGTTGTAGAGATATGTGTATGCGGAAACCCGATAGTTGTTCGGAGTCCCGGATTAGATCCCGGACGTCACGAGAGGTTCCGGAATGGTCCGGAGGTGAAGAATTATATATAGGAAGTCAAGTTTCGGCCACCGGGAATGTTTCGGGGGTTACCGGTATTGTACCGGGACCACCAGAAGGGTCCCGGGGGTCCACCGGGTGGGGCTACCTGTCCCGGAGGGCCCCATGGGCTGAAAGTGGAAGGGAACCAGCCCCTAGTGGGCTGGGCGCCCCCCATGGGCCTCCCCCCATGCGCCTAGGGTTGGGAACCCTAGGGTGGGGGGCTTCCCCCTTGCCTTGGGGGGCAAGGCAACCCCTTCCCCCCTCTGGCCGCCGCCCCTTGCCCTAGATGGGCTTTGGCCGCCGCCCCCCCCCCTCCCAGGGGGCCTATATAAAGGGGGGGGAGGGAGGGCAGCAACACACAGCCTTGGGCGCCTCCCTCCTCCCCTGCAACACCTCTCTCTCTCTCGCAGAAGCTCGGCGAAGCCCTGCCGGAGACCCGCTACATCCACCACCACGCCGTCGTGCTGCTGCATCTCCATCAACCTCTCCTTCCCCCTTGCTGGATCAAGAAGGAGGAGACGTCGCTGCACCGTACGTGTGTTGAACGCGGAGGTGCCGTCCGTTCGGCACTCGGACATCGGTGATTTGGATCACGGCGAGGACGACTCCGTCATCCACGTTCATTGGAACGCTTCCGCTCGCGATCTACAAGGGTATGTAGATGCACTCCTTTCCCCTCGTTGCTAGTATACTCCATAGATGCATCTTGGTGAGCGTAGGAAAATTTTAAATTATGCTACGATTCCCAACAGTGGTATCAGAGCCAGGTTTATGCGTAGTTACTATGCACGAGTAGAACACAAAGCAGTTGTGGGCGTTGAGTTTGCCAATTCTCCTAGCCGCTACTAGTCGTTTCTTGTTTCGGCGGCATTGTAGGATGAAGCGGCCCGGACCGACCTTACACGTACGCTTACGTGAGACAGGTTCCACCGACTGACATGCACTAGTTGCATAAGGTGGCTAGCGGGTGTCTGTCTCTCCTACTTTAGTCGGAACGGATTCGATGAAAAGGGTCCTTATGAAGGGTAAATAGAAATTGGCAAATCACGTTGTGGTCATACGTAGGTAAGAAAACGTTCTTGCTAGAAACCTACAAACCACGTAAAAACTTGCAACAACAATTAGAGGACGTCTAACTTGTTTTTGCAGCAAGTGCTATGTGATGTGATATGACCAGAAGATGTGATGAATGATATATGTGATGTATGAGATTGATCATATTCTTGTAATAGGAATCACGACTTGCATGTCGATGAGTATGACAACCGGCAGGAGCCATAGGAGTTGTCTTTATTATTTTGTATGACCTGCGTGTCATTGAATAACGCCATGTAATTTACTTTACTTTGTTGCTAAACGCGTTAGCCATAGAAGTAGAAGTAATCGTTGGCGTGACGACTTCATGAAGACACAATGATGGAGATCATGGTGTCATGCCGGTGACGAAGATGATCATGGTGCCCCGAAGATGGAGATCAAAGGAGCATAATGATATTGGCCATATCATGTCACTATTTGATTGCATGTGATGTTTATCATGTTTTTGCATCTTATTTGCTTAGAACGACGGTAGTAAGTAAGATGATCCCTTATAATAATTTCAAGAAAAGTGTTCACCCTAACTGTGCACCGTTGCGAAGGTTCGTTGTTTCGAAGCACCACGTGATGATCGGGTGTGATAGATTCTAACGTTCGAATACAACGGGTGTTGACGAGCCTAGCATGTACAGACATGGCCTCGGAACACACGCAATACACTTAGGTTGACTTGACGAGCCTAGCATGTACAGACATGGCCTCGGAACACGGAGGACCGAAAGGTCGAGCATGAGTCATATAGAAGATACGATCAACATGGAGATGTTCACCGATCTTGACTAGTCCGTCTCACATGATGATCGGACACGGCCTAGTTAAACTCGGATCATGTTTCACTTAGATGACGAGAGGGATGTCTATCTGAGTGGGAGTTCATTAAATAATTTGATTAGATGAACTTAATTATCATGAACTTAGTCTGAAATCTTTACACTATGTGTTGTAGATCAAATGGCCAACGTTGTCCTCAATTTCAACGCGTTCCTAGAGAAAACCAAGCTGAAAGATGATGGCAGCAACTATACGGACTGGGTCCGGAACCTGAGGATCATCCCCATAGTAGCCAAGAAAGATTATGTCCTAGAAGCACCGCTAGGTGAAGCACCAATCCCACAAAACCAAGACGTTATGAATGCTTGGCAGCAGCGTGCTGATCATTACTCCCTCGTTCAGTGCGGCATGCTTTACAGCTTAGAACCGGGTCTCCAAAAGCGTTTTGAGAAACATGGAGCATATGAGATGTTCGAGGATCTGAAATTGGTTTTCCAAGCTCATGCCCGGGTCGAGAGATATGATGTCTCCGACAAGTTCTTCAGCTGTAAAATGGAGGAGAACAGTTCTGTTAGTGAGCACATACTCAGAATGTCTGGGTTGCACAACCGCTTGACTCAGCTGGGAGTTAATCTCCCGGATGACGCGGTCATTGACAGAATCCTTCAGTCGCTTCCACCAAGCTTCAAGAGCTTTGTGATGAACTACAATATGTAGGGGATGGAAAAGACCATTCCTGAGGTATATTCGATGATGAAATCAGCTGAGGTAGAGATCAGAAAAGAACATCAAGTGTTGATGGTGAATAAAACCACTAAGTTCAAGAAGGGCAAGGGTAAGAAGAACTTCAAGAAGGACGGCAAGGGAGTTGCCGCGCCCGGTAAACCAGTTACTGGGAAGAAGTCAAAGAATGGACCCAAGCCCGAGACTGAGTGCTTTTATTGCAAGGGAAGTGGTCACTGGAAGCGGAACTGCCCCAAATACTTAGCGGACAAGAAGAAGGCCGGCAACACCAAAGGTATATGTGATATACATGTAATTGATGTGTACCTTACCAGTACTCGTAGTAGCTCCTGGGTATTTGATACCGGTGCGGTTGCTCATATTTGTAACTCAAAACAGGAACTACGGAATAAACGGAGACTGGCAAAGGACGAGGTGACGATGCGCGTCGGGAATGGTTCCAAGGTCGATGTGATCGCCGTCGGCACGCTACCTCTGCATCTACCCACGGGATTAGTTTTGAACCTCAATAATTGTTATTTAGTGCCAGCTTTGAGCATGAACATTGTATCTGGATCTCGTTTAATTCGAGATGGCTACTCATTTAAATCCGAGAATAATGGTTATTCTATTTATTTGAGAGATATGTTTTATGGTCATGCCCCGCTGGTCAATGGTTTATTTTTGATGAATCTCGAACGTGATGTTACACATGTTCATAGTGTGAATACCAAAAGATGTAAAGTTGATAACGATAGTCCCACATACTTGTGGCACTGCCGCCTTGGTCACATTGATGTCAAGCGCATGAAGAAGCTCCATGCAGATGGACTTTTGGAGTCTCTTGATTACGAATCATTTGACACGTGCGAACCATGCCTCATGGGTAAGATGACCAAGACTCCGTTCTCCGGAACAATGGAGCGAGCAACCAACTTATTGGAAATCATACATACCGATGTGTGTGGTCCAATGAGTGTTGAGGCTCGCGGAGGATATCGTTATGTTCTCACTCTCACTGATGATTTAAGTAGATATGGGTATGTCTACCTAATGAAACACAAGTCTGAAACCTTTGAAAAGTTCAAGGAATTTCAGAGTGAAGTAGAGAATCAACGTGACAGGAAAATAAAATTCTTACGATCAGATCGTGGTGGAGAATATTTAAGTCACGAATTTGGTACACACTTAAGGAAATGTGGAATAGTTTCACAACTCATGCCGCCTGGAACACCTCAGAGAAATGGTGTGTCCGAACGTCGTAATCGCACTCTATTGGATATGGTGCGATTTATGATGTCTCTTACCGATTTACCGCTCTCATTTTGGGGCTATGCTTTAGAGACTGCCGCATTCACTTTAAATAGGGCTCCGTCGAAATCCGTTGAGACGACACCGTATGAATTATGGTTTGGGAAGAAACCTAAGCTGTCGCTTCTAAAAGTTTAGGGATGCGATGCTTATGTCAAGAAACTTCAACCTGAAAAGCTCGAACCCAAATCGGAAAAATGCGTCTTCATGGGATACCCTAAGGAAACCATTGGGTATACCTTCTACCTCAGATCCGAAGGCAAGATCTTCGTTGCCAAGAACAGGTCCTTTCTGGAGAAGGAGTTTCTCTCGAAAGAATTGAGTGGGAGGAAACTGGAACTTGATGAGGTCATAGTCACCCCTTCCGAACCGGAAAGTAGCGCAGAGCGGGAAAATGTTCCTGTGGTGCCTACACCGACTGGGGAGGAAGTTAATGATGATGATCATGAAGCTTCGAATCAAGTTACTGAACTTCGTAGGTCCACAAGGACACATTCCGCACCAGAGTGGTACGGCAACCCTGTCCTGGAAATCATGTTGTTAGACAACGGTGAACCTTCGAACTATGAAGAAGCGATGGCGGGCCCGGATTCCGACAAATGGCTAGAAGCCATGAAATCCGAGATAGGATCCATGTATGAAAACGAAGTATGGACTTTGACTGACTTGCCCGATGATCGGCGAGCCATAGAAAACAAATGGATCTTTAAGAAGAAGACGGACGCGGATGGTAATGTGACCATCTACAAAGCTCGACTTGTCGCTAAGGGTTATCGACAAGTTCAAGGGGTTGACTACGATGAGACTTTCTCACCCGTAGCGAAGCTGAAGTCCGTCCGAATCATGTTACCAATTGCCGCATACTATGATTATGAGATATGGCAGATGGACGTCAAAACGGCATTCCTTAACGGCTTCCTTAAGGAAGAGTTGTATATGATACAGCCGGAAGGTTTTGTCGATCCTAAGAATGCTAACAAAGTATGCAAGCTCCAGCGCTCAATCTATGGGCTGGTGCAAGCATCTCGGAGTTGGAACATTCGTTTTGATGAGATGATCAAAGCGTTTGGGTTTACACAGACTTATGGAGAAGCCTGTGTTTACAAGAAAGTGAGTGGGAGCTCTGTAGCATTTCTCATATTATATGTGGATGACATACTATTGATGGGAAATGATATAGAATTCTTGGAAAGTATAAAGGCCTATTTGAACAAGTGTTTTTCAATGAAGGACCTTGGAGAAGCTGCTTATATATTAGGCATCAAGATCTATAGAGATAGATCAAGACGCCTCATTGGTCTTTCACAGAGTACATACCTTGACAAGATATTGAAGAAGTTCAGTATGGATCAGTCCAAGAAGGGGTTCTTGCCTGTATTGCAAGGTGTGCAGTTGAGCACGGCTCAATGCCCGACCACGGCAGAAGATATAGAAAAGATGAGTGTCATCCCCTATGCCTCGGCCATAGGGTCTATTATGTATGCCATGCTGTGTACCAGACCTGATGTAAACCTTGCCGTAAGTTTGGTAGGAAGGTACCAAAGTAATCCCGGCATGGAACACTGGACAGCGGTCAAGAATATCCTGAAGTACCTGAAGAGGACTAAGGATATGTTTCTCGTTTATGGAGGTGACGAAGAGCTCGTCGTAAAGGGTTACGTCGACGCTAGCTTCGACACAGATCTGGATGACTCGAAGTCTCAAACCGGATACGTGTATATTTTGAATGGAGGAGCAGTAAGCTGGTGCAGTTGCAAGCAAAGCGTCGTGGCGGGATCTACATGTGAAGCGGAGTACATGGCAGCCTCGGAGGCAGCACAGGAAGCAGTCTGGATGAAGGAGTTCATTACCGACCTAGGGGTGATTCCCAATGCGTCGGGCCCGATGACTCTCTTCTGTGAAAACACTGGAGCTATAGCCCTTGCGAACGAGCCCAGGTTTCACAGGAAGACCAGGCATATCAAGCGTCGCTTCAACTCCATTCGTGAAAGTGTTCAAAATGGAGACATAGATATTTGTAAAGTACATACGGACCTAAATGTAGCAGATCCGTTGACTAAACCTCTCCCTAGAGCAAAACATGATCAATACCAGGACGCAATGGGTGTTCGATTCATCACAATGTAACTAGATTATTGACTCTAGTGCAAGTGGGAGGCAATAATAAATGGTTATTATTATATTTCTTTGTTCATGGTAATTGTCTATTATTCATGCTATAATTGTATTGTCCGGAAATCGTAATACATGTGTGAATACATAGACCACAACGTGTCCCTAGTAAGCCTCTAGTTGACTAGCTCATTGATCAACAAATAGTCATGGTTTCCTGACTATGGACATTGGATGTCATTGATAACGGGATCACATCATTAGGAGAATAATGTGATGGACAGGACCCAATCCTAAGCATAGCATAAAAGATCGTGTAGTTTCGTTTGCTAGAGCTTTTCCAATGTCAAGTATCTTTTCCTTAGACCATGAGATCGTGCAACTCCCGGATACCGTAGGAGTGCTTTGGGTGTGCCAAACGTCACAACATAACTGGGTGACTATAAAGGTGCACTACGGGTATCTCCGAAAGTGTCTGTTGAGTTGGCACGGATCGAGACTGGGATTTGTCACTCCGTGTGACGGAGCGGTATCTCTGGGCCCACTCGGTAATGCATCATCATAATGAGCTCTATGTGACTAAGGCGTTAGTCACGGGATCATGCATTGCGGTACGAGTAAAGAGACTTGCCGGTAACGAGATTGAACAAGGTATTGGGATACCAACGATCGAATCTCGGGCAAGTAACATACCGATTGACAAAGGGAATTGCATACGGGATTGATTGAATCCTCGACACCGTGGTTCATCCGATGAGATCATCGTGGAGCATGTGGGAGCCAACATGGGTATCCAGATCCCGCTGTTGGTTATTGACCGGAGAGGCGCCTCGGTCATGTCTGCATGTCTCCCGAACCCGTAGGGTCTACACACTTAAGGTTCGGTGACGCTAGGGTTGTAGAGATATGTGTATGCGGAAACCCGAAAGTTGTTCGGAGTCCCGGATTAGATCCCGGACGTCACGAGAGGTTCCGGAATGGTCCGGAGGTGAAGAATTATATATAGGAAGTCAAGTTTCGGCCACCGGGAAAGTTTCGGGGGTTACCGGTATTGTACCGGGACCACCGGAAGGGTCCCGGGGGTCCACCGGGTGGGGCCACCTGTCCCGGAGGGCCCCATGGGCTGAAAGTGGAAGGGAACCAGCCCCTAGTGGGCTGGGCGCCCCCCCCATGGGCCTCCCCCCATGCGCCTAGGGTTGGGAACCCTAGGGTGGGGAGCTTCCCCCTTGCCTTGGGGGGCAAGGCAACCCCTTCCCCCCCTCTGGCCGCCGCCCCTTGCCCTAGATGGGCTTTGGCCGCCGCCCCCCCCTCCCAGGGGGCCTATATAAAGGGGGGGAGGGCAGCAACACACAGCCTTGGGCGCCTCCCTCCTCCCCTGCAACACCTCTCTCTCTCTCGCAAAAACTCGGCGAAGCCCTGCCGCAGACCCGCTACATCCACCACCACGCCGTCGTGCTGCTGGATCTCCATCAACCTCTCCTTCCCCCTTGCTGGATCAAGAAGGAGGAGACGTCGCTGCACCGTACGTGTGTTGAACGCGGAGGTGCCGTCCGTTCGGCACTCGGTCATCGGTGATTTGGATCACGGCGAGTACGACTACGTCATCCACGTTCATTGGAACGCTTCCCCTCGCGATCTACAAGGGTATGTAGATGCACTCCTTTCCCCTCGTTGCTAGTATACTCCATAGATGCATCTTGGTGAGCGTAGGAAAATTTTAAATTATGCTACGATTCCCAACGGAAAGGGGCAAACCCAGCACAACCCCTTGCCAGGTCTAGGCCTAACGCCGCCAGTAGCAGCACCAGTGAACGCCAAGTTGCAGCATCAGGACTGGGCGGTTCAGGCACCCCTCAAACGCAGCCGTCGCAAAAGTATTTGGGTGAAGCTCTCGTTCGCCACGGAAAAGCTCGTCGTGCGCGGGTGTCCGGCAGCGCTGCGGGAGAGGAGGTCGATGCCGACGACCTCACCGTTGACCAGGGGAAAATGCGCACGGCAGCAAAAAAAAAAAGGCCCTGTCGTGTAGTGATGAGGACTGGAGGGAGAGGAAAGAGTAAATTGGGCATGCGGCAGTTGGAAGACAGGCTGCCAAGGAAAACGCGCAAGGGGATAAGGGGATGTGGGCAGTGAGGTGGGCCATAATTGTGTATGTGGCTGTGTGGGATGTGACAGCGCATGGTGCGACCGGCACAAGACTTAGCCGGTCGCCCGGTCTAAAACGTTTTCGTTATTAATAATAGGTATAGATAGATAATACTTTTTCGGTTCGAAATTATTTGGCGCTCAATAGATGTAGCTAGACTTATTTATACTACGTCCATAATTAAGTGACGCTCAAACAGATGTATCTAGCACTAAAATGGCTAAGTACATCTGTTTAAGCGTCTAACTAATTTCGGACGAAGGTACTATACCCTATCTCTGTATATGTATCATAATATAAGAAGTTTTCTTAGACTGACAGTGTCAAAGAAAGTCCTATATGTTGATACAAGAGGGAGTAACAGATTGATAGATTGAGTTGCATGCGTTGACCACCTTAATTCTCTCTGGACTGGAGCCGGTCCGACAGTACACTACAAAAGAGCATATTCTCGGCAGGCTCTACGAAAGAATGGCTTCCAAGACGGCGGCCACCATCCGGAGCGACGGCGGCGTCCACGCTGATCAATCTGTTGCATCGAAAAACAAAGGCAGCCCCACCTGCGGGGACGTGGCGAAGCCGAGCTGCGAGCATAGGTACGACTACGAGCTCGTCGGCTACGACGCGCTCCCGGCCTTCCTGAAGCACGACGAGTTCATGCTTGACCACTACCGCAGCGAGTGGCCTGTCAAGCAGGCGATCCTCAGCGCCTTCACCCTCCACAACGAGACGATCAACGTGTGGACGTAGGTTCCGTGAGCCTTCCCTAATGTCACACTTGATCAAAATATATCTCACGTCACGTGTGCTCTTCAACGAAACCCCGCAGGCATTTGATCGGCTTCTTCATGTTCCTCGCGCTCACTATGTCCGTCTCGTCGGCGGAGCACGGCCGGGTAGCGCGGTGGCCGTTCTACGCGTGCCTGTGTGGCGCCATGTTCTGCCTGCTGATGAGCAGCGGGTGCCATCTGCTGGCGTGCCACTCGGAGCGTGCCACGTACGTGCTGCTCCGGCTCGACTACGCCGGCATCACCAGCCTCATCGTCACCTCCTTCTACCCGGTCGTCTACTACACCTTCCTCTGTGACCCCTTCTCCCGTACGCTCTACCTTGGCTTCATCACCATCTGTGGCGCTGCCGCTGTGGCCGTCTCACTGCTGCCAGTCTTCCAGGCGCCTGAGCTACGGTGGACACGCGCTGCGCTATTCGCGTGCATGGGCGCGTCCGGCATCGTGCCCATAGTGCACAAGATGCTCGTGTTCAGCGCACGACCCGAGGCGGTGCTCACAACAGGTTACGAGGTGGTCATGGGGGTGTTCTATCTTGCCGGCGTGTTGGTTTACGCCACGAGGGTGCCAGAGAGGTTTATGCCGGGAATGTTTGACCTCGTCGGGCATAGCCACCAGCTGTTCCACTTGCTAGTCATCGCCGGCGCTTACGCGCACTACCATGCCGGCCTCGTTTACTTGAGTTGGCGGGACAGGGACCAGTGCTGAGCTGACTGCTGTCGAGTGGACAAGAGCAGTTCCGCTGCTACAAGATTTGTGATCATGTTAGTTTTTACTGTGCTGCAAAGTTATGCTAGCACCAGAAAAAAATATCAAATTTCAGATGTTTATATAAATGATGAATGGAATTTTCTATAACTAGTTGCTTGTAGACAATAATTGCCACACAGGGATATTTATTCATATAAAGTTACAACATATAAACGATAGATTTTACAATATTAGTTTTATTTCAAATCCACCTTTTTTATCACTTTCAGTTACATCAGTAGAGGCTGTGGGATATGAGACGTAATATAACCTCCGAATTGAGAGGACTTGGAATATATTCATTATAAGACTAATTTTTCAAAATAAATCACTGCAAGAGGTGAGCGGTAAGGTGGAATTTGTTCAGGGCCGGCCCTATGTTTTCGGAGGCCCTAGGCGAGCTCGACGACATGGGCCGCTAAGTCATAAGACCGTATATATGTATGTGTATACGTGATACATAAACAAGTATACATATAACTTCATTTGCATAAAATTAAAAGTAAACTTCCAATCACACATCTTTAGTTTAAAATTTGAGTATAAATAATTATTGGACAATGCCATATTATGGTAGAAATACTAAAAAGATAGCAAAATAAAACGAGACATGCACACAAAATGACAAAAAAAAAAGTATAGATCTGATGATTGTTGGCTAATGTCAAAAAATTATGAAGCAAATACTAAGAATTACAAATTTATAGATCGGATGATCAGAACCCTAGATATGTACACAGAATGACAAAAATTAGGATGATTGAATACATACCGTGAAAGATTGAATTGGAAAATTGTACATAAAAAGTTTAAAACTTCGTGGGATGAATCATGGATGAACAGTTGAATAAAATTGGGGCGGATGGATGAATGGATCAGAAACATGGATACATGATACATATTGTCCTGCGCTGGCATACGTATAACGTACTGCCGGAAGGCCGGGTTGCCAGACTGCTGCTCGTAGCTGCAGGCGGCGACAACGAGCGGGAGCGGCCGAGGCACCGAGCGAGGAGCAATGGAGGCACGGGCCGATGGGACAACGAACCGACGAGCGACGAACAGGAAAAACCAGATCTTTTTTTTCAAGAATCAAAAGCCAGATCTTCTGAGTTCCGATTGATTTGTTTCACATTTAAGTGCGGCCGTGACTTGCGTTCCTGGCTATGATGGGCCTAGCGCATCTCCTTTTTTTTTTCCTCTCTTCATTTTTTCCATTGCCAATTTTGTGTTGGGCTATAGTTATATGCGTACTACATCATGCGCCCCCCTCCGGCCTGGGCCCTGGGTCGTCGCCCCTCTGGCCATACCCCAGGGCCGGCCCTGAATTTGTTGGATGCTACTCCCTTGGACGTCCTCACTGCAGACTAGTCGCACTTCACCCGGGAGACCAGTGCTTGCGCATTCATATCGCTTGAGTGATGACATTCACATGTGCTCAACCAGCGTGGGATGGCTTGGTCTGGGAACTAGTGTGAGTGCCGGCATTGGTTGGAGTCGAGGGTGGTCGTGGCCTTTGCCAGATCTGCCATTACTCACTGCTTGGGTGGACAATATGGTGTGGCTGGAGTGTCTCTTGCATGTGATTTCCGCTGGGTCGTTATCTTAATATGTCACAGGCTCGCATAGTTTGCCACACCTTGCAAAAATTTGCTAGCATGGTTATCGATCACATGGAAATGGCGATGTTAGGACTGTCCACATGAGCAGTTGTCTCCTTATATCCGATTGATGTAGTTTGAAGTTGAAAATTAAGCCGGCACCAAAGATCAAAGACAATGGTTTGGTGGTGCTTCTCGATTATCTAGTCTCGAGCTCCACTGCGAAAATCCCTATATCCGACCTTAGTTGGTTGTACCTGGAACCAATTGTACCGTGTTCACACTCAATTTCCTTCTTGAAGGAATTGCTTGGAGTTTGCCTCGAATTGATCTTCAGGGCGAAATCCCATGATTTCTTCTTCAGTGCGTCGTTCCCCTTCCAGAGGTGATGATGTCGAAGAACCTCTCTCTCAGTTCATGGGTTTCCAAGGGTGGTGGGTGTTGTTGTTGCCTATTGTTGTGCGCCGCTGATGGCTTTAGCATGACATTCTTTAGTCATGTTATTGTTCTTTTTATGATAATTTGACCGTTTGTATCCTTGATATCATGGCTCGGTCTTAATATCGTGTACGTGCAGACGTCGGGGTGTAGCAGATTTCTTGTTGAGAAAGGTGTGGTAGCTACCAGGTGTCCCTACACACTCATAAACAGTAAATTAAAAAAACATAGAAAGCAAAATTCAAAAATCCAAAATTTCGTGACATCAAATATGCTCGAAGGTTTAAGGTGCTTGTGAACTTTTATCGAGAAATATCATCCGATGAGCTGTACACATGAGAATCAAAAATCAGTGCTCAAAACATTGACCAATGAAATCGTTTTCTTGTGTAGAGCTTTTCGAATGTTTTTTCTGCATGAAATCTTGCAGGCACACATACAAAGTTTGAGCATATTTGATTGCATGAAATTTCAATATTTTATTTTTTCCTTTTTTAGTAGCTTGGGTACTTCTCGTGCCCCTGTATAGCGGTATAATTTGTACTCCCACGCCATCCCAAAATAAGTGTCTCAATTTTGTACTAACTTTAGTATAAAATTCTACTAAGTTTGAGACACTTATTTTGGGACGGAGAGAGTAGATTTTAGTTTCTTAGTCTATATGCAAATTTCAAAATTAAGAAAATACACGATGGGGAGAAATTTCTACTGGTTCAACTAAAAAAATGAAATGTAGTCTCCATAGTGAGGGGACGTGAAAATTGAAATGCATTCCCAATGAGACATCCTGGACCATCCACCATCCATGCCTAATGAGATGTGCAGAACCTACACGCAAAAAAAAAAAGGAGATGTGCAGAACCTCAGTGTTACAGCTACCCATCCAACTGAACGGGCAAGCCGGAACTAGGAACCACTACGGTGCAGGAAAAGACTAGGTGCCGGAGCTGCTGAAGGAGGTTCGGGGATCCTTTCTAAATATAAGTATTTTTAGATATTTCAATGTAAACTAAATATGAAGTAACATAAGTGAATCTACATTCTAAAATATATTTTATACATTTATATGTAGTTCATATTGAAATCTCTAAAAAAGACTTGTGTTTATGAATGGGAGTACAATGCATGCATCGTGGTGGGCAGGTAGGAGTTTGACATCGGTGGGGGAGGGGGCTGAGTACGTCGTCCGAAAGCAACCTAATGACCGGAGTAAAACTTGACAAGATGCTGGACAGCGGCCATGGAACTGCGATTGGCTAGAAAGAAAAAGAGACGATGGCAAATTGTGGACCTAAACAGATGCAACTTCCAATCGTGGCAAATCCCATAATTGACTAGGTGGGTGTTTCGGCTGAAGTGCATAATTAGTTGTTTGACTAGTATTGTAGTTAACCATGAAGTTGTATCGGATTGATTGGTGGCACATGTAGTAGCCGTTTGGAATTGTTCAATTCCCACATTGAATGGCACTGTTTGGAGCTCGAGGTGTACTATTGGTCAAGAAAATAGTTTTCAAAATTAATAGAAGTATAGTGCGATGGATTCATCTACTGTAATGGTACTACTGTACAAGACAGTCTCACATCCCAGATGTGAAATTATCGTACAGTACAAGATATGCTGATAAGTGGCTACACATTGGACAACGTGGTGCTCCTCGGTATTTTTCCATCTTACCTCAGTACAAATTAGTTAATTGAAATAGCCTTTGAAAGCATCATGACAATTCTAGGGAACGAAATTCTAATATGTAGAGCTTGAAAATAAGTCCTCGTAGGTGATTCAGATATATATGTCAGAAATTACATGTCATAGCTTGTAAGAGCGCATCTACAGCCGGGCACCCCAAACCCGCCTCAAACGTCCGGACAGGTCGCCTGGTCACTGACCGGTCACGAAATTTCGATTCACCCGGGCGCCTCAAACAGGTCTCAAACGCCCGGACTTACCGGCACCCCTCATATCCAGTCAAAATATGGGGCGGATATGGGGCACCCGGGCGTGCCCGCCACGTCAGACTGACGCCAGGGTCCCACATGGAATCGCTCGGAAACTCGGCGGTCCAAAGCTCGTCTCCTCCATCGGACCGATGTCGCCGTGTGGAGCCGCTCCGGCGGGCCGCGTAGTGCCTACCCTGGCTATTTAAGCCGACCATCGGCACCAAAACCCTACTCCTCCACTTTTTCCTCTGCATGTCGGCCGCCGCCACCACTTTCCACTCCTCATCTGCCACCACTGGTAGCTTTGCCCACATGCCACCGGATAATAGGCAACCCATTTCTAACGCCGGAGCGCGCGCCGAATGCAGCTCCTTAAGCAGATTCGAACAAGGCGCGAAGCCCGGATCGCCGCGGGGCTACCTCCGGATACAGTGGATCCGGTTAAGGAGGAGGAGGAGGAGGAGCCGGAGGAGGATGTGGGAGACGCCGGGGACGCGGATCTGCAGGCGAAGCAGCATGGCATCCTCGATTTCCTCCTCTCGGAGTCGGATGCGGAGGCAAGACGCCATCACCGGCAGGAGATGAAGGGACGACACACCACAGAGGAGGAGGAGATGTTCGCCTACATGGATGATGTCGAGCAGGAGGAGGAGGAGCCGGAGCCCTACTACGCGCCCATCCACCCAGCCTCCAGCACCGATGTCGTGGACACCTCCGACAATGAAGATTAGCTAGGGTAGTATGTAGAATTTGTTTTGCATGCTTTGTATGGATCGAGGGATTGAAATATGAGACTCGAATGCAAAGTAGCTAATTTGAGGAGTAACCTATCACTGTCAGCGGACGCGCACGGTCGTGCCCGCGGACGTTTGAGAGACCGAATTCGTCAAGTCTGGCTACAGATGCTCTAGTGAGCTATTTTACATGCCCCATGTGATCATCCAAGGGTACCACAAAAGAGCTCACCGGCAATATCTTTGATGTCAATTTTTGGGGCAGTGCTGATACGATTATTCAAATTAATATTTCTCAAAATTAACATTAATAAACTAATTACTTTGAAATGACATATCATACTATAATAGCTCATTATATACTACTCCCTCCGTCTCAAAATAAGTGTCTTGAGCTTAGTACAAATTTGTACTAGAGCTAGTACAAAATTGAGACACTTATTTTGGGACGGAGGGAGTATTAATTTTGTTCTTCTTTACGTTCTGGACTGCCCCCATTTTCATTTGCTCGTGTTCAGCGCACGACCGAAGGCTGTGCTCACGATGTGAAGGCTAGACATGGGGGATTTCTACCTTTCCAGCTTGGTAGTTTACGCCACGAGCCCACGATTGTGCCGGAGAGGTGAATGTCGGGACGGTTTGACCTCCTCGGGCATTGCCAACAGCTCGTCCACATGCTCAACTTAACGGTCTCTTACGTGCTGCTCCGGCTCTACGCCGGCATCACCAGCCTCATCGTCACCTCCTACCCGGTCGTCTACTACACCTTCCTCTGTGACCCCTTCTCCCGTACGCTCTACCTAGGCTCCATCACCATCTGTGGCGCTGCTGCTGTGGCCGTCTCACTGCTGCCAGTCTTCCAGGCGCCTGAGCTGCGGTGGACATGTGCTGCGCTATTCGCGTGCATGGGCGCATCCGGCATCGTGCCCATCATGCACAAGATGCTCATGTTCCACGCACGACCCGAGGGGGTGCTCACGACTGGTTACGAGGTGGTCATGGGGGCGTTCTACCTTGCCGGCGTGTTGGTTTACGCCACGAGGGTGCCGGAGAGGTTTATGCCGGGAATGTTTGACCTCGTCAGGCATAGCCACCAGCTGTTCCACGTGCTAATCATCGCTGGCGCTTACGCGCACTACCATGCCGGCCTGGTTTACTTAAGTTGGCGGGACAGGGACCAGTGCTAAGCTGACTGCTGTCGAGTGGACAAGAGCAGTTCCGGTGCTACAAGATTTGTGATCATGTTAGTTTTTGCTGTGCTGCAAAGTTATGCTAGCACCAGGAAAAAATATCATCAAATTTCAGATGTTTATATGAATGATGAATGGAATTTTATATAACTAGTTGATTGTAAACGATAATTGTGACACGGGGATATTTATACATGTAAAATTACAACATATAAAGGTAGATTTTACAATATTAGTAGTATTTCAAATCCACCTTTTTTATCACTTTAAGTTACATCAACTGAGGCTGTGGGGCCTTCAATTATTTATTTATTTTTTTGCCTTAAAAAAATAGAGGCTGTGGGATATGAATTGAGAGGACATGGCATACATTCATTATAAGCCTAATTTTTCGACCTAAATTACTGCAAAAGGTTGAGAGCTGTAAGCTGGAATTTGTTTGGATGCCCCGAAGTGGTGTGAGTGCCGGCATTAGTTCGAGTCGTGGGTGGTCATGGCCTTTGCCATATCTGCCATCGCTCCTCCTGCTTGGGAGGACGATATGGTGAAGCTGTAGAGCCTCTTGCATGTGATTACTGCAGCGTCGTTACCTTCATATCTCACAGGCTCGCATAGTTTGCCTCACCATGCAAAATTTTGCTAGCATGGTTATCGATCGTGTGGAAATGGCGACGCTAGGACTGTCCATTTGAGCACTTGTCTCCTTATATACCATTGATGTCGTTTGAAGTTGAAAAATGAAGGTGGCGCCACAGATCAACGACAGCGGTTTGATGGTGCTTCTCAATTATCTGGCCTCGAGTTCCATTGCGAAAATCCCTAGGTCTGACCTTAGTTGGATGTAGATAGCACCAAAAGTATGGTGTTTACACTCAATTTCTTCTTCAATGCATTGCTTGGAGTTTCCCATGAATTGATCTTCAGGGCGAAATCCCATGATTTGTCCTTCAACTGTTAATCCCGGCAATGACGCCATGAGTGCGTCGTTCCCTTTCGAGAGGTGTGATGTTGAAGAACCTTTCTTGCAGTTCATGGGTTTCCAAGGTGGTGGTTGTTGTTGTTGCCTATTGTTGCATGCCACTGATTGCTTTTAGCATGATTTTTTTTACTCATGTTATTGTTCTTTTCTATGATAATTTGACCGTTTGTATCCTGGATCTCTTGGCTAGGTCGTAGTATCGTGTAAGTGCAGACATCAGGGTGTAGTTGAGTTGTCCCTGCACTCTCATGAACAGTAAACAGAATAGAAAACAGAAATAACAAATCTGAAATTTTGTGGCATCAAATATGATCGAATTTTTAAGGTGCTTGTGAATTTTCTTCGAGAAATATCATCCGATGAACTCTACACATGAGAAACCAAAATCAGTGTGCAAAAATTTGACCAATAAAATTATTTTCTTGTCTACAGCTTCTCAAATAGTTTTTATGCATGAAATCCTGCAGGCACCTACAAAGTTTGAGCATATTTGATGGCACAATTTTTTTTAAATGTTTTCTATTTTTAGTAGCTTGGGTACTTCTCGTACCCCCGTATAGCTGTATAATTTGTAGATTTTAGTTTCTTACCTGTATACACTTTCCAAAATTAAGAAATTTAATAAAATACACCATGGGAAGAAATTTCTACAGGATCAACTCAAAAGTAATAATATGAAATGTAGACTCCAAATTGAGGGGACGTGAAAATTTGAGATATTCCCAATCTGACATCCTAGACCATCCCCATCCGTTCCTAATGAGATGCGTAGAACCGACCCGCAAAAGAAAAAAAGAGATGTGCACAACCTCAGTGTTACAGCTACCCATGCAGCTGAACGTGCAAGCTGGAGCTAGCTGAAAACTTAGGTGGGGGAGCTGGAGAAGGAGGTTCGGGGAGATAGAAAGCGTGCAAGGCGGTGGGCAGGCAGGAGCTTTGACATCGGTCGGGGAGGGGGCTGAGTACGTCGTCGAAAATCAACCTGATGACCGGAGTAAAACTTGACAAGAGGTTGCACAGCGGCCGTGGACCTGCATTGACAAGAAATAAAGAGAGACGATGGCAAATCTTGGACCAAAACGGATGCAACTTCCAATCGTGGCAAATCGCATAACTGGATTGGTGGGTGTATTGACTGCTGGGCTGAAGAGCATAATTAGTTGGTTGACCAATAGTTAACCATGAAATTGTCTCGGATTGATGGTGGCACAGGTAGTCGTTTGGAATTGTTTAATGCCCACATTGAATGGTACTATTGGTACGTCCAAAACTAGTTTTTGAAATTAAATATAGTACGATCATCTACTGAACTAGTAGTCTAGTATTAGTACTCCCTCCGTATCTTTTTAATCTGCATATAAGATTTCGTTAAAGTCAAACTTTGTAAAGTTTGACCAACTTTGTTTGAAAAATATATATATCAACATCTACAATACTAAAGCTATATGGTATGAAAATTAATTTCATGATGCATCTAACAATATTGATTTCACATTGTGAATCCTGATATTTTTTTTCTATAAACTTAGTTAAAGTTGACATGGTTTGACTTTGACCAAATGTTATATGCAGACTAAAAAGAAACAAAAGGAGTACAAGATAGTCTCATCCCAGGTATGAAATTATCGTACTGTACAACATACGCTGATAAGTGGCTACACATAGGACAACGTAGCGCTCCTCGGAATTTTTCCATCTTATCTCGTACAAATTGATTAATTGAAACGCTCACATCCCAGATGCTGATGAATGGATGCGCATAGGACAACGTGGTGTTCCTCGGTATTTCATCATCTTATCTCAGTACAAATTAATTAATTGAAAGCACCTTTGAAGGCATCATGTCAATTCTAGAGAACAAAATTCTAATATGTAGGTGATTCAGAAATTATATGCCATAGCTAGTAACAAGGTCAGCTATTTTCCATCTCGTATGTGATTCATCCAAGGGTACCATAAAAGAGCTCACCGGCAATATCTTTCATGTCAACTTTTGGGGCATTGCTCTGATACGATTCTTCAAATTAATATTTCTCAAAATTAACATTAATAAACTAATTACTTTTTTAACACAATGCAAACGCAAGCGCTCATATACATGCGCATACCCTCACCCTTATAAACACACACACGCACACCCTACCCCTATGAGCACCTTCAAAAAACAGAGCCGGCATATCATCTTGAAATTTACGTCACCGTAGGTACCTCTTTCTTCTTCTTTACGTTGTGGATGTTAGCACGTAACTCATGTGTTGTGTATTACCTCATTTGTACTCTAACTTGTACTCCTAGATTAAAGGATCTGTAGCGACTCCCTGGGCCTGCGTGCCTTCGTTCTCGGGACGTCCATCTCCCTCTCTCTCCAGTACATATGTGTAGCTGTTGTATGAGATGAATCCAGTGAAGGAAATTATCTCTCCAACTGTGGACAGCCCCCATTTTCATTAGCTCGTGTTCAGCGCACGGCCCAAGGCTCTGCTCACGATGTGAAGGCTAGACATGAGGGATTTCTACCTTTCCAGCTTGGTAGTTTATACCACTATTGTGCCGGACAGGTCCATGCCGGGAAGGTTTGACCTCGCCGGGCATATAGCCAATAGCTGATCCACATGTGCAATTTCACGGTCTCTTATGTGTTGCTCCGGCTCGATTATGCCGGCATCACCAGCCTCATCATCACCTCCTTCTACCCGGTCATCTACTAAACCTTCCTCTGCGACCCCTTCTCCCGAACGCTCTACCTCTGTCTCATTGTTGCTGGTTTTCCAGGCGGCAGAACTACGGTGGGCGCGTGCCGCTTTATTTGCATGCATGGGCGCGTCCGTCGTGGTCCCATCGTGCACAAGATGCTCGTGTCAGGTGCACAACCCGGAGTGGTGCTCGCGACAAGGAACGAGATAGGCATTGGGGCATTCTACCTTGTTGGCGTGGTTGTTTACGCCACAAGGATACCGGAGAGCTGCATGCCGGGAAGGTTTGACCTCGTCGGGGTACACGCACTACCATGCCGGCCTGGTTTACTTGAGTTCGAGGGACAGGGACCGGTGCTGACTGTTGTCGACATGGACGAGAAAAGTTCATGTGTTACAAGATTTGTGATGATCTCTAGCAACAGAAAAAAAATCATCACATGTCAGATGTTTATATGTATGGACATTGACATAACTAGTGGCTAGTACACCGAAAGTGCTCTTGTGAGCTCGAGCTCACATGCACCATTTTCTACATTAAAATCGAAAAAGATAAAAGTTCAAAAAAATCTGATTTTTTTGACAACAAACATTGATGTCTTTTTCACATGCGTGCAAAATTTCATGACAAAATGACATTCATGCAGGTCTCGGTAAAAAAATTTGATGCTCCAAAATGCTTCGAAAAACAGTTTTTTAGCATGATTTTGTCTTTTTTGCCAAGGCCTCCACAAATGTCATTTCATCATGAAAATTGGCACGCATGTGAAACACACATCAATGTTTGTTGCCAAAAAAATTCAGATTTTTTTTCAAAATTTTCATTTTTTTGTGGATTTTACTGTAGCAAAGGGTGCATGTGAGCTCGAGCTCACATACTACATGTCCCTAGTAGACAATAATTTTACAGAGGAGATATTGATTCATACAAAATTACAACAAATATAGTAGTAGTATTTCAGTGCCACCATTTTTACCAATTTAAATTACCTCAATAGAGGCTTGCGGGATATGAGAAGTAATCTCTGAATTGAGAGGACTTGGAATGCATTCATTATAAGCCTAAATTTCCAAATTAAATCATTGCAAAAAGTCAATAGCGGTAAGGTGGAAACTTGTCTGTATGCTACGATGCAGGAGAGATGTTATCTAGACATCATCACCGCAGACCTAGGCATACCTCGCTATGGATGCAGAGCTTGTGCCATTGTATCGCTTGAGTGATGGCCCTCAAATGGGTTCATCCAGCACATGGTGGCTTTGTCCGCCAAGGTCTCCATCGAGAGTGGCACTGAAGTAGTGCGAGTGGCGGCATGGGTTAGATCCGAAGGTGGTCATGGCCTTCGCTATCTGATTGAGAGTTGTCATCACTCATTGCTTGGGAAGACTATGCTTTGGCTGGAGGGTCCTTGCATGGGATTTCTGCAGCATCATGACCATTTTATCTCATGGGCTCGATGGTTTGCCTCACCTTGCAAAAATTTGCGAGCATGGTTATCGATCGCGAGGAAATGTTCATGTTAGAACTGTCGACAATAGAATGTGTGTCCTTACATGCCATTTATGTAGTTTGAGATCGGCAAATGAATGAAGTTGGCTCCAAATCAACGACAATGGTTTGTTTGTGCTTCTTCATTATCAAGTCTCGAGATTCATGGTGAAAATCCTCAAGTCTGACCGTAGTTGATTGTACTTGGCACCGGTGGTGTTAACACTCAGTTCCCTTCTTGAAGATATTGCTTGGAGTTTGCTTTGAACAGATCTTCAGGGGAAAACCCCATGATCTGGCCTTGAATTGTTAATCCTTGCAATGAAAACACATGTGTGCCATTCCATTTTGAGAGAGGTGTTGATTTTGAAGAAGCTTCCTTGCAGTTCCCTATTGTTGTGAGTCGTCGATGGCTTTAACGTGACAATATCGGGTGTAGTTGTCTAGTTGATATATTTTATATATAAACTAGTCAGGTGGCCCTCACAAATGCGAGGGCATAGTCTTTGCAAATAAATGTATTTCATAATATTCAAAATATGATTAAAAATAATGTGGTTGTATATTCTGACATTGTAAATAAGGTACCTCATGTGACTGAACTATGTTTCATCAACTTTAATTTTTGGACGCATAATGATAATGTGCCATTTCCAAAAAAATAACAATACGTTACATGCCATTATATTAGTACATACAACTAAAGTTTAGATCATGTGTTAGAGGCGGTTCTTATCCATTGCTAGATGAGTTTCTAAAGTGAAAATTGAGATTTTCATTTGTTAATAATAATGATAATCAGGATAAAATGTGATTTTTAGTTGGATATATTAACTAAGAACTTTTTTCACAATGGGCATCTGGTAACATGTAAGTTGTGCTTGATTGACTTAAAGTATTGTATTAATATCTTTTTTATGGAAGCTATTTTTTACCTAGACCTGTTATTCAGGTATAATATTGCCCCCATTGTTGAAGTATAAATGCACGACCCACATTTGCCCATCAGTTTGAACTTTTGGGTGAACTAGCTGGTGTATGTGCAGTTTTACATGGTATCAGAGGCAAGAGATCTTGAGATCAAGACCCAGCTGATGCAATTTAAAACAAATTGCAAACACTATCTGTCCATGTTTAGGCTTGAAGGAGCCACACGTGAGGGGAGTGTTGAAGTATAAATGCGTAGCCCACCTTGCCCCATCAGCTTGAGCTTTTAGGTGAACTTGCTGGTGCATGCAGTTTTACACCCACTTAGTTTGCTGCCACGATTGTTTCATGGAATTTTCGTTTGCTTTATTATTTTCAAGCTGGCCTGTTTTTTGTACCACACAAAATACTAACCCAAATTTTGACTGTAAAACAATAGCCTCTCAATCCCTTAAACTGATTTAGTTTAAGTATGTGGAGGCTAACATGTTGATTCAGATTTACAGTCTATGAAAATATAACAAAATTAATTTATAGACTGTACGAATGAGTAGACACTGTAGGTAAGTAGTCAGAAGCATCAAACCTCTCAACTGTGAACACATATATACTCTGGTCCATTCTCATGCCCCCCCCCCCCCCCCCCCCACCGCACGCGCGGAATCATTGAGAGGCATACCTGAGTGGACCGAGTTATGCGGAAGACAGCTCGGTGATGCATCATTGTGGCATTGACGACCTTGAGAGTTTATACTGAAATCATGGCCGCCCATTCAGGACGAGCGAGAAGGAATTGAGACCGAAATGCACCACAATGGAATTGTTGATATCAACTTTTTGAATTCATATGCAAAGGCCGGGGGTGATCCTCCTTTTCCCCAAAGAAAAACCTTTTGAGTTCATGAGCAGGCGTTGAGGCCGAAGGAAGAGGCAATGCATGGATAGGAGAAAGAGAGGGAACATATTTGAGGAGGACAACAACTAAACATTGTACGTAGAGCTTTATTTATTTATTTTCTCGACTCTTGATTGAGGGCTTTTTTTTAGAGAAGTCAACCAATGTCTTAGAATTTATGTATCCCATCAAAACGTGTGTATAGAAGGGATGTTGCGAACTTTTGAGTAGTTCAATGTTTTTTTTAGGAAAAGGCATGCTGTACACACGTGTTCAACAGAGGGAGATATACATATGGAAGGGGTCGTTTTGTTGTAGACGTGTTGGGCGTGGCTACCTTAGGTATATGCGTTGGTGTTGGATGGATGTCTTTTTTTCATAGTTCAAATCTGGGTCCAACAAAAACAGGATGTTACAAAAATTTAATGCTCATGTTTTTTTCAGTTAATAAAAGATTTACAAAATCAGACTGGTATTTTCTGATGAATGTGGGATTTTCTAACATATATCTCTCTATTAAGACCTGTATTGTGCTTTCAGTATACCCCCTTCGTTCCCTAGTATAAGACCTTTTAGCTATTTCAGTATATTGACTACATACATACTAAAATGAGTGAACATAACTAATATGTGTCTAGATACATACGAATCAAGCAATGGCTAAAAGGTCTTATATTAGAGAACGGGGGGAGTATAACAGAAATAGATAGATATACTCTGTTTACTGGAAAAATATAAATAAAATAAAGCTTGTGAAATATGTTGTCTACAGAAATACAAAGAGGCGCTTCAGTGGATCACACTTTGAGCCAAGAGGAAGAAGTATAGCCACTTCAGTACTCGGGCACATCTTCTATTAGCTTGGGCACTTTTTGTATATACTTTGTACTACCTCCGTCTCAAAATATAAGACATTTTTGTAGACTTTTAGTGTCTTACTCTCTATACACTTTCAACAAATTTTAAAAATTCACTGTGGGAAGAATTTTCTACAGGCTCGACTAAAAAAAGTAATAATGTGAAATGTAGTCTCCAAACTGAGAGGACTTGAAAATTGAATACTCTCTTCGGGTTTTTTACTACGCACATTTGGTTTTTCTTAAGTCAAACCTTATAAAGTTTAACTAAACTTATGTTAAAAAACATTGACATCTACAATATCAAATAAACATAATGTGAAAATATGTTACAGGATGGATCTAATGAATATATAATTAGTACTGCAAATGTCGATATTCTTTTCTCTAAAGTCGGTCAAACTTCAACAAATTCAATATGACAAACCTACTATGCGGACTAGAAAAAACAGATGGGGTACATTTCCAACAACACATCCTCTACCAGCCAGCATCCACGCCCAATGAGATGTGCAGAACCTCAGTCTACTTACTGCACAGCTACCTATGCAACTGACCGTGCAAGCGGCAGCTAGGAGCCGCATTATGGTGTACGAAAAGGCTAGTTGTGGAGCTGGAGGAAGGAGGTTCGGGGAGGCCCAATATGCGATGATGCCGGTTGGCAGGCAGAAGTTTGACATTGGTGGCAGAGGGACGGAGGGCGTTGTCCAAATGCAACCTGATGACCTGTGATTGACAAGAAAGATAAAGAGACGGAAGGTAAACTGTTTTCAGGGTTGGATTAGATACGCGGATGCAACTTCCAATGTTGAAAAATCCCACAATGGACTGCTGGGCTGACGAGTATAATTTAGTTGTTTGACCAATAGTTAACCATGAAACTGTCTCTGGGTGACCGTTGGCACAGGTAGTCGTTTGGAACTGTTTGGAGCTCGAGGTGTACTCCAGTACTTTTTGGTCAAGAAAATAGTGTTCTAAATTAATATACGATGGATACATCTAGTGAAATAGTACTAGCAGTACGGTACAAGATAGCATCACGTGACAAATACGAAATAGTAGTACACTACAAGATAGGCTCATATCCCAGATTCTGATGAATAGCTGGACATAGGGCAACGTGGTGCTCCTCGGTACTTCTCCATCTGGTCTCATACAAATTGATTAACTGAAAGCGCCTTTTGAGTCATTATCTTAATTTTAGGAAAAAAATCTAATCCCTAGATGCTGAAAATAAATCTGTCTACATGGTTCAGATTTTTGTCAAAAAATGTATGACATAGTAACAATGTTTTAAATAGCGGGCTATGGAAAATAGCGGTGAGCCTTCAAATCAACTATAGCGGAGCTATAGCGGGCTAAAGCGGGCTATTTGTGAAGACAACCATTTAGCGGCACCCTGCTGAAAAGGCTATAGCGGGCTATAGTGGAGCTATAGCCGGCTATTTAAAACTATGCGTAGTAAGAGAGTCCGCTATTTCCATGTCCTGAGTGGTTCATGTTCTATCAAAACAATTAGCATAGTGGCCTTCACATTTGTGCATTCAATATCTTTGATGTAAAAATATGGAGTTTCATATCTTTAGTAATATATAGCAATTTTATAGCGAATTGTTTATTTAATTATTTAATTATTATTATGAGTACATACGCTGGTATGTGTGGTTATCAGGGAAGGAATCTTATGTTATTAGTCCATAATACTTTTTGAATTCAAATATCGGTTAAATTAATGCCGGCAGTAAAAGTAATAAATTTCCGTAATTTTAAGTAAGTGAACTGACATCCACCCACCTTATATGAGAAAATGGTTATCGAAAATAAAACATGGAATACGAGCATGGTTATCGGTCCAAATGACCAATGGTAAATCCAATGGTTACTTCGGAGATCTAGACATGTTTACATGTTATAGTGTGGATTTAATAATGGTTGACCCGATGAAACTATATACTGATGGTTCCCTTTATGCATGCACCATTAGATGTGAAGATTAGGGAGGAAGATATCGTATTCCAATCAACTGACTGATCATGATAATTAGATTCTTCGCTTATGTGAATTTGGGACAAGTGTTGTCTAGGCAACCCTTCCACCCAGAAAATCTGTGGGTGGAAGGGTTGCCTAGACAACAATTGTCCCAAATTCACTTGGAGCAGCCAACCACAAATGGTTGTGGTGGTGGCTACTTATAGCTCGTGAGTAAACCTACGGGGCTCATAAAACCGTAGAAGGAACACGCCCAACATGCACACAATATGAGGAAAACAGTTGGAACTTCCGACTAGCTAATTGGACAGCCTTGGGCGGGAAGATTTCCAACTCCCCGGTGAGGAATATAACCTGGCTATCCCAAAGTCTTAACTTCGACACCGAAGCTAAATAACTCACTGCAAAGGAGATTTACAAGTATTCCCTCACTGAAGAAAATGTTAGATTCAACGCACATACAAAGACTTCAACCTGGCTTTCTCTTGGACCTCCGTTAATAGTAAGATTTTCCCTATGACTCAAATGCAAAATAAAGAAACTAGTAAAAGTACGTCTGTGCAATAGCTTCCAATTCTTCAATGGCAATTCCCAAGACTTCAATGTTCTCATAACATTTTTAAGGAGCACGAAATGCGCTTACACAATCTATCAACCGTCTATCTCCGCTACCAACATACCACTTCTGCACAGTTTGTTCCATCTTGTCCTAGGAGACAGCACAACCCAACAAACTGCACTATGCACCTCCTCCCTGATATCCGAATGGGTCATTCCTCCACCAACGCTCAACTGCGGCTCCTCGTACAGTGCGCTCCCCAGATAGTTCTCCGTTACAATCTGATGGGGGCCTATAGCCATGCGTCGTGGACAATGAGCTAGAGCTCAAAGCGGACCCTCCATTGCACCACACTCCGGAAAGGCACTAGGACCACGGGGAATGTGTCCAAGGTTGACCAATCTAGAGCTATAGTGCTCCAACGAACCGGATTTGTGGCAACAAGCCTAAATCGATGAAGCCGAGTGCCCAGATTGTTAAAGGTGAGTTTTTAGTGAAATTAATTACTCCCCCGTTCATTTTTATAAGTCGTTTCAGACAACTGAAAATGGGCTGCTTTGCACGCTGTCTGAAATGTCTTCAACGCCTTATAAAAGTGAACAGAGGGAGTATTGTTTATGTTTGCTGGAGCATTTCAACATGGTACAAGCTTGTATGATGTTTCTTTTATACACATAAGCAACAAAATGCAATGATTCTGGACGTATTGGGAATGGTCCAACTCATGTTCTAAATTAAACCCATTAAGCTAAGTGTGAAGGGCGGCCAACCAGCTATGCCACGTGGCGCAAGCTGAGTGATCGCTGTGAGAAATCTTTTGAATTTTTTTTAATAAAGGTGTGGATTATTTTTTAATTTTTTTTCTTATTAGATGTAGGTGAGGACCACTGGTATTTTTTAAATGATGAGTTATGCAAAGTGACACTCGCTGGTAGGCTGTGGTGGTAATTTTTTTTCTTTTTTCTTTTTTACTTCATTTTTTAGATGAAGGTGAGGATTTTTTTCTGAGATATTTTTTAGACGGAAGCGAGAACTCTATGTAGCTTTTTAAATGGAAACATGCACGCAACTTCCTCTCAACCGGCACCACAGGGTGACGCCCCAATCACTAGTATACATTCATACTTGTGTTTGTGCGCGCGCATGTGTGTTGCATGCCAATTTAATCTTTGTCGTGGAAGATATGTGTGGACGTCCACTCCGTACGACGTGAAACTTTTTTCCCCTCGTGTGTGGCGACTAGAACCCTAGCCGCCGCGAGAAAGGACAGCTTGCGGAACCGTCCTCTGGCGGCTCCCCTCCGCCGATGACCTCTCGATTGTCGGTGGTAATGGGGGTCGCCGGATCCCGTGCATGTGGATCTCGGGTAGCTTAAGGTATTATGGCCGATTAGCTCAGGTTTTGGGTCATTCCACGTCTTGCTTGCACGGCTGCGGCGACATATCTATATAAAGAAGCTCCAATTCCTCCCCCGATGAGGTGATCGGTTCTATGGTCGTTGATGGGCTTGTCAACTAGCATGTTCAAGCGGGGATATCGTAGTGATGGCAGTATCCTTACGGTGGATTTGCCTTCTCGAGCTCTGCCTTTGCACGGCATGTGCGTCAGTGCCGGTGTGGAGCTTGGGAGATAGTCGGGGGGCGGATGCAGATGGTGGTCTACATCAACGACATCTAGAAGACGGATCGTGTGCTAGGTTCATGGTTGGTGGCTGGCGGGTATGGTTTCCTTCTCCGACATCTTAGTCGTGCGGGGGTGCAGATCTGGAGTTCAATGGCGTGTCTGGGATGCTACCTTGGCCCAAATTTGTTTTCAACGGCAATGGCTTCGCCTTTGGTAAGGTACTTTTGAGGTTGCAAACATTTATATCAGTGATGGAGCCAGCATCCAGCTCATGTGAAGAGGTGATTCGTCACATTCTCCTTTGATGGTTGTTATGGTGGTGCCAGAGGTGACACGTGTTGAAGTCATGCTTAGGAGATGGGTCCATTATTATTGTACTTTTCTTTTTTGATTGATGGTTCTTTGTGCAAAGACTACTGTTCTACTATTTTCTCAGTTTGTCAACTCCGTTTTTACGTGGCTTGTACCTTTTTTTGTTGCGGGGAGAATTGCGTTTTGGCTCCCGGGAGCATGCGCTCCCACCTGAATAGTAAAACAAAAATATATAGTAAATGTTTTTATAAAAATCTGAATTTTTTGTAGATGTTTGTGTTAGTGTCGCAAGCATCCTTGAAAACTTTCATCCGAAACAGAGCAGCGATGTTTCGCCGGTGAAAAAAACAAATTTAGATGACATTTTGGGGTAACATTTGGTGCTTTTTTGTTCACGGGCCAAAATGTTTAATCTTATTGCCTACAAATTTGTATGTAGCATTTGGATGTGACAAAGAACACATATAATTTTTATTGAAATTTTTTTGACATTTCAAAAATTATTTTGGCGCGCATGAGCACGTGCTCCTGGAAGCATCAACTGATTTCCGGTATACGTGGCTTGTTCCTTGGCCTATCTTATTTGAATGAGACACATATTATCATGCAAAAAGAAAAACGTGGGTGGAAGCAATGGGGCGGCCACCAGGAGAGAAAATATTGCAGCGCAAATAGACAAGATGTTGAATGCAGGGAGTTTTCGTTTCAAAGATAGAATATTGACTGAATTCAAACTGGACGGGTGGGATGGTGGCGGATCAGACGAATTTATCTCCCGGGAAACGACTAGTCCACGCTGCTCCGCTGCTCCGCTGCTGCAGCCTTTAAATACTTGGCACCTCCTTCCATCCCTCCCATCTCACAGTACAGCCCATAACTCTTTAGTCTGCTGCCTAGTTTCTACCGTACACGACAGGAAGCTCTGATCTATCTCTTATTAAGCCTTGTCAGGTTGACGACAAGAAGGTAAGTACGTAAACCTATGTATCTATGTCTATTCATCAGTGTCCTGAACTTTCCTAAACCTATGTCTATTCATTTTTTAATTAAGCTTCTGGATTAGCATCCATCCATCTTAATTAATATCCTATTACTGTTCATTCATTATGCACGCCTTCAAAAAGAGCAATCTGATACAAAATATTATCAAATTGAATAATGTGCAACTTTGGGTGATTCAAATAATTTCATTTTTCACGCAACATGAAATTATTAAAAATGGTAATTACATCTATTTATTTCTATGTATTTTCATATTACCCAACAAGATAAAATATAAATCCATGTTAGCCTTAATCCATGCTAAGCATCTCCCCATTGCCTATAAGAAAAAGACAAGCAGAAAGTCCATTTACGCCTCTATATGTAGTGTGCACTGACAAATTAGGTGTTCTAGTGTTCTAGAGATGTGATTAACATTAATTGCTACTGATAGCATTAAATGTTCTTAGTTTTATTCACCCGCAAAAAAAATCTTAGTTTTATTCACAACATCGATGCAGCATTTACCTATTCATGGCCTAATTGTTTTTGTTCATGGCCTAATTGCTTTCTAGTTTTTCGGCATTTTCTATGATTAATAGAGATAATAGATACATCCCTAGTGCATTATTAGTACCTCTAAGGTACAATACTTCCCTATTATCTTCACCTCCTGATATATATATAGCAGGTGACTGCTCCGAGACCATGGCAGGCGGCTCAGCGAAGCTAAGCGAGATCCGTTGCGCGCAGCGTGCAGAAGGCTCCGCGGCAATGCTAGCTATCGGAACAGCAAATCCTGCGAACCAAGTGTCCCAAGAAGAGTACCCTGACTACTATTTCCGTGTCACCAAGAGCGAGCACCTTACTGACCATAAAGACACATTCAAGATAATATGTAAGCACCCAAACATATGTACTCCCTCCATCTCATAATATAAGAACGTTTTTGACACTAATGTTAAAAACGTTCTTATATTATGGGACTGAGGGAGTACTAATTTTTTAAAGGAGACATGATTCATTATGGTGTTGGTCCTTTGGATCTCTAATATTTAATCAGGTGGTCTCACGGGCACGGAGAATCGTTTCTTCTACCACACGGATGAACTGCTCAATTCCCACCCTGTCTTGCTGGACCACACATCACCGTCCCGTGAAGTTCGGCATGATATCGTGGCCAAGGCTGCTCCAGAGCTTGCGGCATCAGCAGCAAAGAAGGCCATCGCAAAGTGGGGCCGTCCGGCCACTGATATCACCCACCTTATCGTCACCACCAACTCTGACGCCGGCGCCCCAAGCGCCGACGTACGCTTGGTTTCACTCCTTGGCCTTCGCGCCGACGTGTGTCGTACAATGCTCCATCTTAACGGCTGCTTCGCTGGCTGCTCCGCCTTGCGCCTAGCCAAGGACCTTGCTGAGAACAACCATGGGGCACGCATCCTCGTGGCTTGTGTGGAGCTAGCCATTTCTGGCTTCTGCAGCCCTGGCGAAGGGGACTGCTTAGACACCCTCATTACTCATGCGTTGTTCGGTGATGGGGCAGGCGCGGTTATCGCCGGCGCTGATCCCATACACCCCGTCGAGAATCCTCTGTTTGAGATGGTGTCCGTCTCTCAGACCCTCGTGCCGAGCACCGAGCATGTGCTCACCCTGAACTTAGGGAGCCACGGCACTCATGGGAAAGTTTACACCAAACTGCCCACACTGGTGGCAGACACCATGGAACCTTGTCTTTTGGAAGCATTTGGTCCACTTGACATGGACTTCCAATGGAATGACCTCTTCTGGGCAGTGCACCCCGGCAGCCGTGGGATCTTGGACCAACTTGACAAGACACTCCAGTTAGAGCCCACGAAGCTAGCAGCGAGCCGAACTGTTGTTCAGAAGTTTGGAAATATGTTTAGTGCCACTGTGATCTTCGTGCTTGACGAGCTGCGACGGCGTATGGAGGAGGAAGGAGAGCGAGCAGAGTGGGGGGCCATGGTGGCATTTGGACCAGGATTCACTATAGAGACCATGGTGCTCCACGCAACCGGCACTCTCAAGAAAAAATAGCACTTCATTAAGCTTTGTATGCAATAGAGAATAAGATTAAAGTCAATGCGCACAATTCGGTTGTGAGAAGTAACCTTCTATACTATTTTAGTTACACACTCTTTAATCATGAAATAACTTTTCACCCTGTAAGAATGACTATTGATCCAGTGTTTGGTCTTTCACCATATGTTGTGACGATCTTAGCGAAGGACATGTTTGCTTGTAGTCTGCACTGCTAGTCTTTGTATTCTCTATTATTAATAATTGTTCGAGTTTGCTTACCACGCTTGTTATCAAATGTTATTCTGTATGGTCATTTTGCTACACACATTTGTGATGCTCCTATTTACTGTTATATTGGAATTTCTTTTTATCGGCACCCAAGTGTGTGCGTTGATTTTCTGTTATCGGAATATTTTCTTTCAAGCAGTTGAATATTTTTTTTGAAAAGAAAAATGGATATATATATATATATATATATATATATATATATATATATATATATTGTGATGAGAAGAACGGTGAAAACCTTTCATGTCTCTATTGATTTGTCCATCACCTGTGGAGCTTATATGCACGAGTAATACAATACAAATGATAGTGTATAACAAAAGGGGCACTTCTGTTGCTTTTGTGGTCCTGGTAGTTGAGCTAGAATGGTGACGGTCGGACCAACAAGATGCTCTTATTTAAAAGTTGCCATCGAAAAGTTATTTTGGTTGAATTTAGTATCTTATTCGGCTATCAAATTGGTTGTATTCATCTACCCCCTAATAATATATCATTTTATGTTTTGAGCCAATTTTGATTGCCATTAATAATGGATCTAAGGTAAACTAAAAGTGTTCCTCCAATTATTTATGGGCAAGCTTTGAGGCCACCTGCGATCACGTCTAACTGAGATACGAGCCCACACATGTATACAGGGCTTGATGTGTGAGGACATCTTCAACAGTTTGTTTGTTAGGTTATTTGTAAAATGTGTCATGTCGTCAACCAACAAACCATTCCAATAGGTTCTGTATAGTTTGTCTTGTGTGGCAAGACAGGCCACGTGAGTGAGCTATTTTGAAATCTGACCACTAGCCACGTGTCGTGTTGACACTCTGAGTGTACCTCCAATGGTCATATCAGCTATTGGACTTGCTCCATTGGCTATAAATAGCCCCTACCTCAACCTTAGATGTTTGGCTGCTCCGCATGAATTGAGATAGAGATTGCCCGAGCAAGCCATTTTTCCTCCCACAAATCTGAGAGAAGGATAGTGAGGAAAAACCCAAAACCTAAAAATGTTAAGTGAATTAGCATCACAGAAGAACTAGATCGAAGTTGATCATATAATATTACTCTTGTAGACTGTGCATCCACTAGTGGTTAGGTGTCTGTACTGAGCGTCCAAGGGTAATTGTCGACTACCTAAAGAACAAGTTTGTGAAGGTCTTCAGAGATCTACCTTAAAGATCTGCACGAGTTGTCACCCAGTTATGCTTCTGTTTTTGACATGTTAGTTCATATTTCTACTAAGACCTTGTTGTTTGTGTAGTTTGTCTTCACTATAGCATTCTCTTATGTTATTTGTTCTGGTTTGTCTTTGGTTAGTTCATTGGATCTGAATTATATTTGAAAATCTCCTATTCAGCCCCCTCTCCCCCCCCCCCTCTCGTCAACATCTTCCCTTACAATTAGTCAAAATTGACATGATTTGTACCTTCAACCGCGTGCAAGCTAAAAACGTTGTATGTCATTAATTAATCTCACATGGTTTAGAAGAGAAACCGTGTGTGCTCAGTCGCACATGATAGTTTTGCTTAAAATGTGTTAGATTAGCGCTTCCCGGTTAGCAAAAAACTGCACCAGCCATGCAGATATCCTGCCCCCCCCCCCCCCCCCCCGCATAAACTCCATCCTCCCCATTTCCCCTCCTTCCCCCACGAAAACTCCGTCCTCCCCCTCACCCCCATTCTTCCCCTCTAGTTCCAGCCTCCTTGACTCAGGTAAGCTACCCCCCCCCCCCTCCATCCACAATGGCTCAACCTTCGGCATGATACCTTGTGGCAGACAAATCCCCGTCACTCCCTCCAAGCCCTCACCTTCGCTACCCGTCACTATGGCTCACCACATACAACCGGGAGCTCGAGGAGCATACGGCTAAAAATAGGCAAATCATGGTCACATGTGTGAACGAGGCTACCGATCCCGCCATGTGCACCGAACCTATAAGATCTTGGAGGAGCACTTCATTGTCGAGGCCACCATCAAAGGTGTGTGTATGGACAATGACATGTGGTTGTACATAGTAAACTAGAGGACTCGTCAATTTTTGAGGCCATGAGCAGTGCCTACAACAGTCCCTATGACATCTTCTCTCAATGTGCTGATGCATTTTTTATGTGCAAGGCTACAGTTGTGATACCCAGACTATCACCAAGGCACCCAACATGAAGAGTCCTCGGGGCCTTGCAAGGTGAAGGAGACAATTTTCATCTCCTCCATTGTTGAGGACTAGCCGTTTTAGCTAACTATCCCACATTTCTTGCTAATCATATCATACTAAGTACGAAGTGCTGCTTGTCGCACCCCTACCCGGGGTAGTCATATCAAACATAGTGTTTCTCAATTCTGATAGGGATCAAAGAGGTATAGCAATCCAGAGAAAAGATGTTGTAGCACATTCAACTTAGAACGTTAGCAAGAAACAATCCAGTAAACATTTATACCAGAATTAAAATAGCTCAAATGAGGCATGAAAGGCAAAAGTAAGCATGTTCAGGACATTACACCAAAAACAAGCAAGATAGGAAGTGGGGCTTGCCACACCCCACCTGTTACAGATAATTCCTTGTAATAGTGTTGGATTCCCTAAAGAGGTAGGGTGATGTAGTATAGTAGCATATAGTATTTACCTCAGTTAAAAACCAAGTTTTATCGAACCAATAGGAGAAGGCACACAGATAACTTTAGCAGTACTTACACACACAAACAAATGCTTGCACCCTAAAAAGGCAAGGGTGCATCACTCCCCTTATTCTTGCCCATTGCAAGTATCAAAGCTGGTAGTGGTAGATATAATAAATAAAAGTAAAAGTAAAGTAAAACAAAACAACGGGGAATTATAAGATTTGTTTCAATATAGAGGTGAATGGACTCGGGGGTCAGAGCGTTCACTAGAGGCATCTCCCTCATAAATAGCATCGGTAGGTAAACAAACTACTGTTGGGCAATTGACAGAATAGTGCATAGTTATGATGATCATCCTAATATATAGGTATTACGTCCGAGGCAAGTAGACCATAATCTAACTACATCACTATTTCTCCACCCCAAGATCGCTATCGAGCATGCATCTCAAAGTATTAAGTTCATGACAAATAGAGTAACACATTAAGCAAGATGACATAACGTAGACAGAATAAGATCAAGCAATATGTTCAAACCCCGTCATTTCATCCTTACTAGCAACAATGCAAATACGTGCCTTACAACCCCTCCTATCGTAGACTAAGGACACAGAAAGATTGGACCTACTACTATGCACCACTGCCTCTGAAGATCTAATCATTTACTTGTCCAGATAAAACTCACAGAACGGAAAGCATTCATAGCTATATAAATTACACATCAGAGAAACTTCAAAGAAAATCAAATACTTTCAATGAATAATCTGATCATAAACCCATAATTCATTGGATCCCAACAAACGCACCCCAAAAGTTTACATTAGATTAATCTCAAATGAGATCATTGTATTCAAGATCAAGAGAGAGAGAGAGAGAGAGAGAGAGAGCTATCAAGCTACTACTATGGACCCGTAGGTCCTCTAGGAACTACTCAAACATCATCATGGAGGCAGCAAGGTGGGTGAAGATTGCTTCCCCAATGGTTTCCCCCTCCGGCAGAGTACCGGAAAAGGCCTCTAGATGGGATCGCGAAATAATAGAGGCTTGCAGCGACAAATGAATTGTTTCAGATCTCGCTCTACGGATTTTTTAATATTTCTGAATTTATAGGCATGGAATTAGGGCAAATGCAGCCACGGTGTGCCCACAATCTCACATGGCGTGCACCCCTGGGGGCGCGCCACCTGAGCTTGTGGCCCCCTCGATCATTGTGTAGTACTCCCCTAAAGCTTCTAGTGTCTCTCCTCGTCCAACAAAAATCACCGTAAAATTTTCAGCGTGTTTGGACTTCATTTGGTATGGTTTTTCTGTGAAACAAAGAAATATGCAAAAGAAAGAAACAGGCACTGGGCACTAAGTTAATAGGATAGTTCATAGAAACAATATAAAATGGAATATAAAGCATACAAAAGTGATAATATAATAGCATGCAATAATAAAAAAATTATAGATATGTTGGAGACGTATCAATAACCCATTTTTAATTCCATATGTCCACACGATCGATACAAAGGTATAAATCCAACAAACGGATAAAAGGGAATATAAAAACTTTTGATCCAGCATTTGGATTTCTCAAAGACATAGGAGGAAGTAAACACTGCGCCCTAAGTACATCATCTGGTAAGCAGGTGATATAAGCAAATTCAATGTGGTTATAAACATAGCAAATCTCTGGTAATTGTGATGGTCCACCAAATACACAACATAATGACCAAAAGGAAAGGAGATTATCTTGTAGCTGAAAATGGATGAGCCAAAGAGTAGTACCATTCTTACTCTTTGTCATCATGGTAATATGGTTCTCCTATGGAAAAATTCAAATTGTGAAGTGAGGGTGAAGATGTTGTTGTTGAACACAATTGATAAGTTGGTCATAAATTACTTACGAGCACCTAAGAAAAGCCTACGGTATCAAGTGGGGCTGAACTTTTTATTGTCTCAAGGGCAATTAATATAGGAAAAACATCAATATTAAATTATTGTGCATGATGTAAGAATGGTAATATAGGTAGGAAATTACCATTTTGACTTAATATAGGTGGGCAATGTAATTTTCTAGAGCATGTATCATAACGTTCATAATGTAGGGGAAGCACGCCACTTGAGTTAGTTCATAATGTATTCATACAAGTGGAAGCACACCACCTTCAGTGAGCTCATAATATTCTCGTCAAGTGGTGGTTCCGTTGTTAAGCCCAATTTGTAAGTACACATATGCCAAGAGATTCAGTGATAATCCACACATTTTGTTTGATGCTGGTGAGGACATAAATCATATCGGGGTACCAAATTTCAAGACAAGGCATGACAGGGGACTTGAGCACGAGCGTGATGAATTCCCATGTGTGGAGTAGGAAAATTGTTTGAAATGCTAGAAGTAAGGCCTCCCAAGTAAAAAAAATCATTTGAGTAAATCTTCAACTTGTAGGATGCTTTATTTTTCACCTGGATCTTAATTAGAAATGCAGGATAAAAAGAGAATAATAAACAGAAATAATAACAACATTGTGAAAATATGGATGGTGTCTCCACAATGGCTATAATTGGTGCTCAATTAGTCACCCATAGCAAACATAAGACTGCTCAACTATTATTTTATAATAAGGACAAAGAACTTAAAAGCATTTTACTGTCACTTCCATACACCTGAGAATTTCCAAATTGATGTCAATAATGCAGCATATACTAATTTAACAATTTCTCAAAATAATATATGGATTTATTGCACATGCACTCATCAAGCTATCTTTTTTGCCAATAAATTATGACATTGTTACTTCAGATCCAGTTGTCGACGATTGGTTCAAAACAATAAGGATATCTTTTATTGCTCAACTATTACACATGCCAAATACTTCTTATGTGAGCCCCAAATTGTCATCACAGTTAAAGGAAAGATAACAAAGATAAAGAACGATGTACACCGTGAAGCAATGGTGCAGCAAAACTCAAGTTCACATCCATCACTAATTTTTCAGCTCTACAACCAGGAAGCCTAGCCTTCGGTCGTAGTGTCATGTTGGTCCAGCCTAGCAAATAATCTATCGAATTCATACTCCAGCCATTGCTCCAAGTCCGAAATGATGGAGAGCTGACAATATATTTCAACACTCCCCCTCACGTCTAGGCTATTTTATACCTTAGCCATGGGACCGATGTGGGATGCAGAATTATATTTTTAATACTCTGTCAGTTGGTTGTTGAACTCAATGCCTCTTGGCTCAGATACCATATTAAATTCACTACTAGAAAAAGCGCTATAGATGGGATTGACACTAATGGCGCACCAGACAAGCGGTGCGCCATTAGTATATACTAATGGCGCACCACCTTCTGATACGCCATTAGAGTTGAAACTACTAATGGCGCACCTGGCCCAGGGTGCGCCATTAGTATGAATTTTTTTTTTAACTAGTGCGCCTGTCCAAACATACTAATGGCGCATCCAGACACAGTGCGCCATTACTAGTTGTAACTAGTAATGGCGCACCTGGCCCAGGGTGCGCCATTAGTATCAAAAAAAAAATTTAACTAGTGCGCCTGTCCAAACATACTAATGGCGCATCCAGACACAGTGCGCCATTACTAGTTGTAACTAGTAATGGCGCACCTGGCCCAGGGTGCGCCATTAGTATCAAAAAAAAAATTTTAACTAGTGCGCCTGTCCAAACATACTAATGGCGCACCTGGCCCTGGGTGCGCCACTAGTATCAAATTTTTTTTTAACTAGTGCGCCTGTCCAAACATACTAATGGCGCACCACCAGAAGGTGCGCCATTAGTAACCTGGATTACTAATGGCGCATTTAGAGTTGGTGCGCCATTAGTAAGTGGGCAGCAACAAGATATTTTGGACAGCCTCTCCTACCCACACTCACTTTCTCCCCACTTCATTCTCTCCACCTCCTCCTTGTCTCGGGTGCCTCCTCTTTTTCACCTCATTTCCACCATAGATTCATTCAATTTAAGTGGTTAAATTACCTTGTTTTGATGGTAAGTAAGGGGGGAAGCTATATTTATGTTGTTCTCCCTACAACAATGTGCACATGCACTTTTTATGGCCTAGCTAGATCTATGTATGTTCGTGGTGTTGCATATGTTTGTGGTGTTGCATATGTGTTTGTGTTTGGAGGTGTACCGGTATTTGAAATGCGATAGTTGCCAATATTTTGCCGGAATGTTGATTCATTTCCGTTTCGGCGAGAATTTTGGCATTAAGCATTCTTTTTGGTCCTATTTTTAGGGAAAGTCATGCCAAATTTTTTCTTGGTTCTAAAATATCGTTTTGTTCTACCCCGCAGGCGACCATGGTCCGCATGATGACCGAAGGCATCGTGAATAGGTTTTTGAGGTCCGCGAAGGCCGAGATGCTTCAAAAGAACGAGACGGAGATAAGATGTCCGTGTCGAAGATGCAAGCTGAAGAGCCTTATTGCGGACCCGGAATCCTGGCAGGTGCGGGACCACCTGCTCTTGCGTGGTTTCATGGATGGCTATCGGTGGCAAGGTGATAAAGATGACATGGAATACCATGTGTGCATGAACAATTGCATCATTTATCGGGACGAGCACGCGGAGTCTACCATATGCCCGGTGTGCGGCGTCACTCGATACAAGAAGAGGAAGAAAGCTCCTCGAAAAGTGGTGTAGTACTTTCCGATCACTCCTCGTCTGCAGCGGTATTTCGCGGACCCTAAGGTAGCAAAGCTCCTGCGTTGGCACGCGGATAGGGAGGAGAAGAAGCGAGAAGATGACGCAAATGATCCGGAGATAGATAAAAAAGACAAGATGCTGAGTCACCCTAAGGATGCGAGCCAGTGGCAAGCGTTGAACTTCGAAGACCTAGAATTTGGGAACGATCCAAGAAACATCGTGCTGGGCGCGAGCACCGATGGAGTCAATCCGTTTGGCAGCCAGAGAAGCACACATAGCACCTGGCCTGTGTTTGTGTGGATGTACAACCTTCCCCCTGGTTGTGCATGAAGAAGAAGTACATTCACATGAGTATGCTAATTGAAGGACCGAAACAACCAGGGAACGACATCAATCTGTATCTGGGGCTGCTGAAAGAGGAGCTTGACACGCTGTGGAAAACGCCAGCCAATACGTGGGACGCCGCAGAGAAAGAATATTTCTCTATGAGAGCCGCGCTGCTCACGACGGTGCACGACTATCTCGGTTACGGATATGTCGCGGGGCAGGTGGTCCACGGATTTTCTGGATGCGTCAGGTGCATGGATGACACAACGTATCGCCAGCTAGATAGAGATCCCGGGTCTTCGAAAACCGTGTTCATGGGACATCGAAGGTGGCTTCGCGACGATGACCCGTGGAGAAAACGCAAGGATCTATTCGATGGTGAAACCGAACCCCGAGGACGCCCGCGTACGAGGAGCGGCGAGGAAATAGACGAGCTGTTGAAAAATTGGAAAGACTGCCCACTGCCGGGAAAGAAGCAAAAGGCGCCAGAGCCGGGAAAGAAGCGAAAGGCGCCAGAGCCGCTGCTGAAGGTATGGAAAACGAGGTCTGTTTTCTGGGACTTGCCGTACTGGAAGATCCACCGTGTGCCTCACAGCCTTGATGTCATGCATATCACGAAGAACGTGTGCGAGAGTCTGCTTGGTACCCTGCTCAACATGCCAGAGAGGACCAAAGATGGGCCGAAAGCAAGGGCAGACTTGAAATCAATGGGCATCAGGCAGGAGCTTCACGCTATATATGATGATGATGATGATGATGATGATGAGGCGAAGCAGGACACGGAAAGTCGTCGCAAAGGAAAAAAGGCCAAGAAGACCGGAAATGACTACCCTCCCGCGTGCTTCACTCTAAGTCAGGAGGAGATCGAGCAGTTTTTCACCTGCCTCGTAGGAGTAAAACTTCCTTACGGTTACGCGGGGAAGATAAGCAGATACCTAGACCTAGCGAAGCTGAAGTTCAGCGGGATGAAGTCTCACGACTGTCACGTGCTGATGACGCAGATACTTCCAGTTGCAATCCGTGGGATCATGGACGCGCACGTCCGTGAAACGCTATTTGGCCTATGCAAATTTTTCGATGTCATCTCTCGGAAGTCTGTTGGCGTGAGGCAACTCAGAAGGCTACAGGAAGAGATCGTGGTGATACTATGCGAGCTTGAGATGTACTTCCCGCCCGCATTCTTCGACGTTATGGTGCATCTGCTGGTCCATATCGTGGACGATATCATCCAACTCGGGCCGACGTTCCTGCACAGCATGATGCCGTTCGAAAGGATGAATGGTGTCATCAAAGGATACGTTCGCAACATGTCACGTCCAGAGGGAAGCATAGCCAGGGGCTTTCTGACCGAAGAGTGCATCTCCTACTGCACGAATTATCTAGGCATCGAGAACCCCGTTGGTCTGCCCGTCAACAGGCACCTCGGCAGGCTCGCTGGATGGGGTCACCGTGAGGGTCGCCGCGAAATGCATGTCGACTTCGAGGGTCGACTCGCCGACTTTGAAAGAGCAAACCTAGTCGCGCTACAACACATAGACGTGGTCGATCCTTGGGTGGTAGAGCACAAAACCTTTATTAAGAAGACGTACAATGACCGAGGCCAACAGAGGACGGACGGAGATATACTCAAAGAGCACAACTCATGTTTCACGCGTTGGTTCAAGCAGAAGCTTCTGTCGTACCCTTTACATGAGGATTCTTCCGCGGAAGAACAACTCATATTCGCCTTGTCACAGGGCGCCGAGCACAACCTGATGACCTATGAGGCGTACGATATCAACGGCTACACATTCTACACCGAGGCCAAGGACATGAAGAGCGATGGTTATCAGAACTCCGGGGTAACGATGGAATCCTACACCGGTAACGACAAGGACAGATACTACGGAAGGATCGAGGAGATCTGGGAGCTGAGCTACGCTGGAGAGAAGGTCCCGATGTTCCGTGTCAGATGGGCCAAGAGCGTCCTAAAAGAAGACCGGTATTTCACCACCATGGTTATACCCGAAGCCAAATCCAAGACCGCAGGCGCAAACGTCACCGCGAAAAATGAGCCATGGGTACTGGCTTCCCAAGTGGACCAATGCTTCTTCATTACCGACCCGTCAAAGCCCAGTCGTGTTGTCGTGAGGAGAGGCAAAAGGAAGATCATCGGAATGGATGGAGTAGCCAATGAGCAAGACTTCGACAAGTACGGCGACCCGAGAATCGAACATGACGACGATGATGAAGTAGCAGCATACACCACAAGAAGAAGCAGGACCACCCTACCTAAAGGACGTCCGTTCCACAGAAGAACTCCATTTGCGAAAAAGAAGGGCAAGAAGATTGTGAACAGATAGCTAGCTAAGATCGATTGTATTTAAATCGTAGCCTTCATTTCTCGATTGTATTTCATGGGCACTTTTTGAACTATCATGAATATTTTTAAATTTCATGGACACTCGATCTCGATCCCCCTCCATCTCGATCGCTATCCCACCTCGCCAGATCCGGTCCCCCTCGCCGCCAAGCACCCCCCGGTCCACCGGCCCCCCGCACCCCGCGCACCCTCCCCCGCTCCACCGGCATTACTGTTTGATGATATTTTTTAAAAAATTATTACTGTCTTATAAAAAAATATTACTGTTATGATTTAAACAAGTTTGAACATATTTAAACACAAATAAATATGAAACAGCATTTTAAATGCATAAAAAAAAATTTGGAGCCTGGGAATCGAACCCAGGACCTCCTGGTGTGAGAACTGGCTGCTGACCAGTCGAGCTAGTAGAGGGAACTTGGTGTGGATCAGGTCAGGTGGAAGATAACCTGTTGGCTCGAGCAGAAATCAAAAAAAAATACTAATGGCGCACCAGGGTGAGGTGCGCCATTAGTATGGATATACTTATGGCGCACCGAGGGGTGGTGCGCCATTAGTATTGTGCCCTCGCCCGGCCCTCGATCCCCTTCCCCTCTCCTATCCCCGGCCTAAACCTATCCCCTCTCTCTCCCTCGCCCTTGCCCTCGATCCCCTTCCCCTCTCCTCTCCCGACGCCGCTGCCCCGCCGCCTCGACGTCGCCCCGTCGTCCTCGTCTCCGCCGCGACGCCCCGACACCGCGACGCCGCCCTCTCCTCTCCCGACGCCGCCGCCCCGTCGTCCTCGTCTCCGCCCCGACGCCCCGACGCCGCGACGCCGCCCTCTCCTCTCCCGACGCCGCTGCCCCGCCGCCTCGACACCGCCCCGTCGTCCTCGTCTCCGCCCCGACGCCCCGACGCCGCGACGCCGCCCTCTCCTCTCCCGACGCCGCCGCCCTGCCGCCCCGTCGTCCTCGTCTCCTCGGCGTCGCGCCCGTGGCCAGCCCCGTCGACAAGTTCGCGCTCCTCCCCGCCTTCCTCCAGGTACCCCGCCACCCGGCCTACTCTACAGCATTCTATACTCTGTGAAAATGCTACAAACCCCATTCTGTTTGTCAAGTACCAACTTATATCATCACAGCCATTCATGAACATGACACGAAAGAATCAGTAATCTTGACATCTGAACTTGCCCTATACGTCCCTTAAATTGAAACCAGTAAAGAGTAACCAAAAGTACAAACTGATAAGTAGATAAAGACTAGGGTAGAAAAGAATGAAATTATCAAGTCAAATAGCAATTGAAACGAGCAAACTGACCCAGCACCAAATAAGATAGTTTCAAATACTATCCAAGGGACTTAGGAACAGCAGAATCAGCATAACAATTCAAGAAAAAGGAAGAACAGAAGACAAGAATAAGTGCAGCTCCAGTACTATTTCTCAAACAACAGAACTGGTTGACATACTGCAAAACCAACAAAATGTTAAGAAATAGGTAAAATATAAACTTGCAAAACAGTCCTTTGTATCCACCAGAACATGATTTTACCGAAAGAACTAATATCATGACAGAACTATCAACATATATTTTATCTATACATGGATGCCAGTGAGCAAGAATAAAAATTCTCAAAAAGGAAAAGATCAGTTCAAATTTTGTTGAGGAAACGATCATTTGTACTCAGAAGTAGCTCTATTTAGCAAGAGGCTCGAAGTTGGCCCATTTATAGAAGGTGGTATGGTATTTTCGCAACAAGAGGTTATAAGAAGTAAATGCAGGTGTATGACAATATTGTGATTTTCCACGTATGGGCTTCTATAAGCATTAATATGATCATCAGCAGAAAGCAAATTTGAGGCCAGTTAGCAGTTGCTGTGCTGGACAACAGTAGACAAAATATTGACAACTGGCCAACTTGAATGTACATCACTGCCAACAGTAACCATAACCCATACCACAAAAACAAGTGATGGTATCTGATCTCGGTACACCGCTAGATGATCCTTATTCGTCATCTCCATCAACTGCACTTACCGCCAATCCCAAAAAAAAGAATAACAGGGAGAAGCCAATTGTCAAAGAACCAAATATGACCAGAAACCACACAAGAATCGGTGAAAGCAGAAAGAATCACTACATCGGGACCAAATCATTATCTGGCGACACAAAAACAGGGACATGCATAAGAAAATGGCTCAGATATACCCCCATCTGGACACCATAACTGAACTTCTGGTAGAATGACCATGAACATATTATATTTGTGGACGGAGGGAGTAATATTTAGCCGCTAAACTGGTTACTTGCTGTCACACAAGCCATCCTAGTTTAGCTAGAAGGAGAAGGAGCCAAGTGATCTGCAGCAGTACTAGTTGAGATCATATCCAGCACATAGTATGGTGAGATCAACACTTAAAATTCCATTGTGCTGCAATAGTCTGAATCATGTTACATAAGTGTTGCGTTCACAAAGCTCTGTTACTATGTGTTCTAGTCATGTACAGCAGTTTGACATTCCTCAAAATTTTAAGTGTTGATAGAATGACCGTGGGCGCCGTTTATTTTGCGTGTCCAGTGGCTGTGGCTGCCTAATTATGACAGACTAAGTTTCTGATTTATTTTTTTATAGAAGTGTAGATTCATTGGTAGCAATTATTTCAGTGTCTCATGTTGCTTGTAGTGTTTTGTCCAAAATGTTGAATGATACTGCTTGGAGATGCATATATTGTTTCACCTCTTCACATGCCAATGTATTTTCCATGTTGTGATGGAGGCCTTTTTTGCCCTGTCCACCCGAGAGGCCCTTGAGTTTGCCGGAATGTCGATTAACTTCCGTTCCGGCAAATTCGGGTACTCCATATGTCCTATTTTCAGCAAAGGTCATGCTGAAATTTTCCGTGAATTTTAGCATGACTTTGCTAAAATAGGACATATGGGGTACTTGTGACTAATGCATGGGCCGGGGTATCTTAGTAGGTAATTAAGTAGGATCAAGTGCCCCGGCGTACTTGTGACTAATGCATGGCTTTTAGGGTGCCTCGGTGTCGATAAAAACCGAAATGATGAAAGCTTAGGCTTTTAGGGTGCCTCGGCGTCGAAAAACCCTCAATGATAAAATCTTAGCTTTTAGGATGCCTCGGTGTCGACAAACCCTAAATGATGAGACCATGATCTTGTTCCTTGACAATAACCAACTTTTTTACCAAACTTTGTTCCTATTTAGAGAGAAACATGGCCAAAAACGATGAGGCCGGGGGTTCGAGCGTCAAGCCATTCTGGAAGCTGTCCCAGGAGATGGAGAAACAACCTCACTTGTATGAGGACGCCGCCTTCCCCACCGATCCTGAGACCACTGATGGTACCGCCGAGGATGACCCCACTGATGCCACCACTGATGGTGCCGCCGAGGATGCCACCACTGATGATGGCGGCGCACGCACAGATGGCAGCCAACCGAAGAGGCAACGGAAGGACCGGCGCCCGACCGTGCTCCGCACCCTCAAGGAGGAAGTTACTGAAGTGGACTCCGACGGGAATCCAACGGCGCCCGAACCAATAGTCAAGGGGTACTCGCTTCAGCTCGGGTGCATTCTCCGGAGCACCGTCTCGATCAACACCGAGAACCTGAGGCATCCTGACCGAGGGAATTTGCGCAACCTCCTCTTCACGAAGCTGCACGAACGATACAAGTTCCCCGCTGAATTTGAAAACACAAGCCTCAAAGGGAATAAAGTGAACAATGCTGCCCTCACGAAGATGAGCAAGGCCCTGTCTACTTGGAAAAGCAATGTGAAGAGAATGATCGAGAAAGGTGAGAGTTATGAGAAGATCAAGGAGAAAAATCCTTCGATCACCGAAGATGACTACAACGACTTCAAGATCAATTGCTCGAGCACCGCAAACTCCGAATCAAGTAAGTGGGGAAAGAAATGCAGGAGCTGAACTTAGGGGAACACACACTCGGTCCCGGCGGTTACAGAGTGGCGGAGCCTATATGGGACAAGGAGGAGGCGGACCGTGCCGAGCAAGGCCTACCGCCCCTCTTCGATAAATACGGTGACAAGCAGACCAGGAACTTTGTCAGGGCCCGGTACAAGAAGGACCCGAAAACAAAGGAGCTTACCACGGATCCGAAGACCAGGGCGCTTGAGCTTGTTCTGGTAAGGAATACACCCCCTCGTATTTAGCTCCATATGGTTGCATTCTAATTAATGAAGCCAAATTTCTTAATGGTTCACATTCCTTCCGCAGGCGACTGAAAGCAGTAGCGCGGGGTCGACTAAGAGCAACCCTTGGGACACCACTCTAAATAGGGCGTTGAATGTAATGAAGAACAAGGATAAGCTCAGTAAGCCGACGTCAGCTGGTCGTGTGGCCGGCAATGGCTTGTCGACAAAATGGTCGTCATACTATGACACTGCTGGGCGAAAGAAGAAAAAGACCAGCTCGGAAAGCCAGGCGCGCGAGGTTCAAGAACTCAGGGCACAGGTGGCGCGGATTCCGGAGATTGTCCAAGAGCAAGTGCAACAACAACTCGGAGCGACGATCACCGCCATTGTGCCTACCTTGATCTAGGGGATTAGTGCGTGGATTGCGGGCGGCCAACGGGGGCCGCCCCCGATTCCTAGCTTCACGGCCAGCAACTCGCAGAACGCGATGGCGGGGCCATTGGTGTCTCCGGCGGAGGCGGCATTGGTGTCTCCGACACCGGCACGGGAGCTTAATGCACCCGGGTGTACGCCGGCCGGCACCTCTGCAGCAAGCGGCCCCTCCGTCAACTGCACGCCCGCCGTTGGCGGTGCCTCGACATTAGCCGAGCTCGACGCCATCATCACGGTAACTAATTAAGACTCTCTCGGCCGAGGACTTCATCTCCTTGCCTTTGACTGGGCATCCCTAACGCCCTACATGTTTTCGCAGGGCGCCGCCGACGTTCCGTGCACTCTCCTGCACTTTGTGAACAACGAGTTGGTCGATGTCGCCAAGGGCAAAATCGTTCAACCGGGCAACCCCTTGTTCCACGGTACCCAGATGCCACCCAACTTGTTTAGGGTTCAACTGGTTCGGGTGCTGCCAGGCTGCGACGAGGTGTTACCTCCGATTCGACCCCTCGGGGCCGACGATGATGACGTGATGAACCTCAGCGCCTGCCTGAGCTGGCCCCTGCTTTGGCCGAAGAGCCAGATTCGTTTGGGGGCGGAGGACACCACCCCAAAGACAACACCGCCAGTCGTGCCGGCACCAAGTCGGCCCCATGGCAAGACCGCCGCAACGGTGCCGGACATCCCTATGCCACTGGATCCAAACATGCATATGGCACAGGATCAGAACGACGACGACGACGATACATTTGCCGATCATGGGGACGGTGGCGACTTCATGGGGCCTCCTTCTCAAGAACCCAACCCAACAAAAGACGTGTGCGATCTAGCTGGTACCGCGGAGAAGCCAAGTTGCAACAGGCGTCGTCTGCAGTTCAGCTCTCAGGAGACGCCTCCAGCTGCCGACTTCACCGAGCCTCAGATAGGCGAGGTGCCAAATATGATCAGCCCCAACACACTCAAGAAGGCGGTCTGTGAGCAGAACTCGGTCCCATTACAGGAGATCAAGAAGAAGGCACGCAAAAGAAAGACTAACAAGGGGGCGGGCCAGCCGGCACCGAGTACGATCTGTGCTCAGGACGGGCCACCTTCAACTGCGGATATCTCGAGGAGGGTGCATGTGGCGGGTAGGCCGATGCTACCGAAAAATATGCTCGATGCTGCAACCGGTGCTATGCGGAGTCTGCATGACAGTGTTCTTTCTTTGGAGAAGCGGTGTCTCCGAGAGAAGGATGTGGCATACCCGGTTTTCGCGGCCAAGGTGCCAGAGGGCAAGGGCTTTGTGGATAACTCCATCGGGGGTACGATCGTCTTGCGGTTTGATGACATCCACGCTATGTTGAACCTTCATCCGCTGCACTACACCTTCGTTCGGCTATTTTCGCTGAGTATGGAGATGCGGATCATTCGCGACAAGACCCCGGACATCGTGATAGTCGACCCCTTCTACATGCGTGCCAAGATCTTGGGCAGCGCTGGGGACCGGCAAGTCGCGAGTTCTTACCTCGAAGGCGTCATTCTGGCAAACCAAGATAAGGATAACTTCCTCGTGCCTTACTTTCCCGAGTAAGTCCTCCCCTCAACCGCCCCGTAACATATGAATTCTTAGATTTCGATCGTTTTTCTTTTAACATTCCGTGTTTTCTGCAGTGACACACATTGCACGCTCATCCTCCTAAGCCCCAAATATTCCATGGCCACGTATTTTGACCCGGAGCGTCAGTCGAACGTAGACTACACAAATGTCAAGAAGGTTCTTGATGATGTTCTCCCCGGCTACGTCAAATCTGGAGGCACCTTCACCAGGCCTATTCGTAAGTACAGCAAGCACGTGTTCTCCCACAATACGACGTTCTGCTACGTCAAGCAGCCGCCTGGCGGTCAGAAGGATGCCTACTACGCCATCCATCACATGCGGGCGATCGTGCGGGACCATAATCACCTTCTCCTACCAAATAATCTCAAAGATTGGGCCGCAAGCTTGGGGGCAATCCAGGACGCGGACATCAGACAAGAATTCTTTCGCATCCAGTCGGAGTTTGTGGAAATCATCCATCAAGATGTCCTTCGTACCTCGGGGCAGTTCTACCTCAGAAATCAACCGTCCAACAGTGACATCGACACAATCCTACAAATGCAGGCTGACAACGCCCGTTGTTTCATGACTCCCACGATAGACGGCGGCTTCATCCACGCTCCGGTCCCTTGAGTCGAGTCGAAAGCAGTGATGCTGTGTCTAGTTCTGAAACATCGATTGGCTCATGTTGTAATTAAACTTTAATGAACTTGTAGTATGTCTCTTTGGTTTCGAGAGTCGTTCAACTTAGATGTAATCGATGCTATTAATGTCTTGCTTTTCTCTTCCGATCGTTCTGTTGCATACTTATATATTGCTTATGTATTGTCTGTGAATTGGTACTAACGTTTCGTTTGGCTACTGCATAGCGATGCCGTGGTATGTCGTGTACAAGGGTAAGGTTCCTGGAGTCTACGACGATTGGGAGGAGTGTCGGAGACAGGTTCACCGATTCAGCGGTAACAGTTACAAAGGGTACGCCACTAGGGCCGAGGCCGAATCTAGATACGACCGCTATCTAGCGGGAGAGGGGAGGGAACGTTGGAGGAACCGGATGAAGACGAGTTTCATCGTGATGATGCTCATCGTGATGACCGCAGCTCTCTTCTATGTGATGGTAGTTTAGATGATCGATATCGACTTGTAATGTGAAGACAAACTCGCGGTCTCGAGACTTGTAATATAATATTCTATCTTTGTTCGGTCTTTTCAATTCGGAGACTAATATGATGAATTGTATTCGGAGACTAAAATGATGAATTGTGTTCAGAGACTAATCTTCTATTGTATTCGATGAATCTGTTGTTGATGTGTGCTGTCTATATTTTGTCCAATTATACATTTTGTAACCTGTGCAAAAAACAGAAAATTAAAAAATAAAAAAAACATAATATTCATACTAATGGCGCATCACATCATAGTGCGCCATTAGTATGCCAAAGGATACTAATGGCGCATCACTAAACAGTGCGCCATTAGTATGCCGAAGTTACTAATGGCGCATCCTGTTGTTGTGCGTCATTAGTATGCCAAAGCACCTGGGTATAGATGGCCCCCTGGGAGGCATACTAATGGCGCACTGTTGTATATACTAATGGCGCATCTGGGGTGCGCCATTAGTATACCAGATACTAATGGCGCACCAGTGGTGCGCCATTAGTAAAATATACTAATGGCGTGCTACTAATGGCGCACCACTAATGCGCCATTAATGGCCAAATTAGGTGCGCCATTAGTAGGCCTTTTCCTAATAGTGATTCATACTCCAACCAGTTGGTCCAAAAGTCCGAACTGATGGAGAGATACCAGCAATATATTTCAACATGATCAACCATGGAGACAGGGGCAGGCAGAATAGTAGAAGCATCCTATATGTGGAGACAATATAAAGACGACTTGGGATTGACATCTTCTGGATGCCGAAGATGATAGCTAGGGATGCTGACGTTGATGGTGCTGCTTCGACACATCGTCCTCTTCGTAGCCACAACACTATGTCATTTGAAGCATAGTGAGTTGTTGATACGTCCATTTTGCTTCATGTTTTCATATCAATATTTATTGCATTATGGAGTGTTATTTCACTTTATGATACAATTCTTATGCCTCTTCTCTCTTATTTTGCAAGTTTGACATGAAGAGGGAGAATGCCAGCAGCTGGAATTCTAGACCTGAAAGGGCTATATTGCAGACACCTATTCTGCACAACTCCAAAAGACCAGAAAATTGATGAAAAATTATTTTAGAATATATATAAAATATTGGTGAAAGAATTACTGTTAGGTTTAATCTTTTCATGTTCATATATCTGCATGTTTGCATCTAGTTAGACGCATGGTTGGGCATGGTGTCGATGAGTTTCAGTTGGAGGAGTGTGCTGGCGAGATGCCCAGATGCCGTGCGATGCGGTGTGGCCGCGTGAAGCTGCTGAACAAGTCTACTGGATGATCCAGCAAGTCATAATGCATGAGTATTGTTACTAGTGTTAGCCAAGAGAGTTGGTCAGTTAGTTTGTTAGCTACATGCGAGGTGTTAGTAGCTAGCTGCGATAAGTGTATGCATGCTTTGCCCGGGTAATGTGCTGCCTAGAGAGAATCTAGGAGTAGATGAGTGCATGCAGTTAGTGGGTTAATGCATGGGTTAGTTGGGTTAGTGGCCGAGTGTGGTGGCCGGGTTGTGGCGTGAGTTGCATGGCAGCGTTGCCATATCTTTTGTATAAATAGTTGCATTGAGTTAATGAAAAAGGAAGGCCGTGAGGGCTGAGGTAAAATGTACTCTCTTGTTTCACCAAGGTGAAGAGCCTCCCGGCCGGCAAAGATAGCGGCTGGTCTGCCTTGGCGTGTGTGTGTAGAGTTCCCTGGTGTGTGTGAGTCCATGTGATCTTGAGAGAAAATAGAGAGGAGAGAGAGAGAGCTGTGCGAGGCAGCTCGAGGTAGAAGAAGAGCGGCGCTGCAAGGAGAGGCGGCGCCAACAATTACCAGAGGGGGACCCACCAGGCAGCAACAAGCCTATGGGCGCGCCCCCCGAGCTTGTGGGGGCCCTGGCAGGCCTCTGAAGCCCATCTTCTGGTATATGATGCCATTTGACCTAGAAAAAATCTAATGGAAGGTTTTTGGACGAAGCGCCGCCGTCTCGAGACGGAACATGGGCAGGAGCACTTTTGCTCTCTAGTGGAACAATTCCATCGGGGAAGCTTCCCTCCCGGAGGGGGAAATCGAAGCCATCATCATCGCCAACGACCCCCTCATCATGTGAGGACCAATCTTCCTCAACATCTTCATCAGCACCATATCATCTCAAACCCAAGTTCATCTCTTGTATTCAATCTTTTGTCTTAAAACCTCGGATTGGCACCTGTGGGTTGCTAGTAGTGTTGATTACATCTTGTAACTGATGCTAGTTGGTTTATTTGGTGGAAAATTATATGTTCAGATCCATTATGATATTTATTATCCCTCTGATTTTGAGCATGAATATTATTTGTGAGTAGTTTGTTTTGTTCTTCGGGCCATGGGAGAAGTCTTGTCATAAGTAATCATGTGAATTTGATATTCGTTCAATATTTTGATGATATGTATGTTATGATTCCCTTAGTGGTATTATGTGAACATCGACTACATGATACTTCACCATCTTTGGGCCTAAGGGAATGCATTGTGGAGTAGTTATTATATGATGGGTTGCTACAGTGACAGAAGGTTAAACCCTAGTTTATGCGCTATTCCGTAAGGGGATGATTTGGATCCATATGTTTAATGCTATGGTTAGATGTTATCTTAATTCTTCTTTCGTAATTGCGGATGCTTGCGAGAGGTGTTAATCATAAATGGGAGGCTTGTTCAAGTAAGAACATCACCCAAGCACTGGTCCACCCACATATCAAATTATCAAAGTAGCGAACATGAATCAAACCAACATGCATGATGAAAGTGACTAGATGAAATTCCCGTCTGTCCTCAAGAATGCTTTACTTACAATAAGAGACCGTCCCGGCCTTTCCTTTTCTACAAAAAGGATTAGGCTACCTTGCTGCACTTTTGTTACCATTATCATTACTTGCTCGTTACAAATTATCTTGCTATAAAAATATCTGTTACCAACAATTTCAGTGTCCGCAGAAAATACCTTGCTGAAAACCGCTTTCCATTTCCTTCTGCTGCTTGTTGGGTCGCCACTCTTACTTATTGAAAGGACTACGATTAATCCCTATATTTATGGGTCATCAATGGTCAATATAGATCTGAACAAAGATAAATGGGATTATGTGATTAATTAAATACGTAGATGGCTCTCAATAAAGATGCAGCTATTTTACTATTGACGACCAGGGCGTGTCACATTAAAGAAGCTTGTTAAAACAAGTGAGTGGAAGTTGCTACTATTGATAGGGTCGATGGATTCCCCCGAAGAGTAAGGGTGATGTAGCACGGCGGTAGGAAGTATTTCCCTCAATTAAGAACCAAAGTTTATCAAACCAGTAGGAGGCAACACACGAACAATTTTAACAGTAGATGCAGACAATCAAAACAATTGCTTGCACCCAATGAAGGCAAGGGGGTTGTCACTCCCCTTGTTATTGCGAGTTACAAGATTAAAAGCAGATAGTAATATACAAAGTGGTAGAAAGTAAAGAACAACTAAAAGAGCAATATTGGAGACTTTAGTATTGAATGAAAGAGGAGCAACTCTTTGTGCTTCCGGTCGAGGTGAAGATACCCCGAACAAACCCCTCAAAGGATTGTTTTCCATAGTAACAAGTAATAGTAAATTTCAGCACGTAATATAAATTTTTCCCTACCAAATTCCACTCACCTGAAATGCTTCACTCCCCGACAACGACGCCGGAAAAGATTCTTGATGACCCACAAGTATAGGGGGTCAATCGTAGTCCTTTCAATAAGTATGAGTCTCGAACCCAACGAGGAGCAGAAGGAAATGACAAACGGTTTTCAGCAAGGTATTTTCTGCAGGCACTGAAATTGTTGCTAACAGATAGTTTTATAGCAAGATAATTTGTAACGAGCAAGTAATGATAATGGTAACAAAAGTGCAGCAAGGTAGCCCAATCCTTTTTGTAGCAAAGTATAGGCCGGTACGGTCTTTTATAATAAGTAAAATGTTCTTGAGGATACACGGGAATTTCATCTAGTCACTTTCATCATGTTGGTTTGATTCGCATTCGCTACTTTGATAATTTGATATGTGGTGGACCGGTGCTTGGGTGCTGGTTTTACTTGAAGAAGCCTCCCACTTATGATTAACCCCTCTCACAAGCATACGCAACTATGAAAGAAGAATTAAGATAACATCTAACCATAGCATTAAACATATGGATCCAAATCAGCCCCTTATGGAATAGCTCATAAACTAGGGTTTAAGCTTCTGCCACTCTAGAAACCCATCATCTAATAACTACTCCTCAATGCATTCCCTTCGGCCCAAAGATGGTGAAGTGTCATGTAGTCCACGTTCACATAACACCACTAAGGGAATCACAACATACACATCGTGAAAATATCGAACGAATATGAAATTCACAGGATTACTTATGACAAGACTTCTCCCATGGCCTCAAGGACAAAAGCAAGTACTCACAAATAATATTCATGCTCAAAATCAGGGGGATAATAAATAGCATAATGGATCTGAACATATAATCTTCCACGAAATAAATGAACTAGCATCAACTACAAGATGTAATCAACACTACTAGCCACCCACGGGTACCAATCTGAGGTTTTGATACAAAGAGTGAACACAAGATATGAACTAGGGTTTGAGATGAGATGGTGTTCTTGAATATGTTGATGAAGATTGGCCCTCCCAAGATGAGAGGATTGTTGGTGATGACGATGGCTTCAATTTTCCCCTACCGGAGCGAAGTTTCCCCGGCGGAATCCCCTTGCCGGAGGGCAAAAGTGCTCCTGCGCATGTTCTGCCTCGAGACGGCGGTGCTCCGTACCGAAAGTCCTCTCTTTATTTTTTTCTAGGGAAAAAGACCTTATATACCAGAAGATGGGCACCGGAGGATGGCTAGGGGGCCCACTACCCACCAGGGCACGCCAGGGGGGTAGGCGCACCCTGGTGCCTAGTGAGCACCTGGGTGGCCCCCTCTGGTATTTCTTCTCTCTAATATTCTTTATATATTCCAAAATAAATCTCCGTAAAATTTCAACTCATTTGGAGATGTGCAGAATAGGTATCTCTGACATAGCTTTTTCAGGTCCAAAATTCCAACTGCCCATAATCTCCCTCTTTGTGTAAACCTTGCATATTATGAGAGAAAAGGCATTAGTATTACTCCATAAGGTGTTATATTGGATGAAAACACTATAAATAAGTGTAGGAAAACATGACGCAAAATGGACGTGTCATAGCATAATATAGAAACAAGAAGATCAACTAATATGACCGAACCCCCATCATTTTATACTTAGTGGCAACAACACAATACGTGCATTTTCCCTTTTTGTCACTTGGCAAGATCACCGCAAGGTTGAACCCACTACTATGCACCACTGCCTTAGGTCTACTCATCCAATTGGCCAAAGAAGACTTATAGACTGGAAAGCATACATAGCTATAAAATTATGCATAAGAAAGGATTCAAGAGATTCAAAATAGTTCAATGAATAATATGATCATAAACCCAAAATTCATCAAATCCTAACAAACACACCCCAAAAGATTACATTTATTGAAGATCAAATGAGAGAGAAGGCCATCTAGTTACTGTTATGGACCTGTAGGTCCTATAAGAACTACTCACACGTCATCATCATGGAGGAAGAAATGTTGATGAAGATATCCTCCCTAGTGATTTCGTCCCCCTCTGGCGGATTACCAGAAAAGGGCTCTAGATGGGATTGTGGAAGAACAAAGGCTGGCGATGGCGAAAGAATTGTTTCAGGCCTCGCTTTGAGGGTGTCAGAATATATGTGAATTTATAGGCCAAAAATTAGGTCAATCGGAGCTACAGGGGGACCAAAAGTCGGGGGGTACACCTGCGCACCGACCTGGCTTGTGGGGTCCAGGGGAGTCTTCTCTTCCTCCTTTGAAGTTTCTAGGGTTCTTATATTCCAGAAAAATCACCGTAAAGTTTTTCGACTTCGGTAGGTATGGGTTTTCTGCGAAAAAAAACATGCAAAAAAATAGGAACTTGCATTGGGCACTAAATTAATAGGTTAGTACATAAAATAATATAAAATGGCATATAAAGCATACAAAAGTGAGAATATAATAGCATGAAACAGTAAAAAATTATAGATGCATTGGAGACGTATCATAAGTCGAGAACATGAACCGAGTATGAAGATTCAAGCACATAGATGTCATTCAATTAAGTTAAGATGTGCTAAATCTGCATCTCACGTTGACTAAATGCTATAGTAAGGCAAATGGTCACATCTAACAGAATTTGACATAAGGCCTAAAATAAGGCGATTGTTATTTGTCAACATCACTACTTAATAGTAGGAAATGGTAGAACCGGATATCCAAATAGAGTACATTTGTTGGCCCAACGGAATCCATTGATAATATAAGAAGAAACCAGAGGAGCACCGCATGGTGAGTGGTACTCTTGGAGTATGAGAAATAGAAAGGGTTTCGTACAGAGAAGAAACAATCAACAAATTCTGAAGATAATATTATTTCCTGACCACATTGGCAATAACGAGTCTACCATATACAATGGAAAGGATTACTATCCTAACCATTTCTCAATGTGAGGAGTACAATATTTGCATTACTAAATGAAAAAATGAATCCAGATACGTACTCTACAACCAATGTAACCGAAAATGAAGCCCAAAGAGACACGTAACTTTCAGAGTTCACATTACCTGACACTACTACCGTTGGAGAAATAAGAGCATAGGACCCTAATAATAATATATATAATACAAAAATATATTAAGTACCAACAAGAGGACCAAGGAAGTAACTATGGACCAATCAGGCATGTATAGCTGTACTATACTATAATTAGCTGGCTACCTACCGTATTGAGAAGCTCACTGACTGCTCTTTATTCTTGATAGACACATGTCTGGCTAATAGTCTTCCTTGGTGCAATGAGATACTCAGTCGGGGACTGAATTAACATTGCAAGATACAACATTAGGCAAGATACAATATGAAAATCGGATAGAGAAAATCAGCTAGTATGGAGAATTATAACTTTCTCAAGGGTAATTCTTCATTAATGTGCTATGTGAAATGATGTTGAAGGCACAGGGAAAAGGAAAATTGTAAGGAAATATAAGTTATGCTGACTGTACCCAAAAAAGGAAGAAATTGTTGAAAAGTAAGGTTGTAATGACAATCTACTTCCTAATGCGATGTCAATTTAAAAGTTATATTGGCATTTAAATTTTAAAGTCGTATTAGAGCGGCTAGGGTTAGGGGAGTGGTGAGCGACGATGAAAGGGGAAAGTGAGGAGAGGAGGACTGTGCGACAGCACTCTATCGGAACCCCTCTCCTGAAATGCGGAATGGCGGAACTGCCCAAGTTGGGGCTCAGATATTACGGCAATATTCCTGTTTAGTGGAAGTGATTGGGTAAAAATCCGACAGACCAGGGGCACCGAGACCGGGATCCGGCAGACATGATTGTGTTGTAAATTGGATCTAATGTTTGGGCTTTCTAGTTAGTTATCTAATGTGACAGCCTAGTTTTATCCCGCCCTTAATGTTTGGGATTTCTAGTTAGTTATCTAATGTGATGTACAATTATGGAATCTGACATTTTAAGTATGCATTTTTAGTTCAAATAGTGCAATGTGATGTTCAACTATTCAATGTGAAGTGTTAAGCATGCACTATTTGGTTCCACTAGTGCAATATGATGTTCAATTGCACACTGTTTAGTTCAACTATGTTTTTTTTGCGGGTCAGTTCAACTATGTGTTTTTTAGTTTAATTGTGCAATGTGATCTTTAAGTGATAGTGTGGACTACGAATGTGTGTTCTATGCCCAAGCTCGTGTGAACAGTAATTTTCTATGTGAAACATTGACAATGTTTTCATACTTTGTGAAATTTCATCATGCAATGACAATCGTGGAAAATGCGACGAAAACAAAATGTATGCTCAAAAATGCGTTTGAAAATAACATTTTGGAGCATCGATATTGTTTTTCTTTGCCACGATTTCCATGAACGTCGTAGTCATACGGTGATGAAATTTTGCAAGACAATAAACATTTTGTCGAAGTTTCACACAAAAAAATCGTAATCTTTTTTTTCTCTTTTTTTATTTGACTGTTCACCAGAGCTCGGTGTTAGCACAGCTGCTCCAATACCTTGTTGGAGTTTCATCACCATATGTTATATTAAATATTCATGAAGTTTTAAATAGTTTCCCAATACTTTAAGAAATGCAATTTTAAAAGCTTTCAAGAACTTCAGAAATTTGTTCATGAAATTTCAAATTATTAGTGCATTGTTAGACAAATGCACATGGTATTTAAAAGAATTTTGATGTCGTTTAAAAGATTTGATGCTTAAAGTCTAAACATTATTTTTCCATTTAAAAAATTGGTAATTTTCTAAAACATGAAGAATATGTTAAAAACACATGATGAACATTTTGAGATAATGAAGAATATTTTTAAAATACATGATGAACAATTTCTTCAAACCGAATGAACATTTTCTAAAACATGAAGAATATACTTTTTTATACATGTTGAACACCTTTTTTCAAAATACATGTTAAACAGTTTTAAAATACATGGTGAACATTTTCGAAACAACAATGAGCTTCTTATTCACAAAATCTATTCCTTAATACGTAGTGAACCTTTTTATAATACAGTCCAAACATGTTGTTCTAAAACCACTATGACATTAATTTTCCATACACAATGAACAAAAAAAATAAGAATAGTAAATGAGATATGTGTTTTCTCCGATCAAGTTTTGAAGTACACATTCTTGTTTGATTTCTTCGACGGTGCTTTGTTCTAAGTTTTATGGAAAACTGCTTCCATGCACAGGCTAGAATGTATTTAGTGGTTTTTTCTAACTTTTTGTTATTTCAGTATTTTCCAAAAATATATATTTGAAGAATACATACATACCTTTTTAAAAAAAATTCCAAATGTATACATTTATAGATATATTTGAGGAAAAACATTATATCACTATAGAACATATCTAATTTATAAACAAGTAAGAAGTGAAAAGATAGTCACATATTGCAAGCAATATATATATGATAACTTCAATATTTTTTGTAATTATTACAATGTTCATCTATTTCTTAAAAATTGGCACATTATTCTAAAAATGCCCCTGTTATTTTAAAAATGCATATTTTTAGTTACACAAATATTTTTGAAACACAAGACAAATATTTTTAATACATTGTCGATATTTTCTTCAATACATGATGAACGTTCTAAAAGCACGTGCGGGACATTTTCAATAAAAAATAAATTATTTCGTAATACTTAGTGAACAATTTTAAAATACATGAGAACATTATTTTAAAATGTTATTTTTCTAGGTGCACTATGAGCATTTTTAAAGCCCGTTGATTTATTTAATAAATGTTGAACAGTTTTTAGAACTGGAGAATTTTTAATACACTTTGACCATTTTTCTTATACTATATGAAGAATAAAAAATATAAAAATAAAATGACACGGGGAGAAGTAAAATTCGTAAATGTAAGTAAGATAAAGAAAACGGGAAATTAAATGGAATACTTTGTTATTTCATGAAGACTTTTCAAATACATTATGAGTATTTTCAGATACGTGATGAAACATTACTTCAATATACAGTGTACTTTGAAATACGGTGTTGGTCATTTTTCAGTTCATAATGAACATTTTTGTAATTCAAGGTGAACATTTTTTTACATATAAGATAAACCTATTTAATAGAGAATTGATTTTTTTACATGATGAGTAGTTTAATATAAACTAAATACTTTTATGTAATTATGTTATAAAATACACGACGAACATTTTTTTATGCATGGTCAACACTCACAAAATATTCCATATATTTTTTAATACACAATAAACATGTTGGAAAATAAATATTCTTTTATTTTAATGCACGGTGAATTTTTTTAATACAAAATAAACAAAAATAAAATATAACCAAGTAAAAGAAATGAAAAGCAAGCTAATATTGAAAAAATAAAATGAAAATAATAGAACAAGGGAAAAAGTAAAAGTAAAAATTAAAACAAAAAAAACTACTGAAAAAGGGACTAAAGTGAAAAGAGGCAAGACACAAAAACTACCTTACTCCACTGAAATCCAGGAAAACTTGGAAAAAAAATCAGGAGACAAACTTCAAAACTGAAAGGGATATTGCCCCTCCTGTGCTTACTGGGTTGTGCCCTACATCGCATGGACATGGGGTGCGGGCTAACGAACCATTGTAAAGGATATCACAGTGGTACAATTGCAGTGAGTGATATATAGCATTGAGTTCTGCTCCTCGGCGCCCTCTGCGCCCCGTAAGGTAGCTGGCGCCTGAAGGAGCGCGGTAGTGGGCCAGCCCAGCATCCCTCGCGCCAGATGCTCAAAAAACAAACTGGCAGAAAAAATATGTCGGAAACGGGATTCTTTTATTTTAATGCACGGTGAATTTTTTAATACAAGATAAACAAAAATAAAATATAACCAAGTAAAGAAATGAAAAGCAAGCTAGTATTGAAAAAATAAAATGAAAATAATAGAACAAGGGAAAAAGTAAAAGTAAAAATTAAAACACGAAAAAAACTACTGAAAAAAGGACTAAAGTGAAAAGAGGCGGGACACAAAAACTACCTTAATCCACTGAAATCCAGGAAAACTTGGGAAAAAAATCAGGAGACAAACTTCAAAACTAAAAGGGATATTGCCCCTCCTGTGCTTACTGGGTTGTGCCCTACGTCGCATGGACATGGGGTGCGGGCTAACGAACCATTGCAAAGGATATCTCAGTGGTACAATTGCAGTGAGTGATATATAGCATTGAGTGCTCCTCCTCGGCGCCCTCTGCGCCTCGTAGGGTAGCTGGCGCCTGAAGGAGCGCGGTAGTGGGCTAGCCCAGCATCCCTCGCGCCAGATGCTCAAAAAACAAACTGGCAGAAAAAATATGTCGCAAACGGAATTAAGATAAAAGGGCCGGCCCAAATAGCATCGATGAGAAGATCGGGGGGTGTGCGCCCACTACGAAATGGCCTATATTCGGCGCTTAAGGCGCCGAATAGGATCCGTGTATAGCATTTGTTTTGAGTCGGTCGACGGCCGTGCTCAGACGGATTACGTACTGCGCCTTGGTGGGCCGAAACAGGCTCGATCTGCGGTGTTGGACCATCCCATTGGGCAAGCTTTCTTTTATTTTTATTTTCCCCTTACTTTGGAACCTAAAATCTGCTGATTGTGAAGTAAATTTAAAAAATTGTTGACCAAAGATTTGCCGAATGTAACACTTAACATAGGTATGTATGCTAAGTGTACGTGGTGTGGTTTGGTAGCGTTGCAGGCACACTTTATGCCAAGTGTCATGGCAAAAAATCAACACTAGGCGAAGATGATTGGGCTGTTGGGTCCTCAGAATACCATCGAATCGACTCATGTTATAAAAGTTTTGCCGAGTCGACACTTGGCAAAGATTTTTGGGCTTAGCCGAGTGTTAGTATTCAACCAACTAGATGGACACATGGCACTTTCCTGTTCAATGGCCTTCGTAAGTCTCCCGCAAGAAGGCACTCGACAAACATGTATGTCGAACATCCAGTACGTGACACACGGCAAACGGATAGGACACGTGGTGCTCTGTTGTGGACCAATCTTCGCCAAATGTCAGCATGTAGGCACTGGACGAACATGTTTGGCACATGGCAAGCGTTGTCTCAATCTACAATCCGTCAAGCCTCCTAGTCCTACCCCCGCGTCGCTCCGCCTGGCGACTCGGGGGCGACCTAGCCAGTGTCGCCGTCGTTTCCTCCTATATACTCCCTTCCCCGCGCTGCCGCTAGAGGATGCCGGCGGGCAAAGCCCCCGTGGCTGACGGCGGCGGTGGGGGTTTTGCTGCATGACGTCATGCCCCTCGGCTCCTTCGGTGTTGATCCCTGCCTCGTGTGCGCGTCGTCGTTCATGGACGAGCCGGGTCGACTTCCTGGCGGCGGCGTTGCAGGACGGGATGGATCTTGGGCTTCTTCCTAGATCTGGTCGGTGCGGACTCGGGGTCGAAGTGGTGTCAGCCAGCAGGCGTGCTCGCTTCATCTACCGTGGTTCTAGGGTGCGGCCGATGTGGATCTCCGCACGGGTGTCCCGGTGATGTGCTAATGGTGGTTGTGTTTGGCGTGGTGTCGGCGGGGGTGTCCGACGGCCCTTCTCGGCATGGAGGCGGGACTTGGCGGTGGTGGTCATCTCCTCCGTCGGAGGTGGTCGGCCTTTGGCTGGGTGGGATCTTCAGATCCGTCATCTAGTCCCGGCTGCGAGTCAGGGAGACATGGTTGCCGGTGAAAACCGAGCCAATGGCGAGCGATGGCAGCATTCTACGTCGTTACCTTGATGAAGGCATCGTCATGTAACTAATGTTGACCCACTCGTGCTGTTCCAGGGAAAACCCTAGCATCTGGTCTTCCAGATCGGACGATGGCGGCACTGCGGTGGCGTTTCTCTCCTGGGAGCATCATTTGTGGAGCAGCGCCGGAAGACAGAGGCAGGGGTGAAGCGGCTTTGTCTTGCATGGAGCTTCGGTGGAGATGTCAAGTCATGCCTGGCCGACAGGTGCTAGGCTTGTCATGCCTGGTCGGCAGGTGCTACACACGACAGATCTTCCAGAGACTTCAAGTTGTGTCGGCTGGTGATACTTGGCGGCATGGTGCTGAGGTGTACCGATGGCGACCGCAACGTGCTCAGTAGTTCATGCGCAAGGTGGTGGTTTCGTTGGGCGTCGTGGTGGCGTTGATGGCAGCTAGATCGAGCAAGGATGATTCGTCAGTACAGCTATGAAGATGGAGTAGTGGCAGTTGGCGGCGGCGGCCTCTGAGAGCGCGTCAGACCAGTGTGTGCCCCATACCCGGCAAGTGGCTTGGTTGGGGCCTCAGGTCTTTGATGTCAGGCTTGTCTGCGAGGTCTGTGGTATTAGGCCCGAACTATCAGCATTCCTTCATCAGCTGGATAGGAGTAGCGACAGTTGTCGCATAGACGGTGGCTTCAGACTTATTATTGTATCTCTTTATAAGGTCTTTTATGAATAATTAATAAAATGGTTGCATGCATCGCTGAGATGCAGAGGCCGGGGTGATCCTCCTTCTCTCTAAAAAAAAGTTAGATGGTTAATACACTTGTATGATATGGAGCTGTTGTTCTTTTGTATGACAAGGAGCTGCTGCTTTTTTGTTTGATATATGGCTGCATAAACTAGTTAATGTATATCACATGAAGAGGAGAAGTGACACGAAATTTTTACTCTTTGATATGTGGAGCTTCAGTTCTTTTGTATATGGAGCTGTTGTTCTTTTGTATTACAAACTATGAAGTGAACTCGGGCCTTCAACGAAGGAAAAGTGCCAGGAAATTTTTACTCTGTTGGGATTTTAGTTTCCTCGTTTTAGTCCTAAAGGAAAACTCTGTTGGGATTTTAGTTTTCCCTGAAAATTGTAGGACAGTTCTATATGACTGCATAAACTAGTATGAGTTAAATACACCACGGGTGCCTTAACTTGTCCGTCGCGGTTAGCTTGGTATCTAAACTTGTAGAATACAAAAAAGTGGTGCTGTAACTTGTCCTCCTGCGCATATACGGTGCCTCCGCCCGTATGCGGCCGTATGGGCTACCGTATGCAAGTAGACGATTGATTTTGTTTGTACAGAAAACACTTCATGTTTTATTTGAATACATAGTAAGGCTTCTCAAATTAGAAATGCGAGTCCCATGTGCCAGTATGAAAGAGTGAGAAATCACTAAAATAAATTGCAGGGACGGGGATCCTGGAACTACTGCTTAGTGCATAACGTAGGCACGAGATGGCCACCAGGCCAATCTAAATAATGCATCGTAGTATTAGCCAGAAACATATATGGACCAATTCCGCATATCGCTGTGCATGCAATCCCTGGACACATTTTCTTCATGTTCTTTTTTCAAGTTCCTGCTTAGTTTTCATGATATGGAAATTTTACCATATAAAAATACAATAATTATCAGTAGGCAAATATTGTGTATTTTAATTCAATATTCAATATTAAAAAAATTCTTTATTCTATATTATTTTTTTGATAATCTATTCTATTTTCATTATTGTGTAGTTTGAAGAGGTAAAAATGAACTTTTTCTAAAATTTATGTGGATTTACTGTTCAATGTATATTAATTTTTTGTGTTGATTTATGTATCTTCATGCAAGACCACAAGCACGGACAATTATTGCCTATCTTCTGTTTATTTTTAAAATACACAATCACAAAAAATTGACAATGTGACTGTTCAATGTGTACTAAAAATTATTGTGTAATAATAGTAATTCTAGAAATGTACTAAAACATGTTAAAAGTGTTTGTAGAAATGTAAAAATAGTTGTACACAATAATTTTTTCAATACACGTTGAACTTTTTTGTTGTCAATTTTTTGAATGCATGTCAAAAGTCTTTCAAAAACATGTTTACAAATTTATAATAAATGTGAAACATTTTTTCAAAAACATCTTGAACATTTTTTTTGAGATGCAATGGCATATTTTCTAAATCTCCCTCATTAAATTATCTCATTAAGGCATCAAGTGGTGTCTTGTATGTTGGTTAGCTCACACACACACGCGTTGGTAGCACCAAGAGGTCCTCGGGTGAATAGTATTGTTCGAACCACGACCTTCCAAGGTCTCACCTGGACAAACCTAAGGGGAAAAATCAATGGTACAAAAACCGTAGGAAAATTCCAACTATAGATTCATGCTCTAATGGGGTAAATATGGTTTATACGTTAATGAGATTGTTACATACGGTAACAAGTGAAGAATTTAGGTGCACCAAACAAATAAAGTGTTATTGACGTATGCACAGATGCATACCACACACACGAGATTCAGTATTGAGAAAAACAATAGTACAAATGTTTATATACAACATAAAAAAATTGGTAATTCATATTGTATACAGGATGGGGTTTCTCTAAATTTGTCCAAAAAAAAACATTGATTGGTTTACTGGCCAGCTTAAAAGGCTGGCACATGAACTCCTGCGAACTTCTAATTTCCTTCTTCTTTCTTATTATTATCTCTTTATTATTTCACACAGTATTATTATTATAAAATGAGTTGTATCTGTTATTTACACATACGGCCGTTGTTGATGAGGTGGTAAATATGATGCGTGTGTGCTCGTGTGGTCCAGTGCTCCAATCCCTATAGGCATGTTTTTTTTTTCTTTCTTATCTTTTCATCCGCTCGCCTGTGCTGACATGCTAAGACCCACATCCGTATGCGATACAATTATGTGTAGTTAAATAAAATCTGAGGGGGTTGGCTGTAAAAAATGCTCCTAGTCACTTACATGCGGGCCGCTGCCATGCTGGCACGCCACGTGGGCAGTCTTAATGCCCAGATACAGTAGGAGGCACCATATTTGCACGACAGGACAAGTTTGAGCACCACTTTCATGTATTTTACAACTTCAGGTACTAAACTGACCGCACAAGACAAGTTTAGGCACCCACAGTGTATTTAACTCAACTAGTATATATGCATCTCAGGCTAGTACAAATTGACACAAACACGTCGCATATAAGGTATGAAATGCGCTCTAGATTGACATCCTATGAAAAGCGCCCTAGATTTTCTCATCGTACTATATAATATACTTCCATGACAGAAACACGTCGCATATAAGGTATGTGAAAGGGAAGCCCAACTAAATAGCTTTCACTGAGGTGGGGTATTGATTGGAACGGCTGAGTGGCATCAAGATAAAATATTTGGAGAAGAAATCGTTGTAGCCGCTGTTGGGTCCAATTTCTCACCCCAGCAATGGAAGAGCTCGATGATGTAGACATTACTTCACCACCATAGCATAAAAAGAAGATAAAATCAGATAAATCCAATGTAGGTTAGTGAGCAGCAATACAGATGTGTTCAGACTTCAGACCATCAGAGCTACAATATGGAGAACCAAAGACATGAGAACATTGTACCTACACTGCATTTCATCGAATATGTCACATACAAAAACTTGTATTCCTCCTCTTCCATGGTGTAAGTTCTTGCTCCACCATGTATATCACTTGCTTACCGAGGCGGAGAAAGTGCAGCCCTGATAAAACATAAACACATGTGGAAGAAACTTCATCCAGTGGAGCAGAGGGGCGAAGAACTTGGGTCTTTACCAGGGAGGGGGCATGGCGAGGAAATTGGCGTTGATTCCAGTACCATGCGCCACCATCAGAGGTAGCCGGCGGTAAGGGCAACGGCCTTCGACATCACCTGCAAGTGTTGCTCCATGTGCTCCCCGATCCAAGTCACCTCCTCCTTCCCCAAAAATTTCTGGGATAACATGCTGGCGGCGGCTGCGGTTGAAGGAGGCGCATATACGCATGAACCATCACTCCACGACAGTCACACCGGCTGCACCTCCATTGCCCGCGCTCTGCCTTGACCGTCGACACACTGGTCGCGCCTCCGTTGATTGCAGATGTCATGGAAGAGGGCCAGCCATGCGTGAGCATCCGGCGCACTCCCTGTCCACGTCAGTTCGGGCTGGCGGGGCGGCCGACGGCTCCCCGATCTGGTTCATCCAGGTTTTGTGTTCGAGTTGCGGCGTTGCCGGTGTCATAGGCCATGCTACGTCTCTGTGTGCCGCCGATGGGGACGCAGCGTCCTAGAGAAGGCCGCCGTCATGGGGATGCAGTACCACCGGTTGAATGGAGGGTCGCCATGAAGTCTGGTGGGATCCGGCGTCCTTCCACGCAGTGACAGTGCATCATGTAATCAAATCGCGCATCCTGATTTTTAGGAGAAACTTGACAACAGAACAAGAGATTGGATGCCGATTGCTTTCTCGGGAGACTTTCGTGAGTGAACTGAGGCAAACAGACGAGAGATTCACTAGTAGAAAAAGGGTCAAATGTCAACCACATTAGTGCCGGTTTGCTTTTGAGGCGGCACTAATGTGTGCATTAGTGCCGGTTCCAACGGCTAGCCGGCCGCTTTCATTAGTACCGGTTCGTGGCCGACCTTTAGCACCGGTTCGTGCCACAGACCGGTACTAAAGTGAGTGGTGGCAGGATGTTGTCAGTCCGGGGCCCCTCCAGCACCTTTAGTACCGGTTCGTGGCACGAACCGGTGCTAAAGGTCGTCCTACATAAACCCTTCGTCCACCCGAGCTCGCTCTGTTCTTCCCCTTTCCCCTCTCCTCTCTGTTCTTCCCCTCTTCCTCTCGAGCTCATCACACATTTTGCCCAAAATTTGTCAAGATTTGAAGGCCCCCATCCATTCAAATGATCACAAAGGTTAGCAACTTTGTCCTTTCATCTCTCATTGCTAGATTAGCTCTTGCAATGCTTTGTATAGTGATTAATTTATGAGTTTAGTAATTTGGGAGGAAATATATGTGCTAGTATTGATTTATGCAATTTGAGGTCAAAAATAACACTTAGTTTGCATATGTAGGTGTGGTTTACTTAGTGCCTTCTAAATCTCCGTCGTAACCACAGTCGATCGCCCGCACCGTTCCGTCGCCGGCACCACCTTGTGGTGAGCCTCTTGTTCATGAATGTTTTACATTACCAAATTGATGTTTGTGTGATTTGGATATATAGTTACTCGTATAATTATCTTACCCGTACGTTGTTTGTTATACATAGTGCCATGGTTTTGATATCCGTCCCCGTCGGCCCTCGTCCTTGTTATGATTCGGATGTGGTATATTCTCTTTTAAAACTAGTTGTTGCATTTCGTGTTTATGACAAATTATGCCCATCAAGTTGACATAGATATTTTTGTCTAGGAGGTTTGTGAACCGGAAATTCCAACCGACCCTATTGTCGAGAGGTTAAATTTAGTTGAAAGAGAAAACGAGTATTTGAAAGAAAAATTGAAAAGAATTGAGGGGGAGAAGATGGAATTGGAGTTGCATGTTGCCGATGTCGTCGATGATCACAAGATCAAGATGGAGAAAATGCGCTTGAAGATTAGAAAGATTAGAAAATATGCCATTGATAGTGAGGCTTGGTATCATTATGCTGTTGGATCAATTGTTACCTTAGTTGCGATCTTGATCGCATTTGTTGTTGCATTTAAATGCTTTAGTTAGAGAGTTATTTGTTTGTTGCATTTAAGTCTTGTATGAACTTTATGTATGAACTTGTATTAATTTGGTCTTTTCGGTGTTGTGTAATGAAGATGAGCCGACAATGGATGTACGATGACCGATGCTCTCCCGAGTTCATTAATGGCGTGCAAACTTTTCTGCTTGCGGCTGAGGCAAACAAGCGGGCGGATGGTTTTATGCCTTGTCCATGTTTAGTCTGTAAGAATGATCACAATTACTCTACGTCAAGAACCATTCACGTCCACCTGTTTAAGTCCGGTTTCATGCCCCACTATAATGTTTGGACCAAGCACGGAGAAAGAGGGGTTATGATGGAAGACAATGAAGAAGAAGAGGACGACGACAGCTATCCTGGCCATGGGTTCCCTGAATACGATGATACAACAATGGGGGAAGAAGCTGAGCCGGCAATGCGGGAAGAAGCTGAAGAAGAGGCATCAGATGAGCCCGCTGATGATCTAGGTCGGGCCATTGCCGATGCAAAGAGAAACTGCGCAAGTGATTTGGAGAAGAAGAAGTTGCAGCGCATGTTAGAGGATCACAAGAAATTGTTGTACCCGAATTGCGAAGCTGACAAGAAAAAGTTGGGCACCACACTGGAATTGCTGCAATGGAAGGCAGAGAATGGTGTATCTGACAAGGGATTTGGAAAGTTGCTGGTAATGATAAAGAATATGCTTCCAAAGGACAACGAATTGCCCGAGAGTACGTACGAAGCAAAGAAGGCTGTCTGCCCTCTAGGGTTAGAGGTGCAGAAGATACATGCATGCCCTAATGACTGCATCCTCTACCGCGGTGAGTACGAGGATTTGAACGCTTGCCCGGTATGCGGTGCATTGCGCTATAAGATCAGGCGCGATGACCCTGGTGATGTCGAGGGCGAGCGCCCCAGGAAGAAGATTCCTGCCAAGGTGATGTGGTATGCTCCTATAATACCACGGTTGAAACGTTTGTTCCAAAACAAAGAGCATGCCAAGGCGATGCGATGGCACAGAGAAGACCGTAAGAAAGACGGAAAGTTGAGAGTACCCGCTGACGGGTCGCAGTGGAGAAAAATCGAGAGAAAGTACGGGAAGGAGTTTGCAGATGACGCAAGGAACGTATGGTTTGGTCTAAGCGCAGATGGCATTAATCCTTTTGGGGAGCAGAGCAGCAACCATAGCACCTGGCCTGTGACTCTATGTTTGTATAACCTTCCTCCTTGGTTGTGCATGAAGCGGAAGTTCATTATGATGCCAGTGCTCATCCAAGGCCCTAAGCAACCCGGCAACGACATTGATGTGTACCTAAGGCCATTAGTTGAAGAACTCTTACAGCTGTGGAATGGAACAGGTGTACGTGCGTGGGATGAGCACATGGGGGAAGAATTTGACCTAAAGGCCTTGCTGTTCGTGACCATCAATGATTGGCCTGCTCTCAGTAACCTTTCAGGACAGACAAACAAGGGATACCGCGCATGCACGCACTGTTTGGATGATACCGACAGTATATATTTGGACAATTGTAAGAAGAATGTGTACCTGGGACATCGTCGATTTCTTCCGAGCAGGCATCCCGTAAGAAAGAAAGGCAAGCATTTCAAAGGTGAGGCGGATCACCGGACGAAGCCTCGCCACCGTACTGGTGCTGATGTACATGATATGGTCAAGGATTTGAAGGTAGTCTTTGGAAAGGGTCCTGGCGGACAACCTGTTCCGAATGACGCTGACGGACGCGCACCCATGTGGAAGAAGAAATCTATATTTTGGGACCTGCCCTATTGGAAAGACCTAGAGGTCCGCTCTGCAATCGACGTGATGCACGTGACGAAGAATCTTTGCGTGACCCTGCTTGGCTTCTTGGGCGTGTATGGGAAGACAAAAGATACACCTGAGGCACGGGAGGACCAGCAACGTATGCATGGAAAAGACGGCATACATCAGGGTCATGCCAGCTACGCTCTTACCAAAGAAGAGAAGGAAATCTTCTTTGAATGCCTGCTCAGTATTAAGGTACCGTCTGGCTTCTCGTCGAATATAAAGGGAATAATAAACATGGCAGAGAAAAAGTTCCAGAACCTAAAGTCTCATGACTGCCACGTGATTATGACGCAACTGCTTCCGGTTGCATTGAGGGGGCTTCTACCGGATAACGTTCGATTAGCCATTGTGAAGCTATGTGCATTCCTCAATGCAATCTCTCAGAAGGTAATCGATCCAGAAATCATACCAAGGTTAGAGAATGATTTGGTGCAATGTCTTGTCAGTTTCGAGTTGGTGTTCCCACCATCCTTCTTCAACATCATGACGCACGTCCTAGTTCACCTATGCGAAGAGATTAACGTTTTGGGTCCTGTATTTCTACACAATATGTTCCCCTTTGAGAGGTTCATGGGAGTCTTAAAGAAATATGTTCATAACCGTGCTAGGCCAGAAGGAAGCATCTCCAAGGGCCATGAAAATGAGGAGGTCATTGAGTTTTGTATTGACTTTATTCCTGACCTTAAGCCGATTGGTGTTCCTGAATCGCGGCATAAGGGCAGACTGGATGGAAAAGGCACGCTAGGAGGGAATCAAAAAATATGTATGGACGGACATTCTCTCACTGAAGCACACTACACAGTTCTACAGAATTCCGCCTTGGTGGCTCCGTATATGGACGAACACAAGAATTTTCTACGCTCCAAACACCCGGAGCGGTCTGATGACTGGATTACACGTGAACAAACCAGGAGTTTCGCCGGCTGGTTGCAGACACGTACCATGCATGACGCCTCTATTGAAGATGACATGTACTCGCTGTCCCAGTTACCATCTTCGAATATAATGACTTTCAAAGGGTACGAGATAAATGGTAATACATTTTACACGATCGCCCAAGATAAGAAGAGCACCAACCAAAACAGTGGTGTCCGCTTTGATGCAACAACCAAGACGGGAAAGGAAACATATTATGGTTACATAGAGGAGATATGGGAACTTGACTATGGACGTGGTTTGAAGGTCCCTTTGTTTCGGTGCAAATGGGTCAATATGACACGAGGCGGGGTAACGGAAGACCCGCAGTATGGAATGACAACAGTGGATCTCAACAATCTTGCGTATGCAGACGAACCATTCGTCCTAGCTAATGATGTGGCACAGGTTTTCTATGTGAAGGATATGTCTACCAAGCCGAGAAAAAGAAAAGATAAGGAAGCGAATGCATCATACGATGAGCCAAAGCGCCACATAGTTCTTTCTGGGAAGAGAAACATCGTGGGAGTGGATGACAAGACAGACATGTCAGAAGATTATGAAAAGTTTGATGAAATTGCTCCATTCACAGTGAATATTGACCCGAGCATCCAGTTAAATGATGAAGATTTTCCATGGCTACGGCGCAAAGGGACACACGCGAAGAAAAAGTTTCACACCCAAAGATCTGGGATGTGATCGGCTTCACTATCATCACTTTCTTCTGTGTTTCACACCCAGGAGGGAATCTCTGTAATAGTTAGGGTAGTTATGTGTTTTGGCATTTGAAACGCGAAGAAATTTTATGTGCAAACAAATTCTTTCATGCATTTACTGATTTTTTCAGCTAAATGACCCTGAAATTGAAAAGCATTTCAAATGAACTCAGAAAAGGTTGAAAGTTGGCATGGTATCATAATTTCACCCACATAGCATGTGCAAAAAAGTAGAGAGGGTTACCGCAAAAACTGGATGCACTTCGTGTACAAAATGGACAATCTCTTTCGAAGTATCAGGGTTTCGGACGAAAACTCATCCGTTACAAAGGCATTTCATTTTTTAAATAACCTAAGCATTACCAAATTGAATATAATGATAAAACACACTAATATTAAACATAAGAAAAAAGAATCACTGAAAAATCTATTTTCAAAGTTAAGTTATTCACAAACTAGTGATTCACACAAATTTCAAATAATTCAAAATGTAAACTATTCAAATTTGTAAACTACCGGCACTAATAGAAAGTTTGTAATTTTTTGTACCTAAAGCAAAAATATTCACAAAGAAACTCTAAATACAGCAAAAACAAACTCAAAAATAAATAAAACAAAAATAAATAAAGCAAAAAATAAGAAAATAAAAAGCCCGCCTACTGCGCCACAGCGGCCTGCATACGACTAGAAACCCAACCTGTTGTTGGGCCAGGATGCAGGCCCGCAAAGGCCCAGTAAGCCCACAGGGCAGCAGAGAACATTTAGGCCCAGTAGGCCTGCTTTGGAGAGGAGCTCGAGAGAGCTACCGCACTGGGGCTTATAAACCAGTGCGGACGCCCCTCGGCTAGCGAGGTGGGACTAAACATGACGCACCGCACCTGCGCCAGCGCACCCCCTTTAGTACCGGGTGGTGGCTCAAACCGGTACTAAAGGAGGGGGGGGTCTTTAGTACCGGTTGGAGCCACCACCCGGTACTAAAGGGTGTGCACTTCCCGCCGCTTGGCCTGGCCAAAACAGACCTTTAGTACCGGTTGGTGGCTCCAACCGGTACTAAAGGGGTGTTCTATATAAGAAAGCACTTCAAAAAAATTCAGTTTCTCATCTCTTCCTCTGCTTCTTTCTCCTCTGCCCCGTCGCCGCCGCCCCTCGTCGCCGTCCCCGTCGGCGTCCGTCGCACCAGCCGTCCCCGTCCGCGTCGCCGCGCCCCGCCCCGTCGTCCCGTCGTCCCCGCCCGGCCCGTCCCCGTCCCCGTCGTCGCCGCCCCGTCCCCATCCCCGTCGTCACCGCCCGTCTCCGTCCCCGTCGAGGCCCCCCGTCGCCGCGCCTCGCCGGTGAGCTTGTGCCCCAGCCGCCATGTCCACACACACACACACACACATTAGTTTTTTAGTTATAAATTTTAGTTATAGAAATTTTTTCTGTTTTTTAGTTATAGAAATATTAGAAATGTTATAGAAATGTTAGTTATATAGAAATGTTATAAATTTTTTCTGTTTTTTAGTTATAGAAATATTTATAGAAATGTTAGCAATTTTTCTGTTTTTAGTTATAGAAATATTTATAGAAATGTTAGCAATTTTTCTGTTTTTTAGTTATAGAAATATTAGAAATGTTAGTTATGTATATAGAAATGTTAGAAATTTTAGAATTAGTTTTAGTTAGATGAATTAGATTAATGTCAAATTGTTAGAATTTGCATATAGAATTTTAGTTATCACAATCCAATCATTTAAAAAATGTTACTTTTTGCGGGCATATAGTATTTGTTCTCGACGATGCCCGGCCCGCATCCTCGCCGTCGACCCGTTCGCGACGACGTCCGGCTGACCCATGTCCGGGATTGGGCTCCGCCGGGCTAGCACTGGGAGGTGCTACCTGGAGGGGTGCGTCGCTTGGTGAGGAACCCGGCCTCGGGTCTCGTCGTCGACCCTGATCTCCTTTGGTGGCGTTCGCGTGGGCCACATTCAGTGCAGAGGGAGTTGGCCCCGCCGAAGGTGGTGTGTCGTCGTGTCAGGGAGGAGGACGAGCACGTCCATCGCTATATGGCTGCTATGGACGTCAGGTTCTCCAATACCTGGCAGGTTCTTTGGGCAGATGACCGGAGATATGATCCTGTGATGGTTCCTTGTCTTTGGGTGTCCACCGCCTGCGCCCCAGGAACCGCGAGTGGCCTAGATTCTTCTATAGTATTCGATCTTTATTAGCTACCTAGCCAGTGATGTATTCGAGATTATATATTATTCGAGACGATGTATTCGAGATTATATATTATTCGAGATGATGCATATTATATACTATATGATTCAGTTTTTCCTTATTGATTGCATCCATGCATTGTAATTTGAATACTAAATTGTTTTATATTTCTTCTGTATTAGTTAAATAAAAGCTATGGCGGACAATACCAGCAGAGAGGGAGAAGAGGCCCTGTTCGAGATCATACGCAGCCCTAACAGGCCAGATGATCTGAATGAAGCAAATGACAGCTCCCAATATCTGAACAATACCGGGGAGGGTGATGATAAGATATTCGATCTCGACGACCGAGCTGATGAAGTCATGAACTATGATTATGATTATGATGACGCAGACAATGATTATGATGACGAATACATGGTTGATCTTTAAATAACAAAGACTACCGGCGAGGTATATTTATATAAGCAGGCATCTAGTGATCATCATATGTTTTCTTTATTTGCAGATATATTAACGAATCGATCTTTCTTCTTTCAGCCCTCCGGATCGAGCAAATCTGCTTCTACAGATAGCAGGACAAAGCGCGGTCCGGGCAAAAAGTTGAAGGAGGGTGTAAAGTACAACATCGATTCCATCAAAGCTAGTGGCGAACCCCTCACGCCTAAGAACATTGCGAACAAGTTCGTTCGTCAGTGCGGAGTTCTTGTAAAGGACCAACTCCCGATCTCCATTCAAGAATGGAAAGAGCCAAAAACTAAACGCCCAGATGTTACTTGGGTCGACAACAGAGCAAAACAAAAGCTTTGGGAATCTCTGATGGAATATTTCACCCTACCAGATTATTTCACTGATGCAGATGTGCAGAAAGTCAAGGACGCTGCTCTTAAGAAGATGGCAATTGCATTCAACACCCACAAGAAAACTGTATGGGCCAACTACCTCGCTGCAGAAAGGAAGACTCCAGAATTCAAGGGAACACTGGAGAAGCAAAGAGAACACTGGCCCGCTTTCGTGACATTCAAGGAATCAGAATTATCTAAGGAACGGTCGAGAAAAAACAAGGCCAATGCCGCAAAAAAGACGCAGTTCCATAGGCTGGGTCCAGGTGGCTACGCGGTGGCAATGCCTAAGTGGGATAAGTCTGAGCAAGAGATGGAGGATGCAGGGGTCACTCCGGTTACTAGGAGCTGGCCCCCCAGGTGCAGAACTTGGTTCTATGTGCATGGGGGGGCGTTGGACCCGAAGACAGGCCTGGTTTCAAAGAAGGCAAGTCTAAAAGGAGCAGAACAAAAGTTACTTGACGCAATAGAAGATGCTCGAAAGGGGGTGTTCAGGCCCAACAGAGAGAACGACGAGCTTACGCGCCCCCTAGGAAATCCTGAACACCGGGAAGAACACGAGGAAAGGGCGTTATTCCCTGGTATGAGGGCTTTTCGGAATAGAACTACGACTACAGGACCCGTGCAAGAAAGAAGATGGAGGAGGAGAAGAAGAGGAAGCTGGAGGAGGAGCAGAGGAAGCAGGACACGGAACGCCTTCAAGGCCTAGAAGCAAGGCACGCGGACTTGGCACTCAAATTCCAGCAGCTGCAGCTGCAGCAGATCGACTCACTTAGCCAGGAAAGGGGGTCTCAGCAGCGGCAGCAGCAAGCGGATGATCATCCAACATTGGATAGCACCGTCTCATCCATGCCGAGAAGCAGCGTTGGTTCCACCCCGGGCGACGCACTGCTGGATACATACCCTGTGGATGAGATCATAGAGAACACTAACTGTGAGCTACACTTCAAAATGAAGAACATATCCATGAAGGTGGCGGACGCCGTTGCTTTTAGAATTACCCCTGAAGCAACCTTCCATTGCGCCCCGATTCCAGCGGGCTATGCTTGTGTCTTGGTTGATGAGGTGGTGGACCCATATTCGGGGCTACAGCTTGACATTCCTGGAGGTGACGACGAGCACACACTGGGAGAGGTCATACATCGTATCATCCTATGGAGAAAGGATTGCATCATCTTTCGAAGTCCACCGACACCGCGTCTGCCAACTCCTCCTCGAAGTCCACGAACGCGTGAGCAGACTCCTGCTTCAAGTCCAGCACAGCGTCAGGCCACTCCTCCTGTTTCAAGTCTGACACCGTGTCAGGCCACACCTCCTGCTTCAAGTCCGGCACAACGTCAGGCCACACCTCCTGCTACAAGTCCGACACCGTGTCAGGCCACACCTCCTGCTTCAAGTCCGGCACAGCGTCAGGCCACTCCTCCTGCTCCAACTAAGCCACGTCAGCCGTCTCCGCCGCCTAAGCAATTGCAGAAGAGACACGCCGCAGCTATGGTGCGTAGCGGTACGAGTCGAGGTAGTACAGGAGGTACAGGCGGAGACAAGCGATATAAATATGGTCCAAGCAGCCTCGCTCCTCTTCTTCAGAGGCCTTACGACATGACCGAGGAGCAAAACAATGCAATAGTGTGGGCCGAAGTGGACGCCCATTTTGGACCGAAACCGGCACCGCCGCCGAGGGAGAAAGTGCCTGAGGAAAAGATTGACCACTTCATTCGTATGGCTAGACCACCAGCTCCCAAGCCTGTTGACTCAGACTATGAGCGCCAAATCAGGAAGGCACATCAAGCACGACTACAGAAAGAAGCGAGCTCGAGCTCGAGCCAACAAGCAGCTGTCAAAAAATGCGGGAAAACCGTTCCCCAGCTGGGAGAACAGGCGGTGCAATCGATCCCCCCCCGCTTGTTGTGCCAACAACACATGAGAGTACGCGCGCCCAATATTATTGTGGGCAAACCGTTTACGTTCCCGATCTGGGCGATGTGGTAATAACCGAGGAGCATATAATGCAGGCTGAAATGCTCAAGATCACTGTTGGACAACTCCTCGATATCGAGCCCATGTCTCCGCTTAGAGAGGAGGAAATAAAACGGAAATATGTCTGGGGCAACCTTTGGTCGAGCCCGACGAGGTCAAGAACCTCCCAACGAGAATGTATGAATTGCATGATTGGTACATGAAAATTACTAAGATTTCCAATCGAGAGTCCCTCATGGTGCAAGTCGAGGAAGATCATTACTTCAATAAGAAAGCTCTGTCCGTTGAGTATTCAGAACTATTTCAGTTATTCAATCAAGATGCACTCGACAAATCTATCGTCAGTTGCTATTGTCTGTAAGTGATTTCTTTCTGTAATTTAAGTCTCAAGCTAGCTCTAGTGCTCATTGATTGATCATTAATTACCTGTAATTATATATCCTCACTATATATTCTTTTCTGTGGTATTATGCAGGATGAAGATGTATGAAATGAAAAAAGCTGGACGCTATGGAATTGGGTTCATTAACCCAAATATCGTTAATGAATACACATGGAAATTGGAATGGTGTAGACAAGATGTAGAGAAAAACATGGTAGAGTTCTTGAAGCGCCTCAATAGCAATGAAGATATACTACTTCCTTACAACTTCGAGTGAGTCACACTGTCTTGTACTACAAATTCTGTTTTTGCTTACTAGCTAGATGTTAATAAGTGTATAGGGTTTAGGGTTATAGTTGATTAGTGTTATGCACATGCCCGCTTAATTTATACATGCAAACGTATGAGCATGCAGGTTCCACTGGATCTTGTTAGACATTAAAGTTGACGAAGGAAAAGTTGAAGTACTGGACTCACTACTTAAAAAAGATAGTGACTACAACATCGTGAAGGGGATAGTTGACAGGTTATTTCAATCATTATTAACTATATCTCAGCCTATTTAGTTCGTCATTTCCTGATATGAACTATTTTTAATAACCCCTTTATTAATTTTCTTTGCCGGCGGGCAGGGCTTGGGCAAAGTACATCAAGGTGACTCCAGGAATGGCGACAAAAGCTATGTTGGTATCGACCCAAGGTAAGTAATTAAGTAGTACTAGCTAGCTAGCTACCATCTCTTTAATTCTTGTTTCAATACCATTAATTAATTAACATGCTTGATTAATTATTATCTGATTAAATTCTATTCTCATAAAGGCCCTGAAGCAGGCGCCGGGGACTGAAGTGTGTGCATACTATGTTTGCGAGAACATTCGCATGATGGCGTCCGAAAGGAGCAGATCTGATAGACACGACTAGGTACGTTTGCCAGAACACTATTCACAAATCTTACATGATTGTCGATATCTAGTCACACAACTAATACACATGCATATTGATCTCCTTCTTAACAGTTCAAAGAGGTGCGGGACCAGCTCCTACCAACAGAGCGCATACGAGCACTTCAAGAGGGATTTTTGCTCGACCAGGTCATAGATCCCAAAAGAGAATACTATTACCCGCTACCGCCCCCATGAACCACTTGTCATCGTGCTCCGAAGGCACCAAGGCAACATGTAGGAGAAATTGTATATATATACATGTGTATGTGTGAATAATTAATGTTGGTTGTGAGACATTCGATTATATATATATGATCGGTTCTACGAGAAAATCTATTTATATATATGCATAACGTGTACAATATGTAGTATCGTAAAATACCAGCAAACAAAAAAGAATTAAATGGAAAACACAAAATTAATGGAAAAATAAAAATTAAAACCAAACCCCCCCCCCAAACATTTAGTACCGGTTGGTGCTACCAACCGGTACTAATGGTCTACCAGCACCCGGGCCTGGCTCGTGCCACGTGGTGGCACTTTAGCGCCGGTTCGTGCCGAACCGGTAGTAAAGGGGGGGGGCCTTTAGTCTCCACTCTTTAGAAAACCCGGTTCTGCACTAGTGATTGGATGCCGATTTCTTTCTCCGGAGACCTTGCGTGAACCAAGGCAAACGAACCGAGGAAGGATGGAAAGTTATGGTTTGCAAGGAAAGATTGGGACGCACATTGATATCATGATCTTTCCATTTTCATGCCAAAAAGACAAAAGGGCTGAGCAAAATCGGTGGGTTTGCTCTTGAAAAACCTGAGGAGAGATTGAATCGATGAGGCGTGGGTGGGGAGGTCGATGGATCGGTTGGAGTGCCGGAGGGGGTCGATGGGGAGTGCTGGAGGGGTATAGGTTGATTTGGTAAGTTAGTAAAGTTAAGATCCATGATTGCGTGTACGTTAGGAAAATGCTGATTTGCAAGGAAAGATCTGAGGGATAAATAAATCGGTGAATAAGAAACCAGTATGGAGGGGGTGGTGTGAGGAGGGACGAAAAAAAACAGACGAAGATACACTACTAGGGAAAACCCTACTAGTAGCACGGGTTTATTGCCCACTAGTAGCGCGGGACACCGCGCTACTAGTAAGGCGCTACAGATATTCCTTAGCAGTAGCGCGTGAGACATATAGCCGCAGCGTTTGTTCACTCCTGCGCTACTACTAATATAGCTAGTAGTAACGTGTTACTCTCCATTGCTACACTACTATAAAAACAGCTATAGCCAATATGGACACTAATGGCGCACTGTACATGTGGTGCGCCATTACTAAATACTAATGGCGCACCATGTGTTGGTGTGCCATTAGTGTGCAAATAAAAAAAATTCTTTTAATTTTTTCAAAACTACTAATGGCGCATCGTGGGATGGTGCGCCATTACTAGTTCAACTAGTAATGGCGCACCACTCCCACGGTGTGCCATTAGTAATTATGTTTCAAAAAAAATTCAACTTTTTTATTTTTATCTTTTAAACTACTAATGGCGCACCGTGGGAGGGGTGCGCCATTACTAGTTGAACTAGTAATGGCGCACCATCCCACTGTGCGCCATTAGTAATTTGGCCCAAACATTCCCCCGAATGCACCCCCCACCCCCCGTGGATCGCCTTTTCAGTTTGGAAAAAATAAATAAAAGAAAATGATAGAAATGTCAAAAAAATAAAATAAAATAAGATTCCCATGTGATATGTGGTCTAGTTGTTAGCAAAATTTACAAACATGAATTTTCGACTTTTTTGCAAAATCTCTCAAGAATTTTTAAATATGGGCATAACTTTTGCATACGAACTCGGATGAAAAAGTTTTTATATGAAAAATCATCTACTCGAAAAGTTATATCCGAATTTAACTGGGGGAACCCCGTTAAACATTTTCAAAATCCTCAAAAACCTAATAGAAAAAAGATACGGGGCTTTTAAGATCTGGAGAGGCAATAAAATTCAAAAAATTTCAAAAAAAATCAAACTTACTAATGGCGCACCTGCCCATGGTGCGCCATTACTATCTTCCCGCCTTCAAAATTCAAAATAAATAAAAAAATAAAAAAAAGTTACTAATGGCGCACCTGCCCATGGTGCGCCATTAGTATCTTCCCGCCTTCAAAATTCAAAATAAAAAAAATAAAAAATTACTAATGGCGCACCTGCCCATGGTGCGCCATTAGTATCTTCCCGCCTTCAAAATTCAAAATAAAAAAAATAAAAAATTACTAATGGCGCACCTGCCCATGGTGCGCCATTAGTATCTTCCCGCCTTCAAAATTCAAAATAAATAAAAATAATAATAAAAAAAGTTAGTAATGGCGCACCTGCCCACGGTGCGCCATTACTATGCCGTATATATGGCTAGGCGTGTCCTCTCCTCCTTACCTCTTCACTCTTCTCCTCCACTCCACCTCTCCTCCACTCCATCTCCTCCTCTCCTCCACTCCATCTTCCCTTCTCTCCTCCACCATACTACCCTCCTCCTCTCCGACGACCTCCTCCTCCTCTCCGGCGACCTCCTCCTCCTCTCCGGCGACCTCCTCCTCCTCCCTCCTCTCCTCCCCTCCCCTCCCCTCACAGTTTCTCGTCCCTCCTCTCCGGTGAGCTCCTCCTCCCTCCTCTCCGGTGAGCTCCTCCTCCCTCCTCTCCTCCCATCCCCTCATGGTTTCTCCTTCCTCCTCTCCGATGCTCCGGTGAACTCCTCTCCGGCGACCTCCTCCTCCTCTCCGGCGATGTAGGCGAGCACCTCTCCGGTGACCTCCTCCTCCTCCTCTCCGGCGAACTCCTCTCCGGCAAAAGAACACGGCAAAAGAACGTACAAGATCCCAAAACAGGAACAAAATTTGAAATAATATCGTGCAAAAAAACGAGCAAAAAATGGGCAAAAAAATCGCGATCCAGATCCAAATTCAAAATTCAAAAATAGCAATGGCGCACGGTGGGGGTTAGACGGTGCGCCACTACTATTTTCCCGCCTTCAATATTCAAAAGTACTAATGGCGCACCGTGGCCTATACTAATGGCGCACCATGGCCTATACTAATGGCGCACCAGTGGTGCGCCATTAGTATACCAGATACTAATGGCGCACCACTGGTGCGCCATTAGTCAAAAATACTAGTGGCGTGATGCTAGTGGCGCACCAGTAGTGCGCCATTAGTAGGCAAAACTGGTGCGCCACTAGTAGGCCTTTTCCTAGTAGTGCTACTAGTATTCTTTTTCTTATTTTTTTTTAGTGTATTTATACGCCATTATAAATTTTTTGGTACAATACCAATTATGAGGTTGTTATATCAATACGTCCATAACAGTGTGTCAAATGAAGGTGGATTAGGTTCAAGTGGAGGCAACATGTGGTGCATGTCAAAAGTATACTACTAATCCAAACTTGATCTAGTTTGGACTAGTAGTACTTTCGATGGGCACCACATGTTGCCTCCACTTGAATCTAATCCGCCAGCACAATCTATTTAATCATCATCATAGTCATTAACACCAACAATAGCTATTTAATCATCATAGTCATAGTGTAGCACACATCATCATCTTCAAACTCATTTTAGCTATCTAATCACCACCAACACTAGCTGCGGTAGCTATCTAATCACCACCAACACTAGCTAATAATAATCATCATAGTCATTACCACCAACACTAGCTATTTAATCATCATAACTCATTTCTAGCTAGCTAATCACTCATGCTGCTCTCTCTCGGGTAAAATAGCATAAAACATGTGTAGCACTCCTGCTTCATCATATTGGAGCATGCAGATGAACCTGTCTCCTAATCGTGGGATGCGCTTCTGAATGCTGCCCCCTAGTACTTCTCTGCGATTGTTCACAATTTTGCTCCAGCCTTTCACTATTAAGAATTCCTCGCTTTTAGAAATCCTGAATGCACTAAAGTGCATTGTAGGATATCTTGGCGTAAGCTAACCATTCTCATGCGACCTTTAGTCTCGATCCAATGAGGCACAACATTCATCGGGAGTCCCTGTTGAAGAACATCGTATATTAAGATACTTACCAATGAAGTTTAGCTTAAAAAATAATGTATGCAAAAGATGTACTGAGGACAAATAGTAAACATTTTACCATCTTTCCTAAATAGATGTGACCATAGTTCAATACGAACACTATTGGTCGCACGTTTTGAGTACTAAGATTTTTAAGTCCAGGAAAATAATTTGTCTTGACAGTATGAAGATCCTCAAGCCATGAAACATAATGACCTATCTCCTCACAGTTTAGTTCAGCCCCGGGACAGTGGACGATCATGTCTATCAAGCGTCGGACATGTTTGCTTGAATGAAAATAAGTTGTCAATAGAAATTAGTTGTCAACTATTTTTAAATAAACAATATCGAAGACATAAATATGGTTGAGAAACTCACATAATGGTATAACTGGAGGCGTCTGCACATCGACCCAGATGTCGATATTACCTTCAATATCATCTTCCGGACGAATATCGAAGGTGATAACCATATCAGGCTCAAATGCATAAGTCTTGCATAGTGCTTGCCAAGTTTTGCATTCAAAATAGGTGTAGGTGTCTGCGTTGTATAATTTTGCGTGGAAAGTATAACCATGCTCGGTCTTCAAGTAAACTCTCTTTACCTCCATATTAGTTTTCATAGGACTGAAAACTATCTTATCCGAGACAAAAACTCTTGCATGGCAGGGGATACGCTAGTAGAATAGTAAAAAATTAAATTATAAGTTGAAGCAAATGAAGCAGATGCCATGCTTAATTACGAAAAAAGACTTGTCATTGTGACTTACTGTATCCACTTTGAAGTTCTCATCCATCTTGATGCTGAAGCGCCTATCATCATCTAGGAAGATTCTGTCGCACAGGTCGCGCTCGTCTTCGCAGTATTAGCAAATACCGAAATCATTTTGGTCGTCAGACATTTCCTATGTTCATAGTAGAAACATTAATTGAAAATCGATCGGAGGCAACTACCAGGATACTCAACACACAAATCTGGGGCACTCGATATTTCCTACATATTCTAGCACAAGTCATGCCAAAATTCACGGAAAAATCCGGCATGACCTTTGCTAAAATAGGACATATCCAGCGCCTGAAATTTGCCGGAATGGAAATGAATCAACACTCCGGCAAAACATAGGCCACTCGGAGGTGTAACATGCAAACATGACCGGCCACTTGGGCAAGCACATATCCTATTTGAGCAACACAAGATATACATTTCAAAATATCTTATAGGACTCATATTGACATGAGCAATCAATAAGCAAAACCAAATCGTAAAATAAATAAGTATTCAAATTAGCATGCATTCAATAAGCAAAAGTAAATCATCTCATGCGTCCGTACATCGTCGAATATTATCACTAATACACCCCGAATAGTATCATACATATAACATCACTAATACAACTAAAACCCTAGCTCACGATGGGTATCGGCGCGGGCGGTGGACACCCAAAGAGAAGGAACCATCACAGGATCATAGCTCTAGTGAGATCCCTGGAGAACCTGCCAGGTATGGGAGAACCTGTGCTCCAACGCAAACAAGTAGCGACGGACGTGCGCGTCCTCCTCGCTGACATGGTGATGTACCACCTCCGCAGGGTCCTCAAGCCTCTGCACCGTCACTGTCCCACGTGACCGGCACCAAAGAAGGTTCGGGTCAACGATGGGCTGGCTCCTCACCAAGCTGTGCCCCCCGGTAGGTAGTGCCTCCCAGTACCAGCCCGGCGGAGCCCAGTTCTGGACATGGCCCATCTGGTCAAGCAGGTGTCTTCCGCTGAGTCGACGATGAGGATGCGGGATAGGCATCGTCGACGTCGATGCGGGAAAATTTGCTTTAACTAAAAAAATAACAACAAATGTGACATGTTCAACTAGTTCTATTAATTCAACTAGTTCTTGCTAAAAATAAACTTACTATAAATAAAAATAAACTAGTACCTAATTAGTACCTAGTTCTTACTAACTAATTAGTACCTAGGAACCCTGCCCTAATTACCATCTAATTTGATGAACCTAGGGGTGGAAAGTGGTAGCGGATATTCCAATTATCCAACTTAAAACTGAAATAAGTGGTCAAATTTTACTCGTTTTATTATGCATTACAATAGTGTTTATTCATCATCTGAGAAAACATATGAGCCGCATCCGTATCCGATAACATCCGCATCTTATTCGTTTCCACCCATAGATGAACCCTAACTAATTTGATGCAACTAAAATTTGAAGAACCCTAGGCAGAGGTAGGGGAGGGAGAGGAGCAGGCATGCTCACCTCGGGTGCCTGCGGCGAGGGAGGGGCAGGCGGCGTCGAGGTCGGGGTCGGGGCTCAGGCGCGCGGCGGAGGGCAACGTCGAGGTCGGGGGCGGCGTCGAGGTCGGGGTCAGGGGCGGCGAATCCGGGATCGGGGGCGGCGTCGAGGGTGTGCGGAGAGCGACGGGAGAGCGCGCGGCGGCCGACGGGCGACGGCGGCGGCGACAGCGGAGGAGTTGGATTTGGGGAAGTGGCCGTTGGGAAGAACGAACCGCGCGGTTAAGTCAGAAGTAGCAGTAGCGCGTTCCAGGAAGTGCGCTACTGCTAAGCTAGGTACAGCGCGTTCCTCGATACACGCTACTGCTATTCCTTTCTTTTCCCCCCTTTTTCATTTATTTTTCTTTACATTTTATTTTTTTCCTTTCACCTTTTTCTATTTCTTTCATTTTCATTTACTTTTCTATTTGCTTTTCATTTAATTTTATTTCCTTTAGCAGTAGCGCCTTTCAGCGTAAACGCGCTGCTACAAAGCAAGTAGCGGCAGTGCGGTTCGACGTAGATCGCTACTACTATGTGTAGCCTATCGGCTAAGCCGTGGGAATTTTAGTAGTAGCGCTTTTATCTTCAGGCGCGCTACTGCTACAACTGTATCTGTAGCGCCGTTTACGTCAGCGCGCTACTACTACTTAGCACCAGCGTGCTTTTTTAACACGCGCTAGTGCTAAAGTTCTATGTATAAGGTTTTCCCTAGTAATGATAGGAGGTTGAGACGAAGAAAAACCGGACGAAACGGAGACTACCAAGTCGTCTCTTAGGAATAGAGATACACGATGCCCTGAAAACAATAGGCCTAATGCCCTAATATTATTTTTCCGATCACATGCGGGAGAGTGATACACACGAGGTACGAGGTTGGTCATGTAGTCTTTAATCCTTTCCATGACGTGCCTTGCTTATCTCCACGGCTCCACGACATGAAAAATTCAGAGTGACAGAGATGGAGAAAGGAGCGAGAGGGAAGTATTTCTTAGAAAAAGATTATGTTGCGGTGGCGTGAAGGCAGGCCCATGTACCAAAGGAGCACAGTCCCCAAATGCTTCAGCAAGCTGTACGTGCGCTCCAAAAAAAAGGAAGTTGTACGTTGGTCCACATGTCAGAGACATCCATCGGGCAGATGCCCTCAGAGCGCTCCTAGCTAGCCCGACTTAAACTTGTAGAGGATTATCGCAACAAAAAAGACTTTAACTTCTTTGCCCCGGCGATGATTCAAAGATTTGCCTCGGCGACAATGATGTTGAGAAAAATTGGCGGAGGTGCACTCTTTTGCCGGGACACTCTTGAGTTTTTCTCATTCCAAATGACCCACGATACAAGCATGGTAATCGAGGCCTTTGCTTTTCGATTGGTGATGCCCACAGCGCTCGTGCTCGCCCACTCGCCCACCACGCCTCAACGGAGTCAAACAAGTGCCATGCGGGCATGCCCATGTCATGGATGTGAAATTTCTGAATAACCAAGTTCCAATGCCTCATTGTGAAGCGGTACCTGAAGAAAAGATGGGGCCACATTCCTGCACCCCCGGCACATGGAGCGAGGGCCACAATTTGGCCAACCTCGCTTAGCCAAACTGTCGATCATCCAAATCCTATCCTGAAGCACGAGCGAAGCAAAGAATTTGACTTTCGATGGGGCCGAAGCCTTCCAAACCATTTGGTCCATGGGGGAGAGGACCAAGCCCAAAAACTGCACCCTGTCAGCGGGGGCCGCCGAGTGATGCCCAGTGTCTGTGTGCTTCCGTAGGATGTCATCCTCAGCGAGCTCATCGAGATGCACCTCTTGCAGAAGCATCCAAAGGGTGAAGAATTGTCTGACATGATCAATGGAAACAGTCGCGGGCGGTCTGATGTTGAGGATCCACACATTTTCCTTTATGACCTCCCGTAGCTTCCAATGTTTCCACGAGGATGTCTCGTAACTGAGCGGCCCAATGTCTTTGGCCTTGCATCCAGGAAGTCAAGGGGAATCCCAAAAGGGTGTCGTCGCACCATTTTCCGACAGTTATGGTGGTATAGTCATAGAAAAAGTTAAGGTCTTCTTCATCACACGGGTTCCCTCTCCCAACCGACAACTTTATGGGCTCCTTCCACTCATACCAAGGCCATTGCAAGCGCAAAGCTCGCGCGAACTTGTTAGTGTTGAGGACCCTAAATCCACCATAGGCATGCGGCCTACAGACAATGTCCCAATTGACCTTGCATTTTGCCCTGGTTGTCTTATCCGACTCAGACCACAGGAAAGCCCTCTCAAGCTTGTTGATATTTTGAAGGATCCTAGGCTGTATGACAAGCGGCATGGTGAAGTAGATCACTTGGGAAGTGATAACCGACTTGACAAGAGCCCCAACTGGGGTGATGTTTTGGCATGTTTTGGCCCTCATATGTTGTCAATTTGTTTGCCACCTTGTCCACAAGGAATGTGTGTCAATGAGCTTTAGCTTCCCCACATAGAGTGGGAGTCCCAGATATTGCAACGGAAATGAAGCCCGAACTGTCGGCAACCTTTGGGTTATGCACCCCCAAGTCAAGGTTACCGCACTGAATGAGAACCATTAAGCTCTTATGAAAGTTAGTGCACAGCTTGGTGACTTTCCCAAAACCTCTCGAAATAGTCAGAAGGTTGTCCACATCTCTTTTGATCGGAGCTACAAACACAGCCGCGTCGTCCGCATAGAGAGAGGTACACACCATGAACCCTTTCCCCCCATATTTTCTGTGATATTTTCGAAGGAATCCTTTCTGTTCCAATGTTTATCTTCAGGGTGCGGACGGAGCAGAGGTGGAACAGCTCGAATTCGAGTAGCGTCACCGGCAGCGTGGCACCTCACCCGGTGCTCGTAGGCCACGGTGTCGCGGTCCCAGTCATCTGTGCTGGCAGCCTGGGCGATGCGGTCCACATCCTCCGCACGTACTGATCCGGTGAGCATCATGGGCGCCTCCTTGGTGATAAAACAAACTCTAACCACCTGGGTAGCTGGAATTCTCATACAGTATAGGAGATTTGTTCATGTATATCAAATAATATGTTCACGCTAACTGGTAGAAATTTTGTTTTGGAAAATCACAAAAAAATGTGGGAAAATATTTTGTGGCGTACGCAAAACTATTTTTTGAACCTAGTTTCAAAACATTCTTGTATTTTAAAATAAATGTTTGTATTGCCATTAATTATGCTCAACAATTTTCCACCGGTGGCAGCTTTCCACATCCTGCCGTTTCACCTAACATCGATCTAACTGCCCGATCGATGTGTTTATTTACTGCTGACAGGACCGATTCAGGGTTGTACCCGTACTTCATACTTATCGTTATCCACATACTTATCCCCAAATCTGCCAACTGCCAACTAACTGACAAGTACACATCGCTCGCTGCTAGTATAGTACTAGTACCAATGGACTGAACTATCATCGAGGTGTGGAATTTGTAACTATATATAGATGAAGCCGGCCATAGCTATGTTCACGGAAAGATACATTTGAGTAGCCCACACTGCTGATCATAACAATGTCAATTCTGTTCTCCCAAGAGCTGCCCATCTACACAGCACTCGTGCTACTTGTTCCCCTGTACTACTTGTACTCGAGGGTTAGATGTAGATCAGGGAACCCAGCACTGGTGCTCCCCACAAACTGGCCAATACTGCACATGTTTCCTTCCTTCTTGGCCAACATCCACAACTTGCATAAATATTTAACCCTTGTCCTCGCCGGATCAGGCCACAACTTCAGGGCACATGGCCCACCCGGGACCGGGTTGCGGTTCTTTGTCACATGCGACCCTACAAATGTTCGACACATTTTCACGACCAACTATACCAACTTCCCAAAGGGCGCGGAGTTTGCCGATATCTTTGACATCGTGGGTGGCAGCCTATTAACCATCGACGGTGAGCCGTCTCGTGAACAGCGCGCAAAAGTCAAGGGCGCGCTCAGCAACCCATGGATGGCTGCCACTATGGCGAGCTGCTGTTGTGACAAGGTGGAGAACGGCCTCCTCCCGTTTTTAGGCGAATGGCAAGCACTGGCACTCCATTTGACGTGCAAGAAGTGATGTCGAGGTTTATGTTTGACCTGGCTGCTATGCCTTTCTTCGGCGTGGATCCTGGCCTCCTGTCCTCGGAAATGCTGCAGGACATGCTGCCCATGGACGCTGCGGTTGCCCTTGACACGTTCATGGAGGTGGGATTTTCCCTGCTCATGACACCAAGTTCTTGTTGGAAGTTGATGAGGTGGCTAAACATTGGCCCCGAGAGAAAGCTCAAAGTGGCGCGCATAGTGCTACTGGAGTTTGCTGCGGAGATGATGGAGAGGAGGAAGATGAATCCATGTTTTGTTGGTAATGAAGATGAACAAGAGGATGGGGATATCCTGTCTTCCTTCCTCAACGACCCAGACTATGCCGATGATGACTTGCTCCGTGCGATGATCATTGCCTACATGTTCGCTGCTAGGGATACAGTTGGAACAACCGTGACATGGATCTTCTACAACCTCGCCCAGAACCCTAACATTGTTTCAAATATCCGAAAAGAACTCTCACCCATTGCATCACGCAAAGCAGCGGTTGGTGTGGATGCCATGTCGATCTTTGAGCCAGAAGAGACCAGATCTCTAGTATATTTGAAAGCCGTCTTGTATGAGACTCTCAGGCTATACCCAGCGGCGCCTCTTGAGTGCAAGACAGTGATCGCCGATGATATCATGCCAAGTGGACATGAGGTTCATGCCGGCGACACCATTATTATTTCTATACACTCCATGGGGAGAATGGAGGGTGTGTGGGGTGAAGATTGCCTCCATTATAAACCAGATAGGTGGCTCTCGGTGGGTGGCAATAACATGAGGTATGTACCATCTCACAAATTCTTGGCCTTCAACTCAGGCCCGAGGATGTGCCTCGGCAAGGACATCGCGATTATGCAGATGAAGACAGTCATCGCATCAACGCTATGGAACCTCGATGTGGAGGTGATGGAAGGGCAAACAATCCAGCCCAAGCAAGCTTGTATACAGCAGATGAAAAATGTGCTCATAGTTAAGCTAAAGAAGCGAGAAATGTAACATTATGCTCTCTTTTATCTCTAATGTACTTAAGACTCCTATACTTTTAGGACGCACACAATCACACTATTATCGAAGTATGAAGGCATCCATGTATTACAATTTATATATCTTTCTTTCATGAAAAATAACCAACATGTTGTTACTTGTTACTCCATTGTATAGTATATGTGTTAGAGAGGAGAGGGGGATTGGTGGAATAGTTCGTTGTATTGCTTGATCATTCTAGGCCGCTGGGTGGGTTATCGACTGACAACAAACACTAGAGTAGCGGTTCTTAGCTCAAAGCTAGGTTTTATTTAGGGATTCGTGATTATTGGTTGTTCTATAGTTGAAGATTGATAACAAATTTGAGGGCTTTCCCTCTTTACGACCACTGGGGTGTGGTTTTTTTCCGTAAAAGGCTGCAATTTTTGTCCATCTCTATACAATTTGTCTGTTCTATGTTCTTCATCTATCTCCCCAACTGGAAGCAGGGTTGTTTATTACAAGATTTTGCTTTTATGCTCTATTTTTAAATCTTGCGTTAAGCTCTTTTCTTCTTCTGCTGCTCTATTGTGAAGAATGCATGAGCTAATTGCAATGTCCTCAAACATTTTCTTCAGTTATAAAAGACGCTTTCATGAATATCATAATATTGATGCTTGTCTGCACCATTTACTTGATTATAACACCTGTTTTTTTTATGTCTACAGGGATCCTTTTATTACTTCCCTGAATAGATTTTACTACAAATAAGGGACTGTCATTTAGCCACACTATCTTGCGTGGTTTGCAGAATAGATTTGAGTCTCAGAATGCCTGCAAAGTTCAAGAATACCCGTGCAATAAGTGATACGTACAACCACGGATATTGTTGGGATATAACTACTAGTGTAACACGCCCAGGAGGGGCCGGGTTAAGCTATAGCGATTCATCATATGAAGTCCAATATCAAGCTTGAAGATGGCGGTTCAGTCAAGGGCCCCAAGCCCAAAGGCGACTTAAGGCTCATAGTGATAAACCGACATAATAGCATGACTTGCATTGTAAGGCAAGATTAACTAGTCACCGAGCCGGACACTTTTTATGAGCCGGCCGGGACTCTGTAGGCCGCGGGGCACAACCCGTGTATATAAGGGGACGACCCGCCGGCGGCTTAGGGCAAGTAACACAAATTGAGAGCCAGGCATAGCGGATTCGCTCCCTGGTCATTGAAACCCTAGCAATTCCACCTCAACTGGATTAGGCTTTTACCTTCACCATAAGGGGCCGAACCAGTATAACCCTCATGTCCTTTGTCCCGCTTTAACCCCTTTAAACTTCCTAGTTGCGATGGCTCCACGACTCAGTCCTTTCACGAGGACATCTGCCGTGACAATTTCACGACAGTTGGCGCCCACCGTGGGGCCAGCGCACGGTGGATTTGAGTTCTTGAAGGGCAGCTTCGAAGGGCTCAAGGGATACGCTGTGGGCCGGATGACCAAGAGTCGTCGCGGCAAGCTCTACATCGACGACGCCGGCTGGGGCCCCGACGCCGGCTCAATTGAGTACGGGTACCGGGTCCCCTTCGGTGGAATCCACGTCTTCATCGGCCGGATTGGCGAGTCAGGCCCTGAGCCGGACATCGGCACCGACATCATCGAGACGGCTCAGCGTGCGAGACCCGCCCGGGCTCAGCCCGCCATGAAGCGTGCCTTCGTGGGTTGCATCTGTAGGGGAACGCGACAGAAAACAAAAAATTTCCGACCTACGCACCAGCCCAGGACCACTATGGAGACTGCATACATGGTTTGATCTTTTTCGTTACCGACTCGTAGCGCAGCGGGAAGTAGAGTCGATGACGATCGGCGGTGCAGATCCCCGCAGCTAGGATTTACAACCTCCCAACCGCGAGGATGTATACCCTCATCTGCTCCTCAGACAGCCCTCCGGGAGGCGGTCGAACAGCCCCCCCGGACGGTGTCGCGGACAGCCCTTCGGGAGGACCTTCGAAACTCGAACGGTCACTCGGACAGCCCTTCGGGAGGACCTTCGAAACTCGGACGGTCACACGGACAGCCCTTCGGGAGGCACTCACGAACTAAGACCGAAACTACGATCTCTCTACAGAGTTGCACACATACGGTGTCATCTATCCGGCAGGGCTTCGCCGTCCAGAACTAGTTCCTGCCGGAACCCAGACAGCCTTACGGCTCTACGAAACTCTTTTCGTGGGAGGGAGAGAAGAAGCCAGATAATGCATGGCATGTGTATGAGAGCAAGGGATGAGTGTGGAGGGCTGCCCCTCCACCTCTATTTATAGGAAATCCCAAGGGGGTAGGGTAGTTTCACAAAAAACCCAAAATGCACATGAATGAAGTCCTTCCACAAGGACCTAGGAGTGAAACCAAGGAACAAGAGGGTCCCCAAGGGGGGATACCCCATGTGGCCGGCCACACCCCCATGAGGGGCCCAAAAAATGGCTCCTATCCATCCATGTCATCCCCAAGATCTTTTGGAGCAAAGCCCCAAAAGGTGGCTTTCCATAAAGTAACCATAAAGCTGATTTTCACTATTCACGACGACATTTTTCAGCGTCTGATCGAACTGAAAATATTTATGTGGGCTAAGAACATTTCCAGTACCCACTAAAATGATTTTCAACGCGTTCCGAAACAATTCCGGTTTTAGTGATTTTCATCTGCGAAACGCATCTGAAGTGGCTCCGGCAGCTCCGGAACATTTCCGGTTTTTATCTCAGAAAATTCCAAAAAGCTTCCAGAATGATTCTGGCATCCTCCAAGAATTATCAGGCATGTGCCGAAACCAATTTGACTTAATGGTGTATCCCGAAACAACTTTTCGGTATCATCGAAACTTATCCGATGACCTCTCTCTGCGGTACGATTCCGCTGTCCGAAACTTTTCGGTGTCCGAAACTTTTTCGGTGATTTTCTCTCAGACTCCCTGTCTAGTATTCAGCAGATAGATGACCCTTAAGCGTGTGACCCTATAGGTTCGGTGAAGTATAGACATGACCCGGAACCCCTTCCGATCAATGATCAACATCGGAGCCGTGGACACCCATATTGACCCCTATACCCACACGAATAAATATTCGAGTGAACCTCCAGTTGCCGTGTGCTATTCCTGTTGCTTCGCGATATGTTACAAATACCCGAGGTGAGACATGTTGGCATTCCCGTGGATCAACAACTTGTCCACTATGCTAGTTACCTCGTTACCGGTATTGTTCTCTTTTCTCGTTATCGTATTCCGGCATCCCCGTGATCAAATCACAAAGTGTCTGGCCAGACGATGATGGATACCGTAACACCGAGAGGGCCCAGAGATATCTCTCCATCGTCGGAGGAGCAAATCCCAATCTTGAGCTATCAAGTTACTTGACACACTTTTCCATGAACCCGTAAGCCGCCGTAATAGCCACCCATTTACGGATGACGTTTAACAAACCCCAAAGTTCATGAAGCAAGCATGAAGAAACTCGATACTCTCATGGTCTAAGGAATCATGCAAACGTTAACCATCTCTGTGTTATGTACCAATAAACTTGTGACGAATGAATCTCATAGCATAACATCAATTCGGGTCGATTCAACACAAATGTCCTTCCTGACATTGTGCCCTCAAAGTTGCTTGGCATAGACATGCCCATGATTGGGAAAACATAATCATCATGCAACACTTGAGCTAGTCTTAGAGGCACGACTAGGAATACATTTTACCGTTTATTATTCCACACGTGCATATGGGTTCTCCCCAGAGCCTTTATGGATATACGGGCTCGGGAACCACAGCAGTTATAGCATGGAACATAAACATAATTATGAACAAGGGAGATAATCAATAACATTTATTATTGCCTCTAGGGCATATCTCCTACAGACTCCCACTTGCACTAGAGACAATAATCTAGCTTATGCTAATGCACTTCACACCTGTGGCACACCGGTGTAAATATGCTTCGCTTGTGGTATAGCCTGATGTCCAACGGATCTGACGACTTCAGTTCCGTGTGTATCTTTGCATGTCCTCGCGTTTTCACAAAATTCATATTTTGTGTGGACTTGGCTTTGTATGTATGTGAATCACAGGTCGAACCTGGATTCCTCAGACTGAGTTATGGAGCAACTACCTGCAGTAGTGTCCCATTGTCAAAAGCCATCTTGGAACTATACTAAGTTCATGAATGAACTATATGATTCAACATCTTCTTTGTCGCTTCTAAAGCGTCAACATACTTAGCCCTTGTTATAGAATTCGCCACAGTAACTAGCTTGAACAAATTCCAACTAACTGTGCCACCACATTGTGTGTTACACAAAACCCTTAATTTAAATCGAAAATCGCATGGAGAAAAGATGAAGACTGTATCGATGTAACATTTTACAACGAACTCTTCATGATCTCTGCTTGCGAGAAAACCATGTCATCAGTACTTACTCTAGTACTCTGTGACATCTTTCACTGTTGTCCCATGATCAGTAATTTGATCACTTTGGTATCCATACTCGCAACACCTTGGGAGTATCGGACATATCTGGTTGTTTTACATACCATGGAATACATGATTAATCCAAACACAAAAGTGTGTGGAATCTGCATCATGTATTTTACTCATCAGTGTTTTGGGACACCGAGTCTTGCAAAAACTCTTTCCATGTGACTTTGGCAAGAATCACTCCTTGGCGTTTTAAATGCTAAAAGGTTTTAGCATCTTGTCAATATGTATTCATTGCTTAGCCCCATTAGGTAAATCTATCTCCATAGATCATCATGCCTAATATTGAGGCTATTTAGCCTAAGCACTTCATCGAAAAACTATTTTCAAATGAAGTCCTAATTTGTGTCAAGAAATTTATTTCCAATTACCAATGTGCCAAGCACATAAGGTTTTTAGAAATATTATTACGCTCCCACTTACTTTCTTGAATTACAAGCATCTTCGTTACCCATTGATGAAGTCAAAACCCCTTTGACCATTTCATCAAAACACGAAGATTCCAACTCCATTTTGCTCTCTTCTGTCCATTGCTGGAACTCTGAAGTTTGCATACCTACTAGCATCCTCTGGATCGACAAATTACTTTGGACTGTATCATATACAAGTCCTAGCTTTCATTTCCATCAGATGGAAATCCTTTTATCATCCATGTTTCATATCTCATGATTGAAATATGTATTAATTGCTAGTTCAACCCGAACCGACTTTAAGCATCGCTACGATGAAAACAACCTCATCGTAGTCAACTCTTGAACTTGTTATTTCAACAAGTCGAGCTTTATGGATAAAACATTTTTATCCGTATCAGTTTTAAGTTCCATAAATATTCGTTAGACTCTAAGTCTTCCGAAAGGTGTATCAAGGTTTTAATCTTGAATCACTTATGTTGAAACTAACTCGGATTGTATTGGCATTTAGCCAATTCTGGAGTCAGGGCCCATCAACGCTTCCTTGTGTATCGTAGGTATAATGTTGTCTAACAACAATATCTCGTTTGCGCACCTGAGAGGTTTGCACGAGCCTTGCCTACGTGGTTCAGCTGCAAGTTCGACCGAAGTTCATACATTTTATTGTAGAGACTTCCGTATCAGTCGCAGTAGGAAACTCTGGAATTACTTCCAAGGTCTCTTTCCTTTGATCTGATGAAGATACTGTTTATCTCGTCGAGTTGCACTATTCTCCCACTCACCTTTTAGAAAGAACCATTCTCTTTAAAAGCATACCGTTCTTTGTGGCAAACCTATTTGCCTCGGTATAGTGAGGGAGGAATACCCAATGACTTGGGATAACCTACAAAGTAGCACTTGTCTGATTTGGAATAGGTTTGTAACCTTTTACACAAGCCCCATATTCCAAATGTTAAGAAAAGATACAACATGGTTGGGCGTACCATACCATGGCTTCATTTCAACAGACCCGATGTAGCTCTTTTCAGTGTAAAAGCCGCAGTCTCTAAAGCATCACTTTAAAAAGGATAATGGCAAATTTATTTATGTCATCTTTGACCTTACCATGTCATAAATGGTTAGATTACATCTCCACGGACTTTTCACTTGCAGTGGTGTTCCGGGAGGTGCAAGTTATGAAACCCCTTTCACAACTCATCAGACATTCGCTAAACATGTAACTCAAATATTCCTTTGTGCAATCAAATTGCAGAAACATAATTTTCTTGTTACAATAACTTCTACTTCATTTTTGAAAACCTTTCGAATGATTTCAAAAGATCCAGACTTACGTCTCATCAAGTAAATATCCATATATCTACTTGAGTCATTTCTGAAGATAAATAAATCCACCACTAACAACACTTATCGGACTACACACATCAAATGTATGATCACTAATAAGTTTGTTGTTCGTTCCTTATGGCCTGTGAACGGTATTTTAGTCACTTCACTTTTCGGAGGAAAGTTGCAAGTGTCAGATGATTCAAAATCAAAAAGACTTCAAAATCCATCATAATGGAATTTTCCATGCGGGTTTCTCCAATGTGACCAAATGTAGTGCCACACTTGTGTGGTATTCTTTTAGTCTTGCGACATTTAGCGTCAGTGTTATGGATGTATCATATTACCCTCAATATTCATAACATACGTCCCATCTTGGATGGAAGCATGGCCCTTCATGTTATTCATAATACTTAACAACAATTGTTGTTTTTATGAACAACTCTTTTGCAACAAACATTGTGCAATGGGCTAGAGTGTATGAAACTCTAAAATGAATTATGAAAGTAAACCCAGAGGTATTGTATTATTATCAATATTCATAACATACATCTCATTCATAATGAAAGTATGGCCCTTGTGTTATTCATAACATCGAACATAAAAGGTTCTCTTATGAACAACCTTCTTGCAAGATACCTTATGCAATGGGCTAGAGTTTGTAAAACTCTAAATGAATTATGAAAATAAATACAGACGGCAATACACCGATGGAAGGTATAGTAACATTTACTATGTTCCCTGTGTATACCTTAACCTCATTTCTGGCTAGTCTTTTTAGGCCACAGTAGCTCTTACAGTGATTCGCAATTGAATGCAATCGAGCGGGTATCTTTGTGATTAACTCACAATACCCAAGAATTAGTGATTAACATGTTTAACCATAATTCCCAAGAACTATATCTTTGAACAGCCTACTATACATCAAAAACTTGTATGACATTCATACATGACCTGGATATTCCAGTCATCTTTCTTTCTGCCTTTATACTTCTAACAGTTTAACTTTTAGTATTTCTCCTACTCGCAAAAGAAGCACCCAACTTAAGAGTGGCGTTAGCCCCGGACTTCCTAGGCGTGTAAGTCATACTAACACCCTTTGGACACTTCCTTTCTCTTTAAGTTGTTGTTTTATTCACCTTTCATTATATGACAGGCGTTCTTCTGGATCCCTTTCCCAACGGTCAAATGCATAGTAAACACTTTTACTAATACTTGCAAACAAACATTGCTTTGTTTGTATCTGAAAATAATTTTCAGTTCCATGAATATCATATAACTATCCCAACTTTCGAAGTTTGGGTTTCATGGAAGCAAACATATTGCACTTGACTGAAACGGAATTATAGCTTTTGGATCAAAGGACAAGAGTCACATGATCCATAGCATTAGCGGGAGGATATGGAAAGCATGCGATAGGACAAAGTCCTTCTCGGCACTTTTGAGGACAATCCTCATATTACGGTACCAATCGTAAAGTTTTAACCAAATATTTAACAGCTATTCAATTTTAACAGGGAAGGTGGAAACGCGAGCCATTATTCTACAACTATTTTGCATATAACACTTAGACAATGTTCATAATTAATTGCACTAAGAATTAAACATGTTAATTCAACAGTGCGCTCCCACTCAAATCAATATCTCTCAAAATTGATTGTGAGTGATACAAGACCCACATTTCAATTGTTCGCCATTGGTGTAACACCACTGATGACGAAAAATCTCAACCGGTAGGCCAACTTGCCAATCACATCTCTATGTGACTCTTGTTCATCTTTCGATGCGTGTGTTCCGAGCTCATGACGGTCATGCCTGAACGTCAAGACAACCAAGTGATCTCGCTGCGAGGTCTCAACTCACCCGCCTCACACTTCTCTAATCGTTCGTACCCGTGTGACACGGCGCACCCCGAAAAGATAGGTGCCGTGACGGTGCTACACTTGGGAGAACACTAACTACTTGGTATTTTAAGTGAGAGATCACCTTAATAAAAGCGACTACCGCGCAATCAAGAAGGGTGCATCATAAGGGATAAACATCTCAGGCAATTCATAATAGCATGATATGGTATAGCCCTTTCTGACGGAGAAGTCTTTCATTTCTTTGTCTTCGGCATTCGCGTCGGTGTTCACCTTCGCGAAGATTGCCACCACCTTGTCGATGCACCAGATAATATTGCTATCTCTATAGCTAACAAAATAATGCATTACAACAAGGTTGACACGCAGGTCATTAAAGTGCAATCATATGGCTCCAACCATCATGCCGAATCATGACACGCAGGTCATGTTAATCAAATTACATCATATAGTCATCTCATACATAATCGAATTAGTATGAGCACTGCTATACCACATCACACTTCTCTAATCGGTTTATGCAAAATTTCTTTTACGTGGCTTCTAAGGTTTTGACTTAAACCGCAGCGACCAACGTTTTATCATCAAGTATGATTATTCAAGTTGCTAGATTAACATCTCGGGGTGTATGAAACACGGGATAATTGAATCTCGAGCCCCATACTAAACTTCGTCATACGCATGACCCCCGTGCAGATCATATCTGCAATGCCCTTTCATCTGCGAATTTCATCTTTCTTTTGACTACGGCAGAACCCAAAGAACTGATAGCACTTCCATGATCAATCAGGATCACGGATTGCCAGAACTTTGTCAAATTCCACCATGTTGTCTCGAGATTGAGCAAACGCAAATTCTAGGGAAGCAACAAGAACCTCGGGTAACAGATTTTATCTGTCACCCGCATAAATACTTTTCAGCAATAGATCTCATCTACTACCTAATTATATTATGCAATACCCATACATCTCCATGTATTCTAGATCGAAACCTGCATCTACGCATAGCATGGCTCTTGATGCCACTGTAGGGGAACGCGACAGAAAACAAAAATTTTCCGACCTACGCACCAGCCCAGGACCACTATGGAGACTGCATACATGGTTTGATCTTTTTCGTTACCGACTCGTAGCGCAGCAGGAAGTAGAGTCGATGACGATCGGCGGTGCAGATCCCCGCAGCTAGGATTTACAACCTCCCAACCGCGAGGATGTATACCCTCATCTGCTCCTCAGACAGCCCTCCGGGAGGCGGTCGAACAGCCCCCCCGGACGGTGTCGCGGACAGCCCTTCGGGAGGACCTTCGAAACTCGAACGGTCACTCGGACAGCCCTTCGGGAGGACCTTCGAAACTCGGACGGTCACACGGACAGCCCTTCGGGAGGCACTCACGAACTAAGACCGAAACTACGATCTCTCTACAGAGTTGCACACATACGGTGTCATCTATCCGGCAGGGCTTCGCCGTCCAGAACTAGTTCCTGCCGGAACCCAGACAGCCTTACGGCTCTACGAAACTCTTTTCGTGGGAGGGAGAGAAGAAGCCAGATAATGCATGGCATGTGTATGAGAGCAAGGAATGAGTGTGGAGGGCTGCCCCTCCACCTCTATTTATAGGAAATCCCAAGGGGGTAGGGTAGTTTCACAAAAAACCCAAAATGCACATGAATGAAGTCCTTCCACAAGGACCTAGGAGTGAAACCAAGGAACAAGAGGGTCCCCAAGGGGGGATACCCCATGTGGCCGGCCACACCCCCATGAGGGGCCCAAAAAATGGCTCCTATCCATCCATGTCATCCCCAAGATCTTTTGGAGCAAAGCCCCAAAAGGTGGCTTTCCATAAAGTAACCATAAAGCTGATTTTCACTATTCACGACGACATTTTTCAGCGTCTGATCGAACTGAAAATATTTATGTGGGCTAAGAACATTTCCAGTACCCACTAAAATGATTTTCAACGCGTTCCGAAACAATTCCGGTTTTAGTGATTTTCATCTGCGAAACGCATCTGAAGTGGCTCCGGCAGCTCCGGAACATTTCCGGTTTTTATCTCAGAAAATTCCAAAAAGCTTCCAGAATGATTCTGGCATCCTCCAAGAATTATCAGGCATGTGCCGAAACCAATTTGACTTAATGGTGTATCCCGAAACAACTTTTCGGTATCATCGAAACTTATCCGATGACCTCTCTCTGCGGTACGATTCCGCTGTCCGAAACTTTTTCGGTGATTTTCTCTTAGACTCCCTGTCTAGTATTCAGCAGATAGATGACCTTAAGCATGTGACCCTATAGGTTCGGTGAAGTATAGACATGACCCGGAACCCCTTCCGATCAATGATCAACATCGGAGCCGTGGACACCCATATTGACCCCTATACCCACACGAATAAATATTCGAGTGAACCTCCAGTTGCCGTGTGCTATTCCTGTTGCTTCGCGATATGTTACAAATACCCGAGGTGAGACATGTTGGCATTCCCGTGGATCAACAACTTGTCCACTATGCTAGTTACCTCGTTACCGGTATTGTTCTCTTTTCTCGTTATCGTATTCCGGCATCCCCGTGATCAAATCACAAAGTGTCTGGCCAGACGATGATGGATACCGTAACACCGAGAGGGCCCAGAGATATCTCTCCATCGTCGGAGGAGCAAATCCCAATCTTGAGCTATCAAGTTACTTGACACACTTTTCCATGAACCCGTAAGCCGCCGTAATAGCCACCCATTTACGGATGACGTTTAACAAACCCCAAAGTTCATGAAGAAAGCATGAAGAAACTCGATACTCTCATGGTCTAAGGAATCATGCAAACGTTAACCATCTCTGTGTTATGTACCAATAAACTTGTGACGAATGAATCTCATAGCATAACATCATGCCGGGTCGATTCAACACAAATGTTCTCTTAACATTATGCCCTCAAGGTTGCTGACATAGACATGCCCATGATCAGGAAAACATAACCATCATGCAACACTTGAGCTAGTCTTAGAGGCCAGACTAGGAATACATTTTACCGTTTATTATTCCACACGTGCATATGAGTCTTCCTCCGAGCCTCGTGGTTATTGCAGACTCGAGAACCATAGCAGTTATAGCATGGAACATAAACATAATTATGAACTCGGAGCCGTGGACACCCATATTGACCCCTATACCCACACGAATAAATATTCGAGTGAACCTCCAGTTGCCGTGTGCTATTCCTGTTGCTTCGCGATATGTTACAAATACCCGAGGTGAGACATGTTGGCATTCCCGTGGATCAACAACTTGTCCACTATGCTAGTTACCTCGTTACCGGTATTGTTCTCTTTTCTCGTTATCGTGTTCCGGCATCCCCGTGATCAAATCACAAAGTGTCTGGCCAGACGATGATGGATACCGTAACACCGAGAGGACCCAGAGATATCTCTCCATCGTCGGAGGAGCAAATCCCAATCTTGAGCTATCAAGTTACTTGACACACTTTTCCATGAACCCGTAAGCCGCCGTAATAGCCACCCATTTACGGATGACGTTTAACAAACCCCAAAGTTCATGAAGCAAGCATGAAGAAACTCGATACTCTCATGGTCTAAGGAATCATGCAAACGTTAACCATCTCTGTGTTATGTACCAATAAACTTGTGACGAATGAATCTCATAGCATAACATCAATTCGGGTCGATTCAACACAAATGTCCTTCCTGACATTGTGCCCTCAAAGTTGCTTGGCATAGACATGCCCATGATTGGGAAAACATAATCATCATGCAACACTTGAGCTAGTCTTAGAGGCACGACTAGGAATACATTTTACCGTTTATTATTCCACACGTGCATATGGGTTCTCCCCAGAGCCTTTATGGATATACGGGCTCGGGAACCACAACAGTTATAGCATGGAACATAAACATAATTATGAACAAGGAGATAATCAATAACATTTATTATTGCCTCTAGGGCATATCTCCTACAGCATCCACGGAGGGGAATTTTCTGAAGGATCCGTGGATGGTGGTGAGACGGCCGTCTACTCTGATGGTGAGTCGTCCACTGGTGAGATGGATTCATTATACCAATTACAAGACGGTGGGCTTGGGGGCTATTCCGATGGCAGCAGTATTTCAGACCCCTTTGAGCCACCGAGCAGAGTAGGGATCTTCATGGCTGGTACTCAACCCGGTCAAAACTCTATGGCTGCGGCAGTAATAACTTCCGGGTCAGGAGCGGCCGGGGCAGGAGGCCATGTGCGCCCGCCGGCTCAGGTGCTGATTGATCTCATAGACAGATTGAGGGCCCTGTTAACCGCCATGGTTATTCCGGCGGATCAGGCTGAGCATGATGCAGAGGTAGCACGGGTACGTGAGGAGGTAGACTGAGCCAAAGAAGCCCTAGGAGCTGAGGACACCAGATTGGCCGCAGAACGGGCGGCTTTGGATGCTCGAGCTCAGCAGATCTAGTCAGAGGCTTTCCAGCTTACGATGAATCTAAACGCGACTAATGAGGTGATGAGGAGGAGGCACCAGAAGGCTCAATCTCGTCTGCCTCCGGTTTATGATCCTTGGAATCTCTTCTGCACACCCGGAGCCAGCCCCAGTAACCCGCCGGAGGCAAACCAGTTTATAACTCCCGGAGCGGGGGCGCCGGTTCAGCCCCGAGTGATGGAACCTCCTCACATGGATACTGCCCCACCTCGCTATGTACCAACACCACCGGGTCATTTTTCTAACCCTTTGGAAAACCTGATCGCTGCATCGGCGCGTTTGGTGGCTCTCCGAGTGGATGGCGACTCTCCAACAGAAGTTGAGATGCGAAGGGTCAGAGAACTTCTTCAGACGGCTCTGGCGCAGCAGGAGGCTTATTCTTATAGTCGAGACAGGATTCATTCGACTCCTCGCCCAAGCCGGAGCCCGAGTTACAGCAGACATATGGATTCGGCGGCCGTATCAAGCAACGCCCAGCGCCGTAACCAGCCAGGTGGGCATAATCCGGTACAGGACAGGATACGTCAAGAGGCTGAACGGGCGGCTCAGCAGGCGGCTCACCAAACCTTCCCGGATTATCCGACGACTTCTATTGAGGAAGGTGTGGCCACGAGAACCGGCGGTGTTCCTTGTTTGATACCGGCTCTGCGTAATGAGCGTTTGCCCAAGGATTTCAAGGGACCTCAAAAGGTGCCGAATTACACAGCCGATTTACAGCCTGGGGCATGGATTGAAAGCTATGAGATGGCCATGGAATTGTTGGAGGTCAGTGATGCGGCAATGGCCAAGTACTTCACCATGATGTTGGATGGAACGGCCCGCACTTGGCTGAAGGGGCTTCCGCCTAACTCCATTAGTTCATGGGCAGAGTTAAAAGCCCGGTTTATTCAGAACTTCAAGGACACATGCAAGCAGCCCATGTCAATTCTAGATTTAACTAATTGCAAGCAAGAGGAAGGTGAGTCCACGACCCATTGGGTGCGCCGGGTCAAGGAGATAATACATTCATCTGATAAGATGGATGCCGGCTCTGCGGTCTTAATGTTGGAGAAAAATTGCCGATTTGAACCTCTGAAATAGAAGATGGGGCAGCTCAAGCGTGATTGTAATGACATGGGCCAGATGATGGCGGCTCTAGTCTAATAGATTCTGATAGTACCAAGGATCCCGCGTCTGATGAAGAGAAGACAGGGAAGGGAAAGAAGAACGGCAATGGAAAGGGTCATCAGCATAACCCGGCGAGTCAGGGAGGCAATAAACGTAAGGCCGGCGGTAACCCGGAGTTTGTGGCTAACACCAATTCACAGGGTAACAATCAACGAGGCAAGGGGAGGCCGCCCCCTCAGTCTGGCGGGTCAGGTCCTACTCTTGAGCAATTACTCAATGAGCCCTGTCCAAGACACGGCACTCGGGAAAGACCAGCCACTCACCTATGGAAAGATTGCGCGACCATGAAGGCTTTCAAAAATTCTAACATTCTCGACGGCAACCATGGGCCTGGCGGTGGCTCAAGTGGAGGCGGTTTTCATGGCTTGGGAGGCGGCTCAAGTTCCGGCTTTCAAGGAAATCAAGGTGGTTGTAATCAACAGTCTGACCAAGGAGGTCAGCTACAGCAACAATCGGGTTATCAGAGCAATCCAAAGCAGCTGAATAGTGGACAGTATCATGTGTTCACCACTAGTCTGTGCAAACGAGACCAGAAGCTTCACAAAAGGGTTGTGAATGCTGTTGAGCCGGCAGTCCCTCGTTATTTGAGATGGTCAGAGCAGCCCATTGTATGGATCAGGGAAGATCACCCTCCCCGGGTTGACAATCCGGGTCAGTTGGCTTTGGTGGTGGCACCTCAAGTTGGTGGATATAAATTCACTAAAGTACTCATGGATGGAGGCAGCAGCATCAACATCCTCTATTATGAAACCTTCCGTCGTATGGGGCTGACTGATAAAAATCTTAAGACATCCAACACTGTTTTCCATGGAGTGGTGCCTGGTAAGTCGGCATACCCAGTGGGTAAGATTGAACTGGAGGTAGCCTTCGAAGATGAGCATGACCCTAGGGCTGAGAAATTAACCTTTGAAGTGGTCAAGATCAAGAGCCCATATCACGCTCTATTTGGACGGCCGGCTTATGCCAAGTTAATGGCGCGGTCGTGTTATGTTTACTTGCAGCTCAAGATGCCGGGTCACAAAGGCACCATCACGGTACATGGGAGTCGGAAGATAGCCCTAGAATGTGAGGCAGGTGACGCTGCTTATGCTGAATCTGTTTGTGCAGCAGAGGAGTTGAAGTTTTATAAGGATAATGTTGACCCGGCAGACATGACGTCTCTGAAGAAGCCAACTACGGAACACGAGTCGGTGATGAAATTTAAGTCGACCGATGACACCAAGCTTGTTGATTTTGTTCCAGACGACTCATCTAAGCAATTCAATATCAGTGCCAATCTGGATCCCAAATAGGAAAGTGCGCTCATCGAGTTCATCTGCGAGAACCGGGACATCTTTGCATGGAAACCTTCTGACATGCCGGGTGTACCGAGAGAACTCGCTGAGCACACTCTCAATAATGATCCAAAGTTTAAGCCGGTCAGGCAATTTCTTCGGCGGTTTAACGAGGAGAGGCGCAAAACTATCGATGAGGAGGTGGCCTGGCTCTTGGCAGCCGGGTTTATTGTTGAAGTTTTTCACCCGGAGTGGTTGTCTAACCTGGTGCTTGTACTTAAAAAGAACGGCACCTGGCGTATGTGTGTGGATTACACGGACTTAAACAAGGCTTGTCCGGCTGATCCTTTTGCTCTCCCCCGTATAGATCAGATCATTGATGCTACGGCGGGTTGTGAGCGTTTGAGTTTCTTGGATGCTTATTCTGGTTATCATCAGATCAAGATGGAAGTTAAGGACCAGGAGAAGACAGTTTTCATCACTCCGTTTGGAGCATTCTGTTATGTATCTATGCCTTTTGGGCTTAAAAGTGCCCAGGCGACTTATCAATGATGTGTGCAGAACTGTCTCCATAATCAGATTGGGTGTAATGTTCATGCTTATGTGGATGATATTGTGGTGAAGTCCAGAGAGAAGGAGACCTTGATAGATGATCTAAAGGAAACCTTTGATAATCTCCGGGTCTACAAAATGATGCTTAACCCGGCGAAATGTGTGTTTCGCGTGCCAGCAGGCAAGCTTTTGGGTTTTCTGGTTTCTAACAGAGGCATTGAGGCTAACCCGGAGAAGATCAAGGCAATCACCTCTTTGGCTAAGCCGGCGTGCGTCAATGATGTTCAGCGACTGGCGGGTCGTATCGCTGCTTTAAGCCGGTTCATAAGCCGGTTAGGTGAGAAGGCCATACCGCTGTATCAGATGATGAAGAAAACAGACAACTTTGTCTGGAGTGATGCCGCTAACGCTGCCTTTGAAGATTTAAAGAGACAGTTATCTGAGCCGCCGGACCTTGCGGCTCCCATTGATAAGGAACCCTTATTGTTGTATGCGGCTGCTAACTCACGTGCTGTCAGTGTTGCAATTGTGGTGGAGCGCAAAGAGGCTGGCAAGGAGCATCCGGTTCAACGACCGGTTTACTACATCAGTGAGGTGCTTATTGAGTCTAAGAAAAGATATCCACATTGGCAGAATCTCGTTTATGGGGTGTTCATGGGGAGCCGGAAGCTTAAGCAATACTTCCAGGGTCACCCCATCACTGTGGTAAGTTCTGCTCCTTTGGGAGACATCATTCAGAATAGAGAGGCCACAGGACGAGTCGCCAAGTTGGCCATTGAACTTGGGCCTCATGGCTTAAAGTATGTGCCACGCACTGCTATTAAGTCTCAAGCACTGGCGGACTTCATCAACGATTGGACAGAGCTGCACCTGAGGAAAAGCCGGACAACACATATTGGACTATTCACTTTGATGGGTCCAGGCAATTGGAGGGCTCGGGGGCTGGAGTTATTTTAGCTTCCCCTCGAGGTGACAAATTTTCTTATGTGCTCTGGTTGATGTTTCCCTGTACTAACAATGCAGCTGAGTATGAGGCCTTGCTCCATGGTCTTCGGATGGCTAAGGAGATGAACTTAAGCCGGGTATTCGGCGACTCAGATTTGGTGGCTCAACAGGTGTCAGGCAAGTGGGATTCTAAGGATCCTCTCATGGCGGATTATCGCCATGAAGTTGATGCTATCGCTGGACAATTCAAAGGTTATCAAGTGGAGCATATTGATCGAAGAAAGAATGAGGCGGCTGATGCTTTAAGCCGGCTGGGATCTCAGCATAAGCCGGTGCCACCTAACACTTTCTTAGATATTCTACATAACCCTTCTCTTAAGTTACCCACAGAGGAAGACTTAGCTGTCCCAGACCCAGAAGCGCAATTGGTGGCGGATCTTCACGTCATCCCAGATTAGACAGTGCCATATTTGGCTTACATGACCCGGGGCGAGTTGCCTGAGGACGAGACCTTGGCTAGACAAATCGTCCGGCGGTCTAAGTCGATGACTATTGTTAATGGTGAGTTGCATCATCGTAGTGTTACTGGGGCGTTTCAACGCTGTGTTTCGCCTGAGGAGGGTCAAGAAATCCTTCGTGAGATCCATGAAGGTGACTGTGGTCATCATGCCGGTTCTAAATCTCTTGTGGCCAAGGCTTTCCGTCATGGTTTTTATTGGCTGACGGCTCATGCTGATGCGGAGGATCTGGTTAGTAAATGTGATGGTTACCAGAAATTCTCACGATGAGCTCATGTGCCGGCTCAAGAATTGAGGATGATTCCAATTACTTGGCCGTTTGCAGTCTGGGGGCTTGACATGGTTGGGCCTTTCAAAAGGTCCAAGGATAAAAAGACACACCTTCTGGTGGCGGTTGATAAATTCACGAAGTGGGTTGAGGCAGAGCCGGTCAGTAAGTGTGATGCAGCCACGGCGGTTCAATTCATGAAAAAGGTGATCTTTCGTTTTGGCTTTCCACACAGCATCATAACTGACAATGGTACTAATCTGTCCAAAGGTGCCATGGAAGAGTTCTGTCAACGTGAGCATATCCGGCTCGATGTTTCATCAGTAGCTCATCCACAATCCAATGGTCAAGCTGAAAGAGCCAATCAGGAGATCTTGAAGGCATTAAGCCCCGGCTCATGATCCCTTTACAGCGGACGCCGGGTTGTTGGGTAGAGGAGTTGCCTTCTGTGATATGGAGCATCAATACTACACCTAACAGGTCTACGGGTTATACGCCTTTCTTCATGGTTTATGGAGCAGAGGCGGTTCTACCAACCGACATTCGTCATGACTCGCCCCGTGTGGCGGCTTACGTTGAAGCAAATAACGAACAAGCCCGTCAGGATGCACTTGACTTGTTGGATGAGAAGCATGACTTAGCAGTAGCCCGCTCGGCGATTTTCCAACAGGAATTATCACAGCCGTCGGGTTAAGTCCAGAACCTTTCAAGAAGGTGACCTAGTGCTCCGGCTCATCTAGGATCAGTCTGATGCGCACAAGTTATCACCACCTTGGGAAGGGCCCTTTGTGGTCAGTAAGAATTTACACAACGGGTCATATTACCTCATCGATGTTCGAGAGCACAAAGACTCACGTAAGTCGGAGGAAGAGACCCGCCAGCCATGGAATATCGCTCATCTTCGGCCTTACTACACTTGAGCCGCCGGCTCTCATGATGTACATATTTTGACGATGTATATATTATGAAAAGTAATAAAGCAGGACCTTTGTCCTTTTCATCCTCAAAGGTTTATATGTCCTCATTATTATATCTTTAAAACAACCGACATGGAACTGATCATATTTGAATCTGGCTCTCCTTTTGGCCCGGTTCATGATTATATTGGAATCTAGCCGTTAAATATCATGATCACTAGGGGGCTTCCTGTTCAAACATAGGTCGTATTAGAACCAAAGAGCACATAGCTGTCGATACCCTTTTGATTGGCACGCTGCCAAACCTACTAGGGGGCTTCTTGATCGTATCCGAATCATAGCTCAACCCCTTTGGGTCTGACGTGGATCGTATTCGAATCAGCGTCATTAAACAACTCTCAAGGTCATTTGGGGGCTTCCTGTTCAAACATAGGTCATATTCGAACCAAAGAGAACATAGCTGTCGGTACCCTCTTGATCGGCAACGCCAAAGCCACTGGGGGCTATATGATCGTCTTCGAATCTTAGCTTAACCCCTTTGGAACGGTTTTCTGATCGTATTCGAATCAGAAGCCTCAAAACTTTGTTTGTTTCCTGTAAGTTTTTTTTTGCAATCACAATTTTTCGACTTTGTTTTGAGACTTTTTTTATCATATTTGATAGCATCTAGTGAGTGGCTTATTCCACCTGGCTTAACCTTGATCAATAAGTTGTCAGCACATAACAAACATTATATGTGCCGGTTTTTACAGAATTGGGGTATCACCCTCACTATCCGGATCACATAAACCGGCGGTATCATTCAAAGGATCGCAGGTATAATATCATCAGTTGTATTTCAAGGTTATAATTGATAAACAAGTTTATCTATCTATGACCCGCCTTGCGGTAAGCCGCCAAGGATCTTGTGATGTCTTTCTGTACGCAGGGCGGTGCAATGGCTTTCTTAAGCATAAAGAAAACAGATGATAAGCATACTATGGATAAATATAAGATGGCGGCTTAACAGTATTGAGCACCAAACGCGTGCGCGAAGGCACGACAAAACCAAGTTATGACTACCCTATTACATGACTCCCCGAGTCCAAATAGTTAACATTGTTTTATCAGCAAGACACAAATATGAGCCGCCCGACGGATCAGTTGTTTTGTTGACCTGAAGCTTCCGGGTCATCCCTTTCCGCTTCTCCATCTTGTTCCCTGTCCTGGAAGGTTGATGATGACCAGTCAATGCCACTCAAAGCTTCAAATTCAGCTTCATCATCAATTAATCCGGCCGGGTCAACTTCAGGGGCGAAGGTATGCTTACGGATGGGAGGGATCAGGCTGATCACTTCATAGTGCGGCGTTGGAATCCTCTGGTTCTCTGCGTTATAACCCGGATGGTACTTGGTCAGATCCGTGTCAGCGGCGATCAGTGTGGCCACAGGGCGTATTTCTTTCACACAAGCGGTGAAATCCTTCTGTTCAAATGGTGTGCCATCCTCCTTTAAGCTTGAGTATCCGATGGCGATGTCGGCCGGGTCTAGCTCCGGTAGCCACGCCTTGGCCCGGCTTAACGCGGCTACGGCTCCAGCTCTCGCAGAAGATCGCCTTAGTTCTTTGAACTGCTGAGGTAGCACGGCAAGCAATTTCAGTACATCTGCCAGGAGGGTGGGGACTTCATTTGACAAAGCCACTGCAGCTAAGGCACGCTGAGACCCGGTGTAAAGTTGTTCTACTAGTGTATAAACCACCTTCAGCTTTACCAGCATGCTTTGGTTAAGATTTGAACTCCTGGGGCCTGCATTACAATGTCAGGTGAGTTGATAGCAATTAATATGATCATTAGACAAGATTCAACACTTGCAGAGTAACTTACCAAAGATTGCTAAGACCATCTGAGATACATGGCGTTTTAAACCGGATAATTCGGCGGTTGTTTCTGCAAGAGCCGCCTCTGCCTTCTCAGCCCGATTGATCAAGGCGATCTTTTCATCAACCCAGTCCTTCTTCTCGGATTCGAAGCCTTTTTCAGTTTCTCTTGTTCAGATACACTGAATTCAAACTTGGAGTTGGCTTTTTGGGTTTCAATCTCCTGTGCTTCCAAGCGATTATTCAAGTCAGATATTTCCGATTCAAATTGACTAATGGTGGCCTGCACAAATGTCGGGTTAAAGTCAGGATTATCATAATGCCACATTAAAGTCCCAAGCCTCTTTGCAAGCAATGACACTTGGCACTTGGGGGCTAATGTGTGTTGAAGAAATCTGCTTACAGTAGCGGTTCATAACAGTAAGTCCCAAGCACTTTGCAAGCAAAGATACTTGGCACTTGGGGGCTAATGCATATTGTTGTTACAAGAACTTTTCGATTTAAACATGATAAGGACTGGTTTAAACATACTGTTTAAGCCGGCCCTTGGGGGCTACAGGATAAGCTGGACTTCTTACATATATTGCTAAGATGGTCTTAAGTCTACAGCATATTTCATCATAAGCAATAGACTTGGGGGCTGGTATGGTAAGGATAAATAAAGTACAGCAAGAAGAGTTATACCTCAGATTTTTGGTGCATCTGCTTCACCATGTCAATTTCCATGTCACAGCTGTGGTGCACTTGACTCATATAGCCAGAGAAGATTTCTCCAATACTCATGTGAGTATAATCAGTAACATCCAGTTTAGCCATGCGGCGTTCCATAAGTTCTTCCTTGGCGGAGCACTTGGCCAGCACGGTTGGTCTTCCCGGCTCAACAAAGCCGGTCTTGATGATTTCGACATCGGGGTCATCTGTCTTGGCCGGACTAGGGATCTCCGGGTTTTCGGAACCATCAATGGCTTGCTCGACAGGCGGATCAGCAGTAGGCGTTGGAATATCGTGGGTTGGTTCAGGCGGCGGCTCATGAGTGGAGGTGTCAGGAGCAGCTGTTCCGAGCTCCGGTTCATTTAAGATCGGCTCTTCGGCCGGCTTGTTCTTCTTCGCCCTTTTGCTAGGCTTTGCTTGTCCACTGCATCAAATCAAAAAAGTCAGTACAACAGTAGCAAATTGAAATGAACATAGGATAAGCAGGTTATCATTACCCTGGAGCGGTTCTGAAAGCCAGCAAATTGGACTGCATTGACTCGCTGGAGGAAGGAGAAGTTCCCTGGAAGTTTGAGTCAGAAGAATTGAGTGGTTGACGAGTGAGACCCGCCAGGGGGTAAAAGGAATTTAAATCGGAGGTGACCTCGTTCCGATGTTTCCTTGGTGTATTGGGCAAGCTGGAGGAGAGTTCCGCATCTGTGCTGGTCCGGGTCTGCCTCCGGCTCTCATGAATCTCACGCTTCAAAAGAAATTGAGGATCTTGGTAACCTAAAGGATGTGAAAATCTTACTTTCCGGTTCACTCTTCGGACTTTTTGTCTTGGCAAAGGCTCGAAGTCGCAGGAAATGATAGTTACCTCTTCAACCGCTGCGTGACTCGCTCCTGTATCCTCCCGAGGATAATCAGTGTCAATAAGATAGTTACAAAAGGAGCCTAGAGAATCAAGAGCTACCTCTGATTCAGAGGTGTCCTCAAGCCGAAGCATGTCGGAAGCGCTGGGTTTGTTTCCTTTCTTTTTGGCGGCGGCTCTCCTGGCGGCTTTCTTAGCTTTTCTGGCCTTCTTTGCAGCCACATGATCATAGTTGGCTTTCCAAAACTCGTCAGTGGCCTGTGAATTTCAACAAGAGTTTTGAGTAAAGGTAAACCTCAAAAGGGAAAGTATAAAATAAAAATGCTTAAGTTACTAGCTTACCGCTGGAGCCGGGTTAGCTTTGCAGAAAGGGCTCAAACCTACTTTGCCACAGTCTGCCAGGCTCTCATTCAGGAGTGATTTTGTCTTATCATCAATGATGTCATCAGATAAATCGTCGGGACTGTGCCGCAGAGGATCATTCTTCTGGCCTGTGTAGTCACACATCAAACCAGGGCAGCGGCTCAATGTAATAACCCGCCAGGCAAGCCAAACCCCGGACCAAATCAATACCATTCAAGCCATTCCCCAGAAGAGCCTTGACTTTACTCCTGGTGGGGGCGAGTTTTTGGCGTTCAGCAGGAGACAGTTTATCTGGCAAAGGTTGAGTGGAGTCGAGGCGCAGGGCACGAAAGCTGGGCAGAGGGTTCTCATCAGCCGGAGAAGTATCTTGACAACAGAACCACGTCTGGTTCCAGTCTTTAGGGTGACTTGGTGGTTCGGCGTATGGGAAAAGACAGTCTCTCCGTCGCTGGATTGAAATCCCACCAAGTTCCAAGCTAGGCCCATTGGCATGTTCATTCTGTCGGTTCAAATAAAATAATTCCCTGAAGAGCAGCAAGTTGGGTTCTTCTCCAAGGTACACCTCACAGAACACTTGGAAATTGCAAATGTTAGATACAGAGTTGGGACCGATATCTTGAGGTCGGAGATCGAAAAAGTGCAGGACATCTCTGAAAAAATTTGAGCCGGGTGGAGAAAAGCCCCGGTTCATGTGATCAGTAAAGACGATGACTTCCCCCTCTTTGGGTTGAGGTTTTTCCTCTGTTGGATCAGGCGCATGATAGGACATGACTTCCTTCTTTGGCAGATAGCCGGTCTTCACAAAATCAGCAAGGGTGCTTTCTGTGAAGATGGATTTGACCCAATTGCATGTAACGGGTGATTTGGGCGCTTTCGGCCGCATTTTAAAGGTGGAAGCCTACGACAAAATAAAAATTTCCGGTTCAAATTTAAGCCGGAGAGAAATACTTCAAATCATACTCAAGATGGCGACTTATAAGAGGGGCCTAATGGCGTATGGCTAGTTATGTCAGATTGTTTAAGCCGCCATGAGCAGTTACAGTTATTTAAGCCGCCGGGCATGGTTGAAGTTATTTATTGAGCATCTCAAATTAAAGCCGGTGGTGTGAGCCAGCATGGCTAAGTGGATCTATTAAGATACAGGCATCGACTAAGTGTACAAAAACAGGTTTCATAGGTCGTAGTTATTAATTTGGATCAAATGGCTGTTCAAAAAAGAAAATATTCTAGACCTAAAAATCTAGTGCAGATGAGCTCGTGAGTTCTGATGAGGCCTCTGAACTAGAAAAAGGGATCTACTAGCGTCTGAAATGGATGTGAAACAACTACTGCATGAGTTTAGTACTTCTTTTGGATCAAAAGAGGATGCAATGAAGAAACCATGGAGAATCTGTGATGAACAACGAAGAACACAGAGGAACACGCAAACACTAATGCGGATCTGAGGTGCGGGAAGATGAAGGCTTATAGCTGCAGATCTACTGCGGAGGGTCGCCGCCGTTCTCTGGACTGATTCAGGTAGATGCATTGGCTGAGGTCGACGGAGACGAAGTGCTCTGCGGCGGCGGTGGCAGCGGAGTTCGAGCAGCAGCGGAGTCGCGAGAGGAAGACGAAGACGGAAAGGGGGAGAATGAAGAAAGACCTAAAAAGTCGTGCCTATTTATAAGGAGAGGACTGACAGAGTGGGCGCGAGAAACGAGGAGGCTGAAACATGGTTATCCAGCTACTCAGAGGCCTCGATTTTTGGGATGGTCATTAAAGATAAGGATCCGTTGGGATATGATTGAATAAAATATAAATTAAATGGCAGATGACGTCACGGTGGGTTATCAGCAATCCAGAAGATGACGTCATGGCGGGTTATAAATTTTTGCACAGGTAGAAGGCAGAAGACTTTTTCTTAAGTATTGAAGATTGACATGAACCGGTTCAAATCAATCTGGGGCCTAATGTTAGGGATATAACTACTAGTGTAACCCGCCCAGGAGGGGCCGGGTTACGCTATAGCGATTCATCATATGAAGCCCAATATCAAGCTTGAAGATGGCGGTTCAGTCAAGGGCCCCAAGCCCAAAGGCGACTTAAAGCCCGTAGTGATAAACCACCATAATAGCATGACTTGCATCGTAAGGCAAGATTAACTAGTAACCGAGCCGGACACTGTTTATGAGCCGGCCGGGACTCTGTAGGCCGCGGGGCGTCAACCCGTGTATATAAGGGGATGACCCGCCGGCGGCTTAGGGCAAGTAACACAAATCGAGAGCCAGGCATAGCGGATTCGCTCCCTGGTCATCGAAACCCTAGCAATTCCACCTCAACTGGATTAGGCTTTTACCTTCACCGTAAGGGGCCGAACCAGTATAACCCTCGTGTCCTTTGTCCCGCTTTAACCCCTTTAAGCTTCCTAGTTGCGATGGCTCCACGACTCAGTCCTTTCACGAGGACATCTGCCGTGACAATTCCACGACAAATATGAAATTGATTTCACCACTTTTAAGTCTGTCAAGACTAAGATAATTGATTATGAAGAAGTTGCCTCTCCTTCACTCAGAATTTAATGTTGCTTCTGTTGATGATAACTTCGCTGAACAGGATTTTCACAATGCGTCTCTCATGGATCTAAGCTTTTTCCTCATGTTCATCGATGATGCAATGTACTTGAGCAATTACACATTCTTTGATTTTTAATTATGTTAGGAATGCAATGTACTTTAGGCGATGGCATTGTCATATGAGAAATAAAAATAAACACACTGGTGCGTTTAGGATATAGGGCTGCTTGTCTCTGACATAACATGGCTGGCGGATTAACTTTAGATTTATGTGGTGGAAGTTCATTGTTTATGGATTAGACAATATGCCATTAGAAGTTAACCAGCCTTGGCTATGTCTACAATTACTGTTACCGTTCTTTGTTAACCATATGCCGGCTGACAGTAGGGACATGTATTGAGCTTATCAAACATTGAGAAGTGTCGTTACTGGAAAAGTGAGAAAAATGGCTACTTTTTATTGTCACTTCTGTAACACTTCTTGGTTTTTAGAATCTCATTTTTGAGCATCCACTATAGATATATGTGGAGATAGAGAGAGATAGATTGATCTACTTTCAAAAATCAAAGAGAAACAGGGAAATTGATCCTGCCTGGATTAATCATATCACATCTGAATGTTTCAGATTTCACATATCACAACTGAATGTTTTAGATCTCGCTCATATCACAACTGAATGTTTCTTCATTGTATTATTATCCTTTATGAATGCATATGTTAAACCTGGATTACTACCGACTTAGTATTACCTGCTTGACCAAAATGTTGGACTGGCACCCTCTATTGGTGATAGTGTTGGAAATATGCCATACAGGCAATAATAAAATGGTTATTATTATATTTCCTTGTTCATGATAATTGTCTATTGTTCATGCTATAATTGTGTTATCCGGAAATCGTAATACATGTGTGAATACATAGACCACAACGTGTCCCTAGTAAGCCTCTAGTTGACTAGCTCGTTGATCAACAGATAGTCATGGTTTCCTGACTATGAACATTGGATGTCATTGATAATGGGATCACATCATTAGGAGAATGATGTGATGGACAAGACCCAATCCTAAGCATAGCACAAAGATCGTGTAGTTCGTTTGCTAGAGCTTTTCCAATGTCAAGTATCATTTCCTTAGACCATGAGATCGTGTAACTCCCGGATGGCGTAGGAGTGCTTTGGGTGTACCAAACGTCACAACGTAACTGGGTGACTATAAAGGTACACTACAGGTATCTCTGAAAGTGTCTGTTGGTTTGACACGGATCGAGACTGGGATTTGTCACTCCGTATGACGGAGAGGTATCTCTGGGCCCACTCGGTAATGCATCATCATAATGAGCTCAAAGTGACCAAGTAGTTGGTCACGGGATCATGCATTACGGTACGAGTAAAGTGACTTGCCGGTAACGAGATTGAACGAGGTATTGGGATACCGACGATCGAATCTCGGGCAAGTAACGTACCGATTGACAAAGGGAATTGTATACGGGATTGATTGAATCCTCGACATTGTGGTTCATCCGATGAGATCATCGTGGAACATGTGGGAGCCAACATGGGTATCCAGATCCCGCTGTTGGTTATTGACCGGAGAGTCGTCTCGGTCATGTCTGCATGTCTCCCGAACCCGTAGGGTCTACACACTTAAGGTTCGGTGACGCTAGGGTTGTAGAGATATTAGTATGCGGAAACCCAAAAGTTGTTCGGAGTCCCGGATGAGATCCCGGACGTAACGAGGAGTTCCGGAATGGTCCGGAGGTGAAGAATTATATATAGGAAGTCCAGTTTCGGCCACCGGGAAAGTTTCAGGGGTTATCGATATTGTACCGGGACCACCGGAGGGTCCCGGGGGTCCACCGGGTGGGGCCACCTATCCCGTAGGGCCCCATGGGCTGAAGTGGGGAGGGGAACCAGCCACTGGTGGGCTGGTGCGCCCCCCTTTGGCCTCCCCTGCGCCTAGGGTTGGAAACCCTGGGGGTGGGGGGGCGCCCCACTTGGCTTGGGGGGCAAGCCACCCCCTTGGCCGCCGCCCCCCTGGAGATGGGATCTCCCAGGGCCGGCGCCCCCCCAGGGACCCTATATATAGTGGGGGGAAGGGAGGGCAGCAGTACCCTAGCCCCTGGCGCCTCCCTCTCCCTCCCGTGACACCTCTCCCTCCCGCTTGCGCTTGGCGAAGCCCTGCCGGGATCCCCGCTACTTCCACCACCACGCCGTCCTGCTGCTGGATCTCCATCAACCTCTCCTTCCCCCTTGCTGGATCAAGAAGGAGGAGACGTCGCTGCTCTGTACGTGTGTTGAACGCGGAGGTGCCGTCCGTTCGGCGCTCGGTCATCGGTGATTTGGATCACGACGAGTACGACACCATCAACCCCGTTCACTTGAACGCTTCCGCTCGCGATCTACAAGGGTATGTAGATGCACTCCTTCCTTCTCGTTGCTAGTAAACTCCATAGATGGATCTTGGTGATGCGTAGAAAATTTTAAATTTCTGCTACGATCCCCAACAGTGGTATCAGAGCCAGGCCTATGCATAGTTTCTATGCACGAGTAGAACACAAACTTGTTGTGGGCGTAGATGTTGTCAATTTTTCTTGCCACCACTAGTCTTATCTTGTTTCGGCGGCATTGTGGGATGAAGCGGCCCGGACCGACGTTACACGTACGCTTACGTGAGACAGGTTCCACCGACTGACATGCACTAGTTGCATAAGGTGGCTAGCGGGTGTCTGTCTCTCCCACTTTAGTCGGAACGGATTCGATGAAAAGGGTCCTTATGAAGGGTAAATAGAAATTGGCATATCACGTTGTGGTTTTACGTAGGTAAGAAACGTTCTTGCTAGAAACCTATAGAAGCCACGTAAAAACATGCAACAACAATTAGAGGACGTCTAACTTGTTTTTGCAGCATATGCCTTGTGATGTGATATGGCCAAAAGGATGTGATGAATGAGATATATGTGATGTATGAGATTGATCATGTTCTTGTAATAGGAATCACGACTTGCATGTCGATGAGTATGACAACCGGCAGGAGCCATAGGAGTTGTCTTTATTTTTTGTATGACCTGCGTGTCATTGAATAACGCCATGTAAATTACTTTACTTTATTGCTAAACACGTTAGCCATAGAAGTAGAAGTAATCGTTGGCGTGACAACTTCATGAAGACACGATGATGGAGATCATGATGATGGAGATCATGGTGTCATGCCGGTGACGAAGATGATCATGGCGCCCCGAAGATGGAGATCAAAGGAGCAAAATGATATTGGCCATATCATGTCACTATTTGATTGCATGTGATGTTTATCATGTTTTACATCTTATTTGCATAGAACGACGGTAGCTTAAATAAGATGATCCCTCACTAAAATTTCAAGAAAAGTGTTCCCCCTAACTGTGCACCGTTGCGAAGGTTCGTTGTTTCGAAGCACCACGTGATGATCGGGTGTGATAGATTCTAACGTTTGCATACAACGGGTGTTGACGAGCCTAGCATGTACAGACATGGCCTCGGAACACACGCAATACACTTAGGTTGACTTGACGAGCCTAGCATGTACAGACATGGCCTCGGAACACGGAAGACCGAAAGGTCGAGCATGAGTCGTATAGAAGATACGATCAACATGAAGATGTTCACCGATGTTGACTAGTCCGTCTCACGTGATGATCGGACACGACCTAGTTAAACTCGGATCATGTTTCACTTAGATGACTAGAGGGATGTCTATCTGAGTGGGAGTTCATTGAATAATTTGATTAGATGAACTTAATTATCATGAACTTAGTCTAAAATCTTTACAATATGTCTTGTAGATCAAATGGCCCAGGTTGCCCTCAACTTCAACGCGTTCCTAGAGAAAACCAAGCTAAAAGATGATGGCAGCAACTATACGGACTGGGTCCGGAACCTGAGGATCATCCTCATAGCTGCCAAGAAAGATTATGTCCTAGAAGCACCGCTAGGTGAAGCACCCATCCCAGAGAACCAAGACGTTATGAACGCTTGGCAATCACGTGCTGATGATTACTCCCTCGTTCAATGCGGCATGCTTTACACCTTAGAACCGGGGCTCCAAAAGCGTTTGGAGAAACACGGAGCATATGAGATGTTCGAAGAGCTGAAAATGGTTTTCCAAGCTCATGCCCGAGTCGAGAGATATGAATTCTTCGACAAGTTCTTCAGTTGTAAATGGAGGGAAATAGTTCTGTCAGTGAGCACATACTCAAAATGTCTGGGTTACACAACCGCTTGTCTCAGCTGGGAGTTAATCTCCCGGATGACGCGGTCATTTACAGAATCCTTCAATCGCTTCCACCGAGCTACAAGAGCTTTGTGATGAACTTCAATATGCAGGGGATGGAAAAGACCATTCCTGAGGTATATTCAATGCTGAAATCAGCGGAGGTGGAGATCAGAAAGGAACATCAAGTGTTGATGGTGAATACAACCACTAAGTTCAAGAAAGGCAAGGGTAAGAAGAACTTCAAGAAGGACGGCAAGGGAGTTGCCGCGCCTGGTAAGCCAGTTGCCGGGAAGAAGCCAACGAATGGACCCAAGCCTGAGACTGAGTGCTTTTATTGCAAGGGAAGTGGTCAGTGGAAGCGGAACTGCCCCAAATACTTAGCAGACAAGAAGGCCGGCAACACCAAAGGTATATGTGATATACATGTAATTGATGTGTACCTTACCAGTACTCGTAGTAGCTCCTGGGTATTTGATACCAGTGCGGTTGCTCATATTTGTAACTCAAAACAGGAGCTGCGGAATAAGGGGAGACTGGCGAAGGACGAGGTGACGATGCGCGTCGGGAATGGTTCCAAGGTCGATGTGATCGCCGTCGGCACGCTACCTCTACATTTACCGACGGGATTAGTTTTAAACCTCAATAATTGTTATTTAGTGCCAGCTTTGAGCATGAATATTGTATCAGGATCTCGTTTAATTCGAGATGGCTACTCATTTAAATCCGAGAATAATGGTTGTTCTATTTATATGAGAGATATGTTTTATGGTCATGCCCTGCTGGTCAATGGTTTATTCTTAATGAATCTCGAACGTGATGTTACACATATTCATAGTGTGAATACAAAAAGATGTAAAGTTGATAACGATAGTCCCACATACTTGTGGCACTGCCACCTTGGTCACATTGGTGTCAAACGCATGAAGAAGCTCCATGCAGATGGACTTTTGGAGTCTCTTGATTACGAATCATTTGACACGTGCGAACCATGCCTCATGGGTAAGATGACCAAGACTCCGTTCTCCGGAACAATGGAGCGAGCAACCAACTTATTGGAAATCATACATACCGATGTGTGCGGTCCAATGAGTGTTGAGGCTCGCGGAGGCTATCGTTATGTTCTCACTCTCACTGATGACTTGAGTAGATATGGGTATGTTTACCTAATGAAACACAAGTCTGAGACCTTTGAAAAGTTCAAGGAATTTCAGAATGAGGTGGAGAATCAACGTGACCGAAAGATAAAGTTCTTACGATCAGATCGTGGAGGGGAATATTTGAGTCACGAATTTGGCACACACTTAAGGAAATGTGGAATAGTTTCACAACTCACGCTGCCTGGAACACCTCAGCGAAATGGTGTGTCCGAACGTCGTAATCGCACTCTATTGGATATGGTGCGATCTATGATGTCTCTTACCGATCTACCGCTCTCATTTTGGGGCTATGCTTTAGAGACTGCCGCATTCACTTTAAATAGGGCTCCGTCGAAATCCGTTGAGACGACACCATATGAATTATTGTTTGGGAAGAAACCTAAGCTTTTGTTTCTAAAAGTTTGGGGATGCGATGCTTATGTCAAGAAACTTCAACCTGAGAAGCTCGAACCCAAGTCGGAAAAATGCGTCTTCATAGGATACCCTAAGGAAACCATTGGGTATACCTTCTACCTCAGATCCGAAGGCAAGATCTTTGTTGCCAAGAACGGGTCCTTTCTGGAGAAAGAGTTTCTCTCGAAAGAAATAAGTGGGAGGAAAGTGGAACTTGATGAGGTGATAGTCACCCCTTCCGAACCGGAAAGTAGCGCAGCGCGGGAAGATGTTCCTGTGGTGCCTGCGCCGACTGGGGAGGAAGTTAATGATGATGATCATGAAGCTTCGGATCAAGTTACTGCTAAACTTCGTAGGTCCACAAGGACACGTTCCGCACCAGAGTGGTACGGCAACCCTGTCCTAGAAATCATGTTATTAGATAACGGTGAACCTTCGAACTATGAAGAAGCAATGGCGGGCCCAGATTCTGATAAATGGCTAGAAGCCATGAAATCCGAGATAGGATCCATGTATGAAAACGAAGTATGGACTTTGACTGACTTGCTCGATGATCGGCGAGCGATAGAAAACAAATGGATCTTTAAGAAGAAGACAGACGCGGATGGTAATGTGACCATCTATAAGGCTCGACTTGTCGCTAAGGGTTATCGACAAGTTCAAGGGGTTGACTACGATGAGACTTTCTCACCCATAGCGAAGCTGAAGTCCGTCCAAATCATGTTAGCAATTGTCGCATTCTATGATTATGAGATATGGCAAATGGACGTCAAAACGGCATTCCTTAACGGCTTTCTTAAGGAAGAATTGTATATGATGCAGCCGGAAGGTTTTGTCGATCCTAAGAATGCTAACAAGGTATGCAAGCTCCAGCGCTCCATCTATGGGCTGGTGCAAGCATCTCGGAGTTGGAACATTCGATTTGATGAGATGATCAAAGCGTATGGGTTTACACAGACTTATGGAGAAGCCTGTGTTTACAAGAAAGTGAGTGGGAGCTCTGTAGCATTTCTCATATTATATGTGGATGACATACTATTGATGGGAAATGATATAGAATTCTTGGAAAGTATAAAGGCCTATTTGAATAAGTGTTTTTCAATGAAGGACCTTGGAGAAGCTGCTTATATATTAGGCATCAAGATCTATAGAGATAGATCAAGACGCCTCATTGGTCTTTCACAGAGTACGTACCTTGACAAGATATTGAAGAAGTTCAATATGGATCAGTCCAAGAAGGGGTTCTTGCCTGTATTGCAAGGTGTGCAATTGAGCACGGCTCAATGCCCGACCACGGCAGAAGATAGAGAAAAGATGAGTGTCATCCCCTATGCCTCGGCCATAGGGTCTATTATGTATGCCATGCTGTGTACCAGACCTGATGTAAACCTTGCCGTAAGTTTGGTAGGAAGGTACCAAAGTAATCCCGGCATGGAACACTGGACAGCGGTCAAGAATATCCTGAAGTACCTGAAAAGGACTAAGGATATGTTTCTCGTTTATGGAGGTGACGAAGAGCTCGTCGTAAAGGGTTACGTCGACGCTAGCTTCGACACAGATCTGGATGACTCGAAGTCACAAACCGGATACGTGTATATTTTGAATGGAGGGGCAGTAAGCTGGTGCAGTTGCAAGCAAAGCGTCGTGGCGGGATCTACATGTGAAGCGGAGTACATGGCGGCCTCAGAGGCAGCACAGGAAGCAATCTGGATAAAGGAGTTCATTACCGACCTAGGGGTGATTCCCAATGCGTCGGGCCCGATGACTCTCTTCTGTGACAACACTGGAGCTATTGCCCTTGCCAAGGAGCCCAGGTTTCACAGGAAGACCAGGCATATCAAGCGTCGCTTCAACTCCATTCGTGAAAGTGTTCAAAATGGAGACATAGATATTTGTAAAGTACATACGGACCTGAATGTAGCAGATCCGTTGACTAAACCTCTCCCTAGAGCAAAACATGATCAACACCAGAACTCTATGGGTGTTCGATTCATCACAATGTAACTAGATTATTGACTCTAGTGCAAGTGGGAGACTGTTGGAAATATGCCCTAGAGGCAATAATAAAATGGTTATTATTATATTTCCTTGTTCATGATAATTGTCTATTGTTCATGCTATAATTGCGTTATCCGGAAATCGTAATACATGTGTGAATACATAGACCACAACGTGTCCCTAGTAAGCCTCTAGTTGACTAGCTCGTTGATCAACAGATAGTCATGGTTTCCTGACTATGGACATTGGATGTCATTGATAACGGGATCACATCATTAGGAGAATGATGTGATGGACAAGACCCAATCCTAAGCATAGCACAAAGATCGTGTAGTTCGTTTGCTAGAGCTTTTCCAATGTCAAGTATCATTTCCTTAGACCATGAGATCGTGTAACTCCCGGATGGCGTAGGAGTGCTTTGGGTGTACCAAAAGTCACAACGTAACTGGGTGACTATAAAGGTACACTACAGGTATCTCTGAAAGTGTCTGTTGGGTTGACACGGATCGAGACTGGGATTTGTCACTCCGTATGACGGAGAGGTATCTCTGGGCCCACTCAGTAATGCATCATCATAATGAGCTCAAAGTGACCAAGTAGTTGGTCACGGGATCATGCATTACGGTACGAGTAAAGTGACTTGCCGATAACGAGATTGAACGAGGTATTGGGATACCGACGATCGAATCTCGGGCAAGTAACGTACCGATTGACAAAGGGAATTGTATACGGGATTGATTGAATCCTCGACATCGTGGTTCATCCGATGAGATAATCGTGGAACATGTGGGAGCCAACATGGGTATCCAGATCCCGCTGTTGGTTATTGACCGGAGAGTCATCTCGGTCATGTCTGCATGTCTCCCGAACCCGTAGGGTCTACACACTTAAGGTTCGGTGACGCTAGGGTTGTAGAGATATTAGTATGCGGAAACCCGAAAGTTGTTCGGAGTCCCGTATGAGATCCCGGACGTCACATGGAGTTCCGGAATGGTCCGGAGGTGAAGAATTATATATAGGAAGTCCAGTTTCGGCCACCGAGAAAGTTTCGGGGGTTATCGGTATTGTACCGGGACCACCGGAAGGGTCCTGGGGGTCCACCGGGTGGGGCCACCTATCCCGGAGGGCCCCATGGGCTGAAGTGGGGAGGGGAACCAGCCACTGGTGGGCTGGTGCGCCCCCCTTGGGCCTCCCCTGCGCCTAGGGTTGGAAACCCTGGGGGTGGGGGGCGCCCCACTTGGCTTGGGGGGCAAGCCACCCCCTTGGCCGCCGCCCCCCTGGAGATGGGATCTCCCAGGGCCGGCGCCCCCCCAGGGACCTATATATAGTGGGGTGAAGGGAGGGCAGCAGTACCCTAGCCCCTGGCGCCTCCCTCTCCCTCCCGTGACACCTCTCCCTCCCGCTTGCGCTTGGCGAAGCCCTGCCGGGATCCCCGCTACTTCCACCATCACGCCGTCGTGCTGCTGGATCTCCATCAACCTCTCCTTCCCCCTTGCTGGATCAAGAAGGAGGAGACGTCGCTGCTCCGTACGTGTGTTGAACGCGGAGGTGCCGTCCGTTCGGCGCTCGGTCATCGGTGATTTGGATCACGACGAGTACGACTCCATCAACCCCGTTCACTTGAACGCTTCCACTCGCAATCTACAAGGGTATGTAGATGCACTCCTTCCTTCTCGTTGCTAGTAAACTCCATAGATGGATCTTGGTGATGCGTAGAAAATTTTAAATTTCTGCTACGATCCCCAACAGAACGTAGTAATTTAAAAAAATTCCTACGCACACGCAGGATCATGATGATGCATAGCAACGAGATGAGAGAGTGTGTCCACATACCCTCGTAGATCGAAAGCAGAAGCGTTATTTCAACGCAAGTGATGTAGTCGTACGTCTTCACGATCCGACCGATCCAAATACCGAACGCACGGCACCTCCGAGTTCAGCACACGTTCAGCTCGATGACGTCCCACGAACTCCGATCCAGCAGAGCTTCGAGGGAGAGTTCCGTCAGCACGACGGCGTGATGACGGTGATGATGATGCTACCGATGCAGGGCTTCGCCTAAGCACTGCTACAATATGATCGAGGTGGATTATGGTGGAGGGGGCACCGCACACGGCTAAGAGATCAAGAGATCAATTGTTGTGTCTAGAGGTGCCCCCCTGCCCCTGTATATAAAGGAGGGAGGGAGAGGCCGGCCCTAGAGGGGGCGCGCCAAGTGTTGGGAGTCCTACTAGGACTCCCAAGTTCTAGTAGGATTCCCCTTTCCTTTCCGGAGTAGGAGCGAAGGAAAGAGGGGGGAGAGGGAGAAGGAAAAGGGGGCTGCACCCCTTGTCCAATTCGGACCAGAGGGGGGGTGCGCGCCTCCTTCCTTTTGGCCTCTCTCCTCTATTCCCGTATGGCCCAATAAGACCCATTACTTCTCCCGGTGAATTCCCGTAACTTCCCGGTACTCCGAAAATACCCGAATCACTCGGAACCTTTCCAATGTCCGAATATAGTCGTCCAATATATCGATCTTTACGTCTCGGCCATTTCGAGACTCCTCGTCATGTCCCCGATCTCATCCGGGACTCCGAACTACCTTCGGTACATCAAAACACATAAACTCATAATACAAATCGTCACAGAACTTTAAGCGTGCGGACCCTACGGGTTCGAGAACTATGTAGACATGACCGAGACACGTCTCCGGTCAATAACCAATAGCGGAACCTGGATGCTCAAATTGGCTCCTACATATTCTACGAAGATCTTTATCGGTCAAACCGCATAACAACATACGTTGTTCCCTTTGTCATCGGTATGTTACTTGCCCGAGATTTGATCGTCGGTATCTCAATACCTAGTTCGATCTCGTTACCGGCAAGTCTCTTTACTCGTTCCGTAATACATTATCTCGCAACTAACTCATTAGTCACAATGCTTGCAAGGCATATAGTGATGTGCATTACCGAGAGGGCCCAGAGATACCTCTCCAACAATCGGAGTGACAAATCCTAATCTCGAAATACACCAACCCAACAAATACCTTCGGAGACACCTGTAGAGCACCTTTATAATCACCCAGTTACGTTGTGACGTTTGGTAGCACACAAAGTGTTCCTCCGGTAAACGGGAGTTGCATAATCTCATAGTCATAGGAACATGTATAAGTCATGAAGAAAGCAATAGCAGCATACTAAACGATCAAGTGCTAAGCTAACAGAAAGGGTCAAGTCAATCACATCATTCTCCTAATGATGTGACCCCGTTAATCAAATGACAACTCATGTCTATGGCTAGGAAACATAACCATGTTTGATCAACGAGCTAGTCAAGTAGGGGCATACTAGTGACACTCTGTTTGTCTATGTACTCACACATGTATTATGTTTCCGATTAATACAATTCTAGCATGAATAATAAACATTTATCATGAAATAAGGAAATAAATAATAACTTTATTATTGCCTCTAGGGCATATTTCCTTCAGTCTCCCACTTGCACTAGAGTCAATAATCTAGATCACATCGCCATGTGATTTAACATCAATAGTTCACATCACCATGTGATTAACACCCATAGTTCACATCGTCATGTGACCAACACCCAAAGGGTTTACTAGAGTCAATAATCTAGTTCACATCGCTATGTTATTAACACCCAAAGAGTACTAAGGTGTGATCATGTTTTGCTTCTGAGAGAAGTTTAGTCAACGGGTCTGCCATATTCAGATCTGTATGTATTTTGCAAATTTCTATGTCTACAATGCTCTGCACGGAGCTACTTTGGCTAATTGCTCCCACTTTCAATATGTATCCAGATTAAGACTTAGAGTCATCTGGGTCAGTGCCAAAACTTGTACCGACGTAACCCTTTATGACGAGCCTTTTGTCACCTCCATAATCGAGAAACATATCCTTATTCCACTAAGGATAATTTTGACCGTTGTTCAGTGATCTACTCCTTGATCACTATTGTACTCCCTTGCTAAAATCAGTGTAGGGTATACAATAGATCTGGTACACAGCATGGCATACTTTATAGAACCTATGGCTGAGGAATAGGGAACGACTTTCATTCTCTTTCTATCTTCTGCCGTGGTCGGGCTTTGAGTCTTACTCAATTTCACACCATGTCACACAGGCAAGAACTCTTTCTTTGACTGTTCTATTTTGAACTACTTCAAAATCTTGTCAAGGTATGTACTCATTAAAAAACTTATCAAGTGTCTTGATCTATCTCTATAGATCTTGATGCTCAATATGTAAGCAGTTTCACCGAGGTCTTTCTTTGAAAAAACACCTTTCAAACACTCCTTTATGCTTTGCAGAATAATTCGACCTTATTTCCGATCAACAATATGTCATTCACATATACTTATCAAAAATGTTGTAGTGCTCCCACTCACTTTCTTGTAAATACAGGCTTCACCTCAAGTCTGTATAAAACTATATGCTTTGATCAATTTATCAAAGTGTATATTCCAACTCCGAGATGCTTGCCCTAGTCCATAGATGGATCGCTGGAGCTTGCATATTTTGTTAGCACCTTTAGGATTGACAAAACCTTCTTGTTGCATCATATACAAATCTTCTTCAATAAATCCATTAAAGAATGCAGTTTTGTTTATCCATTTGCCAGATTTCATAAAATGCGGCAATTGCTAACATGATTCGGACAGACTTAAGCATAGATACGAATGAGAAACTCTCATCGTAGTCAACACCTTGAACTTGTCGAAAACCTTTTTGCGACAATTCTAGCTTTGTAGATAGTAACACTACTATCAGTGTCCGTCTTCCTCTTGAGGATCCATTTAATCTCAATGGCTCACCAATCATCGGGCAAGTCAATAAAAGTCCATACTTTGTTCCCATACATGGATCCCATCTCAGATTTCATGGCCTCAAGCCATTTTGCGGAATCTGGGCTCATCATCGCTTCCTCATAGTTCGTAGGTTCGTCATGGTCAAGTAACATGACCTCCAGAACAGGATTACCGTACCACTCTGGTGCGATCTTACTCTGGTTGACCTACGAGGTTCGGTATTAACTTGATCTGAAGTTTCATGATCATTATCATTAGCTTCCTCACTAATTGGTGTAGGTGTCACAGGAACCGGTTTCTGTGATGAACTACTTTCCAATAAGGGATCAGGTACAGTTACCTCATCAAGTTCTACTTTCCTCCCACTCACTTCTTTCGAGAGAAACTCCTTCTCTAGAAAGGATCCATTCTTAGCAACGAATTTGCCTTCGGATCTGTGATAGAAGATATACCCAATAGTCTCCTTTGGGTATCCTATGAAGACGCATTTCTCCGATTTGGGTTCAAGATTATCATGTTGAATCTTTTTCACATAAGCATCGCAACCCCAAACTTTAAGAAGCGACAGCTTTGGTTTCTTGCCAAACCACAGTTCATAAGGTGTCATCTCAACGGATTTAGATGGTGCCCTTTTTAATGTGAATGTAGCTGTCTCTAATGCATAACCCCAAAACGATAGTGGTAGATTGGTAAGAAACATCATAGATCGCACCATATCTAATAAAGTACGGTTATGACGTCCGGACACACCATTACGCTGTGGTGTTCCAGGTGGCGTGAGTTGCGAAACTATTCCGCATTGTTTCAAATGAAGACCAAACTCGTAACTCAAATATTCTCCTCCACGATCAGATCGTAGAAACTTTATTTTCTTGTTACGATGATTTTCCACTTCACTCTGAAATTATATGAACTTTTCAAATGTTTCAGACTTTATGTTTTGTCAAGTAGATATACCCATATCTGCTCAAATCATCTGTGAAGGTCAGAAAATAACGATACCTGCCACGAGCCTCAATATTCATCGGACCACATACATCAGTATGTATGATTTCCAACAAATATGTTGCTCGCTCCATTGTTCCGGAGAACGGCGGTTTAGTCATCTTGCCCAAGAGGCATGGTTCGCAAGCATCAAGTGGTTCGTAATCAAGTGATTCCAAAAGCCCATCAGCATGGAGTTTCTTCATGCGCTTTACACCAATATGACCTAAACGGCAGTGCCACAAATAAGTTGCACTATCATTATTAACTTTGCATCTTTTGGCTTCAATATTATGAATATGTGTATCACTACGATCGAGATCCAATGAACCATTTTCATTGGGTGTGTAACCATATAAGGTTTTACTTATGTAAACAGAACAACAATTGTTCTCTAACTTAAATGAATAACCGTATTGCAATAAACATGATCAAATCATATTCATGCTCAACGCAAACACCAAATAACACTTATTTAGGTTCAACACTAATCCCGAAAATATAGGGAGTGTGCGATGATGATCATATCAATCTTGGAACCACTTCCAATACACATCGTCACTTCATCCTTAACTAGTTTTTGTTCATTATGCAACTCCCGTTTTGAGTTACTACTCTTTAGCAACTGAACCAGTATCAAGTACCGAGGGGTTGCTATAAACACTAGTAAAGTACACATCAATAACATGTATATCAAATATACTTTTGTTCACTTTGCCATCCTTCTTATCCGCCAATTATTTGAGGTAGTTCCGCTTCCAGTGACTAGTCTTTTTGCAGTAGAAGCACTCAGTATCAGGCTTAGGTCCAAACTTGGGCTTCTTCACTTGAGCAGCAACTTGCTTGCCGTTGTTCTTGAAGTTCCCCTTCTTTCCCTTTGCCCCTTTCTTGAAACTAGTGATCTTGTTAACCATCAACACTTGATGCTCTTTTCTTGATTTCTACCTTCGCCGATCTCAGCATCGCGAAGAGCTCGGGAATTACTTTCGTCATCCCTTGCATATTATAGTTCATCACGAAGTTCTATTAACTTGGTGATAGTGACTAGAGAACTTTGTCAATTACTATCTTATCTGGAAGATTAACTCCCACTTGATTCAAGTAATTGTAGTACTCAGACAATCTGAGCACATGCTCACTAGTTGAGCTATTCTCCTCCACCTTATTGGCAATGTACTGTCAAAGGTCTCATACCTCTCGACATGGGCACGAGTATGAAATACCAATTTCAACTCTTGGAGCATCTGATATGCTATGTGGCGTTCAAAACATTTTTGAAGTCCCGATTCTAAGCCGTAAGCATGGTGCACTAAACTATCAAGTAGTCATCATAACGAGCTTTTGTCAAAACGTTCATAACGTCTGCATCTGCTCCTGGAATAGTTCTGTCACCTAGCGGTGCATCAAGGACATAATACTTCTGTGCAACAATGAGGTTAATCCTCAGATCACGGACCAAGTCCGCATCATTGCTACTAACATCTTTCAACTTAATTTTCTCTAGGAACATATCAAAATAAAACAGGAGAGCTAAACGCGAGCTATTGATCTACAACATAGATATGCTAATACTACCAGGACTAAGTTCATGATAAATTTAAGTTCAATTAATCATATTACTTAAGAACTCCCACTTAGATAGACATCCCTCTAATCATCTAAGTGATCACGTGATCCAAATCAACTAAACCATAACCGATCATCACGTGAAATGGAGTAGTTTTCAATGGTGAACATCACTATGTTGATCATATCTACTATATGATTCATGCTCGACCTTTCGGTCTTAGTGTTCTGAGGCCATATCTGCATATGCTAGGCTCGTCAAGTTTAACCTGAGTATTCTGCATGTGCAAAACTGGCTTGCACCCGTTGTAGATGGACGTAGAGCTTATCACACCCGATCATCACATGGTGTCTGGGCACGACGAACTTTGGCAACGGTGCATACTCAGGGAGAACACTTTTATCTTGAAATTTAGTGAGAGATCATCTTATAATGCTGCCGTCAATCAAAGCAAAATAAGATGCATAAAAGATAAACATCACATGCAATCAATATAAGTGATATGATATGGCCATCATCATCTTGTGCTTGTGATCTCCATCTCCGAAGCACCGTCATGATCACCATCGTCACCGGCGCGACACCTTGATCTCCATCGTACCATCGTTGTCGTCTCGCCAACTATTGCTTCTACGACTATCGCTACCGCTTAGTGATAAAGTAAAGCAATTACAGGGCGATTGCATTGCATACAATAAAGCGACAACCATATGGCTCCTGCCAGTTGCCGATAACTCGGTTACAAAACATGATCATCTCATACAATAAAATATAGCATCATGCCTTGACCATATCACATCATAACATGCCCTGCAAAAACAAGTTAGACGTACTCTACTTTGTTGTTGCAAGTTTTACCTGGTTGCTACGGGCTGAGCAAGAACCGTACTTACCTACGCATCAAAACCACAACGATAGTTCGTCAAGTTAGTGTTGTTTTAACCTTCTCAAGGACCGAGCGTAGCCACACTCGATTCAACTAAAGTTGGAGAAACTGACACCCGCCAGCCACCTATGTGCAAAGCACGTCGGTAGAACCAGTCTCACGTAAGCATACGCGTAATGTCGGTCCGGGCCGCTTCATCCAACAATACTACCGAACCAAAGTATGACATGCTAGTAAGCAGTATGACTTGTATCGCCCACAACTCACTTGTGTTCTACTCGTGCATATAACATCAACGCATAAAACCTGGCTCGGATGCCACTGTTGGTGAACGTAGTAATTTAAAAAACATTCCTACGCACACGCAGGATCATGGTGATGCATAGCAACGAGAGGAGAGAGTGTGTCCACGTACCCTCGTAGACCGAAAGCGGAAGCGTTATGACAACGTGGTTGATGTAGTCGTACGTCTTCACGATCCGACCGATCCAAGTACCGAACGCACTGCACCTCCGCGTTCAGCACACGTTCAGCACGATGACGTCCCACGAACTCCGATCCAGCAGAGCTTCGAGGGAGAGTTCCGTCAGCACGACGGCGTGTTGACGGTGATGATGATGCTACCGACGCAGGGCTTCGCCTAAGCACTGCTACAATATGATCGAGGTGGATTATGGTGGAGGGGGGCACCGCACACGGCTAAGAGATCAAGAGAACAATTGTTGTGTCTAGAGGTGCCCCCCTGCCCCCGTATATAAAGGAGGGAGGGAGAGGCCGGCCCTAGAGGGGGCGCGCCAAGTGTGGGGAGTCCTACTAGGACTCCCAAGTTCTAGTAGGATTCCCCTTTCCTTTCCGGAGTAGGAGAGAAGGAAAGAGGGGGGGAGGGAGAAGGAAAAGGGGGCTGCACCCCTTGTCCAATTCGGACCAGAGGGGGGGCGCGCCTCCTTCCTTTTGGCCTCTCTCCTCTATTCCCGTATGGCCCAATAAGGCCCAATACTTCTCCCGGTGAATTCCCGTAACTTTCCGGTACTCCGAAAATACCCGAATCACTCGGAACCTTTCCGATGTCCGAATATAGTCGTCCAGTATATCGATCTTTACGTCTCGACCATTTCGAGACTCCTCGTCATGTCCCCGATCTCATCCGGGACTTCGAACTACCTTCGGTACATCAAAACACATAAACTCATAATACAAATCGTCACAGAACTTTAAGCGTGCGGACCCTACGGGTTCGAGAACTATGTAGACATGACCGAGACACGTCTCCGGTCAATAACCAATAGCAGAACCTGGATGCTCATATTGGCTCCTACATATTCTACGAAGATCTTTATCGGTCAAACCGCATAACAACATACGTTGTTCCCTTTGTCATCGGTATGTTACTTGCCCGAGATTTGATCGTCGGTATCTCAATACCTAGTTCAATCTCGTTACTGGCAAGTCTCTTTACTAGTTCCGTAATACATCATCTCGCAACTAACTCATTAGTCACAATGCTTGCAAGGCTTATAGTGATGTGCATTACCGAGAGGGCCCAGAGATACCTCTCCGACAATCGGAGTGACAAATCCTAATCTCGAAATACGCCAACCCAACAAGTACCTTCGGAGACACCTGTAGAGCACCTTTACAATCACCCAGTTACGTTGTGACGTTTGGTAGCACACAAAGTGTTCCTCCGGTAAACGGGAGTTGCATAATCTCATAGTCATAGGAACATGTATAAGTCATGAAGAAAGCAATAGCAGCATACTAAACGATCAAGTGTAAGCTAACGGAAAGGGTCAAGTCAATCACATCATTCTCCTAATGATGTGGCCCCGTTAATTAAATGACAACTCATGTCTATGGCTAGGAAACATAACCATCTTTGATCAACGAGCTAGTCAATTAGAGGCATACTAGTGACACTCTGTTTGTCCATGTACTCACACATGTATTATATTTCCGATTAATACAATTCTAGCATGAATAATAAACATTTATCATGAAATAAGGAAATAAATAATAACTTTATTATTGCCTCTAGGGCATATTTCCTTCACCCTCGCGCCAAGGCGCGTTACCGATCTAGTTGTACAGGCCGCAGGCATGCAAGCGGCACGCGCAAGCAGCCGGGCCTGAGCACAACACATGCAGATTGGATCCTGCTCGTGACGTCCAAAACGTCCTCATCCAGGACATTGCATCGATGCATGCAACTAGCCATGCACTTGAGCATGGCACATATGCTAGCCTAAACGCGGACGGGGACGAAAAGTCGGGCCAACCGAGTCGTGGTCGCACAAATCACGGGAGCGCGCGGGATGACGAGGCGGTGGCTGGTGTAGTCTCAGCCGAGGTTGAAGTAGAGGCGCATGAAGATGTCGACGGGGCGGGCGACACAAACCGATCTATAGATCGGAAAACTAAAAAGAACACCGATCAAGTGATCGGCGAGAGAGAAAAAACCCCAATTAACAGATCGGGAAAAGGACTCTCTAGGGCAGCCGGCCAACACGGTCGGCGGACGAACCCTAGGTACGGGCGACGCGGCCCCCGGCGGCGGTCATGGAGGCCGACCGCCCCGGGGGCGGCGCGGAGTGGAAGCTGCGGGCGACGGCTAGGGTTTGGATCGGTTAGGCTGATACCATGTTAGAAGGGAGAGGGGGATTGGTGGAATAGTTCGTTGTATTGCTTGACACTCATTGGCATATATATAGGAGTACAATGATCAATTTGGAGTACAAGACAATGCAGGACCAAATCCTAGTCTATCCTATACTTCCTAATAATCATATACTCAACAATATGTATTGGGTCATATGGACTTGTGAAGCGGGAGGGGGGAGTAGTCCCATGCAAAAAAAAAAAACTCCTGCATGGTCTAGTTTTTTTCTTCTCAAGTTAGATCCTTAGCAACACCTGCACATGCAATTCTACTCAAAGTAAGAGTGCATAAACAAACTTGCAAGTAAGAGTTAGGGAAAGATAACGCAAACACGGTGATACATCATCTTTTCTCAAGGTTCAGATAGTTGGCGCTATCTTACTCCTTGTTGGGGGAGGTTGAGGTAGGAAGTCCCACTACCATAGGAAAACCTACTAGCGGTATTCCTAAAAAGTCATTAGTGATCGTGCACACCACTGGTATCAATTATTAGTGGTGTGGAGACGGAACGCTACTCGTACGTAACTTACAAGTGGCATGGGTCACGCATGCCGGTAGTTACATATCTACTAGTAGCACTCGTGAGGCAGCACACACCACTACGGGTTGTGCACGCAGCTAATAACGTATCGACTAGTAGGGCTCATGAGGAAGCACACACCACTAATATATCGATATGTCATCTTCCTAACGCTCCTTTTGACCTGTGAGTACCCGATGTCAGTTAACTCCTGTGTTAGATAACCCCTCAGTGTTAGATTGAACTAGTTGAAATAGTAATTAAACTAAACCTTATTTAGACATTAAAACTTAACTAGTTAGCTTCAATTTGCACATCAACACCGCTGTTCAAATCACAAATTATAACCTAATTAACTAAATCATTGGCATGCCGGCATGTAGGTCCCAGCAGAATATATTTTGCAGGTCCAATTAGTGTCACGCCAATGTGCCCTTGTGGGCCTACATCTCCAATTAAGTTAGGTTATTTTGTTTCTCTTCTACTCCCTCCGTCCCATAATATAAGAGCGTTTTTGACACTACACTAGTGTCAAAAACGCTCTTATACTTTGGGACAGAGGGAGTACTAAGTTGGTCCTTCCCCACCACGAGAATGGTGGGTAGCGCCGATGGGTTCATGCTTGTCGGCCCATGACACCACTGGCCTATCTACCTCCAGTCGAGGACATGGTGGATGCAGGGGCCACCCGACGGAGGCGCCCACAGTGCTGCCTCCCGTGGCGACGCCCCAGCCAGTGGATGAAGCGTCTGTCATGCTGCCCCCCAGGCAACGCCCTGTCCAAGAGCAAGACCAATCGGAAGAAGCAGAGCGGCAAGAAGAAGGTTCCCGCCCCCTTGTCGGAGCCGCTCATTCCACCCACACCCGTCATGCCCGAGCCTAGGCCAACCACCGTCGAGAATGTGTTCGGCCCCCGGGGCGCGGTAGGAAGAAGGTTCCTACCGGCAGCGCGGGCACTGGGGGGGGGGGGGGTCACCGTACAGATTGCCATGGTCGCACTTCTGCTGTCACTGGCGCGGTGAAAGTGAAACCGATAAAGCCAGACATTTTCATTCATGTATCGACTCCATGATTCAATCATTGTGCTTGCTTGTTAGAGATCCATCATTTAGACTTACAGGATCTCACTGAAACGAGAGATTAACACGACCACGAGAGAAAAAAATGACAGCTTTTGACCTCATTGTTAAGAGTGCTTTGGCTCAACTAATTTGAAGATAGGCATTAATTATTTATTATTTTAATTGTTTTATTAAAGAAAAAAGATTGTTTTGAATTTTATTAAAGTACTAGTACTATTTTGAGTCAGTTAATATATTAAAAATTATAATTACAGGCCCGCTGGCCCATTGGGCCTAGCCCAAGAGTGCATCGGAAGCATTGGGTCAAAATGAAGGGGCATCGGACCCCCTCGTCCCAAATTCTCTAAACGCCTGTGCTCACTCTCTCTCTCTCTCTCTCTCTCTCTCTCTCTCTTTCTTTGTCGATCCCCTTTCGTCGCTGCTCGCCGCTGTCTGATTCCGGCCATTACTGGTCGTCTTCGCTAATGAGGTAAACTTTTATAGACCCCCCACCCTCTCGTCGCCCTATCTCGTAGACCCATTTGATTGGTTTTTTGTGCTCACTGAGATCATGCCGATTTGATTCCCACACTAGGGTTTCAGCGCCGGCGAAGGAGACGACGGTGACGAGCTTGGCTTCAGCTACAAACCCAACAAGGTGAGTTGATCATGTCGCGGCTATTTCGTGCGTAGGGTTAAAGCCATGGCCGTGGCGATTTTGTGTTTAGCTAGGGTTAAAGCCATTGCAATAATGGAGATTTTGTGTTTAGGCTTAAAGCCTATGGTCATGGATTAGTGTTAGAGATGTCTTGTTAACCTCCATTTCGTGCTCGGTTAAAGCAATGGTCGTGGCAACTTTGTTATTGATCATGGATTGAATCGGATCTCGATCAAATTGTCCCTATGCACTAAAGTTCATTAATAACACTTGTTATTATTTTGTGTCAAAGCTTTGGGAATGCAACTAAATTTTGAGACTAGTTTTAGAGCTATCAAATTAAGTAAAGCTTTTGGCACGGTTATGATAATAGTTTTCGCACTGATTTAACAAAGAAATGGCATTGTCAAAGCTTACATTTTGGCACTAGCTAGTTCTCAGTTTTTGTACTTAGGGTGGAATTTTTTTCAGTGATCAATACGTTTATGTTTGCCAAAGCTATGCATATTGTTGGCATATATAGTTCAGTTATCAAATGCATGGTATAATGACATGAATTGGTACTAAACTTAATATAGTTCAATTGTCATATGTTTTGTAGTTGGCACTGAGACTTGTCCTTATTTTGTAGTTGGCATTGGCTTGTGATGGCCAATGTTGGATGTAACCAGGAGAAGGGATATGCTGTGGAGAGGCTCAACAGGTGAGCTCTTAAAGTCGCATCAATATACCGCCAAGGCCATGCAAGAGGCGAATGCCTCGATGAAGGCGGAGATGGGTCGGCTGCTAAACAAGAGGGTTGGTGTCTTAAATAAAGACTCTTAGGATGAGGGACGAGAGAGATCAGTAGATCGAGGAGAGGAATAAGCTAAAGAATGAGAGAAAACTCATCAGAGCCGAGAGGAATGAGCTCAAGATGGAGGGAGCTCACTTCAAAAAAGATGGAGAGAACGGTAGACACAAGATTCGATGGTTGAAGTTAATCTTAGATCAAGAAATATGATCGAACAACTACCAGGCTCGCTATGGAGCGATGATATGTAGTTTGTTAAGTTGAATAATTATTTAGTACTTTAACTAGTAACTTTTGTGAAGTTGAACTAATTAAGCATGAGTACCTATGTAGTTTTGTGGAATTGAACTAGTTATGTTGATGAGTACCTATGTAGTTTTGTGGAGTTTAATTAGTTAATGCAACATTAATTCTTAAATTAGTTGATGGTTTAAATGCATATATATTTTTTATTAGAAAAAAATCAATTTGCTGGCATTGACCACGTGGCACCCCATTAGTATGTGAAATACTACTGACATGGGCTCCAACGCCACCACTATTTTTAACAATGGCGTCATATTGGCGGCGGCGGGTGTCAACGGCAGCAAGGCCACTTTTGCCACACCATAGCTAGACTTTTCTACACTAGTCATAAGCAATGAAAATAGCGTCCGACTGCACTTTGGAAGATGGTTGGACGATGACAGCATGCTCCGACGACGCTAGTGTTGGGGAACGTAGCATGCAATTTCAAAAAAATTCCTACGATCACGCAAGATCTATCTAGGAGATGCATAGCAACGAGGGGGGAGAGTGTGTCCACGTACCCTCGTAGACCGAAAGTGGAAGCCTTAGTTTAACGCGGTTGAGGTAGTCGAACGTCTTCGCGATCCAACCGATTAAGTACCGAACGTACGGCACCTCCGAGTTTTGCACAAGTTCAGCTCGATGACGTCCCTCGAACTCTTCATCCAGCAAAGTGTCGAGGGAGAGTTTCGTCAGCACGACGGCGTGATGATGTTGATGGTGAAGTGATCCGCGCAGGGCTTCGCCTAAGCACTATGACAATATGACCGGAGGAGTAAACGGTGGAGGGGGGCACCGCACACGGCTAAGAAACAATTGATGTACTTTGGGGTGCCCCCTGCCCCCGTATATAAAGGAGGAGAGGGGAGAAGGCCACCCTAGGGGGCGCTCCAAGTGGGGGGAAACCCACTAGGACTCCTAGTCCTAGTCGCCCCCCCCCCCCTCCCACTTCCTTCTTTCGGAGGGGGAAAGGGGAAAGGAGAGGGAGAGGGAGAAGGAAAGGGGGGCCGCGCCCCCACCCCTTGTCCAATTCGGACTCCCCATGGGGGGCGCGCGCCACCCCCTTCTGGGCTGCCTTCTCTCTCCCCTATGGCCCATGTGGCCCATTACTTTCCCCAGGGGGTTCCGGTAACCTCCCGGTACTCCGATAAATATCCGAAACACTCCGAAACCATTACGGTGTCCGAATACTATCGTCCAATATATCAATCTTTACCTCTCGACCATTTCGAGACTCCTCGTCATGTCCGCGATCTCATCCGGGACTCCGAACAATCTTCGGTCACCAAAACACATAACTCATAATACAAATCGTCATCGAGCGTTAAGCGTGCGGACCCTACAGGTTCGAGAACTATGTAGACATGACCGAGACTCCACTCCAGTCAATAACCAATAGTGGAACCTGGATGCTCATATTGGCTCCCACATATTCTACGAAGATCTTTATCGGTCAAACCGCAATGACAACATACGTTATTCCCTTTGTCATTGGTATGTTACTTGCCCGAGATTCGATCGTCGGTATCTCCATACCCAGTTCAATCTCGTTACGGGCAAGTCTCTTTACTCGTTCCGTAATGCATCATCCCGCAACTAACTCATTAGTCACATTGCTTGCAAGGCTTATCATGATGTGCATTACCGAGAGGGCCCAGAGATACCTCTCCGATACTCAGAGTGACAAATCCTAATCTCGATCTATGCCAACCCAACAAACACCTTCGGAGACACGTGTAGAGCATCTTTATAATCACCCAGTTACGTTGTGATGTTTAATAGCACACAAGGTGTTCCTCCGGTATTCGGGAGTTGCATAATCTCATAGTCAAAGGAATATGTATAAGTCATGAAGAAAGCAATAGCAATAAAACTTAACGATCATTATGCTATGCTAACAGATGGGTCTTGTCCATCACATCATTCTCCTAATGATGTGATCTCGTTCATCAAATGATAACACATGTCTATGGTCAGGAAACTTAACCATCTTTGATTAACAAGCTAGTCTAGTAGAGGCATACTACGGACACTATGTTTTGTCTATGTATTCACACGTGTATCAAGTTTTCGGTTAATACAATTATAGCATGAATAATAAACATTTATCATGATATAAGGAAATATAAATAACAACTTTATTATTGCCTCTAGGGCATATTTCCTGCAGTCTCCCACTTGCACTAGAGTCAATAATCTAGATTACATTGTAATGATTCTAACACCCATGGAGTCTTGGTGTTGATCATGTTTTGCTCGTGGAAGAGGCTTAGTCAACGGGTCTGCTATATTCAAATCCGTCTGTATTTTGCAAATCTCTATGTCTCCCTCCTTAACTTGATCGTGGATGGAGTTGAAGCGTCTCTTGATGGCTTTGGTTCTCTTGTGAAATCTGGATACCCTCGCTAAGGCAATTGCTCCAGCATTGTCACAAAAAAATTTCATTGAAACCTATGCACTAGGTATTACACCTAGATCGGATATGAACTCCTTCATCCAGACTCCTTCATTTGCCGCTTCCGAAGCAGCTATGTACTCTGCTTCACACGTAGATCCCGCCACGACGCTTTGCTTTGAACTGCACCAACTGACAGCTCCACCGTTTAATATAAATACGTATCCGGTCTGCGACTTAGAGTCATCTGGATCATTGTCAAAGCTAGCATAGACGTAACCATTTACGACAAGCTCTTTGTCACCTCCATAAACGAGAAGCATATCCTTAGTCCTTTTCAGGTACTTCAGGATGTTCTTGACCGCTATCCAGTGATCCACTCCTGGATTACTTTGGTACCTCCCTGCTAAACTTATAGCAAGGCACGCATCAGGTCTCGTATGCAGCATTGTATACATGATAGAACCTATGGCTGAGGCATAGGGAATGACTTCCATTTTCTCTCTATCTTCTACAGTGGCCGGGCATGGAGTCTGACTCAATTTCACACCTTGTAACACAGGCAAGAACCCTTTCTTTGACTGGTCCATTTTGAACTTATTCAAAACTTTATCAAGGTATGTACTTTGTGAAAGTCCAATTAAGCGTCTTGATCTATCTCTATAGATCTTGATGCCTCATATATAAGCAGCTTCACCGAGGTCTTTCATTGAAAAATTCTTATTCAAGTATACTTTTATGCTATCCATAAATTCTATATCATTTCCAATCAACAATATGTCATCCACATATAATATTAGAAATGCTACAGAGCTCCCACTCACTTTCTTGTAAATATAGGCTTCTCTGAAAGTCTGTATAAAACCATATGCTTTGATCACACTATCAAAGCGTATATTCCAACTCCGAGATGCTTGCACCAGTCCATAAATGGATCGCTGGAGCTTGCACACTTTGTTAGTTCCTTTTAGATCGACAAAACCTTCTGGTTGCATCATATACAACTCTTCCTTAAGAAATCCATTAAGGAATGCAGTTTTGACGTCCATTTTTCAGATTTCATAATCATAAAATGCGGCAGTTGCTAACATGATTCGGATAGACATAAGCATCGCTACGGGTGAGAAGGTCTCATCGTAGTCAACTCCTTAAACTTGTGAAGAACCTTTCGCAACAAGTCGAGCTTTATAGACGGTAACATTACCATCAGCGTCAGTCTTCTTCTTGAAGATCCATTTATTCTGAATGACTTGCCGATCATCGGGCAAGTCAACCAAAGTCCATACTTTGTTCTCATACATGCATCCTATCTCAGATTTCATGGCCTCAAGCCATTTTGCGGAATCTGGACTCATCATCGCTTCCTCATAGTTCATAGATCTGTCATGGTCTAGTAACATGACTTCCAGAGTAGGATTACTGTACCACTCTGGTGCGGAACGTGCTCTGGTTGACCTACGAGGTTCGGTAGTAATTTGATCTGAAGTTTCATGATCATCATCATTAGCTTCCTCACTAATTGGTGTAGGCATCACTGGAACTGATTTCTGTGATGAACTACTTTCCAATTCAAGAGAAGGTACAATTACCTCATCAAGTTCTACTTTCCTCCCACTCACTTCTTTCGAGAGAAACTCCTTCTCTACAAAGGATCCATTCTTAGCAACAAATATCGCCTTCGGATCTGTGATAGAAGGTGTGCCCAACAGTTTCTTTTGGGTATCCTATGAAGACGCACTTCTTCGATTTGGGTTCGACCTTATCAGGCTGAAGCTTTTTCACATAAGCATCGCAACCCCAAACTTTAAGAAACGACAGCTTATGTTTCTTGCCAAACCACAGTTCATACGGTGTCGTCTCAACGGATTTAGATGGTGTCCTATTTAACGTGAATGCAGTTGTCTCTAATGCATAACCCCAAAACGATAGTGGTAAATCGGTAAGAGACATCATAGATCGCACCATATCTAATAAAGTACGGTTACGACGTTCGGACACACCATTACGCTGTGGTGTTCCAGGTGGCATGAGTTGTGAAACTATTCCACATTGTTTTAAATGAAGACCAAACTCGTAACTCAAATATTCTCCTCCACGATCAGATCGTAGAACTTTTATTTTCTTGTTACGATGATTTTCCACTTCACTCTGAAATTCTTTGAACTTTTCAAATGTTTCACACTTATGTTTCATTAAGTAGATATACCCATATCTGCTCAAATCATCTGTGAAGGTCAGAAAATAACGATACCCACCGCGAGCCTCGACACTCATTGGACCGCATACATCGGTATGTATTATTTCCAATAAGTCAGTAGCTCGCTCCATTGTTCCAGAGAACGAAGTCTTAGTCATCTTGCCCATGAGGCATGGTTCGCAAGCATCAAATGATTCATAATCAAGTGATTCTAAAAGTCCATCTGCATGGAGTTTCTTCATGCGCTTTACACCAATATGACCTAAATGGCAGTGCCACAAATATATTGCACTATCATTATCAAGTTTACATCTTTTGGCATCAATATTATGAATATGTGTATCACCACGATCGAGATTTAACAAAAATAGACCACTCTTCAAGGGTGCATGACCATAAAAGATATTACTCATATAAATAGAACAACATTATTCTCTGATTTAAATGAATAACCGTCTCGCATCAAACAACATCCAGATATAATGTTCATGCTTAATGCTAGCCTCAAATAACAATTATTCAGGCCTAAAACTAATCCCGAAGGTAGATGTAGAGGTAGCGTGCCGACGGCGATCACATCGACCTTGGAACCATTCCCGACGCGCATCATCACCTCGTCCTTAGCCAATCTTCATTTAATCTGTAGCCCCTGTTTCGAGTTGCAAATATGAGCTACAGAACCAGTATTAAATACCCAGGCGCTACTACGAGCATTAGTAAGGTACACATCAATAACATGTATATCAAATATACCTTTGTTCACTTTGCCATCCTTCTTATCCGCCAAATACTTGGGGCAGTTCCGCTTCCAGTGTCCAGTCCCTTTGCAGTAGAAGCACTCAGTTTCAGGCTTAGGTCCAGACTTGGGCTTCTTCCCGGGAGTGGCAACTTGCTTGCCATTCTTTTTGAAGTTCCCCTTCTTTCCTTTGCCCTTTTTCTTAAAACTAGTGGTCTTGTTAACCATCAACACTTGATGCTCTTTCTTGATTTCTACCTCCGCAGCTTTCAGCATAGCGAAGAGCTCGAGAATTGTTTTATCCATCCCTTGCATATTATAGTTCATCATGAAGCCTTTTTAGCTTGGTGGCAGTGATTGAAGAACTCCGTCAATAACACTATCATCCGGAAGATTAACTCCCAGCTGAGTCAAGTGGTTATGGTACCCAGACATTCTGAGTATGCGTTCACTGACAGAACTGTTCTCCTCCATCTTACAGCTATAGAACTTGTTGGAGACTTCATATCTCTCAACTCGGGACATTTGCTTGAAATATTAACTTCAACTCCTGGAACATCTCATATGGTCCATGACGTTCAAAACATCTTTGAAGTCCCGATTCTAAGCTGTAGAGCATGGCACACTGAACTATAGAGTAGTCATCAGACCGGGTCTGCCAGACGTTCAAAGCATCTACATTAGCGGGAGGGGGCTTTTCACCTAGCGGTGTATCAAGGACATAATTCTTATGTGCAGCAATGAGGATAATCCTCAAGTTACAGACCCAGTCCGTGTAGTTGCTACCATCATCTTTCAACTTAGCTTTCTCTAGGAACACATTAAAATTCAAGGGAACAGTAGCACGGGCCATTGATCTACAACATAGATATGCAAAAACTATCTGGACTAAGTTCATGATAAATTAAGTTCAATTAATCATATTACTTAAGAACTCCCACTTAGATAGACATCCCTCGAGTCATCTAAACGATCACGTGATCCATATCAACTAAACCATGTCCGATCATCACGTGACATGGAGTAGTTTTCAATGGTGAACATCTCTATGTTGATCATATCTACTATATGATTCACGTTCGACCTTTCGGTCTCAGTGTTCCGAGGCCATGTCTGTACATGCTAGGCTCGTCAAGTTTAACATGAGTATTCCGCACGTGCAAAACTGTCTTGCACCCGTTGTATGTGAACGTAGAGCTTATCACACCCGATCATCACGTGGTGTCTCGGCACGACGAACTGTCACAACGGTGCATATATACTCAGGGAGAACACTTATACCTTGAAATTTTAGTGAGGGATCATCTTATAATGCTACCGCCGTACTAAGCAAAGTAAGATGCACAAAAGATAAACATCACATGCAATCAAAATATGTTGATATGGCCATCATCATCTTGTGCCTTTGATCTCTATCTCCAAAGCACCGTCATGATCTCCATTGTCGCCGGCTTGACACCTTGATCTCCATCGTAGCGTCGTGGTCATCTCGCCAACTATTGCTTCTACAACTATCGCTAACGCAGAGTGATAAAGTAAAGCAATTACATGGCGTGTGCATCTCATACAATAAAGCAACAACCATAAGGCTCCTGCCAGTTGCCGATAACTTTTACAAAACATGATCATCTCATACAACAACGTATATCATATCATGTCTTGACCATATCACATCACAACATGCCCTGCAAAAATAAGTTAAACGTCCTCTACTTTGTTGTTGCAAGTTTTTACGTGGCTGCTACGGGCTTCTAGTAAGAACCGTTCTTACCTACGCATCAAAACCACAACGATGTTTCATCAAGTTTGCTATTTTAACCTTCAAAAAGGACCGGCCGTAGTCAAATTTGATTCAACTAAAGTTGGAGAAACAAACACCCGTGAGCTACCTTCATGCAAAACAAGTTGCATGTCTATCGGTGGAACCGGTCTTATGAACGTGGTCATGTAAGGTTGGTCTGGGCCGCTTCATCCAACAATACCGCCGAATCAAAATAAGACGTTGGTGGTAAGCAGTATAACTATCACCGCCCACAACTCTTTGTGTTCTACTCGTGCATATCATCTACGCATAGACCTAGCTCGGATGCCACTGTTGGGGAACGTAGCATGCAATTTCAAAAAAAATCCTACGATCACGCAAGATCTATCTAGGAGATGCATAGCAACGAGAGGGGGAGAGTGTGTCCACGTACCCTCATAGACCGAAAGCGGAAGCGTTAGTTTAACGCCGTTGATGTAGTCGAACGTCTTCGCCATCCAACCGATCAAGTACCGAACGTACGGCACCCCCGAGTTCTGCACACGTTCAGCTCGATGACGTCCCTCGAACCCTTGATCCAGTAAAGTGTCGAGGGAGAGTTTCGTCAGCACGACGGCGTGATGACGGTGATGGTGAAGTGATCCGCGCAGGGCTTCGCCTAAGCACTACGACAATATGACCGGAGGAGTAAACGGTGGAGGGGGCACCACACACGGCTAAGAAACAATTGATGTACTTTGGGGTGCCCCCTGCCCCCCGTATATAAAGGAGGAGAGGGGAGGAGGCCGGCCCTAGGGGGCGCGCCAAGTGGGGGGAAACCCACTAGGACTCCTAGTCCTAGTCGCCCCCTCCCCCCTTCCTTCTTTCGGAGGGGGAAAGGGGAAAGGAGAGGGAGAGGAAGAAGGAAAGGGGGTCGCGCCCCCTCCCCTTGTCCAATTTAGACTCCCCATGGGGGGGGGGGCGCCACCCCCTTGTGGGCTGCCCTCTCTCTCCCCTATGGCCCATGTGGCCCATTACTTTCCCCGGGGGGTTCCGGTAACCTCCCGGTACTCCGATAAATATACGAAACACTCCGAAACCATTCCGGTGTCCGAATACTATCGTCCAATAGATCAATCTTTACCTCTCAACCATTTCAAGACTCCTCGTCATGTCCGTGATCTCATCCGGGACTCCGAACAATCTTCGGTCATCAAAACACATAACTCATAATACAAATTATCATCGAATGTTAAGCGTACGGACCCTACGGGTTCGAGAACTATGTAGACATGACCGAGACTCCTCTCCGGTCAATAACCAACAGCGGAACCTAGATGCTCATATTGGCTCCCACATATTCTACGAAGATCTTTATCGGTCAAACCACAATGACAACATACGTTATTCCCTTTGTCATCGGTATGTTACTTGCCCGAGATCCGATCGTTGGTATCTCCATACCTAGTTCCATCTCTTTACCGGCAAGTCTCTTTACTCGTTCCGTAATGCATCATCTTGCAACTAACTCATTAGTCACATTGCTTGCAGGGCTTATCATGATGTGCATTACTGAGAGGGCCCAGAGATACCTCTCCGATACTCGGAGTAACAAATCCTAATCTCGATCTATGCAAACCCAACAAACACCTTCAGAGACACTTGTAGAGCATCTTTATAATCACCCAGTTACGTTGTGACGTTTGATAGCACACAAGGTGTTCATCCGGCATTCGGGAGTTGCATAATCTCATAATCAAAGGAATATGTATAAGTCACGAAGAAAGCAATAGCAATAAAACTTAACGATCATTATGCTAAGCTAACGGATAGGTCTTGTTCATCACATCATTCTCTTAATGATGTGATCTCATTCATCAAATGACAACACATGTCTATGGTCAGGAAACGTAACCATCTTTCATTAACAAGCTAGTCTAGTAGAGGCATACTAGGGACACTATGTTTTGTCTATGTATTCACACATGTATCAAGTTTCCGGTTAATACAATTATAGCATGAATAATAAACATTTATCATGATATAAGGAAATATAAATAACAACTTTAATATTGCCTCTAGGGCATATTTTCTTCAGCTAGAAGTTACGAAGACGAACTGATAACAGAACCACGCACTACCTAGGAGATGACTTCATCAAAGGGTTGTTCATAGTTCTCAACGCGATAGACACAAACAAAATAAATCTAACTTAATTGGAGCTATTGGCCCACAAGGACACGTTGGCATGGCACTCCTAATTGGGCCTGCATAATATTTTTTGCTGGGACATAGGAACCCCATAGGTGAGTCGGATCCGCCATGGTTGGAGCCCATATTCAGCGACTAACGCGCTGAATAGGGAGCAAGCGTGCACTGCATCCTCCTGAAGCACACATTTTTGGGCCAGCCCATTTGTTGGGCATGACGCCCCCTCCTTTTTTTCTTTTTCTTTATTTTTCGTTCTTTAAATTAATGGGCATTTCACAAAAGTTTCCAATTTTAAAAGTTGTGGATTTGAAAAACAAATTTTTTGGGAAGTATATAAAATGTTTATGAATTCAACAAATGTTCATGATTTTGAAAAATGTCCGGGAAATCATGAAAATTTCACAGATTCACAACACATTCCTCATTTAAAAAAAATCTTCACATATTCAAAAAATGTTCACGATTTCAAAAAACAAATTCAGGAAATATAAAAGAAACTTTGATCATTTTAAAAAATGTTCACGTTTTCAAGAAATATTCACGAATTTAAGAAAAGCTGAAAATTCAAAATTTCTTGATGAAATTTTAAAACTGTTGACAAAAATTCAAAAATTATTTCCAAATTTTTTAATTCTTCACAAATTTCAAAAAGATCATTTTATCAAATAATGTTCACTTAGTCAAAAAATGTTTTGAACCCTTGAGCATTATCTGAAGTCATAAATATTTCAAATATTATTGCAAAGTGAAAAATAAAAAATATAAGAAAGAAAAAAGTAAAATGGAAATGAAGAACAAAGATGAACAAAAGAAAAAGGAGAGAAATATTTAAAATGAAAAATATCAATAAATAAAACAGAACAGGAAAAAAACGTAAAACTAACAAAACACAGAAACAAAGAAAATACAGAAAAAAACGTAAAACAATATTTTTCAAGGCAAAAACCTTTTGAAATTCGATTTTTTGAAAAGACAGAAAATATTTTTCGAAAAACTGAACATTTTTTAAAATTGCGGACTAATTAATCAAATGGTGGAGAAAATTTCTAAAAGTGAAATCATTTTTTAAAACGTGAATATTTTTTGACAACATGAAAAAAAATATGTGAACAATATTTGAAACCTGAACATTTTTGGAAATCATAACAATTCTTGAAATTCTAACCAATTTAGAAATTCCAAACAGTATTTTAAATTTCATAACAGTATTTGAAAACGTAAAATTAGAACATAAAAGTAAAAGGAGAAAATAAACAAAAAAGAAAACTAAAAAAGATAAAGAAATAAAAACAGAAGCAACTCGTTAAGTGTGGGTTCGATCGGGCAAGGTCCTTCGCATGGCCGAGGCCCAGTAAAAGCGAAAAGTTTTTCTGGTATGAGCCATGGAGGTTATGGTGTTATCATTAGTGAAATTAAGCAGAGTGCTTTATTTTTTAATTGTAAGTTTACTTTTGATGGCAGAGCTTCTAATGGCGATGTCGATAGGTTAGCCATGTTTTGTGATTCGTTGGATCAGGGGCGACATGTCTGGCTTGTCGAACCCATGAACAATTTTGTTTCCCACACCATATGAAATTTGATCAATAAAGCTTGGTTTTAACCCCTAAAAAAACTGTGGATTGCGGGTTGGCTGGAAAAAAAGAAGAAGATGGATTATGTTTTGATTATGCAGAACACTAGGGGGTTTATCTAAAATGCGTGACGCAGCTGCGTAGCACACACTTACTACCTGCATCCTGGTTTATTGGTCCTCTTCGTATTTTGTGCCAAGTTTTGACATTAAATTTAACTAACAAGATGTTAATGTGTGTCATACAAAATAATATTATTAGAAACTATGTTCAAGTACGAAGTCAACGATATGATTTTTGGTAACAACTTTTTACTGCCCTTGGAGTGCTTCGAGGTGATCCTGATCACATATTCTCTCGGTTCCAAAATGTTGTGCACGTGAAAGTCGATCAATCAAAATCAAATCAAATGTTATAAAAAAAATTGATTTTGGAGGAAGTTTGAGGCGTGAATCCACGACGGCGACACGTCACGTGGCCACCGTCGCCCCCCCCCCCCCCCCCCCCCCCCCTCACGTCCTTCCAGAAACATCCACACCACTCGCCACCACTGTCTCTCCTTCCTTCCCCACTCCACTCCACCCCACCCCACCCGTGATACACGCGCGCGCGAGAGCGAGACCCATCGCCACAGCACTCCCTCCGGACCGCAATCCCGTCGCCGAATCTCACGCGCCGTCGACGTCCATGGCGTCCACGCCCTCCGCCGCCGTCCACCGTGCCGCGAGGACCTTGTTCCATTCCTCGCCGCGCCGCGGGACGGCGAAATCTGCCGCCTTTGTCAGCGTTCCGGGGGGACGGCCCCGGGGCCGGCGGCGGGTGGCGGCCGCGGCGTTGGGGGACATGGACATGCGCCCTGCCATCGACGAGAACCCGGAGGGCGTGCTCTCCGGCGAGTGGCCCGGCAACTTCTCCCTCGCCAGCTACGACGACCTCCGCCAGTACCTCGAGTCCCAGATCGTCTCCACCGACAAGGTTTCACCTTTTCTGGCTAGATCTGATGGTTTTCCGGTGGATCCGTCGCGACTGCATCGAATTGAATCTGGTTGGGTTGGTCTGCTGCAGATGAGCCCCACGGCGAAACTCGGGGAGGTGATGTCGCGCCCGGTGGAGGTGGCCACGCCGGACCAGAAGCTGGCCGAGATCGACGCCCTCTTCGCCACCCAGTCCGGCCTGCCCGTGGTCGACGGCGAGGGCAGGTGCATCGGGGTCGTCTCCAAGAAGGACAAGGCCAGGGCATCCAATGGGGTGAGTCAGTGCTCCTCAACCAATTGTATCTCGAATCATCAATTGTAGGAATATGTCTGATCTGAAATAAGGCATGGATGGGGAATTGTTCCTGTCTTGTTTGATTTGCCGAACATGGATGTATGTCAAATTCAGTTGTATGCTCCACCCACTGCCACTATCTGAATCTTCAGTTCGTTTTCAATGTTGAAGCACAAAATCTAACCAAATTAAGATGAACAATAACATGTGGAAGTCCTCTGAGGTTCGTACCTGAATATTGAGGGATTAGATTGGAATGGCATGAGGTTCAAAGAATAACCTCGAATGCACAGAACATTTACGAGTTGAAAGAAAATGATGCATGCTCAAGCACAAACTATAACTAAAGGAGTCTAACCAGTGCCATGTTCAGGTCCTTAAGCTGGCACCCCATTACTCAGGGGTTGAATTAGATGGCACAAACTTCGATTAATAACCTAAGCGCAAAAATGGCTTACCCTGAATTTCGCATCTAACATGCTGAATATTACAGTCATCCAATGGCAAGCAGTTACCTATATATGGATCAGAATGCTAGTGAGGGACAATTAATAGTTCATTGCCCATAGAAAATTGTGCCTCCATTTTTTTACAGGGTAAAGAAAATAAATACAACCTAACCAGTAAAATATGGATATACAAATTCAGTATGTGTGTTAGGAACATCCCTGAACGAAGGCCCCTACTCAAAGGCTCTCTCACCTTGCTTGGCACATAGACCATTCTACTGTGGTGTCTCTACAATGGTTCTATTTCCAGGTCGAACAAATTTTTCTAATAATCTTCGGTTTGGCTTGATATGACCAGGACATGTGCACAAAACTGTACTGGAGAATGATTTTAGGTTTTCTTTTGTAAAGTTGAGATTCAGTCTATAAGGGTTTCTGATGATACTGATCCGTCCTGCTCTTATAATGCAGTTGGACTCAACCATTGGAGAAGTCATGTCCTCACCTGCTGTAACTCTGACTCTGGAGAAGACCGTCTTGGGTAAGTTTTGCTTCCCCTCTGCCCTACAGCCTACTGCTCTACAGCATATGGTTAATAGAAACGCTGTGTGTTTCTGGTAAGATGTGCTAATGTGTTTCTTCTATGTAACTGCGTGTATGAGCAGAAGCTGCTGCATTGATGCTCAAGCATAAAGTTCACAGGATACCAGTTGTGAATGAACAACAGCAAGTGATCGGTAAGAATTTGAAAATCCCTTCGATTGCCATTTCTGAAAAATAAGTAGATGTAGTCATTTACTTGGTATAGTTCCATTTCTGTCCGGTGATGCTCTTATGAACAATCCATTTTTTTTATCTTCATCGAGCCTCATATTTCCTGAACATTCTGCTACCAGTATAATCTACCTTCCCAGGGCTTCCACCAAAAACAAGCCAAGACCTGCCACAAGTCCACATCGAGTTCTACCGTTAACTGTCAGATTTCACCTGCTCCCACTCTCTGATGCCTACTGGGAGCCGTAAATGCATAAAATCCCAATGACTGCAGAAGACTGCACACAATTCTGTACACATACATAACCATGTTTTTTTCTGACAAGCAGGGATCGTCACGCGGACGGACGTGTTCCAGGCCTTGGAGGCCAGCAAGGCATAAGAAGATCCTGCATCCTTAGTCCTCACTGTACATTTCGACGGCGGCAGCAGACTATTTAGCCTACGGGAGTGCCGCTCCTGTACAGTAATAACCCTAGTGGTGTGATGTGTACATGCCAAGGCCTTCCTATAGCGTGCTCTTGGGGTGTATTGAGTCGCGCCATGTGTTGTTGGACCTGTGTGACCTTGAATAGTTGTTCTGGCATGGGTTTGTTTGCTCTCTCTTTTGTGATGAAATCGTGAGTATTTGTGCAGTTGAGAACTTTGCCTTGCTTGGAGCTGCTCTGCTATCTCTCTTTCATGTAACAGATGCTCTCCGAAGCTGAAGTTCATTTGAACTTTGATCGTTTTAGCATGTATATATGGTTTTGTTTTGAGAAACATGTGGGAAGGCTGTCCATGTGGAAACAATATATTTATCTGCCTCTTACAGTATCCATGTGATCATGCGATTTGCCAGAAATTTTGAGCTTTAAATTAGAGCTTGAGAACCAGGAGTAAATAGCATAAAACTACTAGTTTACAGGCTTTGGTTTCAAAAAACTACCACTTTTTAATTTTTCTCAGAAAGCTACCGAACGTGCGGTCCGCTGTTTTAAAAAACCTAAACCCGTGGTGACTAGCGATTTAACCCGTTTTCTGACGGACCGGGCCCATCTGTCAGCCCACGTGGCCACGTGGGCTCACGGCGCGGCCGTTAACGGCCGTTAGTCGACCCGCCCGGTCGGAACTGGGTTAAATAACCGCTCAGTCGGTCGGGCGCTCTCGTGCTCGCTCGCTCACTCCCCTGCTCTCACTCCTCTGCTCTAGTACGAGCTCGCCGTCGCTCGCCGTCTTCGAGGCCGGTGGCCATCGACCTCCTTGCCGCAATGCCTTCCTGGAACGACGAGGAAACCAGCTCGGAGGAGGAGTGCGAGGTTGTCAGCATGGACATGGGACTTATGGTAAGTTATTTGCCACCTAGGGTTAGGGTTAGGTGCTAGTAGCCCTAGGCTCTAGCCATGGATGTTGCTGAGTGTAATGTTGTTGTTGTGTGTGTGATACTGTTCTTGATTAGTGAGGGTGGGGTTTGATTGTAGGATTGAGGTAACCTAGGGTTCATCTCTGTACAGTGTTAGGGTTCATGCTGATTTGGAGATTTTTTAGTGATCAGGTTTAAAGAACAGTGCTTGTTGATTCTGGTATTGAGTGGAGATTGAAACCAGTGTTTGTTGGTTATTATGGTTGTAGGAGGAACCAGACACCACTGTGGAGCCCCTTTTCTGTGGCCAACTTGAGCTTGCTCATCCCAAGTGCATTCTGCACCAACTGAGGCCTATTAAGCGTGTTGCTTTTGAAGGGCCTGTAACAGGAAGGCGTTTCTATGGCTGCCCAGTCCAGGTTAGATGCCCATTAAGTTTTCTGTTATGGATGTTCAGTGATGTTTGATATGATGCAGCATTTTGTTTGATATGACAGTCACATATGTATTTTTGTCACTTTGGTAACTTAATCATGGCATTGTAATAACTTATCATATCTCATTTATGTTATTCATAGTTAGAAAATCTCAAGTTTATCAAGTAGGTTGTAGAGTGGGGCCATAGTCTTATCACATTTACAAATGCAGGAAAATGGTGTGAATTGTGGTGTTGTAGAGTGGGTTGATGGGCCTTGGCCAACTGTTCTTCAGAGATGTTTGTGCAAACTATGGGAGATGTTCCATGAGCAGAACTTTGGAAGGGTACAGGACAAGGAGAAGTTTGAGAAGGAGTTGGCCAGGCTTAAGAGTGAACATGAAAGGGAGTTGGCCAAGCTTAGGACTGAAAATGACAAGCTTTGCATTGAGTACACCAAGCTTGTTGATGATGTATCCAAGATGTTTGATTGGCAGGATGGTAGGGTGGACAAGAAGGTGTACCAGAAACAAGTGGAGGAGGAAGAACTTGAGAAGAAGAAGAAGGAGCTAGAGGAGAAAGCTCTGTTGGAGGTGCAGATGGAAAAGCTCAAACTTGCAAAAGAGCAGAGGTGCATTTTGCAGAGCCAAGCTGATATCATCAAGAACACCAGGAAGGCTATGAAGGCTGTTGAAGTTGACAAAGATGTTCTTAAGAAGGAGAAGGCAAAGCTTGAGCTTGTGGTTGCCGAGCTGCTGAAAGAAGGGTATGGCAGCAAGGAGAAGTTAGAGCAAATCAAGGCCATCCTTGAGTCTTGAAGCTTGATCTTGGTGAAGTAAGTACATCCAAAGGCCTTTATATAAGGATGTGGCCTGGCATGACTGCAAGTGATTATGGGTGTACATTTTGGGGGAATGTGAAGTTTAACCTAGTGCAAGAACCTTATTTCCTATGTTGTTAAGTTGTAATGGATCACCTATTAAGTAGTGGAAATGGATCTCTTATGCTACTAAGTTGTGGAAATGTAGAATGTATGCTATTAAGTGTTCAACTTGATCTTATATCTTTTATATGTTATTTGTTAGCCTACTAATATTATTTCTGTGGGTATTTGGGCTTATTGGCCCACTAGTCTTTGACCAAATGCAACCCTAGGCCTGCTAAACCCAACCCCATCCATCTGTCAATATAAACCCCTCCCCACCCCCACCCTTTCCCAGTTACTCCACCAGCCGCCACCCAAAAGAAAACCACAGATGGATCCTGACATGGGAGATGTCACAGAGGAAGAGGGGGAGGCTGTGGAGGTTAGGACAGCAGCAGCAGCACAGAGGAGGAGGAGGAGGCGCAGGCAGAGGGCACTAGAGGCGGCCCAGGATGAGCAGCAAGAGGAGTTCAACCGCCGACTCTCCGACAAGGTACTGGAGAAGTGCAATGATGAAGAACTAGAGCTGGTTTTCACTGGCGGCAGGGGAAGGTCATTCATGGAGATAATTAAGTGGGCAAGGATGAGGGCAGTCATGGCTCCTCATCCAGCAACTAGGGCCAAGTGGGTCCGTTTCTTTGAGCACTATGACTGATATTTGTGAGATTTGGATGTAATCTATCTTTCTAGCTATCTGTAAGTCAATTTGAGAGATAGTTTTGGTAGTATTTGTGAGATTTGGATGTAATCTATGAGACTATCTTTCTATCTATGTAACATTTGGATGTTTCTGAATAAATGTATGCACTTGGTCAGCAGCACCATCAATTTATCAAGTGTTGAATCCACATATAGATAAAAGTTGCAGATAAATTGAAGTTGCAGACAAGTGCAGAATCCACATAAAGTACCATATTACAAACCAAATCAAACAGTACAGCATCAAGTACTTAGTGAGGCAGTGTTATGACAAACCAAATCAAACAGTGCACTTGCATACAGAGTAGTTCAACCACTTCAGCTAGTTACCACTTGCATAAAAGTAATCTTTCAGCCTCCCAGATGGCTTCCTGACCCTCTTTGACCCATCCTGCACAGCACTTGTAGCAGATTGTCTAGGAGCAATGAAAGATCCATTGCCAGCTCTATTGGCAGCAGCTGACCTGGTGTTCTTTGCTGGAGAAGACCTTGATGACCTTGTGTTCTTTGCTGGAGAAGACCTTGATCCATTGCCAGAAATAGTTGTGTTCTTCTTCTTGGGAGGTGGTACTAGTGTTGAAGAAGAGGTGTTGGGCCTGCTCTTCTTGAGAGGTGGTGGTACTACTGTTGTAGCTGGAGCTGCCCTTTTCCTTGACCTAGAAGCTGTCTGTGTTGACACACTTGTTATTGGAGGAGGAGTTGGTGCAGGTGCAGAGGCAGCCTCAGAGTAGTTTGCTCTATTTTCCTACACAACAATATTAGTTAGAACTATTTTCCTACAAATGAAATGAATGTAACAATGCAATGAATGTAACAATGGAATGAATGGACATACATGGTGCTTGTTCAGCCTCATCTGGAACTTAGGTTTCAAAGGGACACCACAATTTTTGATCCTGTGCCCTTGCTTCTTGCAGTTGCTGCATGTCACTGTACCAATCCTAGAAGTATCCTTTTTAGCTGGCACCTCAAACAGGCCTTTCCTCCTGGCAGTTTGTTTTTTACCTTTCTTTTCTCTAAAAACAGGTGGAGAAATATCATCACCAGGTGTATGAGGCCAATGGTCAGGACCTGGCACAGGGAATATTATGTGCTTATATGTTTCACAATACATGGGTTTCTTGAAGAAAGCAGAAACATAGTCTTCAGGGTGTATCTTCACTTTCTGCATTGCAGCAATGGCATGACTACAGGGGACAGCTGTCATGTCCCACCTCCTACAGTCACAGGTCTCATTGTTCAAATTAACACAATATGTGTTTTCAGAGCTACTAGTGACCTGCCATATTCCTGGCCCTGCCATGTATGCTTCACAATATTTAGCCCACTTCTTCCCCTCTTCTAAAATCTCTGAATAAGTAGGTGTGATTTCCCATCTGCATGTGTTGTTACTATGCACCTACTGCCAGGGTTAGTATCTAGCACATACTGCAGGTAGTCCCTTATTCTGTGATACTGGAGTTTGTGATCTCCTTGCACAACCTCTACTGCTTGCTTCCTTGCCCTATATGCCAAGCTTTTAGGCACATGCACACCAAACTTCTTCTTTGTGTATGACATAATTGTGTCAACACCAGCTCCAGGGTTGGATCTGACTGTATCCTCAGAAACCTTAGCAACCCAATTGGCTGTCACCTTTGTGTTCTCTCCACTTGCTCCACAAGTGTGATCCAGGTTCATCTTCTTGATACTGAAAGTTGCCTCATGAGCTATCTTGGAGGCAACTATGTAAAACTCACAACCATGTTTTCTCTCAGAGCACCAAGCAATAACCCTAGTTGGTTCATTTCTGTGATACTCAAAATTCCTAAGAGTCCTCACATGAAAATTTCTAAGTGCTTCTCTGAACTCAACTACATTTTCAAAGCACAAATGCATTGAAAACTGCTCATGTGCATCAGGCCTTTTTGGATCATACCATCTCCTCTCCTTCTTCTGCTTCTTCCTACTCTTTCTTCCAGATGGCAGCCTTGGTGCATCCTCTTCATCACTTATGCCAAAATCACCTGGAAAACAGTACTCATCAGCTTCAGGGACATAATCTTCAAACTTGTTGTGCTCAGGCTCACTGTGAGACTTGCTAGTTGGGCCAGGTTTTCTAACTGGCTTAAGCTTTTTGGCTGCTTTTGTAGTTACAGCAGCAGGATCCACTACTTCTTCATCTTCAGAAACTATTGGTTCTTCCTCCCAAAACTCAGAAGGTTCTGAGTTAGCTGCACAATAGTGCTCTGCAGTATCAGTGCCAGCCTCATCTTCACCCCTACACCAAGCTTTGTAAGAAATTTTCTGCCCTCTGTAATCACCCCTAAAGAACTCAAAATCTGAAGATGATTTGTCATCTTCAACTTCATCTTCTTCCTCTGGTACATCTTCTTCCTCTGCTACATCTTCTTCCTCTGGTACATCTTATTCTTCTTCATCTGCTTCTTCTTATACATCTTCTTCTTCCACAACTGTTTTCCCCTTGTTCAAATTGCTGCTTTGCTGTGTGTTCATGTAGGGCTCATCGGGGGTTAAAGATGGCAAGCTAGCATTAGAGGTAGGGTACAGAACACCTTCTTGTGAAACTCTGTAAACAACAGGTTCACCAACATGATCAATGGGGATCTGTTCCTCATCAGCTGGGCTTGGATCAGTAGCTTTTCTGACACTGATGTTCAGTACCTTCTTATCAACAAATAAGTCAAGCATTTCCTCTAATGCCTCCTCACTATCCAGGGCCTCCACACCCTCCAGCCCCATTCCCTCTTCCTTTACATAAGTCAGAAATGCATCCATGCCATAGCCCTCCAACTCAACCAATGCTAATATGGTCAGATAACTGATATCTGAGGAAACTGAATACTTTTTCTCCATATTATCTATTCCTTGAAAATGTAGCCTCAAGTCCCAAATCTCATCATCTAAGCTGTAGGATTAAATCGACAAACAATTATTTTTTAAGTCACTGAACATTACTGAACTTTCTTCAGATATCAAGAACATCTATGCACTGACCAAATGAACTAACCAAATCCACTTTCTTCTACAGTAGCATGCCAAGAACAAACAATTACTAACCCTAGTTCTAATTTGAACTAAAGCACACGGAAATTTTAACTAAAGCTTGGCATATAGTTACCAGAACTAATTTGAACTAACCAGAAACATTGACCAGTGCTTACCTCACTCCACCAAAGGACGACGCCCAATGGTGGCCGCCTGCTGGATCAGTGTGGATGCGCTTCGCCACTGCCCTAGCCGCGCGGACTTCCGGATCTGAGCTCGCCGGATCCACATGAGCTGCGGGCGGTGATGGCTGCTGCGACCGCTGCGCCGGGAAGCTCGAGCTGCCTAGCCATTTGTCCACCTCTGAGTGTCCACCGCCCTCCTGGCCGGTGCCGCCTTGCCTCAATAGCTCGCCGCCGACGACATTTGGCTGCGCCGCCACCATCGCCCACCTAGGTCACCGCGGGGGAGAGGAGGGGGAGTGAGAGAGTGTGTGGCCGACCGCCCACTTTGGTTCCGACCGGACCCGGGTCGGCTAACGGCCGTTAACGGCCGCGCCGTGAGCGCGGTGGCCACGTGGGCTGACAGATGGGCCCGGTCCGTCAGAAAACGGGTTAAATCGCTAGTCACCGCGGGTTTGGGTTTTTTGAAACAGCGGACCGCGCGTTCGGTAGCTTTCTGAGAAAAAATAAAAAATGATAGTTTTTTGGAACCAAAGCCTGTAAACTAGTAGTTTTATGCTATTTACTCGAGAACCAGAAATAGGATGGTGCAAAATGGGCTGAATTCGAGGCAGTTCAGCAACTACCCACTACAAACTCCGTTGGTAGGATCTGGATTTGAAATTTGTGGCATGGTAGATGAACATTGTGTAACTTCTCACCAGCAAGCACTATGGTCTGAGAGAGTAAAGCGTCTCTTTCTGAAGAAGTGAGTAAAACATCTGATGCTACCGCTCCCCCAAGATGAGATTTAGGGTACCAAATAGTCGTGACAAATGATGCTGAAATTTGACTATCGACACCATACCACGAAATTTTGTATGTACATTCGATCTACGCATCAAGAAACCAAAACAGAAGAAGGCAAATTCCTGTGAAGTGGGTACTAGCCAACTATTTTTTTTGGCAAATATTAATGTGAGCTGCTATCTGTAGCCTAATTTATCTGTTTTGTCTGCTGAGATGTAGATCAAATTTGGGATATTAATTTTTGTGGCGTGGTGCATAAATCTTGTAGTATTGATTATCCGAATAAATTTTGGAAAATTTCAGCAATTTTTTTTCAAATAGTAGCTGAAATGTACCATATGGTAGTAGCGAAAGGTGTGAATATCCATTTCTGAGCCCAGACTCATTTGCACCCGCACCGAAGAAAAAAAACTATCTTTTGCATGGTAGATAATTTGATACGTGAGATCCGATCCAATTTTCAGATCATTTAGACATATGAGCAGCTCTTGGCAAAAAAGACAAATTTGAGGTCTATAAAAAAGTTTAATGTTCATATACTGTTATGATCTAATTTGTCTTTTTTGTTGAGAGCAACTCAGATGTCCAATAATCTAAAAATTAGAGCGGATCTCACGCGTCAAATTATCTACCATGCAATTTTGTTTTGCAGTTTTTTGAATTGTTTTGAATTTTTTGCGAATTATTTTCTGACCATGTGCATATGAGGCTGGGCATCGAATCGCTGAACAAAAAAAGGTGTACATTTATTCTCTAATTTTGCGCTAAGCTTCACCGCTGACGTCAGCTAAATCTTACTCCTACTAGCAATATAGCCTGCAAAAGCAGATTTTGCCCAAATCGTCACTGCCGCCAACACCTCTAGAGCGCCATCGCACGGTGCCGCCACCGCCCAGGCACTGAAGGCCGGGGCAGGCCACCGGCGCGTCTCCTTCGCCGTCTCCGGCTGGCTCCTCAGATCCCGCTGCTGGTCGCCCCCCACCCGCACCGCCCCCTGCCGCCGGACGAGAACAAGAGAGGGGGGGGGGGGTGGGGGATGGGCGCGGTGCACCCACTGTTCCACTACGCTGCGGTGTAGATTGGCCCCGAAATCGATCGGCGTCTGTTGCATCTCCATCCACTCCGGGTATGGATCTGAAAACCACTTGATTTACTTACCGGATAAGCATATCGATCTGGGTGATTGTCTGTCAAAAAAAAAGTGACACATATTCATTTGTAAACAACATCTTATTTGGGACTGAAAAGGGGTAAAATCAAGTTTAGCTTCACCAAAGCATTAACTACATTGACCAAACAACATGCTTCATTTTTTGCTCTAGGAAATATTTCGGAACAACTTTAATCTGCCGTCGTGTAATTGTAATGTTACCAGTCAATTTGTGCCGTCAACATAAAAAAGACAGCAGTTAAATGTTATATTTCCTTAGAGCAACTCTAGCCGATCCCCCTAAAACTGGTTAGAGGAGAAAAATCAGGTTTTTCGCATCTAACCGGCACCTAGCCGAAGCCCAAATAATAATTAGAGGAGTAAAAAATTCAGTCTGCGTGCACCAAACCCTTATATTTACTCCTCCTCCGGCCGTGGAGTAAGATCCAACCGCGCCTCTCCGCCTCCTCCTCCACCCAATTCTCGCCGCCCAACTCTGCTGTCGAGCCCCGTGTTGGGTTAAGTCCCTCAACATGGAGTTGTGTTGGCAGCCCAACATCAGCCCATAAGTCCAACACATATGAACCGTTGATCTGTTCTGCATCCAACGGTTGTGAGTGTTCCCTGGTGAGGGGAGCAAAGAGAAAACCCTAGCCCCTCCACCCCTGCTGGTGGTGGCTGCCATTCATGAGAGAGTGAGAGAGAGAGAGAGAGAACAAGAGAAAACACAACCTGAGAGAGAGGAAGAAGAAGAAGCAGAGGTTCTGTCCAGTTTTGCTGCATCTGACTAGACAGTGTTCAAGCTGGTGGTTGGAGGCTCAAACGTGTTTGGATCGACCCCAAAATTGGTTAGCTAGTTTGAGGATTGGGTCAGTGGAGCATCAGATTGGAGAGTGGTTTTGTCAGCTCTGACTGCTGCAGTTTCAGAACAGAGTAGTTTTGGGAGACGAACAGTTTGGGTAGGCAAACGATGTCAGATTGAGCTGAAATTTTGAGGGGATCTCCAGAACTCGTGTGTCTACTTGTCTGCCAAATTTGGTGCTGTTTGGTCCAGCGATTTAAGAGCAGTTTGCAAAACACTAAAGGGTACAGAAGCTGTGTAAACTCTGCTTTGTTGAAATCTTGCCTCTTGTAGCTTTTGCTGCTATTGCCGATTGGTGACGTGGAGAGTGTGTTGTAAATCTCTCTAGAGGTTCTAGAGAAGACTTTGTACTCATCATTCTCATAGTGAAGTTGTGTGGACCGGTCGGTCCACAGCCGTGGTTTTGTACTCCTCAACTTAAGGAGGTTTTTCCACGTTAGATCATGTGTCACATATGCATGTTGTTTGTGTTATTCCGTTGCTTACTTGTTGGTTGAAGCTGTCCTCAAAGTTCATCACAAGTGGAGGGGGCCGTGTAGTGTGCATATTTGTCATGTCGGTGAATTTGTGTAGCGGATTGTTGTTGTCCAGCCTCAACAAAGTGGCATCAGAGCCTTGGTTTGCTTGTGCTAATTGCTGAGTTTCTTGTGGTGAAAGATGAAAGTGAATACCAACAGGATGATATCTTTGAATGGTACAAAAGCATGGAAGGGCAAGATGGAGGACTTGTTGTATGTGAAAGAATACTGGAAGCCAGTGTTCTCCACTGAGATGCCGGAGGGCATTGAGGAAGGTCAGTGGAAGGTACTTCATCGCCAAGCTTGTGGGTTTATTCGGCAATGGGTCGATGACAATGTTTTGAACCATATCATTGATGAGACACATGCACGCACCTTATGGCAAAAATTGGAAGAGTTGTTTGCCCGAAAATAAGGTACAAACAAGATGTTCTTAATCAAACAATTGATGTGCTTGAGGTACAAAGAGGTGATACGTCTCCAACATATCTATAATTTTTGATTGTTCCATGCTATTATATTATCCATCTAGAATGTTTTATAAGCATTTATATGCTATTTATATGATTTTTGGGACTAACCTATTAACCTAGAACCCAGTGCCAGTTTCTGTTTTTTCCTTGTTTTTGAGTATCGCAGAAAAGGAATACCAAACAGAGTCCAATTGACCTGAAAATTCACGGAGATTGTTTTTGGACCAGAAGAAGCCCACGGAGCATCGGAGATGGACCAGAAGAGCCCCGAGGCCACCACGAGGGTGGAGGGCGCGCCCCCTACCTCGTGGCTGCCTCGTGGACCCCCCTGACTTGTTCCCGACGCCAACACCTCTTATATATCCCCAAACTTCCAGAACATAACCTAGATCGGGAGTTCCGCCGCCGCAAGCCTCTGTAGCCACCAAAAACCAATCGAGACCCTGTTCCGGCACCCTGCCGGAGGGGGGATCCATCACGGGTGGCCATCTTCATCATCCCGGCGCTCTCCATGACGAGGGCGGAGTAGTTCACCCTCGGGGCTGAGGGTATGTACCAGTAGCTATGTGTTTGATCTCTCTCTCTCTCTCTCTCCTATTCTTGATATGGCACGATCTAAATGTATCGCGAGCTTTGCTATTATAGTTTGATCTTATGATGTTTCTCCCCCTCTATCTTCTTGTAATGGATTGAGTTTTCCCTTTGAAGTTATCTTATCGGATTGAGTCTTTAAGGATTTGAGAACACTTGATGTATGTCTTGCGTAGGATACCCGTGGTGACAATGGGGCATTCTATTGATTCACTTGATGTATGTTTTGGTGATCAACTTGCGGGTTCAGTGACCTTGCGAACTTATGCATAGGGGTTGGCACACGTTTTCGTCTTGACTCTCCGGTAGAAACTATGGGGCACTCTTTGAAGTTCTTTGTGTTGGTTGAATAGATGAATCTGAGATTGTGTGATGCATATCGTATAATCATACCCGCGGATACTTGTGGTGACATTGGAGTATCTAGGTGACATTAGGGTTTTGGTTGATTTGTGTCTTAAGGTGTTATTCTAGTACGAACTCTAGGATAGATCGAACGGAAAGAATAACTTTGTGTTATTTTACTACGGACTCTTGAATAGATCGATCAGAAAGAATAACTTTGAGGTGGTTTCGTACCCTACAATAATCCCTTCGTTTGTTCTCCGCTATTAGTGACTTTGGAGTGACTCCTTGTTGCATGTTGAGGGATAGTTATATGATCCAATTATGTTATTATTGTTGAGAGAACTTGCACTAGTGAAAGTATGAACCCTAGGCCTTGTTTCAACGCATTGCAATACCGTTTTCGCTCACTTTTATCATTAGTTACCTTGCTGCTTTTATATTTTCATATTACAAAAACCTATATCTACCATCCATATTGCACTTGTATCACCATCTCTTCGCCAAACTAGTGCACCTATACAATTTACCATTGTATTGGGTGTGTTGGGGACACAAGAGAGTCTTTGCTATTTGATTGCAGGGTTGTTTGAGAGAGACCATCTTCATCCTACGCCTCCCATGGATTGATAAACCTTAGGTCATCCACTTGAGGGAAATTTGCTACTGTCCTACAAACCTCTGCACTTGGAGGCCCAACAACGTCTACAAGAAGAAGGTTGTGTAGTAGACATCAAGCTCTTTTCTGGCGCCGTTGCCAGGGAGGCTAGGTAAGCGGCACTAATACCCCGTCAACTAAGCTCTTTTCTGGCGCCGTTGCCGGGGAGGTGAGTGCTTGAAGGTATATCTTTAGATCTTGCAATCGAATCTTTTAGTTTCTTGTTTTATCACTAGTTTAGTTTATAAAAGAAAACTACAAAAAAAATGAAATTGAGGGTGCCTATATGCTTCATCTTTTTAATATCTTTCGTGAAAATGATGGAAAGGAAAATTGTGCTCAAGTGTTAGAAGAAGAATGCATTAAAATGTTTGGCACTAAATATTTGAATGATGAGCATGATTGCAATGTTGTTAGTATGATTTCCTTGAATATCCATGATGCTAATGATATGCAAAGCCACAAGCTTGGGGATGCTATGATTGACGAAGATGATATTTTTTGTCCCCCAAGTTTTGATGAGCAAATTTATTATGATGATAGCATGCCTCCTATTTATGATGATTATATTGATGAAAGTGGGTTTGGAAGAGTGTCAACTTTAGGAAGTAATGATCCCACTATTTTGGAGGGTGTTGAATCTTATTGTGATAATTATGAAAGTGGATTTGGAGAGGTCATGACTTTATTTAGTGATGAATCCACTATTTCGGAAGATGTTCCAATTGATTATGAGAACAAAGTTGCTATCTATGATGATTATTGTGATGACATGTATGATATAAAGAATAATGATAACCATGAAACTTTTCAGCATGATTTTAATTTTCAATTGGATTATGCCTCACATGATAGTTATTTTGTTGAGTTTGCTCCCACTACTATTCATGAGAAGAAATTTGCTTATGTGGAGAGTAATAAAAATTCTATGCTTGTAGATCATGAAAAGAATGCTTTATGTGATGGTTATATTGTTGAATTCATTCATGATGCTACTGAAAATTATTATGAGGTAGGAATATATGCTTGTAGGAATTGCAATAATATCAAGTTTCCTCTCTATGTGCTTAAAATCTTGAAGTTATGCTTGTTTTGCTTTCCTATGCTAGTTGATTCTTGTTCCCATAAATTGTTTGCTCACAAAATCCCTATGCATAGGAAGTGGGTTAGACTTAAATGTGCTAGTCATATTCTTCATGATTCTCTCTTTATGTTTCAATTCTTATCTTTTATGTGAGCATCATTGAAATAATCATGCCTAGCTAGGGGCGCTAAACGTTAGCGCTTGTTGGGAGGCAACCCAATTTTATTTTGGTTCTTTGCCTTTTGCTCCTGTTTTAGTAATAAATAATTCATCTAGCTTCTGTTTAGATGTGGTTTTATGTTTTAATTAGTGTTTGTTCCAAGTAGAACCTTTGGGAAGACTTGGGTGAAGTCTTTGCGATCTTGCTGTAAAAAACAGAAACTTTTGCGCTCACGAGATTAGCTGTAATTTTTTACTGGAGAGTGATCTTAGGTTGATTCTTTTTTAAGATGATTAATAGACAAATTCCTCACGTCCACAAATTTACTTCAGAATTTTTGGAGTTACAAAAGTATTCGAGAGTTGCAGATTACTACAGACTGTTCTGTTTTTTGACAGATTCTGTTTTCTATGTGTTGTTTGCTTATTTTGATGAATCTATGAGTATTATCGGAGGGTATGAACCATACAGAAGTCGGAATACACTAGATATTACACCAATATTAATTTAGAATGAGTTCACAACAGTACCAAAAGTGGTGATTTATTTTCTTATACTAACGGAGCTTACGAGTTTTCTGTTGAGTTTTGTGTTGTGAAGTTTTCAAGTTTTGGGTAAAGATTCGATGGACTATGGAATATGGAGTGGCAAGAGCCTAAGCTTGGGGATGCCCAAGGCACCCCAAGGTAATATTCAAGGACAACCCAGAGCCTAAGCTTGGGGATGCCCCGGATGGCATCCCCTCTTTCGTCTTCGTTCATCGGTAACTTTACTTGGAGCTATATTTCTATTCACCACATGATATGTGTTTTGCTTGGAGCGTCATTTTATTTTATTTTGTTTTGCTTGCTGTTTGAATAATATCGCAAGATCTGAAATTATTAAATGTTAGAGAGTCTTCACATAGTTACACAATTATTCAACTACTCATTGATCTTCACTTATATCTTTTGGAGTAGTTTGTCGTTTGCTCTAGTGCTTCACTTATATCTTTTAGAGCACGACGGTAGTTTATTTTGAAGTAGATGAACTCTCATGCTTCACTTATATTATTTTGAGAGTCTTTAGAACAGCATGGTAATTTGCTTTGGTTATGAATTTAGTCCTAATATGATGGGCATCCAAGAGGGATAAAATAAAAACTTTCATATAAAGTGCATTGAATACTATGTGAAGTTTGATTCCTTATGATTGTTTTGAGATATGAGGATGGTAATATTAGAGTCATGCTAGTTAGTTGTGAATTTGATAGACACTTGTGTTAAAGTTTGTGATTCCCGTAGCATGCACGTATGGTGAACCGTTATGTGATGAAGTCGGAGCATGATTTATTTTTTGATTGTCTTCCTTATGAGTGGCGGTCGGGGACGAGCGATGGTCTTTTCCTACCAATCTATCCCCCTAGGAGCATGCGCGTAGTACTTCGTTTCTATAACTAATAGATTTTTGCAATAAGTATGTGAGTTCTGTTGGGGAACGTAGTATTTCAAAAAATTTGCCTACGCACACGCAAGATCTATCTAGGTGATGCATAGCAACGAGAGGGGAGAGTGTTGTCCACGTACCCTCGTAGACCGAAAGCAGAAGCGTTATGACAACGCGGTTGCTGTGGTCGTACGTCTTCACGATCCGACCGATCCTAGTACCAAAAGTAAGGCACCTCCGCGATCTGCACACGTTCAGCTCGGTGACGTCCCACGAACTCTTGATCCAGCTGAGTGTCGAGGGAGAGCTTCGTTAGCACGATGGCGTGATGACAGTGATGATGAAGCTACCGGCGCAGGGCTTCGCCTAAGCACTGCAATGATAGAACCGAGGTGGATTATAGTGGAGGGGGGTACCGCACACGGCTAAGACAATGTCTGTTGTTGTGTTCTAGGGTGCCTCCTGCCCCCGTATATAAAGGAGCAAGGGGGAGGCCGGCCGGCCCTTGGGGCGCGCCAAGGAGGGGAGGAGTCCTCCTCCTAGTAGGAGTAGGACTCCCCCTTTCCTAGTCCAACTAGGAGGAGGAAGGGGGGAGGAAGGAGAGGGAGAGAGGGAGGGAAAGAGGGGGCGCCGCCCCCTCCTTGTCCAATTCGGACTCCTCAAAGGGGGGGGAGGGGGCGCGGCCAGCCCTATGGTCCCCTCCTCTCTCTCACAAGGCCCATGTTGGCCCATTAGTCCCCCTGGGGTTTCCGATAACCCCCTGGCACTCCGATAATTATCCGGTGACCCCCGGAACTCATCCGGTGTCCGAATATAGTCATCCAATATATCAATCTTTATGTCTCAACCATTTTGAGACTCCTCGTCATGTCCGTGATCACATCCGAAACTCCAAACTATCTTCGGTACATCAAAACACATAAACTCATAATACCGATCGTCACCTAACGTTAAGCGTGCGGACCCTACGGGTTCGAGAACTATGTAGACATGACCGAGACATGTCTCCGGTCAATAACCAATAGCGGAACCTGGATGTTCATATTGGCTCCCACATATTCTATGAAGATCTTTATCGGTCAAACCGCATAACAACATACGTTGTTCCCTTTGTCATCGGTATGTTACTTGCCCGAGATTCGATCATCGGTATCTCAATACCTAGTTCAATCTCATTATCGGCAAGTCTCTTTATTCGTTCCATAATGTATCATCTTGTATCTAACTCATTAGTCACATTGCTTGCAAGGCTTATAGTGATGCGCATTACCGAGAGGGCCTAGAGATACCTCTCCGACAATCGGAGTGACAAATCCTAATCTCGATCTAGGCCAACTCAAAAAACACCATCGGAGACACCTGTAGAGAATCTTTATAGTCACCCAGTTACGTTGTGACGTTTGATAACACACTAAGTGTTCCTCCGGTATTCGGGAGTTGCATAATCTCATAGTTATAGGAACATGTATAAGTTATGAAGAATGCAATAGCAACAAACTAAACGATCATCGTGCTAAGCTAACGAATGGGTCAAGTCAATCACATCAATCTCTAATGATGTGATCCCGTTCATCAAATGACAACTCTTTGTCCATGGCTAGGAAACTTAACCATCTTTGATTAACGAGCTAGTCAAGTAGAGGCATACACTACAGGAATCAGCTACTTTGCCGTCTGCCACGGCAAAGGCCTTTGGCGTCTGCCGCGGACGGCAAAAGGCTCCGGCAAAGTAGGCTACGGTAAAGAGCTTCTTTGCCGTCTGCTTTCTGAAGCGGTCGGCAAAGGGGCCTTTGCCATCAGCGGCGGACGGCAAAGAAAGCCGACGGCAATAAATTCACTGTTAGTCCGTTAGGCGTCTAACGGCAGCCTTTGCCGTCCGCCGCTGACGGCAAAGAGCATCAAGCCTTTGTCGTCTGCCACTGTAGGCAAACTGACCAAATGGGTCAGCTGCCAGGAAGCACAGGTGGTTGCCACGTGGCTTCTTTGCCGTCCGCGGCGGACGACAAAGAGCCCGTTGCCGTCGGTGGCAGACGGCAAAGAGCCTGCATTGCCTCTTTTTTCTGTTTTTTCTTATACCCAACCATTTTCACAGCAAATAGATGATACATATATATTTTTCACATGGCAAGTTCACAGCAAACATATGAGATATCCAACACATATAATTTCATCATACATGCATAGTTCCATCAACCATACATAGCAAGTTCCACATACATGCATCCAACCATACATATTACGATAGTGTCATCCTACCATACATGCATAGTTCAACGATACAAAAGAAACATAGTTCATCCAAACAAGCACTCCATCTATAAAAGCACAAATGGAAAAGAAGCACTCCATCCATGCAAGCTTCCGTGAATTAAATCAAATATGCAAAATGATAAACAAGATGTTAGAAAAAGAAGAAGAAAAAGAAGAAGAAGAAGAACAAGACTATAAGAAGTAAGCATACTTAAGTAAAATGGAGCTAACCTAGAAGAAAATGAAGAAGAATAAGAAGACTAGAAGAATACTAGAAGAAGACTAGAAGAATACTAGAAGAAGAAGAAGAAGAAGAAGAAGAAGAAGAAGACTATAATTAAGCTTATTATGTAAACTTGGTCATTTTGTGCTAACATAAGTAATTTTGGAGTTAACCTATAGGAAACTAAGCGTATTAGAGATAACTTAGCATATTAGAGCCAACTTAGGTAAAATGGAGCCAACCTAGCTAATTATGCCATCTTTGAGTGAACTAAGCATATTAGAGCTAGCTTATAGCTAACTTATGTCATTTTGGAGAAGAAGAAGAAGAAGAAGACTATAATTAAGCTTATTATGTAAACTTGGTCATTTTGTGCTAACATAAGTAAATTTGGAGCTAACCTATAGGAAACTAAGCATAGTAGAGATAACTTAGCATATTAGAGCCAACTTAGGTAAAATGGAGCCAACCTAGCTAATTATGCCATCTTTGAGTGAACTACGCATATTAGAGCTAACTTATGTCATTTTGGAGAAGAAGAAGAAGAAAATGAAGAAGAAGAAGAAGAATATATGACATTTATGAGCTAATTTAGGTGAAATTGATCGTTTGTGAGCTAACCTAGGTGAAATGGATCGTTTATGAGCTAATCTAGGTAAAATGGGTCATTTTAGAGCTAACTTGGGTAAAATGCATCATTTTGGAGCTAACCTAGGTAAGATGGGTCAGTTTGGAGCTAACCTAGGTAAAATGGGTCATTTTAGAGCTAACATAGGTAAAATGGGTCATTTTGGAGCTAGTCTAGGTAAAATGGGTCATTTTAGAGCTAACTTGGGTAAAATTGATCATTTATGAGCTAACTAAGGTAAAATGGGTCATTTTAGATCTAACTTGGGTAAAATGGATTGTTTATGAGCTAACTAAGCTAATTATGCTAAGTCTAGGTCATTGTGGTAAGCATATTGGAGGAAATAAGGCTAAGTCTAGGTCTTTATGCATTTGTTAAGCAAAACACTAGAGAAACTTACCATGATCATGGAGGTGTAGGAGCGGGCATGCTCGTGCTGGTAGCTGGAGATGGAGCGTGCGATGCTTGTCTGGAGTTACGCTGCACCAAAGATCATTTCCAATGTCTCGTTAGCATGATGACACTCAAATGTTAAGACTAGCAAGTAATGTCCATTCAAATTAAACTCACCGTGGTCCCAGGAGCAATCACTGGCATCGGCTGAGCGGTCTGACCGGTCTTCTCGCACACAGACTGCACATTTGGTTTTGACGACTCAGTCATACTAGTTAGTAATGAGACAAACACTACATGAATGTTTTGGCTAATCTGCAGAAGAAACTTACCACAAGGAGCTCGTACATGGCCCTTGCCTGCATGTCATTCCGTGCCCTCTCCTCCTCCAACATCTTTGTCGTCCTCTCCTCCAACTCCCGCTGCCTCTCCGCCGCCTCCGCCAGAAGATTCTCCGTTCTATCTCTCTCACTCTGTATAGCAGCCTGCAACACCACTCCTCGTTACCATTTGTAACCATTGATGGAAGCACACACAATGTAATGGAGAAAGATGGCTGAGTACGTATAACTAACCTTGATGGCGAGTTGGACTGGCCGTTCACGAGGCCTTATCTCAGGAGCGGAGCTCGACTGGCCCGCCTTGATCTCCGGGAGAGTGCTAGGACAACGGATAAGTCCATCTCCAATGGCTATGGAGCCATGGGACCTCCCGCCACCAGATATCATCACCAGCTCTGGATCAATGGGACCCTGGCTCGGGTTAAAGTCCTCCCCTTTCCTCGCCTTCCCCTCATCTCTATATTTCACGAGCTTGTCGTGGGAGGAGATGTTGGTGAAGTTGTTTGCATCATCGAGGTCAGACGAAGAGAATGCCTTGACTTTCTTGAAAGAGGCAGTGTGGGCCATGGCATACAGGTCGTACACCTCTGGCACCTTATCCGCCTTATTGTAGCGTGCCTGAAAGAGAGAAACAAAGTAAATTAGTAATTAAAGGGCTCAAGCTAGCATGATGAATGAATTGCATGAATCATGAAGCAAACCACATACCCAGTTCCGCCCGAACTGATATAAGTTGGAGCTGCCTTGATGGTGTGGCACACCTTCCATTTGGGCACGTTTGTCCTTGGCCGCGTTGTGGACGGCTAGCCATTCTTTTGAGCACCACTCATTGACCAACACCTCCCAACAATCCGTCCGATCCGCACACCATCTCGGAGGCGCCTAAGTTAGCAAATAGAAACTTGAGCGCTACGGCTATGGATTACTAAATGAAGGAAGTAAGTACAAGGCCATAAGAATTACCTTCATGTACTGCTCCTTACTTAGGAACTTATTGCGGCACGCCGGCTTGGGCTTCTTGATACCACGCAAGGCGTAGTAGTCTCGAACAGCCTGCACCCGAGCCTCGTGTCGTAAGTTCTGTAGTAGGCGCTTGCAGACGTTCTCGATAACATTTGCCGCCTCCTCCTCGTATCCCTCCTCACACCTGTAGAATGTCTGCAATCAAATGAGACAATATTGATTAGTACAATTAATAACTAGCTATTTGAAGATTTTTAAATGTGTAAAGGAGAAATTACCCAGAACTTTCTGATCACCACGTCTACCCTCGTGTCGCACAAGACACCGTCGATAATCTCACCCGGCGGGGCCGGGGCAGCCAAGTAGTGCTCCCAGCTCAATCCAAGCTCTGGAAGCCGACCCTCACCAGGCAACGTGACAAACCCCGGGAAGTTTTGCCGGCAAAGCACTCCAAGGACGGAGTTGGGCCGGCGGACACTATGATGGTGGTCCCAACCCCTACAGCATGACAAGGCCAACACATTAGATATTTGAAGAAATGTGAATGCAGAAGGTACAAAAAGATTAAATGCATTTACCTCTCCCCATCAGGGTAAATCAACCACCTCTGCTCGCGGGTCGCCGGCACGGACGGGAGCCGTGTACAACCACGCTGGTAGACGGTGCCCCCCTCCTCCTCAATATCAGTCGGCTCCCCGCCATCATCAGCATGGCCACTCGGCCCCTCAGGCTCATCCGACCAGGTACCCCATCCAGACGTGTGCTCCTCCGGGGTCTCGTGGGCCGAAGGCCCGTCGACCCGAGGCTCGTGGGCCGAAGGCTCGGGGACCGGAGTCCGTGTAGCCTCCTCCTCGGACGAGTCCACCCTAGTAGTCACGTGCTCGGGTGAAACAGCTGGGGGTGGCAGCGAGGAAGGCGCCCTAGCAGTCACCCTACCTCCTCTCCCATGACCACGTGCTCCTCCTTCCCTCCCTTACCTCGTCCCCTACTGGGCACCGCTTTCGACGAAGAAGGGCCTGGCGGTGTCGCCATACTGTCCAGCAACGCTCGGCGGAGAGGTGCGTGTGGAATGGAAGACCTCCCACCACGCGCCGACGAAGAAGGGGCCTCGGAGCGCTCCCGACCAGCGCCCACCATCTTTCAACACCTGCCATGACAAAGAGTAAACGAAATTAGTACAACATAAAAAAATACCGACATGAATAATAATATATGATGTTTTTCATAACAAAATCAAAATATATATATGATGTTTAAATCTACCCGATCAACACAATTATATATGATGTTTCTCATAACAAAATCGAAAAATATATGATGTCAGGGTGTCGGTGGTCGGGGTCGGGGTGTCGGGGTGCCGTGTCGGGGTCGGGGTGCTTTTTCGGGGTCTGGGTGTCGGGGGTCGGGGTGTCGTGTCGGTGTCGGGGTGCCGTGTCGGGGTCGGGGTGCTGTTTCGGGGTCGGGGTGTCGTGTCGGGGTCGGGGTGTCGGGGTGTGGTGTCGGGGTCGGGGTCAGGGGGTCGGGGTGTCGGGGTGTGGTGTCAGGGTCAGGGTGTCGGGGTCATGGGGTCGGGGTGTGGTGTCGGTGTCGGGGTCAGGGGGTCATGGGGTCGGGGTGTTTCCTTCTCTCCGTCTTCTTCTTTCCTTCTCTTCTTCTTCTTCTTCTTCTTCTTCTTCTTCTTCTTTCCTTTCTTCTTTTTCTGTTTTCCTTCTCTTCTTCTTCTTTTATTTCTTCCTTATTTTCCTTTTTCCTCTTCTTCTCATCTTCTCCTCTTTTTCTTTTTCTTCTTCTCCTCCTCCTCCTCCTCCTCCTCCTCCTCTTCTTCTTCTTCTTCTTCTTCTTCTTCCCCCTTCTACATATTCTTCTTTTCTACTTCTTCTTTTTTCATCTTTTTCTACTTCTTATAATTATATAACTAATTAACTAAAACCCATGCACTAGTCTAATCTAATATAATCTAGCACTAAATCTAACACTAACACATATCTAGTCCAATCTAAAAATTAAACAGCAAAAAAGAAAAAACAGAAAAAAAACTCACCGGAGATGGCATTGGCCGGGGCTTCGCAGCGGCAGGGTGGCGGTGGCGACGGGGGCCGCAGGGCTTCGGGGTGGTGGCGCCGGGGACGACGGTGGCGCCGGGGCGCTGGGCAGGTAGTGGGGGCGGCGGGGCGCCGCGACGGTGGGCTGTTCGGGCGGTCGGGCGGCGGGGCGCCGCGGCTGTGGGCCGTTCGGGCGGCGGGGCGACGGGGCAAGGTGGCGACGGGGCGACGGGGCGGCGGGGCGACGGGGCAAGGGGGCGGCGGCGGGTGGTCGGGGCGACGGAGCGAGGGGCGATGGGTGGGCGGGTGGCGGGGCAAGGGGGCGGCGGTGGGTGCTGGGGGCAGCGGGTGGGCGGGTGGCGGGGCAAGGGGGCGGCGGCGGGTGCTGGGGGCGGCGGCGGGGGCGGCGGGTGGGCGGGTGGCGGGGCAAGGGGGCGGCGGCGGGTGCTGGGGGCGGCGGCGGGGGCGGCGGCGGGTGGCGGTGGTTGTCGGGGAGGAGACAGAAACACAGAGATGGAGGGGCGGGGTGGGGCTCAGCCGTTAGTTAGGTTAGCTCTTTGCCGTCCGCCCCACCTTTGTCGTCCGCTTTTTTTCTCTTTGCCGTCTGCTGGCAGACGGCAAAGAAGGGGGCCCGTTAAGTTTTTTATGATCAGCTCGTTAGCGGGGCCACCTCTCTCTTTGCCGTCTGCCAGCTGACGGCAAAGATTCTTTGCCGTCCGCTAGCGGACGGCAAAGAATTGGCTGATGCCAAAGACCTTCTTTGCCATCAGCCAGTTCGTTGCCGTCCATTTTCCTGAAGCGGACGACAAAGACCTTCTTTGCCGTCAGCCAGCAGACGGCAAAGAACTGGCAGACGGCAAATAAGCTAATTCCAGTAGTGATACTAGTGACACTCTGTTTGTCTATGTATTCACACATGTACTAAGTTTCCGGTTAATACAATCCTAGCATGAATAATAAACATTTATCATGATATAAGGAAATAAATAATAACTTTATTATTGCCTCTAGGGCATATTTCCTTCAGTCTCCCACTTGCACTAGAGTCAATAATCTAGTTCACATCGCCATGTGATTTAATACCAATAGTTCACATCGTCATGTGATTTAACACTCTATAGTTCACATCGCCTTGTGACCAATACCCAAAGGGTTTACTAGAGTCAATAATCTAGTTCACATCGCCATGTGATTAACACCCAAAGAGTACTAAGGTGTGATCATGTTTTGCTTGTGAGAGAAGTTTAGTCAACGGGTCTGCCACATTCAGATCCGTGTGTATTTTGCAAATTTCTATGTCTACAATGCTCTGCACGGAGCTACTCTAGCTAAATGCTCCCACTTTCAATATGTATCCAGATCGAGACTCAGAGTCATCCAGATCGGTGTCAAAGCTTGCATCGACGTAACTCTTTACGCCGAACTCTTTATCACTTCCATAACCGAGAAATATTTCCTTAGTCCTCTAAGGATAATTTTTGACCAATGTCCAGTGATCTACTCCTAGATCACTATTGTACTCCCTTGCCAAACTCAGGGCAGGGTATACAATAGGTCTAGTACACAGCATGGCATACTTTGTAGAACCTATGGCTGAGGCATAGGGAATGAATTTCATTCTCTCTCTATCTTCTGCCGTGGTCGGGCTTTGAGTCTTACTCAACTTCACACCTTGCAACACAGGCAAGAACTCCTTCTTTGACTGTTCCATTTTGAACTACTTCAAAACTTGTCAAGGTATGTACTCATTGAAAAAACTTATCAAGCGTCTTGATCTATCTCTATAGATCTTGATGCTCAATATGTAAGCAGCTTCACCGAGGTCTTTCTTTCAAAAACTCCTTTCAAACACTCCTTTATGCTTTCCAGAAAATTTCTACATCATTTCCGATCAACAATATGTCATACACATATACTTATCAGAAAAGCTGTAGCGCTCCCACTCACTTTCTTGTAAATACAGGCTTCACCGCAAGTCTGTACAAAACTATATGCTTTGATCAACTCATCAAAGCATATATTCCAACTCCGAGATGCTTGCACCAGTCCATAGATGGATCGCTGGAGCTTGCACATTTTGTTAGCACCTTTAGGATTGACAAAACCTTTTTGGTTGCATCATATACAACTCTTCTTCAAGAAATCCATTAAGGAATGTAGTTTTGACATCCATTTGCCAGATTTCATAAAATGTGGCAATTGCTAACATGATTCGGACAGACTTAAGCATCGCTACGAGTGAGAAAATCTCATCGTAGTCAACACCTTGAACTTGTCAAAAACCTTTTTCGACAAGTCTAGCTTTGTAGATAGTAACACTACTATCAGCGTCCGTCTTCCTCTTGAAGAGCCATTTATTTTCTATTGCTTGCCGATCATCGGGCAAGTCAACCAAAGTCCATACTTTGTTCTCATACATGGATCCCATCTCAGATTTCATGGCCTCAAGCCATTTTGCGGAATCTGGGCTCATCATCGCTCATAGTTCGTAGGTTTGTCATGGTCTAGTAACATGATTTCCAGAATAGGATTACCTTACCACTTTGGTGCAGAATGTATTCTGGTTGACCTACAAGGTTCGGTAGTGACTTGATCTGAAGTTTCATGATCATCATCATTAACTTCCTCACTAATCAGTGTAGGCCTCACTGGAACTAATTTCTGTGATGAACTACTTTCCAATTCGGGAGAAGGTATAATTACCTTATCAAGTTCTACTTTCCTCCCACTCACTTCTTTCGAGAGAAACTCCTTCTCTAGAAATGATCCATTCTTAGCAACGAATATCTTGCCTTCGGATCTGTGATAGAAGGTGTACCCAATAGTTACTTCTGGGTATTCTATGAAGACGCACTTCTCCAATTTGGGTTTGAGTTTATCAGGATGAAACTTCTTCACATAAGCATCGCAACCACAAACTTTAAGAAACGACAGCTTAGGTTTCTTGCTAAACCACAGTTCATACGGAGTCGTCTCAATGGATTTAGATGGCGCCCTTTTTAACGTGAATGCAGCTGTCTCTAATGCATAACCCCAAAACGGTAGTGGTAAATCGGTAAGAGACATCATAGATCGCACCATATCTAATAAAGTACGGTTATGACGTTCGGACACACCATTATGCTATGTTGTTCTAGGTGGCGTGAGTTGCGAAACTATTCCATGTTGTTTCAAATGAAGACCAAACTCATAACTCAAATATTCGTCTCCGCGATCAGATCGTAGAAACCTTTTCTTGTTACCATGATTTTCCACTTCACTCTGAAATTCTTTGAACTTTTCAAATGTTTTAGACTTATGATTCATCAAGTAGATAAATCATCTGTGAAGGTCAGAAAATAACGATACCCACCGCGGGCCTCAACACTCATCGGACCACATACATCAGTATGTATTATTTCCAACAAGTCAGTTGCTCGCTCCATTGTTCCGGAGAACGGAGTCTTAGTCATCTTGCCCATGAGGCATGGTTCGCAAGCATCAAGTGATTCATAATCAAGTGATTCCAAAAGCCCATCAGCATGGAGTTTCTTCATGCGCTTTACACCAATATGACCTAAACGGCAGTGCCATAAATAAGTTGCACTATCATTATTAACTTTGAATCTTTTGGCTTCAATGTTATGAATATGTGTATCACTACGATCGAGATTCAATAAACCATTTATATTGAGTGTATGACCATAGAAGGTTTTATTCATTTAAATAGAACAACAATTATTATTTGACTTAAATGAATAACCGTATTGCAATAAACATGATCCAATCATATTCATGCTCAACGCAAACACCAAATAACATTTATTTTAGGTTCAACACTGATCCCGAAGGTAAAAGGAGTGTGCGATGGTGATCTTATCAACCTTGGAATCACTTCCAACACACATCATCACCTCGCCCTTAACTAGTCTCTGTTTATTTTGCAACTCCTGTTTCGAGTTACTACTCTTAGCAACTAAACCAATATCAAATACCGAGGGGTTGCTATAAACACTAGTAAAGTACACATCAATAACATGTATATCAAATATACCTTTGTTCACTTTGCCATCCTTCTTATCCGCCAAGTATCTAGGGCAGTTCCACTTCCAGTGACCATTTCCTTTGCAGTAGAAGCACTCATTTTCATGCTTGGGTCTAGCTTTGGGCTTCTTCACGGGGATGACAACTTGTTTGTCATTCTTCTTGAAGTTCCCTTTCTATCTCTTTGCCCTTTTCTTGAAACTAGTGGTCTTGTTAACCATCAACTCTTGATGCTTTTCTTGATTTCTACCTTCGCTGATTTTAGCATCGCGAAGAGCTTGGGAATTGTTTTCGTTATCCCTTGCATATAATAGTTCATCACGAAGTTCTAGTAACTTGGTGATAGTGACTAGAGAACTTTGTCAATTACTATCTTATCTGGAAGATTAACTCCCACTTGATTCAAGCAATTGTAGTACCCAGACAATCTGAGCACATGCTCACTGGTTGAGCTATTATCCTCCATCTTGTAGGCAAAGTACTGTCAGAGGTCTCATACCTCTTGACACGGGCATGAGTATGAAATACCAATTTCAACTCTTGGAACATCTTATATGCTCCGTGGCGTTCAAAACATTTTTGAAGTCCCGATTCTAAGCCGTAAAGCATGGTGCACTAAACTATCAAGTAGTCATCATACCGAGCTTGTCAAAACGTTCATAACGTCTGCATCTGCTCCTGCAATAGTTCTGTCACCTAGCGGTGCATCAAGGACATAATTTTTCTATGCGGCAATGAGGAAAATCCTCAGATCACGGACCAAGTCCGCATCATTGCTACTATCATCTTTCAACTTATATTTCTCTAGGAACATATAAAAAATAAACGGGGAGCTACATCGCGAGCTATTGATCTACAACATAGATATGCTAATACTACCAGGACTAAGTTCATGATAAATTAAAGTTCAATTAATCATATTACTTAAGAACTCCCACTTAGATAGACATCCCTCTAATCATCTAAGTGATCACGTGATCCATATCAATTAAACCATGTCCGATCATCACGTGAGATGGAGTAGTTTTCAATGGTGAACATCATTATGTTGATCATATCTACTATATGATTCACGCTCGACCTTTCGGTCTCAGTGTTCCGAGGCCATATCTGCATATGCTAGGCTCGTCAAGATTAACCCGAGTATTCTGCATGTGCAAAACTGGCTTGCACCCGTTGTATGTGAACGTAGAGCTTATCACACCCGATCATCACGTGGTGTCTCGGCACGACGGACTGTAGCAACGGTGATGATAAGTGATATGATATGATATGGTATGGCCATCATCATCTTGTGCCTTTGATATCCATCTCCAAAGCACCGTCATGATCACCATGGTCACCGGCTTGACACCTTGATCTCCATCGAAGCATCGTTGTCGTATCGCCAACTATTGCTTCTACGACTATCGCTACCGCTTAGTGATAAAGTAAAGCAATTACATGGCGACTGCATTTCATACAATAAAGCGACAACCATATGGCTCCTCCTAGTTGCCGATAACTCTGCTACAAAACATGACCATCTCATACAATAAAATTTAGCATCATGTCTTGACCATATCACATCACAACATGCCCTGCAAAAACAAGTTAGACGTCCTCTAATTTGTTGTTGCAAGTTTTACGTGGCTGCTACGGGCTGAGCAAGAACCGTTCTTACCTATGCATCAAAATCACAACGATTTTTCGTCAAGTGTGCTGTTTTAACCTTCAACAAGGACCGGGCGTAGTCACACTCGATTCAACTAAAGTTGGAGAAACTGACACCCGCCAGGCACCTGTGTGCGAAGCACGTCGGTAGAACCAGTCTCGCGTAAGCGTACGCGTAATGTCGGTCCGGGCCGCTTCATCCAACAATATCGCCGAATTAAAGTATGACATGCTGGTAAGCAGTATGACAATTATCGCCCACAACTCTTTGTGTTCTACTCGTGCATATAACATCTACGCATAGACATGGCTCGGATGCCACTGTTGGGGAACGTAGTATTTCAAAAAAATTGCCTACGCACACGCAAGATCCATCTAGGTGATGCATAGCAACGAGAGGGGAGAGTGTTGTCCACGTACCCTCGTAGACCGAAAGCAGAAGTGTTATGACAACATGGTTGATGTAGTCGTACGTCTTCACGATCCGATCGATCCTAGTACCGAAAGTACGACACCTCCGCGATCTGCACACGTTCATCTCGGTGACGTCCCACGAACTCTTGATCCAGCTGAGTGTCGAGGGAGAGATTCGTCAGCACGACGGCGTGATGACGGTGATGATGAAGCTACCGGCGCAGGGCTTCACCGAAGCACTGCAACGATATGACCGAGGTGGATTATGGTGGAGGGGGGCACCGCACACGGCTAAGACAATGTCTGTTGTTGTGTTCTAGGGTGCCCCCTGCCCCCGTATATAAAGGAGCAAGGGGGGAGGCCGGCCGGCCCTTGGGGCGCGCCAAGGAGGGGAGGAGTCATCCTCCTAGTAGGAGTAGGACTCCCCCTTTCCTAGACCAACTAGGAGGAGGAAGGGGGAAGGAAGGAGAGGGAGAGAGGGAGGAAAAGAGGGGGCGCCGCACCCCCTCCTTGTCCAATTCGGACTCCTCAAGGGGGGGGGGCAGCCCTATGGCCCCCTCCTCTCTCTCACAAGGCCCATGTTGGCCCATTAGTCCCCCCGGGGTTTCTGATAACCCCCCTGGCACTCCGATAATTATCCGGTGACCCCCGGAACTCATCCGGTGTCCGAATATAGTCATCTAATATATCAATCTTTATGTCTCGACCATTTCGAGACTCGTCGTCATGTCCGTGATCACATCCGGAACTCCGAACTATCTTTGGTACATAAAAACACATATACTCATAATACCGATCGTCACCGAACGTTAAGCGTGCGGACCCTACGGGTTCGAGAACTATGTAGACATGACCGAGACACGTCTCCGGTCAATAACCAATAGCGGAACCTGGATGTTCATATTGGCTCCCACATATTCTATGAAGATCTTTATCGGTCAAACCACATAACAACATACGTTGTTCCCTTTGTCATCGGTATGTTACTTGCCCGAGATTCGATCGTCGGTATCTAAATACCTAGTTCAATCTCGTTACTGGCAAGTCTCTTTACTCGTTCCGTAACGCATCATCCCGTAACTAACTCATTAGTCACATTGCTTGCAAGGCTTATAGTGATGTGCATTACCAAGAGGGCCCAGAGATACCTCTCCGACAATCGGAGTGACAAATCCTAATCTCGATCTATGCCAACTTAACAAACACCATCGGAGACACCTGTAGAGCATCTTTATAGTCACCCAGTTACCTTGTGACGTTTGATAGCACACTAAGTGTTCCTCCGGTATTTGGGAGTTGCATAATCTCATAGTTTTAGGAACATGTATAAGTTATGAAGAAAGCAATAGCAACAAACTAAACGATCATCGTGCTAAGCTAACGGATGGGTCAAGTCAATCACATCATTATCTAATGATGTGATCCTGTTCATCAAATGACAACTCTTTGTCCATGGCTAGGAAACTTAACCATCTTTGATTAACGAGCTAGTCAAGTAGAGGCATACTAGTGACACTTTGTTTGTCTATGCATTCACACATGTACTAAGTTTCCGATTAATACAATTCTAGCATGAATAATAAACATTTATCATGATATAAGGAAATAAATAATAACTTTGTGTGATGAAGCCACCATTCATAATTCTTTCATACATGTCACTCTTGATTCATTGCACATCCTGGTACACCGCTGGAGGCATTCATATAGAGTCATATTTGTTCTAAGTTTCGAGTTGTAATTCTTGAGTTGTAAGTAAATAGAAGTGTGATGATCATGATTATTAGAGCATTGTCCCAGTGAGGAAATGATGATGGAGACTATGATTCCCCCACAAGTCGGGATGAGACTCCGGATGAAAAATAAAATAAAAGATAAAAAAGAGGCCATAAAAAAGAGAAAAGGCCCAAAAAATGAGAGAAAAAGAGAGAAGGGGTAATGCTACTATCCTTTTACCACACTTGTGCTTCAAAGTAGCACCATGATCTTCATGATAGACAGTCTCCTATGTTGTCACTTTCATATACTAGTGGGAATTTTTCATTATAGAACTTGGCTTGTATATTCCAATGATGGGCTTCCTCAAATTGCCCTAGGTCTTCGTGAGCAAGCAAGTTGGATGCACACCCACTTAGTTTCTTTTTGAGCTTTCATACACTTATAGCTCTAGTGCATCCGTTGCATGGCAATCCCTACTCACTCACATTGATATCTATTGATGGGCATCTCCATAGCCCATTGATACGCCTAGTTGATGTGAGACTATCTTCTCCTTTTTGTCTTCTCCACAACCACCATTCATTCCACCTATAGTGCTATGTCCATGGCTCACGCTCATGTATTGCGTGAAGATTGAAAAAGTTTGAGAACATCAAAAGTATGAAACAATTTCTTGGCTTGTCATCGGGGTTGTGCATGATTTAAATATTTTGTGTGATGAAGATAGAGCATAGCTAGACTATATGATTTTGTAGGGATAACTTTCTTTGGCCATGTTATTTTGAGAAGACATGATTGCTTTGTTAGTATGCTTAAAGTATTATTGTTTTTATGTCAATATTAAACTTTTGTTTTGAATCTTATGGATCTGAATATTCTTGCCACAATAAAGAAGATTACATTGATAAATATGTTAGGTAGCATTCCACATCAAAAATTATGTGTTTATCATTTACCTACTCGAGGACGAGCATGAATTAAGTTTGGGGATGTTTGATACGTCTCCAACGCATCTACAATTTTTTATTGTTCCATGCTATTATATTATCCATCTAGAATGTTTTATATGCATTTTTATGCTATTTTATATGATTTTTGGGACTAACCTATTAACCTAGAGCCCAGTGTCAGTTTCTGTTTTTTCCTTGTTTTTGAGTATCGCAGAAAAGGAATACCAAACGAAGTCCAGTTGACCTGAAAATTCACGGAGTTTGTTTTTGGACCAGAAGAAGCCCAGGGAGCATCGTAGATGGACCAGAAGAGTCCCGAGGCCACCGCGAGGGTAGAGGGCGCGCCCTACCCCCTGGGCGCACCCCCTACCTCGTGGCTGCCTTGTGGACCCCCCTGACTTGTTCCCGACGCCAACACCTCTTATATATCCCCAAACTTCCAGAACATAACCTAGATTGGGAGTTCCGCTGCCGCAAGCCTCTGTAGCCACCAAAAACCAATCGGGACCCTGTTCCGGCACCCTGCCGGAGGGGGGATCCATCACCGGTGGCCATCTTCATCATAAAGGCGCTCTCCATGACGAGGGGGAGTAGTTCACCCTCGGGGCTGAGGGTATGTACCAGTAGCTATGTGTTTGATCTCTCTCTCTCTCTCTCTCATGTTCTTGATATGGCACGATCTTGATGTATCGCGAGCTTTGCTATTATAGTTGGATCTTATGATGTTTCTCCCCCTCTATCTTCTTGTAATGGATTGAGTTTTCCCTTTGAAGTTATCTTATCGGATTGAGTCTTTAAGGATTTGAGAACACTTGATGTATGTCTTGCGTAGGATACCCGTGGTGACAATGGGGCATTCTATTGATTCACTTGATGTATGTTTTGGTGATCAACTTGCGGGTTCAGTGACCTTGCGAACTTATGCATAGGGGTTGGCACACGTTTTCGTCTTGACTCTCCGGTAGAAACTATGGGGCACTCTTTGAAGTTCTTTGTGTTGGTTGAATTGATGAATCTGAGATTGTGTGATGCATATCGTATAATCATACCCGCGGATACTTGTGGTGACATTGGAGTATCTAGGTGACATTAGGGTTTTGGTTGATTTGTGTCTTAAGGTGTTATTCTAGTACGAACTCTAGGATAGATCGAACGGAAAGAATAGCTTCGTGTTATTTTACTACGGACTCTTGAATAGATCGATCAGAAAGAATAACTTTGAGGTGGTTTCGTACCCTACAATAATCCCTTCGTTTGTTCTCTGCTATTAGTGACTTTGGAGTGACTCCTTGTTGCATGTTGAGGGATAGTTATATGATCCAATTATGTTATTATTGTTGAGAGAACTTGCACTAGTGAAAGTATGAACCCTAGGCCTTGTTTCAACGCATTGCAATACCGTTTTCGCTCACTTTTATCATTAGTTACCTTGCTGCTTTTATATTTTCATATTACAAAAACCTATATCTACCATCCATATTGCACTTGTATCACCATCTCTTCGCCAAACTAGTGCACCTATACAATTTACCATTGTATTGGGTGTGTTGGGGACACAAGAGAGTCTTTGCTATTTGATTGCAGGGTTGTTTGAGAGAGACCATCTTCATCCTACGCCTCCCATGGATTGATAAACCTTAGGTCATCCACTTGAGGGAAATTTGCTACTGTCCTACAAACCTCTGCACTTGGAGGCCCAACAACGTCTACAAGAAGAATGTTGTGTAGTAGACATCAAGAGGGCACTCTAATTGCAGATCATGTGAATACATTTGAAGGCATTATAAATCATCTTTCTTCAATGGGAATAATATTTGAAGATGAAGTGAGAGCTTTGCTGCTACTAGGCTCATTACCAGACAGCTGGGAGACCTTTAAGGACACGGTTTGCAATTTAGCACCTAATGGAGTTATCACTTGGAATCTTGTGAAAACCAGGGTACTAAATGAAGAGTCCGGAAAGGTGGCTGAAGCTAGTTCTTCCTCACATTCAGAGGTGTTCGTCACTCAGTCCAGGGGGAGAAGCAAGAGTAGAGGTCCATGTAAAGGGGCAGAAAGAGGTAGGAGCAAATCAAAAAGTAAGTACGCTGATTATGAGTGCCATCACTGCCATCAGAAGGGCCACATTAAGTGGCAATGTGACAAGTGAAAGAAAGACAAAAAGAAAAAGAAGAAGCAGGATCAGAAGCAAGTTGACAATGATAGTGACATAGAGGGCAACCGAGTTACTGCAGTAGAAGAGGATATCATGCTTGTTGTGCATGAAGAAAATGAGGGCAGATTTAGTTCCGCTGTTGAGGAGAAGATCACTATTGTTTCTGATGAAACCGTCAACCTTGTGGATGGTGACGAGATGATTTGGATACTGGACAGCGGTGCTACCATTCATACTACATCTCGCAGAGAGCTCTTCACTAACTATATATCAGGTGATTTTGGTGTTGTGAAGATGGGGAACAATGATAGAGCAGCCACCATTAGAAAAGGAGATGTGCATTTGGAGACCGCAAATGGTACAAGGTTAGTCCTCAAATCCGTGAGGCATGTTGAGGCACTTCGTCTCAATATTATTTCAGTTGGTTTGCTTGATGGAGATGATTACTTGAGCAGTTTTGGAAAAGGACAGTACAAGCTCACCAAAGGCAATATGGTTGTTGCAAGAGGTAAAATGGTCTCAATTTTGTATCATGTTCATGCTAAGCTATTTAGTGCTTCTGTCAATGCACTAGATAAGAATGATCATTGTGCTCTATGGCACAAGAGACTTGGGCACATGAGTGAGAAGGGGATGACAGTGCTAGTGAAGAAAAATTTATTGAAGGGTGTGAAAGGAGTTCACATCAAGAAACGTTCAGATTGTCTAGCAGGGAAGCAACACAGAGTTGCCTTCAAGACTCTACCTCCTCACAAAAAGCCTGAGAAGATGGACTTGATACTTTCCGATGTTTGCAAAATATCGGTAAGATCTCTTGGTGGTGCTAAGTACTTTGTGACCTTTATTGATGACTTTTCCAAGAAAGTTTGGGCCTTCACTTTGAGGACCAAAGATCAAGTACTAGGTGTATTCAAGCAATTCCAAGCCTTAGTTGAGAGAGAAACTGAGAAGATGATCAAGTGCATTCGCACTGATAATGGAGGAGAGTACATTGGGCCATTTGATGCATATTGCAAGCAGCAGGGTATTAGGCATCAATTTACTCCCTCAAAGACACCACCGTTGAATGGTCTTGCTGAGAGGATGAACATGACAATTGTGGAGAGAGTTAGATGCTTGCTGTCAAGTGCAAAGCTACGTAAACACTTTTGGGGTGAGGCTTTGATGACTGCAGTTTATCTTATTAATCTCTCACCAAGTTATCCTTTGCAGGGAGATGTTCCTAACAGGGTCTGGTGTGACAAGGACGTCTCATATGACTACCTGAAGGTTTTTGGGTGCAAGGCCTTTGTTCATATTCCTCAAGATGAAAGGTCAAAGCTTGATTCGAAGACATGACAGTGTATCTTTCTTGGCTATGGTGGCGATGAGTTTGGCTACAAGCTGTTTGACCCTATAGCAAGGAAAGTTGTGAGAAGTCGTGATGTTGTGTTTGTTGAAGACCAAACAATTGAGGATATTGTGAAGACAAAGGGGCAGGTTCCTCCTCAGCAGCAGCAAGACATGATTGATTCTGACCCAGTTCCTGCAGCTCCAGCTCCTGTGCAAGTTGAAGTAGATGCAGAATATGTACAAGATGGTGTACATGGTGGTGCAGGTGAAGAAGAAGATGCTCCCCAGCAGCAGCAAGAGTATGATGCTGAAGTTGATGATTCGGATCAGCAGGAAGCACCAGCACCAGAAATTCCACCAGCTGCCCCACTCAGAGGATCCAACAGGGGTCGAATTCCTTCCAGCAGGTATCCCTCAGATCAATACGTGGTGTTATTATCTGACGGTTCAGAACCTGAATGCTTTGCAGCTGCAATAGAAGATGAGCACAAGAAGGAGTGGAAAAATGCTATGCAAGAAGAGATGGATTCCTTGCATAAGAATCATACTTATGTGTTAGTGAAGTTGCCCAAGGGCAAGAATTTTTTTAAGAACAAGTGGGTCTACAGAATAAAGTAAGAAGAGCACACATCACATCTAAGGTACAAGGCCAGGCTAGTTGTAAAAGGATTCAGCCAGAGAAAAGGCATTGACTATGATGAGATCTTTTCTCCGGTTGTGAAGATGACATCCATAAGAGTAATCCTTGGCATGGCAGCAAGTCTCAACTTGGAGGTTGAGCAAATGGATGTGAAGACTGCATTCCTTCATGGTGAATTGGAGGAATAAATATACATGGAGCAACCTGAGGGGTTTCTTGTGAAAGGCAAAGAAGACTATGTGTGCAAGCTGAAGAAAAGTCTCTATGGCCTGAAACAAGCACCAAGACAATGGTACATGAAGTTTAAAACTGTCATGGGGGAGCAAGGCTACAAGAAGTGTAGCTCAGACCATTGTGTGTTTATTCAGAGGTTCTCAGGTGATGATTTCATCATATTACTGCTCTATGTTGATGATATCCTGATTGTTGGCAAGAATGTCTCTAGGATTGCTAAGTTGAAGAAGGAGTTGAGCAAATGTTTTGCTATGAAAGACTTAGGTCCAGCAAAGAACATTCTCGGGAGAAGTATATTGAGAAGGTACTTTAGAAGTTTAGGATGGAAAATGCTAAAGTTGTGAGTTGTCCACTAGCAGCCCATTTCAAGTTGAGCAGAAAGCAATGTCCTACCACTGATGAGCAGAAAAAGGAAATGCATCATGTTCCTTATGCTTCAACAATTGAGAGTTTGATGTATGCTATGGTGTGTACAAGGCCTGACATTGCTCATGCAGTTAGTACTGTGAGCAGATTTATGTCTAATCCAGGAAGACCTCATTGGGAAGCCGTGAAGTGGATTTTGAGATATCTCTGGGGTAGCACAAATCTGAAACTTTGCTTTGGTGGTGGTGAGGCCAAGCTGATTGCTTTTTCAGATTCTGACATGGCTGGAGATATTGACAGAAGGAAGTCTACTTCAGGATACTTAGTTACCTATGCAGGGGGAGCGGTGTCACGGCAAAGTAGGCTGCAAAAGTGTGTGACACTGAATACAACTGAAGCTGAATTCATTGCAATAACAGAGGCGAGCAAAGAGCTATTGTGGCTGAAACGGTTGGCTTGTGAGCTTGGTTTTAAGCAAGACAAGTATGTATTGTTTTGTGACAATCAAAGTGCTATCCACTTGAGTAAGAATGCAAGCTTTCATTCAAGGTCTAAGCATATAGAAGTCCGCTATCATTGGATTCGAGATGTGTTGTATTCCAAGCAAATGCAACTTGAGCAGGTTCACACCGATGACAATGGGGGCTGATATGTTGACTAAAGTGGTGACAAGGAAGAAACTTGAGTATGCCGCCGACTCGCTGGCATGGCTGCCGGAAGGCAGTGAGACCCTCCATGATGTCGGGAGGGGGAGTTTGTTGGGCTAAGTCCCTCCACATGGAGTTGTGTTGGCAGCCCAACATCAGCCCATAAGTCCAACACATATGAACCGTTGATCTGTTCTGCATCCAACGGTTTTGAGTGTTCCCTGGTGAGGGGAGCAAGGAGAAAACCCTAGCCCCTCCACCCCTGCTGGCGGTGGCTGCCATTCGTGAGAGTGAGAGAGAGAGCACACAAGAGAAAACACAACCCGAGAGAGAGGAAGAAGAAGAAGCAGAGGTTTTGTCCAGATTTGCTGCATCTGACTAGACAATGTTCAAGCTGGTGGTTGGAGGCTCAAACGTGCTTGGATCGACCCCAAACTTGGTTAGCTGGTTTGAGGATTGGGTCAGTGCAGCATCAGATTGGAGAGTGGTTTTGTCAGTTCTGACTGCTGCAGTTTCAGAACAGAGTAGTTTTGGGAGACGAACAATTTGGGTAGGCAAACGATGTCAGATTGAGCTAAAATTTTGAGGGGATCTCAAGAACTCGCGTGTCTACTTGTCTGCCAAATTTGGTGCTGTTTGGTCCAGCGGTTTAAGAGAAGTTTGCAAAACACTAAAGGGGGGAGGGTGGTCATCGTTCTGTCCAGCGACGGCGAAGACTGCAGTGGCAACGACAGCGGCGGCAGCCCAGATCGGTGGGCGGACCATAGGCGATTGGAAGATGCTTGCCCAAGGGAAGGATGGCGATTAATTAAGTTTCGATTAGTTTAGTCTAAGTTTTGGTTAATGTCAATCTAAAATATTATGAATTGGCACCGAGTTTCGTTTTATTAGGTTTCGTAACTATTTGCTTGAATCGAATTTGTGTTTCTGTGCACCAAATTCTTTTTTACTCATATAAGTTTAGGGGGTCGGCTAGAAACGACCAAAATTTAGAGGTGTAAAAATACTCTACTAAAGGATAGTCGCTGTTTACTCCTCTAAATTTTTAGGGGATCGGCTAGAATTGCTCTTAGATAGGAGGATATAATGTTGCTTCAGAAATGTCTGTCCATAGCAAATGTATCTTGCTAGACATGATTAAGAGGGACAGAATTTGGAAACAAAAACAGGGACCTGGGAGGATAAAATGTTGTTTTATGCCGTTAACAATAGTCAGTCATTGTTGAGCTTATGTAAGTGCTAAAAGTAAATGGAGATTCTTAAGGGAACATAGGCCGGAAAATTGAACTGCAGATAATGCTGTTCTACACCCCGGTGTAGGTTGCCTCTGAAATTAGTTAGCATCTGATGCTGGCTACCATTCTCTGTTCCTCGCAGGTCTTGCCGATCCTTCGGCGGCGAGAACCATCTCTGTTTGGTATGGGCCACAGCACCTCCACTCAGGGTATGGATCTAAAACCACTTGATTTTTCTATCGCAGGAGTATTGTTGAAAAGTTATGTACAGGTACGAAGGCACAAAAAAAGAAGGAACAATTAGAATTACTGGAATGCCCCAGTTATCTGAATTGCGCTTCATAGTTATTCCTATCCATATAACAATTTCGTTGTGGTTGTCGAAAAAATGTGGCACACATGCCTTTTGGGGCACACAGAAGTCACATGTTTGACATGAAACCAATAATAGCTTATTTCAGACTGGAAAGAAAATTCTATTTTGGCTTCAGGGAGGCATTAAGTAGAGTAATTTTTTTTCTTCAAAACGGAATCCAGTAACTGATATCTTTGTTGACTGTTATGTTTCCTGAGAAAAGGGTGTGATGCTGCTTGACAAAACGTCTGGCCAAAGCAAATGAATCCTGCTAGACATGAATAAGAGGGAAAACAGGGTATGTGAGAGGAAAGATAAAATGGCGTTTTATGCTTTTAACGATGGTTAGTCACCGGGGAGCTAATGGAAGTGCTCAACGGAAACAGGAACAGTCAGCAAATTGAAGTGCAACTTTACAGTGTGTGATAAAAAAAAATGGCAGTATGGTTTCTTTAGTTGCTATAACAGGCCAAACCAGACTACTGGTTACACTGTGTGCGACCTGGCAATGCTCATCCTGTGTTCAATTTCAGAAATATAATTACGTCTGTAATCAGAGAAGCTCTTGAAATTATGTGCACACTGTAACGCTAATGAAAAATCATATCCAATAATGCCATTATGTTCTAATCCTTTTATTTATTTACTCACTTATTTCAGGTGTCGGAGGTTGTTGAGAGTGAAAGTGGTTGGCATTGTATGTTGCTCTAACTCAATCAAAAGTTTCTGATGGAGACAATATGCATGGGCTGTTGTGTTAAGAGGAAGAAAAGATGCTGAATTGGCTGCCACCGTCAATGTTCTGTCATAGAGATTACTATTCAGATTATGAGGATGAAGATAAGGGTACATAAACTATCTTCAAACCAGGGTAGCCTGGGTGGTGAAATCTTGCCAACTATAGCTACATATTTTTCATATATAAACGCAAGTCTTTCCTAGATGGCATAGCAATATTAATTTTTCTTTTCTTCATTTGCAGGCTTTGGAAGGATCAATCAATGATCATCTATACATAGATCATGGATTGCTACTGGCTGATGTCTTCTTTTGCAAGATCAATTTACTGAATCATCACATCTGAGGTAAGAGTGCATCACTTTATCGAATGGTAGCTGGTGGAGGCTGCTTGTATAAATTTGGAAAGATGGTTAGTGTGAATGCACATCACCTTGAGAGATTACAATGCGGACTACATATGGAGCAAAATGAGTGAATCTACACTCTAAAATATGTCTATATACATCCGTATGTAGTACTTATTGAATTCTCTAAAAAAGACTATATTTAGGAACGGAGGGAGTATATACTAACTACATAATCAGAAAATTTTCATATTGTTTGGACAAAAAGAATCAGATAAAGTATAGTATAGCAAAAGGGTATACTCGACTAGTTTTGATACCATGCCACTTGTAAGTAATTTAGTACATTACGCCACTAACTAGTGGCAATTAGGTTTAGCTATGAAGCATGAACCAATTAGCCTTAGATATAAGGCACACACATGGGATTCTTCAGACCCATGGTAAAGATTCCTACTCGACATGTGCTTACTCAGAAATGAACATTGTATTTCTGACCTCCAAAGTCATGGAAAAAGCTTAATTCTTATTATCCTCCTTTGTAGTCTTCTTGAATTTCGTAAATCCTTGCATCACAGGAAACTTGGACACACGGAGAATTAGGTGCCCGGCATCTAAATAGGATATTTTTCTTGACGGTGCTACGGCAGGTACGCTGGCCCGAACCATTTTCATTATCATGAAAGAGTGAGATACAACACATCGACTACACCAGGTAGTACCTGACACACAGAAGAAGGAAGGGAACAACAGAAGGAGAACCAGAAGTGAGCTACGGCAAGCAGCCTACACCAAGAACTTAGCACCCATCACCACTAGGCGGACCGACAAGAACGAGAGCTAGCTTTGTTGGATCAGTTGAAAGGAGATTCGACACCGAGAAGACGTAGAGAAAAAGTCGTCAGCTGCCTTGCGATAACTCAGCGCCTTGAAGATTTTGGAAATCGCAACCACCGTTGAAGGGCATCCCACTGCTTAGCCACGTCACGACAGAAAGGGCCACAGACTATGCTGAAGGGCAATGTTCCGCCGAGTCAGTCCCCTGCACCTCCTCTAGGCCACACCACGACCACCATCACAAATAGAGAGAACCAGAGCACTATGCAAGGCAACAAAACCTTAGACGCCATCGAAAGGTACCGAACACCGAGACTCACCACCGTGAAGAGCCCCCAAAAGATAGGTTAACCATCAGCACCAGGATGACAAAGGCATTGGTTGCTGCCACAGAGCATTTCCATCACTGCCACCAGACGCCCCAAGAAGTACCTAGAAACCAACTGTGCCCCAACCGAGACAACAACGAATGGCCGCATAACAGTGCCCCCAAGACAACGCCCCCTAGCATAGTTCAAAGGCTTTCTCCTGGAGCACATCATGGGACGAGGACGGAAGCTTCTGGATAATTGCCCCCAAAGGAGGAAAAATGGCGCCTACGGTGTCGCCGTCATCGTTGCTGGCAAGGTCGGCACAAGGCTTTTGCCCGAAGCAGCGTGTCCCCACCGCACCAAATAATGCTGGCCGCCGAGTCCAGCACGCACATGGGCATGACACCTCCCCCACCTCTTGCTGCTCGATGGAGAGCGTCCTCCTCCGATCGAACAAGACAACTACCTTTGATGCCACCGCACACCATGAGCACCAGCATCTCCACGAGGTGGGTGATTGAGCCTTATTGCTGCAGCACGGCCAACTACCACCTCCAACTTCGGCCGACCACCAAACACCGCACTGCTCGGCTCGCGGGGCCCAGATCTGGCCAGCGCAAGCCCCCGCGCATGACGCTGACACAGATATTGGGCACAGGCACTGCCCCTTGTATTCCTGAGCCAACAGCCGCCTACGGCGTCCTTGGACCACACCGCTAGCAGCCCCTATCACATAATCCACCACAATGCCCCTCTAACCCGCGCCATGTAAGCTCGCTGGGGCAACGACGAGGCATCCAACCGGAGCCGCCCGCGCAGGATTTGAGTAACCATGTGGCCGCACCGCCACCACCAGCCCCCATTGCCATAGACCACGAGCAGACCTCTGCCGTGTCCGAGGGCCACCAGCGCCACGACCAAGGTCCCAGCCATCGCCGTGGGCCGCATGGCTTCGCCTACGGTGTCCTGCGGCAGCGGCGGGTCGAGAGGAAGAGAGGATTGAGGTGGCGGTGGCTAGGGTTTGGAGGGCCACCCGAGTCGCTCAAGTGGGAATGGACGTGAGTGTCTTTCAAACAAAGTGGTGGCCTCCACCATTCAGAGATAGGAATCCATTATGACAAGTAAGGTTTTGGTATGTTCGATAGTCCTTCTGATACTACAGCATTTTGGTAAAATTATAATCGGATAAGACTTGTTACGGGACTTGGCTGTTTATTTTACCTTTGTAATGGTCAACAATAATCAAGCTTGCAGGAAAGAAATGTTAGGTATTTTTTTCGGGGTTTGTGGGAGGTGGGTTGATGGTAAGTTTGACTTAAAAACAAAAGAACAAGTTGTACAAACTGAATAGAAAATGCAGAAGATTACAAGGAGCTACTAACAATTCTTTAATGTGAACATGAGCTTTTCTCTGCTTGCAGTTTGTGGCTTTGTGCCTTGAGGACCTAACATGCATACCTACTACCACGGCCATGTGTGGTGATGGGTTGGGGTCTAGTAGTTACTTGAACTTCGGAGCTGATTGTTTAAGATGCCAAGAAAAAACATTTGTGAACATAGAGGAGAAAAGGAGGACTAGATGTATCAGAGAATGCATGGATCCATTTGCTAATAAGGCTAGTCGTAATGGGGAGTATCATATACTAGTATCATGCATATGATACTAGTGTATGATACTACCTGCCTAATGCATAGTATCATGTATTAGTATCATACATTACCTTATTTATTGCAATATTTATTGCAATGCATGACACATAGTAGCATAACATTTATTATGATACAGTATCATGATATGATATCCAACCCTTTTTTTCATTTAATTTTATTCCACCTCATCAAAATTGCTTAGTTGGCATGCATCATAGTACTACTAATGATACTCCTATTACGACCAGCAGCCTAAGAGTAGCTGTTGTTATTACAAGCCTTTAGCTGAGCAATAACAGTAGACTCAATCTAGCAAAGACGGGGCATCTTCCCAAGGAGTCAAGTCTTGTGAATAGAATAGTAAAAATTCAGTAGCACACTAGTAGAAAATATGCCTTTAATCCCGGTTCGCAAAGGCCATTAATCCCGGCTGTGCAACCGGGACTAAATATGCGCGACTAAAGGCTCCCCCTTTAGTCGCGCCTCTTACGAACCGCGACTAAAGGCCCGTCCACGTGGGCGCCAGGAGTCCGTCGGGGCGGAGGACCTTTAGTCCCGGTTCTCGTGGCTAACCGGGACTAAAGGCCTCCTCCGCAGGTTTAGGGTTTTAGCCCCCCTAAACCTGGTTTCTTTTTAATTTGTAGTGTTTTATTTCTTTTATTTTTTATTTTGTGTTTTATTTTAATTTTGATGAAGTTTCAGTACACATATTCTACGCTACTATATACATGCATATGAAATTTCAAACAAGAAGAATTCAAGAGGAATATATAATATATATTCAATCTCGGGTGACCATATACAACTTCGAACAAGTTTCCATACACAATTAGGATGGATGACCATATACAACTTCGAACAAGTTTCAATCTCGGGTATGCATATAAATTTCTTCGTCCTCGGTATAGTGTTCTCCTTTAGGATTGATGACTTCCCTCATGAAAAATCCTGCTAATTCATCTTGAATTGGTCGGAAGCGAGCTTCTGGACTAAGCCTCCTCCGCAAGTTATCCGTCGCCTTCCGCACGCTATCCGATGCCTTCCGCTCAGAGGTGTGTCTCCGGATGTTCTCACAAACATAGTATCCACATAGATTGGTCCCCGGTGGCTGCTTATCCACATTAACTAACCTTCTAAAATCTAGCTCATGTTTGAATTCACCGACAATTTCTTCTGAGAACCGTCTCCAAACCCTACAGGGCAAAGAAAATTAAATGAACAAGGGAGTTATTAGTTACTTGATATTAGGAAATGAACGAAAGAGACCGATCGATATAGAGCTCAAATGATTGAAAATAATTACTTTTGCAGCATTTTTCTCATGTCGGCCCAACGCTTTGGATCCGAATCCATAGAGTCCATGATTAGAACTCTGGAGGTGTGAAGTTCAATATTTAGCAGAATCCAGTGGAACCTGCGGACACGTTACATGCACAGTCATGCATAACTCATCGATTAGACATACCATGCATGGAGTAAACAAAAGAGAATGGGCACAAGAGAGAAACACTCACCCAAAATGGTAAGGAAATAGAATATGACTTTTGAGTTGATGCTTTCTAAGAAACTTGTACAAGTCTTTCTCCATGTCTTCGGGGTGATTTTGTAACACATGTCCATTAACGATATGTGGGTCAATGAACCCAACATCATGGATGTTTCTTATTTTGCATTCCCAAATCTTCAATCTGCATAATAGCGTACGCAACAATATAGTTAGGACAATATATATATATATAGTGCAGGCAATGAAGAACGAGATGAGGTAGAAATAAATCACTTACAGAACGTAGCAACTCAGGATAGATTTGTCGAGCTCGCGCAGATTGAACAGCTGGAACAATTCACTCATATGAACTTGTACAGAGTACCGTTTGGTGTGATGCTCCTCTGTAACATCCGCATAAACATATTCTTTGTCGGCCCATGTTATGAATTGCTTGTACCAACGTAGCAGATTTCGCATTTGTGGTGGTAGACTCTTTTCCCGCGCAGGCTCGACGAGAGGCCCATTCCGCACATATTGTAATGCTATCTCACATACTGGCGCATCCTCAAGGCCTAAGAAGGCACGAAGAGTCAAACCCATCTCGGACGCTTGTTTCATGGCACTCGCTACAGTCAATCCAAGTGCTGCCGCAGCTGCTATGATCTCGGGGTCCTCTTCCGGACCGGCTTTCACTATGAGCGGGGGGATCGATTGTTTATTCTGCATCCCGAGCTGGTCAACTTGTTTCCCGCTTTTTTTACTTTCTTCTTTCTCCTCCTTCAATATTTTTGCTTGCCTACGAAGTTCATGTCCATAGTCGTCAGGCATATTCAGCTCGGCTTGGGACGGTGTCGTCAAAAAATCCTTAGCCCACTTCTTTTGCTTCTCAGTGAATACTTGCTTGGGCTCAGGCTCTTTTATCGCCTTCGTATCCGCCTTCCATTTCTCATAATGAGCAGACGCGGCCAATTTGGTTTCAGCTTCACTAAGTTCCCAAGGCCTTGGGAGGAGAGGCTTCAGTGATGGCTCCGGTACCCTTGTGGTCTTAGGTACATAAGGGTCCGGGTTAATAGTCCAGGAGCGGGTTTCCTTGCTGTCCGCCTGCTTCTGCTTCTTCGCCGGAGGTGGATTGGGGGGCGTCGTACCCGCCGGAGGAGGATTGGGGGGCGTCGTACCCGCCGGAGGAGGATTGGGGGGCGGCGGCTGCTTACCCGCCGGAGGTTGTGGATCGGGGGACGGCGTCGAATGGCGTGAAGGAGGTGTAGGTGAACCACCACGACCACCACCACCGCCACCACCACCACCACCACCACCATCGGAGGGGGGTGGACTTGTTAGCCTTGGCGCCTCGCCTGGAAACACTATGTACTTCTTTTTCCATAGAATGATCTGGCGCTTGACATCTCCAAGTCTTCTCTCCCCTTCGGGTGTAGCTTTGTCAATCTCCAGGTCCTCAAACTCTTGGACTATGTCTTCCACCGTGACACGAGCATAGCCATATGCAATGGGGTTGTTGTGGTGGAGTGCTCCAGGTGTACAGGGTAAAGCACTGCCGGTAGCTACCTTCGTGGAAACGTTCCCCACGGGATAATGCAGATCACATTCTTTCATCTCCTTTACATCATCCACGGGGTAGTGAGGCTCCGGTGCACGAATCTCGATCATCGGTGCATTAGCACCAGGCGGGGCATCCGTGGAAGCCACGCTGCTTCTCCGCTGCTGGCTTCCGCGATCCGCTTCATGATCTTCATGCGGCCCTGCAGCCGATTTTTCTTTTACTAGTTCATGCACGGTCTGCTTCAACTCATGGAGTTCCGATGCAAACTTCGCCAAAAGATCTGCATCCCGGTCCGTCTTTCTCTTACGGCTTCTGTAACAGTACGGGTCATTGTCCTGGGAAAACCCTACTTTCCACGGAATTCTGCCTTTGCCTCGTACACGTCCTCCGTGTTCATCATTCCCGAGGGCTGTTGTCAGTGCGTCTTTCTCTCTGTTGAACTTGATCAAGCCCTCTTGAGCTTGGGTCATTGCGTCAATAAGGGCTTGGGTGGGAGCAAACTTTTTCTTCCGGTGAACACACACCCCTGTCTCCGGGTCTAGCGATCCCCCATGCCCGTACCACCAGCTTTTGGCCCTTGGGTCCCATCCCTCTGTACCTAGAGGGATTCCTCGCACCCTCAGGTCCTCCTCCATCTTCTGCCACTTAGGCTCCGAAAGGCGGTATCCTCCTGGCCCCATAATATGATGGAACTTTTTCTTACTCGCATTATCCTTATTTTTTTCGATATTTCCTTGAAATGCTCCGATTTCTTTTGCCTCACAAATTCTGGCCAATCATCTTTCAGTTTCTCATGTTGTCCATTGAAATCCGGAGTCTTGCCCTTGTTGACATAGTCACGGGTTAAATTTTTCTTGAAGTTCCGGAATGCTTCGCCCATCTTCTGAAGAGCGAACTCTTTAACTAGCCTCCTCCTCTCACGTCCACCCGGAACCTCGTTACCGAATTCATCGACTTTGTTGTATTCCGGAGGTAGAATGAAATGTTCCATAAGCTTTCTCCAGCAATCCTTTTTCGTTCTCTTGTCGACAAAACTGAAACCAAGACGTGCCTTCTTTGGCTCCTTCCATTCCTGGACGGTGATCGGGACGTTGTCTCTAACAACGACTCCGCATTGGTTGATAAACTTTGAGGTGTGCTGTAGGGGCTTGCCGGTTTCACTGACAAAATCAATGGCATATGTTTCTCCTGTTTTCATCGCCTTGGATTTGCCACGCTTTGTCGTACTCGATCCGGCCGAGGGCTAAAAAAAGAAAGAGAGTCGCGCGCGTTAATACATATGTATTCACATTTCAGTAAGTTTGTATCACGAGAGGCTCAATGTATATATATACCTCGCCGGAGGTGGTTGCTACTTGCAATTCGAGATCGTCGTTTGTTGACGGTTGACCTCCGTCGACAATGTCCGTTCCTTCACCTTCTTGATCATCGACAATGTCTGTTCCACCGTCAAGGTTCAGAAAAGAAGAGACTACATCCTCTTCTTGCTCATATTCTGAGCCCGGCACATAAGGAATCTCGTTGTTTATTATGCCCATTAAATAACGTTCAGCCTCCGGATCCCTAAGCGGCTCGGCTCTATCGTCCGCCATATGTCACTCCTGCATGTAGTAAAAATTAATTAAGTATAAAGGAATTAAAAAATAAGATTAAGGGGACATAGAGGAGGAGCAGCTACGGTTGAATGATTAAGAGCTATTAAAAAATAAAATTGATGTTTTTCCTTTTCTTTTTCCTTTTCTTTTTCCTCTCTGCTCTCTCTTTCCTTTTCTTTTTCCTTTTCTTTTTCCTTTATACAATTATTCCCAAATAAATTTCCTTTTCTTTTTCCTCTCTGCTCTGTCTTTCCTTTTCTTTTTCCTTTTCTTTTTCCTTTATACAATTATTCGCAAATAAATTTCCTTTTCTTTTTCCTCTCTGCTCTCTCTTTCCTTTTCTTTTTCCTTTCTTTTTCCTTTTCTTTTTCCTCTCTGCTCAAGTTTTTGTTTGAGGAGGACGGCAGGTGGCGGCGGGAGGCGGAGGACGGCAGGCAGGCGGCGGCGGGCGGCGGAGGCAGCGCGCAGGGGCAGGGGCAGCGGTGGCGGCGGCGCGCCGGGCAGGGCAGGGGCAGCGGTGGCGGTGGCAGCGCGCAGGGGCAGGGGCAGCGGTGGCGGCGGCGCGCAGGGGCAGGGGCAGCGGTGGCGGCGGCAGCGCGCAGGGGCAGGGCAGCGGTGGCGGCGGCGCGCAGGGCAGGGCAGGGGCGGCGGCGGCAGTGCAGGGCAAGGGCGGCGGCGTAGGGCAGGGGAAGTGGGGGCAGAGCTCACTGGGGGCGGCGGAGCTCACTGGGGGCAGGGCGTCGGCGGCGGGGCAGGGCGTCGGCGTCGATCGGCGTCGGGGCAGTAGCCTCGCGGCGTCGGCGTCGATCGGCGTCGGGGCAGGGCGTCGGTGTCGAGAGGAGAATGGGAGGTGGGGGAAAATTTACTAAGTGCGGTATATATAGACAGAGCATTAGTCGCGGTTGGTGTCCCCAACCGCGACTAAAGGTTCTTTCGCGCCGCTTTTGTTCCCGCGCGGAAAGAGCCTTTAGTCGCGGTTCGTGTCACGAACCGCGACTAAAGGTCCTTTTTCATATACTTTTCATTTGAAAATCTTAAAAATACAAATAATATATCAAAAATTCAGAAAAATAAAACTAATTCATTTTAAAATCTTAAAAATAGAAATAATATATCTAAAAATTCAAAAAAATAAAACTAATTCATTTGAAAATCTTAAAAATACAAATAATATATCAAAAAATTCAGAAAAATAAAACTAATTCATTTTAAAATCTTAAAAATAGAAATAATGTATCAAAAAATTCAAAAAAAATAAAACTAATTCATTTTAAAATCTTAAAAATACAAATAATATATAAAAAATCCAGAAAAATAAAACTAATTCATTTTAAAAATTGAGACCGATTGTTTTGTTCTACATCCTCGATCCCTTGAAGGTTTGACAAAAGGTTTGATACATCATTCAGTTCATCGACCAAATACAAATCATCCGGATTCGCCATCGTACGTTTTAATTCACATGATCCATTCAACAAAGTTTGGTACAATAAATTATTACACATCAATTCTTCCCTTGTGTCCCTGCTTGCTTACGATTGTGCCATATCCATGGAGCATCCTCATCATTTAACTTAATGCTTGGGTCAGTGTTCACTTTGAAGGGCAGAATTTCACCAAACATATTATAATCTTCTGACATGTCTGTCTTGTCCTCCACTCCCACGATGTTTCTTTTCCCTGAAAGAACAATGTGGCGCTTTGGATCATCGCATGATGTACTGATCGTTTTCTTATCTTTCCGTTTCCTCGGTTTGCTACTCATGTCCTTCAAATAAAAAACCTGAGCGACATCTTTGGCAAGGACGAATGGTTCGTCAAGGTAACCAAGATTGTTGAAATCCACCATTGTCATTCCGTATTGCTCGTCCACCTTTACCCCACCTCCTGTTAGCTTGAACCATTTGCACCGGAACAAAGGGACCTTAAAGGAGGGTCCATAGTCAAGTTCCCATATCTCCTCTATGTAACCATAATATGTGACCTTTTGCCCATTCTCGGTTGCTGCATCAAAGCGGACACCACTGTTTTGGTTGGTGCTCTTTTTATCTTGGGCGATGGTGTAAAATGTATTCCCATTTATCTCGTACCCTTGGAAAGTCGTTATAGTCGAAGATGGTGTCTTGGCCAACATGTACAGCTGATCTCCAACATCATTGTCATTCATTAAATGTTTTCGCAACCAACTGCCGAAAGTCTCCATGTGGGCCTTTCTAATCCAGGATTCAGGCTTCCCCGGGTTGTCCGAGCGTAAAATATTCTTGTGTTGCTCGAAGTACGGAGCCACCAAGCTGGAATTTTGCAGAACTGTGTGGTGTGCTTCAGTCATAGAATGACCGTCCATACATATCGTTGATTTCCTTCCGATCGTGCCTTTTCCACTTAGTCTCCCCTCGTGCCGCGATTGAGGAATACCAATCGGCTTAAGGTCAGGAACATAGTCAATACAGAACTCAATTACCTCCTCATTTCCATAGCCCTTGACGATGCTTCCTTCTGGCCTAGCACGGTTACGAACATATTTCTTTAATACTCCCATGAACCTCTCAAAGGGGAACATATTGTGTAGAAATACAGGACCGAGAATGGAAATCTCTTCGACTAGGTGGAGCAGGAGGTGCGTCATAATATCGAAGAAGGATGGTGGGAACACCAACTCGAAACTGACAAGGCATTGGACCACATCGTTCTGTAACCGTGGTAGATCTTCTGGATTGATTACCTTCTGAGAGATTGCATTGAGGAATGCACATAGCTTCACAATGGCTACTCGAACATTTTCCGGTAGGAGCCCCCTCAAAGCAATCGGAAGCAATTGCGTCATAATCACGTGGCAGTCGTGAGACTTCAGGTTTAGGAACTTTTTGTCCGCCATGTTTATTATTCCCTTTATATTCGACGAGAAGCCAGACGGGACCTTCATACTGCTCAGGCATTCAAAAAAATGACCTTCTCTTCTTTGGTAAGAGCGTAGCTGGCACGACCTTGAAACCATTCCGGATGCCGGTCATCTGGGTCTTTCAAAAGTTGCTGGTCCTGCCGTGCTTCCTTTGTATCATTTGTCTTCCCATACACGCCCAAGAAGCTTAGCAGGTTCACGCAAATATTCTTCGTAACATGCATCACGTCGATTGCAGAGCGGACATCTAGGACTTTCCAATATTCTAGCTCCCAAAATATAGATTTCTTCTTCCACATGGGTGCGTGCCCGTCAACTCCCCGCGGAACTGATTGTCCGCCAGGACCCTTTCCAAAGATGACTTTCAAATCCTTGACCATATCAAATATCTCAGCACCAGTACGTTCCGCAGGCTTCGGCCGGTGATCTGCCTTGCCGTTGAAATGCTTGCCTTTCTTTCTTACGTTATGATTTCGGGGAAGAAATCGACGATGACCCAGGTACACGTTCTTCTTACAATTACCCAAACGTACACTTTCAGTCTCATGTAAGCAGTGCGTGCATGCATTGTATCCCTTATTTGTCTGTCCCGAAAGGTTACTGAGAGCAGGCCAATCGTTGATGGTTACAAAAAGCAACGCTCGTAGGTCAAATTCCTCTTCTTTGTGCTCATCCCAGACACGTACACCAGGTCTGCCCCACAACTGTAAAAGTTCATCAACTAATGGCCTTAGGTACACATCGATGTCGTTCCCGGGTTGCTTTGGACCTTGGATGAGCACTGGCATCATAATGAACTTCCGCTTCATGCACAACCAAGGAGGAAGGTTGTAGATGCATAGAGTCACGGGCCAGGTGCTATGGCTGGAGCTCTGCTCGCCAAAAGGATTCATGCCATCAGTACTTAGACCAAATCTTATGTTCCTTGCGTCAGCTGCAAAATCTTTGAACACTCTGTCGATCTTTCTCCATTGCGTTCCATCAGCGGTGTGTCTCAACTCCCCGTCGGACTTACGGTCCTCTTTGTGCCATCGCAACGACTTGGCATGCTTTTTGTTCCTGAACAGACGTTTCAACCGTGGTATTATAGGAGCATACCACATCACCTTGGCGGGAACCCTCTTCCTGGGTTTCTCGCCCTCAACATCGTCACCAGGGTCATCGCCTCTGATCTTATAACGCAATGCAGTGCATACAGGGCATTCATTCAAATTCTCGTATTCACCGCGGTAGAGGATGCAGTCGTTAATGCATGCATGTATCTTCAGAACCTCTAAACCTAGAGGGCAGACAACCTTCTTTGCTTCGTACGTACTGGCGGGCAACTCGTTATTCTTCGGAAACATATTCTTCAACATTTTCAGCAAATTTTCAAATGATGAGTCAGCTACACCTTCCTGTGCCTTCCATTTTAGCAAATCCAGTGTGCAGCCCAGCTTTTTCAGACTATTATCGCATCCTGGGTACAACGACTTTTTGTGATCCTCTAACATGCGATCCAAATTCTCCCTCTCCTTGTCAGTTTCGCAGCGTCTCCGTGCATCAGCAATGGTCCGACCAAGATCATCAGCGGGCTCATCATGTGCCTCTTCTTCACCTTCACCTAACCCTTCCCCACCTTCAGCATCATCCTCCATGAAAGTATCACCGAAATGATCATGATAGTTGTCATCGATATCATCCCCTTCTTCATCTTCTTCCATTCTAACCCCTCTTTCTCCATGCTTGGTCCAACAATTATAGCTTCGCATGAAACCGTGCCGAAGCAGGTGCATGTGAACGTCTCTTGAGGAGGAGTAACCCTTCTGATTCTTACAGACAGCACATGGACAGATAATAAACCTCGCTGCTTGTTCGCATTTGCCACTACGAGGAAATCTTTCAAACCCGTAGTGAACTCGCCGGAGAGTCGGGGACCGTACATCCATTGCCGATTCATCTGCATTATTATTATATAAAGTATATAATTAACCATCATGCATTTGTTAAACTAACTAGCTAGAAATAATACAAATTAAACAATGAACTACACACATGCATATTTTATCAATGACACATGAAAGGTTCAAGTTGCTAACCGCGATCGCGGAGGAAAAATAAATGAGAAAGCTCAAGTGTGGCTCGGACACTTCATATCATGTTTGTTTCATGCTCTCGGGCATTTCATCGAACACCTTGTGTGCATAGGAGGAACCAAAAGCAAACCCACCACCCCCCTTCTGAATTGTGGCTAAGTGAAGTGAGCTGAGTCCTATATATAGGGATGGGCCTTTAGTCCTGGTTGGCCTGGCCAACCGCAACTAAAGGCCTTCGGGCCAGCCTGAGGACCTTTAGTCCCGGTTGGCCAGGCCAACCGGGACTAAAGCCCCTCCCGTCCGCCAGCTGTCGACCGAGCGCGCTGGGCCCAGATAGTTGGTCGCGGGTCTCCTCCCAAACCGCGACTAAAGACCCCTTTGGTCGCAGTTCGATTATTTTAGGGACTAATGGGGGCGTATGGAAGCCTCTTTTTCTACTAGTGGCAGCTGGCCTTGGTCTATAAACAGCCAATCCATCAGGCCGTCATGTACTCATGTGCAGCTACTGACTCCTGAGGCTAGTCGAGTACATGTATCAGTTTCACGGGAAAACACTGGTGCTGCGTCGGTTACGTTCAAATTTATTCAAATTTACCAGACTGTTTTAGAGGGTGTATAAAGCTGGTTTTGGGAATTGCAAGGTTCAGTTGTGATTGTAAACTTGACCATGTATGCCATCATTCATTTCTATCCACAACCAAAATGCAATGTTGGTCGTGTCATGCATTCGGAAGTTGAGGGCGCCGGGGAAGGTGGCGGCGGGGTCTTCGGCGCTTCTTCTTCGCGGAGGCCATCGGATCCAGGGGCGGCGGCCCCTGCTGGCGTGGCGTGCGGCGTGCCTGAGGGTTCGGCCGTGAGGACGGCGAGCCGCAGGCGTGCCAGATCTGGAGGTATTGCCCCCTTCCCTTCCATGCATCCCTTCCCAGTCCCCGGTTCGGTTTGGATCTTGCCGGATCCACCTCCGGTGTGTTCTGGTGGAGCAGATCGGTGTCCGGGGGAAACCTTGGCCGCCTTGGCTGGCCGGCAGCGGCGACGCCGCTTTTTGGCGCCGCTTTCCTCCTTTGGGGCGCTGCTGAGGGCACCATCTCTCCACTCCGACCCATGTCCGGGTGAAAGCCCAAGATCCGATGCGGATCGGGCGTCGGCGGCGCCCCGTGCACCGTAAGGATGGAAGGGTCTACAGGTGAGGGGTGGGGGTGTGCTGCCTCCCTTTCGGTGGAGCGGTGTTTCGTTCTACATATTCTTGGCGACAGCTCTTGGCGGCATGGAGCAGCGGAGGCTTGGCGTCAGATGTGTGGTGACGGACACGCGCAGGAGGTCGACGCTGTCTAGCGTCGTGGTGGCGTCGGCGGCAGCGAGACCGGGCAAGGCCGATGCAACAGTACAGCTCTGAAGATGGATATGTGACAGGTGGCTGCGGCGGCCTCATACCCGGCAGGCGTCCTGGTTGAGGAGCACGCCGGACTGGTGGGTGCCCATACCCGGCAGGCGTCCTGGTTGGGACCTCAGGTCTTAGATGTTAGGTTTGGCTGCGAGGTCTGTTTGGTATTAGGCCCAGACCATCAGCGCCCCTTCATCAGTTAGATAGGAGTAGCGACAGAGGTTGCGAAGATGGTGGCTTTGGTCTTACTGTTGTACGACTTTGTAAGGTCTTGTGTTAATAATTAATAAATTGGCTGTATGCATCGTCCAGATGCAGAGGCAGGGGCTATTCCTCCTTTTCTAAAAAAAAGTAGAAAAGTATAGACGAGCGCGGCTTCATGTAGCTTTTAGAGGATTCACAATGTAATTAATTGTTACAGTACACCATTAACTAACCAGTGGTGATTATGTCTACTCCTACTATGAAACATGAACCGGTTAGGGGCTCAGATCCAAGTCATGCAAATGGGACGGGCCACTTGAATTTAGTTAGTCAGTAGTGCACTCTTAACAATCAGAGATTAAGTTTAGTTACACAGACCTAGGCGCTTCAGTCGAAGGCGTGCACATGGGGGTTGCCAAGAGTGGTGGTAAAGGTTCTGTCTTGGCATGTGTGTGATCAGAAATGAACATAATAATTGACGACCTCTGAAGTCGTGAAGATAGCTTGTTGTTATAATCCTCTATTTATCGTCTTCTTGAGTCTTTTAATGCTTGCGTCCTTCGTGCAACTTGGACAAGGATAATAGTTAGGGGCCTGCATCCGACCTGGATTAGGCATCCATTCCAATTATTTCTTTTCTTTTCTGGTGACAAGGTATAAAATCTAACATTTTCTTCTTGAAAAGATGAAACTGGAAAAATAATAATTGCACAACCATAATTCATCCAGTCATATCTGGTTTTCTAATCCCACGACTGTATTGAGTTGATAATTGCAAGGTTTTGTCAAAACATGATTGATACTGTTACTAGCACAACCTAATTTTGTATATAAACACTACCAGAAACTTCACTTTTCCTGTCGGTGGCACATTTTCCTGGCGGGCAAACATGAGCCCCAAGGAAAATTGCATATTTTACTGTAGGAACAAAAAGAAGTTTAGCAAAAAGACATCATTGGTCGCCTAATTAATCTTCGTTGCGATCAACAATCAACTAAGCTGGCACGATAATTTGACTTTAATGGGTATATTTTCTTAATATAGTTAAGTGCGCGATGTAGCTTAGGTGAGCGAGACTTGCATGGATAATAAACAACTGATAATTTTTTCTTGCTTGTGGAGCAAGTTTTTTTTTTTGGGGGGGGGGGGGGGGGGGGGGGGGGGGGGGGTGGCCGCCATATTGGCTTCTGGTTTTGTTGATACTAGTAAGCGTGCACGTGCAACGCACGTCTCTGCAGTGGCATGTGGGGGCAATGACCCTATCGGTTGAGGGCGCAAGGCGTGTTGAACCAGTGGACGTCGGGGCGGCGGCCCTGAGAGCTTTGCAACTTCGACGGCATGGACTTCATACCGTGTGGGTTCCAACTACTACATGCATGTGGAATGCTTGTCTCTTCATCGCCGCGGGAGAGTGCCTCATGATTTCTTTCGGACATGGAAGAGCGACTTGTTCGGTGGAGCGAGTTTCCTAGCTAGTGTGTGTTTGTGTGATTGGCGTTTCTTGTGGCATTACGTTGTTCTAGAGTGGTCTTGGCCCTTTTGTTTTGGTTTTCCGTGATTAACTGGACAATCTTCTGCTTAATCAATGAAGCGTCAAAGTTTTTGCTTCGTGTCAGAATTTATTTGCACTCATACTCATTTACTCAACAAAAATCCAGATATATCTAATGTGTTTCTTTACCAGTAAAGAAGGCATGCTAAGCAAAAAGGATAATACCCATGCCTGCTTTGAAAATCCACCCAAGATAAAATCGAATTTAGAAGCAAGACCATAAAAACCTAGAAAGTACAATTTCCTATACTTACAAATTCATGACGTCCTTCTTCCAATTTCCAGTGAATCATGTTCATAACTTTAATCCAAATTCATTGCCAAGCCTTTGGAATAATATAAAGGAATCATCTACTGAACTGGTGGTTATACATCATACCAAATTCTAGAGGAATAATATAAAGGAATCATGTTCATAACTTTAATCCAAATACATTAATAACACCAGAGGAATAATCCTATAATCTGGCTTCAAATAACACCATCCGCTGAATTTAGTTACATTTTTACTAACCAAAACAGTATAAGTGAAGATAGAAGGGAAACCGTTATTTCTGAATTTAGACATATTTACATGCTATACTTTATCTGGATATAAAGAGAGGAAATATACAGCATGAGATGGAATAGTGGAGCGGAGCGCCCGCATCAGCGGTCAATCTATGGTAGGCAAGTGAATGATGCGGTGCCGTGATTGCTATTCACCGGTGATGAAGGGAAGCGGCGGATAAACAAAGGAGATGCCCCTGGCCGCCGTGTCTCTCCCCTGGGAGCCCTCCCGTTTGACGCTCGCTGTGTCAAATAGTCGAGGAATTGCACAGGGCGCTCCTCGTAATCTTGCGCGCCAACAGGGCTCCAAACAGTTGAGAATTCGCACAGGGTAACTTGTTAGTATATCAAAAAAGAAACTAATGATGCTACACTAACTCTACCCTGCTGTAGCAAACGTGCAAGCTTACACCAGTGCAAATGTTATTCACATATTACTCTGCGATTCACATGAAAAATATAGAGACAAGGCCCTAAACATGCATGATATAGACGTCCAGTAAGTAAAATAGCTAGAGTCACACACACACAAAAATCAGAGAAGAACCTTTAGGTAAAATCCTTATAGTTGATGGGAAAGGCCCCACAAAGCATTGAAAGTTGCAAATTTAGCAGAGCATATAGAACCATGCTTTATATTGTCTGAGAGAACACAACAGCCAGACATCTTTTAAGAAATATCAGTCAGATTATAAACAGAGTACCTTGCTAGTTGCATAGCCTCCTTCAGTACCATTTTTATACATTATTTAGTAAGGCTCCCTAATTCAAATTATCCTAACAGAACAGCTCATCATTGTATGCATAATATGCACATAAATTAGAAAAAAAATCATTCCAATTAGTAAAATTTCAATAGGCCAGTCTTTGATTTTGTCTATCTTTACACTGCAGATCAACATCTCAATTTAGTCAAATTCTTCCTTTTGAAGTCATGGGACATGCTGAGTAGATCATTCCAATTAATTTCCTTTTCTGAGAATCTATTCATTAACATTAGAGATGACAACTACTTCTGATTGCATTTTGCAAAATAAAAGGTAAAGGACTCAAAGCAGTTGTGATTAGATCTCAATCTCTGGAAGAGTTTATCTGATAACCTGCAGAAGACTACATAATCTGAAACGTAAATATATATCAGTGCAGCAGGAGACAGCTGAAACAAAGAATCTAATATGTGCATAGTTAGCCTAATAGTTGATAATTCATAGATTATTTGTATCAATTGGCGAAGGGAGAACTGAAACTGCTAGTTGAAAATAATGTATAAGTCTCTAGCACTAACATTGTTCGGAATTATCACCTAAATAATTACTAATTGTATAGATAGCATAACTAAAACTACTGGAGATTTATCTAATAAAAATTTATTTCAAAGTCTTAAGCCACACAGGAGATCGAATTTGAAAGCACATGTAGCTTATAGGTAGAGCGCAAAGCTGGTGTACTGCAGGGATTCAGGACGCTGTAGGAGATGCACACAGGACACCACCCCTGTTGGTTCCCCTCGCTCCTGTATTTGCATGATATGGTCATGAGCAGTGCTGGTAGATGGACACCAACAGTATCAATTTTTCTTGATCAAACGTTAGGGATTAATGTAATTTATAAAGAGGCTTCTGTGACTGCTTGAACGGTTTGTACAATAGGGCAAAGATTTCAGGATAATTGATCACTTGGCTACACTGTGACGACAGGAGTGACAGGCCACGAATTCCAACAGACAAGAGAGTAGGTGGTGTATACCGCAGAGCGTCCGCACCTTGGATGGATCGGCCTAGGCCTTCTTCAGAGCTCAGCGCTGAAGCTCCTGGTGATTGGAGTGATCCCCGTCGGTAGCTGGATATTGCTATTGCAACGAACAAGACCAGGTTCAGTTCAGGGAAAAGAACGGAAGAAAGAAAAGCAGGACTGGGATTCGATCCTTGCGCTGTTTTTCTTACCCCTCGAGGACGTGGGCAGGGACGATGTTGCCGATGTCGCCGAGCACCCACCTGCTTCCTCCCGCACCGGGGCCTTCAGCTTCGCTGCCGGTACTGCGGCAGCTGGACATCATCAAAGAGAAACATGATTAAAGATGAACGGTGACAATCCAGGCACGAACAGATGAACCGATGACCCAACGATTGCGGCGACCAAGAGGAAGTGCAGGCGGCTTGCCAAGGGAACAACGACGGTGGACCATGCGATGACCCACGGATATGATTGGGATCCCTTGCTGCAGGCCATGGAGGCAGAGGAGGATTGGGCAGCGGCACGTGAAGGGGATGTGGGGCGCCCGTCGTTGTTACCGCCCGGATCTGCGCCACCTCCGTCCGCATTCCCTCGGCGCCCGCTGGCTCCACCGCACTGACGAGTGCCACTGAGGAGGAGTAAAAGGACGACGTGGGCAGCGAGGCGAGCGCCCGCCGGCCACGTCGGAGAAATCCATCACTGCGGCCGAGCCGCTGTGTCCCGCACTGCCGCCGCTGCTCGACAGCGGAGAGGGACACCGACAACGCCGATGCAGGCCGAGTCCGCTGCATCCCGCACCGTCGATGCTGCTCGAGGGAGGAGAGCAACCCCGGCGACGGCGAGGATGGGAGAGGAGGGAGAGGGAGGCGGGGAACGATGAGTGCTTGTGGAATCGATCCGCTTGTTGCGGGCGGGGGACGCGGGGCGCTATTTGGCCGACCGTGGCGTCTGCTCGGCAGAACATTTGATCTCAGTTGTTAATCTGGATAGCAGACCATTGATATAACATGGGCAGTAGGATATGTTTAAGTTGATTTGATCGAAGGGTTCTGGATATCTCGTGTACAGTTTGTTGTGTGATTTTAGGGGAATTTTTGTTTGCTCTTTTAATAGTAGTATAGAAAAGCACAAGCTGTAGGGGAAGAAAGAAAATAAATAGAAAATTAAAACAAGTTACTTATCCACCCTTTGAATTCAAGACAAGCTTTTCTCCGCTAACAGTTCATAGTGTGTCCTGAACAGTTTTTGTGAGCACGTAACGCACCTAGTGTTGCCAGATGAGCCAGCCCTTTGTGTTATATGAACCCCTAAGCTACGGCAGTAGAATTTTCAGATTGATGAAAGATGAGGCGTCTTTCCTGTAAGTCAAGTCTTGGTGAATATAGAGCAGCTGGCTTTAAGTCTCTTTTACGAGGATCGCTACTACTCCCTCCAATTTTATATTATGGAACGGGGGGGTACTTCAGAAGGAAGTGAGTCTTTGCAGTATGGTTTCCACTGCACATTCTACATCAATCAACTAAAGAGCGTGTGTGCTCATTCATTTCTATGCACAACCAAATACATGGTTGTTGTGTCATATATATATTCGGGAATGGAGGGTGTGTGTCCCATCTATATGTTCTATGTCGTCATGTAACATGTTCATGACTTTCATATTTGTCCAACTAAGTATAAAAGGATATATGTGTGTGGCTAAGCATGGCTTAAGGCTTTTAGAGATTTCACTGTGCCATGAGTGTGATTAATTTGTACGGTATGGCATTAACTAACCAGTGGTTATTTTGTCTATGGAACATGAACTGGTTTAGGGGCTTTGATCCAAGTCATCCACATGGGATGGGCCACTTAAGTATAGTTAGTCAATAGTGGAGTCAATTGCAAGAAACTACCACATTTGCGGCTAGGTTTACAGAAAACCACCAAATCACTAATCCGTTGCAAAAAAACACCGTAAAATATCTAATCTTATTGCAAAAAGCACTGATCGGGTGATTTGGTCCCTTTGATCACTTTCTGACAACTGGGGCCCAATTGTAAGGTGCTGACATGGCAAAAAATTAACATACACATCCCTGGATCAAAAATAAAAAAGCAACCAGACCCCCACCCATCCCCCCTCCCTTGCGCTCGTGACCCATCCCACATCTCCCCTGCGCGACTGACCTTCCTCCGGCGCCGGCTCCGGCTCCGGCCACCTCACCTAACCCGTCGGCGCTGCCCTAACCTGCTAGGGCCTAGCCCTTCTTCCTACTGTAATCAACATCGTCGTTGTCTCCTTCCTTGTCGGCGGCAGGGGCGGGGGCGGGCGCGGTGGCGGAGTGCAGGGATGAGACGGCGCCGGCGAGTGCGCGGAGGAGGGGGCCACGGCGGGGGAAAGGAGCGGGGACGCCACGAGGAGGAGGAGGAGGATGTCGTCATGGAGCCCCGTCGCCCAGCCCCTGGTGGTGGTGCACCGCACGACGTCCCCAACTGCTCTGAGCTGCTGCTTCGGGCACGGCGTCGAGCCGGGGAGGAGCGGTGTCGAGCTGCTGCCGCTGCTTGCACGGCGTCGAGCAGCCGCGGGGCCGAGCACTCCCGCCGCCATGGAGCTGAGGGTGCCGCTGCTGCCCTTCTCTACTGAGGATGTCGCCGCGGCGGCTGCGCGCAGACGAAGCCATCATCTGGGCACGGTGGCTCAGGACATCGACAGGGACATCGCCAGGTTGGAGCAAGGCACGGCGGCGGTGACGGGAGCCGGCGGGATCGAAAGCAGGGGGATTGAGAGCAAGGGGGTTGATTGCTTTTTATTTTTAGATCCAGGGGTGTGTATGACATTAGTTTGCCAAGTCAGCTCTCGACAGCCGGGCCCTACTTGTCAGAAAGCGATCAAAGGGACCAAATCACCCGATCAGTGCTTTTTGCAATAAGATTAGAGATTTTACGGTGTTTTTTGCAACGGATTAGTGACTTGGTGGTTTTCTACAAACCTAGCCGCAAATGTGGTAGTTTCTTGCAATTGAAGACAAGATCAGTGGTCTCCTAGATCTTTTTTGTTGTTGCTCGCCACTTTTGCAACGGCCATCACTTACCAAGCGGGGCTAGATCCACCGGGTGGTGTTTGGCAGGACGACAACGGTCACGTCGCTGGTGACCCAATCCTCCTTACTACCAATGCCATTCGGCACAGGATCTTCTTCTACTGCAATTCGGTTGCATTTGTGGCATCCTTGGTTACCATTATCCTGTTCCTATTCAAGACAACTTTCCGCAGGCTCCGCGTGGTGAAGACAGTAATGATACTGGAATTCTTTGGTCTCATTGGTGGATATGTGGCAGGGGCATGCAGGAAGGTAAGCACCTCCACCTATGTCATAGCCTTGGGCGGCGCCGTCCTGTTATTTGTGGTGATCTATGTTATCTGCTTTAGACTCGTCCACGTTATCTATGGCCATGAGTTACCAAGCCATCACTTACCAAGCCGGTTTCGGAAGAAGGGAAGGCTGCTATACCTGTTCGCAACGTTATCCACGGCCATGAGTTACCAAGCCGGTTTGAACCCTCCGGCCGGGTTCTGGCCCCAGGACGATGACGAACACGCAGCAGGCAACCCGGTCCTCTTGTACAACCATCCAAGCCGGTATAATGTCTTCTGCTACTGCAACTCGTTAAGCTTCATGCTGTCAGTCACAACCATGATTCTTCTGATGAACCCGGTACTATATAGGGCAGCCTTACGAAGCTATGCGCTAGCGAGTGCGCTAACTGTTTGCACGGTGGCAGGCTTATCTTGCCTGATGGGCGCTTATGCCACCGGGAGCACACAGCATTTTACAACATCCATTGGCATATTTGTTTTGGTGGCTGTGGTCGTCTTGATTCTAGTTGTGCTGCTCCTTGTATTCTTGGTGAGGGATCATCAGCCGGAAGAAACAGAAGACTCAAGGATGGCATATGGAGATGAGCCAAGTGATGAAGAAATAGGAATTAAAACACTATATGCCAAGCGCAAACACCTGATGTTGCTAGGAATACTGGTGGTCGGTGTCACTTACCAAGCCGGCCTAGATCCGCCAGGCGGAGTTTGGGAGAGTGACTCCGGTAGCCATGACGCAGGCGGACCAGCAATGCAGGACAATAGGAAGCAGCGGTACATTGCCTTCTTCTACAGCAATTCCACTTCCTTCGCAGCCTCCATCATCATGCTGCTGCTGCTACTGCTGAAGCAACTCCACTTCCTGAAGCAGCAGCGGCAACAGCGACTCATGAGGTTAGAATGGCCATTGCATATCAAGGTGATGCGCACGGTCGTTATGTTTGATATGCTGGCTCTGCTGGTGGCCTACGCTGTCGGCTCCACCAGGGGCTGGAAATCGTCCTTGTCTGTTGGCGCACTGGTCATATCCGTCCTTGCCATCATTCTAATCAAGGTGATGATAAGTGCATTACTGCACCGACGTTCACGGCAAACTCTTTCCCAAATGGAGGTTCCCTGATGTAGATTTTAACAGCACCAAGTGCCGCGTTTATTTTGCAGGATTCATATTCAAAATTATTGGAAGGAATAAGCATTTATGTAATTGGCTCTGGTGTCTATGCGTGCATGAGCACATTTATTTTATTTTGTGTGTACGACCTGTTATTGTTCCATAGTTGCACAGTTACTGATAAGAATAATAGTTATAGTCCTCTCTCCATTCAGGTATGTACGGAATGAATATTAAGTTTCGTTAAGACAAGACTTACCAAATTTCATACACGTGGTTTGTAAGTATGGTACCAAATCATGGTTATCAGTAGGTAGGTACTTTTGGAAACAGATCTAAAAGCACTTACATGACCTGAGTACAGCAATAACTATCTTGCCCAGGAACAAGGATGCGGCGCTTCAAAACAAACTTGACGGCCGCCATGGCTAGTAATGTGCTTGTCTGCCCTTAATATCCCGTTGCCAGTGTACCGAGAGCAAGCAGTTGGCATAGGCCTACGGTGAGTAGTATTACTACTGACTTTCCCGGCATCCGCTTTATCAGAGTCAGTGTCTTAACTTCTGGATTTATAGATACTAGAGTCTGGGTGATGCGCACGTACGATTGTTGAGCGTGATCAATTTGCTAGTGGCTCCAGCAGGGACTGGAGATCATTCATCTGTGTTTGTTGCCAATTGGAGCCAGTGTCACTGGTCTGAACTCACCGAACCAGTTAGAGGCTTGATATGAGTGTGGAGTTTCTGTACTCGATTCGGCATATATTTATGCTGTTTTTCCCTCAATTGTTTCGAGATGAATTTGACAAATGTAAAGAGAAACATGAATTTCAAGGCGAATTAAGAAAATTGTATTTGGATGAGAACTCCGGAAAACGCCTGTAAAAATTTCTGAGGCGTTTTTCATTATCAAAGTCGCCTTTTTTTTAGAGAAAAAGAACAATTGAGGCATTTTGTGAAAATGCCGCAAAGAAAACACATGTAAATATAGTTACTATGTGGAATAGCGAGAACAAGAGTTTTTTTTTCCGAATAGAGATACAATTGACTTGTTCGGAAAGGGGGATGTTTCAAGTGGGATAGATGTGTTGAACGTAACATTGGTCACGCCAGATCCTACGTGACAGGTTCAGAGTGTTGGAGATAACTATCGCCAGGAGGATTCCAACCGAAGATAGACTAGGATCCTAGCTCATATGCGTTTATCTTTGTAATCTCTTTTATCTCTTCTTCTCCAAGTTGTAATCTGAACCAACTCTGTACGCTATACCAGGAGGTCGCGACCTGGCTATATAAACACGCAACCGTCGCCCAGGATGGGTACGACGTTCCTCCACATGGTATACAGAGCCTAACTCTTCCCATCTAGCTTTCCTCCTCTCCACCGTAGCTTCCTGCCATGGCCTCATCCGCCGCCGCCTCCTCTCCCCTCTCTGGCCAGATCACCGAGCGCCTCACCCGCACCAACTATGTCCTATGGCGCACTCAGATCACGCCGCAGCTGAGAGGAGCTGGAGTCTTCGGGTACGTTGATGGAAGCATGGCGGAGCCGACCGAGTTCGTCGTCAGCAAGGACAAGGATGGAAAGGAGGAAACCATCCCAAATCCACTCCACGCCGTCTGGTTTCGAGAGGATCAACAGGTACTCAGTTATCTTCTGAATAACCTGTCCAAAGAGGTGCTAGTGCAGGTCACCTCCATCGCGCATGCACGCGAGCTCTGGACGGTGCTGGCGAGCATGTTCTCGTCGACGTTGCTGTCCCGCATCAACAACATCCGCGCCGCCCTCACCAATGCGCAGAAAGGAACGCAATCGGTGGCCACCTTCTTCGCACACATGCGGGGACTCGCTGATGAGCTCGTCGCGGCTGGCAAGCCGTTGAAGGACAATGAGTTAATCTCGTACATCCTCAACGCGCTTGACATGGAGTATCAGCCATTGGTGTCTGCCCTCGATGCCCGCACTACCCCGGTCACCCTCGACGAGCTGTTCGGGCAAATGAGCAACTTCGACCAGCGGGTGGCTCTCTTCCAGGGAGTTGGCGCGGGAGGTGGCTTCAAGTCCTCGGCCAACGTCGCCACTCGCGGCCGGGGCGGAGGCTCTCGCTATCGCGGGCCGCCTCGAAACGGCAAGGGCAGGGGCGCTGGCAATGGCAACAGCAGCGGCGCCAACAACACACGCGGCGGCCGGCCTTCCTCCACCAACAACCGAGGCCGGCGCAACAACTCATCCAACAACAGATCACGCCCTGATGCAATCAAGTGCCAAATCTGTGGCAAGCCGGGACACTCGGCGAAGGATTGCTGGTATCGTTTTGAGGAGGATGAAGATGACTCCTCCTAGGACGAGAAGGTGGCCGGAGTCGCTGATGGCTCCTACGGCGTCGACACCAACTGGTACGTCGACAGCGGTGCCACGAACCACATCACCGGTGAGCTGGAAAAGGTGACCATGCGCGACAAGTAACGTGGCAAAGATCACATCCACACAGCAAGTGGAGAAGGTATGAAAATTAGTCACGTTGGTCACTCAATCATTAAAACCCCTCATCGAAAAATTCACATTAGGAAAAATTTGCATGTCCCTAGTGCCTCAAAAAGTCTTATTTCCGTTCACCGCATTGCCATTGACAACCATGTCTTCCTTGAGTTTCACCCTTATTTCTTTTTGATCAAGGATCAGGCAATGAAGAAGGTGCTATATCGAGGTAGATGCGTTCGTGGGCTTTACCCCCTGATTTCGGAGATTAGAAGATTCAATAAACAAGTTTTCAGTGCCACCAAAGTGTCTTCAACACGATGGCACGATCGTTTAGGACATGCATCTTTTTCTTTAGTTGAGCGATTGCTTAGGAAAAATAAGCTCCCGTATGTTGGAGAGCGTGATGTTGAAACAGTTTGTGATTCTTGTCAAAAGGCTAAAAGCCATCAATTACCTTATCCAGTTTCTACCAGCATTTCCACCAAGACTTTGCAACTTGTGTTTTCTGATGTGTGGGGGCCTGCCCCCTCCTCTGTCGGTAGGCACACGTATTATGTGAGTTTCATAGATGATTATAGCAAGTTTTCGTGGATCTATCTTCTTAAGAAAAGGTCCGATGTGTTTCAAGTGTTTCTGAACTTCCAAGCTCTCGTTGAGCGCCAGTTTGATTCCAAAATCCTTGCTCTCCAATCTGATTGGGGAGGGGAGTACGAGAAACTAAACTCGTTTTTTCAGAAAATTGGCATATCTCATCACGTGTCATGTCCTCACGCTCATCAACAGAATGGGTCTACTGAACGCAGACACAGACACATCGTTGAAGTCGGTCTAGCTCTTTTGGCCGGCGCCTCTATGCCTCTAAAGTTTTGGGACGAGGCTTTTCTTGCTGCGGTACATATTATAAATATGCTCCCTAGCCGTGTCATCAACTATGAAACTCCCATTGAGCGTCTTCTTCACACCAAACCCGACTATACAACCCTTCGTGTGTTTGGTTGCGCTTGTTGGCCAAATCTCCAACCATACAACAATCGCAAGCTCATGTTTCGTTCTAAGCAATGCGCATTCCTTGGCTATAGTGCTCAACACAAGGGTGTCAAGTGTCTTGACATCTCCACTGGTCGCGTTTATATTTCTCGCGGCGTCGTATTTGATGAGACAAAATTTCCCTTCTCTGAACTTCATCCTAATGCCGGTGCACTCCTTCGAAAAGAAATTCTCCTTCTACCATCCAGTCTTATGGGCATCTCTCATGGGGATAATGATTGTAATGATTCACTGCTGACTAATGATCATAACCCTTTGCATGAGTTTTATGATGATGCAGATGAGAACTACGGAGAAAATGGTGCAGCAAACATCCAAAACAGTGAAGAAAATCTGCCAAATATGCAACATTTTATGTGTCCAGGGCTCGGGGACAGATCCGCCTCGGGATCATTTCCACCGCAGCCTGCCAGCGGATCTCCTTCGGGGTCCGAGCTGCCGCCTGGGGGCAGCGCGCAGGTCTCCGCGTCGCCTGCCAGCCGACCCAGCAGCGGCCCCGTGCCTGCCACACGGCGCGCCACCACGGGTGCGGGCGACCCGTCCAGCCCGCTCAACTCGGATGCCCCCACGGGCGCACCGAGGCTCGCTGGCCTGCTGGTGGGCCTCGCCACTACGTCTGCCGCCAGGAGACAGGCGCGGCTCCCAGGGTGGCTCCGGCCCGACAGGAGAGAGGCGCGGATTCCCGGGTGGATTCGGCCCAGTGCGCGCTATCCGGTGCGATTTCACTTGGGTCCGCCTCATCATTGTGTTAGAAATATGCCCTAGAGGCAATAATAAATTGGTTATTATTATATTTCATTGTTCATGATAATCGTTTATTATCCATGCTAAAATTGTATTGATAGGAAACTCAGATACATGTGTGGATACATAGATAACACCATGTCCCTAGTAAGCCTCTAGTTGACTAGCTCGTTGATCAATATATGGTTACGGTTTCCTGACCATGGACATTGGATGTCGTTGATAACGGGATCCCATCATTAGGAGAATGATGTGATGGACAAGACCCAATCCTAAGCCTAGCACAAGATCGTGTAGTTCGTCTGCTAAAGCTTTTCTAATGTCAAGTATCATTTCCTTAGACCATGAGATTGTGCAACTCCCGGATACCGTAGGAATGCTTTGGGTGTACCAAACGTCACAACGTAACTGGATGGCTATAAAGGTGCACTACAGGTATCTCCGAAAGTGTCTGTTGGGTTGGCACGAATCGAGACTGGGATTTGTCACTCCGTGTAAACGGAGAGGTATCTCTGGGCCCACTCGGTAGGACATCATCATAATGTGCACAATGTGACCAAGGAGTTGATCACGGGATGATGTGTTACGGAACGAGTAAAGAGACTTGCCGTAACGAGATTGAACAAGGTATCGGGATACCGACGATCGAATCTCGGGCAAGGACTATACCGGTAGACAAAGGGAATTGTATACGGGATTGATTGAATCCTTGACATAGTGGTTCATCCGATGAGGTCATCGTGGAACATGTGGGAGCCAACATGGGTATCCAGATCCCGCTGTTGGTTACAATGCCTTGTGGGATCCTATCCATCTTTGGCAGGGACGTAATGTACTTGCGAAGGCGATCGAGTTGAACTCCCCTCCTCGATCTGAGCTGAACGCCATAAGGTTGCAGCTTGACTCCGCCTCTGCCCTAGTCTTGATCTCCTTGAAGGGATCAAATGCCTCATCCTTGGATTTGATCACCTCAACTCCTCAAGCCACATGAACCATGACTAATCATCAACGATCAACAGGAAATGCCAGTTACCTCCCGCTGTTGCCGGCTTGATCGGACCGCAAAGGTCCTGTGGACAGGCTCTAGGGTGCGCTCTGCGTGGTATGTCGTTGCCCAGTGAGCACCCATCGCAGATTTGGTCGACGCAGTCGATGATGGGGATGTCGTCAGCCATGCCCAGGCGACCCAAGGCCTCGCGGTGTGTGGAAGTTCAGGTGGCCGTAGGGACCATGCCACAGCTACGCCTCATCGGCGCTGCGCGACAGCAGGTAGACAGGGTGCTTCGTCATCAGCCTAGCACGTACAGCCGTCCGTTGTTCCTTTGAATGCGCGCGAGAAGGCGGCCCTCCTGATCGATGAGTCGCAGTAGCCCATGGTGAATGTTGTTCTCACACCCGAGCTCGTCCACCTGACCTAGGCTGATGATGTTGCTTCGCAAACGTGGTCTAAAGTACACCTCCGATAGCGTCAGGTACTCGCCGTTCCGGCACTCGAAGAAGATAGCCCCTCTCCCCTCGATCTGCACATCGTTGCCGTCGCCGAGTTTCTTGGAGCCACGCAGGCCGACGTCGAACTTAGAGAATATCTCCCAGCACCTGGACATGTGGTTGGACGCGTCGGTGTCCAGGTATAAGGACATGCCGCAGCGACCATCGGCATGAGCGGCGCATGCCTGGGAGCGCTCCTTGTTGAGGAGAACGCCCTTGACCGGGCGCTCCGCGGTCGTCGTGAGCGCGCTCTCCATGGCCAGTGGGAGAGATGTCTCGTTGTCCTCTATTTGGTAGCACGCCACGTTTGCCTGCTCCTTGTGCTCTCGTCGTGGCTCGGTGTAGTGCTTGGAGTAGTGGCCAGGCTTTTTACAGTTGTAACACTTAACCTGCAACATGTCACGCTCTTTGTTCGGCGCACCGTCACGGCCACCATTTCCACCCTCGCCCTGGCCACCGCCATGGCGTCGGTTCGAACCGCCTGGTCCGCTGGAACCGCCCTTGCCGCCCTAGCCTTGGGCGCACTAGTTCTTTTGTGTGTTCCAGTGTGCCTCAGTCAGCAGTAGCTGGCTCCCACCGCCTCCACCTTGATCGTTGGTGAGGTAGCGCTCTTCTGTAGAGTGCAGGCGGCCAACAAGGTCTTCCACCGAGAGCGTGTTGAGCTCGAGCATCATCTTGACGGCGAGGGCGATTTGCATGTACCAAGAAGGAACCACGCAAAGGAATTTTTGGACCACTCTCACCTCCTCCACGATATCCCGAGCAAGCACAGGTTGTTGACAAGTGATGTGATGCGCATGCCGAATACGTTGAGCGTCTCGCCGTCGCGAAACGCGATCACCTCGAACTCTGAACGCAGCCACGCCCATCTGAATGGTCTTAATCGTGTACCACGCCTCTTTCGCCGTCTTATTCACCACGATCGCGCCCACCATCTCCGGCGGCATGGATCGTCGGATGGCCGCCAGCGCTGCCTTATCATTAGGGACGCTCAACGGGTTTCCCTCCATCACTTCCCACATCAAGTTGGCCTCCATGTTGATCTGCATCAGCATGGACCAGTCGAAGTAGTTCGTCGCGATGAGCATTGGCCAAACCATAGTGCCGCTCACGACGAGGCGGTCGTGCACCATGCGCTCATACACGACGATCTCCCTACCGCACGTGCGACTGTGGCTCCGACCCCGGGTCGGAGTCACCGAGCGCGCACCATCATGCCCGCTATCGTCGGGTTTCCCGGCAGCGCGGGCTGTCGCCGCAGCGTCGGCGGTTGTCATAGTGCCCTTTGGGGACGTTGAGCCATCCATGATCACCAAGGAACGACGCGGCTCTGATACCACTTGTTGGAACCGTGGACACCTACAACCTCTGGCTCATGATGACAATGGCGAGAGGAAGACAATGACTGAGGTGTTTTTGTGCTGCATACTGTTGCAGCTTTTCTCTCGGTCTACTCTTCTTATTTGTATCAAACTTACAAAGGAAAGAATCAACTCAACACGCTAGCAGACCGACTATGCCATCCCGCGACGCCCGACGTGTCAGTGATACTTTGCTGCATGCCATCCTATGCATAGCTAACGGCTGCACCAAGCTAGTTAACTACTAGCAGAAAACTATGATCGGCCTCATCATGTACATGCACACGTGCACCGGTAGAAAATGGGCCTTTATCCCGGTTCGCAAAGGCCTTTAGTCCCGGCTGTGCAACCGGGACTAAATATGCGCGACTAAAGAACCCCCCCTAGTCGCGCCTCTTACGAACCGCGACTAAAGGCTTTAGTCTCGGTTCTCGTGGCTAACCGGGACTAAAGGCCCGTCCTTTAGTCCCGGTTCTCGTGGCTAACCGGGACTAAAGGCCTCCTCCGCAGGTTTAGGGTTTTAGCCCCCCTAAACCTGGTTTTTTTGCGAATTTTTTTAATTTTTTTTATTTTCAAATTTCTGAATTATTTTAACCTCTAATCTCTAGTCACCACCCCTCATCACTGCTCAATTTATCCTCTAATCTCTAATCACCCCTCATCATTCCAAATCATCTAACTTCCCGGACGGTCACCCATCCTCTCACTACTCCAGCCTGAGCACGCTTAACTTCCGGGTTCTATTCTCCCTCGTTTCCAAGTCTGCACTTGTTGTTTTCCTGACAATAGTAGGATGTCAATTCTATTAACCCTCAGAAATTTAGCTTGAGCATGAAGTGACACATTTCACTGTTTGAGTTTGAAACTATTGTTTTAAAAACAATAATTATTTAGTAACACTAATATTTCTGGAATAATTAGTTTGACCATTGTTTGACCACTGTTTGACCATAGTTTGACCAGATTTGACCAAAATTTAAAAAAAACTGAAATAATTATTTAGTAACACTAATATTCTAGAATAATTAGTTTGACCATTGTTTGACCACAATTTGAAAATTTTTGAATTTTTTTGCCTCTCCAGATCTTAAAAGCCCCGTATCTTTTTTTCTGTTAGGTTTTTGAGGATTTTGCAAATAAAGTCGAAATTCATATTTGTTAATTTTCCCAACAACTAGACCACATATCACATGAGAAACTTATTTTATTTTAGTTTATTGACATTTCCATCATTTTCTTTTGGTTTTTCTAAAACTGAAAAGGCGGTCGGGGGGGGGGGGGGGGGGGGCTAGAGTTTGATGGGCCCTTTAGTACCGGTTGGTTTGGCCAACCGCGACTAAAGGACTAACCTTTAGTCCCGGTTGGTCTGGCCAACCGCGACTAAAGGACTAACCTTTAGTCCCGGTTGGTCTGGCCAACCGCGACTAAAGGCCTTCGGGCCAGCCTGAGGACCTTTAGTCCCGGTTGGCCAAGCCAACCGGGACTAAAGCCCCTCCCGTCCGCCAGCTGTCGACCGAGCGCGCTGGGCCCAGATAGTTGGTCGCGGGTCTCCTCCCGAACCGCGACTAAAGACCCCTTTGGTCACGGTTCGATTATTTTGGGGACTAATGAAGGCGTATGGAAGCCTCTTTTTCTACTAGTGGTGAGACTTGGCCGTTTGTTTGCTAATTGAGAACAAAAGTAAGCTAGCTACTAAACCGAGTTAGCAATTACAAGTTCAACAAGAGCATCCTGCCTGCCGCGGCTGCCGGGACGACGGAGCTCATCTGCAGGACGACGCCAACGAGGACGAGGAGCAGGACGGCGTTCCGAGCCCCGGAAGCCATCGATCAGAGACAGCCAGGTGCTAGCTTGCTTGGATTCTTGGGGGTAGCAAAGAACCAATGAAGTCGGAGGCTAATTTGTTTGCCGTGTGTCGTCGATATGAGAATACCACAGTGGAGAGTAACTTAGAGTAGTAACATCCATATATTACGAATTTATGTCAGTATCTGTATAATAAGGAAAAATATATGTGTGCAGTCATGCAACACTTTATTTATTTGGTTGTAGATCAATTTTATCCGGGCGACGCTACACGTCCGCCGGTGGATTAATTGAAAACAGCCACCACCTTCCGCGCTGTCGGATTGAGCCACAAATAGCCATTTGGATCTTCCCAATGAGGTGCGTCGCGAATTGCAACAAGATAAATATTGCACAGATCGCTCTGCAACAACTGTTTTGTTGCAAAACAGTGTTATTTTCGCTACTTTTTTTTTGTTTTTATCTTCAACTTGTTTCTGCAATACAGATGATGTTGCGGGAAGACTTTTGTAACAGAGATGGTGCTGCAGAATTATTATTTTTGTTTTCCTCTTTTTTGCAACATAGATGATGTTGCGGTATCACTTTTGCAACATGAATAATGTTGCAGAATTTTTTTCACTAAAAATGATGATGTCGTCTACGGTGTGAATCTAGATATTCCTGCAACAAAGATGATGTTGCGGGAGGACTTTTGCATCAAGACCCTTGTTGCGGAAAGTATAAAAAAGCATCGCCGACTAGTGCGACGACGAAGGGCCAGTGGGGAGGTCGGAGCGGCGCAGCTGAGCCGACGGTGACTGGAGTGGAGCTCGAGCGTGCGCACTCGTGCGGCGGCCATGGCTGCGGGCATAGGAAGCGCGGGGAGAGGAGGAGTTGGGGAGGAAGAGGAGAAAGGACGGCCAGCGGTGTCCTCCGACGATCACCGGCGGCGGCCTGGCGGTGCTGGTCCTGAAGCATGCTGTAGGCGAGAGGGCGTGAGCAAGATTGAGATAGGAAGGAGAAAATAATGAATGGATGAGAAGCATGAAGACTAGATAAGAATAGCAACGTACACACAGGACAGCGGCGGACGCACTGCCTATAATCCACCGATTGACGGGAATCTTTTCCCATTTTATCTTGATACGTGTGATATTTCTCGTAATATGATTAACTAGCTATGTTACTTAATTTGTCTTTCTTCTTATTAATAAGCTGCCAAATCATTGTTCCGCCGCTTAGGTGGCATCTACAGTATTTTGCTCGCTATGGTGCTCCCACTATGGATGGGTAGTTTGATGGTTCTGGCTGTCCCGTCGACCGTAGCTATATGCCTATATGCATACTCCCTTGACCTGTCTGCCATGTGTCGATCTGATGGTTCTGGCAGAGGGAGGGCTGGAGCTCCCGTGTGGCCTGCGTGGGTGCTTTGTTTAATTAAGTTTAGCTACTGACATCGCATGCAGCACTGATTCAGCTGCTTAGCTATTGACCTCTGTATCCCGTTACTTACGGTAGCTTAAGGATTTTTCTTAATTAATTACTTAGTTAGTGGTAGGGGCGGGCCGATCGAAATCTGTGAGATCTCTAGACGTGGTTGACACACAGAGCGTGGACTGCATTGCTGGTGCATGCTGGCAGCACGATACAATAATCGAGCCAAAAATGTGATCTCCAAATCTTGCTAAGGATTGCTACATATATTGAGAAAACGGAAGACACGGAGATCAGCGATTGCTACATAAGGATTGCTTTATATTGAGAAAAAGGAAGATACGGAGATCAGCGAGTCATCTGAAGGATTGCTACATAAGGATTGCTTTATATTGAGAAAAAAGGAAGATACGGCTATCAGTGAGTCATCAGAAGAACAAGGGAGGAGGTGAAAACAGCTGCTGGTCACCCATCTTCCTCTCTCGCGACCGCGTCCCCCCCCCAACCCCCCCCTCGCCCCGCGGGCGGCCGGCCGCGCTCCTTTCTCTCCCGCCTCCAGCCCTCCTCTCCCCTTCCTCCCTGCCGCCGTCGTTGGCGCTCGCGGCCGGCCTGGCCCCGGGGTCGCTGGTGGCGGCGACCCTCCTGCCCTTCCCCTCCCGGTGGCTCCAGCGCGGGGTGGAGTTGCTCCGGGGGGTGCTCCTAGGCGGCGGGGATCCAGCTGGCGGCGGGGTTCCTTGTCGCAGAGCGGGCGGGCGGCTGGGCAGCGGCGCCGTCGTTGGCGGCGGGGCGGCGCTGTGGCTCGTCCTGGTGGCGGCGCTCGGCCCAGATCTAGGCCCTATAGGGCCCATCTGGACCTGGGCGGGCCGGCGGCGGGGCTGGTTGGCGGCGTGATTCCTGGGATGCAAGGGAGCGGCGTTGCGCGACGGGGGCTAGCGGCACCAACACTAGCTTGCTGCAGCACAGCCGGCGGGGCTTAGCGGGCTCGTTTCGGGCCTGGTCGGGGCAGGGGTGGCCTGGTATGCCCCGTTGCCGTGTCCGGTCGGCTACCACGACAGTGCCGAAGGCACGGCTCCTCGCACGACGGCGGTGGAGGTGGTTCCCTTCTCCGCTCGGCCTTGGTGCTGTTGCTCTCGTCGCGTGGCGCTTCTCTCCGGTCTTCTCGGCCTCGTGGTGGTGCTCGTAGTGAGACGGCGTGGGCGGCGGCGCAACCGTGGTGGCACAAGGGTGGTTGTTTGGTTGGTTGGCTCCGGATGGGCGGTGGTGTTTGGTGTGCGGGAGAAATCCTTGTTGGTTCGTCCGGCGCCGATGTGGTGACACCGGCAGGTGCCACTATTCCGTCTTGAAGGGCGTCGGTGGTAGCCATCCCCTACTTTCCACCGCATACCGGGGGAAACCCTAGGACTTGTCCGGGCAGCAGCGGCGTCGGCGTCGCATACCTTCTTGGAGCTGCTGCTTGGTATGCGGCACTCGAAGCCTCGGGCTGTGGTGGGGTGTTTTCGGAGGGCGCAGCGGTGGCGGGTGCTACCTCTTGAGCATGCGTTGGTTTTCCCTTGAAGAGAAAAGGGTGATGCAGCAAAGTAGCGTATGTATTTCCCTCAGTTTTTGAGAACCATGGTATCAATCCAGTAGGAGACTACATGCAAGTCCCGCGTACCTGCACAAACAATCAAGAACCTTGCAACCAACACAATAAAGGGGTTGTCAATCGCTTCACGGCCACTTGCAAAAGTGAGATCTGATAGAGATAATAAGATAAATATTTTTGGTATTTTTGTTGTATAGATTGGAGAGTAAAGATTGCAAAAATAAAAGGCGAAAGAAATAACAAGTTGATAGGAAAATAATATGATGGAAGATAGACCCGGGGGCCATAGGTTTCACTAGTGGCTTCTTTCAAGATAGCATAATTTACGCTGGGTGAATGAATTACTGTCGAGCAATTGATATAAAACCGCATAGTTATGAGAATATGTAGGTATGATCATGTATATAGTCATCACGTCCGTGACAAGTAGACCGAAACGATTCTGCATCTACTACTATTACTCCACACATCGACCGTTATCCAGCATGCATCTAGAGTATTAAGTTCATAAGAACAGAGTAACGCATTAGATAAGATGACATGATGTAGAGGGATAAACTCAAGCAATATGATATAAACCCCATCTTTTTATCCTTGATGGCAACAATACAATACGTGCCTTGCTGCCCCTGCTGTCACTGGGAAAGGACACCGCAAGATTGAACCCAAAGCTAAGCAGTTCTCCCATTGCAAGAAAGATCAATCTAGTAGGCCAAACCAAACTGATAATTCGAAGAGAGTTGCAAAGATAATTAAACCATGCATAAAAAAGTTTAGAGGAGAATCAAATATTGTTCATAGATAATCTTGATCAAAAATCCACAATTCATCGGATCTCGACAAATACACCGCAAAAAGAATTACATCGAATAGATCTCCAAAAGAATCGAGGATAACTTTGTATTGAGATCCAAAGAGAGAGAACAAGTCATCTAGCTAATAACTATGTACCCGAAGGTCTGTGGTAAACTACTCACACATCATCGGAGAGGCTATGGTGTTGATGTAGAAGCCCTCCGTGATCGATTCCCCCTCCGCCGGAGCGTCGGAAAAGGCCCCAAGATGGGATCTCACTGGTACAGAAGGTTGCGGCGTTGGAAATAGGGTTTCGTGGTGCTCTCGGATGTTTTTGGGGTATATGAGTATATATAGGCGAAAGAAGTAGGTCGGTTGAGCCACAAGGGGCCCACGAGGGTGGGGGGCGCGCCTACCCCCCTGGGCGCGCCTCCCTGCCTCGTGGCCGCCTCGTTGCTTCCTTGACGTCCGCTCCAAGTCTCCTAGATTGCGTATGTTCCGAAAATAACTCTCTCGAAGGTTTCATTCCGTTTGGATTCCGTTTGATATTCCTTTTCTGCGAAATACCGAAATAGGCAAAAAAACAGCAATTTGCACTGGGCCTTCGGTTAATAGGTTAGTCCCTAAAATAATATAAAAGTGCATAATAAAGCCCATTAAACATCCAAAACAGATAATATAATAGCATGAAACAATCAAAAATTATAGATACGTTGGAGACGTATCAAGCATCCCCAAACTTAATTCCTGCTCGTCCTCGAGTAGGTAAATGATAAAAACAGAATTTTTGATGTGGAATGCTACCTAACATAAATTTCAAAGTAATTCTCTTAATTGCGGCACGAATGTTCAGATCCGAAAGATTCAAGATAAAAGTTTAATATTGACATAAAAATAATAATACTTCAAGCATACTAACTAAGCAATTATGTCTTCTCAAAATAGCATGGCCAACGAAAGCTTATCCCTACAAAATCATATAGTTTGGCTATGCTTCATTTTCGTCACACAAAAATGCTCTCATCTTGCACAACTCCGATGACAAGCCAAGCAATTGTTTCACACTTTAGTAATCTCAAACTTTTTTCAACTTTCACACAATACATGAGGGTGAGCCATGTACATAACACTATGGGTGGAATAGAATAATGATGGGGGTCGTGTGGAGAAGACAAAAAGAAAGAAAGCCTCACATTGACGCGGCTAATCAACGGGCTAGGGAGATGCCCATGAATTGATGTCAATGCAAGAAGTAGGGATTGCCATGCAACGGATGCACTAGAGCTATAAACGTATGAAAGCTCAACAAAAAAAACTAAGTGGGTGTGCATCCAACTTGCTTGGTCACGAAGACCTAGAGCATTTGAGAAGCCCATTGTTGGAATATACAAGCCAAGTTCTATAATGAAAAATTCCCACTAGTATATGAAAGTGACAAAATAAGAACTCTCTATCATAAAGATCATGGTGCTATTTTGAAGCACAAGTGTGGAAAAAAGGATACTAGCATTGTCCCTTTTATTTCTTTTTTTGGGCCATCCTTTTTTGGCCTTTTTTTGGGACAATACTCTATTAATGATGATCATCACACTTCTATTTATTTACAACTCAATGATTACAACTCGATACTTAGAACAAAATATGACTCTATATGGGTGCCTCCGGCGGTGTACCGGGATAGGCAATGAATCAAGAGTGACATGCATGAAGAATTATGCATGGTGGCCTTGCCACAAATACGATGTCTACTACATGATCATGCAAGGCAATATGACAATGATGAAGCGTGTCATAGTAAATGAAACGGTGGAAAGTTGCATGGCAATATATCTCGGAATGGCTATGAAAATGCCATAAAAGGTAGGTATGGTGGCTGTTTTGAGGAATTTATAAGAAGGTTTATGTGTGATAGAGCATATCATATCACGGTGGTTGGATGCACCGGCGAAGTTTGCACCAACTCTCAAGGTGAGAAAGGGCAATGCACGGTACCGAAGAGGCTAGCAATGATGGAAAGGTAAGAGTGCGTATAATCCATGGACTCAACATTAGTCATAAAGAACTCACATACTTATTACAAAAATCTACAAGTCATCAAAAACCAAGCACTACGCGCATGCTCTTAGGGGGATAGATTGGTAGGAAAAGACCATCGCTCGTCCCCGACCGCCACTCATAAGGAGGGCAATCAAAGAAACATCTCATGCTTCAAATTTGTCACACAACGGTTACCATGCGTGCATGCTACGGGACTTGCAAACTTCAACACAAGTATTTCTCAAATTCACAACTACTCAACTAGCATGACTCTAATATTACCATCTTCATATCTCAAAACAATCATCAAGTATCAAACTTCTCATAGTATTCAATGCACTTTTTATGAAAGTTTTCATTATACCCATCTTGGATGCCTATCATATTAGGACTAATTTTATAGCCAAAGCAAATTACCATGCTGTTCTAAAGGACTCTCAAAATAATATAAGTGAAGGATGAAAGATCAATAATTTCTATAAAATAAAACCACCACCGTGCTCTAAAAGATATATGTGAAGCACTAGAGCAAAATTATCTAGCTCAAAAGATATAAGTGAAGCACATAGAGTATTCTAATAAATTCTGAATCATGTGTGTCTCTCCAAAAGGTGTGTACAGCAAGGATGATTGTGGTAAACTAACAAGCATAGACTTAAATCATACAAGACGCTCCAAGCAAAACACATATCATGTGGTGAATAAAAATATAGCCTCAAGTAAAGTAACCGATGGACGAAGATGAAAGAGGGGATGCCTTCCGAGGCATCCCCAAGCTTAGGCTTTAGGTTGTCCTTGAATTTTACCTTGGGGTGCCTTGGGCATCCCCAAGCTTAGGCTCTTGCCACTCCTTATTCCATAATCCATCAAATCTTTACCCATAACTTGAAAACTTCACAACACAAAACTCAACAGAAAATCTCATGAGCTCCGTTAGTATAGGAAAATAAATCACCACTTTTGGTACTGTTGTGAACTCATTCTTTATTTATATTGGTGTTAAACCTACTGTATTCCAACTTATTTATGGTTCATACCCCCCGATACTAGCCATAGATTCATCAAAATAAGCAAACAACAGCCAAAAACAGAATCTGTCAAAACAGAATAGTCTGTAGCAATCTGTAATTCTCGAATACTCGTGTAACTCCAAAAATTCTTAAAAATTAGGACGACATGAGAAATTTGTCTATTAATTTTCTGCAAAAAGAATCAACCTAATAGCACTCTTCTGTAAAAAATGGAAGCTAATCTCGTGAGCGCTAAAGTTTCTGTTTTCTACAGCAAGATCGCAAAGACTTCACCCAAGTCTTCCTAAAGGTTGTACTTGGCACAAACTCTAACTTAAAGCATAAAACCACATCTTAACAGAAGCTAGATGAATTATTTATTACTAAACAGAACAAAAAAGCAAGAAACAAAAATGGATATAGGTATAAAAGCAAGAATAGATCTAGGTATTATAATAATGGTAGCGCAAATTGCGAAAACTCATCTCATATTCCCTACGTTGAGCAGCAAGTTTTCTTTGTGGCAAGAAAAAATAATCAAAAGGGCTAAATTTAATGGGACAAAAGTCCCCAAGATCAAGCTCGGGAGGTATGGGTTCCTCCTTTGGCCCTTTATATTGCACAACCAATTCATCATTATAAACATTCTTTTGGCAATAAGTCATTAGCCTTTGTTCAAGAGAAAACCTAACCGTTGTTCTGAATAGCAAAGTCATCATTGAGTTCGGAAATTCTATCAACTAGAACATCAGTAGGAACCTTCTTTCTAAGGTTTTCATTATAAGCAACATGATCTAAAGATAGTAATCTCATTAAGTCTTCTTGATTAAAAAGGATAGCTTCTATGGGAGGACGACTAACATCCACCCTATAATGCGCAAAAATTTCATTGGCCTCTTTCATTATAAATCTGAACTCATGTGCCAAAAAGATAGTAGCTGCTCGCTTAATAGAAGAATGCTCGATATTGGAAAATTCTAGAACAATCCTTTGTAAGCAAGGATGCCTACGAATAAATTATCTTTCAAGTTCAACTACGAGCAAGGATATAGCATCCGCAAGACTACTAGTTCTATGAAGAATAGACCCACCCATAGAGGGCAAGGCACCGACACAAGTAAAGAAATCTTGAATAACTCATTTTCCAATAATATTACCGCTACCAATCCGAAAACTTTTAGTGTGTAAAATAGTAGGTTCTTCATGAGGGTCATCAAAAGCATCAATTTTTTCCATGTTATTACCACTATCCTTATCAACGATAACCTACCCAGTTATAGACATGACGGCAGCAAATCACACAAAGAACGAGCACATAAAGAGGAAGTAAAAAGAGGCAAACGAAAGAGAGGGCGAATAAAACGGCAAAGGTGAAGTGGGGGAGAGGAAAACGAGAGGCAAATGGAAAATAATGTAATGCGAGGGCGAAGAGTTTGTGATGGGTACTTGGTATGTCTTGACTTGGCGTAGATCTCCCCGGCAACAGCGCTAGAAATCTTTCTTGCTACCTCTTGAGCTTGCGTTGGTTTTCCCTTGAAGAGGAAAGGGTGATGCAGCAAAGTAGCGTAAGTATTTCCCCCAGTTTTTGAGAACCAAGGTATCAATCCAGTAGGAGACTATACACGCAATTCCCTCGTACGTGCAAAAACAATTAAGAACCTTGCAACCAACGCGATAAAGGGGTTGTCAATCCCTTCACGACCACTTGCAAAAGTGAGATCCGATAGAGATAATAAGATAAATATTTTTGGTATTTTTGTTGTATAGATTGGAGAGTAAAGATTGCAGAAATAAAATGCGAAAGAAATAACAAGTTGATAGGAAAATAATATGATGGAAGATAGACCCGGGGGCCATAGGTTTCACTAGTGGCTTCTCTCAAGATAGCATAATTTACGGTGGGTGAACGAATTACTGTCAAGCAATTGATAGAAAAGCGCATAGTTATGAGAATATCTAGGCATGATCATGTATATAGGCATCACGTCCGTGACAAGTAGACAGAAACGATTCTGCATCTACTACTATTACTCCACACATCGACCGCTATCCAGCATGCATCTAGAGTATTAAGTTCATAAGAACAGAGTAACGCATTAGGCAAGATGACATGATGTAGAGGGATAAACTCAAGCAATATGATATAAAACCCATCTTTTTATCCTCGATGGCAACAATACAATACGTGCCTTGCTGCCCCTACTGTCACTGGGAAAGGACACCGCAAGATTGAACCCAAAGCTAAGCACTTCTCCAATTGCAAGAAAAATCAATCTAGTAGGCCAAACCAAACTGATAGTTCGAAAAGAGTTGCAAAGATAATTAAATCATGCATAAAAGAATTCAGAGGAGAATCAAATATTGTTCATAGATAATCTTGATCATAAACCCACAATTCATCGGATCTCGACAAACACACCGTAAAAAGAATTAAATCGAATAGATCTCCAAGAGAATCGAGGAGAACTTTGTATTGAGATCTAAAGAGAGAGAAGAAGCCATCTAGCTAATAACTATGGTCCCGAAGGTCTGTGGTAAACTACTCACACATCATTGGAGAGGCTATGATGTTGATGTAGAAGCCCTCCGTGATCGATTCCCCCTCCGGTGAAGCGCCGGAAAGGGCCCCAAGATGTGATCTCACGGTTACAGAAGGTTGCGGCGGTGGAAATAGGGTTTCGTGGTGCTCTCGGATGTTTTCGGGGTATATGAGTATGGCGAAAGAAGTAGGTCAGTTGAGTGGGGGGGCGCGCCTACCCCCTGGGCGCGCCTCCCTGCCTCGTGGCTGCCTTGTTGCTTCCTTGACGTCCATTCCAAGTCTCCTGGATTGCGTTTGTTCCGAAAATAACTCTCCCGAAGGTTTCATTCCGTTTGGATTCCGTTTGATATTCCTTTTCTGCGAAACACTGAAATAGGCAAAAAAACAACAATTTGCACTGGGCCTTCGGTTAATAGGTTAGTCCCAAAAATAATATAAAAGTGCATAATAAAGCCCATTAAACATCCAAAACAGATAATATAATAGCATGGAACAATAAAAAATTATAGATACATTGAAGACGTATCAGCGGGCCTTCCGCGCTTTGTCGAGCTGCCGTTGTTGGCATTATGTTTTTTCTTCTTTTTTGTCTTTGGGCTTGTTGTGCTGCTCGCCCCAGCGTCGAGATGTATACTATGTTGGCTGGTTGCTTTGAAATACAAAGCGGGGGAAACCCTTTTTCGATATCAGAAGAACAAGGTACATATATAATTTTACGAGTGAATTTCCATTTTTACCCCATCAGTAAGCATGCACGTGTAACATATTTTTTGAATCTTATTTCTCTTTTAGCGAGTTTTTTTACCGAGCAACTTAAATGTGTCTCATGCCCAACAATGTGCGTGCGTGTAACACATGATACACACAAATGTCTGGACATAAATTCGCCATCACATAAATGTATTATAATTAGGTACAAATATACTTCAAAAACAACAACTAAGGAACATTATCTACTATTTAGTTGATGATTATGGTTCTCTCTTGAAGGTCTACCTATTTATGCCGTCTATAATGCTTTGTTTCATGGTTGGGATATTGTTTAAAGGTCCATTCCATTCATACTTCAAAATATGTACTAGAAATCGCTTCATCAGTCCAAAAATACCCTACATATGCATTATACAACATTGCGATAAAAACAATCATGTGAAAAGTGTGTACAAATGAGCATGTTGTGAATATTCACCCTGGGTATTGGCAAAATGTAGCGTTCTGCCATCCCATGAGTGTAAGAAATTAAAAAAATATGAATTATCAATAAAACACATTGATTATAACTTTTTTAAACCCGACACGCCCGGCGATTGTACGGATAAAAAATCCCCGAGCACACATCCGGATCAAACATGCCCCAGTGCCCCACACTTACTTTCCGTTGTCTAGCCCCCTCTCCATCGCTCCCATCTAGGCTCGCTCCCCTCACCTGCTTCCTCACCGCCGTCCGTCTAGATAAATATTCCTAAAGTATATTTTTACACAAAATTATTATATCTCTAATTCTGCCCACACATAACAGACAATATTTTTATACATAAAAAACTCAATATAGGCTTTTGAAACTGCCATAATAAAAGAAATACATAGATTAGCATGGTTGACCTTGCAACCAGTATATCTTCATAATTGTGATAAACTTTCTTGCTTTAACTTCTAGATCTTAATTTCAGTGGACAACGTCTGGCTGATCTTCATAATTGTACATAAACACCATCCAGCAAATGCAATGGTGGACCTCAATATTAGCCGACGACACCATGTATATATCTATGTATGTTCAACTAATTTAACATCCGAACTACAAGCGTGATTTCAAATTTAACTTTGTGTATCAATCAAATGTCATATACATACTAGCTAGCATAGTAGCATCGCATTTGTACTATGTCCATGTGGTTTGAAGTTCATTTGACCGTTTCTCTTGAGATTCATACGTTTCCCTACTCCTGTGAACGAAACACACGACCTTCTATATGTCGACAAGTCGCTCTTGATTTCCGAACACTTGCAGAAAATAGGTTAGTGTTAAGAATTTTCAAATTTAAGAGGCTCTAATTTTTTTCTTTCACCATGATATTCCATTTAGCAGTGTCTATAGAATCACAATCTCAATTTCCATCCCCATAATATGAATATTTATGGAAATATATTTAATTTTAGTCGTCTTTAGAATAATAAACATGATAAATTTCCTCATATTTGGTCCTAATTTTTACTTTAAACAAATCGAATTATGGTCTCATTATTGAACTTTCTAAAGTTCTAGCCCGCGTATCGAGCGGGCCACTTTGCTAGTTACTCTAACACCACTAAAACACGAAAACGGAACATTGTAGCTTTTCCGTCAAACACATGACTCGGTTTTCCTGAATATCCTATGATGAAATAATTTATTCATCTTGAACAACAGTTAGTGTAGTGTAACTGACATGGTGGCGTATTAGGCATTATGCGCAACACATCAATGACCGTTCTGTGCTTTAATCATCACATTAATGCCCATGGTGTGTGTATGCAGTATGCACATTCAGAGAAGGGAGATGTGGTGCAAGGAAGAAATAGTTTTTGACCATCACCAAATTACCAATACTCATATGATGCAACCTTTTGGAGATCAAAGGAATACAGATCTGGCATCCTTTTCCGGATCAAAGGAACGCATGGATCTGAGGGGAAACAGGAGCACACACTGCTTACCTGAGATCACCGCTGCTGGTTCTTGAGCCAACTAGTGCCATGGCGGGTGCCTCGTGGCTGCCGGGGTGTGCCGAGTGGAAGGAGAGAGACATGGAGAGGAAGGGGAGGGGCTGCAGCGATGAGATCGGGGGTGGGAGGCACGCAACATGACATCGCTTTGGGAGAGAGAGAGAGCGCAGAGAGAGAGAGAGAGAGAGAGAGAGAGAGAGAGAGAGAGAGAGAGAGAGAGAGAGAGAGAGAGAGAGAGCAGAACGAGCGCAAACGCAGGAGATGCGGATCGAACGGCGAATGAATGGCAGATCTGCTCTACCCTTCGACTTTGCCCTCTAATAACTTCCAAAATAAAAGGTACAGGATCATAATCAATATTCAATATCAACAGCCACTCCTTTTACACTCCAAAAGATTCAGCGAGAACTAATTAAGCAAAAGTACATTTTGTTTCTTAAGCTGCGTATGTGGACAACATAGCAAAACCAGGGTACAAATTGCTAGTTTCAGAAAAAAGAAACAAATTGGACACGCGCGCACAACATACCAACGAGAACCAGCAATCGCCGATCTTGGGGAACCGATGAGCCTCATGGCACCGGGTGAACGATGCGACTCACGTCCGCATCCAGGTTGAATTGGCCCGGGTCTTTCTCCGTGATTTCCACGCCCCCGTCCGTGGTGAATTGGATGTCCACCCCAACAAGGATGCGGGCCGCGTCGTTCGCTCTGCCACCTGCCACCTCGTCGGCCAGCATCCTGCCGGCGGCGGGCATCACAGATCCCAGCTGCAGGACCACACCGAGCAAGACGAGGAGCAGCACAGCCTTCCGAGCCATTGAATACATGGATCTGCCGATCGATCACAGCTAGCTGGCCTGGCCGCCTGGCTGCTGAAACTATGAGCTTGCTTTCAATCCCTTTCTTTCTTTCTTTTTTTCCTTTCTTTGTTTCTTGGAGGAGGCTAACTTGTCTGCTGTGTGTGTTGGTGTTAGTGCATGCGGTCGACACGACGCCGTCGCTATATATAGGGAAGCCGGGGGAAGGGCATGATCGGCTTGGATGCTTTGGTTAATCTATAATACTGCAGATTACAGCTATGTGTTATTACTTATTGATCGGCATATGACCCACATTATATAGTGATATATATATTGTTTTGCTAACCTCATTAGCTAGCTCTTATATCTGTATTAATGAATTGCACTTTCAACGAGGAAGATGTTACGGCCGGGGATCAAGGAGTGGTGACAGCTTTGTTTATTCGGATCGGAGTTGATACATCACAGTAACTACTTTCCATAAGTTTCAGCATTTTGGTGGTTTATAAGAGGTTTGATTTGTTCCATGGTGTCACCCCCCACACCAGCCACAGCTTTGCCATCACCTTCTTCCACCCTAGTAGCACGATGCAACTTGATCGCTTCCTCGTCCTCGTCCCCACAGCTGTTCTAGCTGGCAGGATTTTCTTTGAAAGGTGGCAGTTTACTTTCAATAGTCCATTTTCTAATAACAGCGTTAGGTGGATATGATCTATCTAGGTGAGGAGGTGACATGGATAGCTTGGCAACCTTGTCGACAGCTATGAGTTATCATGCAGGGTTGAACCCTCCAGGTGGCTTCTGGACATGGGATAACTATGCTGGGACTGGGTTTATGGCAGGCGACCCGGTCCTCCTGCACACCTACCAGGGGCGCTACAACGCCTTCTTGTTCTGCAGCTCATTGAGCTTCATGCTGTCTGTTGTTGTTGCTGCCGCTTCTCGCAGCGCCGCTCTTCTTCTTCCTCTCATCTCTCATGAACAAACACCATGGAGAAACTCTACACAGACACACACACACACACCAAGGAAGAGCACAAGAGCTTTGCGTAGAGGCCCTGCCCCTTGGTGTGCACACGATGGCTACATTTTTCTCCAGCCCTCTCGGCCTTTTTCTCATTGCTTATAAAGGGGATGGCCTCACGCATGCGCTAACTAGCCGGCACGTTCGGCCACTAACTCCACGTACCGCACGCCCAGGTAACTACCCTGGAATCCCTCCCAGCTAACAACTTATCCATGCAGCCACTAACTAACCCGTGCATGCATTTGACTCGACTAAACACAATACTGCTGTAGTTTGCGCGCACACTCGCCACCACCCGGCCACCACACGACCACATGCATGGCTTATTGCCATCATCTGTAAGCACCATGATTCTCCTGGTGAGCCCGGTGCTGTACAGGCCAGCCATACGAAGCTACGCGCTAACCCTTTGCGCGGCGGTGGGATCGTCTGTTCTGATGGGTGCCTATGCCGCCGGGAGCACACAAGTATGAAAACATCCATCTTCATCTTCGTCATGATTACACTATCCGCTGTGATTGTAGCTGCACTGCTTGTAATATTCTTGGTCAGGGATACTCGCCAGAGATTGACCCCACTGATGAGGGCAGAAGCAAATGAAGAGGACCCCATCATGACAAATGCCCAGGAACGGGAGCTTGTATTTACACGAGCAAAGAGAAAGCAACACGCCGAGCACAAACACTTGATGTTGCTAGGAATCCTGGTGGCGGGCGCCACGTACCAGGCCGGCCTATATCTGTCAGACGGAGCTTGGCAGAGCCATGAAGGCGGGTACATGGCAAGCTGGGAGAGCTATATGAGGCAGCGGTATCTCATTTTCTTCTACAGCTGTAGAAAATATGAGATGATTGAATATTTGTGTTGTATTGATCTACCCTCGTGAGGGATTATATAGAGTACATAGTGGGGTAGAGACTTGAAGTACAAGACAAGTTACATGTGGTTTAAACTAATTCTATCTCTATCTCCTTATCTTTAACTTAAACCCAATTATATTTATAACATTCTTCCTCAGTCGTAGCGGGGTGAAGCGGACGATTGCGACTGAATTTAAAGTCTTGCGCATCTATAGTCTTCTCCGTTGCGCCATCATCAACTGCGTCTCTGATGGGTCGGCACCTAGGATGGTGACTGCGTCCCCTTCTGGTGCCTCCCTTGTCTCTCCTCTATTCCCTCCCGCAGTCACAGCGGGAGTGGCGTGGACGCTGGTGACTGGAGTTGTTGCCGAAGAGTTGTTGTAGACGTAGCCCTGTATATCGATGTCCAGGTAGCCGGTCATGGTGATGTAGCCATGGTCGTGGTAGTCATGGTCGATGATATAGTCGTCGTGGATGATGAAGCCGCACAAAGCCGGAGGCGCAAAAAAAATGCGCTATGTTGTAGATGACAGAGTTGCATTCGTGGACGATGCACCTTGCGGATGTCAGAGGGTGCCGTCGGCGATGAGTCCACTGATTTCGCCAGGACCGAAGGAAACCCATCGAACACACATCGGTTTTGCCAGAACCGTGTGGCCGTGTAGGGGTTGCCACTATAGTGACGCTCTGTCGATGCAGTCACGCTGTTGTGGATGACGCGGTCGATGCCGTCGTTATGACGTGATCATTGCCGTCGTCGAGGTCGCGTCTTGCAGAAAAGACTGTCAGAGGACGCTAAGTATTCATCTTGTGGACGAGGCGGCGGCGGCGTGTTAACAAAGATGTTGGTGAAGACCATGTTGATGAAGACCTTGGCAATGAAGAGTCGGCTATGACATCGCAACGGCGTGTCGACGATGCGTCGCTTAAAGGCGTCCCTTGCGGCGACGAAGTGTGAATGCCATGTCGTGTCGAATAAGTATGTGGCTCGTAGCCCGGCGTAGTCGTACAACTTGATATCGTTCGGCTCGGGGAGGTGTTGGTGTAGTTGGAGATCGCTGGCTTAATGCACGTTCGCTGTTGGCATAGTCCGGAACAGTGGATGTCGATGTAGCTACGATCGATGTACGCCCGAAGCGAAGCAGCCACATGTGTTGCCGTAGTCCAGCGCGGCCGTGTACGTCGATGTGATGTCGAAGCCCCTACACGCGGAGCACAGCGGCGCGTGGGCGGCGTTGCCGGTCGACGCTGCAGAAGGGCCGTGGCTGGGGTCCACGGCTCATGCCATGCACGTACGCATGTTCATCATGGCGAGTGTTGCCACGCACGTATGCATGTGCACACGGCCATGTTCTTGCGGCTCGCTGCGTGCATGGGCTATGGGGTCGATGAAGTTGCAGGCGCTTGGCGATGAAGTTATGCTTGGTGCTGGCGGAAAAAAGTTGCTGATGATGCGCGAGGGTAGCCGCTTGATGCAGGCCTGCGCGCCGGAACGGCGCCCGTGCATGTGCGAGGAGTCCCTGGCCTGAAGTCGATGCCCGTGCGTGACGCTGGCGGAGACGCATCAGTGGTGTGGCGATGAAGTTTGCAGCCACGGCTTCCGGGGCGATGGAGTCCGCGTGAACCGGCGAGGGCGGAGCAGGCCGCACATGCCAGAGGCGTCGCCTCCATGCGCGGGGTTCCGCATGTATCCATCGTACCTGGTGAAGACCCAGGTCGATGCAGCTGGACGTGTCGAATCGACGCCGCTGCTCCCCAGAGCTCCATGTCTCGTACAGTAGATCGTGCTTTTTTTTTTTGCCCAGCGCCATCCCTTCGGGGCCGCGCCGTCGGCTATTGTTGCCTGGGTAGATTGACGCAGAACTGCACGTGGATGTCTCGCGCGTGCCGTCAGCTGCGCGCTGGAGTGGGAGGGGGGGCCGAAGGCGCCGTTTTCTTCGCCGATTTCTTCTGCAGTTCTCACGAGTTATGGAATCCAGGATAGTCGGATTTATTTGGTGGCTAAAAGAAATAAATCTAAGGAATTTCGAAAATTTAAATTGGTATCTAGGGAATTGATCTCCTCTATGATAACCGTACTAATCTTTGATCAGATCGGGCCGCGGAAGTGGTAGAAGGTTTTAGGATCGGTGTCGTGAGACTAACTGCTCTGATACCATGTGAAAAATATGAGATGATTGAATATTTATGTTGTATTGATCTAACCCTCGTGAGGGATTATATAGAGTACATGATGGGGTAGAGACTTGAAGTACAAAACAAGTTACATATGGTTTAAACTAATTATATTTCTATCTCCTTATCTCTAACTTAAACCCAATTATATTCCTAACAACAGCAACTCCATTTCCTTTGCCTGGTCTATTGTCACCATGCTGCTGTTGCTGCTACAGTTGCTCAAAAGGGAAGAACAGTATGGCTGGGTGATGCGCATGGTCATCGCGATTGATTCGCTAATTCTGCTAGTGGCCTACGCCACCGGGTCCAGCATGGACTGGCAACTGGCTGGGTTTGTTGCTGCACTGCTCATACTCGCCCTGGCCGTGATCGCATTCCTTACTCATAAGAGCAACTCTCACTACTAGGAAAAGGGCTATAGATGGAATGGCCACTAATGGCGTACCAGACATGTGGTGCGCCATTGCTATGTAGCAGTGGCGCACCATGTGCTGGTGCGCCATTAGTGTGAAATACACTAATGGCGCACTAGACACACGGTGCGCCATTAGTAACAAAATTTTTATTTTTATTTTTTCAGACATACTAATTGCGCACCAGGGCACAATGCGCCATTACTAAGTAGAACTAGTAATGGCGCACCAGCCACATAGTGCGTCACTACAATTTTTTTTATTTTTTGCTTTTTTGCAAAACTACTAATGGCGCACCTGGGACCGTGCGCCATTACTAGTTTAAGCTAGTAATGGCGCACTGTTCCACGATGCGCCATTAGTGTCTTTTTTTTGTTTCTTTTTGCAAAACTACTAATGGCGCAACACCAGCAGGTGCGGCGCATTAGGTGGTGGTGCGCCATTAGTAACCTGGGACGAGCTAGATATTTTGGACAGCCACACCTACCCACTCATTTTCCTCCTCCTCCAAGCTTGTCTCGGTTGCCTCCTCCTCCTCACCTCATTTGCACCATAAATTCATCCAAATTAAGTGGTTAAACCCCCTTTTTTTGATAGGTAAGTAAGGGGGAAGCTATCTTTATGTTGTTCTCCCTCCAACAACGTGCACATGCACTTTTTATGTCCTAGCTAGATCTATGTATGTTTGTGGTGTTGCATATATGTTTGTGTTTGCAGGTACCGGTATTTGAAACGTGATAGTTGCCAATATTTTGCCGGAATGTTGATTCATTTCCGTTTCGGCGAGAATTTTGGCACTATGCATTCTTTTTGGTCCTATTTTTAGGGAAAGTCATGCCAAATTTTTTCTTGGTTCTAAAATATCGTTTTGCTCTACCCCGCAGGCGACCATGGTCCGCACGATGACCGAAGGCATCGTGAATAGGTTTTTGAGCTCCGCGAAGGCCGAGATGCTTGAAAAGAACGAGACGGAGATAAGATGTCCGTGTCGAAGATGCAAGCTGAAGAGCCTTATTGCGGACCCGGATTCCGGGCAGGTGCGGGACCACCTGCTCTTGCGTGGTTTCATGGATGGCTATCGATGGCAAGGTGATGAAGATGACTATGAAGTCGTCCATGGGGGTTGGGCAAGAAATGAGGATGGGCAGCAAGACAACCACCGCGGCTCGGGCGGGCGAGAAGACGAAGAATCTCCAGGACATGATCACAACGGTGATGCTGTACACAGTCATCATGTAGAAGATGCCGGACATGATGATGGGGAAGATACGGGAGCAGACGAAGGGCATGATCATGAAGATGAAGATGCCGGCGGAGCAGACGACGATGGACCATCGATGGGCTGGGTGCAGGACCCTCATATTCAAGAGTTGCTTCTCAAGCAGAGGGATAACGCAAGAGCTGCCGCCCGAGAGAAAGCCAAGCTGGATCAACTGGAGATAGACGCGGTTACTCCATTGTATGAAGGGTGCAGGCCCGAGGATACCCGCCTGAAAGTAACGCTCATGGCTCTGGAGATGAAGGTAAAACACAAAATGACCGACGCCTGCTTCGACGAGAACATGTCATTCTGGCACGAACGTCTTCCCAAGGGGAACAAGTGCCCGACCAGTTTCGAGGAGGCGAAGAAAATCGTGTGTCCTCTGGATTTACCGCACGTGAAATACAATGTGTGCATGAACAATTGCATCATTTATCGGGACGAGCACGCGAAGTCTACCATATGTCCGGTGTGCGGCGTCACTCGATACAAGAAGAGGAAGAAAGCTCCTCGAAAAGTGGTGTGGTACTTTCCGATCACTCCTTGTCTGCAGCGGTATTTCGCGGACCCTAAGGTAGCAAAGCTCCTGCGTTGGCACGCGGATAGGGAGGAGAAGAAGCGAGAAGATGACGCAAATGATCCGGAGATAAATAAAAAAGACAAGATGCTGAGTCACCCTAAGGATGGGAGCCAGTGGCAAGCGTTGAACTTCGAACACCCAGAATTTGGGAACGATCCAAGGAACATCGTGCTGGGCGCGAGCACCGATGGAGTCAATCCGTTTGGCAGCCAGAGAAGCACACATAGCACCTGGCCTGTGTTTGTGTGGATGTACAACCTTCCCCCCTGGTTGTGCATGAAGAGGAAGTACATTCACATGAGTATGCTAATTGAAGGGCCGAAACAACCAGGGAACGACATCAATCTGTATCTGGGGCTGCTGAAAGAGGAGCTAGACACACTGTGGAAAACGCCAGCCAATATGTGGGACGCCGCAGAGAAAGAATATTTCCCTATGAGAGCCGCACTGCTCACGACAGTGCACGACTATCTCGGTTACGGATATCTCGCGGGCAGGTGGTCCATGGATTTTCTGGATGCGTCAGGTGCATGGATGACACAACGTATCGCCAGCTAGATAGAGATCCCGGGTCTTCGAAAACCGTGTTCATGGGACATCGAAGGTGGCTTCGCGACGATGACCCGTGGAGGAAACGCAAGGATCTGTTCGATGGTGAAACCGAACCCCGAAGACGCCCGCGTATGAGGAGCGGCGAGGAAATAGACGAGCTGTTGAAAAATTGGAAAGATTGCCCACTACCGGGAAAGAAGCAAAAGGCGCCAGAGCCGGGAAAGAAGCGAAAGCTTAAGGCGCCAGAGCCACTGCTGAAGGTATGGAAAACGAGGTCTGTTTTCTGGGACTTGCCTTACTGGAAGATCCACCGTGTGCCTCACAGCCTTGATGTCATGCATATCACGAAGAACGTGTGCGAGAGTCTGCTTGGTACCCTGCTCAACATGCCAGAGAGGACTAAAGATGGGCCGAAAGCAAGGGCAGACTTGAAATCAATGGGCATCAGGGAGGAGCTTCACGCTAATGATGATGATGATGATGATGAGGCGAAGCAGGACACGGAAAGTCGTCGCAAAGGCAAAAAGGCCAAGAAGACCGGAAATGACTTCCCTCCCGCGTGCTTCACTCTAAGTCAGGAGGAGATCGATCAGTTTTTCACCTGCCTCGTAGGAGTAAAACTTCCTTACGGTTACGCGGGGAAGATAAGCAGATACCTAGACTCAGCGAAGCAGAAGTTCAGCAGGATGAAGTCTCACGACTGTCACGTGCTGATGATGTAGATACTTCCAGTTGCAATCCGTGGGATCATGGACGTGCACGTCCGTGAAACGGTATTTGGCCTATGCAACTTTTTCGACGTCATCTCTCGCAAGTCGGTTGGCGTGAGGTAACTCAGAAGGCTACAGGAAGAGATCGTGGTGATACTATGCGAGCTTGAGATGTACTTCCCGCCCGCATTCTTCGACGTTATGGTGCATCTGCTGGTCCATATCATGGAGGATATCATCCAATTTCTTCTTATTTTCCTTTTTCATTTTTAGAAAAGTTTTATATATTTAGGAAGAAGGAATAGAAGGAAGAAGAAGGAAGAAGAAAAAGTTTTATATAGGCAAAAGTTACATTTTTAGAAAAGTTTTATATATCTAGCTAGGAAAGGAAGAAGAAGAAAAAGAATGAGAGGAAAAAGGAAAATAAGAAGAAGAAGAAAGGAGAAGAAGAGGAGAGGAAGAAGATGAGAAATAAATAAGAAGAAGAAAAAAGAAATAAAAGAAGAGGAGAAGAAGAAAGGAATAGAGGAGAAGAAGAGAAAATATTCTATTTTCTCTTCTTCTCCTCTATTCCTTTCTTCTTCTCCTCTTTTTTCTTCTTCGTTTTTTCTTCAATCTTCTCCACTATTAATATCTTCTTCTCCTCTTTTTATTTCTTCTTTATCTTCTTATTTTTTATCGGATATGTAGTTGTCGATATACCCCGTGTCCTGATAACTTCAACACGAGGGGGGGGGGTTCGACCTACCCCCTCCCCGATAACATTATTTTCTCATGTATGTATGTCATCGTTGTCGATATAACCCCCTCCCGGATAACTTCGGCCGTGATAACTTATACCATGGGAGCACCCCCCGGCCCTCTCGCTCGACCAAAACTCTCGAGGACACCCAAACCCTAGAAAAAAACGATGTCGGTCTCCTACCCCCTCCCGCCGCGCCTCTACCCTTGAAGCGTTGCCGAGGCCACCCCAAACCCGGAATAAGCTAGGTCTACGTTTGCACTAATATATCTACCTGCTGTCATATTTGTGTAATAATTGCCATGTTGTAATATTTGCAGAAACAATGGAGCACGGACGAGACGAGGAAGCAGAAGAGGTGTTGGGGGGACATAATCTTAGCCGGAGGTGATGTCTTGTCGTATCTTAACGACAATGATGGTCTGGAAGAATAGGGTGGAGGAGGAAAGACATGATTATGATGGCTCCGGTGACCTAATGCTGGTGCAAGAAGGAGCCCATGGTGATGGCTCCGGTGACCGAACAGAGTCCGGCCAGGTAAATATATTAGTTAAGCCTGTGCTGACTAGCTAATTGATGCATTCATTGTTTTGGTATGTACACATATTAATTAACTCTCGTCTTTCTTCTTTTTTCTAGCCCTCCGGATCGAGCACAACTTCGGTAAAGAGACGAGGCCCGAAGAGAAAGTTGCGCTCGGATGAAAGGTTTGAGATCACAGCAATCGCGCGCGACGGCCAACCGATTGAACCATCTGGACAAAGGAAGCATTTGCTTCTCAGTGCGGGGTTCTTGTTAGGGACAAGATCCCGATCAGCATCCACCAATGGTATAAGCCTAAGAAGGAAGACCCTGAGGTGTCTTATGTCAATGATATGCAGAAAGATGATCTTTGGACTTAGCTGAAGGCAAATTTCACCCTACCGCCAGAGGACGATCCGGAGAAGCCAGTTGAAGAGCAATTAATCAAGTCTCATGCTCTTAAGAAGATGGCAGACCTATTCAGGAGGTGGAAGAATGAGCTGAAAACGTTTGTCGACAAAGAAGAGACACCAGAATTCATCAGCAAATATGAGAAGATCAGAGATCACTGGCCCGCATTTGTGGCCCACAAGACATCGGAAAAGAGTAAAAAGATGTCAGCGACAAACAAGAAAAATGCTGCGAAGAAGAAACTTCACCATCGCACGGGGTCAGGTGGCTACCTCAAAGCCAGGCCTAAGTGGGCCAAGGCTGAGAATGATCTACTTGATAAAGGGATCGAACCAGAGACAATGAACTGGCCAGACCGTTGCCGGACTTGGTTCTTCGGGGCTGGCGGAACCTTGGACCCTGTATTAGGGAAGTGCGTTTGGACGGATGAGCAAATGATAATACCAGTCAAGAGGCTTCAGCACTATATCGATGCAGCGCAGCAAGGGACGTTCGTTCCAGACAGAGAGAACGACGAGCTCACAATGGCCCTCGGGAATCCTGAGCACCCTGGACGGACACGAGGCACGCCAGGCTCCGTTCCGTGGAAGGCTGGTTTTCCGGACGTAGGCGGTTACAAACGCCAGGAGAGGAGAAAAAAAGTAGACCAGACCCAAATTCAGAAGCTGCACGAAAGGGTTCAAGCGCTAGAGCAACGAGACGTAGCTCGCAGCAAGCGACCTGCCGAAACTACCCCCGAAGCTACCCCGCCATCTCAGCGGAGAAGCAGCGTGGCTTCCACCGAGCTGCTTCAGCAGGAGCATGTCTTGACGGCTCCTGCTAGCTACCCCTGGATGCTATCACGAAGTCTCAACATTGCCACCTTATGTCGCAATGGCAGAACTTCAAAGTCAAGGCGGCTGTCGGCTCTGTTCGACTTCCTGAACCCGGCGCAACTTTTCACTGTCGTCCGATTCCAGAAGGATATGCTAGGGTGACGGTGGACGAAATAATGGAGGGATTTGAGGACCTCCAGCTTGACCACCCTACCGGTGAAGGGGAGACTCGGCTGGGTTCTGCTCTGAAGACTCCATGCCTATGGCGAAAGGAGCTCATCAACCTTCCGAACTGGACGCCTCCGCCTCCTCCTCCTCCTCCGGCGAGTAAGGGCACTCCGCCTCCTCCTCCGGCGAGTGATCAGGGCACTCAGCCTCCTTCTCCGGCGCGTGGCGGCACTCCGCCTCCTTCTCCGCCTGCACCGGCGCGCCCGAGCAGCAAGCCTCCTGCTTCTCCGCCTCGTCAGCAAGGGCGGAAGAGACCCGCCGCCACTCCGGCTGCTCCAGCGCGTCGTAGTCCTTCTCCTCCGCCTCGTAAGCAAGGAAAGAAGACAGCCGCAGCCGCTCCGTCTGCTCTGCTGGCGTCTAGCAGTACAGCCAGAGGCGGGAGGCAATACAGATTCGGTCCTTCTCTGAAGACTCCAGAGAAGTTACCATATGAGAGGACCGCGGAGGAAACCACGAAGATCGTGCGAGCCGAAGTGACGAACTTCTTTGAAGGGGTGAAAGCAAAGAAACATCCACCTCCGGAGGAGAAGGTAGATCCGGTGAAAGCGAAGCGCTCTCTGGCTGCCCTGACAAAACCACCAAAGTCTCCGCCGAAAGGCAACTATGAGCGCAATATTGCAAAGACATTTGTCGAAGCGGAGCGGTCGGGAAGTACTGTCAGTGATCAAAGGTTAAAAGAACGACGAGCTGGGAAAAAAATTGCCCAGCTCGGCGAACAAGCGAACCAATCGTGCCCCCCGCTCAAGGTGTCTAGCGACATCATCGCTAATGATCCGAGGATGGTGCCCGGTTATAGCAATCTTGGATATTACCTGCCCGACGATGTACATTATGATTTCCTGGAGGTGGACGAACACAAATACCATTACGGGAAGCCTCTTCTCAAAGATGAAGGATCTCTAACAACGATGATGCGAAGATTACATGATTGGTACATGAAAACCTGCAGAGAGTCTGGGGGAGGAATACTTTGACGCTGAGAGTTAAAGAGGAGCATGACTCGTTGGAATTGAAATGTTGAATGTTCCATTTGAGGAATTCTTCCAGTTTTTCAATCAAAAGGTCCTCGATAAATCAACGATCACTTGCTACTGTCTGTAAGTAGTACTACTTCTGTCATTAAGTCTCTCTATATAGGTCAGCTCTTTCATTGCATGTATTTATAATTATCCTCACTATATTATGCAGATTGAAGATCGCCAAATTGAAGAGAAGACAAATCGGTGATATTGGATTCATTAACACAAATCTCATAGATGCAACTGAGGTTAAATATCATGCCGAAAATACCGAGGCCAACTTGCTACGATCGTTGGTAATAAATGAAAACAAAGATATAATACTCTTTCCTTACAAGTTCAAGTGAGTGTTACTGTCTTGTGCATATTCGGTTTCCCTTATTAGTCCAGGTTATAGTAATGTAATTGATGACTTATGCATGCGTGCACAGCTTCCACTATATTCTCCTAGAGATTAAGCTTGAGCAGGCACTAGTAACCATCTTAGACTCGAGACGAAAAGATCCCTAGGACTATGCGGACATGACTCATATGCTCGAGAAGTAAGTTAAATCGATCATTATCCACCATATCAGCAACTTTGTTCATTTCCTGATATCAAGTAATTGTTTTCTTTGTCTGGCAGGGTTTGGAGAAAATTCACCAAAAAAGCTCCGGGACTGCCGAAGAAGCTGCAATTTAGACACCCGAAAGTAAGTACTATAGTAGCATGTTCCGCGCATCTCCTAATGATTCAAGCACTAGTTTCATCAATACCATTTAGCATGCTTGCTTATCAGTTTGATTGACCTCTACTTCTTGTAAAGTGGTTGTGGCAGGAACAAGGGAATGATTTCTGTGGATACTACGTTTCGAGTCCATCCGCTACACGACCTGGTTTCTGTGGCTACTTTGACGAACAATATGAAGTGCGTAAGCAATAATATTCACAATTTTATTTTATTACCATCATTTGTGTTGAGTTTCATTTATTCATATATATATGTATTGACCCCTTCTTAAAATTAGATCTTTCGGATGCGGGATGAACTCCTACCACCAGATCGTATGCGAGCAATTCAAGAGGAATTGGCGGCATTCTTCCTTGACCACGTGATCGCTGAAAACGGAGAATACTATGTGGACCCTGTGTACATATATAATTAGGAGATTATATTGTAAGAGATAATTATTGTATATATGTAGCCTGTGGTGTCGGATAGATATACGAGAACTTGTTGTTCGACCAATCTCTCGGAGAAGGAGAGGTGGTCGATATCACTTCTCTCTGTATGCATATATATGTTCATGACGATCTTCTGTTTCCTTCATTTGCTTACTAGCTAGCGTGTCTAGTCCTCTCTATACGTATATAGTACGTAGCGTCGACCAAGCACGGAGATAAGAGAGGACACTTCTCTCTATTAGTTAGCTAGCTAACACAATATATGAAACACCTAAATTAACCCCCCAAAACCAC